>NC_138548.1:338820399-340111119 GCF_964273705.1 Natrix helvetica
ATGCTCTATTTGCCGACCTCTAGTTATGATTTATATCCTTCCCTCTCACATACCTTTGTAGCAAGCACACATTGGGCTGCATTTTGCACATGGTGTATTGTTTCACTCATAGTGAGGCCTGCATTGCAGGATGATTAAAGGAGGCTATTGAAGAATCCAAGCATGAGACCTTCACTTATATTTCATGCAACTCTTTGTTTTGTGAAAGTGATCGCTTATTTGCATATGATCACCCAGGTAGTGGGTTTCTTCAAAGTGAGGTCAGAACTTCAGCTGATTCTTTTAATCCTTTTTGTAAGTTGCAGCAACTTCTTCAGTTTATGGAAAACATGTCTTACTAATTAGAAATCTCAAAGTTCCTGTTACTTCATTGGCAGCCTAAAGAGTTCCTACCAGTTAATTCATTTTCAGCTTTCCAGAAGGCAAGATATTCCCATACAGTTCTTTCATTAAACTATTATCACCATTTTTTTTTGCAGGATCCAGAATCCTGGGACATGTATATTCTCCTTCATTTGTGACCCATTTTTCTCCCTGTTGTAGATTTTCCCGTCTATCTTCCATTCGTGCTCTAAAATGCTAAATAGAATATGTAAATACAAATTAAGATCTTTAACTACAGAAATTGCAATGAACCAAATAGCTATGCAAACATTAATATTTTATGTATGTTTCTCCAAAATGTGACAAGCCAAAACATACACTGGGTGCACAATTATTAGGCAAGTTGTATTTTTGAGGATTAATTTTATTTATTTCAAAATACATTTCAAAAAGCAACAACCAAGGACCAATATAGCCAGTCATCCTTTCAATAACAATCATAAGCCTTCCATTCATGGAGTCTGTCACTTTCTTGTTATGTTGACGATCAATTTTTTGTGCAGCAGCAACCACAAGGTGTACTGTTTTCCTTCATTGTAAATCTTCCGTTTTGAGAAGGGCCCACAAGTTTTCAATAGGGTTTACATCAAGTGAGGAAGGGGGCCATGTCACTGTTCTTTCATTTTTAAGGACTTTAGTAGCTAGCCACACAGTGGAGTACTTTGATGCATGTGATGGAGCATTGTCTTGCATAAAAATCATGGTCAGACTTGATACATACTTTTTCCTGTAGCACTGCTTGAAGAAAGTGTCTTCTAAAAACTGGCATTAGGTTTGGGAATTGATTTTGAGTCCATCTCCAACCCGAAAACATTTCACTATTTCATTTTTAATAATACCAGCCCATACCAGTGCCCTACCTCCACCTTGCTGGTGTCTGAGTCTAAGTGGAGTTGTGTGCCAGTTACTGATCCAGCCAGGGTCCCATCCATCTGGTCCATCAAGAGTCACTCTCATCAATCCATAAAACCTTTGAAAAATCTGCCTTCAGATATTTCTTGACCCAGTCTTGCCTTTTCAACTTAAGTGTCTTGTGTGATTGGATTTCAGCCTTCTTTACCTTGGCCATGTCTCTGAGCAATTAACACCTTGTACTTCTGGGCACTCCAGGTAAGTTGCAGTTGTGGAATATGACAGCACTGGAGGATAATTGGGTTCCTGGTAGCTTCACATTTGATTCTTCTCAAATCTTTGACAGTTAATGTGCATCTTTTTTTTTCTAACACATTTCTTGTAACCCTGTTAACTATTTCCAACAAAACATTTTCTTATCTTAACAATTTCAAGAGTGCTGAATCCCTCTAAAAGATTTTTATAATGTTTGACTTCTCCGAGTCAGTTAAATCTCTCTTTTTTGGCCCATTTTGCCTGAAGAAAAGAAGCTGCCTAATAATTATGCAAACCTTGATATATAGGGTGTTGCTCTCCTTAGGCCACATCCTCATTACACAAATACACATCACCTCATAAGCTTACATCCACTAAGCATTCAAGTTTATACAGCTTGGAGGTGGAAAATATGCATTAAAATGAGAGACGGTCAAAATACACATTTGCCTACTAACTGTGCATGCAGTGTAGACTTACTCAGTTGATTGATTAATGTGGCCACCACCTATATCAAACATGTCTCTAGGCAGCTAAGAGGCAATAAAAACAAAAATAAAACTGGGAAGTTATATTTTTAATTGTTCTCATTGTTTTTAATGGTTGTGTTTTAACTGTTTTGATTGTTCCTGGTTTATGTTTTTGTGTGCTAGCTGGAGTCCTGTAAATAAGAGGCTATAAATTTAATTAATAAATAATAAAACCATAGGTAAGGAATATAGCAGCCAAGATAAAACTAAAGAGCATAATCAACATAACCACAATATGGGCTTAATTGCATTCCTCAGGCTCCAGGCTTACTATTTTGGCTTTGGCCCTTAAGTCAAATCTTTTGTTAATATATTACGGTTTATGGAACTCTATTAAACACATCATTCTAAGAGTGTTTTTTTTTCTGAACCACACATGAATGCACCTATGAGATCATGACAAGCTTGCAAACTCAGAAGAAAAAGAGTTCTTACTGATATATTGGGTCTTAGGTCAACTTTGCTTCCCAGAGTGCTTCATTCTTGGTTCTTTCATACACGTAAGATGTAAACTTGAACAAGGTTATGATTATTCAGGAAATGTACGTGTGTGCATATATAGCTCCATATGTATGAGACCCAATTTAGCATATTATTTCTTGTAATGGCCTCATGGATACGGGTACTCCTGAACTTAGGGTCGCAAATGAGTTCAACATTTCTGTTGCTAAATAAGGCATTTATTAAGTGAGTCATGCCCAATTTTATGACTTTTTTTTTGCATAGTTGTTAGGAAAATCCCTGTAGTTATTAAGTGAATCATGCAGTTGTTAAGCAAATCTGGATTCCCCCATTGACTTTGCTTGTTGAAAGCCATCTGGGAAATTGCAAATGGCAATCATTGGTCTTGGGATACTGCAAGCATCATAAATACATGCTGGTTACCAACTGCCAGAATTTTGATCATGTAACTGTGGGGATGATGTGATTATTGTAAATGCAAAGTTCAATTGTAAGTAACTTTTTTCAGCACCATGATAATTTCAAACAGCTCACTAAATGAATGACTGTTAGTTGAGGACTACCTGTAATTGTTGCAAAAATACGTTTCTACCAGGAATAATTTTGCCCCCTAATTTTTCTGTGTAATTCAGAAACAAAGAAAGTAATAAGCCAACCAACCAAACAATTTAGTGTGAGCTGTTGGTCTAGATGATTGGGAACGAACTGAATCCTGACATTGTGAAGTTGCATGCAAATGCTAGATGCCATAGGTCACATTCCATGTTTTCATGAATCCCTAAATGGATAGAAGCTATCACAACCTTTACAAGGAAAAGAATTAAACATAACATCTTTCTGCATATCTGAACATGTACTTAACTATTCATCTGCAGCTATTGACAGATTCAAAATAAGAAATGGTCAATATGGCAAGTGCAGAAATTTAAATAATCTCTCAATTAGTAGTTCTTAACATCTTTGGCAGAAACAACAGCTTCCAGATGTTTCCTTTCTCTTGCTAAAATATCCAGCCTTTTTGTTGGTGGAAATGGAAGTAACCTGTTCTCTTCAAAAGAATTCCTAGAATAGAGATAATGGTTTCTGAGGAATAGCAAAAACACACTTTGGGTAAAACTAGTTTATTCTGATCAAAATAAAATAAAACTGGCACACTATCCTAACTATTTCTAGAAAGGTACTGGTATAACTGGTAAAACAAAGGCTATCTAGTTTTAAAAAGTGGTATGTGAAAATTCTGATTGACTGAATTTACAATGGGCAGCAGATGTCATTATCAATGGGCCCATTATGTAAGGATGTAAGAAGAATAGAGGATGAGATTTATGAATTAAGAAATGAAAAATGAGAGGGAGGAAGGAAGGAAGGAAGAAAGGCAGGTCTGTGAAACTAAAAAATTACAATAAGTTATGAATGCAAGTGGTATAATATTGAGAAGTTGGGTTGTGCAGGGAAATGAAGTAGATTTAATTGTGAATGAAAGAGCTAAAACATTATGAGAAAAAATAAAAATAAAAAAATAAATAAAAAAAAATTGCTATAACTAGATCCTTATGACTTTATATGACAGTAGGAAAAGATCCATATTTTGATTATAATAGATTATAATGCTGCAATAAATAATAACAGAAGAACCTGAAATGAGTTTTGAAAAAATAATGCAATATTTTGAACAAATATACTGAATGGAAAGTATGAATGAAAACAATGATCGATGAGCATTTGATTAGAAAAAGTATATTTTGATTATGTTTTTTAAAAATAAGTCTTAATATGTATGCATAAAAATGAATGAATCTGAAAGCACAATTGTTTTTGATGAAAAACTAATAAAAACTAAAAGAAACGAAGTGAAAATATAGTGAATGCAAAAAGCGTGAATCTATGTGAAAAACAATAGATTCTCAAATGCTGTGGTGCCATTACCCTGGAGATGCTAAATGAGAGTGTGATTTTTCTACCGGCTCTTTTTTGGTATTAATGAATATACCATCAATTAGTTTTGCTTTAAATGGCCTTTTATTCATTATTAGATATGAAATGACTTTGGGGTGGCTTACAACTACAATGTTTAATCTCCTAGATGCCCGGCTGTCCATGGATGACCATGTAACAGCCGTGGCGAGGGGGGCGTTCCATCAGGTCCGCCTGATGCGCCAGTTGCGCCCCTTATTGGACCGGGATGCCTTATGCACAGTCACCCATGCGCTAGTGACGTCTCGCCTGGACTACTGCAATGCTCTCTACATGGGGCTTCCCTTGAGATGCACTCGGAGACTACAGTTGGTCCAGAACGCGGCCGCGTGGGTGATTATGGGGAGGACTAGATACTCCCCTGTAACACCTCTCCTGCGCGAGCTGCACTGGCTTCCTGTGGTCTACCGAGTGCGTTTCAAGGTTTTGATTATGATCTTTAAAGCGCTTCATGGCACAGGACCTAGTTACATGCAGGATCGCATCCTGCCCCACACATCCCTACGACCAATTCGCTCACACAGAGAGGGACTTCTCCGGGTGCCGTCCGCCAAACAGTGTCGGGGGGCGACACCCAGGAGCAGAGCCTTCTCTGTGATGGGCCCAGCCCTGTGGAATGACCTCCCCCGTGACATCAGGATTATTTCCGATCTCCGCTCCTTCCGTGTACAGTTGAAGACCCACCTCTTTCAATTATCTGGCCTGGCTCAACCGTAATTTTTCATATTCCTCCTGACTGTCTTTTTTAAATTTTAAATTTTTATTGTATATTGGGTTTTTATTATTGGGGTATGTTAATGGTTTTAATTGTCTAAATGTTGTAATCTATTACCTCCTCCATGCATGTATGTCTTTGTATATATGTTTGTTTATATATGTTCTAGTGTACGCCGCCCCGAGTCCTGCTTGGAAAGGGAGCGGCTAATAAATCCAAATTTATTATTATTATTATTATTATTATTATTATTATTATTATTATTATTATTATTATTATTAATCTTCCAACATAATTAATGCAATGTTGCTATAAAGAAAGTATATAGGCTGCTTAGAATAGAGTGAATAATTATGTTGCTTAGTGTTGCAGAATTGTGTGGAGTTACACTAACAAGAATTGTAAAAGCTCTGCTTGGTGCAATGATAACATGAAAGATCCTGTGGGCTAGGAAAAAACCTCACATATGAGAGACTTCTTATTTCAAAAATCAAAGACAGATGTTTATTGTATGTGCAAAGAAAGAGAAAGCTGCAAAGAATCTAGCTGAAGAGCAAAGAATGATTTATTTGAAAAGAGCCACAGCATATGTATGCAAAGTAAGATGGTGTAAACATTATAGAAACATGCCTTGCATATGGAGCGGCTATGGGATTTCTTTTAACATGTGCAAAAAATTGTAGCCACAGCTGACAACTGGAAGAAAACTATTGTTGTTTCCATATACAAAAAGAAAAGCAGCAAGAACGAATATACAGAGGAATTAATTTGTTTTATTGCCTGAGAAGATATTTGGCTGAAATCTGATTGAAAGAATAGATTATTTATTCTTGGAGTGAACACTGCAAGCCCAAGGTAGCAGTGCTAATCAATTCAGTTGGAACTGAAAGATGCCTTTTGTATTAATTCCAGCTGCATATAATGCATTTTCATACACTTGTAACAGAACTTGCAACAAAGAATGGGCTTCGTTTCCAAAGTATGATTAGCAAGTGTATGCCATCCATTCTACTTTTTCCTTTTTTTTTTTTTTTGCAAAGTAACTATAAAGAAAATGTCTTTTCCAGGGAAAAAAACAAAACAAGATATCCAAATGAGTTCTGATATGAGGGCTCAATAATCTTAGATGAGCTTCCATTCTAAAGCTTTATTCTTAGAGTCCTACACACACATCCTTATGGCCTTTATTATTTTGGAGTGAGGAAAGGTATGCAAATCCTCCTTAAATAACATTGTTTTACAGTTTAAAGTTGTTTACAGCTTTTTCAACTGTCTTCGACCTGATCTCTTCTTTATTAACTGAAGCTTTTTCTATATAAAATCTTTTCAAATACATAAAATCTGCCCTGGAATTGGATCATAGGGGGATTTTTAAGTAGGGCTGTGGATTGGAAATATCAGCTGATTCCATTAGGGCAAAAGGTGTTAAGCTTTTTTCAATTATCCGGCTGAAAAATTGGGCTCTTTTCTATGTTGCCCAATCGAGACAGGTTTCATAATAACACAGACTTTTTTTCTCTGTCTCATCCAGCCAACTTTCTGTGACCGCCTCGAATTACAGCTGGAGAATATTCTCTGACGTTGAAATCCCAGCGTTCTTAACTGAGGGCGGAAGCGGGGCAAAAAAGTACCAGCCAACAACTACAGGGGCAGTTCTCGTTGGTTCAGCCTCGCGAGAATCTTTCTGTCGCCGGGTTACTGGGCAACCGTCGAGAGCCGGGGTGGCTGGGCGGGCGGCGCAAGGATTACGTAACAGCCGCGCGCCGGGTGGAGGGCAGCTTCAAGATGGCGGCGGGTCCACTCCGAGGTTTTGTCCGGTGCCTGTGGCGGTTGGAAGCCTGCCGGTTCTCGGCACCTCCACAGCGAGGCTTCCGGTCGTCTGGGCCTGCAGCTGTTCAGGTAGGAGGGCTCGAGTAAACTGTTAAGGAAAGATTAAAACACCTTTAAAAAGCAAAGGTCAATTTCTCCCCAAATTAAGGGACAGCCGAAAAGATGCTTGTCTGGATGGAGGTGACCTAACTGGGCATTACTTGCTTGACCTAAAGGGAGAGCAGATGCGAATAGGAGCATTTGCTGTGTTTTAATTTTTCAGGCAAAGTCAGTTTAGCTTTCTATATTTTTCCATTTTAAATCAGGCACCTAATAATACCTATTTTGTTGTGTTGCAACATTGAAGACGTACCGGGAGAACAGAGATAATAACTTTGTGTAATTTCTTCAAAAATGTTCACCAAAATCAGCTGAAATGTACACAGCCATCAAAAATGATTAACATGAATCTTAACCCTCCAGTTTAGAAACAATATAATTAATAGAATACAACTGTAAGCAATGGGTATTGGCACCCAAAACGCTAATATAAGTGGTTCTTGGTTAACAACCACTTTTCAGCGACTGCTAGAACTTATGAGGGGCACTGATTGTACATACCGGTACTTGCAATTGTGGCTGTTGCTTGTTGTCTCTCTTAATACAAAATTATGCATATACACACATATATGACACATTCCGTGCCATTGACTACCAGTTTATAGTTTATATTCTAGTAGCTTGCCTGTCAGGGTTGGTGGGAGTGGTTTTAGAGATTCTTTGGTTGGGCTGTTAGCTGTTGGCTTCTTTGGCAGTTTGATTGGAGTATTGTATACCTGATTGCTGGTCTGATGTTAACCTTGAATTTAATCTGCTGATCTGGGTGCTGATTGCTGATGAAGAGATGCTTGGGTCTTTTTGTTCCTTTTTGGCAGGGTGATAGTCTCTTTTACATAGTCTATAGATGCTGTTAATGTCTATGTATCTAGTGATGGCTGAATTGTTAGAAATTCTCTGGCATTTTTGGATTTGGCTTAGTCAAGGATGGTCACGTTTTCCCAATTGAAACTGTGGTTAAATTTGTCTATATGTTGTGAAATTAAAGAATTTTCATCCTGTCTTCTGACTGCTAGTTGGTGTTCATGGATGCGCTCTGCCAGTCTTCTACCTGTTTGTCCTACATAGTGGTTGTTGCAGTCCTTACATTGTATGCTGTAGATAAGTCCTGTTTTTTGGGGTCTTTTTGTCTGTTTAGGATGTTTTGAAGGGCTTTAGTTTATTAAAGAAACTGCCAAAGAAGCCAACAGCAAACAGCCCAACCAAACAATTTTTAGACCATCCCTACCAACACTAACAGGCAAGCAACTGGAATATAAATTGATAGCAAGCTGCATTCCTTACTAGCAACGATAATGTTTATCTAGTTTGGATAATAAAATGTTTGCAAGAAAACAAGCTCAGAGAGCACCAAGGACCCCTCATATTTTCTGCAAATGGTTGTTTAGTGAGTGGTTGCTATCTAATCCTATTATTTATATCCATCCAATCTATCTTTAAACCTAGCAGTTACGTGGAAATACCCTTGGTTAGGAATGCTAGCATAGTGATCCTTCTGGATTTTTCAGGTTTTTGACACCACTGATTATTTATGGAGCAGCTCAGCAGTTGTAAATTAAAGGCATGTTGTTACTGCAGTCTTATTTCTAGGACCATCACTAGACAGTAACCTGGGAGAAATATTAGTTTAACCTCAGTGTAATGTGTATTCTGAGATTGTGATTTAAAAAATTAATTTTTTAAACTTTGCATACCATAGTTTTAGTTCTTATAGTAGTGGAAATGTTTACACACTAAGACCTAGCTGCTGGCTTGCCATTTTGTTGTTGTTATAAACATTGTAAAAGGTGCATTGTGTAGGTTAAAAGTGAATTGTATTGGAAAGTTTTTATATTTTTTGCAGAGGTTCCTTGAGACCTAAACAAATATTTAAGAGTAAAAAGCTTGAGGAACATTGTTCTAGAGAGTGACTTGAGTGCTCTTACTATTCAGAGAATATGTGCTATTAATGCCCCAGTCCAGGATAAAATTATTCATGATCATGCTGGATCAAAATGTGATTTGCTTAGTCTTAAGTTAGCACATTTTTTGAATCCAGATATTGTGTTTTGTAAACCATTATTTTACCTAAGTTTAATGTGTAAAAGAGCTGTGATTTATTGAATCAATAATAGCAATCAGGACTTAACATGAAAATGCACAAAAGAATGCCAAGATACATTAAAAATACAGATAGTACTTGCTTAAGGTTATGATCAACCCCTCCAAAGCTACTTATGACCCAGTTCCAGAGTTCTGATTGCTGCACACATCTTTCCCCCCTGTGTCAAATGTGATCACATTTTGGGTGGCTATACAACCATTTGCAGTATCCTGTGGTCATGTGATTGGTTTTCTGCGATGTTTGCCAGTTTCTGGCGTTTACTTCCAGTTTCTGGTAAAAACGCCCATTGAGTAAAATGAGTTTGCTTAACAACTGCTGCAAAAATGGTAATTAAATCGGGCAATCATGTGGTGACCTGCTTAATGACTGCCGTAACTTACAAGCATAATTTCGGGCTCAAGCAAATTGAGGACTAACTCTAGTACAGAATAATTCAGAAACTTCTATAATAGTCACATAGTCTTTTCCCCCTTGTAAGTGCCAATGTAGAAAAATAGTATTTCTCGAGCATGGGCACCTTTCATTTTCCCCTGTACAGAACTGAGACAGATACCCCTCACCTGTTCAATACATTGTTCTCCAGGGTGGAGGATAGCCTGTCCTTTCTAATCCTATGGTAGGATGTCGGATTGGCGTAAAATACTTGCTCTTAACTATTGAAACTATAATCCAGTTAAAATATTGCAGTATTCCTTCCTCTCTCGGGACAGTAACTACTAGAAGTAACAGTTTATGGATTTTGACTTAGGTATCTTATCATCACAGGTCACTGTCCGTGATGCTTTAAACCAGGCCTTAGATGAGGAGATAGAGAGGGATGAGAAAGTTTTCTTGCTCGGAGAGGAGGTCGCGCAGTATGATGGTGCATACAAGGTAAGGTCTATCAAGGCATTCTAGTATAAGTATTAGTATAATTATTTAAAAGAATATTGTTTTAGCAGCAATTTGACCTCCTTTTTCAAATCTACAGATTAGCAGGGGACTTTGGAAGAAATATGGAGATAAAAGGATAATAGATACTCCTATATCAGAGGTATGAATTCAGAAAATTCTTTTAATCTTTTTATTTTAGCTTTAAACAAATTGGCTTGCAAGTGAGTTCATTGGTATCTGTAAATCTTATTTCATAAAGTGATGGTCTGTGTTTGTGAATTCTTTAATTTGCTTGTTTTCCTTCCTTAGATGGGATTTACTGGAATTGCTGTTGGTGCTGCCATGGTATGTAGCTCCCATATGTTATAAAGTATTTTAAGTACCTTTAAAGATACCTTAGTTTTTGTTTACAC
Organism: Natrix helvetica; assembly: GCF_964273705.1. NCBI lineage: Eukaryota > Metazoa > Chordata > Lepidosauria > Squamata > Natricidae > Natrix > Natrix helvetica. The sequence goes on from NC_138548.1 coordinate 338,830,888, forward strand.
ACCCACCTGATTCATTAAAAGAAACAAGATTTTTAAAGAAACTATTCTTTAAAAAGAACGGGCACCACACTTTTGTATTCAAGGGCCTGGCAGTTCCAATTAGATATAGGAAATGAATAGAGGAAGATATGGAAGAAGGATTAAGCAGCAATAGACTGTGCAAATTTGTATCTCAATATTAATCCAGTTGGTTTGTTTTACCAGGCTGGCTTGCGACCTGTTTGTGAATTCATGACCTTCAATTTCTCCATGCAAGCTATTGATCAGATTATAAACTCGGCAGCTAAAACCTACTATATGTCTTCTGGGTTGGTATCCGTCCCTATTGTCTTCAGGGGTCCCAATGGTGCCTCAGCAGGAGTAGCAGCCCAGCATTCACAGTGTTTTGCAGCCTGGTATGGGCATTGCCCTGGACTGAAAGTAGTTAGCCCCTGGAGTGCAGAGGATGCAAAAGGTCTCCTTAAAGCATCAATCAGGGATGATAACCCAGGTAAACCAATCCCCAAAATTACTATGTAATATGAATGCACTGCCGCCTTATATTTTATCTGCATCAAATATTTTCTGTACTTATGAAATCTAAAATACAGTCCTTGTTTAGCAACCACAATTGGGACCAGTAACTTGACTGTTAAATAAAGCAGTCACCAAGGGAAACCACAACTGTGCTGTCACCCTTACTTCAACTTTCCTTTGCTTTACAGACCTGCAAAGGTTGTAAATGCGAAGATTGGTTACAAAGTTATTTTTTCATCATGGGCATAACTCTGAAATGTCTCTAAGCAAGTCAGTCTCTAAACAAGGACTGTCCGTATGAATTGCTGAATTTATATTAGAAAGCTTCCACGTGTATTAAAAGTATCAACATCTTATAACCAGGATGTAACAAGCTGGGGGCGCCCAAGTTAACTTTCGCAATAGCAACCTATTTTCCAGATTCAGGAAGTATGTCTTCGATTATCACATGCTTTTGTGAAAGTTTTCAAATTCAGGTAGTTTATAATTGTGTGGGCCTAAACTAATGTACTGCCCAATTAGTGCATTTCTTTATTATACAATTAGAATTTTCATGGTTGGAAGTGACCTGATGGTTTTCAAAGGCAAACTTTTATGGGTAGAGGATGAAATATCAGGAAAACCCCACAAAAAGTCACTTTATATACCCGTATTAAAGGAACCATTTCAGGAAAGTTGCTATTAACCCTTTGATTTTGGATCTAGCAAACATTGTCTGAAAGTTTCAGGAATGTTCTGTTCTACTGAAGGATTAATAATAACCTGTAAAACTGGGTGCTTTGATTTTTTGCATTAACATTTCATATGCTGTGCAGAATTAATTCACTATTTGCATAGGTTTAGTTGAAAAAGTAGCAATGTTTACTTGGCTATTTTAAAACTAAAACAAAAAATCTAATGTGAACTAAATAACCACATTTCACTTGTGGTATAAAATGTACGGAGGTGTTTCATGGTAGAGAGGCACAGATCAATTATTTTAGGCTTGAAATATTTAACACCGGAGCTTCTAATACACTCCTGATTCCCATTTGATTATTTCTGGCATTAGATATTAAAGGCATACCCAGAATGTTATTTTGCATGAATGCACGCGCACTGCAGAATTTTGACTTTTGGAACTAACATGAACTCCTGGTACTTATGTTTCATCAGATATTTTTTGTACTTTAGGTTTCACTCCAAAATATCAAGCTGATAATGTGCAGGCCTTTATTGTGTCTTTAAGTGTCTTCATTGTAAAAGTAATCTGTGATGAGCACAAGAATTTGTGATTAAAGCACATTTTTTTATTTCTCATAGTTGTCATGTTGGAAAATGAGTTAATGTATGGTGTGTCGTTTGAGTTGTCTGAGGAAGTACTTTCAAAAGATTTCGTTGTTCCTATTGGAAAGGCCAAGATAGAAAAGCAAGGTGAGCAAGTATACTATTTGCATTTAGCCTTCCCAAATTTGCTGAGTGCTCTACAGTGTCTAAACAATTTGCTCTATTCTGCAAGTATTTTTTTAAAGAGAGATTCCAAAGTAGTTTTTAAAATCAGCCAGGTTTTCTTTTTTTTTTTAATGGCTTCTTTGCATCGGCAAACTTATTGAATTTATATGCTGCCTGATTCCCAAAGCAAAAAGAAGATAGACTGCAGTTACTAAGCTCAGAAACAGAGAAAAAGAAAAGGCCTGGACGAAAAATAGAACGAACTGAGTTTGCAAACTTCCAGAATTCATCCTACCCCTAATGATCACCCATTATTTCAAGCCTTAAAACCTACATTATTCCTTGTAGAAGTATGTTTACAAACTCAATGAGAATAGAAACAATCCAAAACCTTGGTCATTCATTGATTTTGATTTTTGAGAGGTAGCTTTTGAGTATGCATGATTAATCCCTACGTTGAATAGCTTTGTCTGGTGTATTCACTCCTATATTGTTATGTATGCTCCCCAATGGTCCATCATGTTTGTTTAATTTGGTGATAGAAGTATACATAAACATTCATTGATCTTTTTAAAATTGACTTACCCTTTTTCATTTCTAGATGGTTCTAAAATATTATTCACACATGTAGAAATTCTTCTAATTTGCTAAGTTAGGAGAGTTTCAACTCCTATGTTTGGCAGTACCAGTAGTCTTCAGGTTACGACCATTCATTCAGCAACCATTCAACGTTACAGTGGTGCCGAACAAGGGGGACCTATGAGCAAGCTTAAAAATGTTACACCGTCACAGTCATGTGATCACCATTTGCAACATTTACTGCCAGCTTCTCATAAGCAAAGTCAGTGGGGAAACCAACAGGTTGTACATTGCTCTCGTTCCTGGGTTTGTTGTTGTTTTTACCTCACTGTAATATTCACCCAAAATGACTGGCCATACCCACTTGCCAGGGTTCCCACTGTTTCCTCTATCATAGTCATGTGAAGTCCTCACTTAATGGTTCAAAATTCCCTGCTTATGATGGCAACCAGGATTGCCATTGCTAAACCATCCCGATCCCAATTACTATTGTAACCTTAGGACTTACTGGTAATTACAACACTCCTATAGTGTTTTGACAATATTAGATATGTTTTTTTTAACAGTAAAACATTATACATTTTTGAGATAAGAAGTTCAACTTCAGTTCAAGGGTTTAAACGTAGACATGGCGACTATTGGATAATATTTCTTTTAAAAAATTGAATTTAGAACAGATCTCTGCCCATGTTACAACTCTCAATCAATTTTGTGTTTCAGGAACCCATATAACCTTAGCGTCTCACTCAAGATCTGTCAGCCACTGTCTCGAAGCAGCTGCTGTCCTTGCCAAAGATGGAGTGGAATGCGAGGTACACATTATTTTGTTTGGATACAATTCACGAAAAAGATATCTTCGAAACTTGTTTCCTGCCTTTAAAGTGTGCTAAGAGTTCTGCTGGTTCCTTGGCCCCAAGCAACCGAGGCAGCCTTAGAAACCATCTTTGATGAAAATCTGTTACCCATCATTCACATATTTGCAGGTAACATATTAACAACTAGACAAGGTAGATATTTAGAAGGAGAACAGTTATCTACCATGGCTGAATAATTTCCAAGATTTTCCAAAGTAAAAAAAAAAAAAAGATCTTCAGTAGTACACAAGTTGGAAAAGTGCCATTCTGTGAATTTTCTCTATTTACTGAGAAAAAGTTACGATCTCAATTTATTTTCCAGACTACAATGGAACTGACAACTGGTCAATCTCTCAAATCTTTCTCATAGGTTGTAAACCTTCGTAGTATTCGACCATTGGATATCGAAACCATTGAAACTAGCATCATGAAGACCAATAATCTTGTTACAGTAGAAGGTGGCTGGCCCCAGTTTGGGGTGGGAGCTGAAATCTGTGCCAGAGTTATGGAAGGTATTTGAAGCATCATACTATTGTGGTTGTTCTTAACATCAGGACACTGGCGTTCTCTTTGGGACTTCCAATGAAGGTTCAGTTGCCCTCATCCTTCATTAGAGTGAGTTTCTCTTTAGACTGCAAAGACCATCCAGTGTGCAATAGCAGTCTTTCAATGAAGGTCAAGTATACCCACGCATATACTAAAAAGAGCCAGTTAGGTCTAATGGTTAAGCACCATGCCAGGACTTGGGAGACTGGGTTCTGCCCAATTCACATCACAGGGTGGTGGTTGTGGGGAAAATAGGAAGAAGTAGTAGTATTAGGTACTTTGCAATAAAAATAGTAACAGAGATAAACTAAAATCTAAATGGATAATAGAACCTTCAAACTTACAAACCCCTATTTGACATATCCTCATCCTAAATAAAATATGACTTTAGGGTGTGTTTTTTTCACGAACTCTGTGCTAGTGACCACAGTACCTCTTTCTAGCCTCTTGTTTCCCGAGAGAAATGATAAGTTAAATCTGGGGATGCAGATTCTTGGTTCTATAAACTTTCACAAGCAGTTTCTTAGACATACCAGACCAGCTTAAACTTGGAGGATGAATTTCAACCCATTATTCTGATTTCAGGTCCTGCTTTCAACCATCTGGATGCACCCGTGGTTCGTGTCACAGGTGCCGATGTGCCAATGCCTTATGCAAAGATCTTAGAGGAAAATTGCATACCTCAAGTAAAGGACATAATAGTTGCTGTGAAAAAGACACTCAATATCTAGATCTTGTGTGAAAATGTTGTTCTTCGAGAATTTATCTTTTAAAAGAAATATTATTTATGGAGCATACTGCAAGCCACTGTATCCAGAGCTGCACCTTATATTGCACGTGGATTGGAATAAGGCATTACAAAAGGAATAATAGAAACCATGTTTGTTACAGACCATGTCTCTCCCTCTCTCGCTCTCGAGAAGCCAATGCAAAGAGGGATGAATTATTAGGAACTTTCATTATATGGTAAAATGTCTTGTTATTGCCTACAAGATCAGGTTTGCTCTGATGAGCAACCTATTATATCAAGAATCAGCTTGTGATTATTTTGTAACTTATGTAGCTTGTGATAAAGATATTAACTAAATTGTGTCGGTGTTGCATTTCTTATTTTCTCCTTTTATATCACAGAGAGCACAATCATGCCCCCTTCTATTCTTTCCTCCAAGACAGAATTCCCCAACCTTTCTGGCCTTGCGGACCAGTCAGGAGGAGGAAGAGGAATTGGTTTTGCATGTGAGCGCAACTCCGTTTGTGCAAGCAGAATGCACGTGCACCTGCCACTCATGCAATTGGCACGTGCATGCAGAGATGTACAAGCGCTCCCCCAGCGCTCACATAAGTGGGGATGCGTGTGCATGCTTGCCCGTTTCCATGACCCAGTTGCAAACATGGCCCATAGGTTGGGGATCCCTGCTCTAAGCCACTGATGGTGAACCTTTGGGGCTGGCATGTCACAAATTTGGAAAATGCTTAACTTGACTTTTCAGGCATGTCACACACACCTCTCCAAACAAAAGAAAAACAATTTCTTCACCCCCAATCTAGGCCAATCTGGAAAGTGGCATTTAGTGGGAGTGCCAAGGGTGGGCCTTTTTTAAAGTAATTTTGGAGAATGTTCTTCCATGGCTATGCAGTTGCCCAAAACCACACAAAAGCATTATCCCATTCTCGTGAAATTTTCAGAGGCTTCACAAGAAAACACCCCATTTCTGTGTGGCCTTCAAAAATCGCATAAGAATGTGAAAGTTCACTTGCTGAGTGTAGCAACCCTATATTCATTAAGCTAAGATGGGGAAAGATCTTGATTACAGCTAATGCATCAAAACTGATCTTCAGCTTAGAGCAGTGATGGTGAAACAAGGAGAGAAGCAATTTAGAACTGAGGAGGAATTTCCTGACAGTGAGAACAATTAATCAGTGGAACAGCTTGCCTCCAGAAGTTGTGAATGCCCCAACACTGGAAGTCTTTAAAAAGATGTTGGATAGCTATTTGTCTGAAACGGTATAGGGTTTCCTGCCTAGGCAGGGGGTTGGACTAGAAGACCTCCAAGGTCCCTTCCAACTCTACTATTGTATTGTATTGTATTGTATTGTAAACTATCATGTGTGCCAAAGGTGACATGCCATTTTTTTGATTGCATGCTGGCATTCACCATACCCAACATCTATTCTTGATAACGTCTCATTTTCAAGGCATTTATGCTTTACCATGTTTAGCAGTACTACTGAAAGATTAAGCAGATTTATTTTCTTCCAACATCAATGAAATCCTATTGACATTTTAATAAAAATATGAGTATATTTCAGACTACATGAACTCTTCTACACAATGACATTGTCTGCATAGGAACAAACACTGACACATACTTGACTTTAAAAATGGATTACTAATAATCCTTAAAGTGCAAAGATTTTCAACAAATCAGAAAAATGACATTTTTTCACTAAAACATTAAACTTATGTAGGTTTTTTTTAAACACCCAGCCCAATAATAAATCATACATTGAGGTTAAATTTGAATTAATGGAAACCCTGCATACGTAAGTAGCTTGATATCCAATTTAACCCCAAGTCTAATGGCATTATAATTTAATGCCCTCTTTTCTTTCTAAATTGAGTTGCATTGGGAGCTGTACTTCTAAACTTTGAATAATCCATGGATTACCTGCGTTTTGCAGGACAAAAAAAAGAAAATCTCAGCGTTGCCCTATTTTTCAACATTGCTGAATTAACAGTACAGTACAGCTAACATCAATGGGCCAGGGTTTATAATTCATCCTTTTTGGAAAGCAAGCCTCAGAATTTAAATGGTCACACTCTATCAGAAGAAATAATATCCATCCCAAGAAAGATTCCATCAAAAGAAATCTCTAAATGGGATCTTTTCACCCTTCAACACAAGCCAAAGACTCTGATCATAGTTATTCAATTATATTACTTTAGGGGGGAAAGTTTGAAATGACTCTAAACAAAGAGTGGCTAGGTCAAATTATTACAGGAAAGACTGGTTCTGAGAACAGAAATAGAAAATATATCCAATTTGATTTGTAAACAACTTCAGCTGATTCTGGGAGTACTGTGGTCACAGATTTCTGTTTTCTTCAAAGCTGCTTTCTGGAAATTCTGAATGGAACTGAGTAAGGCGTTCCTGCTTGTGCTGTTGACAGGCTGCAGCTCAGGGGGAGTTGGCACATCCACATTAGGAGGAGGACCAGGAGCTGCTGGTGGTGATGGAATTGTTGAGGCACCGGCTAGAAAGAAAGAAAGAGTTCAAGAGTTGAACTTGAAGGAAATGCTGCTGGCAAATGATGGATAACAGAAGCATGATCTGGAGAAGCTCAATACACAAAAAAAGAGAGGTAGGAAATCACACATGGTAAAAAGTAAAAAAAATGGTTTAAAATGAGTAATGGCATACTGCAGAAAAGTGCAAGTTTTTTTTAAAAATCAACATTCTGTACAATTATTAAGGACTGGCAGGCAACCCTTAATATGGTGAAAGTTTTGTGAACTCTTTAGAACTATCCATAATCATGCAGTGGTATAATCTACACAATGTCGTGAAAAGCTTCATCTGAGGCCCATTAAGAGATAAGAGATTCTGGTTAAGCAGTACCCAAAACTCTGCCCAGTCTTTGGTAGCATCTCTTTTAGCAGTAATGTTTTAATGCAAACATTTCTGTACCTGTTGAACAATCCATACATTTCTTGGAAATATTTTAGTCCATTCCTTTTTTTAAAAGCTTTTAACTAATTGATATTATTTGACTGTCATGCATGAATTGTTCACTTCACTTGTCCTACATTTCAATTGAGTTCAGTTCAGTTTCTTTGACCATCCATTCACATATATGAATGGCTTTAGCCTTTCTACTGTAGATTTATTTATTTAGGATAGGTGTCCTGTTGCCGTGGCCCACATTTAAAAAAATCTTCAGTCACAGACAGTTATTCTGACATTCTCCTATAAAATTTGCTGACACGATTCAGAATTCCTTACTCTCTCACTACTTGCACACCTTCTGACTGATCATATGTAGGTTACAATACTGTTTGATTATAGATCTCTATAAAGTGTTCATAAACTTTCATCACTGAAGGAAGAATTTCAGACCTGATCCCATTCTTAGGCAGAAATGCTAAGCTACAAGGTGGTTTACATCATAGATATCAAGTTTTTAGGATGCATCCCCTACTTTAATACCATTTGATAACAACTTGCAATTCAAATTCAGAATAAACTAACTTGTTCAGTTTCCAATTTTAAGTAGATATTTGCTTAAGACTAAGTATCTCAACTACTATTAACTGTATTTATAACTTATTTGATTAATAAAAGCAGATTTTCCTGTATTAAAATTGGCAGTTTTTTTCTCCATAAACCTGAGTCAGTTCTTACAAAAATAATTATTAAATTAAATTAAATTGCCACCAATCTCACTATCAAGTTACTCTGGGCAGCTTGCAGAATCATAAAATCATGTTGTAAGGAAAAATATGAACATTATGTGAACACATATGATTTACATTTGATTTAGGGCAGTGTTTCTCAACTTCAGCAACACAACTCTTTTAAGAATTCTGCAATCTAAAGTCCACACATCTTAAAGTTATTCAAATTGAGAAACATTAAGAGGATTTGTGAAGAACAAGGATTAATTCCAAAATATTTTTTTATAGAAAACTGTTTCCAATGTGTAACATGTTCAAAACCATGAATCTTTGTCTCAGTTTGAGAATATGAGACCAGCTAGGTAATTTTCAGAATGAACTTTAAAAAGCGGCTCCATTGCTCAGGAAAGAAAGTACTCAAGTATAATATTAAAGCTTTAGAACTTTTCATGAATTAAAGATGAACTGAATTATCTTCATGAGAAAATAAAAATATGTACAGTAAGTCTGTATTATTAATTAACAATAGAAATCTGGGGAGAAAATCTTCTATCAGTTATATTCTCCTGAATACAAAAATAATCCAGGGTGGACAGATCACCCAATTAACTAAAGGAGTTTCCTATAGATCCATGATGGCGTACCTATGGCACAAGTGCCGGAAGTGGCACACAGAGCCACTTCTCCGGGTATCTGAGCTGTCGCCTGTTGCTCTTCCGGGTGCACCAGCCACCTGGTCTTCATATGTGCAGGAGTGCCGGAAACCGGGAGAGCAGCTGCTAGTGCACATGCACACATCTGGCGGCTGCTCTTCCTAATTCCAGTGCATCCATGCGCACCGCCCACCTGGTCTTCCGGCTTCTGGTGCATAAGCCCGTACGAAGACCAGCTGGCCGATATGCATGCATGAGCCAGAAACAGGAAGATCATTTTCCTGGCGTGCACATGTGCACCGGGCGGCTGCGCTTCTGGTTTCCTGTATGTGCGCACACGCTCCCATTTCGGCACTTGGTGTCAAAAAGGTTTGCCAACACTGCTATAGATCCACTCTTTCTTAAAGTGGCTCTTTCTAAGGAATTATAATGGCAGGGTGAAGACACCAGGGCAGAAACCAGGAGACTGTGAGTTCTAGTCCCATCTTTGACATGAAAGCCAGCTGGGTAACTTGGGTATATATATCTCTATCTATCTCTATCTCTCTCTCTATCTCTCTCTCTTTCTCTCTCTCTCTCTCTCTCAAGATTTTTTGGATTATAAGACGCACTGGTGTATAAAACACACCAATATTTCGAAGAAGAAAAGAAAAAGAAGTAAGAAAAAAAGTTTTTGTCCTCCCCGGCCCACAGGAGCACTCTGCAGGCTTCAGCAGGGCTGGGGGAAGGCAAGAACGCCATTTTTGTGAAAAATGGGCGGAAAATGGGCCATATTTTGCAAAAACAGGGAGATTTATGCCTTGCCCCAGCCCTGCTGAAGCCTGCAGAGTGCTTCTGGAGGCTGGGGGAAGACAAAAATGCCTCCACTTTTGCAAAAAACGGCCTATTTTTCACAAAAATGGGATACGGGGCTGGGGCTTTGGGAGGCCAAAAATGGCTGTATTCGGTGTATAAGACGCACCAGCATTTCCACATTCTTTTAGGGGGGGAAAGGTGCATCTTATTCTCCGAAAAATATGGTAATCATTAGAGAGTGAATTTTGAGTTAGGACAAACTAAATAGAAAGAAATAAATGCTGTAATAAAAGTTGACTGAGTATATGCTCAAAGTACAAATTCCAAAGAATATGAAATGGAACTCAGGGCTAAGTTATACTGGTCACAAATAACAGTCCAATGAATTGTAGCTTTTCCATCACTTTCCAGTTATATGAAGTTATTGGGGCATCTATTTAACTTTGGTCTTACACAGATATTTCCTTTACTAACTCTGGTTTTATTCCACAGACAGTTTTTTTTCCAGCCCAAAACCTGAATGGCCTTTATCAAGTGAAAAATGAAAACAGTTGAGGGACCCAAAAGCTATTAACTCTAGTGACATTCTGTTGCTATGCGTTCCATTAGCCAATTTGACCATTTCACTAGTGAACTGTGCATAGAATTCCCATCAGAAACAAAGGTTGTCATGGCTCCACCAGCACTGAACAGCACATCCTTACATGTGATATTTTTTTTCATAAAAGTAAAATGTTCCTCTATATCACTGAAGCAGTGGTGGGATTCAATTTTTTTTACTACCAGTTGTGTGGGAGTGGCTTGGTGGGTGTGGCAGGGGAAGGATACTGCAAAATCCTCATTCCCTCCCGATCAGCTGGGATTCAGAGGCAGAGAATAGATGGGGGCGGGGCCAGTCAGAGGTGGTATTTACTGGTTCTCTGAACTACTCAAATTTTCTGCTACCAGTCTCCAGAACTGGTCAGAACCTGCTGAATACCAGCTCTGCACTGAACCCTGTTTCCCTGAAAATAAGCCCTCCCTGGATAATTAGCCCAATCGGGCTTTTGAGCGCAAGCACTAAAATAATCCCTCCCCCGAAAATAACCCCCCCCTGAAAACACTGCAACACAGCAGCAGCCATGAGGTGACCATGCTCACAGTCTCCTGCACCTCAAAAATAATGACCTCCCTGAAAATAAGGCCAAGTGCTTATTTCGGGGGTCAAAAGAAAATAAGACCCTGTCTTATTTGCGGGGAAACACGGTACTCTTGAACCCCACCCCAAAACAAAAACTCCCAAAAGCTAACAGTGCTCCATTGCCCCTAGAATATCATCCCAGAAACCATGTTTGATGTTTAGCTCCTTTAAATCTATGTCCTTCTCTCCTTAACAACGGAGTGCATCTCTTGCTTTCAAGATGTAAATTGCCCATGTGGAAAACCAGCCCTACAGCAAAAATACTCCCCCAGGTATCTTACATAACTCCTGCAATATCAGCAAACAATATGTTTACTTGAATATGGTAGCTGTTAAGTAAATGAATGTTCTCTCGTTACATAATACTCATGTAAATAAATGAAATGTTCAGGCTGCTAAATAGGTTGGGTCATCCACTATTCCTAGTTACCATTACATCTAAAATATTTTTCTAAATGGAGAGAAAATGTACTTAAACAGCATTTTAATTTATTTGCCCAGTTACTTCATAAAGACATTAAAAACATCAATAATTCAGCCTAGATTGATTTTGAAAAAAGTTTAAAACTGCAAAATTTTATTTGCTCCATAATTGGTAGGGCTAAAATACCGGTAGATGGACATACTTCCAATGTTCCCATATCTCTAAATTAGTGAATATTTTGTATTCCTTCAAGAAATAACTTACTTAGCTGATAGGAACTTCCCAGTGTCGCTCTGCTAGTGGTACATTCAGTAAAACTTACTAACTTCCATGGAAGAATAATAAATACTTTGATGAGTTATGTTAAGAAACACTGCTTGCTTGAAATGAGCTACTAAAGGGGCTTTTTACCCAGTATTGCTTCCTCATTTTACTCCACTATGGAAATTTCTTAATTTAATTATTTACCTTTTTACTATGGTGTGGTATGATTTATCTTTTCTATGTGAAACACCAAAATATATAGAGTTATCCCTGAAACCGGGTCCTCCATCTTTATATCGGACATTTTATCATTTTGGATTAATCTTTTAAAAAGTTTAACAGAGGAAAAGCTTCTTGGAAGTTTTCTTCCAGTTTCTTTTCTGTTGTAATTCCCTAGGCTCCTCTTTTGCTTTACAATTGACTAAGGAAAAACATTGTTTATAAAATGCTAGCAGTGTATAGCATTGCTTGCTTATATATTTATTTGAAGAAAGCATCTACTTCAAATTGCTTGAATATTGGATAATCCTAATGCTAACAAACCTAAGGAGGAGTTTAAAAAAATGTTTTCTCAAAAAAATAAATATTTCAAGGATTTGTTTAATAGTAGCAGCTGCAACTTTGATCCAGGGAGGAGGGAAATTTTTCTGCTTTTTAACATAATTTAGAAAATTATTAAAATCAATATTTCATATTTTTTCCTTTCAGCATCGATATTCTCATAGTCTAACATATCATTTTTTAAAAAGGGACATCAATATTTACTTTACCGAGAATTCATGTTCAAAATGGCGCATGCTCTACTGAAGACAGAAGAAAGGAAGAAGACAGGAAAAAAAGAGCACAACAGTCAGTATTCCAGCATTCGATTATATCCATTCAACAACAAGAGAAGAGATATACAGATATAAGTAGCCTGATATACAGGACCCAGTGCACATAATTGCATTAATTGGTCTGCTGATGTGTTTGCCTTATCCATAGGTTCAAACAGGTGCTTGTGACAAATACAGTAACGTCAGACACGTCCAAAAATTTTAAACATTAAAAATTGTAGTGAACATATTAAGCTACTTAATATGATTGAACTATCTGTCCACATTGCCCTGATTTTTCCATTCTGATTGGCAAAAGTTTCCCACAATCTCCAGAAAATTGAGTGTTCCTCAGCCTTTCAAACTGGAGATGCTAAGAACTGAAAAAGAACATAGGCTCTATACCTCTGCTATGAAATACAGTTTCTATATTATCAGAACTACTATAAAAAGATGAGGGTGTGATGGCTCAGTGGTTAAAGATGCTAAGCCTGTCAGCCGGAAAGCTGACAGCTCGGCTTCAAATCTTGAGAGCCAAGCAATGCGGTGAGCTCCCCTTACTTGCCACAACTCCTGCCCACCTAGCAGTTCAAAAGCATGGAAATGTGAATAGATAAATAGGTACCACTTTGGTGGGAAGGTAACAATGTTCCGTGCGTCTTGGCAAACAGCTATGCTGGCCACATGACCACAGAAATGTCTTCGGACAATGCTGGTTCCCTTGGCTAAGAAATTGAGATTAGCACCACCCCCTCGAGTCAGATTTGATTGGAAAGGGGGAACCTTTACCTTTACTATAGAAATACTCTGCCAAACGTAATGGTAAAAAAGCTACATCCTTATAGCCTGTCTTGTCCAATAAGATGCCTTGAGGAGGTATCACAAATAAACAACATTGAAATTGGAAAATAAGGTGAAAAAATACATAATTGAGGTAGCCCTCAATTTACAAAAGTTTACATTTAGTGACCATTCAAATTTGCAACAGCAGTAAAAAAAAGTGACATGACAATTTTTCACACTTGCGACTTTTGAAGCACGCCCATGGTCACATGATGAAGTGTCAGACATTTAGCAACTGGCATGTATTTATGATGGTTGCAGCCTCCTGGGGTCACACGATCACCTTTTCTGGCAAGCAAAGTCAATGGGGAAGCCAGATTCACTTAACATCTGTGTTAGTAACTTACTTAACTATCTTAAAACTGTAGTGATTCACTTAACAACTGTAGCAAGAAAGACTGTAAAATGGGGCAAAACTCACTGCCTTGTTTAGCAATGGAAATTTTGGGCTCACTTGTGGCCGTGAGGACTACCTGTACACAAAGAGGTCCACTCCACATTTTACTGTACATAAAACAACCCAATGATACTGGGTTGCTTAAAATCTAATGACTGGCATTTTTCAACCTTGTTAATGATAGTAATCCTTATCAGCTTTACATTCTCATTCTACTCAAATGGGAATTAATCAGAGTAACTGTGCAAGTAGCAGTTATTTCTATATTCTCACCTTATTAGTGAGACAGACAGAAACCCACTTTTCACACAGTTGCTGTCTCAGGCTAAATCAGCAAGTGTCTGTAACAAAATTATCTAAGATTTGGCACTACTGATCTCTATCACTAGATGTCAAGGTAAATTTACAATGCAAACAGCCTCAAAGAAACGTAAGACAGGCAATAGGCTCATGTTACTATGACCAAATGGGGAGCTTAAATAGTAAGTTACTGTACTATTCTGTAACTGTCAGAATAGATGTCATGGGTTAGTCATATGAAAGCATTCTCTCATTCATTCTCCAATTTGTCTCTCTGTAATGCTTTTGTGCAACCACACTTGATTAGGAAAGTAGAGAAAAGAAAGTTTTGCAACCAAGATAAAAACCATGTAGTATAACATGAATATGGTATGATTTATATGTTACTATTGGGTTCAATGGGATTTACTTTTGTAGATCGCAGCTAAGTTCGAGCTTATCTGATTTAAGCAAGATAGATATTTGTGAAGAGTTTTTTTTATATTGCAGAACCACTCTCCTACTGGGATCAATGACAATTTTACCACCTTTTTCCATGTAAATGTTTTAAGAATAAAAGCTAACTAGCAACACTCATATGCTTCCATCCCTTGAAAAACTAACTAAATGCAAACGTATAACCATAAACACTCACATGTCACTCAATTTATGTCATAATATTCATGAACTGGAATAGGACATAGCAAAAGGTCAGCCATTGGGGACTGGCTGGAATAGGATGTGGTAACAAGGTCAGCCAATGTACAGGCATGGCAACTGGGTCAGCCAATGGGAACTATTTGGTGATTGAGAGCCATGCCAGACAACTCAGAGCCTGGGCATGGCTTACCTATGTAGCTCTGAGCCTGTGCAAGTGAACTACCGTAATCTAGTCTGCTCTCTGAACTCTGAATTGAAACTGTTCTCTCCTCTGCCTGCGAACCAGCTGTTGGTATTGCTACCTTCATATACCACATTATTATTATTATTATTATTGATAATTAACTTGCAAACATATTCTACTATTTTATCCCTTCATTAAACATATCTATTAAATTTAATTCTGGATGTTTCCATTCCCCTGTTCAGTCCTCAAACTAGCAGCAGTAGTTTGAAAGAATTCTATTATTACTTTTATCAGTCTCAACTGAAGGAGAACAAAGGACAAAGACGTGGATCTGGCAATAATGAAAATCCTCTTGCCCCACAGAAGAAACAGGATAGAACTCAGCAATCTCCTTTAATGAAGAAAAGGGGAAATTTAAAAAAAACTATTCTCAATTTAATTCATTCTCTATTGGTCTGGGCTATCGAGGGGGAAACTGATGTAGGTAAGCCTGCTGGCCAGATTTGATGGATTTTAGGTTTTGGTAATATTTTTACTGTTGTTTTTAACTTGCTTTTTTGCCTCTTTTGAGTTCTATATCCAGTATGCAGCCATATAAATTGAATAAATTAATAAAACCAGCCAGTATTTCCTTTACAAGTCCTGGCACTCATATGCTGGGAAGGTAAGGCAGGTGTTCTGTCCAATTTGCAACAGTTTTAGCTACATTTAAGTTTAAAACAAATAGCTTAGCCTTCCAATGTTATTAGTACAGTAGAAACACAAAGGTCTGCAGCTGTTTTCAAAGGCACCTAGAATCTTGGTAGATTCCTCAGTTCATTACTGCAAGATGCATAATTGCTCTTTTACACCTATACAAGAAACCACTCCTTTCTTTTGTCTTTGCTAGTTTTCAAAAAAAAGCATATCCTGGCAATAGCTGAAATAGCACATACAATCACAGTCAGTGGGATGCCAAAGGGTGAAAAGCAGATTTTTACTCAGATACACTTGTGTTCCAGACAGATGTAGAATCTTTAAAGGCCTCAAATATATTTTGAATAGAATAGAATAGAATAGAATAAACAGAGTTGGAAGGGACCTTGGAGGTCTTCTAGTCCAACCCCCTGCTTAGGCAGGAAACCCTACACCACTTCAGACAAATGGTTATCCAATATCTTCTTTAAAACTTCCAGTGTTGCAGCATTCACAACTTTTGGAGGCAAGTTGCTCCACTGATTAATTGTTCTAAATGTCAGGAAATTTCTCCTCAGTTCTAAGTTGCTTCTCTCCTTGATTAGTTTCCACTCATTGCTTCTTGTCCTACACTCAGGTGCTTTGGAGAATAGTTTGACTCCCTCTTTTTGTGGCAACCCCTGAGATATCAGAACACTGCTGTCATGTCACTCCTACTCCTTCTTTTCTTCAGACTAGACATACCCAGTTCCTACAACCGTTCTTCATATGTTTTAGTCTCCAATCCCCTAATCATCTTTGTTGCTCTTCTCTGCACTCTTTCTAGAGTCTCCTCATCTTTTCTACATCGTGGCGACCAAAACTGAATGCAGTATTCCAAGTGTGGCCTTACCAAGGCATTATAAAGTATATAAAGTGGTATTAACACTTCACGTAATCTTGATTCTATCCCTCTGTTTAGGCAGTCTAGAACTGTGTTGGCTTTTTCGGCAGCTGATGAACACTGCAGCAGCTGCCAGAACAGTTTCACATCTTGAAACTATTCTGTGTAACAGTTCAGAACTGTGATCCTCATATTACAAAGGAGGAACAGAAGGTGGCTTACTAAAGCTACCTTATCGCCCAGACAAGGTTTTCTGATTTATAGTTCAATCTCTTAATCACGTGCAACTATTGAACTAGAACCAGCTATTGCCACTGCAGGAATAAGCAGTTTCAAACTTCCTTTCCTCTTGCTAGGAACCAACTGCCTGAGTTTCGAGATTTATTTCTTTTCCATGACGATCTTCCGTTGACATTCCAAACAAGGGGTGTGTGTACTATTGACACAAAGGGAATAAATTATTAGTCTTATTGCACATAAAGGACAAAAGCGGAGCACCCAGATCAGAGTCTAAACGGCGCTACATATTACTCATGTTGATCCCTATGGATCCTTCCTAAAACTTACAAGGGAAACAGATTTAAGTTAACACCAATTATGCAGCAAGGATACTTCAAAAAAATAATAAAAAATAAACAGAAGTTGGAAAACTAGAATGTGGAAATATTTTCCTTCATTATGAGAAAAAAAAATCTTTTTTTTTTTAAGTTTCATTTTTACAGAAGCCAAAAGCCACCATGATCCATGGAGGACAAGGTTCGAAGCCAAACCATGTTAGATGAGCATGCAGGGTACCGATTCTTCAACTCACCTGCTGTAGGAGGAGGAGGAACAGGAGAGGAAGGTGATGTTAGAGGGGAACTTGTGCCAGACCCTGCTGGATAAGAATGTTCACAATTAGCATGAAGATCATTTCAACACTTTTTTTTTAAGTGAGAAAGAGACTTCCAAACTAAAGGGCACGTCCCAAAGTAGTAATATAAAAGGGGATTTGGGCCAAACTATAGATACATACATATAGTCATTTGCTGAATTTATATAGCACTGAAATCACAAACAGTTTCTCCCTTAATGCTCTTGTAAATTGGGTCAATCCAGGTCAGAGGCGATTGCTTTGCAGGTATGATAGAATCTGGAGCTGGCTTGCAAGAAGAATGGGGCTCTTTCTGAAAGAACTAAAAGACAAATCAGCCTTGAGTCATTGGTATGCAGAAACAGGCTCAGAAGGGATTCTCCCTAAAACCTTCATAGGATTTAGTTGATTGTTATGAATAGTGTACTTTAGTCAGGCAAGATTCTCTTCTATAGGCAAGCAGCAACGAAGAAATTATTCTGTGCAACTCATCTTGTCATTCTTGGTTCCTTGCGGGACATTAGTATTGCTGTTATATGTTCCCAGCATCAGGAACCTGTTGATGCACTGTGGACCAATTGTAATTTCTGAGTCACTTTTGAAGGAAGTCCCATGTATTGTCAACACTGCAATATTTTATCTGATTAGTACCGAGGGTACTACTGGTTCTCCTACACCATATAAGATCCCAAAGGGCGCATCAGCTGAAGCTGGGCAACGGCCCTTCTCGCCATGGCCTCTAATTGTTGTTTCAATAGGTACTGTGAATCCAGGAAGGTCCTAAACTGCTAATCTGCTCCTTCAAAGGTAGTGCCTGCTTGTCCAGAGAAAACTTCTTTACGAATAGCAACTCTACCTAGCTTTGGCTTGTTCTCTCCATCCAGATCTTTACAGCCTCCAACCACTGAAAAAGAACATCAATAGCATCTCCCTTCTAGCCTGAAGGGGGCGATGTATACCATCAGTATACTCAAGATAGCACTCCAATCAGTTGACTGGCCCCAATAATTTCATATAGATGTTAAAAGACGGGCGAAAGAAGATTGCATCCAGTGGTGGGATTCAGCCAGTTCGCACCACTTCGGAAGAACCGGTTGTTATCTCTCTGAGCAGTTTGGTGAACTGGATGTTGGAAGAAATCATTAGGGCAGAGAACCAGTTGTTAAATTATTTGAATCACACCAATGATTGCATCCCTTATGGTAAGGCCTACTGGGTTGACTTCTCAACCTTCACCAGTACAGATTAAAAACTACACACTGAAGAAGGAGCATAACCACGGCACAAAAGTGCCTCCGATCCAGGATTTTCAATTCCCAATCCTAGCAGGGGGGTTTAAGTCTGCTTAATAGCATTGTCTCTTAACAAGGGACATTGACAACCTGCAGGACCCAGGGTGTCACATCTCCATGCATTTCTTGAAGCAGCCACAATGGGAAGGGATCCAGAGCACAATTGTCAATAATTTAGCGTATGGTGATGTTCCATTAGCCAGGAGACTACAGGGTTAGTACAGAGTAGTTGTTTGGCTCCATAAGATTGCTAGTACGTTTGGTTCCTGCTCTCATGCTATCCAGGGCGCACCACAGGGGGTGAATTAGATCTGTACTAAGAATGGTTAACAGCATTCAGTAACGTCATCCAGGGCTTTTCCCTCAACCTATGCCACTTCATGTTCGGGCGTCACATTTGAGCAAGTCCAGCACTGGTTGGGTTTGGTCTCCTGCACAAAGCGTGTAGATAGTACCTTATCCATATGCTTACAATTCTTATCTTCACAGACCAAAAGGAATCCTCAATAATATAGCAAAATATAGTCACCACCTGCCCATCAGGAAGTAAGACTTCAGCTGTGACTGGAAATGTGATCACTAACACATGTTTATGGTAGCTGCTTTTCCTCTACCCTGGCTTACAGCAGCTTAGCTCTTGGCCTCAAAGAGATAAATTGCCCAAATCAGATGTTATAAACAGAGATTAACATTTGCATGTACACACAGCGGTATTCAAACCATTAAAAATGAAGGGCACAATCTAAATTGAATAATTTATCATGCATATACCAAACAGAGCATGTTCTTTTGTGAAGGTGGCATTGTAAGTAATCCCTGCTTTTTATTTTCATAATAGGAAAGACTAACCACCTTGAGTTCCTATAGATTGTAGCTACCATTACGAAGAAAGCTTTCCTAGTCCACAACCGGAACAACAGCAAAACCCCTGAGAGTGTCCCTACGACAAAAATAGATCACTTCGGTGCCACGCATCACAGGAAAAACCACACTTGGTTACCTGAATTGTTTGAGTTGCTGTATTTCATCGACTGGTCTTCTCCGCTCTCAAAGGCTGAGCGTTTAGATTTCTTCAAACAGCAGAAAGAAAAGACTAATTAGTTTCCGTTTGCTTGATAAATTGCTGTTTATACACCATGTTGCTATCAGACAAGGTTTTATTACACAACTCCCTTTTCTGACAAGAACTTTCCTAAGAATGATAATTAAGCTGTCTCTCATTTGTGGCCCTTCCTTGCTTTCTATCCATTTTTTCTGACTTCTTAGTTACCAGAAAGAAAAGTATGATGGGGAGTAAAGTCTTTTGATTGGTAGCGCTAGCAATGAGAACCGTCCTTGATTTCAAACTGTCATTCATTCCAGTCCATTCCATTCCAAGTAACGTTAACCCCGTTAGCATTTACTGTACTATTAAGTATGGTTTGCAGACTATGAAAAGATAACGAACACCAAAGTTTAACTGCATTTGCCGTATCATTACATTTGATAACACATATTGTTTCCTTATGCAGATAATGTGGAAAAGGGACAGGTGTCACTTTATATGAGCAGAAAATTTCCTGCAACTGCGGATTTTTTCATTGAAAACTCTTTCTAGGAGTACCAATCTGGCTCAGAATAATGTGATATTCCACATGAATAACAGATGAGACTAATGCACAGAGAGAGCTGCACAGGATATAATGCCTATCTATTGATGAGAATCTCTACACACACAAAAAATGAAACTATAACTTTATCTCAAGAAAGGCATGCGGGTGACATAGGATTACTGCATGCCAACAAAGAATGGCAATATCCAAATATCTAAATCCCAGGTTATCACAAAAAACGATATGGTTTTTCTCACTAGATTTTGCAAGAAAAGAAAATCACTTTCCAGATTTTCTACAGTCCTTCAAATTCTTCAAGGGAAGAGTTGACAGAGCAGTTCGTGGATGTTTAAATATTTGATAAAAACACTGGTTGGAAATATGCTGCATTTATTTTAAATTGGGCTGAGGCTTACTTTCCGTGCCAAGATTTTCCTCCTTTTTTTCTCTTCTTCTGACCCATGATGCGACTGAGCTCTTGTCAATCTTCTGTGCTGATGAATCTTTCAGTGGAAAAAGAAAAGTATGGACTTAGAACAAAGCATGCTACACTACCGTGTTTCCCTGAAAGTAAGACAGGGTCTTATTTTCTTTTGAACCCCAAAATAAGCACCTGGCCTTATTTTCGGGGAGGTCTTATTATTTTTGAGGTGCAAGAGGCAGCGAGAGTGGTGACCTCATGGCTGCTGCTGTGTTGCAATATTTTCAGGGGAGGGCATATTTTAGCGCATGCGCTCAAAAGCCTGATTGGGCTTATTATTCGGGGAGGTCTTATTTTCAGGGAAACAGGGTATAAAAGCAAAAATCACTAATGTCTCCTTAAATCTCCTTTGGTACATTTATTTATTGGTTTGTTTGTTTGTTTATTACATTTCTATACTGCCCATCTTGTCAGAGACTTTTCTTTCTAAAATGACTTTTGTTTCTTTTTATCAAATGGCCAAGTCCTCAAGAACCGGCCTCTCCATGAAAACACAGGCAATCATGTATGCATAGTGGTGTAGGGTTTCCTGCCTAAGCAGGGGGTTGGATTAGAAGACCTCCAAGTCCCTTCCAACTCTTTTATTCTAAGATTCATATTATTTGCTGTGCTTCTTATTACAGCATATTACAAATTTTAAGTATGGGAGCACAGAATAAAATTTGTAAGTTACCAGTTTCTGTTCTTCTACTAGCCTCTTCTCTATACATTCTTTGGCAATCCTTAAAGCTTCTTTTAACTTGGCTGGAATCTGATAGAGAAAAGTTTTCAAAAATTACAACCATAGAAACTGACACCCTTATGGATATTCATGTTAATTAATAATCAAATTAAGCACTGTGGCAAAAAAAAAGGCTTAACTTTGCATAAGAGGCAAATTTATTCTGATTAATGTAATGCCAAGCAGGATTTTCTCTCCATGAAGAAGGGTGAAGCAAGATCAGAAGCAAAAGAACTAAATATTGCAATGGTGAAAATATTTACTGAAGTAAGCAGAAGAATCAGTTAAGTTTATTGATGAGTTCAAAAATAGTAAATTTTACGGTGTCTAAAGTTGGCTTTTATTGCATTCTATTCCTCCTCTGTCTTACTGAACCATGTTATATGAAGGTCTCAATTCACTGAAGTCACAGTGAGTATCAGAGTTCAATATTTATGGACAATCTTGTGATGTTCATGCCTTGTAGAATGCTATATTGCAACTTGGAATGTAAGCAAAGGGAATTGTAAAGAGCATGAATTATCACATGAAAGAGTAAAAAAAAAGATATTTTGGGTCTCTGTGATGCTAAAAGAGGGGGGGAAATGGAACAGGTCTGAATTCAACCTTGTGTTGTACAGTTGATGAATTCATGCAAGAAAGTATAGGTGTAGTTTTAATTAAAAATGAATACACTAATATGTATATTAGAACATAGGAACTACCAAGATTGTTATAGATGTGGTAGGTAATCAGAGAGGTGATATAGACATGTCATACTCTAATGAAGGATATAATAGAAGAACCAGACATGAGTTTTAGGGGGGGGGAAGTACATCATTGTGAACAAATGTGATCCATGGAAAAAGCTTTTCATTCACTCTGACATAAATGAACTAATGTATGAAAATTATTTATATCCTGCCTTCATTATTTTCACAAATAACTCAAGGCAGCGAACATATCCAAGATGCTTTCCTCCTCCTATTTTCCCCACAACAAGAACCCTGTGAGGTGAGATGGGCTGAGAGGGAGTGGGTGGCTCAAAGTCACAAAGAGCTGGCTTTCATGGCTAAGGCAGGACTTGAACTCACAGTCTCCTGCTTCCTAGCCTCGTGTCTTAATCATTAGACCAAACTGGGTCTCTGAGACAGTTCCTATGGAATGAGTGAAAAAGTACCGGTAATTACTACAGGCTGTGTAGAAACCCGAAAATGAAAGAGAGGAATGATTTAGATTAAAATCTATTTGTTTTGAATACACGGCAGACTTAGTAGAAGGCACAAGTGTAATCAGAGGTTTTGTAGGACATACTATTTCTTGATTGTGTTAACAGCAGGCTTTAGGAAAAACATGGGGGAAAAGAAAACAGTGAAAAAAAGTGAAACTGCAGGAAATGAAAGTACAAGTCTTGTACAAAAAAGTAATAGGAGATACATTTCTCCCCCAACAGAATGAATGGAAAGAGGGCATGGAAACTTCACGGGACAAAAATGAAAAAGAAATGTTTAGAGAATTTGATAGAAGGTGTGAAGTTATAATACTAGGAATTATACAAAAGGATGTGGAATGGAATGGTTAAGTGGGAGAAATTGGTAAGAAAAATCCCCACAAGCAAAAAATAAAGAGAAAAGAAAATTATATAAAGTGTACAAAGAGAAAAATATACTTTCAAAGAGAGAAAAGGACAGTTAAAATTAAAACAGAAAAGGCAGACTGATTTTTATGGAAGTAAACGAATGTTGGAGAAATGAAAGAAAAATATATAGCCAGTAAGGTAAGTTTAAATCAGTTTAACATAATAGAATTGCTACAATCCTGAGAAGAACAAAGTCCGAAGTGGCAGATGCAGAATCCTGATGTGGAAGTTACCTAGAATGACATAACGATCTAGAACAATTGGTGGAAAGATAGCAATGAGCTAACACTTGTATGTTATGTGAAGCACTGCTAGATAAAACATACTCCCAAACCAAATAATATCATTCAACTGTACCTTAAACTGTGTTTTTTCTGAATTTGTTAGAAGAACATCACTGAATAACCTAATGGAAATAAAAAAAACACCAGTTACCTGGAAGAAATCATAACCATCCTACAATTTGCACTTGGAATTAACTTGTTCCTTTTGCACAAACGTACAGGAAATGTAGGTAAATGATTTTGTTTAACCATTTGGGCACAGCGGCTTCAATCAAAGTCTATACAGGTAGTCCTCAACTTATAACCATTCTTTTAGTCACTGTTTGAAGTCACCACAGCACTGAAAAAAGTGATTTATGACTGATTTTCACATTTACAACTGTTACAGCCCCCTGGGGTTACGTGATCAAAATTTAAGGACTTGGAAACTGGCATCATATAATCATCATTTGTAACCTTCCCAACCAGCTTCTGGCAAGCAAAGTCAATGGGGAAAGCAAGATTCACTTAAGTACCAAATGATCCACAACTGTAATGATTAGCTTAACATCTGTGGCAAAAAAAGTGGTAAAATGGGGCAAAATTCACCTAATAACTGGCTTGATTTAGCAACAGAAATTTTGGGCCCAATTGCGGTCCTAAGTTGAAGACTTCTTCTATTCTGTTTACCGTATTTTTCAGAGTATAAGACGGATCTTTTTCCCTCAAAAAAGAAGCTGAAAATCTGGGTGCGTCTTATACACTGAATACAGCATTTTTTGCCCGAAACCCCACCCCAACCTCACTAAAATGGCCGCTTAGGGCCTGTAGAAGGCTTTCAGAGAGTTCCCAGGGGCTGGGGAGGGCAAAAATGAGTGACAAATGGGCCGTTTTTTTTTCTCAATTTTGCCCCCCCCCCCGCCCCCAGGTGTAATCTATAAGCCTCCTAAAGGCTATCCATGCAATTTCTTTGACAAAAAACGGGCTGGTTTTTGCTTGTTTTGGGGGGGCACCCCCCAGGAGCACTGGGCAAGCCCCCTAAAGGCTATTCATGCCTTTAGGTTTGCAGAATGCAAAAACTTTTTTTTAATTTGCCTCTTCAAAACCTTGGTTCGTCTTATATTCCGGTGCGTCTTATACTCCAAAAATATGGTAGGTGTCTGATTCATTTTTCTTCAAATCGTTTCTCAATATCTCTGTACTCTATTTCATTGCTACAGACTTACGGCATTTGTAGCAGCCTGGAGACAGTTGGCATACCATTCTTCATGGCCTCAGGAGAAATAACAGATTCTAAAACAGTCACTAGAAAGAGAAGAGATGTGGAAAACAGAGATTCTAATATAAACTTGGACATAATGCACCATTCACATATAGACTTTACATAGTATCTTTTTAAACTCAGATAATGAGCTTGGCACATAGTCTTTATTGACTTTTAAATTAACAAAAGATAAAATTAATTGTACAGACTACAATCACATAGAGGGAGGGAACTAGGGGCAACAGATTAAGATTTCCCTCCATGCATCTCTCCACACATCTACCACCAGCCCAAAGATCTACCCTTTCATTGCAGAAAAATGGAGCACAGAATCCAAGAGGACTTCTCAGAGCTTGAACTGACTAAATGAACTAATTTCTTCCTGCAAAGGCTCACATCCATTTGCTCCTCTTTTATGTCTTATGGGAGGGGCCAATCATCTCCAAGCCTTACTCCTGAGTCGCCCTTTTTGTCTTAACTGTTCTTGCCTTCTGGCAGCTCTACGCATGGACACACTGGGAACAGGCTCACGCTGTTCTTCTGCCTCACTGATGTCAGGCTCCGGAGGCAGCACGTAATTACCAGATGGCCCTGGCCCCCTTTCTGCCTCCGACGCAGATCCCTCATCTGAGCCTTCCCCAGACTCCAAAACTGGCCCATGTTCCTCCACAACCTCCTCACTGTCCGACTCGGCTGCCAGCAGACCACAGCAATCCCCTTAGTTATTCTATCAGGAGATGATTCTATCCTCTCATGTGTCTTTGCCTTATATCTTAATCTTAACATATGGATTAAAATTACATGAATCACTCCATTTTCACTTTAAAATAAGACAGGCGTTGATCCAAGTTATTCACTGACCTACAGACATGGATGGTGGAGGAGGGAAGCTATCCACTGGAATAGAATCTGGAGGTCTCCCGTATGTCATTTCATATAGCAAATGTCCAAAGCAGTGTACATCTATAGCTTCTAACGTCTACAAGAATGAAAACAAAATAGACTTGGTAGAATAATTTTAAAATATCACATTGGATGAGTGATGCTGAGCATTTAGGACGCAATTATGCATGGGGGGAAAATTTTAAAAGTGTAAATGGCAACCATCAATACACATGGACTTATCAACAACAAACTCTTTCTAAAATGGAGATTGAAGATATTTGGGACACATCCCTTTTCTAGTCCTATCCTTGGAGAATGTTTGATGAAAACAGGAGGTGGCACTCTGGAAGACTACTCCATATTTTGGATTTTTTAAAATTTATTTAGATTTATTAAGGTTGCCTGTTCCAGCTGATTTTAGGTAGCTTACAAAATCCACTTTCCTACCAAAACTGCAAATCCTACGAAAATGTTCCTATTCCTGTAGGCATTTTATATTTATGGTCTACTGTATCCTTTTAATGTGTTTAAATTATTCAATTTATGTTATTATTATTATAATAATTTTATCTCTTAAAATATATTGTTAGCTACTTGGAGCAGTGTTTCTGATGGATTACAATAATTATAAGTTGAACAAATAGATATTTGAAGTAGCGCAGGGGTCTCCAATCTTGGCAACTTTTAAGACTTATGGACTTCCAACTCTCGGAATTCCTCACCCAGCATGCTGACTGGGTAATTCTGGGAGTTACAGTCCACAAATCTTAAAGTTGCCAAGTTTGGAGACCCCTAGAGTACAGAACTACCGTATTTTTCGCCCTATAAGACGCTCCGGAATATAAGACGCACCCAATTTTAAAGGAGGAAAATCTAGAAAAAAAAGATTCTGAACCAAATACTATAGTAAAATATTTTATATCAACTGTATAAAGTTAACAGCAGTTTAAGAACAATTTTATGTCAACCATGTAACACAGGGGTGTCCAAACTTTTTTCAAAGAGGGCCAGATTGGATGAAGTGAACATGCTGGAGGGCCGAACATTTTTCCGAACATTCTTTGAACAATAACAATTAAATGCAAATGAATTATTTTATGCCAAGTTAATTGCAAATGGCATACTTTTCATTTCATAACATTAAGATCAACTGACAGCTGAGTTTTCACAATGTATCCATCTTTTCCCTGAAGACTCGTGTTTAGTACATTCAGATGCTTTCTTTCCTCTTTCCCTCTTACTTGTCTATCCTTCCTTCCACCCTCCCTTCCTCCTTCCCTTCCTTCCTGCCTCCCTTCCAGTTCCCTCCTTCCTCTTTCCTCCTGCCTGCCTGCCTTCTTTCCCTCCTGCTTATCTATGCTTCCTTCCTTCCTTACACCTCCCTCCCTTCTGCCTGCCTGCCTTCTTTCCTCTTTCCCTATTCTCCTATCCTTCCTTTCTCCCTCCCTCCTTCGATCTCAGGAGCGAAAGCCTTTGAATGAAGTTTGATTGTGTCCCACCTAGCGTTCTCTACCCCCACCCCCAAATCTCTCTGGATCCGGAGAGATTTGGGGGTGGGGTTGGAGAACGCTAGATGGGACACAATCAAACTTGATTCAAAGGCTTCGATTTGATTGTGTCCCATCTAGCGTTCTCCCCACCCCCACCCCCAAATCTCTCCGGATCCGGAGAGATTTGAGGGTGGGGTGGAGAACGCTAGATGGGACACAATCAAACTTGATTCAAAGGCTTCCATTTGATTGTGTCCCATCTAGCGTTCTCCCCCCACCACCCCCAAATCTCTCCGGATCCGGAGAGATTTGAGGGTGGGGTGGAGAACGCTAGATGGGACACAATCAAACTTGATTCAAAGGCTTCCATTTGATTGTGTCCCATCTAGCGTTCTCCCCCCACCACCACCCCCAAATCTCTCCGGATCCGGAGAGATTTGAGGGTGGGGGTGGAGAACGCTAGATGGGACACAATCAAACTTGATTCAAAGGCTTCCATTTGATTGTGTCCCATCTAGCGTTCTCCCCACCACCACCACCCCCAAATCTCTCCGGATCCGGAGAGATTTGAGGGTGGGGGTGGAGAACGCTAGATGGGACACAATCAAACTTGATTCAAAGGCTTCGATTTGATTGTGTCCCATCTAGCGTTCTCCCCCCCCCACCCCCAAATCTCTCCGGATCCGGAGAGATTTGAGGGTGGGGGTGGAGAACGCTAGATGGGACACAATCAATGTTAGATATTAACATATATCGGGATAGGTCTTCCCTCTGGTCCGCTCCTACAGCGGGAAACAGGTATTCCTCTGATTGGTCGAGGGGCGTGCCCACTCCCTATAAAAGGGGAACCCTCCGACCTCAGAGTAAGCTGGATCACTATTACTACTAATAAAGAGCTGTTAAGTCACTTCGTGTCCGCAGTCTGTCTCTCGTTGCCCAGATCTAACATTGGCGACGAAGGTGGGATTGAGAGACAGATAGGACGAAGAACGCTACCTCCAGAATCTCCGGATTTGATCCAGCCCAGGAATTCGGCAGAAATTCCGACAGCCATCTCAGATCACCGCAGCGCGGCAAATTCAAACAGAGAAGATGGCGATGCATGCTCCCCCCGCTCCTTTCGACCCAGAAAACGACGAATGGGAAGCCTTCATGATTCATTTCGAGTGTTTCCTCGAAGCGAACGAATACACGGGGATCACCGATGCGAGGAAGAAAAACATCTTCCTCGGCTACTGCGGAAAAGAAGTCTTCAATACGGCCAGAGACCTCACCGCGCCTACTCCAATACAAGCAGTATCGTGGACAACGTTGCAACAGACTCTGCAAACCCATTACGCGCCAAAACCTTCCCGCCATGTCTGCCGCAAGGAATTCAACATGAGGACTCAGAAGGCGGGAGAATCCGTTAATCAATATGTTGCAGCCCTACGAAAAGCAGCAGCTCACTGCGAATACAGGGATCTGGAAGAACACATCTTAGAGCGGCTCATCTGTGGGATAAGAGACATTTCGTTGCAAAAGAAGCTGTTGGCAAACCCGAGTTTAACCCTACAGACAGCGTTAAACGAAGCAAGAGCGTCAGAATCAGCGGAGAAATCATCGGTGACCATACAACGAGGGGCCAGCGTAAACCAGCCAGCACCGAGGCAAACCAGAGTTCACTACGAGGACACAAGCCCCGACTACGAGAATCCCGAGTTCGAGGACAGTCACCTAATGCAGAGCAGTCACGTGAGGCCTGGGGGGAGACCCGGATCCCGTTTGCCGCCCTGCGCAAGCTGCGGAGGGAATCACCCCAGGTCTACTTGTAGGTTCAGGAACGTTGTTTGTTCGCATTGCAACAAACTTGGGCACATCGCACGAGTGTGCCGGAGCGGAGTCCCTGCCTCACGGCAGCCACCCATGTACCGCCAACAGAAGCCCAACCCAGGGGCTTGGCGAAATCAAAAAGGGCGCCCAGAGAGAAATCCACAAGTGTTTACCCAGAGAGAAAATTTCCAAAGAGCTGAACGAGCGTATTCCCAGAGAGACTACTCACAAGGAAGTGAGCGAGCGTATCCCCAGAGAGAATACACACAGAGAGCTGAAAGAGCGTTCTATCAAGACGCTCAACAAGAGTATTTTCAGGATGTTGACGATGAGATAGAGTTGACCCAGAGAGAGGAGTTGCGAACGTATCTCACCACGATACATCAGGTCCGCCCTAAGCGGCCCAAAAGGCTGAAAGTCACAGTCCTCTTGGAGGGCTCACCCTGCAAGCTAGAGGTTGACACAGGATCAACCCTGACGATCATTTCATGGGCATCCATGAAACAGGCTATCCCTAGCCTCAGAAAGAGCCAACTGCGTGCTCCAGACGTCCTGCTACGAGACTACCAGGGGAACCAAGTCCCCATCGTGGGCCAAGGCACATTCCGCATCCGTTTCAAGGACATCGAAGCCCAGCTGCCCGTGACCATCGCCAGCGCGCCATTGCAGAACCTTCTGGGGCTTGATTGGTTTGAAGCCCTGGGATTAGAAGTCACCGGAATCAACGCCGTGAGAAACAGCAGCGCTGAAAAGATTTTTAAGGAGTTCGAGGATGTGTTCAGCCCCGGTCTTGGTAAGTATGTGGGCAAACCAATATCATTTAATTTAGACCCAAATGTGGCGCCAATCCGACTTAAACCGAGACGAGTGCCTTTTGCACTCCGCCCAAAAATAGATAAGGAGATAGATAAGTTAGTGGAACAAGGGATCCTTGAGCCGGTAGATCACGCGCGCTGGGAAACACCTATCGTGACCCCAGTCAAACCAGACGGATCAGTCCGCGTCTGCGCGGACTATAAGTGCACAATTAATGTCGCGCTACAACAGAGCGCATATCCTGTGCCTGTAGTACAGCACTTATTGCACTCGTTGGGGCCAGGAAAGATATTTGCAAAGTTAGACATGGCACAAGCTTACCAGCAACTGCCAGTGGATAGCGCCACAGCGGAGGCCCAAACTATAGTGACGCATAGAGGAGCATTCAAATGCAACCGGCTACAATTTGGCGTAAGCATTGCCCCAGGATTGTTCCAGAGCGTCATGGAACGGCTTTTGCAAGGGATACCAGGAGTCGTCCCCTATTTTGACGACATCTTGGTGTCCGCTGCAAATGAGGAGCAATTAAACAAAAGAGTCAGATCTGTTTTGGCCAGAATCAGAGAAAAGGGTCTCCGCCTTAAAAAAGAAAAATGCCAAATTAACGTGCCTAGTGTAGAATTCCTGGGTTATAGAATCGATGGTCAGGGAATACACCCCACTTCAAAGAAAATTAAGGCGATCCAGGACGCCCCCACACCACGGAATCAGACCGAGTTGCAGGCCTTCCTCGGATTACTTAACTTCTACAGCGTTTTTCTGAGACAGAAGGCGACCGTTGCTGAGCCTCTACACCGTCTACTCCAGAGGAACGCACCATGGAAATGGGGACGAGCCGAAGCTGCAGCTTTCGCCGGGGTAAAGCGCCTGCTCACCGCTGACTCACTACTTGTTCAATACAGTCAGACTCTACCGCTAGTATTGACCTGCGACGCATCGCCTTTTGGAGTTGGAGCAGTCCTCAGCCACAGGATGCCCGACGGAAAAGAAGCACCCATTGCTTTCTACTCCAGAACTCTTTCATCGGCCGAAAGGAACTACAGCCAAATGGACAGAGAAGCGCTGGCTGCCGTAGCGGGTGTAAAACGTTTCCATGAATACCTCTACGGCCGCGATTTTGAACTGATCACAGATCACAAACCGCTGTTGGGACTTTTGGCGGGAAACCGCCCCACTCCGGTCTCCCTTTCTCCACGCATGACCAGGTGGACTGTTTTCCTGGCTGCGTACTCCTACAAGTTAATTCATCGACCGGGCTCCACTCTAGGACATGCAGACGCGCTCAGCCGTTGCCCATTACCAGACATTTTGCCAGACCCCACTCCAGAAGTACCGGTATTGCTCATTGACTGTTTGGATTCGGGACCGGTTTCTTCCTACGATGTTGCAAGGTTCTCCTCTAAAGACAGTTTAATAAAGCAAGTGCAAACTTGGGTATGGAGGGGGTGGCCGAAGGGAAATGTGGACCCGGAATTCAAAATGTTTTGGTCGAAACGGGACGAACTCTCAGTATTACAGGGATGTTTGTTGTGGGGGGATCGAGTTGTTATTCCTTATGCTCTACGAAAAAAGGTATTAGATGCTTTGCATATGGGTCACCCGGGGATCGTGAGAATGAAAGCGTTAGCGAGAAGTTACGTGTGGTGGCCAAACATGGACAAAGAAATAGAGGAGTGGGTGGCCACTTGCGACCCATGTCAGGAGTCGAGACCAGCACCCCCGGAAGCGCCCGCCACAGAATGGGAGAAACCCAAGGCACCCTGGTCACGTATTCACATTGATTTTGCAGGGCCATTCCAGGGTCAAACCTTCCTCATAGTTGTAGATGCTTATTCTAAATGGCTAGATGTAGTCTTAATGACGTCAACCACGGCAGAGGCAGTCATAAAGGTTCTTCGGCGGCTCTTCGCCACCCACGGTCTACCAGATCTTTTAGTATCCGATAACGGGCCCCAATTCACGGCCATGCAGTTTGAAACATTTTTAGCGGGTTTGGGAATCAGGCATGCCCTCATCGCGCCATTCCATCCAGCATCCAACGGTCAGGCAGAGAGAATGGTGCGATTCGCGAAAGAGGCCCTCGCTAGGATGGGTCCAGGTGATTGGCAAACACGCATTGACCATTACCTCCTCATTCAACACATTACCCCGAGCGCAACGACGGGTAGGAGCCCCGCTGAACTACTCATGGGTCGCCGCCTACGGTCTCACCTGGACCGGCTCCACCCGAATTACTCTGCCACGGCTCCCCCAGACTCTACAAGTAAGGTCCGGTCTTTCAGAGTAGGGGACTCAGTATATGCTCACAACTACACAGGGGGGACATTGTGGATGCCAGCAAGGGTCATTGGCATCACGGGTCCTCGATCGTATTTGCTGGAGCTAGAAGATGGGCGAAATTGGAAAAGGCACATCGATCAACTTCGAGGTCGCCTTACACACTCCAACATCAGGGATGAAGGCAAAAGTTTCCTGTCTACAGAGAGCCAACCGCAGGAAAACTCCATCGCAGGGAACAACGACACCGGCGAGCTAAGCGTAGAACAGGACAACACGCACGCAGCTGAAGAACCCCCAGTCAACGCAGCCGAACTAGCTCCTGAATGCCCAAGCAACGAAAGCGAAAGACCTCCAGAACGGAAAAAAGGAAATGCACCCGATCCTGCAAATACTTCGAACCAACATGCACCCGAGCCTGCAAACACTTCAACCCAACCTGAACTACGACGTTCCGCCCGAGCAAGACAAACACCCACCTACCTAAAGGACTATGTCACCTACCGTAACGTCCCATCTAGGAGGGGAGGGGTGTTAGATATTAACATATATCGGGATAGGTCTTCCCTCTGGTCCGCTCCTACAGCGGGAAACAGGTATTCCTCTGATTGGTCGAGGGGCGTGCCCACTCCCTATAAAAGGGGAACCCTCCGACCTCAGAGTAAGCTGGATCACTATTACTACTAATAAAGAGCTGTTAAGTCACTTCGTGTCCGCAGTCTGTCTCTCGTTGCCCAGATCTAACAATCAAACTTGATTCAAAGGCTTCGATTTGATTGTGTCCCATCTAGCGTTCTCCCCCACCCCACCCCCAAATCTCTCCGGATCCGGAGAGATTTGAGGGTGGGGGTGGAGAACGCTAGATGGGACACAATCAAACTTGATTCAAAGGCTTCGATTTGATTGTGTCCCATCTAGCGTTCTCCCCCACCCCACCCCCAAATCTCTCCGGATCCGGAGAGATTTGAGGGTGGGGGTGGAGAACGCTAGATGGGACACAATCAAACTTGATTCAAAGGCTTCGATTTGATTGTGTCCCATCTAGCGTTCTCCCCACCCCACCCCCAAATCTCTCCGGATCCGGAGAGATTTGAGGGTGGGGGTGGAGAACGCTAGATGGGACACAATCAAACTTGATTCAAAGGCTTCGATTTGATTGTGTCCCATCTAGCGTTCTCCCCCACCCCACCCCCAAATCTCTCC
Source organism: Natrix helvetica (assembly GCF_964273705.1). NCBI lineage: Eukaryota > Metazoa > Chordata > Lepidosauria > Squamata > Natricidae > Natrix > Natrix helvetica. The sequence continues at coordinate 338,863,832 of NC_138548.1, forward strand.
GGATCCGGAGAGATTTGAGGGTGGGGGTGGAGAACGCTAGATGGGACACAATCAAACTTGATTCAAAGGCTTCGATTTGATTGTGTCCCATCTAGCGTTCTCCCCACCCCACCCCCAAATCTCTCCGGATCCGGAGAGATTTGAGGGTGGGGGTGGAGAACGCTAGATGGGACACAATCAAACTTGATTCAAAGGCTTCGATTTGATTGTGTCCCATCTAGCGTTCTCCACCCCACCCCCAAATCTCTCCGGATCCGGAGAGATTTGAGGGTGGGGGTGGAGAACGCTAGATGGGACACAATCAAACTTGATTCAAAGGCTTTGGCTCCTGAAATGGTGCGCTGCCATCCAAAATGCTATTACTACGATCTCTGCTGCCTGGATCTGCCCGAGAAGCGGCAGGTAAAGAGGGCGCTGCAGTGATCGTGGTACCAGCATTTTGGATGGCAGCGCACCGATCTCAGGAGCCAAAGCCTTGAGGCACCTTTCATTTGCAGGAGGAGGGCAGCTTAAAGCAGCGCCCCAGCAATGTGAGGAGCCGCTGCCACCGCCACCACCGCCTAAGCCCTCTCGGGAGCCCAGCCGAGCGGGTGCTCTGAAAGCGAAACCTCTCTCCTTTCCAGCCATCACGATCTCTGCAGCCCCCTCTTTGCCTGCCCCATTTTCAGATGACCCAGTGGCTACATTCGGCTTACAAGACGCACTCAGATTTTTACCCTCTTTTTTGGAGTAAAAAAGTGCGTCTTATAAGGCGAAAAATACGGTATATACTATAATATAAGATGATTCATATACGTTTAGGAGATTCTGCTGGCTCTTAAGAAACTATAACAAAAGAACTCAAACATTTTTACACAGTTTGTTCAACAAGGCTTTTAATTATAAATATGAAGTCCAAGTCAAGAGCTCCTCTGTCTCTCTGTGTAAGCTCTCACACACAAATAGGTGATTTTAGGATTAGCATTAAAACAGAGCTAGAAAGCCTTTCCTAGTTACTTTCAAAAAATCCCTTCGCAAACTATGATTATTTTTAATCGCATAATACTACGGTGTACAATTTTGAAACACAAAACTTACACCCATCCAAGTTGTGTCTTGCAAATCATATCCACAAACTGACTACGCCAAGATATACATTAAAATTTATCTTTCCAAATTACATGGCTTTTGGACTATAGGTTGTGCATCTCTTTTAATAAGTGAGCTCTCCATAACTACATATTGAGAAGACAAGTGGTTTTTGCGCAGCAAATGAATTGCAACTGTATGTTTCTTGTGTACAAGAAGATTAATCTGGAAAATAAATAGGACCGTAAAACTGCATTTCAGTTAGAAGATAATAATGGTCATTCTGCTGCTTCTAGTTGCCTTTCCTTCCTAAATTGAAAAATGAACTCTTCATTTTGAACCCAAAAGGCCAGAAATGTATGATATACTTTGTACTTCATGTTTTATAGAGAGTTGTTAAGCTCTCAATATATCCACTCAACCCATTAGTCATAGGAACCAGAGGACATGGTTAAACTATCTTAGAAAAGCATAATGTATGCACCAATCCACATTTCTCTATGCTTCTTGAATTAAATGACTTTTCTCACAACACTAGAAGACTTTTTGCTTTGTTTTAAATAGATTATTGGCATGTATCACATTCAAAATTAATTCCCATCTGCAATAATAATTGCTTCCACTTACATTAATTTTACGGAATTGTGTGAAGTAGGATCGATAGAAGGACGGGAGCCCCAGTAGAGAATTCTCCAAATCCAGTAACCTACACGTGTCCCCTTCCAGCACAACATTGGAAGCATGAAGGTGGCCATATGGGAATCCTTTCTCATGCAAGAACTTTAAGACCTAGAGCACAAAACACAGACAAAAAATTCAGTCTGACAATCAGAAAATGAACTTCCATCTACAGCGTTTTTCCATAGAGACATCCCAGCTTCAAAGGCTAAAAACGCCCATTGGGGAAAACAGATGGCATTCATTTAATGAGCAAGGATTCGCTTAATGACTGCTGTAAAAAGATTGCAAAATCAGTCACAGCCTCATGGTAGTCCACTTAACAACCACTACGACTTACAATTAATTCTGGGTTCAGTTATGGTTATAAGTCAAGGATTACCTGTATCAAAGTTTCATCTCATGTTATCCATAGCAGGATATATTCTCTCCTTCTAAAGCAGTGTTTCTCAACCTTGGAGACTTTAAGTCCTGTGGAGTTCAACTCCCAGAATCCCCCAGTCAGCACAGCTGGCTGGGGAATTCTGGGAGTTGAAGTCCACAAGACTTAAAAGTCACCAAGGTTGAGAAACACTGTTCTAAAGCAAGGTTGACGGCATCACATGACATATCGGAACTCCTTCTCCTTCATTAAACCGGGTGTGAGCCTGGCCAGAGCGTGATGCATCCGACCCATGGGATTGACAGCCCTACTCTAAAGCCAACACTGTGTTCCAAATGGCATATCTCCCTTCTAAATTCTTTGAATAGGTATTTATATACCGCATCTAAGATATATCAGATGATTTAGAAAAGGATCTAGTGCCATTTCTTCCAATACTTTTTTTTTATCCAAGTATAATAAGAAAGGACAACATTCTCTAAAAAGGTGTTTGGGAGGGAGGGAATTTTAGACCCAAAAGTTGTGGTTTTAACTTATACAATGCTACAATAAAGCAGTGAAATATGGTGTTTGGTACACTTGTTATAAGCCTCCGACAGATGTAATTTTTTTGATCTTTCAACTGATCATGTCTCGAAGCCACATCAAAATTCATGTAGAGGATTCAACCTTTCTTACCTCTAATATTTGTCGGCCAAATGTTTTAATTTGTTGAAGTTCAAGACCTTGAATTTTCTTCGGGTTGCAGTACTTCTTCAAAAACGGATCTTTTGGTTTTGCCTTTCAAAAGAAACCCCTACTATGGTTACAAGTGTCAAATATAATATATATGCATTTGTGTGTATGTGTGTATTTGTATCTATCATCTATCAATCAATCATCTATCTATCTATCTATCATCTATCTATCTATCATCTATCTATCTATCTATCTATCTATCTATCTATCTATCTATCTATCTATCTATCTCCTATTACTAATAGCAGATTAAAAGATTCAGGAATTGACACACCTCAACTATGATTTCTTTAACTATTTAAATACGACTAATCATTAAGTAATGTGAAATTCCCTGGGTATCCCAGAAACATAAGTTTATTTGTACATTAAACAAGACTTTTGAAACAAAAGAACACAGAAATTTACTTTGGTTTGAAACACCAGTGTAATAACAGAGGCAATATTAAGTGCAGAACTTCTCTCTTGGATAAAAGAGAAAATGCCCTGAAGATAGTACTTGCCAGCTCTATGTTATATAAGGTAAAATTTCCCCTCGCACATATGTGCTAGTTTTTCCCGACTCTAGGGGGCAGTGCTCATCTCCGTTTCAAAGCTGAAGAGCCAACGCTGTCCAAAGACATCTCAGTGGAAATGTGGTCAGCATGACTAAATGCCAAAGGCGCATGGAACACTGTTACCTTCCCACCAAAGTGGTCCCTATTTTTCTACTTGCATTTTTTTACGTGCTTTCAAACTGCTAGGTTCGCAGAAGCTGGGACAAGTAACAGGAGCTCACACCGTTACGTGGCACTAGGGATTCAAACCTCCGAACTTCCGACCTTTCTGATCGACAAGCCCAGCATCTTAGCCACTGGGCCACCGTGTCCCTCCTCTGTTATGTATATTTATTTATTCAATTTTTATAGCCACACCTCAGCCAAATAGGTGTATCTAAGGAATCAGGATTTACCAATTTTTTTGTATCCAATAATGATAACAGACTGACATAGTTGGAAGGGAGCTCGGAGGTCTTCTAATTCAACCCCCTGCTCAAGCAGGAAACTCTATACCATTTCAAATAAATTGTTATCTAATCTCTTCTTAAAAACCAAGGTTAAAGGATGCTGGGAGATGAAATTCCCCAGACTGCCTATTATAGAAAGAGGGGCTAAATGTATGAGTATTTACTGCCCACAAAACAGAAGAATTGTTATTAATTTATTAAATGTTTACATCTCCCAGCATCTCTGGGTGGTTTGCAGTTACAAACACAGAGAATGATAGAATACCACAAAACGAAAGATAACACCAAAACAACTGTATTAGTTAAGCTGTATCCTTAATCAATTAAATCCTAAATATATAGTACATGTTGCACATTTATGGAATTCATTGCCAAAGGCATGTTATTGACATTACCTTATAAATAAGGTCTTTTAGAGTTCCTTTTTCACTGAAGTATCTAATTACTAGTGCAGAAGATTCACTGGCTGTGGCAAAAATGACTTTGTAAATATAAGGATGCTGTCCAGAAAAGAAAATGAATTAACATTACCTTCATGGAATACATATTTACATAAAGCCTTTCCCAATCCCCATTCCGCAGCAATTTAAATGAGACTAAGTCACACATTGGAGTGCATAGGATCGCAATTCATGATACACTTTAAGTAGGCTTTGGTAAACTTTTGTCTAAGTTGGCTTGCAACATATAGAGACCATAGCTAGCCATATTATATGTGAGGGGTGTCAAACTGGATTCCTTCGAGGGTCGGATCAGCATTGTAGTTCTCCTCCGTGGGCTGGCTGGAGGGGGGGGAGGTACAGGAGACAGGTTGGACGCCTACTGCAGCACTTTGCCGGCCAAAATGGGGCATGGGAGGCGGGACGCAGGGCCCATTTTTGGCCAGGATGGCCTCCTGCAGCACTTTGCCGGCCAAAACAGGGGTACCCCACCCCACCCCACTTTGACTACCACAGACACTTTGCTATTTCCAGGACAGCCCTTCAGGCCACATTTAAAGACCTCATGGGCTGGATCCGGCCCGCGGGCCTTGAGTTTGACACGCCTGTTATAGATGTGAAGTAGTAATAGAACATTAGCCTCTGAGCTTAAGGCAGAAGAAACGTTCATTTTTAAAAAATAAAATAAAAATTTTCTAGTGGAAATTTGCAACTGGGAGAGATGGAGGAAAGGAGATAAGGACAAGAGACCATTACAAAGAATCAGTGTTTCCTCTTCATAAGTTAACTCAGATGGCAATCTATAGGCCAGTCTCTAAAATCAAGATGAATCATGGACAAATCTTCATTGGTGACCTCTAAGTGTACAAATACATATTTGGCTGTTTAAAGCTACTTCTCTACTTACCGAACAGGAAGAAAGAAACTTGACAGCACATTGAAGATCTCTGTCAGATAAATATTTATCTGGACCCAGGTCAGCCTAAAAATATAATATTTACTAAATGACATGGTGTGTAAAAGTATTGCTATATTTAAATTATTTAAACATTTATTTATTTATTTATTTATTTATTTATTTATTTATTTATTTACTGAGCGCTTATATACCGCCCCCTCTCCCGAAAGGGACTCGGGGCAGTGTACATCCATACAAGAAATACATCATATAAAAACTAAATAATTGAACAGTTAAAATTGTTAAATAGGAAGATAGATATGGAGGAGGTTAAAAAGAAGGTTAAAAAGGAACTGTATAGCTGAGTAAATATAAATATAGATTTAAAACCCCTAAAAATATCCCATAAAATTAAATTTAAAACAATTCCCCTAAAATACCAGTTAAGAAATATGTCTGCCAGGAGGTAACAGTTATGATTATGCCAGGCCAGCCAATCGGAACAGGTGAGTCTTCAATTTTTGTCGGAAGGAGCGGAAGTCAGTGGTGGTTCTAATGTCGGGGGGGAGGTCATTCCAGAGGGTTGGGCCCATCACAGAGAAGGCCCTACTCCTTGGCGCCGCCCGTTGGCATTGCCTAGTGGACGGCACCAGGAGAAGTCCCTCCCTGTGAGAGCGAATTGGCCGCAGGGATGTGTGTGGGAGGATGCGATCCCGCAAGTAACTAGGTCCTGTGCCATGGAGCGCTTTAAAGATGGTGACCAAGACCTTGAAACGCACCCGAAAAACCACAGGCAGCCAGTGCAGCTCGCGCAGGAGAGGTGTTACGTGGGAGTACCTAGTACTCCCCATGACAGCCCGCGCGGCTGCGTTCTGGACTAGCTGCAGTCTTCGGGCGCGTCCCAAGGGGAGCCCCATGTAGAGAGCATTGCAGTAGTCCAGGCTGATGTCATTCAGAAATGGATTTTTTCCCCTTATAGTACAGAAACTTTGAGGTATGTGAAAGCAAATAAAATGATCGCATATATCCCATTCTTTTCCCTCTTTAGAAAATACAGCTGGGCAAGACAGAGCAAGGAATTCTGCTTGGCACAGAGGGAGCTTTAACTAATTCTAAAAGAGAATATGTCTAGGAATGCAATAGAAAACATTATCACAGTGTTCATGATCCACATGCTACATAACATACTTGCAAAGATAGAAGAGTCTCAGATAAACTGTAAGCCTTCTGGAAAGAAAAGGGACCAGCTAACCTCGAGTTACAACCATAATGGAGCTTATGACAGTCATAGGTTTTTATTTCCTTTAAGCCACCTTGAGCTGCCGTGAGCAAGTAGGCGGCAATATAAATTTTCCAAATAAATAAGTTGTAACCGTTGTAAAAGCTGACAGAGCCAATTTTACAATGTTTTTTGCAGGGGTGGTTAAGCGAATGCAGCAATCATTACATGCAAATGTGCAGACATTAAAAGAACATGGTGGCTGTAAGGACAGAGCCATTGTTTCACATTGGTACAGTTTGGCCGAAAACCAGAAATGCTAGTTTTTGGCAAAACTGTCATAAAACACAATCACATAATTGGAGGATGCTGCAAATAGCTGTAAATGCAGCCATGTTGCCAAGTGCCTGAGGTGAAAGCACATGACCACAGGGAGGAAGGGGGGCACTCATTGGAACTTCAGATCCAGGTCATAAGCACCTTTTTCCAGGTAGGTTGGTACCTTCAAACAGTTGCTAAGCAACCAGTTGTAAGTCATAGACTATCTGTCTCTTATTTAGCACTTGTTTTCCATTTCTCCAACTGCTTTCATAGTTTAGCAACAGAAATCTAATGAATCATTGCCAATCAACACAAGATGGCCTCTTTCTATTTGTCAGGTTGCAAGGGTTTTTTTGTCTTTACAGTAAACAAGTGATTATCTAGTACTCCAGTTTTTGTATAATGTTGATTTAGCAAATCAGTACTGTACAAATTATATTATCATGACTGTACAAATTATAAACTGACTGAATATCTTGTCTAGTCTCTCTGCCGATTAATATCTTCTTATAAAAATCAACTCTTCAAGATAAGTCAAGAAACAGACCTTGCAGGGGTACCAAGAATGCTATTTTATTGTTGTAAGATATAATAGACTCTTGAAAGCCTGTCCTAGTTTCTCTTCTATGTTATACTAAAGAAAATAAAAATGGATCTATTTTTATTTCTTTCTCATGTTTGCTTGGCTCTTTAGACTATGCAATTGTTCTCTAAGTGGCTTTACAACCACTATTCCATATTTTCCCTAAGGCCCTCACTAAACTCTGTATAATAGCATAGTAGTTGCTTAACTTTAGAGACAGTGCTCAATTTTCTTTAAAAGTTAGTTAGCACATAAAGCAAAAATCAATGTTGCAATTTTGGTAAGAGATAATGCCCCCCATACACAAAAAACAAACTAACCCAACTTAGCACGAGTCGCTCCTTTGGTTGATTCTTAATCTTCATTAAGAAATACTTCTTTCGTATCCTCCAGCCTGAAAAAACATATAATTCATCAAAATAAGTTAAAGTGAGTTGCAACCACTGTACATCATGCAATGTAATGCTCTTGTGAAATTCACGCTGGTGGGGGGGATGTATGCAAAAAAGAGAGAGAGAAATAGAGAGGGAGAGGGGAGGGTCAGAGGGAGAGAGAGAGGGAGAGCCAAAGAGAGAGGTATTTTACAATATAGGTAGTCCTCGACTTACGAACACAATTGAGTCTAAACTTTCTGTTGCTAAGTGAGACAGTTGTTAAGTTAACTTTGTCCCATTTTACGACCTTTCTTGCTACAGTTGTTAAGTGAATCGCTGCAGGTGTTAAGTTTGTAACATGGTTGTTAAGAGAATCTGGGTTCCCCATTGACTTTGTTTGTAGGAAGATTGCAAAAGGTGATCACGTGACATCGGGACACTGCAACCGCCATAAATATGAGTCAGTTGCCAAGCATCTGGATTTTGATAACGTGGCCATGGGCATGCTGCAATGATCGTAAGTGTGAAAAACAGTCATAAGTCACTTTTTCCAGTGCAGCTGTAACTATGAATGATCACTAAATGAACTGTGGTAAGTTGAGGACTACCTGTAAGTAGCATTCAAATAAAACATTTTTTTTACTGATTGTACAATTCAATAAGGCACATTCCAAGATAAAAAGGAGAACTGCTGTTTTAAAATATGGGGCAAAGCTTAACATTCAGTAACATAGTATGTGATAAGGATCCAGTCAACACTTGGCATTTCCAATTACTAGGATTTTAAGAACGGAAAGACCCTTTGACTTAAGGTCCAAGCAAGAAACAAAAAACACAGCAATTTGTAAATATTTGTTTTGTAGATCAGGGCTCTGCTTGGTGGGAATAGGGAGGAAAGATAATTAGGGGATTTAAATCCTTTGTCCCCTGCCGAAGCGTAGAGGTGAGTGGAGCCCACAAAGAAGGGATCTATAAGTTAAATAGAATGACAGCAGAATCTTGATTCTGACAATCAGGAACTTCATCAAAGTTTGCTTTCTATGTTTGCTTACAAAACAATCTACGTTACAACACAAAACACAATACAGAGATGGACAGAGCAACAACATATTCTGATGCCTGTGATATATAACGAATGTTATATGTCTAATAAAACTAATGTTCTTACCAATATCTTTTAACGGTTCTACCACTTCCCACTTTGGTTCCGACCGAAAAAACATTGAAACGTGCTGTAAGGCAATTTCTGCAGAGAGAGGGATTGCAAAGATGTTATATCAATATTGACAAATGTCTACAGTAGAGTTAATTCCAACTTTAAAATTGTATCCGTGTGTCAACATTCAACAGTAAGTTATCTTCAGGTTGGCTGATAAAGGTTGAACTAAAATTGGAAAGTATATCTACAAACAACATGATATGGGGAGGAATTTTCAAACAATATGAAGGCATCGTGACATATTTTTTCCAACTTCATCAATACAAAATACATGTATAATTTGTGTGGCCAAAAAACCCCTGGATTTTATACATAGGCATGTATGAGATCTTGAGAAAATATTTGTATATTTCTTATATTCTTATATTTCTTGCATTTCTGTAAGGCAACACATATTTTCTATCATGCTGGCTCAGTGAATTAATAGGTACATAAGGACTCCCCCTCAGCCATCCATGCTAAGAAATGAGAGAGAAGTAAGTAAATTGAAAGACATATTTACAGATATACAGAATCCAGGCACAGAAAATCCTGCATGAGATACAGCAAGATGTTCTACAACAGTTTCCAATTATTATTTTTTGAATACAAGGGCACGTTAAAATCAAATGCGAGGATAATGTCTCGTCTGCCTGGAATATATGCTATTCACTAAATTTCCTTTAGTATGATTTGCCAGCATGGAGTTCAGTAATGATAACATTCCATGGATAAACACTGAAGCCAAAATCACAAGGGAGTCCAGGAAATTCAAAAGCTACAGGCAGCATTCCACTCTCAGGTCAACCTACTGTGTTCAGGTGTTTCATCCTTGAACATGAAAGAAATGCTCAGTGGGGGAGAAATCCTTGAGCTGTGAAATGCTTTAATAAAACAGACCAACAAGGACATCACGTCTATAGTGCTGGCAATTCCATGAACTGACATATTTTCACTTCATTAGTTTCAGATATGCAGACAACAACTACTGCTTAAAATCGTGCATTCTTTTGCAGAAAAAGAGAGGAAATATGTGAAATCTGCGCTGGCTATTTGAAATATTTGATTTTTCAATGAAAATTTTTCAAAATGGTCTCCTTACCAGTGTAATTAATAGAATAGCTGTTTGGATCCAAAAATTTCTTTACTAGTTCACAATTGGATAGGATATGATTCGAAGTAATCACATTGAGATAGTTCTGAAGGCCCTTCTGTCTTTCAGCAATGAATTCACGGTCCATATTTCGAATCAATTTTTTGGGAGGAAGAGGTAGGCTAAGAGCAGAAATCTTAAAAAGAAGAACAGGCCTAGTGAAAACTACTAGTACAAAATATGTTCATTACATCTGCAATAAAAAATGTAATCAATATCCCCATCTTACAAAAGTGTTGACCGGGTTCATACACTACAAAAACCATATAATGGGTTGTTTACTGCAATACACTAACACAGTCTTTCTGATGGTTTCTAGCTTAAATGTAAGTTAGGTCTCTGTGACTCGTTCAATGAACCAAACTTGCAGGAAATCATGGCTTCAAACATCTTATCATGATTACCAAGGATGTTGGTTTCTATAAGAAGCTATATTGATAGTTCTTAACTTATGGTTTAGCACCCGTTCAAAGTTACAATGGCATTGAAAAAAAAGTGACTTATGGCCGTTTATCACACTTATGACCATTGCAGCATCCCCATGGTCACATGATCAACATTTGAATGATTGGCAACTGGTTTGTATTTATGATGGCTGCATACCTTTTGCAACATTCTGACAAGTAAAGTCAATGGAGAAGGCAATTAGTTTAACAATGGTGTTACTAGCCTAACAAGTGCAATGATTCGCTTAACAATTGTGGCAAGAAAAGTCATAAAATGAGGCAAAATTCACTTAACATCTTATCTCGCTTAGCAACAGAAATTTGGGTCTCAATTGTGGTTGTAAATCAAGGACTATCTGTAACTTTCAACAGGTCTAACCACCTTAGCAATAGTGAAGGCTGCTGCGAATTGTAGTTCAACAATATGAGAGGGTCAAAGGCTCAAACTTGCCCCACAAAGAATAAAGCCTTCCAATTAAAGATTTATATTAATTCATTAGCAATAAAATGGCAGTTTTAGTAACAAAGCAAGATTACATTCCTAAATATGCTCTGATGGTTCTATGTCACCAGAACAAACTACTGTGTTTCCCCTTTTGACTCCCAAAATAAGCCCCTGGCCTTATTTTCGTGGAGGTCTTATTATTTTTGAGGTGCAGGAGGCAGCAAGCGTGGTCACCTCATGGCTGCTGTTGTGTTGCAATATTTTTGGGGAGGGCGTATTTGGGGGGGAGGGCTATTTTAACACATGCACTCAAAAGCCCAATTGGGCTTATTATCCGGGGAGGTCTTATTTTCGGGAAAACAGCATACATCACGTAAAGCAAATGAAGCAGTATGGGAACTTTTGATCAAAGTCTTGTTTTTTTTAAAAAAATAAAGTGGAACGAAGATAGACTGTGCATGTCAGCATTCTCTATTTCTTTAACAGAAACTATACAAAAACTTTCAAAAGTATTTCCCTGTCAGAGTTTGACTCATTCTTTCATATTAAGAGGAAACATTTAAAGATCTTAGAACTCCTAGTTCTAGGAAAAATGATTTACATTGTGACGTACTTCTATTATTGCTAACATCTGCCTTTTTAGCTCATTTTTTTGAGTCAAAGTCATTATTAACATAATTTAGAGAACATCATGGCAGTTAAAGCTGTAGCTGTGATTACTGAATTTAACTAAACATTTGAAATAACTCTTTTAAAGCCCAAGGTTTGGCAAAGGGAATAATTTTGTAGAGAAGACATTTACAATCCAGATGTTACAGAATAGATTCAAAAGATGTGCTCTTTATCAATTTTGGAAATGTAGTTATATTAAAAATGAAAAGATGGAGCAATGATTTTACAGTCTAACTATAATAATACACTAAAGAATTGACTCTACATTAATTAGTTCCAGGCTAACAGAAATGAAAAGGACCTATATTTTATGGTCCTTCTTATTTCTTTAATAGTGTACTGTTTTGGTTTATTTATATTTTTGTTGTTACATTCCACCAAATTTTTAATAAATGTACATTTTAAAAACTACTTAATACTTAAGTCATTCATTGTGAATATATATGGGGAATCACGGCTAGCACATAATTAATATTTATGAGGGGATAGAAGTGTTTTGATATTGATGTAAAAAAAAGTATCCTCAAGATACAAAGGATTGGAGGGGGGATTTGGGTGTTTTGGGGTCATGGGTGACACTTAATTATTTTCAGAAACAGCAATTTCTTTTGAAAAAAGAAAAAAAGAAAAGAAAAAGGGGAAAAAGCAACCCAGATTATCAGTTCATACAGAAACAGGAAGGAAAGTTCAGAGCTTTTGTGAGTACAGCAAAACTGTTTCTTCCCTTTATCTGAGGAATGTTTTTTTTTTTACAAAAACTCTCACTGAACTCATTCATTCTCAGGAAAGGAAATCATACATTTGATTAATGCCTTTCAACAGTTTTGAAATAACAAGAAATTCTGCTGAAGCTAGCTGAGGAAATGCTTTATATTTCTGTTATATTTATCTAAGACTGAACAAAGCTGGAATGATTAACTTCCAGGATGCCGGTATTGGTCAGAAAAAGCAGGCATGTATTACAGAGACAGGATTCAGAGCCATCACTACATATCCCACAGGAGAATCTGTTAATGTATTAAGTCCCTGCTATCATGTCCGCTGTGTGTTATGCAATCTTTACCCAAAAAAGTGGTGTAGCAATAATTACCATGCCGGACATGCAATTGCAGTACTATTGTGAAAGAGCATAATTATCCTTGAACGTAGGAACAATCTAAAAAACAAACTGTACTCTGTGGGAGGAAGTTATTTTAAAAGAAATTGTTTACTGATGCCCACGCACAAAAAAATATTGATTTCTAAAATGGTACATCTAGTTTCTTTTTTTTTATTACAACCAAAGAGGCAGGATAAAAAAAAATCTCATTTGTTAAAATTTTCACCTTCCCATGGAAACAATGAATTTAAGTCACTCGGTCAGTTCCAGAAGTGACGTAAATTATATTACTCTTCTAGTCCTGTAGATTTATCTTGTTACTTGAAAGCCATTACTTTCAGAATAGCGTAAGCAACAATAAATGAGCTTTCTGCCACCGCTATGAAAGGACATGCATGGAGATGAAAACCTCCGTTATCTAATGGTCTCTCAAGATTCCCACCATAACAATATAAAATTGCTTATATGTAATCTTTCACTTTTATATTTGCGATATATTTCTTATACTGTCCATCAATAGAGTTCTTTGATGCTTCACAAATTAGACCTGAAAAATATATCTTCTTTGAAATTCAACATTTTTTCAGTCCAGCACATATTGAGAATGGACACAGAATAGTAATGTGCATTTCCACTAGTATATATAGCAGGGTCAGTGAATGAAACCCCATTAACACAACTATTGGTATCTGACAAGCACGAGTAGCAGCAAGGGAATTGTTGAAAATGACTATAATGTAGCTACCAACTTCCTTCTTCTGCCTGCAAACCACTAGACACTTTAATATACAGTCTCTCTCTGGTATTTTCCCACACACACTAAAAGAAACCAGTGTCCTGGAAAGTAAAAACACACAATTACTGCAGTGTTTAAAAAGCAAAAGGACACTATTTCACTGCACAATAAATAGCACCATTCAGAAAGGCCTTTCAAAATTGATAAAATGGTTCTCTACACTGCATGTCAGTACTTCATATTAAAAGATCAATATGACTTTTGCTTTTGTAGCAGTGAACGAGAGGAGCTTTTAAGTTAAATGATTGAGTGCTAACACTTGCAACTTTCCCACGTTCTGATTTTACCCTTCCACAATCACTTGTAGATTGTTCTAATATCTATTGCCTGGCTTAATCACTGAACTAACACTCAGCTAGCGGCTAGCTTTCACATTGTGTTTTCAATTTTCTCAAAACAGCTCTTTTCTCCCCAACTGTTAATCCTGATTATATATCTGTTTTGAGATAATTTCAAAACAGGTATTTAAAATGTATGCATGTTTACTTATTTAAAATACAGATTTCTATCAGAAAATTTAAGCACAAATTAATGTAAGAACATCTGACTGAAGACAAACAAAACTGATACAACTACCGTACACAAATCAAAAATTTTAAAACAGTTTTACATAAAAAGAAAACTAATTTACCTGCAAAGTGTTATTCAGCAAATCAAAATCACTGTATCTTCGTATAATCTGCAAAATAACATTATATTAGCTGGGTACAACTCATTCAAATACACTTTAAATCTCATCTAACGTGTAATTCAGACATAGGTTCGAAATTCTCCTATTGGCCCATGTTGGAAGATTCCATGACAATAAGGATAAATGTCAATGTCAGACACAAAATCTTTCAGGAGTTTCAAAAAGCCAAAACTGCTTTCTCCTCTACACAGAGCCTATAAAAGCAAAAATTATTTCAATGTAATTACACAAGGAATAATAGAGTGTGCACAGGGAAATTTAATGGACTTGTGCTTGACTAATGGCATGAATAATGAGTAATATTCCCACCTCCATTTATAAAATTGGGTCTCTTTTGCCTGGAACAAAAGGAAGGGCAGCTTGATAAAGGTATTTAAAATTAGGTATGGTTGAGATAACAGACTTTTTCCTCATTCTCTCAAACTACAGCTAAAAACTGAGGTCATTTAAACTAAAATTGTAGGAGTATTCAGGAGATAGAACTTCTTCATGCAATAAACCCATGATGGCGAACCTACGACATGTGTGCCAGAGATGGCATGCAGAGTCCTCTCTGCTGGCATATGCGCCGTCACCCCAGGTCAGATCTTCGTGGGGTTTCTTTCGTGAGCTTCTGTTTCCCTACAAATGACAAAACAGAAGCTCACAAAAGAAAAAAGATCTTACCTCTTGCCCCGCTGCCAGTGTTGGGACGCCCTGTCTCCCACTGGCCAGCTGGTCTTTGGGTCTCTGCTGCGCATGCATGCATGTCCGTGCATGCACGCATGTTCATGCGCTCATGCACACGCACACACCTTTCAGTTTGAATATGTGTGGGCATGCAGTTTGGACACTCGGTGTCTAAAAGGTTTGCCGTCACTGCAATAAACAGTTAAACTGAGGAATTCACTGTCAGTAGTTGTGTTATGGTAATTAATTTGGATAGTATTAAAAGATGACTGGATAGGGTCCTGGTAGATTAGCACTTAGACTTATATACCGCTTCACAGTGCTTCACAGCCCTCTCTAAGCCGTTTACAGAGTCAGCATATTGCCTCCAACAATCTGGGTCCTCATTTTAGTGACCACGGAAGGATGGAAGGCTGAGTCAACCTTGAGCCTGGTGAGACCCGAACTGCCAAACTGCTGGGAGCCGGTGATCAACAGAAGTAGCCTGCAGTTCTGCATTCTAACCGTGTGCCACTGCGGCTGTTTAGATTAGACTCATGATGGCGAACCTGTAGCACGCGTGCCACAGGTGACACACAGAGCCATTTGTTAGGGCACGCGAGGCATTGCCCTAGCAGCTTTAGCGCGCATGCACATGCTGGCCATCTGACTTCAGCCTTCTTTTGAGGCTGTTTTTCGCTCTCCAGATCGTGAAAAACTGGTTCTAAGGGGAAACCGGAAGTTCAGGAACGGACTTCCGGTTTGCTCGTAGGGCCGTTTTTCGCCCTCCGGAGCCTTTAGGAAAGCTCCTGAAGCCCCCGAGAGGCCTCAGGTGGGGGGCAGGCTGTTTTTGCCCTCCCCAGGCTCCTAGAAAGCCTCTGGAGCCTGGGGAGGGCGAAAAAAGTGTGCTGGGGTCACACGCATAGCATTATGGGTGTGGCACGTCCACGCACGACCCCCGTGCTCCCCCCCCCGTGCTTTTGGCACATGAGCCAAAAAAGGTTAGCTATCACTGGATTAAACTATCAGTGATTCCTGATATTAATACCAGTAGCTATTTACTATTTTAAGAACCATAAGTACCACGTGCCTAAAATCTTCTCTCCTGGGGAGGAATATCAAAAGGAAAATTTGGAGCATCTGGCAACATTGAGACTTGTGACTTTTCAAATACATCTGGCCCTTCCCAAAGAAGGCTAGACTAGCTGAGATAGTGATCTAATCCAGCAGGGCTTTTTATAGGTAATAAAAATATTTCTTTCTCCTATGGCATCTGTGCCTCTAGAACAACTAATATTTACAAGGATCCTAATTAGCAGCACCCTCTGTCCTTCTGAAATGAAATACAGGACCAGCTTCTTAAAACAACATTGAAAACTTTGGCATTCTCACATATCACAGACCTGCATTTCAAAGGATGAAGCTATCAGGTCTCTCCCCAAGAGTGATACAACTTTTCCTAACTCCACCTCCTCCTATCAGAATTAAAACCATTTCTTCTTTGTATCTGTGTCAGTCAAGTATACTTCATGTCTTTGATCAACATCATAAGTAAGAATTATGCAACCTTATAACTCTTGCTCAGGGCTGTTCTGGATGCAAGCGACCAATGATTCATTATAACCTGCCAGCTTTAGAAATAATTTAAAAACAAGAGTTATTGGATCTTCTCCAGGAGTTAGCATTTCATGGATGACTTTTTTCACCAGAAGAGAAAAGCAACGGGTTTTAAAGATACTTGAAAAAGAGCAAAAGGAGAGAAAAATGGTTAATGTTGCTTTTCTCCTATAGCAGCAGATGAAAATATCGCTGTTGAGAAGCACAGAGCTTCCTATTCACCCCATACTAGATTGGTGAGACTCAGACTCAGGTAGCACCAACCTACTTTCTTCAAGGCAGAGAATGCAAAGATCTGCCTTCTGTTCATATCCATTAGGTGAGGGGACTTTTATTTTAAGTAAAACTTTTGGAAGGGCCCTTATTCTGTCATTATCTGCTAGTCCATGTTCTATGCTTGGGACCAACTGTAGTCTGGACTTCATAATTTGAGAGAGGACAGGAATAATGAAATAATTGTCAGCTGGTCATGTCCTGGAGTTAGTTTCATTAGTCTTTAAAATAGAGTATCCTTATTACTCCGGCGTTTAGTCATATTGGCCACATGACCACAGAGATGTCTTCGGACAGGGGCTCTTTGGCTTTGAAACGGAGATCAGCACCGCCCCCTAGAGTCGGGAACG
Organism: Natrix helvetica; assembly: GCF_964273705.1. Classification (NCBI taxonomy): domain Eukaryota; kingdom Metazoa; phylum Chordata; class Lepidosauria; order Squamata; family Natricidae; genus Natrix; species Natrix helvetica. Next base: position 338,880,927 of record NC_138548.1, read on the forward strand.
GCTAACAAACATGTGCGGGGGGAACCTTTACCTTTACCTATACTTATTACTAGCAAACCACAGAAAAAAGATCTTATGAAAGTATAAGTTTAACACTAACGAACAGAATTCAGTTTATTCCAATTGGCTCTTATTCCAATTTTAAGAAGATCACGGGGAAGAGAATCTATACTAGTAGTCCTCGATTTACAACAGGTGGTCACTTAATAACTATTGGAAGTTATGACAGGCTTTTAAAACAGCTACTTACAATCTGTCACATTTCAGGCACTTGGCAACCTCCTCACATTTACAACTGGTTGCAATGTCCTGAAATCATATGATTGCAATTTGTTTTCTGCTCTTTTGTGCCCATTAGATGTACTGGATTCATTTAACAACCATGTGGTTTACTTAACCATAGTGACTCTTTTTATGACCATTGTTAAAATGGTCATAAAATCAAATTTGGCCACATGATGTCTTGATTTTATGACCACAATGACTTAATGGCCAAATTCCAAGCTCCATTGTGGTAGTAAGTAAGGGCTACCTGTAATAGACTTTGGCTTTACTGATTTTAATTACTTTAAGTAAAGGTAAAAGATTCCCCTCGCACATATGTGCTACTCGTTCCCGACTCTAGGGGGTGTTGCTCATCTCTGTTTTAAGCCAAAGAGCCAGCACTGTCTAAAGACATTTCCGTGGTCATGTGGATGGCATGACTAAATGCTGAAGGTGCACCATGCGTTGTTACCTTCCCACAAATTGGTCCCTATTTTTCTACTTGCATTTTTTACCAGCTTTCAAACTGCTAGGATGGCAGAAGGTGGGACAAATAACAGGAGCTCACTCCATTATGCGACACTAGGGATTCGAACCACCGAACTGCCGACCTTTCTGATCGGCAAGCTGAGCGTCTTAGCCACTGAGCCACTGTGTCCCTCTTTAATTACTTTAGAGTTACCTAAAAACTAGTGATGATTTAACATGTATGAACTGAGTTATGGCTCAGTTGGTTCATGTCAAGAAGACTGAATATGAGAAAGAGGAAGCAGAAATAATGAGCTAAGCTCTGATCTCACCGACGATTTCTTTCATTCAAAAATTATTTATACCAAATGATTCTTAAATGGTGATTAGATGGTGAAAATACTGTGTTATCCTAGTTCAATTGAAAAAAATATGTTAGAATTTCTATTAAGAATTCAAGTTACCTGCCAGCTGTTTTCCATTGAAATCCCTCTTTGTACACGAATAATATATTCCTGGAAATTAGAACACAATTAACATATAACACGTTATATGATCTGTCAAATGAAATGCAGTACTGCTTTTAAAATAATTTCAGTATATGATATGGATTAAGACAAAAAGACTTTAAAAAGCCACTACAGCCCTGAGCTTGGTATCTAGACAACTATATATTTTCCAAAGATAACATTAGAGCCCTATCTTGCAACCCATTCACTTCTCTGTACTAGTTTATTAGGGCATGTTTTGTTTCATTTCTTCACTTGTTAATATTTTTTTTCCTGACATTGCAATGAATTGAACGGTTGTATCCCTCATTATAAAATGAAAATCTCTCATATTCTGCTTTTAGGATGGATAAGACAATTCATGCCTCATCGTTATAGAGATATTTACTTACCTCAACAGAGAAACAAAATGGCCATAATTGTACAAAAAAGCAATAGGAGCAGGAATGTCTTCTGACTTCCTGCTGTCTTCCCCACTAAGCTTTCTTGTGGGAATCGGGTAAGGAACATTGGAAATTTTCTCCCCTCCCCAGCAGGCAGGGAAGTGGTGGAAGGGAGGGACTGTGAGACTGGCTGGGAAACTGTCATGGAATGTTGAAAATGAAAATCACATGACCACAGCAGTAGCCAGTGGCACTGAAACAGCCACAACTTTGATCATTCACTCCCTATTGATGGGGCCTGGATTTTGGACACGTCTTATTAATTAGTCTATTCTGAGATACATGGGTTTAAAAATTGTTGCCCTATGATGTACCGTTTCACCCAGTCATGACCCCATTTCACCCAGGTCATGACAACATGAGTTTTAGTAGAATATGCATGTTTGTGGAGGGAGTGGGGGGGTTCCTCCTGGAAATTTCACACCAATGGAATTCGGCAAGACACGTTTGTTAATTGGGATAAAATTATAATAAATGTAAACAAAATATTAAAATGCAAAAAAAACATCACAATAACAATAAAGGTATGAACTATCAGGCTCATGTAGCATGTCAGTATGAAAGCTGAACCGTCAGAACGACTGAGTGAAGCCAAATTGATGCTTCTGAATTGTAGTGCTAGAAAACCTACTGAGAATAATTTGAACCACAAAGAGAATATTGTCACTGAGATCACAAGGCTAACCTTACAACGTCTCAAAGAAACAGTTACTGGTAATCCTTGGTTAACAATGGGAATTGGGACTGGAAACTCCTTCACCAATCAACACAGTCATAAAGCATGACATCACCGATTGCAATAAAGTTACAACAGCAGTTCGGGCTATAGTTGTCATGTGAATTATGACAATTACTCGGTGCAACCTCATGTGATCTTTATTTGCAACTTCCTGCTGGCGTCTCCGTTGACTTTGCTTTGTCAGAAGCCAGCAGTGATGGACACAAATAGCAATTGTGTGATCACAGGATGCTGTGATGGCCGCAACAATGAGGACTGGCCATAAGTCTTCTTATTTAGTACCATCATACGGTAACTGCCTCTGAACGAATGCTTGTTATGCAAGGCCTACCTCTACTGAAAGGCAAATTTGGCAAACCAATGTGCATTGTCTAAAGGAGGAAGCAATTGTGTGACAACAGTATCCAGATGGATGTTTCTCCCCCTGTTTCTTAATACTGCATTCCTAATCCATTAAAAACAGACAAATTTCAAGTAAAATGTACCAAGAATGTAACCTACACAACATGTGAATATTATACCAAGTATTTATTTTGGATTTTACCTCACATGACAATTCTTCTTGAACATATAATCCTCCTTCACCTCTACTGGATGGACCAGTACAGGTAGTCCTCACGACTACAACTGAGTCTAAAATTTCTGTTGTTAAGTGAGACATTTCTTAAGTGAGTTTTGTCCCATTTTATGACCGTTCTTGTCATAGCTGTTAAGTTAGTTCCCCATTGGGTCAAGCCTGAATGTTAAGTGGGTGTATTACTTGGAGCCTAACACATTGATTTTGCTTGTCAGAAGGTCGCAAAAGGAGGTTGCAATAAGGATAGCAGGACCCTGGGATACTGCAACCATCATAAATATGAGGCAGTTGCCAAACATTTGAATTTTGATCACATGAACAAGGGGATGCTACAAAGATTGTAGGTGTGAAAAACGGTCATAAGTCACTTGTAACTTTGAACAGTCACAAAATGAACAGTTGTAAGTCGAGGACTATCTGTATTAGTATGAGAACTTCAATATTCCACAATACTAAAGACAAAGAGCATGGAAATCACCCTAACATTTCTGTATAATGTAACATCCTATGAAATGTTTCTTCTGCCTTCTGCAATAGAATATTTGCTTGCCAAAAGAATTATATCATACATTTTTAACAGTTACCAGTAATTAAGCACATAATTCATACTCTTCCTATCTATTTTTGAAGGAAAAATGTTACCCAAGATCTAATGATAATTTATGGTTCCATGTGACCTCAATATATTCATTTCTATTCATCTATTGAATAACCAACTCCACAAGACCCTGGGCTGTATGTAACATTAACAATGTAAATAAGAATAATAAAAAGTAAAACATTCAATTAATCTATGAGTACTTGTTGATCATGTGAAAGCACATTTTCTCTCTCACCTCACTGATTATAATAAAATGTTAGTACTACAGAGAGATTAACTATCCAAAGAAATATTTCTGATTGCCATTCTTAAGAATCTTAAGTACTCATGTTCAGACCCCACCCCCATCCCAAGAAAGCTGCTTCTGGCATTTCGAACAGATCTTTATCTGTAATCACCAACATATGAAAGCAGAATGAAAAATACATTTCAGTGCATCAGTGGTGAAATGGGAAACTTATATGGGAAACAAACAGCATTTTTTTTATTTAGGCAATAGTAAAATTTGTAAAATTAGACTGTCCATCACTATTGGTCACCTGCTACATGACACAAATAAATCTCAGCTCTCCATCTCCGTTGCTCCCAGCTGTGAAAAAGAACTAAATAAAGCACCAAATTCACAAAGAAATTCCCAAAACAAACTTACTACAATTCTGCATGTAGTCAAGAACAAATAAGCCACAGAGAGCTGATGTGTACTTTAAAAAGCTATTTGTTATATTGCATAAGCTATAATGCCTGTATTAAATGATTAACATCTCATGCTTAAACATTCTGCTGTATACAGACTTCTTATCAAACTTTTCTTATGATCCTTAGCAGAGAAAACGTTTTGCTGTCTACCATTGATAATTTAGGTTTTGCTCTACAAAAAAAACCTAGCTTATATAGAAAAGCAGAAAGATGTTTCAGAAGAATCTTTTTCCCTTTAGTACCTAAAGATAATTGATATGTTTGGGTAGCTCAACAAGTAAAGCATATAATTGGGAAAGGGGCTAATAAATTGCATGACTTTATTTACAGGCAATTAACTAAATAAATAATTTATTGAGCCTAATAATATAGACATCTAAATAAAGCTGAGAAAGCCAAATAAAATAAGGAGCAATTAAGGGAGTATACCAGCAATCTGAGATTAGATCAGGACAAAAGCTTAGTAGAAGTAAACCAACTTATCTTAGCTACACAAGAAAAGAAAAACTTTGTATTTAGAAGTCATTTACAGGCTCTTATTTCAATATTCTCAAAACTAAATTGCGCTACAGCCCCTAAGGGCATATTTCCCGATTCAGTACTGAAGCTAAACAGGTCTGGGACAGCTTAGCACCCAAATATGAAATTGCATAGAATCCCTGCCTTGGATTCCACAGAACAAAACAGAAATGTAAACGAATAAATCATTCAGCGATGTAAACAAGCATAAATGTGGTCACGGATGACTAAACCCAGCCTACTTTTGTCTTCTCTTCCAAAGTACATGTAATATCTTGCTCCTCATATAATGTTAGTCTGTCTCACTGCTCTCATGCAAGTCATTTGCTCACTGATCATATGATAAAAATAGCCACGATCAAAGTTCTGTTGCATTCATAAGAGAAGAGTATGACTGATACATTCATCAGAACACACAGAAACTACCAGATTATTCCTAACTGCTTAGCATAACGTACTGTAACATTTAACTGAGCTCTTATTATGGTACATGGTGCTTACAGATAGACTGAAATGAAAGTTTCCTTTAACGTTATGGTGGTTGTTAAAAAATGGTACATTTATGGAAATATTAGGGGATATTGTTTCCAGTGCTCACACTGAAAATATGTGTTTTTATTCAGCAAACTCATATGATATTAGCTGTTTTAAGAAGCCAATTTTCATATGTTTTATGGAAAACAAGGTAGTGAACTGGAACAGCAAATCAGAATTGAACATTCAGTTACAAGCCGGGTCTGTTTTCTGCAGGGCTATCAAAAAAGAAAACCAATTATGTTTTATGAACGGTAAGGCAAATGTGTGAATGTTTTTGATTTAGTGGCTGCTTCTGCAATTTTGAGAACATGCTGTGAACATTCTCAGAAAGTGTCTTAGGTCTGCCTATTCACATACATGGTTCAGTTAAAAGCATGACCAGAATACAGACTAATGAGATTTCTATCTCTCATTTCTTATAGATCCCCACAATCACTTTATTATTAGTGCTTATCTTCAGTTTCAGTTTTTTTCTAGGCAGATGAGCATTTTTTCCACTAAAGTATTTGGTTATAATGACCTGATAAGGATGCTTACAAGGTCTAGGTGGGAGATCCACATAAATTTTGTAAATAAAGAGACCGGTAGTTGGAAATTTAAATTGCTTTTGGTTTTTTTTGCATAGGCTCAATTCAATTCTGGAAGGGACCTTGGAGGTCTTTTACTATAATCCACTGCTCAAGCAGAAGACCCTATACCAGTGATGGCGAACTTTTTCTGCACCAAGTGCCCAAACTAGAACACACGTGCATGCGTGTACATGTGTGCGCCAGAGAGCCAGAAACCCAAAGGTCAGCCCTGCCGGCACACACATGCCTATTTTTTGGCTGTTTTTCAGGTTGTTTTCAGACTGTTTTTCAGGCCGTTTTCAAAAAAACAGCCTAAAAATGCCCCCCAAAACAGCCCAGAAAACAGGCTGTTTCCTGGGCTGTTTTGGGGGCCATTTCAGGCTGTTTTTAGGCAGTTTTCTGGTGCTCTGGCATCCACAAAGACCAGATGGCCGGTGTGCCCTATACCATTTGAGACAAGTGGCTATCCAGTCTCTTCTTAAAAACCTCCGGTGCTGAAACTCCCACAACGTCTGAAGGCAAGCTATTCAACTTAATTGTCCTCACAATTAGGAAGTTTCTCCTTAGTTCCAGGTTGCTTCTTTCCTTGATTAATTTCCATCCATTTTTTTCTTGCCCTGCCCTCTGGTGCTTTGGAAAATAGGTTGAGCCCCTTTTCTTTGTGGCAAATCTTTTATTTAACATGATTAATGAAAAGTATCTTTAAAAAATAAAGGGATGTATTAGGTACCGAAGGTGGGATTCTTTGACACTGTATTGTCTACTGATATTTATTTTTATCCTTCCATTATTTTTACAAATATTTCAAGACAATGATTATATCCTATACTCCTCCCTCCACCTATTTTCATCACAACAGCCTAGTCAGGTGAGTTGGGCTGAGAAAGTGACTAGCCCAAAGTTACCAAGCAGGCTTTCATGCCTAAGGCAGGATTAAAACTCACAAGTTCCTGGTTTCTAGGTCAGCACCTTAACCACTATACCAAACTATCCGCCTGTCTGACCAACTTTCCTATCCCTTTCTCTCTCCCACTTGGTTTTTCTATACCCACTTTTGCAAGTGGACTGCAGAATGTAAAACAACAGATCCTGCAATCAAGCCAGCCAAAGTACTAGAAAAAGCAGCAGAAAACCTTCCTACAGAATCTAGCATCAATTGAATATCAACAGTACTGCAAATCCTATTCAGAATACACATTACAGGCACTTTTGTTCCTGGACACAAATAGAGTTCAATGTGCTATTCTATCCTAGCCTAACACTGATGCAACCTGACATTAATGTTTATGCACACCAATATTACATACCTCCCCCCTTCAGTTTGACTATAAGGCACAACTTCTGGTAGTATGCAGAATCTTGCTTAAAGATGCATTTGGTTAAAATAAGTATTGGGATTTGACTTGAATAACATTGATGAAGCGTGAGGGTGTCATATGACTCTGTTGTTAAAAAAAATTCACAGAACTCATTTATCAGTTTTTTTGCCTGCTCTTACATTTAACTTGGATTTCTTCAGATGATGACTGTACCAGACTTCAGTCCTTTAGTCTAATTTTCTTCTAGCTGCAAACCATAAAGAGTCTAGCACCTGGGTCTCCAATATAGCACCTGCTAACATGTCCCTTGTCCCCTGCCAGTTCTCTGCCCTGCTTAATTTTGTTTATGTTTAATTCTTAGAAACACAGATAGGAAGCCAACATGTTGCAAAGCAAAGCATCTGTGAGAGTTAATTCTTACCCTGTCAGTGAAGAACAGTGGCAAACCTTATCCCTATGAAGGGCATAGCAAATCTTATTCCTATGAAAAGAAGGACACATGGAGATGCGTGTCCAAAGGATGGGGCAAAGAAATCTGGCAGGAAAGAAAATGACTTGGAAATAGGCTTAGAGTAGGCCATGATGTGCAGAATTCTTATATTTCTTACTAGTGAGCAACGTTTTGTTGGATAAGGTCCAATTTCAAGTCAGTCAAGATCCTTTTGACTTTTGAGCCTATCTTCTGGCATGCTAGCAATCCCCTCCTTACCTCAGTTTTAAGTCATCTGCAAACTTTATGAGCATCTCTTCTGTTCTTTCATCTAATTCATTTATAAAGTGGTTGACGCGTACTGGGCTGAATCCTGAAGTACCTCACTGCATACTACTCCATGTCCACCATGCATTAGCTAGGGCTGTTCAGCCAATTGTGAATCCATTTTTGGTAGTGCGACTATCCATTCCATATTGTTCCAGTTTATCAAGGAGGAGGCTGGGCCTACTGAAATCTTACATCCAATGCCTTAAATTTAAGTAGACTCTGTTTAAAGCATTTCCTTTGCCCACAAATACAGTCACATTGTCAAATATTTGTCTGGCATAGTTTTTTACTGGTTTTACTGCTGGTTTCTGAGTATCACCTTGTTTATTTCTTAGTGCTTGCAAACTTATTTTTCTAACAGTTTCCTAGTACACAATAACTTCAAACTTAAGATAGTTAACATAGGGGAGATATTATTGTAGGGAAGACATGTTATGGCCTGGATAGTCAAAAAAAAGTGTAAATTCTGCCAATAGAATTATAAAATGTAAAGAGTATAGTTTTGAAGAACTCTAGCTCAGTGATGTCAACCTCGCAGCCGTGGGCTGGATCTGTCACACACTGGCCACGTCTGGTTAAGCGAAGGGGGGGGGGGGAGTCACAATATGTCACGTGACACCATGGTGGCAATACAGGTTTGACACCCCTGATCTAGCTTAACCCCCTGCCCAGTGTAAGAGTAATTTATTAAATCATCCTTGATGGGCAAGTAGGATTTTGTAGGATTATTAAATAGATTACATGGGTATGGTAAATCTATAAAAATAATGAAATCTCATCCATTTTCATGACTATTCCAGAGTTTGTGTACTAGTACTGACAATCTGGAAAACAGTATCAGTTTGAAATGTGCTTCCTGCCCTAATGGATTTTATTAGTTGCCAAAGGCCAAGAGAAGAATGATTTACAGGCAGATTATTTGTGGTTTATAACAATGAGCCTAACCTTCTAATCCTGTGCTGGTAAAAAGCTAAAAGAAGGAAGTGCAAGGCAGCAGATTCTGGTTCCCTTATGTAATTCACATAAAACCTTATTAACTTGGGTATTGAGATATTCCCACTGTACAATATAAAGAGTTCTTACTTATCTGCTGCTAAGTAACTTAGACATATCAGTGTTGGAAAGGAAGATAGAGAGATCAAAGCCACCTTGTTTCAATAATTCTTGGCTCTCTATTCAGAATCAAGATCCTTTTCTTGAGTAGACCCTCATAGGTAGGTAGGTAGGTAGGTAGGTAGGTAGGTAGGTAGGTAGGTAGGAAGGAAGGAAGGAAGGAAGGAAGGAAGGAAGGAAGGAAGGAAGGAAGGAAGGAAGGAACTAACGCTGTAAACATTTACTATGAAGTATTTTATATTTCCAGTTGCAATACTATCTGGTTTAGCAAACAGTACCGCATGGGAGCCTTACATAGAAAAGGATTAAAATGAAAAATTACAGTCACTACTACAAAGGCAAAAATTAGTAGTCTGGTAGCACCTTTTCAGACTAACATATTTTATTAACAGGTGTAGGCTTCCATGGAGTTTATCAGATGCACAGAATGGCTAAATTGATGTAAAATTTAAACTGGGGATGGGAGGGGAAAACATATTGGTTATCTAAATACAGGCTACATGTGGGCCAGACTACCTTATTAACAACTAAATATGTTAAAAACTTCATTTCTTGAGATCTTTTAAGGTACGTTTCAAGAATCCCCTGCTGTTATAGTCTCCATTTTTAAAATGGTTCCTTTGAGATCTGCAAAAGCATGCTGTGGGAGTTAAAATACTCTGATATACTCTGAAATGTTGTGCCCTCTTTTGAGTCCTGCTATCAAACGTATGTCTGTTAATTCTTTTGCACGGAATTTGTCTCAATCCTCCTACACAGAATTTAAAGGATCGTTGCTTGCAGGTGACAGCATATATTATATCAGAGAAAGGTTCTGAAGGCATCTCTAATTTTGCATGTTTTTTGATTGGGGCCTATGATGGCTCTGTTGGTGTAGAAACAGAGACAGCTAAGTATCTAGGTTGAAAACAGGGTCTGGTTCACATGTTATAATTACTTTGTTGCTTGAGAGCAACTGCTCAGGCTGGGTGGTTGCCTGTATGCATTTCTACTATGGAAATGTCTCAGGAGGGGCTTCAGGAAATAAGAGTTGAGAAAATGTTATTCCAGATGAAGAAGTTATGCAGCTATGTGTGTATTATGGCTGCTCCATTAATTTGCAGGCATATGTTCTACATGCAATAGTATTGAGAAAGACCTTGGGAGACTTGGGGAGGGATATTGCCAAGGGAAGTCAGATAAGAGGACACAGCCCACAGTCACATAAGGGGTGGGACAAGAGGCTCTGAAGACACCCTTCCTAAGTTCTTGGACTGTAAGAATACAGAAAGTCTCGTAAAGAAAGGCTTGGGAAAGCTTGCACTACCAAAGGTAATGTAGTGAGTAGAAAATTTACACTGCCTGCTGGCAAGTCATCCTTTATTGGCATCAGTGATTACGTTTTTGATGGCTTGAAGTCCATATTTGTGGGGAAACTTCATGCATAGTTTCTCAACATCCATGGTGGCTAAAGTGACATTGTTAAGCAGATTGCCTATGGAATTCAGTCTTCTAAGGAATCTGTGGTGTCTTTTATGTAACTGGGAATGCTGGTGGCTTAAGGTCTCAGTAAAGAGCCTTTGGGACATGATAGTCCAGCTATGATTGTTTCAATGATTGAGACAATGGGACAGAGTGGATTGTCTGGTTTGTGTAGGTAGGTAGGACTGCTAGAGTATTTCCAGTAGATATTGTCTTGTATGTCCTAAGGAAATTGTTTCATCAGATTATGTAGTTCTGTTTTATGTACAGGTAGTCCTTGCTTTACAGTTGGTCACTTAACATGTGAAGTTGCAATTGACCTACCTAGGCAGGGGTGGGTGGGTACTTATGACCTGGATTTGATGTTCTGATGGTCACCTTCCTTGGTCATATGAACATACTTTAGATACTCTGCACCGTGGATGCATTTACGAGCCATCTGCACTGCCATCTGCAGTGTCCCATGGTCATGTGACTGTGTTTTAGGACTGTTGTTTTAGCCAAAATCCAGCATTTGGGTTTTCAGCAAAACTGCACCCACAGCAACCATTGGTTGTGGTTAACAACCACTGTGTTTGCTTTACAACTGCTGCAAAAAAAAAAGTCATAAAAACAGGAACGACCTGTATTGCTGTAAAATCCGAGTTGTCTAACATTGTGTTGGAGAGTTCCTTCTCAGCTTTCTTGACACAATTTGTTTTAAAATAACAAGGTCTACTCCTTTGTCAGTTTGACTATGATGTCATTATACTTAAGTCCTTCAATAACATTTTGTTCTGCTCTGCTGAGATTATTGAATAAGGGGAGGTTTTTTTAATTGATTATTGTGGGGCTAGCTTGTTGGTGAAAACATTAGGTGTAAGAAGGAGAATAGCTTGGTAACAAATGCCTAAGCAAGCAGCACAAGTGTTGCTCTGGCATTAAATTTCTGAGATTATTATGCCATTTCCATATATAAAAAAGCAGCAAACATACCTAATACTCCTACCTATTTACCCCTGTGAGATAGGTTGTGAGACAGTGACTGCTCCAAAGCATTCAGCTGGCTTTCAGGCCTAATGTAGGCCTAGAACTAGAACTCCCAGTGTCCAAGAGTAACCCTAGGCCAGCACCTTAACAATTATAAACTACCTCCCTATTATTGTAAAAAAAAAAAAAAGGCAAAGCTTTCCCCTCCCCAGTCATATCCTACTCTAGGGGTGATGCTCATCTCATTTTCCTAGCAAAGGAAGCAAGTCATTGCTTTCTTTCCTCTCCCCATTAGGTCCATCAATCTCATCTATTCTGCAAGTAAAAATGGCACTGAAAAAAATCTCGTTATTAGCTCCTATTGCAAAACCAATTCAAAAACGATTGGTCCATGCTGGGTAATAAAGAGCATAACCAACTAGCCAATAACTATATCCACAATACTTTAAATTTCCCATGTATATGAACTACATTTAAGTAAGTTTTGTTTTTAGTATGGGCAACTTTTTAAATTATGGGTAAGCCAATCTGCCACTATCCAAAATCCTCAGCTCTCAAAGACAAAGAAAAACATACTGTTGCTTTTTTTCTTCTTCACTAAAATCTGAATACCATAGTGAACACTGTCTAAACGTAACTATATTGGTCTTTAAAAAGGCAATTAAAACTTAGCTTTTCCCTCAGGATTTGGAACTTGAATGATTGGAGCTTTTCAGGAGATGGATATATGATTTCCTGGTTGCCTATTAATATTTCGGATTTTAACTTAATTGATCATCTTGTTTTTTAATTTATTATCATACCACCCACACAGTCCCAATGTCTGAGTTGGGTGGCTCGATAAATTAAAAGTTGCTTCCAGAAGAATACTAGATCAGATTAACCTTTTCTGTGCTCAATTAAAATATATTTCAATTTTGAAGGTTTATCCTCACCCCCTAAAAGAGACTTTTATTCCTCCTTTCCTAACTGGCCTTTTCAACCAGGGTTTCCAGCTGAATCTAACTAAAAACATTTCCCATCTCAAACAAATCACTTTCAGGGAACTGAATTAACAGGCTTCCGTTGGTTTGCCACTTCTTTTATAGGCAACCCTTGCTAGAAAATATTATACAACAACCCGTATATTACACGTAGCAGCAAACCATCAAACGCCTATCTATCTTGTTAACCTATGTATTTTAAAAGGGCAAACGATCCCCAGCGCAATCCCGTCCCGCCACATGGAGCAGCGTGATTTCCATCAGGCGTTCGCTTTGGTTTCAACCACAATCACGGAGCTGGGGGGAGGACGGGACCGGATGGAAAATTTCCTCCAGGTAGCAACCGTTTTCAGACTCGTCCCATTCGGGATTTGTAACGTTTTACAAATTGCTCCGCGCCTAACATTTACCAACACTTGGAATGACCGCCCACCCGCATTCCAAGCGTAAAAGAGCCCCCGCAAGCAAAACTCTACGAGTCGCCTTTTGCTTGCTTTTTCATTGAGAAGCAGCGGACCCCGCCGAGATTTGAACCCAAGTCTCTCAGCAGGAAGGAGCTCAGTAATTGCCCGGATCAAAGGCCATCCTCGCTCGCTCCCCTTGGAAAGAAAGACTACTTCGCGCCTATGCCTGCGACCAGATCTTTCTCCCTACCATCAGGGCCCTTCCAGATGGGGTTGCAGCTCGACACCCATAATGCCTAGCCGGGACCCCAGCTCCACAAGAAATGCCCGGCGCTGGGAAAGCGAGAGCAGCGCTGTGCAATCCTCAGACTGACCTCCCGCACCCAACTCCGTCCTGTCCGCGCCGCGCTCACGGATTCTTCCAGGGCACCCCAAGCCCGCCAGCCGCCGCCGCCGCGCTCTTGCCGCAGCCCAGCCGGGGCCCAGCCGTTCCGCTCGCCTGGCTCACCGTGTGCGAATGCAGGCTCTGGCTCGCCTCAATGACGGCTGTCAGCGGCACCGTATCGTCCAGCAGCACTTTTCCAGCCGGCAGCTTCTCCATAAAGGCCATGCCGAGCGCCCGGGGCAGAAGCCTGGCGCCCCTCGCGGTGCCTTCGCCAGGCGGCTCCCTCCGGCTGTGAGCGTCTCCGGCGGCTGTCAACACAGGAACCGCCTGTCCGGAGCCGTCCCTCCTCCGGGTCTTAAAGGCCGACGAGTAGGCAGAGCGGGAAGCCCTCCCCCGGCCAAGGGACGGCCCCGCGACGTCAGCTTGGCCGGCACAGCGCTTGGGCGAGGAAGGCAGGGGTGGATCTGGAACTATCGCCTTGCAATAATTGATTCTTGCGAAGCGTGCAAAACAGCCCACCGCTCTATTGCAAAACCGTATTTTCCTCTTCGTTTACTCCTCCTGCAGGTTGAATCGCCCGAAACAGAGGAAACAACGCGTAGTATCTTAGGGATTTACGCATTATGGCCAAAGGGTTTACGGCTTCCTGGGAGGCAGGGGGCTTTATCTTCCCTGTAAGGCTGCCTATACTTTTACAGCTATAGCACTCATGCCTCATCTTGGAAAGTTAAAAACGGTGAAGGATGCCTAAGGAAAGTGAGGGCGAGTGGTACAGGTGAGAGGAAAGCAACCGAGTGGCCAATGTGATATGGTAACCTGGCTCAGTATTAAATTCTCAGAAACATTTTGGTTTTGATGTTACTTCATCATATTTGGGTGGTGTTGCCCCGGAGTCCAGTATATTTGAGAAAATATATATGACAACCTAGTCACCTCACCCAAGGTAACAGTCTTCTTATTCAGTGTTTCTCAACCTTGGTGAAGTTAAAATGGGTGAAAGTCAATTCCCAGAATTTCCCAACCAGCATGCTGGCTTGGGAATTTTAAGAATTAAAGTCCACACAGCTTAATGTTGCCAAGGTTGAGAAATATGTTTATATGCTGCTTATAAATTGCATCATTTTGGAACAGGGGGCTAATGGAGGAAAATATTTAGAAACATCAGTATAGAAAATAACACTTGCATAAATGTGCAATGCTGCACTTGTACGAGGAAACAATTCATAAAATGTTTAAGGAGACTGCCTAATAGTGTGTTTAAGCAAATTAATCAGTTTTTGGCAGCAAAGACTGTCTTAAGCCAGGTTTGAAATAACATCCTATGAAAATTTGGCATTTAACTTATCTTTAGTGGTATGTACAGAGAAGTTTTAAAATGGGGCATGTAATGTCATAAGACGACATATCTTATTCAGCAGTTATCTAGGACTTTTAAAATAAAAGCGGTGATCTGTAAAAACTGGACAAAGATCACCTTTCTACACACAATGCTGCTGTTAATTATATAGTGCAGGTGTGTCTCACATTGGTTAATTCTTCGGACAATGTTTTCATTGTATCCTACAGACTAGAGGCTGTGAATTAATCAACCATTTCCTAGAGAAACGAAACTCAGATGGTAAAGACTAGGAGAAAGGAAAGTGAAACTAAGTACTGTAGTTCAACTACAGTGTCATACCAACCTTCACTTATTTTAAGATGCCTCTTGATTAAATACTTTAAAAAACAAACAGTAAACGAGACAAAACTTTGTGGTATTCTCATTGTTGTCTAAAGTTGTATATATTGACCATCTTTTTTTAAAAAAAAACTTCTGCAATTTAACACCCTTGTAATGGATTGAAAACAAAAACAAACTTGCTAGTATTTAATGAGTCTAGGAGAGGATTAAGAGGTCTGCTGGAATTGATCCAAGTTCCTACTAGATAGTGTAGGGTGCTATTACAATATACTTGAATAATAACTGTTCGGTCTCTCTCTTTACCTCCAATTATAGAAAACAGCTCATTCTATTAAGTATCACCTCTTAATGTTAGCCAGAATAATGTTTCTTGCATTTTTCTACCATGCTTCCTGCATGAACAGGTCTTAAGTGCTTAACAGCAATCAACCCGGCTCCCTTTAATCTTGTCTTTGTGATAAATATATAATATTCTGATTTTTTTAACATTTCCTTTCCTAACTTGTTTAACTTGTTAGCGCCTTCATTTTCTGAATGACAGAGATACTGCCACCATCATAGATTCCAATTCAACAATTATTTAAAAAGTATGGTCTTCCCCATTTGGTTTATACTTCCAACCTTCCTAAATTGAGTGGAAGAGAAATTGAAAACTCTTTGTGGATTGGGGAGATCTAAATGTATTTCCTCCAACCTCCAAAATCAACCTGTAGGAAACAAGACAGCTCAGTAAAGAATGTACATGTTTCTTCACTTGTGACATTTTCCCATTATGACACTGTTTTCAGACTGAATGTTGATGGGGTGGGGGTGGGGATTCTATTATTTTTAATTGAGCTATGGACATTTTTTTAACCATGGATGTATGTGTTTGTGTTACCAAGTAGCTTATGATTGTGACTGTATAGAAACTTAAGAAATATGCATTAGGGCAGAAACAACACATAGAGCCTGTATTTGTCTTCAGGGTTTTTGAAGTTATGCCAGGAACAAGTCTTACTAGTAGTTTTTCTTATGATCTAAACATCATACATACATTAATGATAACATGTGATCGTGTGTTCCATAGGTGCTCATTGTTGAGCATTCACTTAGGAGCTGCTTTTCACACTGTAGGCAAGACAAGTGTACCATATACCGAAAGTTGTGCAATATACAAATAGGCTCATTTACTGTACACACAAGGTCATGGAAGCTACACCATACACATCCTTCTTTATCATCTTAATATATATGTAATTGAGATACCCAAAATGAGTAAGAACCCCTGGAAATAGTAGCATTTCTCAGTGTGCCTTAATTATTCCTCATTTGTTACCTGGCTACTATCTCTAGGGAATATTAAAAATCCTAAGAAGATGAAATACCAGAGAAGTAAATATAGTATTCTACCTGTTACCTAATGGATTCATTAAGTTAATATTTTTCACAACATTTACAGCTGTTTGTCTTGCATCTCCTCTGCAGAAAGCTACAGAAAACATACAGAGTACACAAAGAGTTATAATACCTTTATAAATAAATCATGACTATATGAATAGCTTCTGACTTTTCAGCTGCAGAAAGACACACCCATTTGTGTTACTACACTTGTTCTTCTCTTTCACACATGCAAATAGGTTTTTTGGGAAATAAAGCTACATACAATCACGTTTCAATTCCCTTCACCTTCCATGATCACTTTTCTTTCAAAAACAGCTTTGAAACAATTTTTAAAAGTGATCTGGAAAGTCAAAAGAACTGCATTTGAAGGAAGTATAATTTTAAATTGTAACTTATGTTGATATGCATTATCATAATGACTACATTAACTGTGCCTACCAATACCTGTGTGACCAGATATGGTGAGGTTGAAAAATAGGCAGAAATAGAGGGAGAGGGTTACCCCCCCCCCCACCTCACAAATGCTAACCATGATAACAACCCTGACGTGGTCACGCTCTGTGATTTTTTTTTTATTCAATGGAAAAACAATTAAAAAGGCAACTGCTGTCTCCAGTGTAGAAAATAGTCCCTTGAAATGGCTTCAGCTGAATTAATTTACTGGGAATAAGGATGTCTGAGCCTTACTTTACCATATAAACTCAAGTATCTTCATTAGCCAAGAGCATCCCTGATCATGCTTGACAGGTACAGTATTGGACAAAAATATATTTTTCCATAGCAGTCCATGTATTATCTTCAGCATTACATGAATATATTCCATAAAGTTGGTTTGTGTCTGCAACCAGAATGTATACTTTGGCTAATTACTTTAACAAAGAGTCCTTTAACAAAGGAATTACACCTGTGTGTTGACTTAGCATAGGTTGTCAATTAACTACTGGGGGACTTTTTAAGAGCCTAAAATGCTTAGGTACAGAATGTCTGAGAAATTCTTGAATTCTGATTTGACTTAACTTTATATTCTAGAGATGCTATTCTGTGGATGCACTGTGTCTGTGCTACAGAAACATTATCATGGAGTATTGTCATCATGTGAAACAAATCTCCAATGGAATTAAGTGGGCCCAATGATTATGAAATGCCTTCCTTTTCTCAGCTACTCTTTTTCCAAGAGTAATTCTGTTTTTACTATTGTTTATAATGTCCCAAATGTGCTTTTTAAAGAGGCAATCGGATTTTCTGGTTTTTCTTTGAAGACATTTCGCTTCTCATCCTTCCACTCCCCGCCATCCAGTCAGAGCTGAAGAAGCTCCTTGGATGAAAAGCAAAACATCTTCAAAGAAAAAACAGAAAGTCCAGTTGCCTCTTGAAAAAGCACCTTTGGGACAACCATGACCTGAATGATTGAGAATCTGTATAAACATATTGTTTATAACCTTTATGTAAATAATTTGATATATGTAATGAACAGAAGTATACTATTTTTAGATATTTAAAACACTGTTTTATTTCATCAATTATTCAACCCTAATTAGGTTTGTTGGCATTTATTTTTATAGACATTGATTTATGATTGAATGTTTTGACATGTTGTTTTCATTAATGCAGGTTGCTTTTATAATTGGGTAGATTATAAACGCTCTAAAAATAAACTTTATCACTAGCTTGGGAGACTAGGAACATATAAATTAAACTATTAATAGAATTAATAAGCATTATATTTAAATTGTGAGCTGGAAAATAAGAACTGCTGGAGTATATTATTCAGAGCTCAGCACTTAGAGAGTCCAAGTGATAGAGGATATAAAAGTGTGTTCTCATTACCATTGTACAGTTTTTGAGTTTTAATAAAAATGATAGGTCAGGATGGTTAGTGCTGACTTGATCACCACAAAGGAAATAGGATGTGCCAGAATATTGAGTCCTATGGACTTCAGTATCATCCTGAACAACTTGAAATAAATACAAAATCCCTTTTCAACAGAGCATCGTTTGGCATTTACAGTTTGACTCAAAGCCAGGAAAAAAAATCAACCATCTAAGTGTATCAATGGCAGATGAGAGCTTGCTGGCTATTCATGGGTAATTCATAAACTGGCAATTCCTGAATACTTAACAGCATTTGTTTTGAGGTCTGTGTTAGACTGGTTGATCTCCTGTGGCAGTTCAGGGAATAGCTTATGAAATTCATGTTGGAAGAATGTTTTGGATGTACAGAAATGAAGAGCTAGCTAAACCAGAGAGAAACAGAATGTAACCTCTTTGCCAGCATGTCCAGAAAATATTTTTCAGTAATCATGATGGATAGCAATAGCACTTAATGCTATTGCTTATATACAGCTCCATAGTGCTTTACAGTCCACTCTAAGTTTACAATGTCAACATCTTGCTCCCAACAATCTGGGTCCTCATATTACCGACCTCAGAAGGAATGGAAGGATGAGTCAACCATGATATTGAGCATTAACAAATATTACGATGAATACCCAGTCTAAACAAGTACATCTAATTGCAGACAAGTGGAAAAAGAAAAGCACACTAGAGTGGACTAAAACAACAATATGCTATGAGATTTTCAAAGTATTAGAGATTAATAAAAGTATCTAGTCAAGATGTGAGTTTTTACAATCAAGAATACCCATGCTAGACTACTGCCTGATTTGGTTTTAATTGTAACAATGACAAGATTGAAGGAAATAAAGTGATCTGAGTCCAACACACTAAAATAGGAGAGCAAGAGAGAAGTGTTAAAAGCTGTAGTGTGCTTTCTAGAATCAAGGATCTGCAAGACAAGTTTTGGCAACCGATTATTTAGATAATCACTCTGCTTAGGTTAGATGATCAGTAATGTGTATGGTAGTTGTGCTGGAATTGTGACATTTAGTAAAGGGGCAATTACATTCAAGATTTGATTCAATAAACCTATGCAATTGTTACACTTTGTGCTGTTGCCTTCCTGACAATTGTACCAAAAGAGAGAGAAAAAATGCTTCATATTCTCTTTTAAGAGACCCAGCTTTCTTCCCTGAGCTACCATCATGGCTCCAACAGTGGATCTCAAAAGTTATTGATGGTGTAAGCCTGAAATGTATTCTTTGCTAACCTAAGAACAGACCTGATGTATCAGTCTTGTCTAGTATGTGGCTTTGCACACGAACAACAAATTTACCAGCAGGAGAAAAAGACATAGAAAAAGAACACTTTCCTTGCAGTTTGGTATTCAAAGACATGCTGCCCCCATCTGGATGGCAGCACTGAATTGTTGAGACCAATAAGAGCTTGATGGATTTGTTCTCCATTCATTTACCTATACTTTTTTTTAAAGCTATCCAGGTTCTGTCATTACATCATAATATGCTCCACGGGTTAGTAATGTGCTGCATGAAGAATTGCTTTTTTAAGAATCTCCTTTGCTACTTCATTGGTTTCAATGGCTGGTTTTTATTGTTAGTAGTAAAGGAAGTTTACTACTTTGTATCCAAGGCAAAACTAGGACTGAGGGCTTCTGGTTTCTTGCCTGGAGCTTTAATCACTGCGTCAAACTGTCTCTCGTGTATTGATTATATAGCATCAAGCTGTCTACTCTTAGCAACTATCCAGATAGGGGTGTCAAACTCACATTGTCACAGTGTCATCACATGACGTATCACAATTTTTTTTCCTTCGCTAAACCAGGCGTGGGCATGGCCAGTGCGTGATGCATCTGGCCCACAGGCCGCGGGTTTGACATCCCTAGATAGATTTTCTCCATGAGGATCTGGTCCTTCTGATTTTCCAGTGGTACACTCATTGCCATTGTAACTGAGCCCATCCACCTTGGTGCTGGTCATTCCCTTCTATATTTCTCAGCAGGAGAGCCTTCCCCGGAGAGCTGGCCCTTGCATGTGTCTGAAGTAATTTGTACCTAAAGTAAAACCTTGATTGATGCCTCATCAGTTTGTTTTCTTAGCTATCCACTATATTTTCAGGAGTCTTCTACAACACTAAAGTTCAGCCGCTTATTACTTTCCTGTCTTCTGTCTGCTGATTCGGGTTGGAAGGGACCTTGAAGGTCTTCTAGTCCAACCCCCTGCTTAGGCAGGAAACCCAAACCATTTCACTGTTACCTTTTCCATTTATCTCAAATTAACTCCCTTAGGTACATGCTCTCCCTGAATCATAAATAGCTTTGTTATAGAGCCTGGATGTTTTTACATCTCGACTCTCAAGGATATTATTAAAAATGCCCTGTTTCTCCTGTCCAGGTATTATCAGGGATACTTTTTAAAAATAATAAATGGCAGTTAAAATGCAATCTGTTATTCTGAAGCTAAATGCCTAGCAATACAGGATGTTCTTAAACCAGAAAGGAAGATGCCAGAGAACCTCATCTACACTTCTTTTCAGCATCAATTATTCCTGCAATAAGATCAAGCTAGTATCTATTTGACTCTTTGTGAACTGTGTTGGGGTCCCCAATCTTCGGGCTGCGGCCTATTGGGCTGCCAAAGCATCAGGCAGGTGTGCAAAGCTATGTTTGCGCATGCGTGGGACTTAGTTTGCGTTTGAAGCCATTCCACCCACCCCACCCCTCACACGCTGCTGCCACCAATCCATAGAACCAAAAAGGTTGGAGACCCCTGCTGTATATATGATCTGCACTCTTGAAGACCTTGCTGGCTGGGAGCTCAGTGACTATTATCATTTTATAGTTTAATGAAGAAAAGTGGTTTGGGCTTCTCCAGTTGCTTTTGGTTTATTCTTTTTTGCATCAAGATGTGTTGTGGAAGGATTGCAAACAGTTGCTACAGTATAAATACATAGTAGAATTACCCAGATCATTAAGAGCAACAATACAAGGGTTTTTTTTAAAAATCAATCGGGACAGTTAATACAGAAGGAAGATAAAAGAGCTGTAGTTGAGATTAACATTCCAGAGAAGTCAAGTGTTACTTTGTGCAAGGAGAATATCAGGCGTGTACTGCTTTTTTTTTTCAGGAAGAGTATTTTAAAAAATAATTAAGATTAAGTTCTTAATCTTATTTTTCATCTTGTATCAAACATACTTATATAAATGACATTTGTGGGAGGAAGTAGAGGACAGATGTACAATGTACTTCTAGTTAATGATAAGAGGATGGATTGCACCAACTGCCTAAGCAATACAACTGTCACCTGAGTGGTTATTATTTATTGATAAAATTGAGAGCTAATGGGTTCACTGGTCAAACCCAACATGACAATCCCTAAATCTGTCCAATATATAACTCTAAATAAACAACTCAAGGCATTTTAGATACTGATTTTTACCTCAGCATTCTTCTGAAGCTCTCATCCTATCTCACTGTCACATTGAGAAAAGGCAAAGCTATCTTTTAAATCAGATCAACATCAAAATGTTGGAATTAAACTGTTTCAAATTCCTCACAGAGTTAGGTAACTACTTGATTACAGCTAAAAGTACATCTCCGCTACCAAAAGGACACACTATACAATCAGGTCACCGGTTTGTGATCTTCAGGCACTACAACTTTAACAATACCCTCCATGACAATTTTGCCACTTTGGACAACTGTACATGACACTGCAATATAAGCAAGACATCTCTTCAATTTCTTCACTTCTGCTGAAGCCAAGACCTGTTCTCCAACATATAAAGGAGATGGAAAATTAATTTCCTGAGAAAGGAAGATACACCCAGGCCCAGGCATTTTCGTACCTAGGACAGCTGAAATAAGTCCATTGATCAAAACACCATGTACAATTGTTCTCCCAAACCTTGATCGCTTTGCATATTCTTCATCCAAGTGTAATGGGTTAGTATCTCCTGTTAATTCAGAAAAGATAACAATATCCTTTGACGTGAACTTCTTAATTATTTCAGCTTTGTCTCCAACTTTTATGTGTAAAAACTGAACACGGTGTTGAGTGAAGAATGGCATGGACATGCTTGGCTTTGTGGAAAATATTCTCCCAAGTCTCACACAGAAAAATCTGCATTTGGGCAATGCCATCAGCATCATAGTGTTATACAAACCGTAAGCAACTGAATAATTAATCGAGCACCATTTCTCTGCTGTTCCCAGCTAACGCAAGAAGAAATGGAGAAGTCTAAAGAAAGAGGAAAAATTCAAATAAAAGCACTAAATCAATTCCTTTTGCATAAAAGAACATTCAGGCAGCTTCAAGCAAATAAACGGCAGTTGATTAACTTCCTTGGAGACCAAATTTAATAACTGCAAGCCTAGGACAGGATGGTTAAGTGGCTGAACTCAAACATTTCAAGTAGAATGAGATGAAAGGAAATGTTGCCATAAATAATGGTGATGACAGCTTGAAGCCCTGAGAAAAGAAATGGCCATAGCCAGGTTGGCTTATATATTCAAGAAATATAAGTTGCTAACAGCAACAGATTATTTGTACTCAGAGCAGAACAAGCCGGGATGAAATTATTCTCCAAGAAAACAAAAATAGTAATACGATAAAGCAATCAACAGTAAAGCAGCAGATAGTAAACGAAACAAACCTTTACAAAAATATATTTATCCTGTTTCTTATCCACACAATGAATTCTCTGATTAGGTTAAAAAAAACTATACTAGGTTAAAAAAACTATACTAGGTTAAAAAAACTATTGAAAAAAATATAAAGCAATAAAACACAGAAAACCCAACATACCGTATTTTTTTGGAGGATAAGACGTACTTTTTTCCCTCAAAAAAGAGGTTGAAAATCTGGGTGTGTCTTATACACTGAATACAGCATTTTTTGCCTCCCGAAACCCTGCCCCCTTCACCAAAATGGCCGTGCAGAGCCTGTAGGCTTATAGAGTACTCCTGGGGGCAGAAATGAGCGAAAAATTTGCCTTTTTTGCCCCTCCCCCCCCACAGGAGCACTCTATAAGCCTCCTAAATGCAATTTTTTTTTTTACAAAAGCCTGTTTTCGTGAAAAATGGGCCATTTTCTGCTTGTTTTTGGACCTCCACCCCACCCCGTAGGAGCACTCTACAAGCTGCCTAAAGGCTATTAATGCCCTTAAAAGGGGGGAGGGCTGTTTTCGTGAAAAATGGGCCGTTTTTCTACAAAAACTTTTTTTTTTAATTTGCCTCTTCAAGACCTTGGTGTGTCTTATACCCTGGTGCATCTTATACTCCGAAAAATACAGTACATACACACACAATGAAAGTCAACTCTAATACTTTAAGGAAAGCATAGGATAAGAAGTGCATGTGAATATAGTCTATGGGATGCCTATCTTCAATATAAGATCTAAAAGTCCAAGAGCAATAATTTTATTGAACAAATAAAGCTTTCAACTGATTATTTCTCAATTCTTACCTGTATCACCCTAAAGGCACATTTTCTGTTCTGGTATGAACCAAGCAATGATAGAGCACTCCATGGTTTTACAAGGCCACTGTATAAATAATAGCATTGGATATATTAATGGAAATGACTAATCAGTAGGCAAGTAAAGTAAGCCATAAATATTTTCATGGTAAATAGAATCAAGGTTCAATGAGCTTGAAGCCATATCTATCCAGAAATTAGATCCAAATAAACTTGATGCTGAAATTTCCCAACATTTATGCTAAGATAACAAATAATGCTTTCCTGATAAAAAATTGCATTTAATGTAATCAATGGTAGCAAGTATGGAGCCTGTCCATTTATATACAGCAGCTTGCCCTTCCAATGTTAATGAGGGTGTGGCTTTCTCCTTGGTCTTTTCTTAATTAGGGTATTGTTTTCTGCTTTATTGTTTGACTGGTGTCAATCCCTGCTTATCTGGATGTAGGCTAGCAGACAGAAGACACACTGAAAGCTCCTTAATCTCACAATTATGAACAGATTCAACCATAGTTTCAACTGGGAAATCACATAAATAATCCAAATCAAGCCAAATCCAAAAATGCTAGAGAATTTCTGGAAACTAAGCATTCAGACAAACCAGCCATCAATGGACACATAAAGATAAACCACATTTACAAACCATTCAAGAGACTATAAAAAAACTAAGAAGGAAATAGATTAGAACACATCCTCACCAACCCTGGCAGGACAAGCTATTGTATATAAACAGGGAGCAAACACCACTCACAATCCCTGATGGTGTTAGCTACTTGGGTAATGAAACATCTGCAAGCAAACAAGCTCAGAGAACACTAAGAATTCCACAAACCAGTGTTTCTCAAATTTAGCAATCTCAAGATGTGTGTACTTTAACTCCCAGAACTTCCCAGTCAGCATGGGAGAAGTCTACCCATCTTAAAGCTGCTAAGTTTGAAAAACTGGTACAAGACATATGACACCTTACTCAAATTAAAAAAAAATATCTTCATTTTTATTATGCTAGAGAGCATTCCTTTATCTAACCACACCTGCCAAGAAAGCATATTCAAAATGTCTTACGCATTAGATACTCTAAGTATGGCAGTCAAAGTTTTTTCTTCATATGTCAAAACATCAACAGGTAATGCAGCACCAACCTGAAAGGAAACATGCCACTGTTACTAAGATGCACTTTAAAAGTCTCAAAGTCATTAAGAAAGCTCTCATAAGAAGTTCAATTCTGTTCCACCAGTACATTTAATCTAATTTGATGTAATTGCAAACTTGGTATTCAAGGTAAGCTTAATGAAGAATGAATGACCTGCAAGTTTTTTCAATATATTTCATTACAAGCCCAAACTTGTAGGATGTAATGGAGAATAATGAGATGATCTTGAATATTGTTTTCATCATTTTCATTTTTTAATCTACTTTTCTTGCACACATTTTAATCACCAAGGCCCCTTATATCTGGGAGAAACAGCTGGTATTTGTAATCAGAAGTATTGCCTGATCCTACCTTATTTAAAACATAAGGACTCTTTTGCTGCCAAAAACCATAAATGAGGTTTGGGAAAGGTTGTTTATCTCTTTAGCTACAAATGACAGCAAGGAATAGAGCAGTGGTGCAGTATCATTAGAAGGGGCAGAAATTATCTTTTTAAATTTTTGGTGACAGGGTGTGTTTTCATTAAAACAGATGCATGCCAATTAGTGTTTGACGTATTTCCTTATTATTTTTTCCCATGTAACAAAACATTACTGTCATTTGATACTGGATTTTAGTAATGAAGTTATTATGAAACAGGAAGCAGTGCCAGAGTGTAAAGAAGAAACTAAGTGACCAATGTGTTCTAAAGGATATTAACTAATAACAGATAAAGGCTGATATGCAAAGAACCAGTTTATTAACAACCTGAATCCTAGCTTAGCATGGTGTACAACTGCAGCTAGTAAAAGTCTTCTTAATACAGAGATTTCAATCAAAACTTTTACAGTTTCCAATCACCTCCTTCTGTATATACCAGTGATGGCGAACCTATGGCATTTGTCAGGGCACACGAGGCGCTGCCCTGTCAACTGGCCAGCGCGCATACGCGCGCTGGCCAGCTGAGTTCACCTTTTTAAAAGCCATTTTTCACCCTCCCCAGGCTCCAGAGGCTTTATAGGAGCCTGGGGAGGCAAAAAGAGCCTCCCCCCCCCCCCCGGAGGCCCTCCGGAGGCTTCAGGGACCGTCCGGAGGCTTCCCTGAAGCCTTCGGAACCGGAAGTGACTTCCAGTTTGCTCGGAGGGTGGTTTTAAGCGTTCCGAAGGCTTCAGGGACCGTCTGGAGGCTTCCCTGAAGCCTTCGGAGCGCTTAAAACCACCCTCCAAGCAAACCGGAAGTGACTTCCAGGTTGCTCGGAGGGTGGTTTTAAGCGTTCCGAAGGCTTCAGGGACCGTCCAGAGGTTTCCCTGACGCCTTTGGAGTGCTTAAAACCACCCTCCGAGCAAACCGGAAGTCACTTCCGGTTTGCTCGGAGGGTGGTTTTAAGCGTTCCGAAGGCTTCAGGGACCGTCCGGAGGCTTCCCTGATGCCTTCGGAGCGCTTAAAACGACCCTCCGAGCAAACCAGAAGTCACTTCCAGTTTGCTCGGAGGGTGGTTTTAAGCGTTCCGAAGGCTTCAGGGAAGCCTCCGGACGGTCCCTGAAGCCTTCGGAGGGCCTCCAGGGGGGCGGGGGAGGCTCTTTTCGCCCTCCCCAGGCTCCTATAAAGCCTCTGGAGCCTGGGGAGGGCGAAAAAAGCATGTAAAAATGGGGGGGTCGCGCGTTGTGCGCGCATGCGCACAGGGGGGGGTCACACATTGCATTATGGGTGCGGCACGCTTGCACACGACCCCCCTGCGCTCCCCCCACTTGTGGCACGCGAGCCAAAAAAGGTTCGCCATCGCTGGTATATACTGTACATAAATCAGAAGTTGCAAAGGATTTATAATTACCTCAAAAATATATATTTTTTAAAAATGACACACCTCACCATGGAGTCGTTTCAAAGCAGAGATTATAAGTTGTTTGAAATCAACAGGATTTAAACTAATGCCAGCTTCTTCAAACTCCCTACAAAACATTTTATGCAATACGGTTTATTAGTGTAATACGCCACAAACATGTTAAAATTATTCAGAACTGGGCAGAAATGGAATGGGAATATTTTAGAAAAGGGATTTGAACTTACAAATGGATCTTCAAATAATGGTATTCAGAAGCATTCTTCAGGACTATTCTT
Source organism: Natrix helvetica (assembly GCF_964273705.1). Classification (NCBI taxonomy): domain Eukaryota; kingdom Metazoa; phylum Chordata; class Lepidosauria; order Squamata; family Natricidae; genus Natrix; species Natrix helvetica. The sequence continues at coordinate 338,907,886 of NC_138548.1, forward strand.
TCATAAGCAGCAGGTTCGATGCCCTTATTTTCATCGTCAAATTCAGACATCTTAGGATGCCCACATCTAAAAGACAGAACAGTCCATTCTGACATATTGCCAAGTCCTAAGCTCAAAATCACAAACTCTTAATTATGATCAATTGTCACCTGCACTTTTAAAATGTATGCACTGGCAGAGGGGGGGGGATTTCTCATTTTTCATTCTTTTGGTTCACTAGGCAATCTAAGCCAGGTTGCATAGGTTTGTTAGTAGTTATTCCCATAGTGGCCATAGGTGAGTCCAAAGAAGCAAACATAGACTGGAGGAAGAATGAGAGTGTCCAAAGCTTAACTGGTGTTTCAGATTCAGTCACTCTTCAATTTAAGTGATCTGGAGATACAATCTGTCTGATCCAGAACAAGAAGCATCTAAAGCTGTCAGGCTTAACTGAAACTCACTTTTGCTTTACTGTAGCTTAAAATAATTTAAATGCCCATGCAAAAGATCAGATGAAAATGCAAGCTTGCAATTTTTGTGGACCAATCTATGGACAGATAAAACTGAAAGCAATTTGATTTCAGGAAAGCCAGGTTGAAGGGACTTAGCTCCCCCCAGAATGTTTCCACCTGGAATCTTGTTCTGCTAAAAAAAAAAGTCACTAAACATCTTTATCCAAACTACTTTCTTTGTTACATCAGCGATATGACAAAAACATACGTTTTCATTGCATCCAGACAATACATGCAGTGCACAATTTAAGCACACAAATGTTATGGAGAGAGGTTTGGTAACAATAATGTTTAAGTGTTGCCACTGAAGGAGAATATCTGTAGCTCAGGGTTCAAATGAGGGAATCCTTTGTGCTTGCTGTCTCAGCTTGGTTGTTTTCTTGCAGACGTTTCATTGTCCATACTAGGTAACATCATCAGTGCAAAGCAGAATATGCTTCCAGCATCCACCTCTAACGAGAGATGGGTGCTTCAGCGCATCATCCTACAACTCTCATCATCATGGGCCAGTGGCATTGATGGGAGATGCATTGATAAGACATGGGGAAATGGAACTTAGGGACCTTAATGGAACTTGGCGAATTTTGTCTTGATCATCACCATTAAGATTTCTGAATCTTACCCCCGTTAAGCAAAGCTCTGCGCTTTTCACAGAGTTCCTGCCTAAATGCGGGTCATCGAGCTGGGCCAAAAAACGGATGTTAAGATAAGCTTAAATGGGTATGAAAGACGACAGGGTGCATTTCTTCCTCCCAGTTGTAAAATGCGCCAATCCCTCCCTTCTATCAATGATCACCGCTACTTACATCCGAGACATTACAACCAGCGCGGATCGCTCATCCTCACGCGTCCCCAACACGTGGCCGAACGGAAGCATCGAGTAGACGTGCCTCCAAACGCATCAGCCAATGGCAGACCGACATTTCTCTTTCTGACCAATGGGGGTGCGTGGCACAATGGGATTCCGTGCGGCGAGTTGGGCATCTCCATAGGTCAGGCGAAGTAAAGACTCTGGGACGAGCCGGCAGTAGGCGGGGTAATTGGAAATCAATAGGATGAAGCGCCGTGGCCGGAAGGCGTGGTCTTTGTTTCTCCGACTTCAGGGTTTCGTCGTCTTAGCTGCGGCTGGAGTTTTCGCCTTTTTCTTGGCTGCTCAGGAAAAGGAGGGGCTTGTTTATGGCTGGTTGTTCTGTTCCGATCTTTGCTGCCGCGACTTAGTAGTATCTGAATCCTAGGACTTCGTACCAGTGTTTTCTTCGGGAATAAATGTCCCCAAATCACAAAGGATTTGATCCCCAGTGAAAATGTACACTACATATCTATGGAGATTCTCAGTCATCCAGGTCACGGTTGTCCCAAAGGTGCTTTTTCAAGAGGCAACTGGACTTTTTGGTTTTTCTGTGAAGACATTTTGCTTCTAATCTAAGAAGTTTCTTTGGCTTTGATTGGATGGTGGGGAATCCAGTATAAACCCTTCTATTCCCCATGAGAAGCGAAACGTCTTCAAAGAAAAACCAGAAAGTCCAGTTGCCTCTTGAAAAAGCACCTTTGGGATGTACACTACATGCTTCAACTCTTGAGTGCTGAAATTGTACTGGCTGGATTCAAGCTTTGTACCAAGTTGTTACTCACATTTTAGTGCTAGATGGTTGTGTAAACCAAGGCTTACTTTGTGGTTTACTGTGTTATTGAAACTTAATGTTGAGTTCCTATCATGTTGGGCTGCATAAACTAATTTTGGCAGTGTGTTCATTTAGATCAGCATTCCTTAAAGTGTGGTATGATATTAGACGCTCTGAAGAGTCTGTAAAATACAAATTATCTTCCAGTCAGACAATCACAAAAAAGTCATTTTTGTTTAAAAGGATTTTTATGAAATATTTAATATCGTAGTGAACTTAATACTGTTTCAACATGAATCAAATCTACAAATGCATCAGTTTAAATTTTTTAAATTATAAACTAATATATCACTGGAGGGGGAATTGGAACCAGAAGCATCTGATGGGGATGGCACATCTCCCCTGGAATGTCTGGGGAGTCCAGAGGCAGAAGACGGTTTTGTGGCAGGCCACTGCCTGCCTTCACAAACACAGGGGAGGATCAGCTGCACACAGGCAGTGGAGATGAGAGACCACAGATCTGTGATAAGGAATAGCCCCATCTCGCTCCTCCCACTTTTGGAAACCTTGACTTCTAGACTCCGACTCATGTTTCAGCCTCTGGATTTGCATATCTTGTTTTATGAACTCTGATTCTGACTGGTGGCTTACAGATCTTGTTTCTGCGACCTCTGCTCCTGGCTTATGGACTTCGCCTTTCTTCCTTTGGGGGGCTTGTTTCTGGCAACTATTGGATTCAGTTGGTGGGACTATGTTACATTGACTTGTGGGTGGCTGGTTGTTGGGAACAGCCCTCCAGGGGTGTTGGGGAAAGTTGAGGTTTACCAACACCCCTGGAGGGCTGTCTGTTGTGATTTAGCAGTACAATAAAATACTTTATTGATGCCTGCATCTGCTACTCAACCTGGGTCAGGACAATAGATCTTTAAAAAAGGAGGAGCAGCTAGAGAGATCTTTGGAGCATGCAGAGAATAGATTTTTCTGGACAGATCTCTCTTCCACCATCACTACTTTAGGAAGGAGGGGAAGCACTGCAAAACAGTGCATTCCCTCAGACATGTTGCAGTAGAAGGTTATGATCAGTTGCACTGAAAGCCACTGAGAGATCAAAGAGGGCTGCACTCCCCCAATCCCGCACTCTCCATAAGTGATACGTAAGTGTAACCAATGCAATTTCCATGTAGCATGCTGCCAGAAAGTGATTGTCAAGGAGCCGAATAATCTGCTTCCTCTAAGTCTGTCTGCAGTTGTGGAGCACCAACCCTTTTACAGGCAAGCCAGATCAGGAATCGGACACCACCAAGTCTATTGGAGTGCTTTAATATTGTTGCGGTATAATAACAGAATCTTGAAAGGCCATCAAGAGTTTCCCATTCATGGACTGTCTGTTAAAACAAAGTAAGGTTATGGCATACACTTGAAAGAAGACGGGGAAGGATGCAATTGTGGAATCTGTCTGGCAGGAATAAAGAATGCTTATTCACAGGGAATATGCTCGTGTAAAGCTTGTATCAATCCTGGTTAGAAAGTTGGTAAAAGTAACAAAGAGTTAGGCATCTTGCAGACCTTAGCTGGAAGTTAGGAACAGAGATGGCCTGGAACAAATAGAATGTGTATTACGCTGTTCCCCCCCAAATAAGATCTTCCCGGATAATAAGCCCAATCGGGCTTTTGAGACCATGCACTAAACTAAGCTCTCCTCTGAAAATAAGCCCTCCCTGAAAATATTGCAACATAGCAGCAGCCATGAGGTGACTACGCTTGCTGCCTCCTGCACCTCAAAAATAATAAGACCTCCCCCAAAATAAGGCCAAACGCTTATTTCAGGGGTCAAAAGAAAATAAGACTCTTATCTTATTTTCGGGAAAACACGAGAGGTAAGTCCTGAACCATTCATTAGGCAAGGTTAGGAATAGGGATGGCAATAGAAATTATAGAATAATTGTTAGATCATTACAGAGAATGAGGTGGTTGGATGGAGTCACTGAAGCAGTAGGAGTGAGTTCAAATGGACTCCAGAGGATGGTAGAAGACAGGAAGGCCTGGAGGAACATTGTCCATGGGGTCGCGATGGGTCGGACATGACTTTGCAACTAGCAACAACAAAAATGTTTATTAGATGGTATTTCTTATATATCCTGCCTTATCCCGCCTTCTGCTTTAGTAAAAATGTATAAAGCTTTCTTAATTCTATTGCTCAAAGTTCCTTGGCATATTTGCAGTGCTTCAATAAAAGGAAACAAAACTGGCAGGTTGTGTCTGGTGTTCTTCATTGGCTTAAGCACCAGGCTGAGACCCAAACTGGGGACAACACTATTGTCTCTTTTATGGGGTGCAGAGGCAGGATAGGATTATTTTGAGGCTCTTGAGTGAAAAGAAGGCAGAATTCCATTTCTTGTCTGCTCCTTGCCCCCCCCCCCGCCTCTCTATGCAGGGATACAACTTTCTCCAGATTTTCTTAAATATGGAGGGTTGCGGATAGGCCTAATGTTGTTAAAAGCACTTGGATCCATCAGGAATCAGGGTGGACATGACAAACACCTACTTCCCATCAGAAATGTACCTTTCTTCCTTCTTTGCATTAGTACCTACAATGTACATACAATCCACCAGGAGCTCCCTCTGCAAAGAGAAAGCAACATCCATGCGCTTCAGCATTGTACCACTGGAGGGCCACAGATGGATTTCAGAGGAAGCTGAGAAGGGAATGACATGCTTAATCTTGCCTCTCTAGGACACTGCACTCTCTCTCTCTTTAACCCTTTGAATTATGCAGGAGATAAAACCGGAGGAAAGCCTTGGAAGGAAGAGATCCAACTGTGGTGCTGGGTGACTGGTGGATGTTTTCCCATTCAAAGGGAGGCAGGAGGTTCTGACGCTGAAGAAGTAAGAGATATATGCCCTCATCCAGGTTCAATCTTCTGAGTCCATGGAGCCCTGATCCCATGCTCCCCTGCCCCCCTTTCTATGCTCGTAACAGGCGGGGGTGGAGGGAGGAAGCAGACCTCCAGACAAGGCTGTTTTGCCTCCAGTTGTGTTGTCCCCAGAAACAAATCCAGGTCCCCAGGAAGAAGAAAGGTATTCTGGGGTAGGCAATCACATGCCATTTCCCGGGGAAAGCTCGGTAGGGGGAGAAGGTGAACTTCCATGGCAAATCACAAGCAGGAAAGAAGAAAAGTTTTACAAGGAAGTAGATGCAGAAGATTGTGCCTGCAATCAATTACTATGTGCTGGATGCTGCTAAAATAGGGCTTGGGTCATCTGCCGTTCAATTTGCCTTCGGAGGGTGAGTGAACCTGGAAATCATCTCCAATCTACGTTCCTTCAATCCTTGTGTTTCACACGAACTCATCACATGCAGTTACTGTTTGGGCTTAAGGCACGTTTTTGTGAACCTGCCTGCCTATAATAATGTAATTTGACTCTTAAAAAGCAACTAGGCTCACTTCGTTGGTTTTCATGTTATGTGGACTTTCATGGTTTGTTAAGGTGTTCGGGGATTGGCATGTTGTGTAAACCCTGCCTGCAGGTATATAGATATATAGAATAACATATATATTGGAGGTCTTCTAGTCCAACCCCCTGCTTAGGTAGGAAATCCTATACCATTTCAGACAAATGACTATCCAGTCTCTTCTTTAAAACTTCCAGTGTTGGAGCATTTACAACTTCTGGAGGCAAGTTGTTCCACTGATTAATTGTTCTGTCAGGAGATTCCTTTTTTGTTCTAGGTTGCTGCTCTCCTTGATTAGTTTCCACCCATTGCTTCTTCTTCTACCCTCAGGCGCCTTGGAGAATAGTTTGACTCCCTCTTCTTTGTGGCAACCCCTGAGATATTGGAACACTGCTATTATGTCACCTCTAGTCCTTTTTTTCATAACACTAGACATATCCAGTTCCAGCAACCGTTCTTTGTATGTTTTAGCTTCCAGTCCCCTAATCATCTTTGTTGCTCTTCTCTGCACTTTTTCTAGAGTGTATATGTATTTCTTGGTTTTTAAAAGCAAGCCCTTCTTTGGGGGAGAAAGAAATAGGGGGGGGGAGTGTTCTGAAATGCATTTATTCAGTGCATTTCATCCCAATTTTTGATGAGGGTCAATCCCATAGTTTGCAACACACGCAATCACACACAAAAACTACCGTATTTTTCGAAGTATAAAACTCACCTTTTTCCCTCAAAAAAGAGGCTGAAAATGTGGGGGCCTCTTATACACTGACTATAGCATTTTTGGCCTCCTGAAACCCCGCCCCGTCACCAAAATTACTGTGCATAGCTTGTAGGAGGCTTTCAGAGAGCTCCTGGGGGCTGGGGAGGGCAGAAATGAGTAAAAAACGGACCGTTTTTGGCTCAATTTTGCCCCCCCCCCCCAGCCAGCAGAAGCACTCTATAAGCTTCCTAATGCCCTTTTTTGACAAAAAAACCCCGGGCCTGTTTTCACGACAATCGGGCCATTTTGGGGAGGTTTGCAGAGTGCAAAGTCTTGGTACATCTTATACTCCAGTGCGTCTTATACTCAGTGCTACTGTAATTCTACACTAGCTCAGAAACATACTTCCTTCCAGAAGTAGGATTATTATTGAATGGTTAAATGCACCACTTTCTAATTCTTGGCATTTATTTGGTTTTCGGTCTCAGATACGTAAATGGGAAGCGATTTGTACAGCCTTTCATCTTCAACAAAGGGGGCTGAATGGTTTGTTCTGGTTAGTCCTGAGGCTAGATGAATGCTCCAATGAATGAAAAAGCATTTGGGGATCCTCAAGATTCCTTCAACCTATTTGGAATTGTGTTATAGGACAGAAAAAGAATGGCAAGCTGTTTAGCAAATGAGAGAACTGGAAAAGGCCCTTCTGGTGCTCAGTCTGGAATCCACGGGGAGATCTCGGCAAGAACTGGGCAGAAGAAGCTGGAAGAAGGAATAATCGTTTCACAAGTTCAGGCTTTGAATTTCAGGAGCGTCCAATATCAGGAGGATGAGGGTCCCCGAGGACTTTGCAGCCGACTCCACTTCTTTTGTAGTCGATGGTTGAGACCAGATAAGCACACAAAAGCACAGATGCTGGACCTGGTTGTTCTGGAGCAGTTCCTGGCCCTTCTGCCCCTGCAGATGGAGAGCTGGGTGCGGGAGTGTGGAGCAGAGACCAGCTCCCAGGCGGTGGCCCTGGTGGAAGGCTTCCTCCTGAGCCAGGCGGAGGAGGAGAAGAAGGAGCAGGTTGAGTTGCAGGTGAGATAATTTCATCTCGGGAGACTAGAATGGGTTTAAATGTAATAAACAATGTGTTTTAATTCTATGCTACTCACTATCAGTTATCTGGTATTCATAAGTTTTCACTAATTCTTGAAGGACATTGTTTGTTTGTTTGTTTGTTTTATTAGATTTATATGCCATCCTTCTCCCAAAGGACTCAGGGCGGCGTACAGCATTAAAAAACTCATATTACAAAACTTAAAAGAAAATTAGAAACAATCCAAGCAATAAACCGAATTAATATAACACTAACATTTTAAAAATTTGATGAAATTAACAGGCCAGGCCGACTTGCTGGAAAAGCCAACTTTTTAGGGCGCGTCGGAAGGACCGGAGGTCGGGGATTATGCGAAGCTCCGGGGGCAGCTCATTCCAGAGGGAAGGCGCTCCCAAGAGAAGGCTCTCCCTCTGAGGGTCGCTAGCCGACACTGACTGGCCGACGGCACGCTGAGGAGGCCAACTCTATGGGATCGCACTGGACAGTGGGAGGCTACTGGTGGCAGTAGGTGGTCTCGCAAGTACCCTGGGCCTAAGCCATGGAGCGCTTTAAAGGTCATAATTAGTACCTTGAATCGCACCCGGAAAACAACCAGCAACCAGTGCAGGCCGCCGAAAAAGGGGTGTAACATGGGAGCACCTAGGTACCCCCATGATAACCTGCGCGGCCGCATTCTGGACCAGCTGAAGCCTCTGGGTGCTCTTCAAGGGCAGCCCCATGTAGAGAGTGTTGCAGTAGTCCAGGCGAGAAAGGACGAGGGCACGAGTGACTGTGCATAGATTGTTCCATTATCCATTCTTAGAAGAAAGATTTGGGGAGGCCTTTTCCTAACTCTAACTGATGGACATTGGGTGTTTTCAAGTGGTGTTGAAAAACAGAACAAGAATCCATTTCATAGTTTGCATTGTCCTTTCATTCTTATTCTTTTATCTGGCTTATATTTCAAGTCCTTCACTGAGGAGAATAGAGATCCTGAGAGAAGGAGGCATCTGTCCGATACCCCTCGGGAACTATTTTTCTTAAGGACTACTCAGGATGACACAAATCAAGAAGCATCCAGAGGTAATACAAGACTCTCCCATTCCCCATAAAGATGTCAGCTGTCTCATCTTCTCTATGTCTTTGCTATTATAGCACACCTCTACCTAGCATTTTAAAATTCTGTCTCCCTCACAGGGAAGAATAGAGGGAAGCTGACTGTCCCTTTTGGTAAAGATGAAACAATGGCTGAACCAACTCAAGTAAGAGAAGGAAAAATATTTATTAGATTTGTATTCTCCTCTTTCTTCAAAAAATCAAGTTCCGTACATTGTACTGTCTCCTTCCATTTTTTCTCTCTTGTTTGGGAGGCCTTATTTTCATGTCTCCAAGCAACAAAAATTCAAATGAGATTCTTATTAGGATTTTTTTAAGACCAATATTTTAAAAAGTATTCTTTATACGAATTATACTCCATACATTTCAATAACTACTTTTTTTTACAAAATCCTTCACGATGCCCATTCTTTTTGCCATTCTTTGACTTAATTTAGGCAAGGATGCTAGAAAAAAATGACGTAATATTCATACTGGTACATTACCATTTAAAAAAAGCTTTGTTGCAAAGTTTATATTGTATTTTACAAATATAATGTTTACATTACAAAGACACAAGAAAATAAATTCATCAGATTAAAAGATAAGTTAAAATTGATTGAAAGTGGCCGTATAGAAAAAGCTGGGTACAAAAATTGTTCTGAAAGTCCCCTTTGGCTACGAAGGTTAAGACATGTTCTCCTTAGGAAATTTTCTGTTTCTTTGACTCCTGTTCAGCCAATGGCTCAGACTATTAGCACTTTCCTTGCTATATGAAGAGTTTTGTGTCTCTGGATATTGATGGCACTTTACCAAATCTTCCAACACATACACACAGACTTCCTTCTGCAAACATAAGAAGGATTACTGACAGATGGTGTTGCCAAGGCCCACCTGCCAGATGATTCTCTCCAGATGATGAGAGTCTTTTGATGGTGGATGGATTAATGGATTGAGAAGAGCGTTTTGAGAGTGGATGGTAGATGTATCAATCCAGAAGGAAACTGGGGTTACCTTTACTGAATGGTACCAAAAGTCCTGTAGAATCAGTCAAGGTGATAAAAGCTGCCTAAAATATTTTTTCAGTCAAATGCTTTTTGTTCTGTCCATTTTCTCATCTCAGTCCTGGAATCCTATTAAGCATAGACCTTAGCGCATAACTTTGCTTTGGGAATTTCTAAATAATGGGGCAGATCTTGCAGTCCCTCCCAGGCCTATTCTGTACTTTTTGTTTTGTTTTCAGGGAGGGTTTGTGCCCTTTGAGGAGGTGGCTGTTTATTTCTCAGAGGAGGAGTGGTCTCAGCTGGATCCTGACCAAAAAGCTCTGCATTGGGAAGTCATGATGGAGAATTATAGGAACATGGCTTCTTTAGGTAAGGTTTTCTATTCCCCAGTCAGAGTTCAGGAAAACATGTTGTAGTTAGATGCCATTGGCTGTTTCTTATTTTAAAAAAATCTCCAAATAGAGGTCATCTCTTGAGAGGGAAAAGACAAAGATATGCTGTTCTACTGCTCCTAGTATGGAAATAGATCAATGGCTTTCTGCTTAGATGCATCCTGTGCCATTTGACATCTGTTGAGTTTTTCTATTTCTATTTAAACCTGTCAGTGATAAAGTAATTCCTTGGTTTGAGATAATGCTAAACTCTGTTACAGAGATTTCATATCTTTTGGCCCAGGTACTTCCGTATCAGTACTATGAAGGATTACAATTCAATTAATTTTTGGCTTAATGGACTTTCCTTCCATTTCACTTCTATCCTGAGTCTTGAAATTAGGGCAAACTGGTGCCATTTTTCTATTGCATGCATGCTGCTTAGGATTAATACAAGAACTCTTATTTTTTTCTCTCTGCAATCATGTGATCTTTGGCAGGAAAAAATAAAACACAAATGGAAGGTAGCTTTGTATAGGAAGAAAAAAATGAGTTTCAAAATTAATTCTCAGAGGGCTCTTCCGGAATTGGCCCACCTCCAATTGGGTTTTCTATCAATGCTTTCTTGGATGTTTCTCCTGGTTTTTAAATTAAAATTTTGTTTTAGATGTTTGAAAGCTTTGATGTCTCATGAATAGAGATATTATAATGTATATACCATGCCATTATAAGTATAAAGGTAAAGGATCCCCTTGCACGTATGTGCTAGTCATTCCCAACTCTAGGGGGCAGTACTCATCTCCGTTTGCCGAAGAGCCAGCGCTGTCCGAAGACGTCTCCGTGGTCATGTGGCCGGCATAACTAAACGCCAAAGGTGCACAGAATGCTGTTACCTTCCCACCAAAGGTGGTTCCCATTTTTCTACTTGCATTTTTACGTGCTTTAGAACTGCTAGGTTGGCAGAAGCTGGGACAAGTAACGGGAGCTCACCTGGTTATGTAGCGCTAGGGATTCAAATCGCTGAACTGCCGGCCTTTCTGATCAACAAGCTCAGTGTCTTAGTCACGGAGCCACTGCGTCCCTTATAAGTGTACAAATGTGCAATATATTGGAATTTTGCACAATATCAGAGGGACATTCATATGACTTCTGGAAAATTGACCTTTTTTCATAACCTTGCTAACATTTTTATTTCTCTTTTCCTTTGAAGGTAATAATGGGCAGGAAAATAAAGAGTCAGTTGAACTATTCCAAAAGTTCAGGCTTGGGAACAGAACAGAGAAGCCTGCAAATCAAATGGAACAACAAAGGCAAGAGAGAAACCCATCAAACAATTGGAATAAGGGAAGCTCATCTTCAGTTGATGCTCAGTTGCAAGGCTTTCTTGACCAACTAGGAAAAATAGAGAAAAAATATATTGGGAAAGGTATAGGACTATTCAAAGACATATTAGATGTAAATGAATATTATCCAACCCAAGCCAAACCAGAAGCCTATATATGCAAAGAAAATGGAAAAAATTACAATGGGACTAGAGAAAGAGTGACATCTCATAAAAGGATGCACGTAGGAGAGAAGCCGTTTAAATACTTTGAGTATGGAAAGCACCAATGGGGTCATCTTATTTCCCATAACAGTAGACATATAGGGGAGAAGCCGTATAAATGCCTGGTATGTGGAAAGGGCTTTAGCCAAAAGAGCACCCTTATTAACCATAAAAGGATCCACACAGGAGGGAAGCCATTTAAATGCATGGAGTGTGGAAAGGACTTTAGCCAAAAGAGCACCCTTATTAACCATCAAATGATCCACACAGAGGATAAGCCATATAAATGCATGGAGTGTGGAAAGGGCTTCAGAAGAAACAGTTATCTTAGATCCCATCAACGTTTCCATGCAGGGGAGAAGCCATATAAATGCATGGACTGTGGAAAGACCTTTAGTTTCGACAGTAATCTTACTTCTCATCGAAGGATCCACACAGGGGAGAAGCCATATAAATGCATGGGCTGTGGAAAGGGCTTCAGCACAAGCAGTGCCCTTACTCTCCATAAAAGGATACACACAGGGGAAAAGCCATTTAAATGCATGGAGTGTGGAAAGGACTTCATAACAAGCGGTGCCCTTACTCTCCATAAAAGGATCCACACAGGGGAAAAGCCATATAAATGCATGGAGTGTGGAAAGAGCTTCAGAACAAGCAGTAAACTTACATCCCATCAAAGGATCCACACAGGGGAGAAGCCATATAAATGCATGGAGTGTGGAAAGAGCTTCAGAACAAGCAGTAAACTTACATTCCATCAAAAGATCCACACAGGGGAGAAGCCATATAAATGCATGGAGTGTGGAAAGAGCTTCAGAGCAAGCAGTAAACGTACATCCCATCAAAGGATCCACACAGGGGAGAAGCCATATAAATGCATGGAGTGTGGGAAGGGCTTTAGCCATAAGAGTGCCCTTATTACCCATCAAAGGATCCACACAGGGGAGAAGCCATATAAATGCATGGAGTGTGGAAAAAGCTTCAGAACAAGCAGTAAACTTACACCCCATCAAAGGATCCACACAGGGGAGAAGCCATATAAATGCATGGAATGTGGAAAGGACTTCATAACAAGCAGTAAACTTAAATCCCATCAAAGGATCCACACAGGAGGAGGCATATAAATGCATAGTGTGGAAAGACCTTTAGTTCCAACAGTCATCTTACTTCTCATAGAAGGATCCACACAGGGGAGAAGTCATATAAGTGTATGGAGTTTGAAAAGGGCTTTAGCCAACAGAGTAGTCTTAATTCCCATAAAAGGATCCACACAGAAGAAAAGCCATATAAATGCTTGGAGTGTGGAGGCTTTAGTCAACAAAGTCATTTTACTTATCATAGAAGGAGCCACACTGGGGAGAAGCCACATAAATGCATAGAGTGTGGAAAGACCCTTAGTGACAACAATCATCTTCCTTCCCATAGAAGGATCCACACAGGGGAGAAGCCATAAAATGCATGGAGTGTGGAAAGACCTTTTGTAAGAACAGCCACCTTACTTTCCATAGAAGGATCCATACAGGGGAATAGCCATATAAAGGCAGAGAGTATGGCAAGACTTTTATTTACAGGAATCAACTTACTGGTAATAAAAAGATCCACACGGGAAAAACCATACAAATCCTTGGAGTGCAGAAAGGGTTTCAGCCAAACTAGCATCTTACTTCCCATAAGAAGATCTGTACAAGGGAAAAGCCATATAAGTGCATGTACTGTGGAGAGAGAGCAACAGGAGGAGGAATGATATAATTTCCCATACATTTGTATGAGAATCTATGTTAATTCTAGATTTAATTACTTAAATCCATGGATTTTCTTTTCAAAAGTGAGTCTCCAGCTCTGTTATTTCTTCCCACTTGATCACATACCAAGTGTTTAAAATGTCCTTCTTTTGACTAATCTTCTTAGAATAGTTTTCCCCTTCCTTCTCATTCCTTAAAACATTATCATTTTATTAAACAAACCTATGTCCTTTATCCTCACAAAAAGTTGGAAACAATGCACCAGTGAAAATCAAAATTATAATCCAAAGACAGTTCAAGTTTCATCAAAGTTTAGAGTGTGATGGAATGCAATACCATCCTGTTGAGGTGAAAGATGGGTAAGATCCAATTAACCCACAGTCATAAATCAAAACTTGGAAAAGACAAAGAATCCTGAGAGCATAAATAATATTAATAGACAGATCTGGATTTTGGCAAAAAGAAAGAAGGGGAAAAATAGAGGGTTGAAACACTACCCCCCCCCCCCCGCAAAAGCCATTTGTGTGAAATAATTTGGACAGAAAAGGAGAAAGCAGAGAAGTGACAAACCCACTCAAAAAAACCCTCTAAATTTGGTTTTGGATTTGAAATAGAAACCAAACATTCCGACGAGATTTCCTTCATCCGAATTTCTTCTAACTAATATATCTTAAGCAACTCCCAAGTAATGAGAGGTAGAATGCAACAAGGGAGAAAAATCAAGAAAAAAGCACTATTTTCTCACTGATAACTGATAACCTAATCTTACCTGTGCGGGAAGATTTAATTAACCAACTGCCATAAATCAGAACTTGGAAAAGCAGAAGGCAAAGAGAAACATACCCGAGTTTGGCTGTGTGAAAGTTTGGTCCAATTAATATATTTTTAGCAACTATAACCAATGAGAGGTGGAAAGTAGCAAGGGGAAAAAAATCAAAGAAAATACAAAGGTGTTTTTTTTCTGCAAAAGATCAAGATGGCTCCCGCTTCTGTTTTACATTAACTGAATTAGCTAAATTTAAGATGGACCAGAACTTTGAAATAAGAACTTTATAACTAACTACAATTTTGGAACTGGACATTAAGGAAGAACAAAAGACCAAGATGGCACCTGCCGCTTTTCTTCTCCACAGCAACTGAACTAGCTAAATTTAAGGTGGACCAGAACTCTGAAATAACAACTGTATAATTAACTGTAATTTTGGAACTGGACATTATGGAAAGGTGGGAATTTGAAGAACTACGTGAAATTATAAAAAATATGCATAAATCATTAAAATCAATTCTAAATAGAATTCTGAACTCAGAGAAGCAGGAATTTAAGGAAGAAGTGAAGGAAGAAGGGGGAGAGATAATGAAGGGATAGAAATGGTGGGAAATAAAAAACAGACAAAAAACTTCATTGGGTTTGGCAGTGGTATAGGGAAAATTGGAAAGTGGGGATGTGTCCCAACAAAAAGAAATAAAAAGCAGACAAAAGATCTTATGGAGGTTGACAGTGACATAGGGAAAACTGAAGGAGGGGGTTACGCCCCAACAAAGGAAAATATAAAAGATTTCTTTGACGGTGGTTTGGGGAAAATTAAAGAGGGTGGATGTGTCAAAACAAAGAAAAGGGAGAAGACAGGAATAGAGAAGTGGGACAAAAGACTTACTAGGAAAAATCAGACAATTATAAATTGTTATATGGGGAAAGATAAAGGTGAGATATGTGGTTTACTCCTAAACATGACAATAAAATTGAGTTGCTAACTGATTGAATATGATAACAGAAAGATAAATAAAGGTTAAAATATGGACAAATATGAAACTGTAATGGGGAGATTCTAAAGCAGAGGTTTGTGATTCACTTTTATACATGATCATTAAATTGAGTTGCTAATTGATTGAATATGACGATGTAAGGACAATTAAGCATGGGTTAAAATATACGAAACATGGACATATGTAGAACTTCTAAGATGATGAACAAAATGAGATGTTTACCGCTTGTTATTCAATATAGTAGATTAAGGGAATTGTAATGAACATTGAACAGCAAGGATTGCTATTCATAGACAATTAAGGGTAATCTAAGCCAAGATATGGAAAAATGGAGAGGGATTATGAAATATACTTACAATGGGAAATTATTCAGATTTAAAGACAGAATCACAAATTAGGGGCGTGTAAGGATGCATAATTATATAAATATAACGATGAGAGTAGCTGAGAATTGTAACCAGGTCTACATCTCGTCCAAAATTAGGCAGGTTTTTTTTAAAAAAACACAATTACTATATATGTATACTTTTTTTCTCTCTCTTAAAAAAAGGAGGAAGATATATGTTAATTAAATATGTATATTGAAAAGGAATTATAAATTCCATCAACATAAAATGGAGCTCGCTCAGAAGCTGAAATACACCAAATAAATGAGATGAAGTGTGGCGTGAAGTAGAGGAGAGTGGTAAGGGAAGAAGAGAGGGACAGGAGAGAGGGCAGGGGGGGAAGAGGAGGAGAGAAAGAAGGAGTGAAAAGGGGAGAGAGAAGGAGAGAGGAAGGGGTAGTAGAGAACAGAAGGATGACAGAGGGAAGAAAGGAGGTAGGGAGGGGAAGGAGAGAGGGAGAAGAAAGTGATGGATAAGGTACAAATATGGTGTATGGAGAGCAAAAGAGCCAATAATTGTTTTTGGGAGTTGATGATAAGGTGAATTGATGTAAACATTTAATAATACAATATGATGTTGGCTGTGTAATAGTATACATGTGATCATATGTTATGAAAATGGAAAAATAAAAAAACTTTATATAAAAAAAGTTGGATACAACGCACCAGAGAAAATCAAAATTATAATCCAAAGACAGTGCAAGTTTCATCAAAGTTTAGAGTGAGGGAATGTAATACTGCATTGTCCTGTTGAATAATTGTGATATTGAATTAAAAGTGACAAATAGGAGGAGTTGTACTTTGAATTTTTCATTACTTCCTCACTTTCTATTTTTTCCCCTAGTTGGGGATACTCGGGAAAATAACAATGAAAGTGATGCTTAACATTGCAAATGATCAAGCAGGAAAGGTGACAATTGGAAATCAGTGGGGACCAAAATAAAATAATATCAAATTAAGAAAAACTATTTCTTGTCCTCCTATCAACACAGAGAAATGAGAGAGGGAACTGCGCTAGGACGCAAAAACACCCCAAAATGCCGTATTTTTTGGAGTATAAGACGCACCAAGATTTTGAAGAGGCATATTTAAAAAAAAAAGTTTTGCACTCTGCGGACCTCCCAAAAACGGTCCATTTTTTGTCAAAAAAGGGGCATGCATAGCCTTTAGGGGGCTTGTAGAGTGCTCCTGCGGGCTGAGGGGAATGAAAACGAGCAAAAAATGGTCCATTTTCCGCTCATTTTTGCCCTCCCCAGCCCCCAGGAGCACTCTGGAAGCCTCCTAAAGGCTATGCATGGCCATTTTGGTGAAGTGGGTGGGGTTTGGGGAGGCCAAAAATGCTGTATTCAGTGTATAAGATCCACCCAGATTTTCACCCTCTTGAGGGAAAAAGGTGTGTCTTATACTCCGAAAAATATGGGTAATCAAAGTTGCATCCATGGTGTAGAACTGAGACTTGAGGCAGCCAGTAACTATGCAAAAGCATGGAACAATACTCAGTCAAAGACCTCGTGGTTTGAGAAACTTGTCACCTGCAGATCAATGAGTGGCCTGTGGGGAGAGCTGAAAGGATGAAGAATTCCTTTCTCACAAAAGGAGCCAGAGCGACAAGTTCCAAACAAGGGTTTTAAAAAGAAAGGTTTTCTATGGAGCCTTGAGTTTTGGTTTTGAAAAACAGTTTTCAAATTTGTTTTTTGTTCTGCTTGTGCTTTAGTATCTCTCCCAGGTTTCTTTATCTTACCTTTCCAAAGGCAGAGGAGTCACTTCAGATATATCTCTTTCCCCCTCCTCCTTCCTGCAGTCTCTTATTGGAAGAAATATCTATCTGGTTCAGTTCCAAATGGGGAGAAAAACACTGGAAACATGGAGCTGATTGGAAAGATGTTTTAATGAAGCAGAACCCTCAAGCACATGGTCCTGCTGTAGCTGACCACATGGAGTGGAGAGTGAGGGTTATTTATACCCTCTCTTAGGCCTTCCCCTTGAACTTCCTGTTGCTGCAACTACGTTGTTGTGATTAGACTATGAGCAGTCCACTCCAGTAAGCCTGGGAGAAACCCTGAACTGTGAATCATTGTCAGTCCACCTCTGTTCAAATCAATGGTGGAATTTCTGCAAGCCCCAAAGTACTTGATCTTGCAGAGATTAACTCATTTTGTCCTGGAGATATGAAAAATAACTGGATATCATTAGCACACCAGACAGGGTCAACAGATAACCTCCCCCAGCAATTCCATATTGATCTTAAAAAGTAAAGATCCCTGGTGCAAGCAGAAAATAGATTTGTCTGAAGAATTTTTTCTTCTACCATCACTACCACCGGAAGGAGAAGAAGCACTGTAAAACAGTGCACTCCCTCAGAGATGTTGCAGTAGAAGCCTGAAAGCTATTTCTGAAAGCCATTGAGACATCAAAGAGGGCTGTACACCTCCGTTCCTGCTCTCTCCATAAGTGGCCGATTAGTGGAACTAATGCAATGTATTACCATCTTCAAAGCACTCCATGGCACAGGACCTAGTTACCTGCGGGATCGCATCCTACCGCATACATCCCTGCGACCAATTCGCTCTCACAGGGAGGGACTCCTCCGGGTGCCGTCCACCAAGCAATGCCAACGGGCAGCGCCTAGGAGTAGAGCCTTCTCTGTGATGGGCCCAACCCTCTGGAATGACCTCCCCCCCGATATTAGAACTACTACTGACTTCCGCTCCTTCCGACAAAAACTTAAGACTCTCCTGTTCCAATTAGCCGGCCTGGCCCATCTATAGTTCCATTTTACCTCCTGGTGGATATTTTATCTGGGATAGTTTTTAAGGGTTAATGTATTTAAAATTTTTAAAATTCTAATCTAACTTAAACTAAATTTGTACAGTGAACTATTGTTACCTCCTCCAGCCCTATATTTATTCTATATTTATACTATGTATATTTATTGTTCTGTTGTTTTAATATGACTGTACACCGCCCCGAGTCTCTTCTGAGAGAGGGGCGGTCTAGAAATTGAATAAAGTTAAAGTATCCCAGCCAGGAACGGATTGCCAAGGAGCCAAAAATATCCCTACTCTAAGGCTCTCCACAATTGCAGAGCATCAACAATTCAGGCAAGCCAAGTCAGGAATCAGACTCCACCAAGCCTTTTGGAGATCTGTGATATTGTGGTGGGATGTAATAACAGACTCTTGAAAGAGTTTCCCACTGTCCTCTTTTAGAGCCGGACAGACAGGTGAGTCCAGGAAGGACGGGGATGCGGTGGAGGGGGGGAATATAAAGGTCACGAAAGCAGAGGGTTGTCCTATTACAACGGTCGCGGGGAGGAGGGGATGCGAGGACAGGATAAGATCCCAAGGTCGGTTGGGAGACCGCGGCTGCTGGTTACGCCCGGTCGCTTGTACCAACCCCTGCAGTCTAGGTGGACAGGTGCTACAGAGCCAGGGCCTGCGGCTGATGCTTTGCAATGCAAGGTCTGTCACCAACAAGGCCCCCCTCATTAATGAGTTGATCTCAGAGGGGGAGCTAGACCTTGCAGGGATAACGGAGACCTGGTTGGGCCACGAGGGTGGTTTACCCCTCGTGGAAATGTGCCCACCGGGTTTTCGAGCATTCCATCAGCCTCGGGCCCTGGGTAAGGGTGGTGGGGTGGCGGTGGTTATGAGGGAATGTTTAGAGCCGAGGGAGTTCACTGTTCCTCAGATACCCGGGTGTGAGTCCCTTGGTGTGAGCTGGGGCCCAGGGAGGCAGTGGGGCTTGCTGATTGTATACTTGGCTCCTCGCTATGCATCAGCAGCCCTGCCCGAGCTCCTCGAGCTAATCTCAGCGACGGCAGTTGAGACTCCCAGACTTTTGGTCATGGGGGACTTCAACTTGCCGTCAACGGGAGCGGCTTCCGAGGTGGCTCGGGAGTTCATGGCTTCCATGACGGCCATGGACCTGACCCAATTAGTGCAGGGCCCCACTCACGAAGGGGGCCACACACTGGACCTCATTTTTGTATCTGAACAGTGGACGAGTGATCTGGGAATAGGGGATTTAGTTATCACGCCCCTGTCATGGTCAGACCACTCATCCCTCCGGCTGGACTTCCCTGGCGCTATCCCCCACCGCGAGGAGGCGGAACCAGACTCTATAAACTGGTACCGCCCCAGGCACCTGATGGAATCTGATAGATTCCTGACGGAGCTTGGGCCAATACCTGTAGCCTTGTCCCGCTCCCGTTCCGAGGACCTAGTGACTGCCTGGAATAGGGCGACGACTGGGGCCTTGGACCGGGTTGCGCCTTTGCGACCTCTCCTGCGGCATCGACCCACCCGGGCTCCTTGGTTTACTGAGGAGCTCAGGGTGATGAAGCGCCACAGGAGACGTCTAGAGAGCAGGTGGAGATCCTCGCGCTCCGAATCTGACCGAACACAGGTAAGAGCCTATTTGCGGACTTACCTTGTGGCAATAAGAGCGGCCAAACGTAGACATTGTGCTGCTCTTATTGCGTCCGCGGATAACCGCCCTGCCGCCCTGTTTAGGGTAACTCGCTCCCTTTTATCGCAGGGGGCGCGGGAGACACCCTTACAGGGTAGAGCAGAGGAGTTTGGGGAATATCTTCAGGACAAAATCGATCAGATCCGGAGCGGGTGGACCTCCGTCAGTGGACCAGACGAGCCGCCAACAGCGAGTCTTGAGAGACCATTCTGGGAGGAGTTTGACTCTGTTGCCCCCGAGGATTTGGACAGGCTGCGTGGACGGCTGCGACCCACCACTTGTTTAACGGACCCGTGCCCCTCCTGGCTGGTACTGGCAGCCTGGGAGGTGACACGAGGCTGGCTCCTGGGCCTGGTGAGCGCCTCACTGAGTGAGGGATACTTACCAACCGCCTTGAAAGAGGCGGTGGTGAGACCCTTGCTCAAGAGGCCTGCGCTCGACCCAATGGAGCTAGCTAACTATCGTCCAGTCTCCAACCTCCCCTTCTTGGCGAAGGTTGTCGAGAATGTGGTGGCGCAGCAGCTCCCACGACACCTAGACGAATCCGACTATCTAGACCCACGCCAGTCCGGCTTCCGACCCGGGCACAGCACCGAGACAGCCTTGGTCGCGTTGGTTGATGATCTCTGGAGGGCCAGAGATAGGGGTTGCTCCTCTATCCTGGTCCTATTAGACCTCTCGGCGGCTTTTGATACCATCGACCATGGTATCCTATTGCGCCGGTTGGAGGGGATGGGAGTCGGAGGCACCGTTTTGCGGTGGTTCGGCTCCTACCTCTCCGACCGGAAGCAATGTGTGTTGACAGGGGGGCAGAGATCGTCCCTGAGGCCACTCACTTGTGGGGTGCCACAGGGGTCGGTCCTCTCGCCTCTCCTGTTCAACGCATATGTGAAGCCGCTGGGTGAGATCATCCGTGGTTTTGGGGTTGAGTACCATCTTTACGCTGATGATACTCAGCTGTATATTTCAACCCCAAACCACCCCAACGAGGCTGTCGAAGTGATGTCCCGGTGTTTGGAAGCCGTCGGGGTCTGGATGGGGGACAACAGACTCAAACTCAACCCCTCCAAGACCGAGTGGCTGTGGTTACCGGCACCTCGGTTCAGCCAGCTGACTCCATCGCTGGCCATAGGGGGCGAACAATTGTCCCCTGTGGAGCGGGCGCGCAATTTGGGCGTCCTCCTTGATGCCCGGCTGTCAATGGAGGACCATGTGGCAGCCGTTGCAAGGGGGGCGTTCCACCAGGTTCGCCTGGTGCGCCAATTGCGCCCCCTACTGGACCGGAGTGCCCTGCGCACGGTCACTCACGCGCTGGTGACGTCTCGCCTGGACTACTGCAATGCCCTCTACATGGGGCTTCCCTTGGGACGCATCCGGAGACTGCAGCTAGTTCAGAACGCAGCCGCGCAGGTTATTATGGGAAGTACACGTTACTCCCACGTAACACCTCTCCTGCGCGAGCTGCACTGGCTACCTGTGGCCTTTCGGGTGCGTTTCAAGGTATTGATCACCATCTTTAAAGCGCTCCATGGCAGAGGACCTAGTTACCTGCAGGATCGCATCCTACCACACACGTCCCTGCGACCTATCCGCTCACACAGAGAGGGGCTCCTCCTGGTGCCGTCTGCTAGTCAATGCCAGCGGGCGACACCTAGGAGTAGATCCTTCTCTGTGATGGGCCCAACCCTCTGGAATGACCTCCCCCCAGACATTCGAACTACCACCGACCTCCGTTCCTTCCGGCAAAAGTTAAAGACTCACCTGTTTCAATCAGCTGGCCTGGCACTTTCTTAGTTTTACCTCCCAGGGATTTATTTTATTTTAGGGTTTGGGGTTTTAATTGTGATGTTTTAAGATTAGAATTATTTATTTCTTAGTACAGCCTATTTCCCCCTCCAAATGTATCTTAAATGTAGTTTAAATGTATTTAATTATTATGAATGATTTTATTATATTGACTGTACACCGCCCCGAGTCCCTTTTTGGGAGAGGGGCGGTCTAAAAATCTAAGAAATAAATAAATAAAAATAAATATGGGATGGAGAATCAAGAGAAGAGGATTACTATGAGTCTCTTGAATACAAAGAATAACTACATTCCAATTCCTATCTGTTCCTTTGCTCCCTCTCTGTTCCCTTTACTCAGGGAGGTGGCTTTCTATAGAACTGCAGAAAAAACAATTACTACCAACCTGCCTTCCATTGAGGACCTGTACACTGCATGAGTCAAAAAGAGGGCTGTGAAAATATTTACAGACCCCCTTGCATCCTGGACATAAATTATTTCAACTCCTACCCTCAAAGCGACGCTATAGAGCACTGTAAACCAAGACAACTAGACACAAGAACAGTTTTTCCCCAACACCATCACTCTGCTAAACAAATAATTCCCTCACCACTGTCAAACCATTCACTAAGGCTGCATTACTATTAGTCTTCTTCTCATCATTCCTATCACCCATCTCCTCCCACTTATGACTGTACAACTGTAACTTTGTTGCTTGTAACCTTACGATTTATATTGATATTGATTGTTCCCTGATTGCTTATTTGTACCCGATGATGATGATTAAGTGTATCTTGTCTTTTTATGTACACTGAGAGCATATGCACCAAAGACAAATTCCTTGTGTGTCCAATCACACTTGGCCAATAAAAAAATATATTCTATTCCTATTCTACTCTATTCTACGCTTAAAAACGAAAGGTTGGAGATGAGTCTAACTTTGTCAAAAGTGGTTGGATTGACAAGGCTTCCTGATCAGGGCAGATATGACAACCTCTTTCCTTCTGACCTCCCATGGGAAAGGCACCCTTTCTCCCTTCTTCGCATGAGCACCTGCCTTGCCCACAGAATCCGCCAGGTGGCTCCCTTTGCAAAGAGAAGGCAACATTAGGCATTTCACTACTGGGCCACTGGAGGGAGAATGCTACAGGTGACTTTTCAGAAGAGGCTGAAAAGTCAGTGACATTCTTAATCTTCCCTCTCTAGGATGCTGCACACGCTCTTTCTTTAGCACTTTCAGATTCGCAGGAGTTTTTTTTTAAAAAAGGCGGCAGAAAAGAAATCGCTAAGGGAGGAAGGTCCAGAGGTGGCCAAGGTAAGTGGGCGGGGGCTCTCTTCCTATGCAAAGAGAGGCAGAGAGCTTTCACACTGGAGAAGGAAGAGAAAGATGCCAAGCCTCATCCCGGTTCTATCTTCTATAATCCCTAGGAGTAGGAGATCTCTGGTCTCCTCTTCCTCTACTGCCCCATTCAATGCTTGTCATAGCCAGAGGGCAAGTAAACTTCCCGATCAGCCGTGTTGCCCCACCAGGAACAAATCCAGATTCCCCAGGAAGGAGGGAGGGCATCTGAATTGGGGGGTGGAGGAGAGGAGAAGCTTGCATGGCAAATCTGAAGCTGGAAATTAGAATTGCAAGGGAGGTTGTGCCTGCATTCTCAATAGTGTTGGATGACACTAAAATAAGAGTTCACTCTCCTGCAGTTCAATTTATTTTAAGAAAACCAGACTTCTTCTTAAACTATGCCTGTGTTTCAGATGAACTTACTCAGCCCCTAACATTTTCTGTTTGGACTTAGGAGTTGTTGTGTGAGTGTTGTTGAATGGTAAAATATGCCACTTTCTAATTATTGGAATTTATTTTGTTTTCTGTCTCAGATACACAAACTGGAAGCCAACTTTGCAGTCTCTTGTAGAAAGACAGAGTTATGTCTTCAGCAAAGTGGGCTTATTGTCTCTTCTGGTCATTCTTGTGGCTAAAGTAAAAATCCTATGAATGAAAAAGCATTTGGATTTTGGAGATCCACAAGATTCTTTGCATACATTTAAAGTTCTGTTTCAGGACAGAGAAAGAATGGAGAGCCAAATATTAGCAAGTGAGAGAACTGGAAAATGCCTTTTTAGTGCTCAGCCTGGGAGCTATGGGGAGATCTGTGCAAGAACAGGGAAGATCCTAAAGGAGGATCTTTCAGAATTTCAATCCTGGAAGTTCAGGAGTGTCTGATATCAGGAGAATGAAGGTCCCTGAAAACTTTGCAGCCGACTCCACTTCTTTTGTAGTCGATGGTTGAGACCAGATAAGCACACAAAAGCACAGATGCTGGACCTGGTTGTTCTGGAGCAGTTCCTGGCCCTTCTGCCCCTGCAGATGGAGAGCTGGGTGCGGGAGTGTGGAGCAGAGACCAGCTCCCAGGCGGTGGCCCTGGTGGAAGGCTTCCTCCTGAGCCAGGCGGAGGAGGAGGAGAAGGAGAAAGTTGAGTTGCAGGTGAGAGACATCAATCTTGGAAGACCAGAAGGGACTGGAAATATAATAAACAATGTGTTTGAATTATTTAACCCTTGCCTACACCAATGTTGTCTGGCATTCATAATATAGGGAGATCCTTAAGTACCATATTTTTCGGAGTATAAGATGCAACTCCCCCCAAAGAGGGTGAAAATCTGAGTGTGTCTTATATACTGAATACAGCATTTTTCGCCCCCCAAAACCCCACCCCTTTGCAAAAATGGATGTGCATAGGCTTTGGGAGGCTTGCAAAGTGCTCCTGGGGGCTGGGAAGGGCAAAAAGGAACGAAAAACAGGCTGTTGTTTTGCCTATTTTTGCTCCCCCAGCCCCCAGAAGCACTCTACAAGCCTCCCAAAGCATATGCATGCCCTTTTTTTGAAAAATATGGGCCCATTTTTGCTAAAAATAGGCCATTTTTGGCCCCCAAGCCCCCAGAAGCACTTTGCACGCCTCTCAAACTCTCTGCATGCCCAGTTTTTCACAAAAAATGAGGCATGCAGAGGGTTTGGGAGGCCTGCAGAGTGCAAAAACTTTTTTAAAAAATTTACCCCTTCAAAATTTTGGTGCGTCTTATACTCTGGTGCGTCTTATAGTCTGAAAAATACAGTAATTCTTGTAGGACACCATGGTTCCATTTTACATTCTAGAAGATCTGTTAAAGACAACTGATTTTTTTTCTTTCTTTCCACCCTCACTGATGGACATTGAGGACTTTGAACTGGTGTTCAGAGAACAAAAATCCACTTCGCGTTGAGTAATGTTTGTTAATTCTTTTCTCCTCCCTAATATTTTATTTCAAGACCTCCATGGTAGAGATCAGAGATTATGAGGAAAGGAGGAATCCATCAAATCTCCCTCAGAAGCTGTTTTTCAGGTGGATCTTTCAGCAAGATCCAAATCAGGACACCTCAGGAGGTAATACAAGGTCTTCCCATTCCCCATAGTGCCTCATCTTCTCATGTCTTCTCTTCTACAGAATATCTCTTTCCTATTTTATTAATTATGTATTTTAAAATTATGTCTCTGTCACAGGGTGGAACAGAAGGAAGTTGACTCCTCCTTGTGGTGGAGCTGAAACAGTTCTTGAACCTCAAGTTCAAGTAAGAGAAGGAAATGTATTAATTTTTATTTTCACTTTCCTTCAGGAAGTCAAGTTGGTATACACAGCATTCTCTCCTTCTTATTCAGGCTGATGTTATTGTTTTATTCATGAACAATGTAGAAGATTCAAGTAGCATAGGTAAAGGTAAAGGTTCCCCCGTACATGCATGCTAGTCGTTTCTGCCCCTAGGGGGCAGTGCTCATCTTCCTTTCAAGGGGATCTACTTGCGGGATCGCATCCTGCCCCATACATCCCTGCGACCAATTCGCTCTCACAGAGAGGGACTCCTCCGGGTGCCGTCCACTAAGCAGTGCCAGAGGGCGGCGCCCAGGAGCAGGGCCTTCTCTGTGATGGGCCCAGCCCTCTGGAATGACCTCCCCCCCCGACATTAGGACTACTACTGATCTCCGCTCCTTCCGCAAGAAACTCAAGACCCACCTGTTCCAACTAGCCGGCCTGGCTCAACTATAACTCTATCCTCTAATCCCCCTGGCAATTTTAAATTTTAGGGTATTTTAATGTTTTTTAACTCTATTATTATTGTGTTATTTTATGAATTGTAATAATTGATTTTTTCTATATACCTCCTCCGTGCAACATGCTATGTATTTATTGTACGCCGCCCCGAGTCCCTTCGAGGAGAGGGAGCGGCTTATAAGTCTAATAAATAATAATAAAATAATAAGGCCAGCCCTGTCTGAAGACATCTCTGTGGTAATGTGGCCGGCATGACTAAATGCCGAAGGCACATGGAACGCTGTTACTTTCCCACCAAAGGTGGCCCCTATTTTTCTACTTGCATTTTTACATGCTTTCAAACTGCTAGATTGGCAAAAGCTGGGACAAGTAATGGGAGCTCACTCCATTCTGCGGCACTAGGGATTCATACCACCAAACTGCCGACTGTTCGTGTCTCTGAATATTGATGACCCCATACAAATTCCTGGCTGAACTCTCCCAACACTTTGATGAAGTTGTTGACAGGATTGGTCATTCTGGGGACACCATGAGCTACTTCCTGAAATGCTGGAAATAATTCCTCCCCCCTATTCTTCTGCAGACGCAGGATGGATTGGAATCACTGATAGGTGGGGTTTCCAGAACCATTTGCCCATTGCTTTTCTCGAGATGCTAAGACTTTTGAGGATAGATAGTTGGATTGATAGAATAGAATAGAACAGAACAGAATAGAATTCTTTATTGGCCAAGTGTGATTGGACACACAAGGAATTTGTCTTTGGTGCCTATGCTCTCAGTGTACATAAAAAGACAAGATACATTCATCAAGAATCATAAAGTACAGCACTTAATGATAGTCATAGGGTACAAATAAGCAATCAGGGAACAATCAATATCAATATAAATCGTAAGGATACAAGCAACAAATTTACAGTCCTGCAGTCATAAGTGGGAGGAGATGGGTGATAGGAATGATGAGAAGACTAATAGTAATGCAGCCTTAGTTAATGGTTTGACAGTGGTGAGGGAAATATTTGTTTAGCAGACTGATGGCATTCAGGGAAAAATTGTTATTGTGTCTAGTTGTCTTGGGTTTCTCCTAAAGTCTTCTACCATTTCTACGTTTTTGAGTGTGTTCAGTTCCAGATTGTTCCGGTTGCACCCCGAGGCTAGTTGTCAACCTCCCGTCCGTATGCGGTTTCATCGTTGTCTCGAATGAGACCAATCACTGTTGTATCATCTGCAAACTTAAGTAGTTTAACAGATTTCTTGATTCGGAAAGAAACTGGAGTTACTTTACCTGAATGGCACTGAAAGTTGTGCTGAATCAATCAAGTTTTATCAACTTGCCTGAAACATTTCTTCAATCAAAACCTTTTGACTCTTTTCACTTTCTCACTTAAACTTTGGAGTAATACTAAGCATAGCCTGTTAAGTTAGTCCATAATTTTGCTTTGGGAATGACAAAGGACTTGGCAAAACTGGCAGCGCATAAGTTCTCGGGGGTTTGTTCCATGTGTCGTTGTTACAGCACTGCTTGTGCTTTGGTCAGGGTTTTTCACATCACTGGATAGCTGGTCCAACAAGATCGTATTGGCCACTGTGCCATCTGTAAAGCCACCTTGGTCATCTCTAGAACTGGATTTGGGAACTGGTACCACGATATCCTTAGCTAGACAAACACCACCTGCTAGAATCCACAAAGACCTGTGGAAGCAAGCACAGCATATCCTCATCCCCCTAGCGAGAGAGGCAAACAAACTTTTATAACCTGTTATGTTACCCACGCCAAATTAGCCAAATTGGGGTACGCCAAATTGTTAGATACCCAAGATCCCTCCTTTTTTATTTCTTTGAGAAGACTGTCCTTAAATGACCAATTAACACATTCCACAATGGCTTGACCTGTGGAGTGTAAAAAAGCCCAAAAATTAAAACAATGTTCCAAGTTGTACAAAATTGCAAAAAGGCCAATGAAAAATAGGACAGGCCATTATCAGTCTTTAAAAAGAAAGGTTTGCCCAGAGCAGTAATGGCTGAAAAAGGATGAAAAATAACATGACTAACTGTTTTCCCTTAGTTAAGATGAGGCCCCAAAATAAAAATAGATAAATGAATTTACTTCTAGGGAGCCAGAGCGAGAACATAGGTGACATCCATTTGCCATAGTTGATTAGAGACCAAACCAGGGGATTAACCTCCGTGTTCCCAGAGGAGGATGCCCCAGAACATTGGGAGCAAGATGAAACAATCTGCTTGGCCTGGTTGAGTGGAATATGGCAAGTTTGTGCCAGCCCCCTGGCATTCTGATGAAAAAAATAATAATCAAAAAATGAACCTGGAAAAAAAATTAGGTAAAACATGAACAGCTGCATCTGAGTTGCATACCTGTTGTTTAAGAAAAAGGTCCTGGAAAAAACAAATGACTGCGTATGTGAGAAACAAAATATAAATGCTTTCAGTCTTATAATAGTTGCTGCAAAGTTAAAAACAAAGCCATAAGATTAGAATCCATCCTGGATGTGATGTAAACACCTAGAAGATTAAAAATAAATTGACACACATAATTAAAGTCAGAAATTTAGTTAAAAAGCTTGTTGAGAAAAGATGTGAAAAGCTAAAATAGCAACAAACAATTTTAAGTGTTGCAGGAACAACTGTATCGCAGGGTAGGAAACTTTTATGAGAGTCCTTGTAAGCAATCACTGCTCTCGTTCACCCTCCATCTGAAAAAACAGTCTTGTGAAAGCAGAGAAACAAAAGGAATAGACGTATAGGAAAAGAAAAGTCATTAAACACGCAAGCCGAAGATCTTTAGGCAAATGATATGAAATACAGCCCACATAGTCAGTTAAAGCACACTGAAGAGATAAGTTATTCTAAAAATAAAATTGAAAATCAGATTTTGGAATAGGAAAAATAATATTAATTAAATCAGTCTAACTTCTATGTCCCAAGGCCATCGATTAGCAGTGGCCTAGAAAAAACGTTTTAAAAGGGATCTTTTTGTCTTCTAATGCAGATAACGTTCTTGTAGGCAGTTTAAAAAACATCAAAATCGTTAACTAACAATGTATACGATTCAGAAACAGAATGCTCAAAATCTCATGAATCTTTTCAACTGTGGCAAGGGCTGAGAAAAAGAAAAAACATCGCACTGAAATCACTGGACTGTTTTCCTTTGGTCAATAAATCAAATGAACTTTAAGTATATATATACCAGCAGAAAAAATTATGGACGAACCCAAGTAAAGATCCCCAACAACTGCCATAAATTAATTAGCAAAATACTTTCGTGTACATTTAAACAAAGAAAAACTGGAGCAAAAAAGAGTGTAATATTTCATGAAGTTATACTTTTTCTGGAGCAATCTGCAATTAATAAACACTTAAATCATTTTTTATTTCTGAAAGCCAATTAGGTTATATCTTTGAGGCTCCAATTAAAATATGGCCCATATAATGATTTACCAAAGCCGATGGATAATGCTTACAAAAAGGATTCAATTCTGCAACATAAATCTGAATCAAAAAAAGGACTAAGAAATGTATAAATCAACCAACGAAATAACTTTGGACATTTTGCTTTTAGCTTCGACCCTTGATGGAAAGGGCTGTGGGAGGTTGCAGACATGACCCTCCTTGGATTTTGAAATTCCAAATTAGTTCGACAAGATGTTCCTATAACTTGACACCCTTTAATCATATCTACCAAATCAGGATCATTCCCAAGACCAATAATTGCTCTCCGGCATTTGGGAGTAGCATTCTCCTTTGCTAATTTCATCAACAACTTCATCTGAGCCTCAAAATTATCTATTTGTTGTTTTAAAGCATCCTGCAATCTGTTAACAAAACCAGGATACGGTTCAGTAGCCTTTTGCCTGATATTATAGAAGGGCTGCTGAGGCTTGCCATAAACTGGCACAGACTCTTCCTGAAGAGAGGAAGGTGGGGAGAGGGAAACAGCAGGCACAGAGAAAACGGACTTTTCCTGACCAGCAGTATAGTCAAACTTTTCCTGCAAAGCGGGACAAAGAAGGATAGAAGAAAAGCAATCCTTTAAGCCAATTACTTCATGATCTTGTGGAATCAATTTGGGTGGACAGACAAAAAACATATCTTCTTTCTTCCCCTCTCTTTTCCTAATTGTTCCTCTGACCATGGAGAAGCAGAAGAATTAACCTCTCCATGAGGAGCTGAAAGACCTATTGAAGATGATTTGAGGGGAAGAATTTTTATTTGCTCACAATCAGGTGAAGGCTCTGTGGTCAATTCATGTTCTGCCAAAACTTTAGAGCCAAATTTTTCCACTGCATGACGGCACTGAAACCATAGTTGTAAGTTCTCTACTGGGGCTCTGGGTTCAAGATGTAAAGTTTGCCCTATTTTTTCCCAGTCACATAAACGAAGTGCTCCCCATTCGGGGTACCAAAAACAATGTTTCCCTATCTCACCAACTAGCTTCCTTATTTCTGCCTCAGGTGTGAATTTAAGTTCTTGAACATGTTTTTGCTGCTGGTGAGACAGATTGCAACCCATATTTACCTCTGAGGGGTCCCGTAGGATGAAGCGCGCTTTGGGGTCTGTTCCAGACGGGAGGTAATTATGTTGGCTGTTGCTCCCCCGAAGAGTATCTTTGGTTCTGAAGGGTGTCTTTGTTCCCAGGTTTCGGCACCAGATGTAGGTTTCAGAAATCCGTCAAGCAGTGGTGTCAAAAATGTCTGTCTGCCTTCGCAGAGTTTATTTGGCTTATATACAATTTTAACAAGCAAAGCACAGAGCAACAATATATTGTTTTGGTTTACTCCCCCATTTTTTCCCTAGGGAATCCAGAATGCTATTCAGGCCAAGGTTGAATCTCACATAACTCCCTGATACGGCCCGTCTCTACTTGGTGAGATAGTGGGCTAAAAGATAACAGGCTACTCGAGACCATAGCTGTAATGCGTATGTCTGTGCGTAACCTTTCCTTTATTCCAACATCTGGTTCTGCTAATTAGGTGAGCTTGTAGATATCCAAGATAACCAGCTACTGAGATCATGGTAGCTTCCTACGCATGTCTTTACATAAGGTTACCTTTCATTCCTTCATACTTCAAAAAAGTACTTCAATTTCTCCTGACCAAGCAAACAGAAATGGAACATAGAATTGCCTCTGGGATGTTAATATAGTAAAAATAACCCAACTTATATCTATGGTGTAGAATTCAGAACTGAGCGGACCAGTATGAAGGTTCATGAGGGAATTGTCACATGCAGATGAATGTACAATGCATGGGAACAGCTGAAAGGATGAAGAATTCCTGTTTCAACAAAAGGAGGCAGAATGACAAGAAGCCTCCAAAATGCACATGCCGAAGACTTTCAGACATTAGAGGCCATATTTTGCTTTGTATGATATGATGAGGCTAGAAAAAAAAATAGTTAAGTAAAACTAAACATCAATGTGTGGTTACTTTTCTGTCATTATTATTTTTTCTTCATCTTCAGTTGCATTTAAAGTTAGTAATACATGAAAACATTTGAGCCATTTGTCTGAAATGGTATAGGGTTTCCTGCCTAGGCAGGGGGTTGGACTAGAAGACCTCCAAGGTCCCTTCCAACTCTGCCATTGTACTGTATTGTATTTGGTAGGATTTGAGTGGGAGAGCATATTTCAGGTTTCAGAGATTTGTGCTGGTTTAAAGCTGTTGACAGGTAGTCCTTGCTCAATGACCATTCGTTCAGCGACCTCTTGAACTTACAACAGAACTGAACAAAGGGGCTTATGACCAGTATCCACAGTTAGGGCCTAACTGTGCCCTTGCAGTCACATGACTGTGATCTCAGCTATTGGCATCTGGTTTGTACTTGTTAAGTCCTCGGACTTACGACCTGAGCCGGGCCGAACCCAATTCGGTCTTCACTGATTGGTTCAAGCGCGCCTGTCAGCAGGCGCAGAAATTGCCGCCCTCGGATTGGCTGCCCACCTGGCAGCTGTCATATAAATAGCTGTCAGGTGGCCCCTGTTGTTGATTGTAGTTTCTGACGTTTGGTTCGTTAATAAACTGTTCAACCGCATCATGGCGTTTGTGTTACCTCAGCTTGCGAACTAAGCATTGGCGATGAGGATGGGATTCTCGACCACACGTTTGTTCGCTGAGTACAGCCCTGACCGCGAATCATGGGACACTTTCTTAGAGCGTTTTGAATGTTTCCTGCAGGTGCAAGATTTGGCCGACCTCTCCCCTGAAAGGAAAAGGGAATTTTTTTTGAGTTCCTGCGGGCCTGAGATGTTTGTGATCGCCTGTGCACTAGTCACACTTACCTGGAAGGTTCTATTGAACAAGTTAAAAGGGCACTATGCCCCCGCTCCCTCCCGTTTTGCCCGGCGTCACGCTTTTTGCCAGTGCCTGCAGCGGGAAGATCAATCTGTCAATCATTACATCGCTTCCCTCTGGGCATCAGCGGTGCACTGTGAATTTGCTGATCTAGAGGAAGCCCTGCTGGAGCAGTTTATTTACGGCGTTAGGGATATGCGGTTACAAAGGTGCTTGCTGCCCTGGTCTGAACTGACTCTTAACCTGGCCGTGGACGAAGCGCGAGGCTCAGAAATGGCTGAGCGCACCACTTCCATCCTGCAGAACTTCCAGCATGGTTATGCCCGGTCTGTCCAGCCGTCCTCCGTTCACCACCAGAATGGAGCTGATGATCTCGCCTCTGAGGGGGCCTCTGAGGTGAGCTGCCTCAGAACGATGGCCCGACCTCCTCACCCTCAAACCAGGGGTGTAAAAAAATTGCCTCAGCTGTGGCGGAAAACATCTCCACTCACAGTATAAGTTTAAGGCTGCAATCTGCCGCCATTGTGGCAAGAAGGGGCATTTGGCCGCTGTTTGCAGAGCTCTGTTGCCATGCCCTACCCCGGCTACCGACCATCCCACGCCCCGCCACCGCGACAGCATCTACGTGGCCCAAGATGATAATGACTGCCTGTCTGAAAATGCTTGCGGTTTCAATGACCTTTCGGAAGGTCCAAAGCCACTGCCACAGAATTTGAGGGGGAAGGAGCTGAAAAAGATTTTTGGATCTATTTTGAAACAGACCTTTTCCAGCCAGCATCTTTAAGAGCAAAAGGGCTGCCTGTCAGTTTGATTTCGCCCCACCTGGGGCAGAATGACTTGCAGCTATTCCACTATCAAAGACCACTAACTGGAAAAGGCCTTTCCACCGAAGCTGGAAAGCCAGCAAACGGAGTTTCTGAAGGATAGGAAGGCTGGAAAAAGTCGATACTTTTATGGTTCAGAAATATCACATTTTCCAGCGGGTAAGCTAACAAATAGGTACGCAGTGTGGCTAAGACGCTGAGCTTGCCAATCAGAAAGGTTGGCAGTTAGAATCCCTAGCGCCGCATAACGTAGTGAGCTCCCGTTACCTGTCCTAGCATTTGCCAAACTAGCAGTTTGAAAGCATGTAAAAATGCAAGTAGAAAAATAGGAACCATCTATGGAGGGAAAGTAACAGCGTTCCATGCACCTTTGCCGTTTAGTCATGTCGGCCACATGACCACGGAGACATCTTCGGACAGTGCTGGCTCTTAGGCTTTGAAACAGAGATGAGAACCTTTACCTTTAAGCTAACAAATGCAGTGTTTATAATGGCTAGAAAAGCTAGTGCACAGAGGGGAGGGAAACCCGTACACTTCTGCCTAGCACAAATGGTTCTCCCTCCACTGTTGTGTGTGAGTGTGTGTGTCTGTGAAATGAAAATGCTATGTTGGGTTGGAGAAATGAGTTCCCTTCTGCATACAGACAAGAACTACCTGCCCTCTTTTGCCAAGCAGCCATTTTGTTTTGTCCAACAACCATGGCTGCTTCTGCGATGGCCAGAATTGTCATGAATTATGACCAAAATTCAAATTCTGCTAATACATGGTTCTAGGTCAAACTGGAGAATAATTTGGGAAAACATTTCTTATTTTAGATTTACAAAAGGGACATGTTAGATTTCTGAAACTGTTGCTGAAAGGAGACAATGAAAAAAGTATAAATCAACTTGTGGGATATTAGAGGTCCTTGATGCTCTACGAGCTTTCTTGTTTTCTCCCAAACATTTCATTACCCTAACTAGGTAAGATCATGAATGCAAGTAGAGCGCTGTTTTCTATCACAGAGAAGATGTTAACCATTTTCCAAAGCATCAATGGTAAGGTAAGTAATAGATGAAAACTTATCAGATATCTTCAGCCTAGAACCAAGGAGAAAATTCCTGACAGGACAGTTAACTAGTGGAACAGCTGGACTCCAGAGGTTTTGGGTGCTTTTCAAGAAGACATTGGACAGGCATTGGCCTGCGATGGTGTGGAGTTTCCTGCTGGAGCAGGGAATTGGGCTACACAACATGAAATATCCCTTCCAACTATGTTACTTGGAATTCTATATTTTGAATCTCTTGAGTAAGAAGAAGGCTGAATCCGATTTCTTCTGTGCCCCTTCGCTCCCTGTATAAAAGGATGTAGCTTTCTCACAGGAACCCTTCTTAAAAGTGAAAGGGGGCACATGGATGTAACTCTGTCAGAAGCAATTGGATAAAGAAGAGTTATTGATGGTGGGCGGGGGGGACAACCTCTTCCTTTCTGGGCCCTGATGGAAAAGGCACCGTTTCCACCCTTTGCATAAACACCTTCCATGCACACAGGAATCCGACAGCTGTGTCCCTCTAAAAAGAGAACAGGACGCCGTGCGATTCCCCATTCGGCCACTGGAGGGCGGACGCCAGAGGTGATTTACCATAGGAGAATGGGAGGGAAGTGACGTCACTGGATCTGACGTCTCTATTTAACCCTTTGAGCTTCGCAGGAGGTTATGGGTTTACGGAAGTCCTGAAGGGAGGCGAACTACAGATGGGCAGAGTAAGTGGCGGTGTGTGTGTGTATATAGAGGAGGGAGGGTCCCGGGGGAATCCTCTGCCCCCCCCCCATAGCCTGGAGGAAGCTCCGAGGTCGGAGAAGGGGGGAGCCTGGAGGGGAAATCTGGAGCAGGGAATAAGAAGATGGTTGCAAGGGAGGAACTGCAGGAGATTCTGCCCGCCTTCTCCTTAGGTGCTGCAGGAGACTAAAATTGGGTTGGATCCCCGGAAGTTCAAAAGAGAACATCAAAAGCAAGTCATTTTTTTTGAATTTCATTTTTTTAAAGTGAACTGTCATGGTTTGTTCACCTATTAGAGTTTGAGTTGCAGGAGTTTAGCACCCACCCTCTCCTAGAAAAATGAAATATCCTGGGAAATATTGAAAAGGCAGAACATATTTCCCTGGATAAGAAATGGGGAAACATGTTTTAGGCAGGAAACAGGCTCACTCTTAATGCACCCACCTTTCTAAGTTGACCATTTAAAAAAAAGCCTGGGCCAGTCTATTTACATAACAAAGACCTCTTCCCTTCAGATCCAGGGTGATGGGATTAAGGCATGGTAGTATTACCCTTTACCCAATTCACCACATGGCATCTGAGAACTCAACCTGGACTCAAAACACAGCCTAGAGAGTTGCCCCTGCAGCGCCCCATGGGAATCTGACAATCAATCAGAATAAGTTTCTGACATGGGAACAGGAAACAGAGAGGTGGGGCTGAACAGAGTATAAAAAAACCCAGTAAGCCCCTTCTTCACTCTCTCTTTTTCTTCACCCAACATCTGAAGCATGTGATCACTTTTTTTCCCCAGGACCTCAAGCCATGTGCTTCTGTACACCATTAAACCATCTTTCCAAGCAGCCTCCATGTTTCCAGGGTCTTTATCCCCACTTGGAGCTGAACACAGAAGAAAAGTTTCTTCCAACAGGGTAAAACCTTCTTTGTAGGTAAATGCAGATCTAGGTTTTTATAAAGCAAGCCCTACTTTGTTGAGGAAAAAAGAAATTGAAGAATGTATCCAAAATGCATTTATTTATTTACACACATTCCTGCACAAGGGCTAAGTGCTCAATGTGTACAATCCTGTACTAGCTCAGAAAAATATATCTTTCCATCAATTGTTCTTCAGGGGTAAAATCCACCATTTTGTGTTTAATCTCATATACAGAAATTGGAAACCATTTGTACCACCTCTCTAGGAGGCAAAAATTGGGAACCATTTATACTGACTCATTTGGAGGCAAAAAATTAGAGAGAAAAGGCTGAAAGACTTGCCTGACTATTGCTACATGAATGGTACTATGAAAACAAAGGTGTTTGGAGATCCATAAGATTCCCTAGACCCATTTGGCATTGCACTACAAGACAGAGAAAGAATGAAAAGCCAATCTTTAGAAAGTGAGGGAATTGGAACAGACCCTCCTGGTGTCCAGCCTGAGAGCGATGGGGAGATCTGGGCAAGAACTGGGCAGAAGATACTGGAGGAGACAACCAGCCTTTCAGAAGTTCAGCCCTGGAAGTTCAGGAGCTTCCAATACAAAGAGAATGAAGGTCCCCGACGACTATGCAGCCGACTCCATTCCTTTTGTAGTCAATGGTTGAAACCAGAAAAGCACACAAAAGCACAGATGCTGGACCTGGTTGTTTTGGAACAGTTCTTGATGCTTCTGCCCCTGAACATTGAGAGCTGGGTACGAGAGTGTGGAGCAGAGACCAGCTCCCAGGCGGTGGCCCTGGTGGAAGGTTATCTCCTGAGCCAGGTGGAGGAGGAGAAGAAGGAGCAGGTTGAGTTGCAGGTGAGAGACCTTCTAATCTAATGCACTAAATCTAACAGTGGGTTTGAATTCTTAACTCATGCCTACCAGAGTTCTTTGGCATTCATTATACATGGAGATACTTCTAATTCTTGAAGAACATTGTTTTTTTTAAATTTGTGATAGTTGTTCCTTTCCTAATTTCCAATCTCATTGATAGTCTTCTGGGGCTTTGGAGGGCTGTTTACAGAAGAAGAATCCATTTGTTGATGTGTATTGTCCATTTATACTTCTTGTTTTTTCCTGCCTCCTTTTCAAGTCCTTCATGGTG
Organism: Natrix helvetica; assembly: GCF_964273705.1. Lineage (NCBI taxonomy): Eukaryota > Metazoa > Chordata > Lepidosauria > Squamata > Natricidae > Natrix > Natrix helvetica. The sequence goes on from NC_138548.1 coordinate 338,944,425, forward strand.
GATATCAGAGATCCTGAGGGAAGGATGCATCCATCAAGTTTATCTCCGGAAATCTCTCAGGAGATTCCAAATACGGACACAACCGGAGGTAATCTAAAGCTCTCCCATTCCCCAGAGGGATCTCAACTGTTTCATCTTCTCTATGCCTTCTCTTCTATAGAACTCCCATGTTATGAATTATGCAGTGTAAATTCTGTCTCCCCCATAGGGAAGAATAGAAGGAAGTTGACCCTTCCTGATGGTGGAACTGAAAGAATGGTTGAAACTCCGGTTCAAGTAAGAGGAAATTAATTTCTTAGATTTTTTTTAAAAAAGTTTTATTTTTATTTCTTGTATTCGCAAATATACATTCTCATAAGTACTGTTAATATTTATGTGTTATCTTTTAACATTTATCACAATTCATTTAAAAGTTTAAAAACATAATTGGGGTCGTTTTCCTGCCACCTCATACATCGCTCTTATTTTACAACAACCCTACTTCGTCTTCCGTCTCCTTTCCTTCCAACCTCCCTTCTTCTCTACCTCCTCTTTCTTTCCTTCTCTCCTATCTCTTTTCTTCTTCCTCTCCCTCCCCCACTCCTCCTCTCTTATTCCCCTTCCTACCCTCTCTCCTACTCTTACTACCCCTCCCTTACTTCCGCTCCTTTTCCCTTTCTTCTTTCCCTCCTTTCTCCTCTCCTCTTCCTCTTTCCCTCTTCTTCTTTATAGTGTGTCGTCTGGGTTACTTAATCTGTAATCTTTTTTTCATTTTCTAACCAATCATAATATCGCCCGCATGTCCTGGAGTACATCGATTCCTGTTTATCCTTTATTCTTAGACTTAATCTGTTCATTTCTGCACAATCCAGTATTTTCTTTATTATCTCTCCTTCTGACAGGATATTGTCTGTTTTCCAATTCTGTGCAAATACAATTCTAGCCGCTGTTATTATGTGTATGATCAAATATGTGTCTTCTTTATTACATTTCTCTGGTAGGATACCCAATAAAAATACCTCTGGTCTCAGCTCAATGTAGCATTTTCTCTAACCATGTCTGTATTTTAACTCAAGAACTTCTTGCTTCCCTACAGGTCCATCACATATAATAATATGATCCTGGTAATTGGTGACACTTCCAACATTTGGCTGATTTGTCCTTAAACATTTTTGTTAATCTTTTGGGTGGCATATGCCATCTATAAAACATTTTTCCCAAAAAATTTTATATGCTGTTGCCATTGTTAGTTTATTAGTTCCTTTCCCATAGTTGTTGCCATTTTTCTAATTCAATCGTGTAACCAAATTTTTTTGCCTATGCTATCACTTTACTTCTTCTTCCTCTAATTTAATTCTAAGTAAATAACTATATTTGCATTTGTGTAAACAGTCTATATCAATCCCTTGTTCTTCTAGTTCTTTTTTCTGTTTTAGTTCTCCACTTTCTGATAAAATATCATTGTATCTAAATAATGTTTCTCATATTACTAATATTCGGATGTGTCAAACCTTCCATTGTTGAAAGCCACCTTGGTATTTCCAAGTAGTGTTTTCCTTTCACTTTTTCCCATACTGTTGTTGTAGAGTTATTTTTCATTCAGGACTCAGACAGCCCATGGATAAAAACTGTTCGTCAGCCTGTTTGTGCGGCTGACTATGCTTCTATATCTTCTACCCGATGGTAGGAGAGGAAAGAAGGACTGACCAGGGTGTTAGTCCTCTTTGAGGATTTTCTTCGCTCTCCTAAGGCAGGGAGCCCTAGCCATGTCGGCTAGCCCACAATGTTTTGTGCTGTGCTCCCCACCCTCTGTAAAGTCTTTCTATCTGCAGCTGTCAAGCCAGCATACCACACCGTAATGCAATGAGTGAGGATGTTTTCTATTGTGGACCTGTAGAAGGAAGTCATCAGTTGTGGTTCCACTTTATCTTTTCGCAAGACCCTGAGGAAGTGGAGTCTCTGTTGGGCCTTTCTGGCCACCTAGGTCAGTGATGGCGAACCTTATCATTCTCTTGTGTAAAGATTGGGCCCTTTTTACAATGGCAGGTGTGAGTCCAGTTGCTAAATTCTCCCCTTCTATTAAAGAGGATCCTGGGCACTACAGTCATTAGACAAATGAGGAAGGGAGCGGCTGGCACAGGGAAAAGAAAAGCAGCAAGAAAAGAAGAAAAAGCAGCTTTTTCCCCTCAAGGTGGCTGCTCTGTTCCCCCCCCCTCCCCCGTGCTAGCACAGAGGATCCTGCCTGGTCCCTGCAATCCAAAGGGAAATGAGGAAGAGACCAATCTGCATGAGGGAAAGACAAGTAGCAAGGAAATAAGGAAAAGCAGCTTTTTCCCCCTCAAGGTGGCTCCTCTGTTGCCCTTTTCTCCATTTCAGCACCACTCCATGGAGCCTGCCCCACCCCCCATCGCCCAGGTCCTCGCTTCTCCCAAGCATTTCTTTGCCTATTTAATTTCCCCTCCGTAGCATTTTTCCATCGTGTTTCTTGCCGTTTTGGACAGGAAAACAAAGTTTGTGGGACTAAAAAAAACTCCTTTCAATCAATCAATTCCAACTTTGCGAGATCTCTTCCCCCTCCCCAAGTTGTAATTGATTGAAGTTTTTTTTAGTCCCACAAACTTTGTTTCTCTGCACACGATGGCAAGAAACGCGATGGAGCTGGAAATCAGGTAGGCAAAGAAATGTTTGGGAGAAGCGAGGACCTGGGCGATGGTGGGTGGGGCAACCTCGATGCCCTAGCACTGAAATGGAGAAAAGGGCAACAGCAGCCACGTTGAATGAAAGAAGCCTCTTTTCTTCTTTCCTTACTAGCAGGGGGGAGGGGGGAACACAGCAGGCAGCACGGGGGGAAAGACAAGCGGCAAGAAAAGAGGCTTCTTTCACTCGTGCTGGCAGCTCTCTCCCTGTGGATTCAAGCGATCGGGCAGGATCCTTTTTAGTAGCAGGGGGGAGGGGGAAACAGAACAGCCAGCAGGAGTGAAAGAAGCCTCTTTCCTTGCCACTTGTCTTTCCCCGTTCCGGCAGCTCTCTTTGCATTGGGCTGTTTTTCGCCCTTTGGAGGCTTCAGGAAATCCTCCGGAGATTAAAAAAAACTATCGAAAATCAGCTGGCCAGCGGGTGCATGCGCACTGGAGCTGACAGGGCAATGCCTCGCGTGCCCTCAGAAATGGCTCCGCGTGCCGCCTGTGGCACGCGTGCCATAGGTTCGCCATCACGGACCTAGGTTATATTGATTTTCAGGCAATAGACTCCTAAGAATTAAAAGGAGGAAACTGGCTCCATACAGCCCCCCTCAATGTAAAGTGGGGCAGATTCCTCTCTCTTCTTCCGTTAGTCTAACACCATCTCCTTTGTCTTGCTGATATTCAGGCTCAGGTTGTTTTGTAAGCACCATGTGGATAGTTTTTGAACACCCCCCTTCCCTGTATGCTGTGTCATCTCCACCAAGGAAATGGAGTTTGGCTTCCCAGCATGCACTTGGTTTCAGAGTGCAGGCTAATTGGTAAATGGGTGGAGTCGGCTCCAAAATAATATACTTGGGGACTGTTTGTCTGTCCGGCCACTTGATGGGGCAAGAGAGCAACAACAGTATAAACTTATATGTTGTGGCATGACACTACCCAAAACATTTCTTCAATCCGAACCTTTTCTCAATAGAGGTGGAGATAGCATCCATTCATGGGATGACATTGTCCGCCTTCTGATTGGACTGAGTCTGATTAAAGATAGTTAAGACACTCCCCTTGTTGCTAGCCTTACCCAGCTTTTCGACTCAGTCCACTTCTCAGGATGGTCGTGTCATCGCATATTGATAATTGGTTTTATTATAGATTGGAAAAAAAATATTGCATTGCTTCTCTTTTAATTACTATTGACTGGATTGAGAGTAACACTGTGTGCTTCCTGGGACTGTCAGTTGGGCCAGAGAGAAAGGGCCTGCCCCCATTGCTCGCCCTGTGGGACATCTACCTGTCCAGAGAAGACTGACAGGGCGGGAGAGAGTAGCGCTCTTGTCTGACCACTAAAGAGGCTTAGATCCCCACTTCTTACCTAGCTGGCTGAGACTATCGTTTCTGCCTCCAGCGAAAGCCGTTTCCCTCAGTCGGAGCCTTTGACAGCTTGCTGAAAATGCCTCAGCTGAGGCGTTTTGTGTCATCGCGCCCTTTTCAGCTTGGAAAGCCACAGCGGCGCCTGAAAAGTGTTCCCAGCAAAGCGGAGAGGCGGTGAGACAGTGTGCTGTTGCCAGGGAGGTTTGCAGAGCCCGCCAGCAGTCAGAGGATCGTCGCGCAGCTTCTGTTATCAGTCCTTTGATCCCTTGTGGTCGGGCTTGCTGGCGGCGATCGCGGAGCAGCTTTGGGAGCAGCATGCAGCCAAATGAGTTTTAAGGGCAGATTTGATTGATTCCAGCCTCCTCCTGGCCACGTTTTCCAGCCTTTGAGCTGCCTGCTAGGACTGCCAGCTCCCGTTACTGCAGCCTCTCAGGGGACCGTTAAAAAGGGCACGAGACACCATTTTGTGTCTGTCAGGGCAATTTCAAGATGGTGGAGGCTGCTTCTTCAATAGCTGTCATAAGTCCAGGCACAGTGTCACCCGATCAGGGGCGCCTGATTGCGTTGGAGCCCTCCACCTCCCAGCCTTGGGCGCAAGAGGGCAGAAAAGTCAACTGGCCAGACTTCTAAAGATAAAAAGTCTCCTAAGTCAGGTTCCAGGTCTGAGAAGGGGAAGGATAAGGCACCTGATAAGCATGGCTCTAAATCCACAACTCACAGCCTACCTCCTCTTTGTCAAAATAATAATAATAATAAATTTGAATTTATTAGCCGCTCCCTTTCCAGGCAGGACTCGGGGCGGCGTACAGTGGGCATATAGAACATAGAAACATGTATACAAACACATAAACATACAAAAATACAGAGACACACATGCACGGAGGAGGTAACCAATTACAACATTTAGACAGTTAAAATCCCCATTAAAATACCCAATTGTAAAAAACCCAATGTACAATTAAAATTTAGAATTTAAAAAGACAGTCAGGAGGAGTGAGAAAAAAAAAAAATTACGGTTGAGCCAGGCCAGATAATTGAAAGAGGTGGGTCTTCAGCTGTACACGGAAGGAGCGGAGATCGGAAGTGATCCTGATGTCACGGGGGAGGTCATTCCACAGGGCTGGGCCCATCACAGAGAAGGCTCTGCTCCTGGGTGTCGCCCCCCGACACTGTTTGGTGGACGGCACCCGGAGAAGTCCCTCTCTGTGTGAACGAATTGGTCGTAGGGATGTGTGGGGCAGGATGCGATCCTGCATGTAACTAGGCCCTGTGCCATGAGGATCAGGTGTCCCAAGCCAGCAATAGGTCCTTCCTACTATCCCCAATTAGATTGGACCAGGAACCTGGCCCCTTCAGCCCACTGTTTCCAATCAATACTTCGGGCTCAGGCCCTGACCTCCAAGGACACATTGCAAGATGTCCAGATGAGAAATGTGGGCAGCAGGCATGTTGAAGCTACATTTACTCCTACAGCTGCGGGGCTTCGCCCAGATATGCAACTGACCCCTCCTGGCTTTGGCCGGTATTCAGGACATTATTGCATCTGCCGTTACCCAAGGCATAGCTGCGGGCCTACAACAGGGGTCTGGGGTAGCCCCACCAGTGACTACTGTGGTTAACCCGAATACAGTGCTGGCCCCAGCATTGCAGAGACCCTTGTCTCCGGCTAGGTCTAACTGTAGCCAATCTCCTGTCTCAGAGGACGGAGAGATTAAAGACGCTGAATTTTCTAGAGATGAGGCAGTTCCAGAAAAAGCCTCATTCTCTGGGGTGTTCCAGCCGGCCCACTTCAAGACCCTGCTGACCAAGGCCAAAGCTTCAGCCACCTTTGGGGCACAACTGGCTGCTCCGGGGCCTACCATAGCCTCTACTTCAGCGGATTCCTTTTTTGTAGAACAAACGGTGGAAATGGAAACTGTTCCTGCTCCAAAACTGTTTCTGGACGTGGTGCAACGCCAGTGGGCTTACCCAACATCTGACCCTACACCATCTTCTATAGACAAAAAAATTTATGATATGGCCAATGAACTGGGGCAGCTTCTGCAAGTTCCGACGATCAACGCCCCAATGGCGGCTCTTTACAAGGCAACCACCATGCCAGGATCGTAGGAGGAGGTCCTCAAGCCTCTTCTGGCTCCAACAGCTCCAGCAAAGAATTCCAGCAACTGATTCGAGGGCGCATCAGGATATGAATAAGATCGTGGCGGCTGTCCAATTCACGGCAGAATTGAATTCACCAAGGTGCTGGTAGCATTGGCAGCACATCTGAGGGCTTTGCCCGGGTATGTCCAATGCTACCTCAATGACATGTTGTTACAATCCAGGACACTTATCTGGAGCAAGGCAGGACTTAGAAGTAATAATACGCACTTTGGAGACCCATGGGTTCTCCATAAACAGGGACAGCAGACATCTTGAACACACCACCCTGATCTTGCACCTGGGGGCGTGAATTGATTCCGTCTCCAGGCAGGTTTTCCTCTCACAGGATGGACAAGAGACTATTAAGCTACTGGTTGGGGAGGTATTGAGTCAGCACAGGGTCTCCTTAGCCACCTTATCCTGCTTGCTAGGGAAAATAGTGTTGGCTATCAACATCGTGCCTTAGGCACGCCTACACACTAGGGACCTACAGTGATTTCTCTTACGCTTTCAGAAGGCACGCAGGAGTACATCACTGGTGAAGGTCACCATTCCCGAGCACATCCTCCACTCCCTCCGCTGGTGGAGGTTGATGGCCATCACCAGGGGCTACACCTTCAGAGTCATTCACAGGGTGACGATTACCACGGTCTCCAGCCTTTACAGCTGGGAGGCCCATCTGCAAGCGCAGATGGCCCAGGGACGGTGGGACCAGGTGGACAGGACTCACAACATAAACTGGTTGGAACTCAGAGCCATCCACCTAGCTCTCCAGAGGTTTCTGGGCCCCATTGCAGACCAACATGTGTTCGTCTTGACGAACAATGTGGCCACCAAAGCCCATGTGAACCTTCAAGGTGGCACAAAGTCCAAGACACTCATGAAGGAAGCCAAGGAACTGGGCCTCTGGGTAGAGAGGCACTTGGCATTGTTGAGAGCAGAACACATTTCAGGGGTGGAGAATGTTTGGGCTGATTGGCTCAGCCGAGCCAAGGTGGACCACATGGAATGGTGCCTCCATCCTCATCTGTTCCAACCGTGACCAGGGGGGGCTTTTACCAGGTTCGCCTGGTATGTAAGTTGCGCCCCTTCCTGGATCGGGATGCTCTGTGCACAGTCACTCATGCCTCGTCCTTTCTCGCCTGGACTACTGCAATGCTCTCTACATGGGGCTGCCCTTGAAAAGCACCCAGAGGTTTCAGCTGGTCCAGAATGCGGCCGCGCGGGTTGTCATGGGGGTACCTAGGTGTTCCCATGTTACACCCCTTTTAGGCGGCCTGCACTGGTTGCCGGTTGTTTTCCGGGTGCGATTCAAGGTATTAATTATGACCTTTAACACGCTCCATGGCTTAGGCCCAGGGTACCTGCGAGACCACCTACTGCCACCAGTAGCGTCCCACCGTCCATACGATCCCACAGAGTTGGCCTCCTCAGGATGCCATCGGCCAGACAGTGTCAGCTGGTGACCCCCAGGGGGAGACCCTTCTCTGTGGGAGCACCTTCCCTCTGGAATGAGCTGCCCCTGGAGCTTCGCATAATCCCCGACCTCCGGTCCTTGCGACGCGCCCTAAAAAGTTGGCTTTTCCAGCAAGCCGGCCTGGCCTGTTAATTTTAACTTATTTTTTAAATGTATTGTTCTATAAATTCGATTTGTTTTTTTGGATATATATTTAATTTCTTTTTAACTTTTCAGGATGTGTGTTTTTTAATGTTGTACGCCGCCCTGAGTCCTTTGGGAGAAGGGCAGCATATAAATCCAATAAAAACAAACAAAACAAACTAATATCAGCTCGCTTTGGCTCGCGAGTTGTGGACCTGTTCGCACCCCAGACAACACCCAGCTCCCCCACTTCTATGTGAGGTTTCGGACACAAGGCCCAGAGGGGATAGATGCTGTCAGGTGTCGGTGGCCCCCAGGCCTTCTTTATGCATTTCCCCCACTGCCCCTAATTCCTCAGGCGTTATGCAAGGTGATCACCGAAAGGGCACAGGTGAATCTGGTGGTCCCTCATTGGCCGTGCAAGCCGTGGTTCGCCGACTTACAGACTTTGTCAGTGGCCAGACCCTGGAGGATCCCTCAGGCTGAGGGTTTCCTCACCAGGGGTCACTGGAGCATCCGGACCCTCAGTGGCTCCAGTTGACTGCCTGGCGCTTGAGGAGGAATCTCTGAGGGAGGACAATTTTTCCTCCAGGGTCATTGCCACGATCCAGACCTTCAGGAGGTGATCCATGGTCCGCATCTATGATGCTACATGGCGTAAATTCTGTCAATGGTGTGAGACCAAGACCGGTTGTCTACAACTGCTTCTGTACCCCAGGTATTGGAATTTCTCCAAGTTGGGCTGGAGAAAGATTTGTAACCTAGCATGTTGAGGCGGCAGGTAGCAGTTCTGGCCACTATTCTGACTTGGGAAGACGGGGGGACAACCCTTGTCCCATCACCCGACTGTGAGGAAGTTCCTAAAGGGTGCAGTCAATTTGAGACGACCGGTGGTTCACCGCTACCCCATGTGGGATTTGCCAAAGGTTTTGTCGGCTCTAACAGAGGGGGGTGGCTTTGAACCTCCCTGCTCTGTGGAACTGCAGCTCCTCACGTGGAAAGTTGCCTTCCTGGTGGCTATCACCCCCGCCAGGAAGATTTAAGAGCTGCAGGTTCTGTCAGTGAGGGAGGATCTTTGTACCTTCCACACCGACAGAGTGCTCCTACGGGTAAACCCTTCGTTTATACCCAAGGTTTCCTCCTGGTTCCATCGGGCACAAGTGGTCGTTTTGCCCAACTTCTGCCCCTCACCTAACCATCCCTTGGGGAGAAGGTGGCACAAGCTGGATGTGCAACGTGCCCTTAAAACTTACTTCCAACTTAAGGAGGTCGGAAATGCTGTTTGTGTTGTTTCAGCCTGCAACTCTAGTCCGGAAGGTGTCTGCCTCAACCATCAACAAGTGGCTGCGCAGCTGCATAGCTAGGGCATATAGTTCACAACATGAGCCAGTGCCTCGAGGCATAATTGCTCACTCTACGAGAAGTGCAGCTACTATGGCAGCCTGGGCTATACAAGCGTCTCTAGATGAGATCTGCAGAGCAGCCACCTGGGCTTCACATTCCCCGTTCATTACCAACTATAAAATTGATAAATTTGCATCTGCGGAGGCGGCTTTCGGCAGCAGGGTCTTACAAGCGGTCCGTTTGGCCGCACCTGTTTCTGATCAGTCTCACTCCCTCCCATCGTCGGGACAATAGGGGTTGGGTATGTCCCATGCATAGATACTATCTCCACCTATATTGAGAAAGGGCGTTGGTACTTACCTGATACGCCTCTTCTAATTGGGTGGAGATAGCATCCATCCCCTCCCTAATATACGACTGATCTGTTTTATGCACTGTTCCTTGGTATCAAGGGGTAGTAGATCTTATGATGGGTTATATTTCAGGTTCTTTGTTGTCAAGTACTGTTTGCTGATATTTGATTGATTATGAGTTATGGTTTACTAAAGTTATTGAGTGATGACACGTTGAGTCTGTTTAAGTTCTTCTTTGCTGAAAAGCTGGGTAAGGCTCGCAACAAGGGGTGTGTCTTAACTATCTTTAATCAGACTCAGTCCAATCAGAAGGCAGACAATGTCAACCCATGCATCGATGCTATCTCCACACTATTACATGGCGTGTATCAAGTAAGTACCAACGCTCTTTCTCTGTCTATTTTCTCACATAAACCCTGGAATGCTACTTAGCAGAGCCATTTACCTTAGTGCATACTTTGTTTGGGAATTTATAAATCATAGGATCTTTTTCTAAACTTCCTCCTGGGCCTTCTGTGTACTCTCTTTTCCCATCAGGAGGGCCTCGTCTCCTTCGAGGAGGTGGCTGTGTATTTCTCCGAGGAGGACTGGTCTCAGCTGGATCCTGACCAAAAAGCTCTGCATTGGGAAGTCATGATGGAAAATTACAGGAACGTGGCCTCTCTTGGTAAGGGTGTTTCCTACTCTGCAGACAGAGAATTTAGGAAGACTTTTTGTAGTTGGATACCTCTGGCTGTTTCTCATTTTAAAAATCTCAAATTGATGTCATCTCTGGGGAGGAAGCAGGTAGAAACATGCCATTCTCCTGCTCCTAGGAAGGAAATAGATCCATGACATTTTCTTTAGATGCATCCTGTCCCATTGCACATCTGATGTGTTTTCTATTTCTATTTAAAGAAGTCAGTGGCAAAGTCATTCCTTGTCTTGATGTAATGTTAAACTCCATCACAGATTTCAGCTTTTTTTGGCCCATATAATTCCATATCAGTCCTGTGAAGCTGTGATGGCGCAGTGGTTAGAATGCAGTACTGCAGGCTACTTCTGCTGACTGCTGGCTGCCTGCAATTTGGCAGTTCAAATCCCACCAGGCTCAAGGTTGATTCAGCCTTCCATCCTTCTGAGGTCAGAAAATGAGGACCCAGTTTGTTGGGAGCAATATGCTGACTCTGAAAACCGCTTAGAGGACTGTAAAGCACTATGAAGCGATATATGTGTCTTAAGTTCTTTTGCTATGAGGCCTTGTTGTTCAAGTAAGTGGGTTAAATAGTTCTGTTTTATTTCTATCCTGCGCCTTAGAATTAGGGGTGAAATGGTGACGGTTTCTCATTGCAAACATGCAGCTTAAGCTTAATAGAAGAACATTCGTTTTTCCCCTCCTTCAATCATCTGATTTTTGGAAAATTATGATCCTGGGGGATTTCAATCTGACTTCCATTGGCGAGACATCCGAGTCAGCTCGGGAGTTCATGGCTTCCATGACGGCTATGGACCTAACTCAGTTAATTCAAGACCCCACCCATAACAGGGGACACACGCTCGACCTGATTTTTGTCTCTGGGCAGTGAATGAATGATCTAGATTTAGGGGATATTTCTATTCAACCCTTGTCATGGCCTGATCATTTCCTCATCAGGCTTGACTTCCATACTGCTACCCCTCGCCGCAGGGAGGTGGAACTAACTAGATGGATCCGCCCCAGGTGCCTGATGGACCCTGAAAGGTTCCTGATGGAGCTTGGGATTTTTCCTGAATCCCTTGTTCACAACTCGACCGAAGCCCTAATGGAAGCCTGGGATAGGGCAGCCATGGGGCCTTGGATCGCGTTGTGCCTTTGCGGCCTCTGACCCGGTGTCAATCCCGGGTGGCTTCCTGGTTTACCGAGGAACTCCGGGAGATGAAACGCCGGAAAAGACGCCTAGAGACTGGTTGGAGGGCCAGCCGGTCCGAATCTGATCGAACACTAGTAAGAATTCATATTAAATCCTACTTAGTGGCGATAAAAGCGGCAAAATGGCAACATTTTTCCGCTCTTATCACGTCCACAGATAACTGCTCAGCCGCCCTATTTAGGGTGACCTGTTCCTTACTTAACCAAGGAACTGGGAAAGACCCCATGCAGGGTAGGGCTGAAGAATTTGTTCAGTATCTGCAGGATAGAATCGCTCAGATCCGGACAGGCTTGGACTCTGGGTAATAATAATAATAATAATAATAATAATAATAATAATAATAATAATAATAATAATAATAATAATAATAATAATAATAATAATAATTTTATTTGATTAGCCGCAACCCTCTCCCGAAGGACTCGGGGCGGCGTACAATCAAAACAGATAAAATACAAATAAGACAAACATATATACATAAAGAACAGAGACATATACATGTGCATGGAGGAGGTTGACTCATAAGTGAAAGACAATTAAAACACAATTTAAAATCCCCTTAAATAAAATTACTGAATTAAAAAACCCATCAGGAGCGTTACGAAGTTATGGTTGAGCCAGGCCAGCTATTTGGAAAAGGTGGGTCTTGAGCTTGACACGGAAGGAGCGGAGGTCAGTAGTGGTCCTAATATCCGGGGGGAGGTCATTCCACAGGGCTGGGCCCGCCACAGAGAAGGCTCTGCTCCTAGGCGCCGCCCCATGGCACTGTCTGGTGGACGGCACCTGGAGAAGTCCCTCTCTGTGCGAGCGGATGGGTCGTAGGGATGTATGGGGCAGAATACGATCCCGCAGGTAACTAGGTCCTGAGCCATGGAGCGCTTTAAAGATCGTAATCAAGACCTTGAAACGCACTCGATAGACCACAGGAAGCCAGTGCAGCTCACGCAGGAGAGGTGTCACATGGGAGTACTTAGTACTCCCCATAATCACCCGCGTGGCCGCATTCTGGACCAACTGCAGTCTCCGAGTGCATTTCAAGGGAAGCCCCATGTAGAGAGCGTTACAGATTCGGGCGAGTCGACGGGGATGAATCTTGTGGAGACAATCTGGGATGAGTTTGACCCTGTGACCCCCGAGGGCATGGACAGGATTATGGGAAGACTCAATGCTGCCACTTGTGTGCTGGACCCATGTCCCTCTTTGTTAATTTCGGCTTCCCGGGTGGTGACATGAGGCTGGCTCCAGGCGATTATCAACACTTCATTGAGAGAGGGATTCTTTCCCACCACCTTGAAGGAGGCGGTGGTGAGGCCCCTCCTTAAGAAGCCTTCCCTGGATCCAGCTTCTTGAGCCAACTATCGTCTGGTCTCCAACCTTCGCTTTCTTGCAAAGGTTGTTGAGAGTATGGTAGCACATCAGCTTCCCCAGTACCTGGATGAAGCTGTCTACCTGGATCCGTTTCAGTCAGGTTTCAGGCCCGGGTACAGCACGGAGACGGCATTGGTCGCGTTGGTCGATGATCTCTGGCGGGCCCGGGACAGGGGCTGCTCCTCTGTCCTGGTCCTATTAGACCTCTCGGCGGCTTTCAATACCATCGACCATGGTATCCTACTGCGACGACTCGGGGGGTTGGGAGTGGGGGCACCGTTTTACGGTGGTTCTCCTCCTACCTGTCGGATCGGTCGCAGTTCGTGTTGACTAGAGGGCAGGGATCGAACCCGAGGCGCACCACTTGTGGGGTGCCCCAGGGGTCGGTTCTCTCACTCCTCCTGTTCAACATATATATAAAACCACTGGGTGAGATCATCCGTGGTTTTGGGGTACGGTATCATCAATATGCTGATGATACCCAACTTTTCATCTCTACCCCAAACCACCCAAACGATGCCCTCGATGTGATGTCCTGATGTCTGGAGGCTGTGCGGATCTGGATGGGGAGGAACAGGCTCAAGCTCAATCCCTCCAAGACTGAGTGGCTATGGTTTCCGTCATCCCGATTTCTGCATCTTGTTCCATCTTTGATGATAGGGGGAGAAATTTTAGCCCCCTCAGAGAGGTTCCGCAATCTGGGAGTCCTCCTGGACACGCGGCTTAGTTTAGAAGAACACCTGACAGCCGTGACCAGGGGGGCCTTTTACCAGGTTCGCCTAGTACGTCAGTTGCGCCCCTTCCTGGATCGGGATGCTCTATGCACAGTCACTCATGCCCTCGTCCTTTCTCGCCTGGACTACTGCAGCGCTCTCTACATGGGGCTGCCCTTGAAGAGCACCCGGAGGCTGCAGCTGGTCCAGAATGCGGCTGCGCGGGTTATCATGGGGGTACCTAGGTGCTCCCATATTACTCCCCTTTTAGGCGGCGTGCACTGGTTGCTGGTTGTTTTCCGGGTGCGATTCAAGGTATTAATTATGACCTTTAAAGCGCTCCATGGCTTAGGCCCAGGGTACCTGCAAGACCACCTTCTGCCACCAGTAGCCTCCCACTGTCCAGTGCAATCCCACAGAGTTGGCCTCATCAGCGTGCCGTCGGCCATACAGTGTTCGCTAGTGACCCCCAGGGTGAGAGCCTTCTCTGTGGGAGCGCCTTCCCTCTGGAATGAGCTGCCCCTGGAGCTTCGCATAATCCCCGACCTCCGGTCCTTGCGATGCGCCCTAAAAAGTTGGCTTTTCCAGCAAGTCGGCTGGCCTGTTAATTTTATCTAATTTTAAAAATGTTAGTGTTATATTAATTGGGTTTGTTTTTTGGATTGTTTCTAATTTCCTTTTAACTTTTGTAATATGTGTTTTTTTTAATTTTGTATGCTGCCCTGAGTCCTTTGGGAGAAGGGCAGCATATAAATCTATTAAAACAAACAAACAAAAAACAAAAAACAAAAACAAAATGCAAGTGAAACATAATTTATGTAAGAAGAAAAAGAGGAGGTTCTGACCCATTCTGGAGAACCAGTAATGGAAATTTTAAGTAGTTCGGAGAACCAGTAAATACCCCGTCTGACTGGCCCCACCCTCACCTGTTCTCTGCCTCCCGAGAATGGGGAGTTTGCAGTAACATTTCCCTGCCACGCCCACCAAGCCAAGCCCCCCCCCCCCAAGCCACACCCCAGAACTGGTAGTAGAAAAATTTGAAGCTCACCACTGAATTAGTACCCTTCCAATAAACGTTAGGTTTTCTCCTAATACATCTGTGGATGCTTCCTCTGATTTTTCACTACGTCAGCGCTGACCCTTATTGATATTTGAATATCTATGGATAATTATAAAGAAAAAGAATGTTTGCTATTCTTAAATCTTTTATGCTTCATTAATGTGGGAATTATCATTTACACCATTGTAAGCAATCAAACATGCTATGTCTTAGAGTCTGAAAAGATTCAGAAGGCAATAATGATGACTTCCGACTGACTGGACTTTTCCTTTAACCTTGCTGTCATGTTTCTCTTTCCCCTTGAAGGTGTTAATGAGCAGGATCATGAAGAGTCAAGGGAATCATTCCAAGGTTTCAGGCATGGAGATGTAATGGAGAAGCCTGCAATTCAAACAGAATTCCACAGGCAGGAGAGAAACCCCTCAAGTAATTGTAATAAGGAAAGCTCATCTTCCATTGAGGCTCACATGCAGGAGCTTCTTGAGGAAGAGGTGAAAATTCAGAAGAATTATATGGGGAAACTATCCAAAGACACATTAGAGGTAAATGAGTACTATCCATCCACATCCAAAGGACTGGATTATATACCCAAAGACAATGGAAAAAATTATACTGGGTCTTTTCCATTTTCTCAGGAAAATGGGTCTCTTACATCACAAAAAATTCTTCCCAGGGGTGAGAATCTGAAGAAAGGCTTGGAGAATGGAAAGAGCTTCTGTGAAAGAAAGACTTTGACTGCTCAGGAAAGCAACCACAAGGAGAAGCCACATAAATGCATGGAGTGTGGAAAGAGCTTCAAGGTAAACTATTCTCTTACTCTCCATCAAAGGACCCACACAGGGGAGAAGCCATTCGAATGCTTTGAGTGTGGAAAGTCCTTTAGTCAGAGAAATCACCTTAAATCCCATCAAAGTATCCACACAGGTGAGAAGAAATACAAATGCATGGAGTGTGGAAACAGCTTCATCCAGGCAAGTAGCCTCATTATTCATAAAAGGATCCACACAGGAGAGAAGCCATATAGCTGCTTGGAGTGTGGAAAGAGCTTCAGGTTAAACCATTCTCTTACTCTCCATCAAAGGATCCACACAGGGGAGAAGCCATTCGAATGCTTTGAGTGTGGAAAGTCTTTTACTCAGAGAAATCACCTTAAATCCCATCAAAGTATCCACACAGGTGAGAAGAAATACAAATGCATGGAGTGTGGAAAGGGCTTCAGTACAAACAGTGCCCTTACTCTCCACAAAAGGATCCACACAGGGGAGAAACCATACAAATGTATGGAGTGTGGAAAGAGCTTCAGCCAATCCAGTGGTGTCATTACTCATAAAAGGATCCACACAGGGGAAAAGCCATATAAATGCATGGATTGTGGAAAGGGATTCTGTACAAGCAGTGCCCTTACTCTCCACAAAAGGATCCACACAGGGGAGAAACCATACAAATGTATGGAGTGTGGAAAGAGCTTCAGCCAATCCAGTAGCCTCGTTAATCATAAAAGGATCCACACAGGAGAGAAATCATTTAAATGCATGGAGTGTGGAAAGACCTTTAGTTTTAACAGTCATCTTATTGCTCATAGAATGATCCACACGGGAGAAGCCATATACCGTGTTTCCCCGAAAATAAGACAGGGTCTTATTTTATTTTGACCCCCCACATTTTGCTTGGGCCTTATTATCGGGGGGGGCTTATTGGTTTGGGTTTGCCGGGTGGCTGCTCTCTTGCGAGCGGGCGCCCGAAGAGCCGGGCACATCCTCGGGGCAAACTGCTGTGTTGCGCTGTCGCAGCAGCGCAACAATGTGTCATGAGATGACCACACTCATGAGCAGCTGCCCAGCAATGCCCCTTTCCAGCCAGGCAAAGTGCCAGTCACCGACCTAGTAATATCCCAAAGACGCTAAACCACGTGGTGCTTTGCCCGGCCTGACAGAGAGATTGCGCGATTACTTGTTCTGCCTCCAGCTCGCGTGCCTCCCTGCCTCACCATGCCCAACTCTCCCTGCAGGGTTGGGCCAGCTGCTGCCGGCGCCTCTCTGCCGCCCCCATTCTGCAAGCATAACCGGCTTCCAAACTCCGGAGCTCTGCTGTCGAGTCTTCCTGCAGAGGCCGCTCTGGGACTACGCTCTATGGTTGTGGGCTGGCTGTTGGAAGACTCTGGTACAGAGAGAGTACCAGTACGGCAGCGGATTTCCAGAGTTTGGAAGCTGGTTATGCTAGGAGCATGGTGGTGGCAGCGGGGCGGCGATGCCAGCGGTAGTGGGGTGGCGGCGCCCTGTCCCAGACCTGCAGGGAGAGTTGGGCATGGTGAGGCAGGGAGGCACGTGAGTTGGAGGCAGAACAAGTGCTCGTGCAACCTCTCTTTCCAGCCGCGCAGAGCGCCACGTGGCTTAGCGCCTTTGGGATATTACTGGGTCAGTGAGTGGCGCTCTGGCCGGCTGGAAAGGGGTGTTGCCAGGCGGCTGCTTGTGAGAGCAGCTACCCAGCAACCCTCTGTTCCAGCTGGGCACAGCGCTATCCACCAACCTAGCGGTATTCCAAAGGCGTCAAGCAATGTGAGCACCTTTGCCCCCCACCTCCCGGCTCCTGCGACTTTGAACCTTTGGGATATCGCTAGGTTGGTGAGTGGCCTGGCTGGAGGGGGGGGGGTTGTCCAGGGGGCATATTATTGGGGGAGCATGTATATTTTTTTCCACAGGAAAAATATGGCATGGTCTTATTATCAGGACATGTCATAATTTCGGGGAAACACGGTAAATGCATGGAGTGTGAAAATAGCTTCAGCCACCCCCATGGCCTCATTACTCATAAAAGGATCCACACAGGGGAGAAGCCATATAAATGCGTGGAGTGTGGAAAGGGCTTCAGAACAAGCAGTAAACTTACATCCTATCGAAGGATCCACACAGGGGAGAAGCCATATAAATGCACGGAGTGTGGAAAGAGCTTCAGACAAACCACAAACCTCATTAATCATAAAAGGATCCAGACAGGGAAGAAACCATTTAAATACACGGAGTGTGGAAAGAGCTTCAATACAAGCAGTGCCCTTACTCCATAAGAGGACCCACACGGGAAAAGCGATTCAAATGCATGGAGTGTGGAAAGAGATTCAGAAGAAGCAGTCATCTTACAATCCATCAAAGGATGCACACAGGGGAGAAACCATTTAAATGCATGGAATGTGAAAAGACCTTCAGTGGAAACTATTATCTTACACTCCATAAGAGGATCCATACAGGGAAGAAATCAATCAAATGCATGGAGTGTGGAATGGACTTCACTACAAGCAGTGCCCTTACTCTTCATAGGAGGATACACATGGGGGAAAAGCGGGAGGAGGAGAAATGACCTAATTTCCCATACAGCGATACACTTGGGTGGGAACAATATGTTCCAACAAAAATAAAAAACAATGGATGAGTGTCATTTTTATTATGATCTGGATTATTGAAGGTATTTATATTTAAGTACGATTTATTTTCTTTTCAAAAGTAAGATTCCTATTCTCCACTTGTTTGTTCTTCCCTCGTGATCACACTCAAAAGGATTTAAATTTCCCTATTTTCCTTCATTTTTCCCTTTCTGATTCATTAATAGACACCCAATTTATTAGAGTACTTTCCTCCATCCTCAGGAAAGTTGGAATGGTGCAGCCGAGAGATTGTAGGCCAGTGATGGCGAACCTTTTAGGCCCCAATTGCCAAAACTATGCGCGCCTGCATGCCCTAACTGAAAGGTGTTCATATTTGCATGCGAACATGCCCATGCCATGGACATGCAATAATATGCACATGCACATCAGGGATCCGAAACTAGCTGGCTGGCGGGAGGTGGGGCATCCCAACATCAGCAGCATGGCAAGAGGTAAGAAAGGTGCCAATCACAAATCAGTGGGACCAAACTAAAAAAGCTTTTGAGTTTTAAAAAAACTATTTCAGAAAACTATTTTTGATCTTCCTGACCACAAATGAGACAGGGAGCCATCTCTGTGATGTGAAGAATTTCAAAAGACTCAAAAGTTGCATCCACAGTGTAGAACTGTGACCTGAGCCAGGTACTATGTGTAGAGAAGCATGGAGCTTTATTTAGTGAAAGGCCTCATAATCTGAGGGAATTGCCACATGGGCATCAATGTACAGTGAGTGAGAAGAGCTGAAAGGATGATGGATTCCTCTTTCTCTCTAAAGGACCTAGAACGATGAAAAGCCCCCACCCCAAATGCATGTGCAAAATCTTTTTTCAAGCATTACGGCCATACTTCGCTGCTCAAAAGTGATGGAGACTAAGAAGTCGTCTAAATCTGATTTTTAAAAAATTAAGTATTTGCATGGGGGCAAAAAATCCCTGTCTGGATTTTAGAGGCTCGTGTTGGCTTGGATTTGCTATTTCAGTGCTGATATTTGAGGCCTCCTTGAATCTCTAGAGAGCCTTCAGAGTGGCTCTTTTGGAGGAAAGTGAGTTTCGGTCCTCCACAGAAATTCACAGAAAGATCACAAATGATTCCTACACAGTAAGGGGAATAAATATATGGAATAGACAGCATCACCACCCGATGGGAGTTGTAACCGGCTTACAAACTATACTCAATGAGTAGTCCTTCATGACACTACGTCTACATGGAGGGAACTAAGCAGTGGGGTACCACAAGGTTCCGTCTTAGGCCCAGTACTCTTCAATATCTTCATAAATGACTTAGATGAGGGAATAGAAGGGGTACTCATATCCAATTTCCTGATGATACTAATCTGGCAGGAATAACCAACACCCCAGACGACAAACTCAGGATCCAGAAGGATCTTGACTGACTTGCACAATGGGCCCTATCCAACAAAATAAAAGTTAATGTGGAGAAAAGCAAGGTTTTGCACCTGGACAGGAAAAACCAAAGGTACAAGTACACATTAGGTGAAACCTGGCTCAAAAACAGTAACTGTGAGAGGGACCTTGGAGTCCCAGTGGACAATCACTTAATCATGAGTCAGCAAGTGTGTGGCAGCTGCCAAAAAAGCTAATCTAACCCTTGGTTGTATAAACGGGCATAGAATCAAAGTATCAATACTGATTTATGAAGACTTAGTAAGACTACACTTGGAATACTGCATCCAGTTTTGGTCACCACATTGCAAAAAAGATGTTGACACTTTGGAAAAAGTGCAAAGAAGAGCAACTAAGATGATTAAATGCCTGACAGGATTGGGGTTAGGCTAGTCTAGACTACAGAAAACCTAGGGGGATCATCATAGTAGTATTCCAGTATTTCAGTGACTACCACAAAGGGGAAGAGGCCATTTTCAAAAGGACCAGAGGACAGAACAAGGAACAATGGAGAGAAGGAACCTGGAATTAAGGAGGAAAATAAACCGGTTGAACAGCTTGCCTTCAGAAGTTGTAGGTGGTTCAACACTGGAGGTTTTTAAGAAGAGACTGGACAGTCACTTGTCTGAAATGGTATCTGATTTCCTGCTTGAACAGGGGGATGGAGTAGAATACCTCCAAGGTCCCTTCCAACTCTCTTCTCATTCCATCTAGAAACTTCAATGTGCTAGAGACACCACTGGTTTTCTTAAGTAGACTCGTTTTGGAATAGTTTGTTGGTTTTTATTTTCGCTGGTTGTTCTTATTTTACAATGCCTTGAGATAAAGACATGTGTTAAGGGCAATGGAGCAGTTATTGTTTATGTACAGGTTTCCTCAAAAACAAATTCCTCAATTATCCTTTTAATATCTTGTAATTTAAAAAAAAATTCTTGCACAGCCAGTGAAGAAGAAAAAGCTCCATTATTAATGAGGTTTAATCACATAAGAATACATGGAGGGAAGCATCTATATTTTATCTATGTGTACATTTAAATCTATAATGTAGACGTACATTACACCTACATCTATACGGAGGGAAGCAAAAAGTGGGTTACCCTAGGGTTCTGCCTGAGACGCAGTTCTCTCCAAAATCTTAATTAGCAATGTAGTTGGGGGAAATAGAAGGAAACTCATAAAATTTGGGGACAACACCAAGCTAGAGTGAACAGCCAACGCTTTAGAAGTTAGGCTCAAGGTCCAGAAGGATCTCAACAGATTTGAACACTGGGCCCTATCCAAAATTATGCAGTTCAGCTTTTAAACAGGCAGGAAAATAATAAAAGTACTTCTATGGAAGAGGAGATATCTGGCTCAACAGTGGGCACTCTAGAAATATCGCAAAGAACATCAAAGAAGATGATTAGGAGATTAAAGCATGAACAGTTGCAGGAACTGGGTTCTAAGAGAGAGAACAAGGGATGACGTAACAGGAGCCTTCCAATATATGAGGGGTTGTCACAGAGAAATTTCCTGACAGAACAATTAACTAGTGGAACAGCTGGACTCCAGAGGTTTTGGGTGTTCTATCACTGCAGCTTTTCAAGAAGACATTGGACAGGCATTGGTCTGCGATGGTGTGGGATTTTCTGCTGGAGCAGGGAATTGGGCTACACAACATGAAATATCCCTTCCAACTATGTTACTTGGAATTCTATATTTTGAATCTCTTGAGTAAGAAGAAGGCTGAATCCGATTTCTTCTGTGCCCCTTCGCTCCCTGTATAAAAGGATGTAGCTTTCTTACAGGAACCCTTCTTAAAAGTGAAAGGGGGCACGTGGGTGTAACTCTGTCAGAAGCGATTGGATAAAGAAGGGTTATGGATAGGGAGGAAAACAACCTCTTCCTTTCTGGGCCCTGATGGAAAAGGCACCATTTCCACCCTTTGCATAAGCCCCTTCCATGCACGCAAGAATCCGCCAGGTGTGTCCCTCTAAAACGAGAAACGGACGCCGTGCGATTCCCCATTCGACCACTGGAGGGCGGACATCAGAGGTGATTTACCAAAGGAGAATGGAAGGGATGTGACGTCATTGGATCTGACGTCTCTATTTAACCCTTTGAGCTTCGCAGGAGGTTTGAGTGGGTGCAGGGAAGTCTTGAAGGGAGAACTCCAGGTGGGCAGAGTATGTGGCGGTGTGTGTGTGAGTCTCCGCGTGCAAATGGGGAGGGGGGAACAGGGGATGCTGGTGCTAGAGAAGGAAGGGAGAGAAGCCAAGTCCTCATGCAGGTTCCATCTTCGGAGTCCTGGGAGTGGGAGAGCCCGGGATCCCATGTTCCCCTGCCGCCCCTCTTCATGCAGGTGCCAGGCAGAGGGAAGCGGTGCTCAGGAGGAGCCGCGTTGTCCCAGGAACAAATCCGCAGAGAGGAGGGATCCTTCTTTTAACCAGAAGCAGGAAAGAATCCTCCCCCCACCCCCACCCCCAATAGCCTGGAGGAAGCTCCGAGGTCGGAGAAGGGGAGAGCCTGGAGGGGAAATCTGGAGCAGGGAATAAGAAGATGGTTGCAAGGGAGAAACTGCAGGAGATTCTGCCCGCCTTCTCCTTAGGTGCTGCAGGAGACTAAAATTGGGTTGGATCCCCAGGAGTTCAAAAGAAAACGTCAAAAGCAGGTCACTTTTTTGAATTTCATTTTTTAAAGTGAACTTTCATGGTTTGTTCACCTATTAGAGTTTGGCGTGTTGGGTAAAAGCCTCTTTGTAGGTAAATGCAGATTTAGGTTTTTATAAAGCAAGCCCTACATTGTGAGAAAAAAAGAAATTAAAATAATGATCCAAAATGCATTTATTTATTTACACACATTCCTGCACAACGGCTAAGTGCTCAATGTGTACAATCCTGTACTAGCTCAGAAAAATATATCTTTCCATCGATTGTTCTTCTGGGGTAAAATCCACCATTTTGTGTTTAATCTCATATATAGAAATTGGAAACCATTTGTACCACCTCTCTGGGAAGCAATAAAATTGGAAACCATTTATACTGACTCATTTGGAGGCAAAAAAATGGACCAAGAAGGCTGAAAGACTTGCCTGACTATTGCTACATGAATGGTACTATGAAAACAAAGGTGTTTGGAGATCCATAAGATTCCCTAGACCCATTTGGCATTGCACTACAAGACAGAGAAAGAATGAAAAGCCAATCTTTAGGAAGTGAGGGGATTGGAAAAGACCCTCCTGGTTTCCAGCCTGGGAGCGATGGGGAGATCTGGGCAAGAACTGGGCAGAAGATACTGGAGGAGACAACCAGCCTTTCAGAAGTTCAGCCCTGGAAGTTCAGGAGCTTCCAATACAAAGAGAATGAAGGACCGCGAGGACTATGCAGCCGACTCCATTCCTTTTGTAGTCGATGGTTGAGACCAGAAATGCACACAAAAGCACAGATGCTGGACCTGGTTGTTTTGGAACAGTTCTTGGCGCTTCTGCCCCTGAACATTGAGAGCTGGGTACGAGAGTGTGGAGCAGAGACCAGCTCCCAGGCGGTGGCCCTGGTGGAAGGTTATCTCCTGAGCCAGGTGGAGGAGCAGAAGGAGAAGATTGACTGGCAGGTGAGAGACCTTCTAATCTAATGCACTAAATCTAACAGTGGGTTGGAATTCTTAACTCATGCCTACCAGAGTTCTTTAGCATTCATTATACATGGAGATTCTTCTAATTCTTGTAGGACCTTGTTCTTTTATTTGTGATAGTCGTTCCTTTCCTAATTTCCAGCCTCACGGATGGATTTCCGGGGCTTTGGTGGGGTGTTCACAGAAGAAGAATCCACTTTTCGATGTGTATTGTCCATTTATTCTTCTTGTTGTTTCCTGCCTACTTTTACAAGTCCTTCATGGTGGAAATCAGAGATCCTGAGGGAAGGAGGCATCCTTCAAGTTTATCTCCGGAAATCTCTCAGGATGTTCCAAATATGGACATGACTGGAGGTAATCTAAAGCTCTCCCATTCCCCAGAGAGATCTCAACTGTTTCATCTTCTCTATGCCTTCTCTTCTATAGAACTCCCATGTTATGAATTATGCAGTGTAATTTCTGTCTCCCCCGTAGGGAAGAATAGAAGGAAGTTGACCCTTCCTGATGGTGGAACTGAAAGAATGGTTGAAACTCCACTTCAAGTAAGAGGAAATTAATTTCTTAGATTTTTTTAAAAAAACTTTTATTTTTATTTCTTGTATTCACAAATATACATTCTCATAAGTACTGTTAATATTTATGTGTTATCTTTTAACATTTATCACAATTCATTTAGAAGTTTAAAAATACAATCAGGGCGGCTTTCCTTCCACCCCATCTATCCATCTTATTTTACAACAACCCTACTTCTTATTCCGTCTCCTTTCCTCCCAACCTCCCTTCTTCTCTACCTCCTTCTTTCCTCCTCTCCTTTCTCTTTTCTTCTTCCCCTCCCTCCCCCACCCCTCCTCTCTTATTCCCCTTCCTATCCTCTCTCCTACTCTCACTACCCCTCCCTTCCTTCTGATCCTTTTCCCTTCTTTCCCTCGCCTTTCTCCTTCCGTCTTCCTCTTTCTAATCTCTCCCTCTAAACTTTCGGGTGGCATGTGCCATCTATAAAACATTTTATGCAAATTTTCTTAATATGCAGTTGCCTGTTCCTTTCCCATAGTTGTTGCCATTTTTCTAATTCTATCGTGTAACCAAAGTTTTTTGCCCATGCTATCATTGTTTCTTTTACTTCTTCTTCCTCTAATTTAATACTAAGTAAATAACTATCTAGTTTCTTAATCATTTTTTCATGTGTTCCCATAAGTATCTTATCCAATTCTGAGCTTCTCAAGTTAAAACCATTTTCATATCTTGATTCTATTTGTGTAAACAGTCTATATCAATCCCTTGTTCTTCTAGTTCTTTTTTTCTGCTTTAGTTCTCCCCTTTCTGATAAAATATCTTTGTATCTAATAATGTTTCTCATATTCCTAATATTCGGATGTGTCAAACCTCCCATTGTTGAAAGCCATCTTGGTATTTCCAAGTAGTGTTTTCCTTTCACTTTTTCCCATACTGTTGTTGTAATGTTATTTTTCATTCAGGACTCAGACAGTCCACGGATAAAAACTGTTCGTCAGCCTGTTTGTGCGGCTGACTATGCTTCTATATCTCCTACCCGATGGTAGGAGAGGAAAGAAGGGCTGACCAGGGTGTGAGTCCTCCCTGAGGATTTTCTTCGCTCTCCTAAGGCAGGGAGCCCTAGCGATGTCGTCTACCCCATGATATTTTGTGCTGTGCTCCCCACCCTCTGTAAAGTCTTTCTATCCGCGGCTGTCAAGCCAGCATAGCACACCGTAGTGCAATGAGTGAGGACGCTTTCTATTGTGGACCGATAGAAAAAGGTCATCAGTTGTGGTTCCACTTTATTTTTTCACAAGATCTTAAGGAGTCAGGCTTCCCATCATGCACTTGGTTTGAGAGGCAGGCTGATTGGCAAATGAGTGGAATAGGCTCCAAAATAATATACTTGGGATGTGTTTCTCTCTCCGGCCACTAGATGGAACCAGAGAGCAACAACAGTATAAACGTAGATGTTGTGGCATAACACTACTCAAAATATTTCTTCAATCCAAACCTTTTCTCTGTCTGTTTTCTCACATAAACCCTGGAATGCTACTAAGCTGATCCATTTATCTAAGTGCATAGCTTTGCTTTGAGAATTTATAAGCGATAGGATCTTTTTCTAAACAATTCCTCCTGGGCCTTCTGTGTACTCTCTTTCCCCATCAGGACGGCCTTGTCTCCTTCGAGGAGGTGGCTGTGTATTTCTCCGAGGAGGAATGGTCTCAGCTGGATCCTGACGAAAAAGCTCTGCATTGGGAAGTCATGATGGAAAATTACAGGAACGTGGCCTCTCTTGGTAAGGGTGTTTCCTACTCTGCAGACAGAGAATTCAGGAAGACTTTTTGTAGTTGGATACCTCTGGCTGTTTCTCATTTAAAAAATCTCAAATTGATGTCATCTCTGGAGAGGAAGCAGGTAGAAACATGACATTCTCCTGCTCCTAGGAAGGAAATAGATCCATGACATTCTCTTTAGATGCATCCTGTGCCATTTCACATCTGATGTATTTTCTATCTCTATTTAAACATGTCAGTGGCAAAGTCATTCCTTGTCTTGATGTAATGTTAAACTCCATCGCAGATTTCAGCTTTTTTGGCCCAGATAATTCCATATCAGTCCTGTGAAGCCGTGATGGCGCAGTGGTTAGAATGCAGTACTGCAGGCTACTTCTGCTGCCTGCCGGCTGCCTGCAATTTGGCAGTTCAAATCCCACCAGGCTCAAGGTTGATTCAGCCTTCCATCCTTCTGAGGTCAGTAAAGTAAGGACCCAGATTGTTGGGGGCAATATGCTGACTCTGAAAACCGCTTAGAGAGGGCTGTAAAGCCATGTGAAGCGATATATAAGTCTAAGTGCTATTGCTATGAGGCCTTGTCATTCAAGTAAGTGGGTTAACTAGTTCTGTTTTATTTCTATCCTGCGCCTTAGAATTGGGAGTGAAATGGTGACGGTTTCCCATTGCAAACATGCAGCTTCAGCTTAATAGAAGAACACTAGTATTTTCCTCCCCTTCAATCATGTGATTTTTGGCAAATAAAAAACAAAATGCAAGTGAAACATAGTTTATTTAAGAAGAAAAAGAGGAGGTTCTGACCCATTCTGGAGAACCAGTAATGGAAATTTTAAGTAGTTCGGAGAACCAGTAAATACCCCGTCTGACTGGCCCCACTCACACCTATTCCCTGCCTCCCGAAAATGGGGAGTTTGCAGTAACCTTTCCCTGCCACGCCCACCAAGCCACACCCCAGAACTGGTAGTAGAAAAATTTGAATCCCACCCCTGAATTGGTACCTTTCCAATAAACGTTAGGTTTTCTCCTAATACAACTTTGGATGCTTCCTCTGATTTTTCATTACGTCAGCGCTGACCCTTGTTGGGATTTGAATATCTATGGATAATGATAAAGAAAAAGAATGTTTGCTATTCTTAAATCTTTTATGGTTAATGTGGAAATTATCATTTACACCATTGTAAGCAATCAAACATGCTATGTCTTAGAGTCTGAAAAGTTTCAGAAGGCAATATGACTTCCGACTGATTGGTATTTTCCTTTAACCTTGTTTATTTCTCTTTCCCCTTTAAGGTGTTAATGAGCAGGATCATGAAGAGTCAAGGGAATCATTCCAAGGGTTCAGGCATGGAGACGAAATGGAGAAGCCTGCAATTCAAACAGAATTCCACAGGCAGGAGAGAAACCCCTCAAGTAATTGGAATAAGGAAAGCTCATCTTCCATTGAGGCTCACATGCAGGAGCTTCTTGAGGAAGAGGTGAAAATTCAGAAGAATTATATGGGGAAACTATCCAAAGACACATTAGAGGTAAATGAACACTATCCATCCACATCCAAAGGACGGGATTATATACCCAACGACAATGGAAAAAATTACAATTGGTGTTTTCCATTTTTTCAGGAAAATGGGCCTCTTACATCACATAAAAGTCTTCCCAGAGGGGAGAATCTGGAGAAAGGCTTGGAGAATGGAAAGAGCTTCTGTGAAAGAAAGACTTTGACTGCTCAGGAAAGCAACCACAAGGAGAAGCCACATAAATGCATGGAGTGTGGAAAGAGCTTCAAGGTAAACTATTCTCTTACTCTCCATCAAAGGACCCACACAGGGGAGAAGCCATTCGAATGCTTTGAGTGTGGAAAGTCCTTTAGTCAGAGAAATCACCTTAAATCCCATCAAAGTATCCACACAGGTGAGAAGAAATACAAATGCATGGAGTGTGGAAAGAGCTTCATCCAGCTCAGTGGCCTCATTAGTCATAAAAGGATCCACACGGGGGAGAAATCATTTAAATGCATGGAGTGTGGAAAGGGTTTCAGTACAAGCAGTGCCCTTACTCTCCACAAAAGGATCCACACAGGGGAGAAACCATACAAATGCATGGAGTGTGGAAAGAGCTTCAGCCAATCCAGTGGCCTCGTTATGCATAAAAGTATCCACACAGGGGCAAAACCATATAAATGCATGGAGTGTGGAAAGAGCTTCAGGATAAACCATTCTCTTACTCTCCATCAAATGACCCACACAGGGAAGAAGCCTTTCAAATGCATTGTGTGTGAAAAGTCTTTTTGTCAGAGGAATCACCTTAGTCACCATCAAAACATCCACACAGGTGAAAAGCCATACAAATGCATGGAGTGTGGAAAGAGCTTCGCCCAGCCCAGTGGCCTCATTAGTCATAAAAGGATCCACACAGAGGAGAAGCCATTTAAATGCATGGAGTGTGGAAAGGGCTTCAGTACAAGCAGTACCCTTAATGTCCATAAGAGAATCCACACAGGGGAGAAGCCACATAAATGCATGGAGTGTGGAAAAGGCTTCAGAACAAGCAGTAAACTTACATACCATCAAAGGATCCACACAGGGGAGAAATCATTTAAATGCATAGAGTGCGGAAAGAGCTTCAGTACAAGCAGTGCCCTGACTCTCCATAAAAGGATCCACACGGGAAAAGCCATTTAAATGCATGGAGTGTGGAAAGAGCTTCAGCCAATCCAGTGGCCTCGTTATTCATAAAAGGATCCACACAGGGGAGAAGCCATATAAATGCATGGAGCGTGGAAAGAGCTTCAGAACAAGTAATAGTCTTACATCCCATCAAAGGATCCCCACAGGGGAGAAGCCATTCAAATGCATGGAGTGTGGAAAGAGCTTCAAGATAAACAGTCGTCTTACTGACCATAAAAAGATCCATACAGGGGAAAAGACATTTAAATGCATGGAGTGTGGAAAGGGCTTCAGTACAAGCAGTGCCCTTACTGTCCATAAAAGGATCACAAAGGGGAAAGGCCATTGAAATGCATGAAGTGTGGAAAGAGCTTCAGAGCAATCAGTGATCTTACATCCCATCAAAGGATCCACACAGGAGAGAAACCATCTAAATGCACGGAGTGTGGAAAGGGCTTCAGTACAAGCAGTGCCCTTACTCTTCATAAGAGGATCCACACAGGGGAAAAGCAGGAGGAGGAGAAATGACCTAATTTCCCAGTCAGCGATACACTTGGGTGAGAACAATATGTTAATTCTAGAAAGTTACATTTATGAATTTTCCTATTTACAGAGACTAAGCTTGGAAAGGAATTATTTTCTTAGTTTGACCCAATAGTCTGAACGAGGGATATGAATTTACTAACAAAAATAAAAAACAATGGGCGGGTGTCATTTTAATTACGATCTGGATTATTGAAGATATTTATATTTAAGTATGATGTATTTTCTTTTCAAAAGTACCATTCCTACTCTCCACTTGTTTGTTCTTCCCTCGTGATCACACTCAAAAGGCTTTAAATTTCCCTATTTTCCCTCATTTTTCCCTTTCTGATTCATTAATAGACACCCAATTTATTAGAGTACTTTCCTCCATCCTCAGGAAAGTTGGAATGGTGCAGCCGAGAGATTCTAGGCCAGTGATGGCGAACCTTTTAGGCCCCGATTGCCAAAATTATACGTGCCTGCATGCCCTAACTGAAAGTTGTTCATATTTGCATGCGAACATGCCCGTGCCATGGACATGCAATAATATACACATGCCGCATGCATATCAGAGATCCCAAACCAGCTGGCTGGCGGGAGGTGGGGCATCCCAACATCAGCAGCACAACAAGAGGTAAGAAAGGTGCCAATCACAAATCAGTGGGACCAAACTAAAAAAGCTTGAGTTTAAAAAAACTATTTCAGAAAACTACTTTTGATCTTCCTGACCACAAATGAGACAGGGAGCCATCTCTGTGGTGCGAAGAATTCCAAAAGACTCAAAAGTTGCATCCACAGTGTAGAACTGTAACCTGAGCCAGGTACTATATATAGAGAAGCAAGGAGCCTTATTTAGTGAAAGGCCTCATAATCTGAGGAATTGCCACATGCACATCAATGTACAGTGCATGAGAAGAGTTGAAGGGATGATGGATTCCTGTTTCTCTAAAGGACCTAGAATGATGAAAAGCCCCCACCTGCCAAATGCATGTGTAAAATCTGTTTTCAAGCATTACAATGTTAGTTTCTTTTTCCTGCTGCGCCATTCTTCCAATTTTGCAGGCACTGCCACTATAGGATTCAAGGCTATTTTAATAAACTTCAAACAGGTTCATTTATTATCTTTCAAGTCAAAATGTTGTCTCCCCTCTAATAGCTAGTGATAGAACTCCCCAAAGGCACCTGTAAAAACAACTTGTGCTCTTCCTACTATCACTCTCAGTAAACAAACTGAAAGAGCCTTGAGTCTCAAGTAATCAAAGAGAAAGAAGAAAAAACAATGTATCCAGCCTCCAACCTCTAAGTGGCAGTGTAACTGCTTTTCCTGTTGTTTTCAAGTATTACGGCAGTGATGGGTTCCGGATCCCGTTCCAACTGGTATGGTTGGAACCGGTCCCGCAGCGTCCTCATGGACACGCGCATGTGTCCCCCAGCGTGTACATGCGGCTTACCACTTCCATGAGCCTCTGCGATGCTCCAGCTGCTCAGCTGTACGTGCTGTGTGCATGCTTGGACGCACCAAAGACTTAAAAGACTGGTAAGGAGCTTGGGTGGGCGGGTGGGCCCTCCAGAGCACTGTACCAGAACGGTATCCGGTGCTCCGGGCAGGCTACCACATGCCCTTACCAGGACGTACCGCTTGCAACCCACCACTGCACTACGGCCATACTTTGCTCTTCTAAAGTGTGATGGAGACTAAGAAGTCGTCTAAATCTGATTTAAATAAAATTAAATATCAATGATATTGTTATTTTCTAGTCATGTATTATGCTCTTTTACTCTTTGGTTGTATTTAAAATATAGTAACAATATTTGGAAGTATTTCGGTTGTCTGGATTTTAGAGGCTCATGTTGGCTTGAATTTGCTTTTTCAGTGCTGATATTTGAGGCCTCCTTGAATCTCTAGAGAGCCTTCAGAGTGGCTCTTTTGGAGGAAAGTGAGTTTCAATCCTCCACAGAAATATCACAAATGATTCCTACACAGTAAGTGGAATAAATATATGGGGTAGACAGCATCACCACCCGATGGAGTTGTAACTGGCTGACAAACTATACTCAATGAGTAGTTTTTCATGACACTAGGTCTACATGGAAGGAACTAAGCAGTGGAGTACCCAAAGGCTCCATCTTGGGCCCAGTACTCTTCAATATCTTCATAAATGACTTAGATGAGGGAATAGGAGGGGCACTCATCCAATTTCCTGATGATACTAATCTGGCAGGAATAACCAACACCCCAGACAACAAGCTCAGGATCCAGAAGGATCTTGACAGACTTGCACAATGGGCCCTATCCAACAAAATAAAAGTTAATGTGGAGAAAAGCAAGGTTTTGTACCTGGACAGGAAAAACCAAAGGTACAAGTACACATTAGGTGAAACCTGGCTCAAAAACAGTAACTGTGAGAGGGGCCTTGGAGTCCCAGTGGACGATCACTTAATCATGAGTCAGCAAGTGTGTGGCAGCCGCCAAAAAAGCTAATCTAACCCTTGGTTGTATAAACGGGCATAAAATAAAAACAACCTGAAGTATTAATACTGATTTATGAAGACTTAAGTAAGACTACACTTGGAATACTGCATCCAGTTTTGGTCATCACATTGCAAATAAGATGTTGAGACTTTGGAAAAAATGCAAAGAAGAGCAACTAAAATGATTAAAGGCCTAGCAGGATTGGGGTTAGGCTAGTCTAGACTACAGAAAAGCAAGGGGGATCATCATAGTAGTATTCCAGTATTTCAGTGACTACCACAAAGAGGAAGAGGCCATTTTCAAAAGCACCAGAGGACAGAACAAGAAACAATGGAGAGAAGCTACCTGGAATTAAGGAGAACCTTCCCAACAGTGAGGAAAATAAACCGGTTGAACAGCTTGCCTTCAGAAGTTGTAGGTGGTTCAACACTGGAGGTTTTTAAGAAGAGACTGGACAGTCACTTGTCTGAAATGGTATCGGATCTCCTGCTTGAACAGGGGGATGGAGTAGAATACCTCCAAGGTCCCTTCCAGCTCTCTTCTCATTCCATCTAGAAACTTCAATGTGCTAGAGACACCACTGGTTTTCTTAAGTAGACTGTTTTTGGAATAGTTTGTTGGTTTTTATTTTCGCTGGTTGTTCTTATTTTACAATGCCTTGAGATAAAGACATGTGTTAAGGGCAATGGAGCAGTTATTGTTTATGTACAGGTTTCCTCAAAAAAAAATTCCTCAATTATCCTTTTAATCCTTGTAATTTAAAAAAAAATTCTGCTTGCACAGCCATTGAAGAAGAAAAAGTTCCATTATTAATGAAGTTTAATCACATAAGAATACATGGAGGGCAGCATCTATATTGTATCTATGTGTACATCTAAATCTATAATGTAGACGTACATTACACCTACATCTATCAGGAGAGAAGAAAACAGTGGGTTGCCCCAGGGTTCTTCCTGAGACGCAGTTCTCTCCAAAACCTTAATTAGCAATGTAGATGGGGGAAATAGAAGGAAACTCATAAAATTTGGGGACTAGGTTTCAGAAATCCATCACAGCAGCGGTGTCCAAAACGTCTGTCTGCCTTACACAGAGTTTATTTGGCTTTTATACAGTTTTAACAAGCAAAGCAAAACAGGGGTAGCAACAACATCTTATTGGTACATTGTACTTGTCAATATCTAAGTCCATCCCAGCCAGAGTGGAGGCTTCACATATCTCCTGGTACTACGTGGTTCTAATAAACAGTTGAGGTCATTGGTCATGGAGATCATGGCCGTTTAATGCGCATGTCTGTACGTAACCTTGCCTCTCTTCCCACATCTGGTTCTGCTAATTAGGTGAGCTCATAGGTATTCAAGGTAACCAGCTACTGAGATCATGGCATTTTACTGCACATGTCTTTACGTAACGTTTCCTCTATTGCTACATCTCACACTTTTTTGTTTTGTTAGACAAGGCATCGTAAGAGGGGCTAGTAAAAGGATCATAATCAAAAAAGGAATATCCTTGCAATTGTTTATACTGTACTTGACCCTGAAGCAATGCAGGTGAGGGTTTAGGGCAAAAAGCTGTGATACACATATTTTGCAAACGGAGGGAAGGCAGTGAATAAAACAGCACCCACCAATCAAAATAGCACAAATGATAACTAAATAACATATAACATTTCCCAATAAACCTGTGGGCAACCAAGCACAAAAGCTTTCCCACAAGATCTTAAAATATCAATTTTCAAATCAGAGGCCAAATTGTGTAAAATATTGAATTGCTGGATGGTAATTTATCTAAAAGATTGAAACAACACATTAATTACTAAAATAGCTAAAAAAAGTAACATTACTTTTACCAAATTACCCACAACATTAATATTAAAATTAGCACAAGCAACAAGCGCCGACGCACCCACTATGAATATAGCCAATGCTACATATTCTACTTTATTAAGCAAAACTATCTCAGAGTCACAAATGCTGTCTAGCGTGACTCCACGTCGAAAACGGCTTGAGTGAAGTTGCTGTTTGGAAAGCAAAACAGGAATTAACTAGCTAAGACAACATTGTGCTTCACTAATATTAGCAGGATATATAATTAAAAGTTTCTTGACCATATGTAAAAACTATCCTTGCAAGAGCCAAACATCAGCAAAGTGAAAGGAAATCTCCTAAAAGCTGAACAATTTAAAGCAGGTGAACTAAGATGAAAACAGTGAGGTTTTTCACTTGACGATGTACAAGTAACTATTTTTGTGCATGTTGCATTGTCAGGAACTGCTACTATCAGAGTATACAAAGCAGTTGCATCCAGGGGGCGGATCATAGGCAATCAATCCCCAACTAGATATAGTCTTATAGTTAAAGTTTTCATTCAATAGCAATTTACTCAAACCAGTGAAGTTTTGAATTACTGCAGACAGGAATCAAGCAAGTAGAAAGCAAATTTTCCATGTCATATGATTCAGATAAGCAAAAGACATCAGTTTATGTGATATTAGCTAGCTGCACCCATAGATTTTTGCTTCAGTCTCTGTTCAAATGAGTTTTTGGGTGAGATGACAGCAGCTATCGCTAAAGGGAAGCAATTAACAATCAAACAAACAAATGATGACTAAGGAATTGGCAGTTAAAACCGCAAAAATGGCAGCGCATAAGTTCTCGGGGGTTTGTTCCACGTGTCGTTGTTGCAGCACTGCTTGCGCTTTGGAGGTCAGGGTTTTTCACATCACTGGACAGCTGGTCCGACAATATCGTATTGGCCACTGTGCCATCTGTAGAGTCACCTTGGTCATCTCTGGAACTGGATTTGGGGACTGATACCACGACATCCTTAGCTGGATGAACACAATGTGCTAGAATCCACAAAGACCTGTAGAAGCAAGCACAGCATATCCTCGTCCCCTTAGAGGGGGAGGCAAACAAACTTTTTTTACCTGTTGTGTTACCCATGCCAAATTGTTGGCTACCCGAGAATCCCTCCTTTTTCATTCGTTTGTGAAGACAGTCCTTAAAGGACCAATTAGCACATTCCACAATGGCTGGACCTGTGGAATTGTAAGGAAGCCCATGAATTAGAGCAGTGTTCCAAGTTGTACAAAATTGCAAAAAAAGGCCAATGAAAAATAGGCCAGGCCATTATTAGTTTTTAAAGAGAAAAATCGACCCAAAATAGCAATAGCTGAAAAAAGATGAGAAATAGCATGATTAGCTGTTTCTTCTTGTTAAGATGTGGCCCACAGCACTCCTGAATAGGTAAAAATAGATAAATGTATATACTTCCAGGGAGCCAGAGAGGGAACATAGGTAACATCCACCATAGTTGATTAGAGGCCAAACCACGGGGATTAACTTCCGTGTCCCCAAAGGGGGATGCCCCAGAACACTGGGGACAAGATGAAACAATCTGCTTGGCCTGGTCGAGTGGAATATGGTAAACTTATGTCAGTCTCCTGGCATTCTGATGTAAAAAAGAGTGATTAAAAAATAGATCTGAAAAGAAAGTAGATAAAACATGAACAGTTGCATCTGAGTTGAATAGCACTGATGATGTTACCTACTTTGGTAATGAAACGTCTGTAAGAAAACCACCAAGCTCAGAAAGCAGCAAGGATCCCACTATCCTCCATCTCCACCTCCTCTTTCTCCTTCTCCTTCTCCTTTTTGTCCTATCTTTCTCCTTTAAATGGCAGAGAGAAGCCGAACTCCGCCACCCCCATTCATAGGAGCTGCGGCTCCCTTTATGTCCCCCCCCCACACCCTCCTTCCCGAGAGTCGAAGCTCCTGAAAGGGACAGGCAGGCTGCCACAGCTCCATTGAGAAGACATTTCTGAGAAGAGAAACTTCTCCAGTCCAGCTGTGCCCATGCGATCGGAGCAACCACACAGCTCACCTCACTGGCTGTCTCCCTGGTGACGGGCTGGCGGTTGCCAGCGCTCCACCAGCTCGGGTGCAGCCCAACCAGAGAAATTTCTCTTCTCAGAAATGTCTTCTCAGTGGAGCTGTGGCAGCCTGCCTGTCCCTTTCAGGCGCTTCGATCTCCGGGAGGGAGGGTGCGGGGGGCACGTAACTCCAGCCTCTCTCTCTCACACACACACACATGTTGCTCAGTAACCCTAACCTTCGCACTCTTATCTGCGCTCGCCTCGACTCCTCATGACTGCAATAGATGTCCAGATCGGCTTTTAGGGCTAGGGTTTCCAGCCCCCGCCGCTTCTGGACGTCTATTGCCGTCGCGAGGAGCCAAGGAGAGTGCGGAGAAGAACGCGAAGGTTCTTGGCACTCCAGAAAGCCACAAAAGTGGCTGGGAGAGGTGTGTGGCATGGTTTAGCCTCCCTGGACATCGCAGCAGCAGCCCCAAGTGTGCTGATCTCGCCATTTTTTGCATCAGGGCATGCTGCAAGAGAGGGGGAGTGAAGAACTTTTTCAGCTGGCGCAAAGGACTTCCCGGGACTTGCTTTAGTGAGCACCGGCCCGCACCTCCACCACCACCAATCCGGAAAAGGTCTTTACTCCCTCTCTCTTCCAGCACGCCCCAATGCAAAAAATGCCAAGGCCTTGCAAGGTCCCCAAATTTGGGCCGGCCGCGCCGCATAAGCTCCCGCCGTCGTCCCCACCCCTGTGCTTTCTGGTGGCCCTGCACTATAAGCGAGCCCGGGATCCTTGCAAGGCCGCAAAAGGTAACCAGACTCGCTTATAGTTAAGGTGACCAACCGTCCTCCTTTAGGGAGGACAGTCCTTCTTTTGTAAGTTCTGTCCTCCCTCGAAAAGTGTCCTCCTACATGTCCTCCTTTTTGATATTTGAAGGCTAATCTGTTGCGCGTTATGTGACGTATTTTATTAAACAGTTTTTAATGGTGTTTTTTTTACTTCATCTCAAGTATATTGAACAGATATTGAATCTTGTGTTGAATTTTTATCTAAAGAAATGCTAGACATTAAAATAGATGACAATTGTCTCTTTGAAGAAATTAGAAGACTGAATGTATATTTAAATTCTGAAAAATTAATACAATGGGAAAATCAACATGTTGAAATTGATAAAAGATGGGTGGATATTTTCAGCCATTTCAAAAATGAACATATTCCATGTGAACATTTATTTATACTTGTTCAATTTACGTTGTGCTGCCCTGGAACTAATGCAGCAGTTGAAAGAGTTTTTTTTCAATTGCCAATGATTTTTGGACAAGTGAGAAATCGAGATTGAATGTTGATACTCTAGCTGCAGCACTTGCCGTAAAATTCAATATGAAGGATATTTCTTGTTCAGATATTTCCAATATATTGTTAGAAGATGATACATTGACAAAAAATATTAATTCAATGGAAAAGTACTCATTTAAATAATAATTAACAGGCATGTAAGCATAATTACAATATAAAATGTTGCAAATGTTTTTATTATGCATATATCATATTTTAGTGTATTATTGTTGCAATGAATAAAATATTTCTTTTATTTACGATATATTTTTTCCAATTTATTTGTCCTCGTTTTCATTGTAAGAAAGTTGGTCACCTTAGCATTTTGGACAATAGAACGTGTTTTGTCCTCCTTTTCATTGTAAAAAAGTTGGTCACCTTATTATAGTGCAGGGCCACAGCAGCTCCCCCCGCCCCACGCTTAGTTGCAGCTTACTCCGGGAAGCCGTGAAAGTGGCTGGGAGAGGCACGCAGTTTGGTTTAGCCTCCCTGGACATCGCAGCAGCAGCCCCAAGTGTGCCAATCTCGCCATTTTTTGCATCAGGGCTTGCTGCAAGAGGGGGGGAGTGAAGACCTTTTCCAGCTGGCGCAAAGGACTTCCCTGGACTTGCTTTAGTGATCACGGGCCCGCACCTCCACCACCAAAAATCCAGAAAAAGTCTTTACTTCCTCTCTCTTGCAGCACGCCCCAATGCAAAAAACGCCAAGGCCT
The DNA here is from genome assembly GCF_964273705.1 of Natrix helvetica. Lineage (NCBI taxonomy): Eukaryota > Metazoa > Chordata > Lepidosauria > Squamata > Natricidae > Natrix > Natrix helvetica. Next base: position 338,981,205 of record NC_138548.1, read on the forward strand.
TGCAAGGTCCCCGAACTTGGGCCGGCCATGCCGCATAAGCTCCCGCCGTCGTCCCCACCCCTGTGCTTTCTGGTGGCCATGCGGCCATGCGCTATAAGCGAGCCCGGGATCCTTGCAACGCTGCAAAAGGTCACCGGACTCACTTATAGTGCAGGGCCATGGCAGCCCCCCCCGCCCCACGCTTAGTTGCAGCTTACTTACCTCCTCGGAGTCAGCAGGCTGCAATAGAGCGCCAAACAGTAAAAAAAGGTAAGTGGGTTTAGATAGGGTTCTTAGAGGCGGGCGGGGCGATTGGTGAGGTAGCCAATCAGTGAGCGATAGGCGGGGCTAGGATAGTGCAGACAGGTGGTGGGAGCGAGCAATGGAGAGGCTTCTGGACGGACGGGGGCGAGTGCGGGAGTGACATGGCCAGGGCAGGAACTTACTTCCGGGTCCATTGACCAACCGGTTTTCATGAAAGTCCTTGTAAGCAATCGCTCCTCTCATTCGCCCTCCATCTGAAAAAACAGTTAAAGCTTGCAAAAGCAGAGAAATGAAAGCAATAGGAAAATATGAAATACAGCCCACAGTCAGTTAAAGCACACTGAAGAGATAAGTTATCCAAAAAATAAAATTGAAAATCAGTGTTAGCTGACAATTTATATGATTCACAAATGGAATGCTCAAAATCTCATTAATCTTTTCAACTGTGGCAAGGGCTGTGAAAGAAAAAAAATCGCAATGAGATCGTTGGACTGTTTTCCTTTGGTCAATAAATCAAATAAAGAACAAGTGCATATGCCGGCAAAAAAGAATACGGACGACCCCAAGTAAGGGTCCCCAACAACTGTTGTAAATTAATTAGCAAAATACTTTCGTGTACGTTTAAACAAAGGAAAAACCAGAGCAAGAAGAGATTACAAGATTTCACGAAGTTGTACTTTTTCTGGATCAATCTGCAAATCACTTACACAAGTTTTTAATTTCTGAAAGCCAATTAAGTGATATCTTTGGGGCTCCAATTAAAATATCATTCATAAATCAACCAACAAAATAACTTTGGACATTTTGCTTTTAGCTTCGACCCTTGATAGAAAGGCCGTGGGAGGTTGCAGGCATAACCCCCCCTGGATTTTGACATTCCAAATTAGTTCGACAAGAGGCTGTTCCTATATCTTTACACGCTTTAATCATATCTGCCAAATCAGGATCGTTCCCAAGACTAATAATGGCCCTATGGCATTCAAAAGTAGCATTTTCCTTTGCTAAAAACATCAACAACTCCATCTGAGCCTCAGAATTATCTATTTGTTGTTTTAAAGCATCCTGCAATGTGTCTATCTGCCTTACACAGAGTTTATTTGGCTTTTATTCAATTTTAACAAGCAAAGCAAACCAGGGATAGCAACAGGATCTTATTGGTACATTTTACTTGTCAATATCTAAGTCCATCCCAGCCAGAGTGGAGGCTTCACATCAATGACTTGCGGTGAGGTTTATGGCTGGTGAGGCACTGACACAGTGGTGGGTTTCAAATATTTTTAGACTTGTGGACTGCAACTCCCAGAATTCCACAGCCAGGAATGCTCAGTTCCAATTTAAAATGATAGCGTTTGTTTCTCTCTCCCTTCCTCCCCCCACCACACTCACTCACACACAGAAATTGGATTGGACTATCTCTCCTACCCCCTTCCCTCTCTCACTCACTCTCAAACAAGCACACACACACACATACAAGTTGGATTAGATATCTTTTCCAGTGGCTTGAAAGCAGCTCCTCTGCCTTCCCCCCCATTCCCCTGCTGCCTTCCCCAAACACCTCCACCATTGCAAATGCAGCCTGCTGTCTGGGTGGGAAATGCCTGGAATGCAATAAAGCCCACTCACTCACCTCCTGCTGGCAGGCTGGGGTGAGAGGAGAGGCAGAGAAGCCGGAGGGGAGCCAATGCGAGCCTTCCAAAAGAAAGAGGCTGGGGGAAAGTGTGTGTGCTACAGCATGGCTCTTTGCCTGGCTTCCGTGGATGACTCTGCTTAACTGTTTTAAAAAAGCCTCTAAAAAACCACCCTCTACTATAAGGCAGGAGAACTGCGTGCCTCAACTACGTCAGGAATTTTTAGGCTTTTAACTCTTGCTTAACTCTGCTCGAGTGATCATAAAACACCTAAAGTCAGACTAGATGAGGCATGCAGTTTATTTTCCAAAGCATCAATGGTAACATAAGTAATAGATGAAAAGTTATCAGATAACTCCGGCCTAGAACCAAAGAGAAATTTATTGACAGAACAATTATCTAGTGGAACAGCTGGATTCCAGATGATTTTGGTGTTCTATCACTGCAGCTTTTCAAGAACACATTGGACAGGCGTAATTCTGCAATGGTGTGGGGTTTCCTGCTGGAGCAGGGAATTGGGCTAAACAACACGCAAGATTCCTTCCAACTATGTTACTGGGTATTTTGAATCTCTTGAGTAAGAAGAAGGCTGAATCCGATTTCTTCTGTGCCCCTTCGCTCCCTGTATAAAAGGATGTAGCTTTCTACAGGAACCCTTCTTAAAAGTGAAAGGGGGCACGTGGGTGTAACTCTGTCAGAAGCGATTGGATAAAGAAGGGTTATGGATAGAGAGGAAAACAACCTCTTCCTTTCTGGGCCCTGATGGAAAAGGCACCGTTTCCACCCTTTGCATAAGCCCCTTCCATGCACGCAAGAATCCGCCAGGTGTGTCCCTCTAAAACGAGAACCGGACGCCGTGCGATTCCCCATTCGGCCACTGGAGGGCGGACATCAGAGGTGATTTACCATAGGAGAATGGAAGGGATGTGACGTCACTGGATCTGACGTCTCTATTTAACACTCTGAGCTTCGCAGGAGGTTTGAGTGGGTGCCGGAAAGTCTTGAAGGGAGGAGAACTCCAGGTGGGCAGAGTAAGTGGCGGTGTGTGTGTGAGTCTCCGCGTGCAAATGGGGAGGGGGGAACGGGGTGCTGGTGCTAGAGAAGGAAGGGAGAGAAGCCAAGTCCTCATGCAGGTTCCATCTTCGGAGTCCTGGGAATGGGAGAGCCCGGGACCCCATGTTCCCCTGCCGCCCTTCTTCATGCAGGTGCCAGGCAGAGGGAAGCGGTGCCCAGGACGAGCCGCGTTGCCCCAGGAACAAATCCCCAGAGAGGAGGGAGGGTCCCAGGGGAATCCTCCCCCCCCCCCCCCCCATAGCCTGGAGGAAGCTCCGAGGTCGGAGAAGGGGAGAGCCTGGAGGGGAAATCTGGAGCAGGGAATAAGAAGATGGTTGCAAGGGAGGAACTGCAGGAGATTCTGGCCGTCTTCTCCTTAGGTGCTGCAGGGGACTAAAATAGGGTTGGATCCCCAGGAGTTCAATTTCTCTTGGGAGGGTGAGTGAACCAGCACATCACTAACCCCAGGTGTCTCATGTGAACAGCTGCTTAGCCTGTTTGTGTTTGGGTATTTTTGTGAACCTACCTGCATGTAGTTGTGTGATTTGGCTGTTCAAAAGCAAACCCTGAAGAAAGGGAACATCCAAAGCAGGGTTTTAAAAAGTGAACTTTCATGGTTTGTTCACCTGTTAGAGTTTGGCATCTTGGGTAAGTAAATAAATAAGTAAGTAAATCTCTATTATGGTCAAAGACCAGCAATACACATTAGTTTTTACAATATGTTAAAAAGCACTGACATTAAGATATAATTAAAAAGTATTGACATTAAAAGTGGAAAATAATATGTTCTCAGATTGTTCGGGTCACTCCCTGGTTTACCTGGGTGCAATGCTGTTAAGTATAGGAGTAAATAAAATGGTCCAAAGATTGTTAGAGATACGTCCAGATAATTGGTACAAGATGACAACTATACTTCTATAGCCAATTTTTTTCTTATGGACATTGCAGCAGCACAGAACTTTGCCACTGCATACGTGGTAACCGGGTTAGTGTCCTAGAGGAGACAGCCTAGATAAAAATTGTCTGCCCTCCCTGGCAATCTCTCTAATAAGGGGAGAATATGTGCAGACCTACAAGTTCTGTATAGCTCGCAGTGTAATAGAACATGTGAATTATCTTCCACTTCTCCTTTACCACATATACAAACCCCTTCTGCTATAGGTGTTCTCTTATACCTGCCCTGGAGGAGTGCTGAAGGAAGAACGTTAAATCTGGCTCTGAAGAAAGCTATTCTTTGTTTTGGGAAGATCAGGTCATTTAGATATCTTGCCGATTCCCACACACCCTGTTTGATTCTGTCCCTACGGTGGAGAGGCAACCTATTTAGTTCTTCTTGGAGCTCCATGTCCTTCATTCTATTAATTACTACTTGCTTTGCTTGATCAAAGCCTAGGGACATTAAGAATAACGGTGAGAGCCCATAAGAGTACGTAGCTCTATGGTTTCAGGGGCTAACATCCATTTGGTAACTTCCTTAGCGTTTTTCTCATTCCATTTAATTTTTACCTGGGTATTTTGAGTCTCTAACCTGGGTAGGTAGGCTGTGCCTGCCCTTAGAGATTTCTGGTGCAATGTGAGAGTAAGGAGTATAGTATTATGATCGCTTTCCAGTCGTGAATCTACCTCCATCTTGTGTAAGAACTTCAGGAGGTCATATGATCTTATCCAGTAATCAACTGTGGACTTTCTTCCTGCTCCCCGATAAGTATATTCTGCTGGAAAGTCGCCCCATGTGGACCCGTTAAGGATACAAAGATCCAAACATACAGTCATTTGTCTTACACACAAACCTGCCTGATTAGCTTTATGGTCTTTTAATTGTCTGGAATGCAAAGATTCTCCTGTTACATTTTCATCATAGTGAATCTTAAAATGATTAAATAATGCTTGATCATTTGGTCCCATTCTAGCATTTAAGTCCCCCCCCCCCCCTATAATTATTGCAGCTTTGGGGAATTTGGCTGAACAGTCAAGAATAAAATCATCTATGCTGTCCCAAATCTTGTTAATCACATTATTCTTATTAAATGGAGGAATATAGATATTAAAAAGCAAAATCTCCACCTGTTTAAATAAGAGTAATGTAGTTACAACCCACTGCCACCTTTCCAGCGGTACACATTTAAATTGCCAGGATATATTAACTAATGTCACAATATCCCCTTTAGCTCTTCCCCCCCCTTGCTTGGGACAGCCGGGATTGAGTTAACCCAATAGCCATCTAACTGAATATCTGTGGAGGCCCAGGTTTCCTGCAAGAAGATTGGGATATATAGTCAAAAAAGAGTTGGTCTTTTGATGGAACAGACCAACCTGCTATATTGCAGGTTATAAGGGAAAGTGGGTCATCTTTTGCAGCTCATCAGGAAACTTGATTTATACAAAGGGAAGCTGTCTGGTTGTTACCATGGATTGAGGTGTCATCAGACACTGAATTGGCCTTCTGTAAAAATAGGGAGGACCCGTCTAGGCCATGTGTAGACTCCTGAGGAACTTGTTTAGGGTAAGAGGTTTTAGCACCAGCTAACAGAGCTTGCCATTCCGATGCCTTTTCTCTGGGTGTAGGACAAGGAGTTATTAGGTCCAATGTTCCCTCTAATTTTTTTTCGATGTGAACAGAAAAGTATAGTGTTTGAGCGGCACATTTTCATGCCTGAGCACCCGAATTTTTTTCACAGGTGTCACCTAAGACAACAACGAAATCAGTATTATTTGAAACTCAAAGTTATGTTTCTTCAACGTACCCGCTTAATTCAAAGTGTTATATAATATCAGTATCACTTAACAACGCTCCTGCTTAGCAACCAAAATGTTGGCTCAGAAACTCTGGCATTTGAAGCACGCAACTCTTAAAGCTGTCAAGTTACAAGACCCTTGCACCCCTAACCCTTTAGGGAAAAAAAACCCCAGGGGTCTTCAAACCTGACAGCTTTAAGATTTGTGGACTTCAACTCCCAGAATTTCTCCTCCAGTCCTGTTGGCTCAGGAACTCTGGCATTTGAAGCATGGAAGTCTTAAAGCTGTCAAGTTACAAGACCCTTCCACCCCTAGAAAAAAAATGCAGAGGTCTTCAAACCTGACAGCTTTAACACTTGTGGACTTCAACTCCCAGAATTCCTCCTCCAGTCATGTTGCAGCGACGTCATCTGCGTGGATCTGCTCCATCTTTGCTTTCTTCATTGTGGGCAGGGCTTCTGCTGAAGATGCCGACGAGTACAAGTCGCCACCAGAATAACTGCTGCTACCTCCTCCTCCTCCTCCTCCAACAGAATCACCAGATTTGCTCCTGAGCTCAGCGCTGGGTTACCTCTGCCCCCTCCCCCTCCTCCATGCTTTTGAGGAGCCATGAGGCTTTTTTTTCTCCTGCTCCCCCCTCGCCTTCCTACTGGCTCCTGCAGCCTCATGGCTCCTCAAAAGCACAGCGGAGGAGGAGGAGGGGGCAGGGGTAACCCAGCGCTGACTGAGCTCAGCTGCTCCGAGTGGAGGGGAGGCACCGCTGCCACGCACGGAGATGCCGGCTGGAGCTTTGGCGGCTTCATCTCAGCCGCAGCGCCGGGCGGCAAATCCGGCAGTGCTGCCTGTTAGAGGAGGAGGAGGAGGAGGTGGCAGCAGTTCTTCCGGTGGCGGTGGGGGCTTTGGGGCTTCACAACTAGCCTCAGTCGCCCCGTGCTCCTCAAAGCAAGTCTGGGGAAGTCCTTTGCAGGCGGCCCGTTCTAGCTGCCTGCAAAGGACCTCCCCAGCTTCCAAAGCCTGTGGCAATAGAAATCACTGCGCGGCAGTTGAAAACTGCTGCACGGTGTTTTCTTGCCACCTGCGCGCTAGCGCAGCCGCGCACCTTAGAGGGAACGTAGATTAGGTCATCTTTCATTCTTTGAGATGGTGGCTCTGACGTGGGTCGACTCTCAGTTTCTTGGTTTGGTGCTGAAGGTGTCATGGGATATTCACACAGGGATGAAAACATCTCCACCTCTACTGGGATCACTAATACCCACTTTGGGTCTTGGCTTCTATTTTCCATGATCTTGTATTCATGTAATCCCTTGTCCTCTGGGGGAGAAGTGAGAGGCTCAATTATTGGGGAAACCAGATCTATAAGCGGCTCTGCTGTATCCATTGTGACCAATAAGGATTTCTTTAAATTTTCTAACTTATATAATATATTGTCTTGTTCTTTTCTTGGGAGAGCACCAAAAGCGTTAATGAGACCAGCTTCTGTGCTGTTAAGTATCTCTTCATCGGGCAGGGCTGGTTGACTCCCACTGTCTTTCTCTCTCTTTTCCAAGGTTGAAAATGAGGAGGAGGCAGCCACCTTGGGAGCTTGCATGTTAGCTATTAACGGAGTAACCCTTTCTCTGATGGAAATGATTTGGAAGGAGGCTGAATATGCCTTCATCATGAATAACATCTGTGGTATGGTGGGCTGTTTGAAAGACAGGAGAATCCACTTCCAATTTGGGGCCTCAGGTAGCCACTCCACAGCACGGAGATCAATCATGCCCCTGTGACAGTGAAGAAGCTGGCTTAGGGAATTTAGTATTGCACTTCTGGAATTCCAACGTCCATAATTAAGTCCATTCATATGGATTCTAAAAGCTATCCGTTGGGTTTGTAGTGAGCGATGTGATTGTTGTAATTGAGGAGGGATGCTTTCCTGATTTCTTCTTTATTGGTACCTTTTCCTCTCGTTGCCTTGTCTGGGGAGGGACTGTTTTTCTGAGAGGACTGTCACCTTTTATCCGACTCTTTAACTGTTTCTCTGGCTCTTTGCTTTTTTTACTCTTCCTTATCCTGCATATGGGAGTTAACCAAGTCTTCTGCAAGAACTTTAGTGGGGGGGAACTGGGGCCCGATATTGTACTTGAAGAAAAACAGCTAAATCTTTTTTCAATGTCTCTACATCATGTTGGATGGCAATTAATTCTTCAAATATTGAAACCACCGTTTGCGCTGTGAGAAGGCATTGCTATGCCATAAACTCAGTTGAATTTTCCCAAGGTAAACTCTCCGTACTCTGAATTATCTGGTTGTTGGTTGCCTTTTTTGCCTTTAGCTCAGCTTCCATATAGGAAGTTATTGGGCTAGTTGTTTGTGAGAAGAGCTGGCTTTCAGTTTGTTCCCCCTATGCCAGAACGGGAAAGTCTAATAAATGCTGTTTTGCCACATCTTTTTGCCGGTCCCGTTCTAATCTCTCCAGAATGTTGGGGATGGGGTGGGGGGTTAGTTTTATTTACAGATCTCTTGCCAACAAAGAGCTCCTCAATTCTTGGTTGTTTTGCTGTCTTCATTGGAGGGAGTAATCCAGGGCTGGTGCCATTTCGTTTCTTTCTTTTTCCCATGCTCTTTTAATTCTTAGCAGCAACAAACGTTTTTGTTTGTATTATGTTCTACGCTGTTATCTCCACCAAAAAATGTTAATTAAATAAAAAAGGATCCAATGGGAGTACTAAAAATTGATAAAATAAAATAAAACCGGGAGGCACTACTGCAAACACGATCCAGCTGCACCAGCTGCAGCTCCGCCCACTGTTGGCATCTTGGGTAAAACCTGGAAACATGGACACTGTTTGGAAATATGGTTTAATGGTGGGCAGGACTACATGCTTTGAAGTCTTGGATGTCAAGTCTTTGACTTGCGACCAGTCTTAAGTCCTCCACTTATGACTGACAGCCCGGCAACCAAAGGCTTGCACCTATTGGCCAAGACACGCCGGGCTGGAAGCGGACTTTTACAATGCTCCTATTGGTTGCTCTGCTTGACAGCTCCCATATAAATTGCTGTCAAGCATGGCAAGGTGCTCAAGTTGTTGTTACCTTGCGGTCTAGTTGTGTTCTAATAAAAGTTGTTGCACGGAGCTCAACGAGTCCTGACGCCTCATTCTCCGTTAAGAATTCAAAGAGAGAGAGAGAGATTTATTTATATCCTCTCTTGAGTCCCACCTTGAAGCTTCCTGTTCCTGTGAAAGAAATATATTCTGATTGGTTGTCAGAACCCATGAGGCCATGCAGGGTAACTCTGTAGGTTGTCTTGAGTCCCAGGCTTGGTTGAATCTTGCTGGGTGATGTGAGTTCTTTTGCTAGATGGTACAGGGCTAATCCTATCATGTCCTGAGGGTGAATCCCATCACCCTGGAGCTGAAACGGGGAGGGGAACTGCAGGGAGCTGCTTTGTCTTTAAAATGCACTATATTGCCAAAAGTATTTGCTCACAACTGCTTCTGATTATGTGGATGGGTGAGCAAATACTTTTGGCAATATTGTGTATGTTTCTCCTTTTGTCATCCAGGGAAATATAATATTCTGCTTTTTAATATTTCCTAAAATATTTCATTCTTCTAGGATGTGGGTGGGTGGGTGCTAACTTCCTTCATAGGTGTTTACAAAGCAAGCCCTACTTTGTGAGAAAGAAAGAAAGAAAGAAAGAAAGAAAGAAAGAAAGAAAGAAAGAAAGAAAGAAAGAAAGAAATTGAAAAATTTGTACAAAATGCATTTATTCAATATTCCAAGTCCTTGATGGAAATCAATCCCATATTTTGTACAAACACACATTCCTGCACAAAGACTAACTGTTCAATTTCGCTGTAATCCTTTATTAGCTGAGAAAAATGAGTGTTGTTCAGGGGTTAAATCTATCCCTTTCTGCTTAACCTCACATACAGAAATTGGAAACCATTTATACTACCTCTCTGGGAGGCAAAAAGTTGGACAAAGACGGCTGAAAGTCTTGCCTGACCTGTAGCTACAGGAATGGTACTATGAATAGAAAGGTGGTTGGAGATCAAAAAGATTCCCTGGGACCCATTTGAAGTTGCAGGAAGAAGAAGGAATGAAAAGCCACTCTTTAGAGAATAAGGAAATTGGAAAAGGCCCTTTGGGTGTCCAGCCTGGGAGCTATGAAGAGATCTGGGCAAGAACTGGGCAGAAGATCCTGGAGGAGACAACCACCCTTTCAGAAGTTCAGCCATGGAAGTTCAGCAGCTTCCAGCAAGAGGAGGATGAAGGACCGCGAGGACTTTGCAGCCAACTCCATTCCTTTTGTAGTCGATGGTTGAGATCAGAAAAGTACAAAAAGGCGCAGATACTGGACCTGGTTGTTTTGGAACAGTTCTTGGCGCTTCTGCCCCTGAACATTGAGAGCTGGGTACGAGAGTGTGGAGCAGAGACCAGCTCCCAGGCGGTGGCCCTGGTGGAAGGTTATCTCCTGAGCCAGGGGGTGGAGCAGAAGGAGAGGATTGACTGGCAGGTGAGAGACCTAATCTAATGCACTAAATCTAACAGTGGGTTTGAATTCTTAACTCATGTCTACCAGAGTTCTTTGGCATCCATTATACATGGAGATACTGTCCTTCTAATTCTTGTAGGACCTTAATAATAATAATAATAATAATAATAATAATAATAATAATAATAATAATAATAATAATAATAATAATAATAATAATAATAATAATAATAATAATAATAATAATAATAAACTTTTATTTCTAGACCGCACCCTTTCCTAGGCTGGACTCGGGGCGGTGTACAGTCATGTTAAAACCATATACAAATACATAGACATGAACATAGACGTAGACATAGACGTAGACGTAGACATAGACGGAGGAGGTAAAAAATATACTGTACAATTCTTAGTTAAAATACAAATACAATTAAAATTCCCTTAAAAAATTCCCCAATAAAATGTTTGCCAGGAGGTGGAAGATGGAACTGTCAATCGGCTAAGCCAGCTAGTCGGAACAGGTGAGTCTTGAGCTTCAGTTGGAAGGAGCGGAGGTCATTAGTAGTTCTAATATCGGGAGGGAGGTCATTCCAGAGGGTTGGGCCCATCACAGAGAAGGCTCTACTCCTAGGCGTCACCCGCTGGCACTGCTTGGCGGATGGCACCTGGAGGAGTCCCTCCCTGTGAGAGCGGATAGGTCGTAGAGATGTATGAGGTGAGATGCGGTCCCGCAGGTAACTAGGTCCCATGCCATGGAGCGCTTTGAAGATAGTAACCAACACCTTGAAACGCACCCGAAAAACCACAGGCAGCCAGTGCAGCTCGCGCAGGAATGGTGTTATATGGGAGTATCTAGATCCTCCCATGATAACCCGCGCGGCCGCATTCTGAACTAGCTGTAGTCTTTGGGTGCATCTCAAGGGGAGCCCCATGTAGAGAGCATTGCAGTAGTCCAGGCGAGACGTCACCAGCGCATGAGTGACTGTGCGTAGGGCGTCCCGATCCAATAGGGGGCGCAATTGATGCACCAGGCGAACCTGGTGGAACGCCCCCCTCGCCACGGCCGTCAGATGGTCATCCATCGACAGCCGGGCATCAAGGAGGACGCCCAGATTGCGCGCCCGTTCCACGGGGGGCAATAATTCGCCCCCTATGGCCAGTGATGGCGTCAACTGGTTAAATCGGGGCGCCGGTAGCCACAGCCACTCAGTCTTGGAAGGGTTGAGTTTAAGTCTGTTGTCCCCCATCCAGACCCGCACGGCTTCCAAACACCGGGACAACATTTCGACGGCCTCGTTGGGGTGGTTTGGGGTGGAAATGTACAGCTGTGTATCATCAGCGTACAGATGGTATCCAACCCCAAAACCACGGATGATCTCACCCAGCGGCTTCATGTATGTGTTGAACAGGAGGGGCGAGAGGACCGAACCCTGAGGCACCCCACAAGTGAGTGGCCTCAGGGTCGACCTCTGCTCCCCTGCCAACACACACTGCGTCCGGTCGGAGAGATAGGAGCGGAACCACCGCAAAACGGTGCCCCCCCACGCCCATCTCTTCCAGCCGGCGCAATAAGATACCATGGTCGATGGTATCGAAAGCCGCTGATAGATCTAATAGGACCAGGATAGAGGAACAACCCCTATCTCTGGCCCTCCATAGATCATCTATCAACGCGACCAAGGCCGTCTCCGTGCTGTGACCGGGTCAAAAGCCGGACTGGCGTGGGTCAAGATAGACTGCTTCCTCCAGGTGACGTGGGAACTGTTGCGGCACCACACTCTCTACAACCTTCGCTAAAAAGGGAAGGTTGGAGACGGGACGATAATTAGCTAGCTCCTCCGGATCCAGGGAAGGCCTCTTGAGCAGGGGCCTCACCACCGCCTCTTTCAAGGCGGTCGGCAAGGACCCCTCCTCCAGTGAAGCATTCACCAGACCCAGGAGCCAGCCTCGTGTAACCTCCCAGGATGCCAGTACAAGCCAGGAGGGACACGGGTCCAGTAAACATGAGGTGGCTCGCAGTCGCCCACGTAACCTGTCCAAGTCCTCGGGGGCAACAGAGTCAAACTCCTCCCAGCAAGGTGTCTCAAGACTTGCTTCCGACGCCTCCCCTGGTCCACTGAAGGGGGCCCATCCACTCCGGATCTGATCGATTTTGTCCTGCAGATATTCCCCAAACTCCTCTGCTCTACCCTGGAAAGGGGCTTCCCGCGACCTCTGAAATAAGAGAGAGCGGGTCACTCGAAACAGGGCGGCAGGGCGGTTATCCGCGGATGCAATAAGAGCGGCACAGTGTCTACGTTTGGCCGCTCTTAGAGCCACAAGGTAGGTCCGTAAATAGGCTCTTACCTGTGTTCGGTCAGATTGTTCTTTTATTTGTGATAGTCGTTCCTTTCCTAATTTCCAGCCTCACGGATGGACTTCCGGGGCATTGGTGGGGTGTTCACAGAAGAAGAATCCACTTTTCGATGTGTATTGTCCATTTATTCTTCTTGTTGTTTCCTGCCTACTTTTACAAGTCCTTCATGGTGGAAATCAGAGATCCTGAGGAAAGGAGGCATCCTTCAAGTTCATCTCCGGAAATCTCTCAGGATGTTCCAAATATGGACACGACCGGAGGTAATCTAAAGCTCTCCCGTTCCCCAGAGAGATCTCACCTGTTCTTCTATAGAACTCTTATGTTATGAATTATGCAGTGTAAATTCTGTCTCCCTCGTAGGGAAGAATAGAAGGAAGTTGACCCTTCCTGATGGTGGAACTCAAAGAACGGTTGAAACTCCAGTTCAAGTAAGAGGAAATTAATTGATTAGATTTTTTTAAAAAAAACTTTTATTTTTATTTCTCGGATTCACAAATATACATTCTCATAAGTACTGTTAATATTTATGTGTTATCTTTTAACATTGATCACAATTCATTTAGAAGTTTAAAAATACAATCAGGGCCGCTTTCCTTCCACCCCATCTATCCATCTTATTTTACAACAACCCTACTTCTTATTCCGTCTGCTTTCCTCTGAAACTCTCTTCTTCTCTACCTCCTTCCTTCCTCCTCTCCTTTCTCTTTTCTTCTTCCCCTCCCTCCCCCACTCCTCCTCTATTATTCCCCTTCCTATCCTCTCTCCTACTCTCACTACCCCTCCCTTCCTTCTGATCCTTTTCCCTTTCTTCTTTCCCTCTCCTTCCTCCTTCCGTCTTCCTCTTTCTAATCTCTCCCTCTAAACTTTCGGGTGGCATGTGCCATCTATAAAACATTTTATGCAAATTTTCTTTATATGCTGTTGCCATTGTTGGTTTACACTTCCTTTCCCATAGTTGTTGTTATTTTTCTAATTCTATCGTGTAACCAAAACCATGCTATCATTGTTTCTTTTACTTCTTCTTCCTCTAATTTAATTCTAAGTAAATAACTATCTAGTTTCTTAATCATTTTTTCATGTGTATCTTCCCATAAGTATCTTATGCAATTCTGAGCTTCCCAAGTTAAAACCATTTTCATATCTTGATTGTATTTGTGTAAACAGCCTATATCAATCCCTTGTTCTTCTAGTTCTTTTTTTCTGCTTTAGTTCTCCCCTTTCTGATAAAATATCTTTGTATCTAATAATGTTTCTCATATTCCTAATATTTGGATGTGTCAAACCTTCCATTGTTGAAAGCCATCTTGGTATTTCCAAGTAGTGTTTTCCTTTCACTTTTTCCCATAATGTTGTTGTAATGTTATTTTTCATTCAGGACTCGGACAATCCACGGATAAAAACTGTTCGTCAGCCTGTTTGTGCGGCTGACTATGCTTCTGTATCTCCTACCCGATGGTAGGAGAGGAAAGAAGGGCTGACCAGGGTGTGAGTCCTCCCTGAGGATTTTCTTCGCTCTCCTAAGGCAGGGAGCCCTAGCAATGTCGCCTACCCCATGATATTTTGTGCTGTGCTCCCCACCGTCTGTAAAGTCTTTTTATCCGCAGCTGTCAAGCCAGCATAGCACACCGTAGTGCAATGAGTGAGGACGCTTTCTATTGTGGACCGGTAGAAAAAGGTCATCAGTTGTGGTTCCACTTTATTTTTTTGCAAGACCTTAAGGAGTCAGGCTTCCCATCATGCACTTGGTTTGAGAGGGCAGGCTGATTGGCAAATGAATGGAGTAGGCTCCAAAATAATATACTTGGGGTGTGTTTCTCTCTCCAGCCATTAGATGGGGCCAGAGAGCAACAACAGTATAAACGTATATGTTGTGGCATAATACTACCCAAAATATTTCTTCAATCCAAACCTTTTCTCTGTCTGTTTTCTCACATAAACCCTGGAATGCTACCTAGCAGAGCAATTTACCTTAGTGCATAGCATTGCTTCGGGAATTTATAAGCGATAAGACCTTTTTTTTAACAATACCTCCTGGGCCTTCTGTGTACTCTCTTTCCCCGTCAGGAGGGCCTTGTCTCCTTCGAGGAGGTGGCTGTGTATTTCTCCGAGGAGGAATGGTCTCAGCTGGATCCTGGCCAAAAAGCTCTGTATTGGGAAGTCATGATGGAAAATTACAGGAACGTGGCCTCTCTTGGTAAGGGTGTTTCCTACTCTGCAGACAGAGACTTCAGGAAGACTTTTTGTAGTTGGATACCTCTGGCTGTTTCTCATTTTAAAAATCTCAAATTGATGTCATCTCTAGAGAGGAAGCAGGTAGAAACATGCCATTCTCCTGCTCCTAGGAAGGAAATAGATCCATGACATTTTCTTTAGATGCATCATGTGCCATTTCACATCTGATGTATTTTCTATTTCTATTTAAACATGTCAGGAGCAAAGTCATAGAATAAGACCTGGCTTTCTGCTTGTCTTTTATATTTTGTTTTTAAGATTGTAAAAATTGTAAGTTTTGGATGGATTTCTATCACTAGTGTGGGAGCTGCCAAAATGTTTTGAATATCTCCTTACCTTTTCCCCATATATGTATAAAAACCAATAAAAGTTTTATTAAAAAAAAAAAGAAACACGCCATTCTCCTGCTCCTAGGAAGGAAATAGATCCGTGGTGTTCTCTTTAGATGCATCCTGTGTCATTTCACATCTGATGTATTTTCTATCTCTATTTAAACATGTCAGTGGCAAAGTCATTCCTTGTCTTGATGTAATGTTAAACTCCATCGCAGATTTCAGCTTTTTTGGCCCAGATAATTCCATATCAGTCCTGTGAAGCCGTGATGGCGCAGTGGTTAGAATACAGTACTGCAGGCTACTTCTACTGCCTGCCAGCTGCCTGCAATTTGGCAGTTCGAATCCCACCAGGCTCAAGGTTGACTCAGCATTCATTCCTTCTGAGGTCAGTAAAATGAGGACCCAGATTTTGGGGGGCAATATGCTGACTCTGAAAACCGCTTAGAGAGGGCTGTAAAGCCATGTGAAGTGATATATAAGTCTAAGTGCTATTGCTATGAGGCCTAGTCATTCAAGTAAGTGAGTTAACTAGTTCTGTTTTATTTCTATCCTGTGCCTTAGAATTAGGGGCGAAATGGTGACGGTTTCCCATTGCAAACATGCAGCTTAAGCTTAATAGAAGAACACTAGTATTTTCCCCCCCTTCAATCATGTGATTTTTGGCAAATAAAAAACAAAATGCAAGGGAAACATGTTTTCTGTAAGAAGGAAAAAGAGGAGGTTGAAGATGAGTTTCAAAGGGGGATGATTTCCGGCTTATTGATCGTTTCCTTTAAACTTGTTGTATTGTTTATTTCTCTTTTCCCTTGAAGGTGTTAATGAGAATGTCCATGAAGAGTCAAGGGAATCATTCCAAGGGTTCAGGCATGGAGAAGTAATGGAGAAGCCTGCAATTCAAATGGAATTCCACAGGCAGGAGAGAAACCCCTCAAGTAATTGGAATAAGGAAAGCTCATCTTCCATTGAGGCTCACATGCAGGAGCTTCTTGAGGAAGGGGGAAAAATACAGAAGAAATATATGGGGAAAGGTGTAAAACTATCCAAAGACACATTAGAGGTAAATGAACACTATCCATCCACATCCAAAGGCCGAGATTATATACCCAAAGACAATGGAAAAAATTACAATTGGAGTATCCCATTTTCTCAGGAAAATGAGTCTCTTATATCACAAAAAAGTCTTCCCATCGGGGAGACTCTGGAGGATGGAAAGAGCTTCTGTGAAAGGAAGACTTTGACTGCTCAGGAAAGAAACCACAAGGAGAAGCCATATAAGTGCATGGACTGTGGAAAGAGCTTCAACAAAGAGAGTAATCTTACATTCCATAAAATGATTCATATGGGGAAGAAGCCATTTAAATGCCTGGAGTGTGGAAAGAGCTTCTTCCAGTCTAGTGGCCTCATTAGTCATAAAAGGATCCACACAGGGGAAAGGCCATTTAAATGCCTGGAGTGTGGAAAGAGCTTCTTCCAGTCTAGCGGCCTCATTAGTCATAAAAGGATCCACACAGGGGAAAGGCCATTTAAATGCCTGGAGTGTGGAAAGAGCTTCTTCCAGTCTAGCGGCCTCATTAGTCATAAAAGGATCCACACAGGGGAAAGGCCATTTAAATGCATGGAGTGTGGGAAGGGCTTCAGTACAAGCAGCACCCTTACTATCCATAAAAGGATCCACACCAGGGAAAAGCCATATAAATGCATGGAGTGTGGAAAGGGCTTCAGTACAAGCAGCACCCTTACTATCCATAAAAGGATCCACACCAGGGAAAAGCCATATAAATGCATGGAGTGTGGAAAGGGCTTCAGTCAAAGCAGTACCCTTACCGCCCATAAGAGGATCCACACAGGGGAGAAGCCATTTAAATGCATGGAGTGTGGAAAGGGCTTCAAAACAAGCAGTGCCTTTACCAACCATAAGAGGATCCACACAGGGGAAAGGCCATTTAAATGCCTGGCGTGTGGAAAGGGCTTCACTACAAGCTGTTCTCTTACTGACCATAAGAGGATCCACACAGGGGAGAAACCATACAAATGCATGGAGTGTGGAAAGGGCTTCAGTAATAGCAGTGCACTTAACGTCCATAAGAGGATCCACACAGGGGAAAGGCCATTTAAATGCCTGGAGTGTGGAAAGAGCTTCTTCCAGTCTAGCGGCCTCATTAGTCATAAAAAGATCCACACAGGGGAGAAACCATACAAATGCATGGAGTGTGGAAAGGGCTTCAGTACAAGTAGTGCACTTAACGCCCATAAGAGGATCCACACCGGGGAAAGGCCATTTAAATGCCTGGAGTGTGGAAAGAGCTTCTTCCACCCTAGTTGCCTCATTCATCATAAAAGAATCCACACAGGGGAAAGGCCATTTAAATGCATGGAGTGTGAAAAGAGCTTCAGTAGAAGCAGCACCCTTACTATCCATAAAAGGATCCACACAGGGGATAGGCCATTTAAATGCATGGAGTGTGGAAATTCTTTTAGTCAGATCCATCATCTTACTTACCATCAAAGGGTCCACACACGGGAGAAATCATTTAAATGCATAGAGTGCGGAAAGAGCTTCAGTACAAGCAGTGCCCTGACTCTCCATAAAAGGATCCACACGGGAAAAGCCATTTAAATGCATGGAGTGTGGAAAGAATTTCAGCCAATCCAGTGGCCTCATTATTCATAAAAGGATGCACACAGGGGAGAAGCCATATAAATGCATGGAGTGTGGAAAGAGCTTCAGAACAAGTAATAATCTTACATTCCATCAAAGGATCCCCACTGGGGAGAAGCCATTCAAATGCATGGCATGTGGACAAAGCTTCAGCCACCCTAGTGGTTTCATTTTCCATAAACGGAGCCACACTGGGGATAAACCATTTAAATGCATGGAGTGCAGAAAGAACTTCAAAATAAACAGTCGTCTTACTGACCATAAAAAGATCCATACAGGGGAGAAGCCATTTAAATGCACGGAGTGTGGAAAGTATTTTAGTCAGAGCCAACATCTTACTTCCCATCAAAGGATCCACACAGGGGATCATCTATTCAAATGCATGGAGTGTGGAAAGGGCTTCACTTTAAGCAGTGCCCTTACCGCCCATAAGAGGATCCACACAGGGGAGAAACCATACAAATGCATAGAGTGTGGAAAGGGCTTCAGTACAAGCAGTTCTCTTACTGTCCATAAGAAAATCCACACACAGGAGAAACCATTTAAATGCTTGGTGTGTAGAACATCTTTTAACCAGAGCTATCATCTTACTCACCATCAAAGGATCCACACAAGGGAGAAGAAGCCAAGATAAATGCATGGACTTTGGAGAGAGCTTTAGGAGGACAAATGACCTAATTTCCCATACAAAGATACGCTTAGGTGGGAACATTATGTTAATTCTAGAAAGTTACATTTATGAATTTTCCTATTTACAGAGACTGAGCTTGCAAAGGAATTATTTTCTTAGTTTGACCCAATAGTCTGAACGAGGGATATGAATTTACTAACAAAAATGCAAACAATGGGCGGGTGTCATTTTAATTCTGACCTGGATTATTTATATTTAAGTACAATTTATTTATTCTCAAAAGTACCATTCCTACTCACCACTTGTATCTTCTTCCAATGTGATCATATTCAAAAGGCTTTAAATTTCCCTATTTTCCCCTTTCTGATTCATTAATAGACACCCAATTTATTAGGGTACTTTCCTCCATCCTCAGGAAAGTTGGAATGGTGCAGCCGAGAGATTCTAGGCCAGTGATGGCGAACCTTTTAGGCCCCGATTGCCAAACCTATATGCGCCTGCATGCCCTAACTGAAAGTTGTTCATATTTGCATGCGAACATGCCCGTGCCATGGACATGCAATAATATGCACATGCACATCAGAGATCTGAAAACCAGCTGGCTGGCAGGAGGTGGGTTATCCCAATATTGGCAGTGCGGCAACAGGTAACAGGTAAGATCAGTGCGGCAACAGGTAAGAAGCTCACAAAAGAAACTCCATGGAGATGTGACCTGGGCTGATGGCGCATGTGCCAGCATAGCACAGAGGGCTCTGCATGCCACCTCTCGAACATGTCCCATAGGTTCACCATCACAGTTCTTGGCTTTTTAAAATATACAAATATAATCCAAAGAGACTTCAAGTTGCATCAAAGTTTAGAGTGAGGTGGAATTTGATACTGAATTGTCTTATTCAGGAATTGCGACATTGCATTAACAGTGACAAGTAAGAGGTTTTCCACTTTTGATTTTTCATGATTCCTCCACCCTCTCTTTTTGTCCAAAATTTGGGATACTAAAGTGATGCCACTGTGCTAACATTGCAAATGATCAAGCAAGAAAGGTGCCAATCACAAATCAGTTAGATCAAAATAAATAAGCTTCAGTTTTTTAAAAACTATTTCAGAAAACAAATTCTGATCTTCCTGATCACAAATAAGACGGGGAGCCATCTCTGTGATGCAAAGAATTCCAAAAGACTCAAAAGTTGCATCCACAGTGTAGAACTGTGACCTGAGCCAGGGAGAGAAGCATGGAGCTTTATTTAGTGAAAGGCCTCATAATCTGAGGGAATTGCCACATGGGCATCAATGTACAGTGAGTGAGAAGAGCTGAAAGGATGATGGATTCCTCTTTCTCTGATGAAAAGCCCCCACCCCAAATGCATGTGCAAAATCTTTTTTCAAGCATTACGGCCATACTTTGCTCCTCTAAAGTGTGATGAAGACTAAGAAGTCGTCTAAATCTGATTTTAAAAAAAATTAAATATCAATGGTATTGTTACTTTTTTGTCATGTAATATGCTCTTTTACTCTTTGGTTGTATTAAAAATTAGTAATATTCCAATATTTGTAAGTATTTGGATGGGGGCATAGTCTGGATTTTAGAGGCTCGTGTTGGCTTGAATTTGCTTTTTCAGTGTTGATATTTGAGGCCTCCTTGAATCTCTAGAGAGCCTTCAGAGTGGCTCTTTTGGAGGAAAGTGAGTTTCGGTCCTCCACAGAAATTCACAGAAAGATCACAAATCATTCCTACACAGTAAGGGGGATACATGTATGGGGTAGACAGCATCACCACCCGATGGAGTTGTAACTGGCTGACATACTGTACTCAATGAGTAGTCCTTCGTGACACTACGTCTACATGGAAGGAACTAAGCAGTGGAGTACCAAAAGGCTCCATCTTGGGCCCAGTACTCTTCAAAATCTTCATAAATGACTTAGATGAGGGAATAGAAGGGGTACTCATCCAATTTCCTGATGATACTAATCTGGCAGGAATAACCAACACCCCAGACGACAAACTCAGGATCCAGAAGGATCTTGACAGACTTGCACAATGGGCCCTATCCAACAAAATAAAAGTTAATGTGGAGAAAATCAAGGTTTTGTACCTGGACAGGAAAAACCAAAGGTACAAGTACACATTAGGTGAAACCTGGCTCAAAAACAGTAACTGTGAGAGGGGCCTTGGAGACCCAGTGGACAATCACTTAATCATGAGTCAGCAAGTGTGTGGCAGCTGCCAAAAAAGCTAATCTAACCCTTGGTTGTATAAATGGTTGTATAAAATCAAAACAACCTGAAGTATTAATACTGATTTATGAAGACTTAAGTAAGACTACACTTGGAATACTGCATCCAGTTTTGGTCACCACATTGCAAAAAAGATGTTGAGACTTTGGAAAAAATGCAAAGAAGAGCAACTAAAATGATTAAATGCCTGACAGGATTGGGGTTAGGCTAGTCTAGACAAAAGAAAAGCAAGGGGGATCATCATAGTAGTATTCCAGTATTTCAGTGACTACCACAAAGAGGAAGAGGCCATTTTCAAAATCACCAGAGGACAGAACAAGAAACAATGGAGAGAAGCAACCTGGAATTAAGGAGAACCTTCCCAACAGTGAGGAAAATAAACCGGTTGAACAGCTTGCCTTCAGAAGTTGTAGGTGGTTCAACACTGGAGGTTTTTAAGAAGAGACTGGACAGTCACTTGTCTGAAATGGTATCTGATTTCCTGCTTGAACAGGGGACTGGAGTAGAATACCTCCAAGGTCCCTTCCAGCTCTCTTCTCATTCCATCTAGAAACTTCAATGTGCTAGAGACACCACTGGTTTTCTTAAGTAGAGTATTTTTCGAACAGTTTGTTGGTTTTTATTTTCACCGGTGGTTCTTATTTTACAATGCCTTGAGATAACGACATGTGTTAAGGGCAATGGAGCAGTTATTGTTTATGTACAGGTTTCCTCAAAAACAAATTCCTCAATTATCCTTTTAATCCTTGTAATTAAAAAAAAATCTGCTTGCACAGCCAGTGAAGAAGAAAAAGCTCCATTATTAATGAAGTTTAACCACACAAGAATACATGGAGGGAAGCATCTATATTTTATCTATGTGTACATCTAAATCTATAATGTAGACGCATATTATATCTACATCTATCGGGAGGGAAGCAAACAGTTACCCCAGGGTTCTTCCTGAGATGCAGTTCTCTCCAAAATCTTAATTAGCAATGTAGATGGGGGAAATAGAAGGAAACTCATAAAATTTGGAGACAACACCAAGCTAGAGTGAATAGCCAATGGTTTAGCAGATAGGCTCAAGGTCCAGAAGGATCTCAACAGATTTGAACGCTGGGATCCATCCAAAATTATGCAGTTCAGCTTTTAAACAGGCACGAAAATAATAAAAGTACTTTTATGGAACAGGAGATATCTGGACCAACAGCGGTAACTCTAGAAATATTGCAAAGAAGAACAACAAAGATGATTAGGGGGCAGGAGACTAAAACATTAAGAACACAAGGGATGGCGTAAGAGGAGCCTTCCAATGCTTGAGAGGCTGTCACAGAGAAGATGTCAACCTATTTTCCAAAGCACCTGTCGGAAGAAATGTCCTTCTGGGTTCGGCTCCAAGTGGGGAAAAAGACACTGGAGACATGGAGGCTGCTTGGAAAGATGGTTTTAATGGTGGACAGGACCACATGGCTTGAGCCCTGAACAGAAAAGGTGATCACATGCTTCAATGTTGGTGAAGAAGAAGAGAAGGGAAGAGAAGAGGAAGAGAACCCTGAAGAAGGGCTTGCAGGGCTTTTTATAATCTGTTCGGCCCCACCTATCTGTTTCCTGTTCCTGTGTAAGAAATGTATTCTGATTGGTTGCCAGACTCCCATGGGCCCGTGCAAGGACAACCCTCTAGGCTGAGTTTTGAATCCAAGTTTGGTTGAGTTCTCAGATGCCATGTGGTCAGTTGAGTAAAGTGCTAATATTATCATGCCTTAATCCCATCCCCCTGGAGCTGAAGGGGAGAACTCTTTATTATGTAAAGTGGACTAGATTGGCCTTCTTAATGGCCCATTGACAAAGTGGGGATGGGCCGGAAGCTGCAGGAATTTAGTTTGTGTTTAAAATGTGTTTCTCCCTTTTTCACATCCAGAAAAATATAATATTCTGCCTTTTCAATATTTCCTAGGATATTTCATTTTCCTGGGAGAGGGCTGGGTGATAACTTCCAACACACCAATGGTAACATAAGTAATAGATGAAAACGTATCAGATAACTCCGGCCTAGAACCTGTGGAAAGTTATCACCCAGCCCTCTCCCAGGAAAATGAAATATCTGATGTAATGAAATGCCACAATACAAATTTACTCAAAATTTAGAATATCTCACAAAAAAATGAAGTAATTGTTATAGTTAAATAAATGTTTAACAATGATAATAACTGCATACATACTGTATATATCAGATTGATAATACGAGATTCTATATAAATTGTAAGTGAAGACTACGATGAGGATGTACAAAAGTTTGGTAACCAATCGACATACTGTACGAAACTGGAAGATGGTGTTTTATGTTTGTGCTTGTTTGTTTAAAAATTTAAAAAATGGTTTTATTAAAAAAATAAAAATAATTAAAAAAAACAAAAAGATATACATAAAAAAGAGACAAGAAAAAAAAAGAAAATGAAATATCCTAGGAAATATTGAAAAGGCAGAATATTATATTTCCCTGGATGTGAAAAGGAAGAAACATGTTTTAAATTGAGAATAGCTCCCTGTAGCTTCCTGCCCCCACCCACTTTGTCAATAGGCTATTAAGAAGGCCAAGCCAGTCCCTTTACATAATAAAGAGTTCTCCCCTTCAGCTCCAGGGGGATGGGATTAAGGCATGATAATATTGGCCCTTTACTCAACTGATCACATGGCATCTGAGAACTCAACCAAACTTGGATTCAAAATGCAGCCTTGAGAGTTGCCCCTCCATGGCCCCATGGGAGTCTGACAACCAATCAGAACACAAGATCAAGATCAAAGGCCAGAGAGGGCATAAAACCAGGGACTCAGCATTTCAGTCTTTCCTTTCTTCTTCTTCATCAACATTGAAGCATGTGATCACCTTTTCTGTTCAGGACTCAAGCCATGTGGTCTTGTCCACCATTAAAACCATATTTCCAAGCAGCCTCCATGTCTTCAGTGTCTTTTTCCCCACTTGGAGCAGAACCCAGAAGGACATTTCTTTCAACAAACCAAAGAGAAATTTCCTGACAGAGCAATTAACTAGTGGAACAGCTGGATTCCAGGTGTTTTTGGGGTTCTATCACTGCAGCTTTTCAAGAAGACATTGGACAGGCATAAGTCTGCAATGGTGTGGGGTTTCCTGCTGAAGCAGGGAATTGGGCTAAACAACATGCAAGATTCCTTCCAACTATGTTACTGGGTATTTTGAATCTCTTGAGTAAGAAGAAGGCTGAATCCGATTTCTTCTGTGCCCCTTCGCTCCCTGTATAAAAGGATGTAGCTTTCTTACAGGAACCCTTCTTAAAAGTGAAAGGGGGCACATGGGTGTAACTCTGTCAGAAGCAATTGGATAAAGAAGGGTTATGGATAGGGAGGAAAACAACCTCTTACTTTTTGGGCCCTGATGGAAAAGGCACCGTTTCCACCCTTTGCATAAGCCCCTTCCATGCACGCAGGAATCCGCCAGGTGTGTCCCTCTAAAACGAGAACCGGAAGCCGTGCGATTCCCCATTCGACCACTGGAGGGCGGACATCAGAGGTGATTTACCATAGGAGAATGGGAGGGAAGTGACCTCACTGGACCTGACGTCTCTATTTAACCCTTTGAGCTTCGCAGGAGGTTTGAGTGGGTGCAGGGAAGTCTTGAAGGGAGGAGAACTCCAGGTGGGCAGAGTAAGTGGCTGTGTGTGTGTGTGTGAGTCTCCACGTGCAAATGGGGAGGGGGGAACAGGGGGTGCTGGTGCTAGGAGAAGGGAGAGAAGCCCCCTTGCAGGTTCCATCTTCGGAGTCCAGGGGGTGGGAGAGCCCGGGATCCCATGTTCCCCTGCCGCCCCTCTCCACGCAGGTGCCAGGCAGAGGGAAGCGGTGCTCAGGACGAGCCGCGTTGCTCCAGGAACAAATCCCCAGAGAGGAGGGAGGGTCCCGGGGGAATCCTCCGCCCCCCCTTAGCCTGGAGGAAGCTGCGAGGTCGGAGAAGGGGAGAGCCTGGAGGGGGAATCTGGAGCAGGGAATAAGAAGGGAGGAGCTGCAGGAGATTCTGCCTGCCTTCTCCTTAGGTGCTGCAGGAGACTAAAATAGGGTTGGATCCCCAGGAGTTCAATTTCTCTTGGGAGGGTGAGTGAACCAGCACATCACTAACCCCAGGTGTCTCATGTGAACAGCTGCTTAGCCTGTTTGTGTTTGGGTATTTTTGTGAACCTACCTGCATGTAGTTGTGTGATTTGGCTGTTCAAAAGCAAACCCTGAAGAAAGGGAACATCCAAAGCAGGGTTTTAAAAAGTGAACTTTCATGGTTTGTTCACCTGTTAGAGTTTGGCATCTTGGGTAAAACCTGGAAACATGGAGGCTGTTTGGATATATGGTTTAATGGTGGACAGGACCACATGCTTTGGATGCAAAGTCCTCAACTTGCGACCTTTCTTATGTCCTCGACGTGTGACCGGTCTTAAGTCCTTGACTTGCGACTGACAGCCTGGCAACCAAAGGCTTGCACTTATTGGCTAAGACGTGAAGGGCTGGAAGCTGGCTTTTACAATGCTCCTATTGGTTGCTCTGCTTGACAGCTCTCGTATAAATAGCTGTCAAGCATGGCAAGGTGCAGAAGTTGTTGTTACCTTGCGTTCTAGTTGTGTTCTAATAAAAGTTGTTGCACGCGGCTCAACGAGTCCTGATGCCTCATTCTCCGTTAAGAATTCAAAGAGAGAGAGAGAGATTTATTTATATCCTCTCTTGGGTCCCACCTTGAAGCTTCCTGTTCCTGTGAAAGAAATATATTCTGATTGGTTGTCCAAACCCATGAGGCCATGCAGGGTAACTCTGTAGGTTGCCTTGAGTCCCAGGCTTGGTTGAATCTTGCTGGGTGATGTGAGTTCTTTTGCTAGATGGTAGAGGGCTAATCCTATCATGTCCTGAGGGTGAATCCCATCACCCTGCAGCTGAAACAGGGAGGGGAGCTGAAGGGAGCTGCTTTGTCTTTAAAATATGTTTCTCCTTTTGTCACCCAGGGAAATATAATATTCTGCTTTTTTAGTATTTCCTAAAATATTTCATTCTTCTAGGATGGGGGCAGGTACTAACTTTCTTCATAGGTGTTTACAAAGCAAGCCCTACTTTGTGAGAAAGAAAGAAATTGAAAAATTTATACAAAATGCATTTATTCAATATTCCAAGTCCTTGATGGAAGTCAATCCCATATTTTGTACAAACACACACATTCCTGCAAAAAGACTAACTGTTCAATTTCTCTGTAATCCTGTACTAGCTGAGAAAAATGAGTGTTCTTCAGGGGTTAAATCTATCCCTTTCTGCTTAACCTCACATACAGAAATTGGAAACCATTTATACTACCTCTCTGGGAGGCAAAAAGTTGGACAAAGACGGCTGAAAGTCTTGCCTGACCTGTAGCTACAGGAATGGTACTATGAATAGAAAGGTGGTTGGAGATCAAAAAGATTCCCTGGGACCCATTTGAAGTTGCAGGAAGAAGAAGGAATGAAAAGCCACTCTTTAGAGAATAAGGAAATTGGAAAAGGCCCTTTGGGTGTCCAGCCTGGGAGCTATGAAGAGATCTGGGCAAGAACTGGGCAGAAGATCCTGGAGGAGACAACCACCCTTTCAGAAGTTCAGCCATGGAAGTTCAGCAGCTTCCAGCACCAGGAGGATGAAGGACCGCGAGGACTTTGCAGCCACCTCCATTCCTTTTGTAGTCGATGGTTGAGATCAGAAAAGTACAAAAAGGCGCAGATACTGGACCTGGTTGTTTTGGAACAGTTCTTGGCCCTTCTGCCCCTGAACATTGAGAGCTGGGTACGAGAGTGTGGAGCAGAGACCAGCTCCCCTCGCGAAATTTCTTCAACTTTGTTATCTTCCATTCAGACTACAAGCAGCTTCCTTAAAATGTGAGGAGAACCAGAAAGAAATTCCTGGCTGGGCTCTCCCAGCACTTTAATGAGTCTTGTGGCATCATGAGACATTTACTAAAAAGCTAAACAATTCAGTCCAATTCAAATCTCTATTGTCAGAGTGCAACATGTGTATAATGAGATTGGCTAAGGCTCCCTTCCTGCACCCCCCAACACAATACAACTCACAGTGAAAGACAAAATAATAATAATCCCTAGCCCAGTGAATCCTACCAATAAACACCCAGTCCTACAAGTCAATGTGCTATGTGGTTGTAATGTTATTTTTCGTTCTGGACTCAGACAGTCCACGGATAAAAACTGTTCGTCAGCCTGTTTGTGCGGCTGCGATGCTTCTATATCTCCTACCCGATGGTAGGAGAGGAAAGAAGGGCAGACCAGGGTGTTAGTCGTCCCTGAGGATTTTCCTCACTCCTCTGAGGCAGTGAGCCCTAGTGATGTCGTCTAGCCCCCAATGTTTTGTGCTGTGCTCCCCACCCTCTGTAAAGTCTTTTTATCCGCAGCTGTCAAGCCAGCATACCACACCGTAATGCAATGAGTGAGGACGCTTTCTATTGTGGACCGGTAGAAGGAGGTCATCAGTTGCGGTTCCACTTTATTTTTTCACAAGACCCTGAGGAGTCTGGCTTCCCATCATGCACTTGACTTGAGAGTGCAGGCTGATTGGTAAATGGGTGTGTTTGTCTGTCTGCCCACTAGATGGAGAAAGAGAGCAACAACAGTATAATTTACCGTATTTTTTGGAGTATGAGATGTACCAGAATATAAGACCCACCAAGGTTTTGAAGAGGCAAATGTTAAAAAAAAGTTGTAGGTAGATGGAGAGAGTGAGTACGTAGATAGGTAGATAAAGGGATAGAGAGAGAAATAGAGAGAGAGAAATACAGTAGGTAGGTAGGGAGAGAGAGAGAAATAGAGAGAGAGAGAGAGAAAGAAATACAATAGGTAGGGAGAGAGAGAGAGAGACAAAGTAGGTAGGTTGGTAGGTAGAGTGAGAGAGAGAAATACAGTAGGTAGGTAGGGAGAGAGAGAGAATAGGTAGGTAGGTGTTTCCACGTGTATTTATCCATGTGCTGGGGAAGCAAATTGCTGACAATTTGCAGCACCTAAGACTTTGTTTCTGTTGGCACAGCACTTGATCAATGAAATTCACATCAATCACTCTAACTAAAGAGCTTTCCAAAAGGAAAAAAAAAGTTTTAGCACTCTGCAAACCTCCCAAAAACTTCCTTTTTTTACAACAACCCCGCCCCTTTTAAAACAATGCAGGAATAGCCTTTAGGGGGCTTGATGAGTGCTCCTGAGGGGGGGGGGCAAAAATAAGTAAAAAATGGCCCCTTTTTGTACATTTCTGCCTTCCTCAGCCCCCAGGAGCTCTTTGAAAGCTTCCATAAGGCTATGCACGGCCATTTTGGTGAAGGGGCGGGGCATCGGGAGGCATTCAGTGTATAAGACGCACCCAGATTTTCAGCCTCTTTTTTGAGGGAAAAAGGTGCATCTTATACTCGGAAAAATACATATATACCACAATGTATATTTATATATTCTGGCATAACACTACCCAAAACATTTCTTCAATCCAAACATTTTCTCACATAAACCCTGGAATGCTACTTAGCAGAGCCAATTACCTTAGTGCATAGCATTACTTCGGGAATTTGTAAGCGATAGGAGCTTTTTTAAAACAATACCTCCTGGGCCTTCTGTGTACTCTCTTTCCCCGTCAGGAGGGCCTTGTCTCCTTCGAGGAGGTGGCTGTGTATTTCTCCAAGGAGGAATGGTCTCAGCTGGATCCTGGCCAAAAAGCTCTGCATTGGGAAGTCATGATGGAAAATTACAAGAACGTGGCCTCTCTTGGTAAGGGTGTTTCCTACTCTGCAGTCAGAGACTTCAGGAAGACTTTTTGTAGTTGGATACCTCTGGTTGTTTCTCATTTTAAAAATCTCAAATTGATGTCATCTCTGGGGAGGAAGCAGGTAGAAACACGCCATTCTCCTGCTCCTAGGAAGGAAATAGATCCATGGCGTTCTCTTTAAATGCATCCTGTGCCATTTCACATCCAGTGTGTTTTCTATTTAAAAATGTCAGTGGCAAAGTCATTCCTTGTCTTGATGTAATGTTAAACTCCATCGCAGATTTCAGCTTTTTTGGCCCAGATAATTCCATATCAGTCCTGTGAAGCAGTGGTTAGAATGCAGTACTGCAGGCTACTTTTGCTGACTGCCGGCTGCCTGCAATTTGGCAGTTCAAATCCCACCAGGCTCAAGGTTGACTCAGCATTCATTCCTTCTAAGGTCAGTAAAATAAAGACCCAGATTGTTGGGGGCAATTTACTGACTCTGAAAACCGCTTAGAGAGGACTGTTAAGCACTGTAAAGTGATATATAAGTCTAAGTGCTATTGCTATGAGGCCTTGTCATTCAAGTAAGTGGGTTAACTAGTTCTATTTTATTTCTATCCTGCAACTTAGAATTAGGAGCGAAATGGTGATGGTTTCCCATTGCAAACATGAAGCTTAAGCTTAATAGGAGAACACTAGTATTTTCCTCCCCTTCAATCATGTGATTTTCGGCAAATAAAAAACAAAATGCAAGTGAAACATGTTTTCTGTAAGAAGAAAAAGAGGAGGCTGAAGATGAGTTTCAAAGGGGGATGATTTCCGGCTGATTGATTTTTCCTTTAAACTTGGTGTATTGTTTATTTCTCTTTCCCCTTGAAGGTGATAATGAGAAGGTCCATGAAGAGTCAAGAGAATCATTCCAAGGGTTCAGGCATAGAGACGTAATGGAGAAGCCTGCAATTCAAATGGAATTCCACAGGCAGGAGAGAAACCCCTCAAGTAATTGGAATAAGGAAAGCTCATCTTCCATTGAGGCTCACATGCAGGAGCTTCTTGAGGAAGGGGGAAAAATACAGAAGAAATATATGGGGAAAGGTGTAAAACTGTCCAAAGACACATTAGAGGTAAATGAACACTATCCATCCACATCCAAAGGACGAGATTATATACGCAAAGACAATGGAAAAAATTGCAATTGGAGTATCCCATTTTCTCAGGAAAATGGGTCTCTTACATCACAAAAAAGTCTTCCCATCGGGGAGACTCTGGAGGATGGAAAGAGCTTCTGTGAAAGGAAGACTTTGACTGCTCAGGAAAGAAACCACAAGGAGAAGCCATATAAGTGCATGGACTGTGGTTCGGGATTCCATAAGATTGCATCCCTTCTGAGACATAAAATAATTCTCACATGTGATGCACAGTATAAATGCATACATTGTGGAAAGAGCTTCAACAAAGAGAGTAATCTTACATTCCATAAAATGATTCATATGGGGGAGAAGCCATTTAAATGCCTGGTGTGTGGAAAGGGCTTCAGTAGAAACAGTGTACTGACTCTCCATCAAAGGATCCACACAGGGGAAAGTCCATTTAACTGCATGGAGTGTGGAAAGGGCTTCAGTACAAGTAGTGCCCTTAACGTCCATAAGAAGATCCACACCGGGGAAAGGCCATTTAAATGCCTGGAGTGTGGAAAGCGCTTTAGTAGAAACACTACCCTTACCGTCCATAAGAGGATCCACACAGGGGAAAGGCCATTTAAATGCCTGGAGTGTGGAAAGAGCTTCTTCCACTGTAGTGGCCTCATTAGACATAAAAGGATCCACACAGGGGAAAAGCCATTTAAATGCATGGAGTGTGGAAAGGGCTTCACTTTGAGCCGTAGCCTTACCGTCCATAAGAGGATCCACACAGGGGAGAAACCATACAAATGCATGGAGTGTGGAAAGGGCTTCAGTAGAAGCAATACTCTTACCATCCATAAGAGGATCCACACAGGGGAAAGGCCATTTAAATGCATGGAGTGTGGAAAGGGCTTCATAGCAAGCAGTGCCCTTACCGACAATAAGAGGATCCACACCAGGGAAAAGCCATTTAAATGTATGGAGTGTGGAAAGGGCTTCAGCATAAGCAGTGCCCTTACCGTCCATAAGAGGATCCACACAGGGTAGAAACCATACAAATGCATGGAGTGTGGAAAGGGCTTCATGGCAAGCAGTGCCCTTACCGACAATAAGAGGATCCACACCAGGGAAAAGCCATTTAAATGCATGGAGTGTGGAAAGGGCTTCAGCATAAGCAGTGCCCTTACCGTCCATAAGAGGATCCACACAGGGTAGAAACCATACAAATGCATGGAGTGTGGAAAGGGCTTCAGTAAAAGCCGTTCTCTTACTGTCCATAAGAAAATCCACACATAGGAGAAGCCATTTAAATGCTTGGTGTGTAGAACATCTTTTAACCAGAGCTATCATCTTACTCACCATCAAAGGATCCACACAAGGGAGAAGAAGCCAAGATAAATGCATGGACTTTGGAGAGAGCTTTAGAAGGACAAATGACCTAATTTCCCATACAAAGATACGCTTAGGTGGGAACACGATGTTAATTCTAGAAAGTTACATTTATGAATGTTCCTATTTACAGAAACTGAGCTTGCAAAGAAAATATTTTCTTAGTTTGACCCAATAGTCTGAACGACGGATATGAATTTACTAACAAAAATGCAAACAATGGGTGTGTCATTTTAATTCTGACCTGGATTATTTATATTTAAGTACAATTTATTTATTTTCAAAAGTACGATTCCCACTCTCCACTTGTTTCTTTCTTCATATTCAGAAGGCTTTAAATTTCCCTATTTTCCCTCATTTTTCCCTTTCTGATTCATTAATAGACACCCAATTTATTAGGGTACTTTCCTCCATCCTCAGGAAAGTTGGAATGGTGCAGCCGAGAGATTGTAGGCCAGTGATGGCGAACCTTTTAGGTCCCGATTGCCAAAACTACGCGCGCCTGCATGCCCTAACTGAAAGTTGTTCATATTTGCATGCGAATATGCCCGTGCCATGGACATGCAATAATATGCACATGCACATCAGAGATCTGAAAACCAGCTGGCTGGCAGGAGGTGGGTTATCCCAATATTGGCAGCGCAGCAACAGGTAACAGGTAAGATCAGTGCAGCAACAGGTAAGAAGCTCACAAAAAAACTCCACAGAGATGTGACCTGGGCTGACGGCGCATGTGCCAGCACAACACAGAGGGCTCTGCATGCCACCTCCCGAACATGTCCCATAGGTTCACCATCACAGTTCTTGGCTTTTTAAAATATACAAATATAATCCAAAGAGACTTCAAGTTGCATCAAAGTTTAGAGTGAGGTGGAATTTGATACTGAATTGTCTTATTCAGGAATTGCGACATTGCTTTGCTTTTTTTATAGATTGTGCCAATTTTGCTTTTTCAAATATAGCCAATTTATGTTTAATCAGTTCCATATTTCCTTTTATACTTCTGTTCTGCGGTTTCTTTTGCAGTTCACTCTCTAAATTTCTATACCTTTCTTTCAGCTCTCTTATTTTTAGATTCTCAGTTTTTTTCTTCCTGGCTGTGGCTGATATTGTGACCCCTCTTATAAATGTCTCAGTTGTATCCCATAAGTTTTGTATGGATGTATCTCCTGGCCCGTTTTCTTTGAAGAAGAATCTTAATTCTTGGTTAACTCTTTTAATATATTGCTGGTCTTTTAGAATTGATCTATTGAGTAACCAACGATAACTGCCCTTTTGTTTTTTCCAAATAATCCTCTTGGGATTGTGGTCAGCCCATAGATTGGGTTCTATATCTATCTCCTTCACTTCTGAAATTCCATCAGCAGCCAGACCATATCTATCCTTGACCAGGATTCGTGTCTATTCAAGTAGAAGGTATATTGCTTTCCCTCTGGACATCTTTCTCGCCATACATCATACAGATTAAGTTCTTCAGCCATTTGGAAGAATGACCTTGGCAAAGTTCTTCTAGCTCCTTTTCTCTTCTTTCCACTTTTATAGTCCCATTTCGGGTCAACTATAGCATTGAAGTCACCCAGTAAACAAACATTTTCATTTCCCATCTCTTGAATAATGATATGTAGTCTATGATAGAAATTTTCCTGGCCTTCATTAGGTGCATATATTACAACCAGTGACACATTTTTTTTGGTTTAACATTATTTCTACGATTAATATTCTCCCTTCCTCATCATGATAAATTAGTTTAGTCTGGATTGTGTCTTTGACATATAATGCTATTCCTCTTTTCTTTTGGTTAGCTAGTGCCGTGTAAAGTTTACCCAATCTAGGACATTCTAAGATCTGGATCTGTCTTTTAGTCATATGGACCTCTTGCATTGCAATTATATTGTAGTTCAAATGTTATAATTTATTAAATATTGTTTTCCTCTTCTGGGGTAAGTTTAGACCATTAATATTCAATGATAGAATCTTGATTTCTCCCGACATACTTCTATGTGTATTTAGGTCGTGTGCTTCTTGTTGCCCTTATTTCTCTCACTTCCTTTGGTTCTTCCCCTTTTTCGTCTAGAACGACTTCTTTCTCCTTTCCTGTCTCCACTGGTTCCTTTTCTCTTCTTATCTGTGCCCTGGGTCCTTGCCTCCTTGCTCCCGACTGTTCTCCTTCGTCTTTCTCATCCTCCTGCCCAACAAGAGTATTGTAAAAATCTCCCGCTTGTTCCATTGTGTCTATTCTAAATCTTCTATCTCTCCAAGTTACCAGTACGCCCTCCGGCATCAGCCATCTAAAGTTAATTTCAAATTTGTTCAGGACAGATGTTAAAAATTGATAGGGCCTTCTTAATTCTCTAATTCTCCTCGGTACCTGTTTTAGAACTGTTAGTTGTCGTTGGTTGTAAATTATCGGGTTGTCTCTTATTCTATTTAGCACCTCGTCACGTATTGATTTTTTTACAAACTTTACATGAACTTCTCTTGGTAAATTATTCTTTTTTGCGTAGTTTGTCTGTATTCTAAACGTCTCGTCGATCTCACTTGCCATCTCATCCTTTTTTATTCCCAAAGCCTTTGCCATAAGGTCTGCCATCGTGTCTGATAAATACTCCCCTTTTTCTTCCTTTACGTTCTGGAACCGTAGGAATTGGGCTGCTTTCTCTGATTCTAACGGAGGACCGTTAACTCAAGTTCCTTGTTTGCCTGGATCAGCCTAGAACTCAGCTGCTCCATTTTTCATCCTCCTTTTCCAGCCTTCCTTCTATTACCTTTATTCTTTGTTCGTGTTTATTGATCTGTTCCTTGAACTTCTCAAATTTATCGTCCATCTTCTGCATTCTCTCCTTTAATTCTACAGTATCACTCCTTATTTCTCTAATATCCTTTTTAAGTTCTTCGTGATTTTTAGCCTTTGAGTCCTGCGTAGTCTGTAATATGCAATTCCTGAGTTGAATTGAATCTTTCTCTCTGAAGCATATCCTCCGAAGATCTTTGGTTCGAAGGACTGGCAGCCGTTAGGGATGGCTGGGATGCTGGCTTCCTCCCCATGCCAATTTTCGTTAAATTTGTACTACTTGTCATTTTTTAGAAGAATTGGATCTCTACTTTAATTTTTCTCCAGAACTCTCACTTTCTTCTCTCCCTCGTAACTTTCTCCAGTCCTCCTTCTTTCTTTCTTTCTTTCTTTCTTTCTTTCTTTCTTTCTTTCTTTCTTTCTTTCTTTCTTTCTTTCTTTCTTTATTCCTTCCTCCGTCCCTCCCTCCCTCCTTCCTTCCTTCTTCCTTCCTTCCTTCCTTCCTTCCTTCCTTCCTTCCTGCCTACCTTCCTTCCTTCCTCTCCCTCTCCTCCCTTTCCCTCTCCTCTTCCCTCTTCCTCTACTCAATTATCAATTTTAAATAATGATAGGGGGTAGTAAACTCTATATATCGATAAGTTCGTATGTTATGTGAGAACAGCTGTCATAGGATAGGGAGAGAGTGAGAGAGACTTATCAATTTATCACTGTATATATATGTGGGTGTATGTCACACTTATAATACTCCAAAGTTTCTATTAATCTATTAATCTATTTTATTAACTTAATAAAATCTAAGAGTAAATTGCTTATAGTTATTACTTATATTGTGATCAAACAATCTCCTAAATTAATCAGTACTAGTGCCAATAATATCGAAAAGAGAGGATTAATAATCTTACAGCAATAACAATAACAAAAACAGTATATTCCTTTGATGGTAGTATTATAACATTAATTCCTATATTTTAAGTTCAACCTTAGATGCTTCCCTCCTGTGTTGGATAATTATATCAGAATGTTCTGGGTTCCCCTGCTCCGATAAATCTTCTTTCTCTCTCTCCAGTTGTTTCTATTGGTAGTGTCCAAAGATTAGCCTCAATAAACTCTAGTAGTCAGCTCTCTTGTTATCCAGAGAAGATAGTCACCAAAATTCCTGTTTTCTCTTAAGGTATTAAGAGGGGGGGAAATTCCAAATTTCGCCAGTAGATGTCACTCTTCCACTCATCCAGAAGCTAACCAACTGCAGGCTATCCACAGATATATGTTGCAAAGTTATAAGTTAATATTGTATTATTACCTAAGGCGGACACAGACCAGGTGTTTATACAAAACTACAGACCAATCTCACTGCTAAATGCAGATTACAAAATCTTTGCCTCAATAATAGCAGAAAGGTTGAAAAAATTTCTTACATCATTCATCCATACAGATCAAAACGGATTCCTCCGCAGAAGACAAATTAAAAACAATATGAGAATTATGTTGAACATTCTTGAATATTGTGAAGTGCACAATGAAAAACAGGTTGCACTAATCTTTCTCGATGCCCAAAAGGCATTTGATAATGTCAACTGGGAATTTTTGCACCAACAATTAGAATACATGGATTGTGGGGATAAATTTATAAACACGATCAGAGCAATTTATACAAACCAAAAAGCCAAAGTAATAATCAATGGTGAATTAACACAAAGTATTATAATCCAGAAAGGTACAAGACAAGGTTGCCCCATCCCGCCTGCTGTTTATACTAACCCTAGAAGTACTAGCCAGGAATGTACGTAAAGAGGTACAGATAAAGGGACTAGAAATCAAAAATGAGCAATTTAAGTTACAGGCCTTTGCGGACGATCTAGTGTTTGTGCTAGAAGATCCTATAAAGTCTGGTACGAAACTCATTGAGGAATTGACAGAGTATGGGAAAATAGCGGGTCTAAAGATAAATATGACAAAGACCAAAATGCTGACTAAAAATATGACATCAAAAGCAAAAGAGGAGTTAACAAAGAAATTGGGTATCCAAATTGTCAAAAAAGTTAAATATCTTGGTATATATCTATCTGCGAGGTGTGTGACCATCAAAGAAGATAATTATACTAATTTGATTAATAAAACTAAGAAAGATCTAGAAAGATGGAAAAACCTACAACTGTCCCTGATGGGCAGGATCGCAGTTATAAAAATGAATATATTACCAAAATTTCTTTTCCTATTTCAGAATATTCCCATTAAATTAGAAAAAGGTGTCTTCAAGGATTTGAATCAATTGGTTTTGAAATTTATTTGGCAGGGAAGAAAACCAAGAATAAAACTTAAGGCTATGCAAGACACTAAGGAAAAGGGAAGATTTGGCGTACCAGATTGGGAACTCTATTATACTGCGGCCATACTAAAATGGCTAAGGGAATGCATAATGCTGAGAAATAAAAGATTACTCAAATTGGAAGGCCATGACCTCCAAGCAGGCTGGCATGCCTTCCTCTGGTATGAAAAAGGATGTGCACACAAATATTTTAGTAGACATTACATCAGACAATCTCTGTTACTAATATGGAACAAAATTAAACATGACCACTATACCAAAATACCTATTTGGCTATCTACGATGGAAGCATACATACACCCAAATTTAATCAACATGGAAAATATAGTCACATATAAAAAGTTATTGAACAGGCAGGGGGAGATCAAAACCAGATCAGAATTGACATCAAGGAGTACAAGTAGAATGGTGGTCTTATTTACAGATACAATCAAGGTATGCACAGGATAGGAAGAACGAAGGTATTGCCAAAGACTACACAATATTAGATAAACTGTTGATACAGACAGAAAACAGACTGATCAAAGTGCTGTATAGATTCTTGTTGGAATATAAACTAGAGGAGGAACATGTCAAAGAAACCATGGTCGCCTGGGCGAAAAATTTCGGTTACAATGTGGAATTGGCTAAGTGGAAAAAACTTTGGATATTTAATCAGAAACTAACATTGGCTACGGCGTATAAAGAAAATCTTTATAAGATGTTCTACAGATGGCATCTCCCTCCAGCACGGCTTTCCAAAATGTTCAAAAATCTGGCCCCAAAATGTTGGAAGTGTAAAAAAACACCAGGCACTTTCTATCATATGTGGTGGACGTGCAATGAGGCAAAAAAATATTGGAAAATGATTCAATCATGGTTAGAACAAATGGTGGGAGAACAAATTATGTTTAAACCAGAAACTTTTCTCCTAGGCATAATACCGGAGGGGTTTAAGAAAGATACACTTTATTTAATTATACATATACTAACTGCAGCGCATAACCTATGCACAGTATTGGAAAAAAGAAAATACACCATCAGAGCTTGACACAATCAGAAAAGTGTTGGCTTGTGCAGAAGCAGATAGGCTCACTCTTGAACTTAAAAATAAAGGGGAATCAGAATATTTTGAAGTATGGAAGAGATTTTATGATTGGTATAAGACAAGATGACAAGACTGGAACAAATGTATATATTATGATTCGACAGAAGGACAGACAATGTATTAAGTAGATTAACTGTTAATGGTTGAAACTAGCTGTACATAATGTGAATGTATGATCACTCCGACTCCGCGGTATTGCATTGTTTTAAATGTAAAAATAATAAAAATATATTTTTTTTAAAAAAGGAATTGCGACATTGCATTAACAGTGACAAGTAAGAGGTTTTCTACATTTGATTTTTCATGATATGAGGGAATTGCCACATGCACATCAATGTACAGTGAGTGAGAAGATCTGAAAGGATGATGGATTCCTCTTTCTCTGATGAAAAGCTCCCACCCCCCAAAGCATGTGCAAAATCTTTTTTCAAGCATTACGGCCATACTTTGCTCCTCTAAAGTGTGATGAAGACTAAGAAGTTGTCTAAATCTGATTTTTAAAAAAATTAAATATCAATGGTATTGTTACTTTTTGGTCATGTAATATGCTCTTTTACTCTTTCGTTGTATTAAAAATATAGTAATATTCCAATATTTGTAAATATTTGGATGGGGGCATAGTCTGGATTTTAGAGGCTCATGTTGGCTTGAATTTGCTTTTTCAGTGCTGATATTTGAGGCCTCCTTGAATCTCTAGAGAGCCTTCAGAGTGGCTCTTTTGGAGGAAAGTGAGTTTCGATCCTCCACAGAAATTCACAGAAAGATCACAAATGATTCCTACACAGTAAGTGGAATACATATATGGGGTAGACAGCATCACCACCCGATGGAGTTGTAACCGGCTGACAAACTATACTCAATGAGTAGTCCTTCGTGACACTACGTCTACATGGAAGGAACTAAGCAGTGGAGTACCAAAAGGCTCCATCTTGGGCCCAGTACTCTTCAATATCTTCATCAATCAATCAATCAATCAAACAAACTTTTATTTATAAACCGCACCCTTTCCTAAACAGGACTCGGGGCGGTGTACAGTCATTATTAAAAACCATATACATATCAAAATAGATGTGCATAAATATACATATACATAAACATAGACATAGACGGAGGAGGTAGAAAATATACTGTACCATATTTAATTAAAAATACAAATAAAATTAAAATTCCCTTAAAAATTCCACAATAAGATGTTTGCCAGGAGGTGAAAGATGGAGCTATAGATCTGCTAAGCCAGCTAATTGGAACAGGTGGGTCTTGAGCTTCTGTCAGAAGGAGCGGAGGTCGTTAGTCGTTCTAATATCGGGAGGGAGGTCATTCCAGAGGGTTGGGCCCATCACAGAGAAGGCTCTACTCCTAGGCGCAACCCGTTGGCACTGCTTGGCGGATGGCACCTGGAGGAGTCCCTCCCTGTGAGAGCGGATAGGTCGTAGAGATGTGTGAGGTGAGATGCGATCCCGCAGGTAACTAGGTCCCATGCCATGGAGCGCTTTAAAGATAGTAACCAACACCTTGAAACGCACCCGAAAAACCACAGGTAGCCAGTGCAGCTCGCGCAGGAGTGGTGTTATATGGGAGTATCTTGTTCCTCCCATGATGGCCTGCGCGGCCGCATTCTTAACTAGCTGTAGTCTTCGGGTGCATCTCAAGGGGAGCCCCATGTAGAGAGCATTGCAGTAGTCCAGGCGAGACATCACCAGCGCATGATTGACTGTGTGTAGGGCGTCCCGATCCAATAGGAAGCGCAATTGGCGCACCAGGCGAACCTGGTGGAACGCCCCCCTTGCCACGGCTGTCACATGGTCATCCATCGACAGCCGGGCATCAAGGAGGATGCCCAAATTGCGCGCCCTTTCCACGGGGGGCAGTTGTTCGCCCCCTATGGCCAGCGATGGCATCCACTGGTTGAACCGGGGCGCCGGTAGCCACAGCCACTCAGTCTTGGAGGGGTTGAGTTTGAGTCTGTTGTCCCCCATCCAGACCCGGACGGCTTCCAAACACCGGGACATCATTTCGACGGCCTCGTTGGGGTGGTTTGGGGTGGAAATGTACAGCTGTGTGTCATCAGCGTACAGATGGTATCCAACCCCAAAACCACGGATGATCTCACCCAACGGCTTCATGTATGTGTTGAACAGGAGGGGCGAGAGGACCGATCCCTGCGGCACCCCACAGGTGAGTGGCCTCAGGGTCGACCTCTGCTCCCCTGCCAACACACACTGCGTCTGGTCGGAGAGATAGGAGCGGAACCACCACAAAACGGTGCCCCCTACGCCCACCTCTTCCAGCCGGTGCAATAAGATACCATGGTCGATGGTATCGAAAGCCGCTGATAGATCTAATAGGACCAGGATAGAGGAACAACCCCTATCTCTGGCCCTCCAGAGATCATCTACCAACGCGACCAAGGCCGTCTCCGTGCTGTGACCGGGTCGAAAGCCGGACTGGCGCGGGTCAAGATAGACTGCTTCCTACAGGTGACGTGGGAACTGTTGCGCCAGCACACTCTCTACAACCTTCGCTAAAAAGGGAAGGTTGGAGACGGGACGATAATTAGCTAGCTCCTCCGGATCCAGGGAAGGCCTCTTGAGCAGGAGCCTCACCACCGCCTCTTTCAAGGCGGTCGGCAAGGACCCCTCCTCCAGTGAAGCGTTCACCAGACCCAGGAGCCAGCCTTGTGTAACCTCCCAGGATGCCAGTACAAGCCAGGAGGGACACGGGTCCAGTAAACATGAGGTGGCTCGCAGTCGCCCACGTAACCTGTCCAAATCCTCGGGGGCAACAGAGTCAAACCCCTCCCAGTGTGGTGTCTCAAGACTTGCTTCCGACGTCTCTCCTGGTCCACTGAAGGGGGCCCATCCACTCCGGACCTGAGCGATTTTGTCCTGCAGATATTCCCCAAACTCCTCTGCTCTACCCTGCAAAGGGGCTTCCCGCGGCCTCTGTGATAAGAGGGAGCGGGTCACCCGAAACAGGGCGGCAGGGCGGTTATCCGCGGATGCAATAAGAGCGGCACAGTGTCTACGTTTGGCCGCTCTCAGTGCCACAAGGTAGGTCCGTAAATAGGCTCTTACCTGTGTTCGGTCAGATTCGGAGCGTGAGGACCTCCACCTGCTTTCTAGGCGTCTCTTGTGGCGTTTCATCACCCTCAGCTCCTCGGTAAACCAAGGAGCCAGGGTGGTTTGTTGCCGCAGGAGAAGCCGCAAAGGTGCTACCCGGTCCAAGGTCCCAGCAGCCACTCTATTCCAAGCGGCCACTAGGTCCTCCGTCCGGGAGCGGGTCAGGGCTACAGGAAGTGGCCCAAGCTCCGTCTGGAACCTATCCGGTTCCATCAGTCGCCTGGGGCGGAACCATCTGGGACAATCAGGTTCCGCCTCCCCGCGGTGGGGGGGTAGCGCCGGGGAAGTCGAGCCGGAGAGATGAGTGGTCTGACCATGACAGGGGTGTAATAACTAAATCCCCTATTCCCAGATCACTGGTCCACTGTCCAGATACAAAAACAAGGTCCAGTGTGTGCCCACCTTCATGTGTGGGGCCCTGAATTAATTGGGTCAGGTCCATGGCTGTTATGGAAGCCATGAACTCCCAAGCCACCTCGGATGCTTCGCCTGTCGACGGCCGGTTGAAATCCCCCATAACCACAAGATTGGGGGTATCAACTGCCGTCTCCGCAATCAGCTCGAGGAGCTCAGGCAGGGCCGCTGATGCATAGCGAGGAGCCAAGTATACAATCAGCAAGCCCATCTGCCTCCCTGGGCCCCATTTCACACCAAGGGACTCACACCCGGAGATCTGTGGCACAGTGAACTCCCTCGGTTCCAGACTCTCCCGTATAATTACCGCCACCCCACCACTCTTACCCAGGGCCCGCGGCTGATGAAATGCACGGTAACCTGGCGGGCACATCTCCACGAGGGGCAAACCACCCTCGTGGCCCAACCAGGTCTCCGTTATCCCTGCAAGGTCCGGCTCCCCCTCTGAGATCAACTCATTAATGAGGGGGGCCTTGTTAACAACGGACCTTTCATTGCAAAGCATCAGCCTCAGGCCCTGGCTCTGTAGGTCCTGGCCACCTAGGCTGCGGGGGTTGGTACGAGCGACCGAGCGTGTCCAACAGCCACAGTCTCCCAACCGACTACGAGATTTTGTTCGGTCCTCGCACCCACCCCTCCCCACGACCGTTGGAATAAAACAACCCTCTGTAGGAATGTCATTTTCCCTCCCCCTCCCCACTCCGCTCACTCCCTCCTTGACTTCACCTGTTCGCCTGGCTAAAGTCCTCCTCCTGGCCTGATCTCTCCCACCCGCCCTAGAACCCCCTAAAATGGATAAAAAACATCTAGTTAAAAACCCCCTAAGTCTTTGCTTCCTCCACCTCTTGGGGTTAACAAACCCATCATTAAGGTGGGCCCTTGAAAGGGCAAAGGGCCATATCTGCGAGAGGGGGGACTCCCGCAGCTGGAGCAAGTCTGACCTCAAATATATACTGGAAGCGCTGTAACCAGGGCCAGGGTGCTATGGATGTTAAAAAGAGTCAGCAAGCCAGGTTCCACATCAGATGATAAATAAGGGGATGATGAGAAGACAGTAACTAGATGGAGAGTAGGTGGTAGGAAGATGGTAAAAAGATGGAGGCCGGGAGGCAATCTGTGGTGTAGGTAGGCAGACGGTTTAAATGGATATTTGATGGATTTTGATAGTGGGCTGGTGAAAGATGGTGGGGGTAGTCACGCAGGCACACACAACAGTTGGCTCGGGAGCAGTTGTAAATAGTCAAAATGACAAGTGGGCAGGTAGTTGTAAAAGGTTGTTGATGATCAACGAGGGACACCTGGGCACAGTCTTGGCAGGCAGATGACAGATGGCAGGGGTTGATAGATCCTCTGACTCCTGGCACTATGTCTCCTGCCCCTGGTGCCACAGGTGTCCTCCCTCTGCCAGGCTCCAGGCTCCAGACTCCATAGATCTTTAAGGGCTGGACTTGTCATGACCTGCCCCCCCCTTATTTCAACGACCCCCCGCTGTTGGTCCAGGCCCGAGCGCTGCTCCGGCCGGCCTACGGCTCTCCCGCAGGCCTTCTTCGGCCTCCAGCGTCTCAAGCCTCGTTCCGCCCCCGAACGGCCTTCCGGCGGTCCACACCCTCCAATTCGGCCCTGCTGGCATCGCCGATACCGCCGTCTCGCCGCCTGGGCTGCTGGGCTGCTGGGAAGCCGTCGCCGCCACTCCTTCGCTCTGCCTCGCTCCTCGCCGCCATCGCCGCCCTCCAGCTGGAGCTCCGACCATGACTCCGCCTCCAACTCCCATCTCGGCTCCAGCTGGGACAGTCTTCTTATCATCCTGGCTATTTGACCACCCTGGAAGGCCAAATTAGGCTCTATGGTAAGCCAGGGTGGTCGCTGCTCTTAATCCTCGACCCTCCAGATGGAAAGAGGGCCGGGGCACCCCCCCCCCCCTTCATCAGGGAGCTCCGTAGTCGTACGGAGCTCAGAGGTCAGCAGCCATTCCCTTGGAATTCTTGGATGACTTAGATGAGGGAATAGAAGGGGTACTCATCCAATTTCCTGATGATACTAATCTGGCAGGAATAACCAACACCCCAGACGACAAGCTCAGGATCCAGAAAGATCTTGACTGACTTGCACAATGGGCCCTATCCAACAAAATAAAAGTTAATGTGGAGAAAATCAAGGTTTTGTACCTGGACAGGAAAAACCAAAGGTACAAGTACACATTAGGTGAAACCTGGCTCAAAAACAGTAACTGTGAGAGGGGCCTTGGAGTCCCAGTGGACAATCACCTAATCATGAGTCAACAAGTGTGTGGCAGCTGCCAAAAAAGCTAATCTAACCCTTGGTTGTATAAACGGGCATAAAATCAAAACAACCTGAAGTATTAATACTGATTTATGAAGACTTAAGTAAGACTACACTTGGAATGCTGCATCCAGTTTTGGTCACCACATTGCAAATAAGATGTTGAGACTTTGGAAAAAATGCAAAGAAGAGCAACTAAAATGATTAAATACCTGACAGGATTGGGGTTAGGCTAGTCTAGACTACAGAAAAGCTAGGGGGATCATCATAGTAGTATTCCAGTATTTCAGTGACTACCACAAAGAGGAAGAGGCCATTTTCAAAAGGACCAGAGGACAGAACAAGAAACAATGGAGAGAAGCAACCTGGAATTAAGGAGAACCTTCCCAACAGTGAGGAAAATAAATGGGTTGAACAGCTTGCCTTCAGAAGTTGTAGGTGGTTCAACACTGGAGGTTTTTAAGAAGAGACTGGACAGTCACTTGTCTGAAATGGTATCTGATTTCCTGCTTGAACAGGGGACTGGAGTAGAATACCTCCAAGGTCCCTTCCAGCTCTCTTCTCATTCCATCTAGAAACTTCAATGTGCTAGAGACACCACTGGTTTTCTTAAGTAGACTGTTTTTTGAATAGTTTGTTGATTTTTATTTTCGCTGGTTGTTCTTATTTTACAATGCCTTGTAGGGAGGGAAGCAAACAGTGGGTTACCCCAGGGTTCTGCCTGAGACGCAGTTCTCTCCAAAATCTTAATTAGCAATATAGATGGGGGAAATAGAAGGAAACTCATAAAATTTGGGGACAACAGCAAGCTAGAGTGAACAGCTAACGCTTTAGAAGATAGGCTCAAGGTCCAGAAAGATCAACGATTTGAACGCTGGGCCCTATCCAAAATTATGCAGTTCAGCTTTTAAACAGGCAGGAAAATAATAGAAGGACTTTTATGGAATAGGAGATATCTGGATCAACAGCGGTAACTCTAGAAATATTGCAAAGAAGAACAACAAAGATGATTAGGGGGCAGGAGACTAAAACATTAAGAACACAAGGGATGGCGCAAGAGGAGCCTTCCAATACTTGAG
The DNA here is from genome assembly GCF_964273705.1 of Natrix helvetica. Lineage (NCBI taxonomy): Eukaryota > Metazoa > Chordata > Lepidosauria > Squamata > Natricidae > Natrix > Natrix helvetica. Next base: position 339,025,154 of record NC_138548.1, read on the forward strand.
AGGCTGTCACAGAGAAGATGTCAACCTATTTTCCAAAGCACCAATGTTAACATAAGTAATAGATGAAAACTTATCAGATAACTCCGGCCTAGAACCTGTGGAAAGTTATCACCCAGCCCTCTCCCAGGAAAATGAAATATCTGATGTAATGAAATGCCATAATACAAATTTACTCAAAATTTAGAATATCTCACACAAAAATGAAGTAATAATGGTTATAGTTAAATAAATGTTTAACAATGATAATAACTGCATACATACTGTATATATCACATTGATAATACGAGATTCTATATAAATTGTAAGTGAAGACTATGGTGAGGATGTACAAAAGTTTTGTAACCAATCGACATACTGTACGAACCTGGAAGATGGTGTTTTATGTTTGTGCTTGTTTGTTTAAAAATTTAAAAAATGGATTTATTAAAAAAATAAAAAAATAAAAAATTAAAAGATATAAATCAAAAAGAGACAAGAAAAAAAAAAGAAAATGAAATATCCTAGGAAATATTGAAAAGGCAGAATATTATATTTTCCTGGATGTGAAAAGGAAGAAACATGTTTTAAATTGAGAATAGCTCCCTGTAGCTTCCTGCCCCCGACCCGATTTGTCAATAGGCTATTAAGAAGGCCAAACCAGTCCCTTTACATAATAAAAAGTTCCCCCCATCAGCTCCAGTGGGATGGGATTAAGGCATGATAATATTAGCACTTTACTCAACTGACCACATGGCATCTGAGAACTCAACCAAACCTGGATTCAAAATGCAGCCTTGAGAGTTGCCCCTGCATGGCCCCATGGGAGTCTGACAACCAATCAGAACACAAGATCAAGATCAAAGGCCAGAGAGGGTATAAAACCAGGGACTCAGCATCTCAGTATTTCCTTTTCTTCTCCACCAACATTGAAGCATGTGATCACCTTTTCTGTTCAGGACTCAAGCCATGTGGTCCTGTCCACCATTAAAACCATATTTCCAAGCAGCCTCCATGTCTCCAATGTCTTTTTCCCCACTTGGAGCAGAACCCAGAAGGACATTTCTTCCAACAAACCAAAGATAAATTTCCTGACAGAACAATTAACTAGTGGAACAGCTGGATTCCAGATGTTTTTGGTGTTCTGTCACTGCAGCTTTTCAAGAACACATTGGACAGGCGTAATTCTGCAATGGTGTGGGGTTTCCTGCTGGAGCAGGGAATTGGGCTAAACAACACGCAAGATTCCTTCCAACTATGTTACTGGGTATTTTGAATCTCTTGAGTAAGAAGAAGGCTGAATCCGATTTCTTCTGAGTCCCTTCGCTCCCTGTATAAAAGGATGTGCCCCCCCCAGTGGACCAGACGAGCCATCTTCAGTGAGTCTTGTGAGCCCACTCTGGGAGGAGTTTGATTCTGTTGCCCCAGAGGATTTAGACGGGTTGCGTGGACGGCTGCGACCCACCACATGTTCAATGGACCCGTGCCCCTCCTGGTTGGTACTGGCATCCTGGGAGGTGACGCGAGGCTGGCTTCTGGGCCTGGTGAACGCCTCATTGAGCTAGGGTTCCTTACCGACTGCCTTGAAAGAGGCGGTGGTGAGGCCCCTGCTCAAGAGGCCTTCACTTGACCCAACGGAGCTAGCTAATTACTGTCCAGTCTCCAACCTTCCCGTTTTAGCGAAGGTTGTTGAGAATGTGGTGGCGCAGCAATTTCCACGTCGCCTCGACGAATCCGTATATCTAGACCCACACCAGTCCGGCTTCCGACCCGGGCACAGCACCGAGACAGCCTTGGTCGCGTTGGTGAATGATCTCTGGATATCCAGAGATAGAGGTTGCTCCTCTATCCTGGTCCTATTAGACCTCTCAGCGGCTTTTGATACCATCGACCATGGTATCCTACTGCGCCGGCTGGAGGGGATGGGAGTTGGAGGCACCGTTTTACCAACTCCATCGCAGATTTCAGCTTTTTTGGCCCAGATAATTCCATATCAGTCCTGTGAAGCTGTGATGGCGCAGTGGTTAGAATGCAGTACTGCAGGCTACTTCTGCTGACTGCCGGCTGCCTGCAATTTGGCAGTTCGAATCCCACCAGGCTCAAGGTTGACTCAGCATTCATTCCTTCTGAGGTCAGTAAAATAAAGACGCAGATTGTTGGGGGCAATTTACTGACTCTGAAAACCGCTTAGAGAGGGCTGTAAAGCCATGTGAAGTGATATATAAGTCTAAGTGCTATTACTATGAGGCCTAGTCATTCAAGTAAGTGAGTTAACTAGTTCTGTTTTATTTCTATCCTGTGCCTTAGAATTAGGGGCGAAATGGTGACGGTTTCCCATTGCAAACATGCAGCTTAAGCTTAATAGAAGAATACTAGTATTTTCCTCCACTTCAATCATGTGATTTTTGGCAAATAAACAACAAAATGCAAGTGAAATATGTTTTATGTAAGAAGAAAAAGAGGAGGTTGAAGATGAGTTTCAAAGGGTAATGACTTCCGGGTGATTGATCTTTTCCTTTAAATTTGGTGTATTGTTTATTTCTCTTTTCCCTTGAAGGTGATAATGAGAAGGACCATGAAGAGTCAGGAGAATCATTCCAAGGGTTCAGGCATGGAGACGTAATGGAGAAGCCTGCAATTCAAATGGAATTCCACAGGCAGGAGAGAAACCCCTCAAATAATTGGAATAAGGAAAGCTCATCTTCCATTGAGGCTCACATGCAGGAGCTTCTTGAGGAAGGGGGAAAAATACAGAAGAAATATATGGGGAAAGGTGTAAAGCTGTCCAAAGACACATTAGAGGTAAATGAACACTATCCATCCAAATCCAAAGGACGGGATTATATACGCAAAGACAATGGAAAAAATTGCAATTGGAGTATCCCATTTTCTCAGGAAAATGGGTCTCTTACACCACAAAAAAGTCTTCCCATCGGGGAGACTCTGGAGGATGGAAAGAGCTTCTGTGAAAGGAAGACTTTGACTGCTCAGGAAAGAAACCACAAGGAGAAGCCATATAAGTGCATGGACTGTGGTTCGGGATTCCATAAGATTGCATCCCTTCTAAGACATAAGATAATTCTCACATGTGATGCACAATATAAATGCATAGATTGTGGAAAGAGCTTCAACAAAGAGAGTAATCTTACATTCCATAAAATGATTCATATGGGGGAGAAGCCATTTAAATGCCTGGAGTGTGGAAAGGGCTTCAGTAGAAACAGTGTACTGAATCTCCATCAAAGGATCCACGCAGGGGAAAGGCCATTTAAATGCATGGAGTGTGGAAAGAGCTTCAGTATAGGCAGTGCCCTTACCATCCATAAGAGGATCCACACAGGGGAGAAACCATACAAATGCATGGAGTGTGGAAAGGGCTTCAGTAGAAGCTGTGCCCTTACCATCCATAAGAGGATCCACATAGTGGAGAAAACATACAAATGCATGGAGTGTGGAAAGGGCTTCAGTACAAGCTGTTCTCTTACTGTCCATAAGAAAATCCACACACGGGAGAAGCCATTTAAATGCATGGAGTGTGGAAAGGGCTTCACGGCAAGCAGTGCACTTAACGTCCATAAGAGGATCCACACAGGGGAAAGGCCATTTAAATGCCTGGAGTGTGGAAAGAGCTTCTTCCAGCCTAGTGGCCTCATTCGTCATAAAAGGATCCACACAGGGGAGAAACCATACAAATGCATGGAGTGTGGAAAGGGCTTCAGTAGAAGCAGTGCCATTACCGCCCATAAAAGGATCCACACAGGGGAAAGGCCATTTAAATGCATGGAGTGTGGAAAGGGCTTCACGGAACGCAGTGCCCTTACCGTCCATAAGAGGATCCACACCAGGGAAAAGCCATTTAAATGCATGGAGTGTGGAAAGGGCTTCAGTAGAAACAATACCCTTACCATGCATAAGAGGATCCACACAGGGGAAAAGCCATTTAAATGCATGGAGTGTGGAAAGGGCTTCAGTCAAAGCAGTACCCTTACCGCCCATAAGAGGATCCACACAGGGGAGAAACCATACAAATGCATGGAGTGTGGAAAGGGCTTCAGTAGAAGCCGTTCTCTTACTGTCCATAAGAAAATCCACACACAGGAGAAGCCATTTAAATGATTGCTGTGTAGAACATCTTTTAACCAGAGCTATCATCTTACTTACCATCAAAGGATCCACACAAGGGAGAAGAAGCCAAGATAAATGCATGGACTTTGGAGAGAGCTTTAGGAGGACAAATGACCTAATTTCCCATACAAAGATACGCTTACGTGGGAACATGTTGTTAATTCTAGAAAGTTACATTTATGAATTTTCCTATTTACAGAGACTGAGCTTGCAAAGGAATTATTTTCTTAGTCTGAACGACGGATATGAATTTACTAACAAAAATGCAAACAATGGGTGTGTCATTTTAATTCTGACCTGGATTATTTATATTTAAGTACAATTTATTTATTTTCAAAAGCACCATTCCTACTCTCCACTTGTTTCTTCTTCCCATGTGATGATATTCAAAAGACTTTAAATTTCCCTATTTTCCCTCATTTTTCCCTTTCTGATTCATTAATAGACACCCAATTTATTAGAGTACTTTCCTCCATCCTCAGGAAAGTTGGAATGGTGCAGCCGAGAGATTGTAGGCCAGTGAAGGCGAACCTTTTTTGTCCCGATTGCCAAAACTATACGCGCCTGCATGCCCTAACTGAAAGTTGTTCCTATTTGCATGCGAACATGCCCGTGCCATGGACATGCAATAATATGCACATGCACATCAGAGATCCGAAAACCAGCTGGCTGGCAGGAGGTGGGTTATCCCAATATTGGCAGCGCGGCAACAGGTAACAGGTAAGATCAGTGCGGCAACAGGTAAGAAACTCACAAAAGAAACTCCACGGAGATGTGACCTGGGCTGACGGCGCATGTGCCAGCATAGCACAGAGGGCTCTGCATGCCACCTCCCGAACATGTCCCATAGGTTCACCATCACAGTTCTTGGCTTTTTAAAATATACAAATATAATCCAAAGAGACTTCAAGTTGCATCAAAGTTTAGAGTGAGGTGGAATTTGATACTGAATTGTCTTATTCAGGAATTGCGACATTGCTTTGCTTTTTTTATAGATTGTGCCAATTTTGCTTTTTCAAATATAGCCAATTTATGTTTAATCAGTTCCATATTTCCTTTTATACTTCTGTTCTGCGGTTTCTTTTGCAGTTCACTCTCTAAATTTCTATGCCTTTCTTTCAGCTCTCTTATTTTTAGATTCTCAGTTTTTTTCTTCCTGGCTGTGGCTGATATTGTGACCCCTCTTATAAATGCCTTAGTTGTATCCCATAGGTTTTGTATGTATCTCCTGGCCCGTTTTCTTTGAAGAAGAATCTTAATTCTTGGTTAACTCTTTTAATATATTCCTGGTCTTTTAGAATTGATCTATTGGGTAACCAACGATAACTGCCCTTTTGTTTTTTCCAAATAATCCTCATGGGATTGTGGTCAGCCCATAGATTGGGTTCTATATCTTTCTCCTTCACTTCTGAAATTATCTCCATTGGCAGTCAGACCATATCTATCCTTGACCAGGATTCGTGTCTATTCGAGTAGAAGGTATATTGCTTTCTCTCTGGACATCTTTCTCGCCATACATCATACAGATTAAGTTCTTCAGCCATGACCTTCCACTTCCGCTGCAGTACGCGACGGGCAGGCTTTGCTCGCCCCGCGCACTCCTGGTGGGCTCCCCTTTGATCGGGGGGGCACAGGACGTCCTGGAGGGGCTCCTGCTGAGGGGACGGCGTAGCGGGGGACCCCCTGTGTCGGCGGTGGCCGGGGGGCTCCCCGCATCGCCCTAGGCATCGGGAGGCAAGAGGGGAGGCGCTGTGGCGTCTTTGCGTCGAAGGCAGCTGAAAGAAATTCAAGATTCGAACGATGCAGTTGCTGTGCCGTGAGATGGAGATTCCCCCTGTTCCCTTTGATGAGTAAAGGAAAAAAAACTGTTGGCTCTTTAGGAAAGCTTTCAACTTGTGGCTGGGAAGTGTGATTGGAGGGAGGGGGATTCCCCCCCCCCCTTGGACAAGCGGCTTTAAACTGTTTTGCTCCCTGCCCCCAGAAGAGGGGGGGGGAGCCCTGGAATGGAATCACTCTCATAGCAAATAGCAGATTTCCTTTACTGCAATTGCGAAAATGAGGTGATGATCTGTTTCTTTTGAAAACTTTGGAAACTTTTGCCTTTGGATCCCGGAGCTGGCAGGGCAAGATGGCACACTTCCGTTGTCTTCATGTACTTTGAGAATTTGACTCCACCCATACAAATTGCTGGCATTTTGGCTTTGTCTCTGTGACACTCAGAGAAATCTCATGTTACACTTTATCCTGGACTTGGAACAAAGGATTTTATTGCTTTATTGCCCAGGTCCCTAACTGTCTGGGCTTCCTGCCTCGCGATCTCTCTCAGCTAACCACCTTTCCAGTTGTTTCTTCTCTGTATTGCTACCTCCATCTCTGAGCTCTGATTACTACAATGCCACCTAAAGGACCACCACCGGGGAACCCGGGATTTGCGGGCTCCGCCCCAACATCCTCAATGTCCAGCCCCAGCGGACAACAGACACTGACTTCTTTGTTCCAGCCTAAGCCTTCGGAGGTGGACTTTCAACAAATGTTTCAACAACTCTTAAAGGGGCAGGAGGACTTAAAAACCAATTGAAGGAAATGAACGAACAGCTCAGAATAAAGACCGTGTGATCCAAAACTCACAGGCTGGAACTTTTGGAGGAGGGGACGGTTGAGATGAGGAGAGAGGTGAAAGTGGTCCAGAAAGGAAATCAAGAACTTGAGAACCACCAGATAAAAACGGAATTTGAACGGATGTCTTTTTTTCTTAGATTTCAAAATGTAATTGAGGCTGATGATGAAGATTTGAGGGATATTATGACAAATTTATTGGCTGAATATATTTAAAAAGACAGACAACAGATGGGGTGGGATATGGACCTGGTTTATAGAGTAAACTCAGCATATGCTAGAACACACAACGTTCCAAGGGAGGTACACATTAAATTTCTTAGAAACACCACAAGAGACGAAATTCTGAGTGCACAAAGGGGACAAGCGTTAAAATACAAGGATAGAGAAATAGCCATTCTGAAACAGATCCCAAAGAAAGTTAGAGATAAAAGAAAAAACTACTCGCACCTAGCGAAGAAGTTATACCAGAAAGGGGTGTGGTTTAAATGGCTTTTTCCAGAAGGTATGTTAATATTCTGGGAGGACACGAGAGTTAGAATTAATACAACTATTGAGGCTGAGGCCTTTATGGAAACAAATAAAGTCCTCCTAGATAAAACTGATGACACTACACCGGACATACAGGACACGGGAGGTGCCGGAGCTCTGCCAGGGGGGGGGGGAGAAGAGGCAACACTGAGAAAACTCAGATCACAAAAATGAACTTGAAAATCTGTTTGATATAAAATGATTGAAATTATTCTAAGATAAAAGTTTATATGCTGACAAAATAATAAGTAACAACAATCTAATGTATTAACAAATGAAAGTTATGAGAATGGGGGGGGGCATCTCCTGCATAATGTAACTCAAAATTTGTATTTCATCCATTACCCCTTTCCTTGTATATTCTTTTTAAAACCAATAAAATTTTGTTTAAAAAAAAAGTTTAAGTTCTTCAGCCATTTGGAAGAATGACCTTGGGAAAGTTCTCCTAGCTCCTTTTCTCTTCTTTCCACTTTTATAGTCCCGTTTCGGGTCAACTATAGCATTGAAGTCACCCAGTAAACAAACATTTTCATTTCCCATCTCTTGAATAATGCTATATAGTCTATGATAGAAATTTTCCTGGTCTTCATTAGGTGCATATATTACAACCAGTGACACCTTTTTTTGGTTTAACATTATTTCTACGATTAATATTCTCCCTTCCTCATCATGATAAATTAGTTTAGTCTGGATTGTGTCTTTGACATATAATGCTATTCCTCTTTTCTTTTGGTTAGCTAGTGCCGTGTAAAGTTTACCCAATCTAGGACATTCTAAGATCTGGATCTGTCTTTTAGTCATATGGACCTCTTGCATTGCAATTATATCGTAGTTCAAATGTTATAATTTATTAAATATTGTTTTCCTCTTCTGGGGTAAGTTTAGACCATTAATATTCAATGATAGAATCTTGATTTCTCCCGACATACTTCTATGTGTATTTAGGTCGTGTGCTTCTTGTTGCCCTTATTTCTCTCACTTCCTTTGGTTCTTCCCCTTTTTCGTCTAGAACGACTTCTTTCTCCTTTCCTGTCTCCACTGGTTCCTTTTCTCTTCTTATCTGTGCCCTGGGTCCTTGCCTCCTTGCTCCCGACTGTTCTCCTTCGTCTTTCTCATCCTCCTGCCCAACAAGAGTATTGTAAAAATCTCCCGCTTGTTCCATTGTGTCTATTCTAAATCTTCTATCTCTCCAAGTTACCAGTACGCCCTCCGGCATCAGCCATCTAAAGTTAATTTCAAATTTGTTCAGGACAGATGTTAAAAATTGATAGGGCCTTCTTAATTCTCTAATTCTCCTCGGTACCTGTTTTAGAACTGTTAGTTGTCGTTGGTTGTAAATTATCGGGTTGTCTCTTATTCTATTTAGCACCTCGTCACGTATTGATTTTTTTACAAACTTTACATGAACTTCTCTTGGTAAATTATTCTTTTTTGCGTAGTTTGTCTGTATTCTAAACGTCTCGTCGATCTCACTTGCCATCTCATCCTTTTTTATTCCCAAAGCCTTTGCCATAAGGTCTGCCATCGTGTCTGATAAATACTCCCCTTTTTCTTCCTTTACGTTCTGGAACCGTAGGAATTGGGCTGCTTTCTCTGATTCTAACGGAGGACCGTTAACTCAAGTTCCTTGTTTGCCTGGATCAGCCTAGAACTCAGCTGCTCCATTTTTCATCCTCCTTTTCCAGCCTTCCTTCTATTACCTTTATTCTTTGTTTGTGTTTATTGATCTGTTCCTTGAACTTCTCAAATTTATCGTCCATCTTCTGCATTCTCTCCTTTAATTCTACAGTATCACTCCTTATTTCTCTAATATCCTTTTTAAGTTCTTCGTGATTTTTAGCCTTTGAGTCCTGCGTAGTCTGTAATATGCAATTCCTGAGTTGAATTGAATCTTTCTCTCTGAAGCATATCCTCCGAAGATCTTTGGTTTGAAGGACTGGCAGCCGTTAGGGATGGCTGGGATGCTGGCTTCCTCCCCATGCCAATTTTCATTAAATTTGTACTACTTGTCATTTTTTAGAAGAATTGGATCTCTACTTTAATTTTTCTCCAGAACTCTCACTTTCTTCTCTCCCTCGTAACTTTCTCCAGTCCTCCTTCTTTCTTTCTTTCTTTCTTTCTTTCTTTCTTTCTTTCTTTCTTTCTTTCTTTCTTTCTTTCTTTCTTTCTTTATTCCTTCCTCCGTCCCTCCCTCCCTCCTTCCTTCCTTCTTCCTTCCTTCCTTCCTTCCTTCCTTCCTGCCTACCTTCCTTCCTTCCTCTCCCTCTCCTCCCTTTCCCTCTCCTCTTCCCTCTTCCTCTACTCAATTATCAATTTTAAATAATGATAGGGGGTAGTAAACTCTATATATCGATAAGTTCGTATGTTATGTGAGAACAGCTGTCATAGGATAGGGAGAGAGTGAGAGAGACTTATCAATTTATCACTGTATATATATGTGGGTGTATGTCACACTTATAATACTCCAAAGTTTCTATTAATCTATTAATCTATTTTATTAACTTAATAAAATCTAAGAGTAAATTGCTTATAGTTATTACTTATATTGTGATCAAACAATCTCCTAAATTAATCAGTACTAGTGCCAATAATATCGAAAAGAGAGGATTAATAATCTTACAGCAATAACAATAACAAAAACAGTATATTCCTTTGATGGTAGTATTATAACATTAATTCCTATATTTTAAGTTCAACCTTAGATGCTTCCCTCCTGTGTTGGATAATTATATCAGAATGTTCTGGGTTCCCCTGCTCCGATAAATCTTCTTTCTCTCTCTCCAGTTGTTTCTATTGGTAGTGTCCAAAGATTAGCCTCAATAAACTCTAGTAGTCAGCTCTCTTGTTATCCAGAGAAGATAGTCACCAAAATTCCTGTTTTCTCTTAAGGTATTAAGAGGGGGGGAAATTCCAAATTTCGCCAGTAGATGTCACTCTTCCACTCATCCAGAAGCTAACCAACTGCAGGCTATCCACAGATATATGTTGCAAAGTTATAAGTTAATATTGTATTATTACCTAAGGCGGACACAGACCAGGTGTTTATACAAAACTACAGACCAATCTCACTGCTAAATGCAGATTACAAAATCTTTGCCTCAATAATAGCAGAAAGGTTGAAAAAATTTCTTACATCATTCATCCATACAGATCAAAACGGATTCCTCCGCAGAAGACAAATTAAAAACAATATGAGAATTATGTTGAACATTCTTGAATATTGTGAAGTGCACAATGAAAAACAGGTTGCACTAATCTTTCTCGATGCCCAAAAGGCATTTGATAATGTCAACTGGGAATTTTTGCACCAACAATTAGAATACATGGATTGTGGGGATAAATTTATAAACACGATCAGAGCAATTTATACAAACCAAAAAGCCAAAGTAATAATCAATGGTGAATTAACACAAAGTATTATAATCCAGAAAGGTACAAGACAAGGTTGCCCCATCCCGCCTGCTGTTTATACTAACCCTAGAAGTACTAGCCAGGAATGTACGTAAAGAGGTACAGATAAAGGGACTAGAAATCAAAAATGAGCAATTTAAGTTACAGGCCTTTGCGGACGATCTAGTGTTTGTGCTAGAAGATCCTATAAAGTCTGGTACGAAACTCATTGAGGAATTGACAGAGTATGGGAAAATAGCGGGTCTAAAGATAAATATGACAAAGACCAAAATGCTGACTAAAAATATGACATCAAAAGCAAAAGAGGAGTTAACAAAGAAATTGGGTATCCAAATTGTCAAAAAAGTTAAATATCTTGGTATATATCTATCTGCGAGGTGTGTGACCATCAAAGAAGATAATTATACTAATTTGATTAATAAAACTAAGAAAGATCTAGAAAGATGGAAAAACCTACAACTGTCCCTGATGGGCAGGATCGCAGTTATAAAAATGAATATATTACCAAAATTTCTTTTCCTATTTCAGAATATTCCCATTAAATTAGAAAAAGGTGTCTTCAAGGATTTGAATCAATTGGTTTTGAAATTTATTTGGCAGGGAAGAAAACCAAGAATAAAACTTAAGGCTATGCAAGACACTAAGGAAAAGGGAAGATTTGGCGTACCAGATTGGGAACTCTATTATACTGCGGCCATACTAAAATGGCTAAGGGAATGCATAATGCTGAGAAATAAAAGATTACTCAAATTGGAAGGCCATGACCTCCAAGCAGGCTGGCATGCCTTCCTCTGGTATGAAAAAGGATGTGCACACAAATATTTTAGTAGACATTACATCAGACAATCTCTGTTACTAATATGGAACAAAATTAAACATGACCACTATACCAAAATACCTATTTGGCTATCTACGATGGAAGCATACATACACCCAAATTTAATCAACATGGAAAATATAGTCACATATAAAAAGTTATTGAACAGGCAGGGGGAGATCAAAACCAGATCAGAATTGACATCAAGGAGTACAAGTAGAATGGTGGTCTTATTTACAGATACAATCAAGGTATGCACAGGATAGGAAGAACGAAGGTATTGCCAAAGACTACACAATATTAGATAAACTGTTGATACAGACAGAAAACAGACTGATCAAAGTGCTGTATAGATTCTTGTTGGAATATAAACTAGAGGAGGAACATGTCAAAGAAACCATGGTCGCCTGGGCGAAAAATTTCGGTTGCAATGTGGAATTGGCTAAGTGGAAAAAACTTTGGATATTTAATCAGAAACTAACATTGGCTACGGCGTATAAAGAAAATCTTTATAAGATGTTCTACAGATGGCATATCCCTCCTGCACGGCTTTCCAAAATGTTCAAAAATCTGGCCCCAAAATGTTGGAAGTGTAAAAAAACACCAGGCACTTTCTATCATATGTGGTGGACGTGCAATGAGGCAAAAAAATATTGGAAAATGATTCAATCATGGTTAGAACAAATGGTGGGAGAACAAATTATGTTTAAACCAGAAACTTTTCTCCTAGGCATAATACCGGAGGGGTTTAAGAAAGATACACTTTATTTAATTATACATATACTAACTGCAGCGCATAACCTATGCACAGTATTGGAAAAAAGAAAATACACCATCAGAGCTTGACACAATCAGAAAAGTGTTGGCTTGTGCAGAAGCAGATAGGCTCACTCTTGAACTTAAAAATAAAGGGGAATCAGAATATTTTGAAGTATGGAAGAGATTTTATGATTGGTATAAGACAAGATGACAAGATTGGAACAAATGTATATATTATGATTCGACAGAAGGACAGACAATGTATTAAGTAGATTTATTGTTAATGGTTGAAACTAGCTGTACATAATGTGAATGTATGATCACTCCCACTCCGCGGTATTGCATTGTTTTAAATGTAAAAATAATAAAAAATATTTTTTTTAAAAAAGGAATTGCGACATTGCATTAACAGTGACAAGTAAGAGGTTTTCTACATTTGATTTTTCATGATATGAGGGAATTGCCACATGCACATCAATGTACAGTGAGTGAATAGATCTGAAAGGATGATGGATTCCTCTTTCTCTGATGAAAAGCTCCCACCCCCCAAAGCATGTGCAAAATCTTTTTTCAAGCATTACGGCCATACTTTGCTCCTCTAAAGTGTGATGAAGACTAAGAAGTTGTCTAAATCTGATTTTTTTAAAAATTAAATATCAATGGTATTGTTACTTTTTGGTCATGTAATATGCTCTTTTACTCTTTCGTTGTATTAAAAATATAGTAATATTCCAATATTTGTAAATATTTGGATGGGGGCATAGTCTGGATTTTAGAGGCTCATGTTGGCTTGAATTTGCTTTTTCAGTGCTGATATTTGAGGCCTCCTTGAATCTCTAGAGAGCCTTCAGAGTGGCTCTTTTGGAGGAAAGTGATTTTCGATCCTCCACAGAAATTCACAGAAAGATCACAAATGATTCCTACACAGTAAGTGGAATACATATATGGGGTAGACAGCATCACCACCCGATGGAGTTGTAACCGGCTGACAAACTATACTCAATGAGTAGTCCTTCGTGACACTACGTCTACATGGAAGGAACTAAGCAGTGGAGTACCAAAAGGCTCCATCTTGGGCCCAGTACTCTTCAATATCTTCATAAATCAATCAATCAATCAAACAAACTTTTATTTATAAACCGCACCCTTTCCTAAACAGGACTCGGGGCGGTGTACAGTCATTATTAAAAACCATATACATATCAAAATAGATGCGCATAAATATACATAAACATAGACATAGACGGAGGAGGTAGAAAATATACTGTACCATATTTAATTAAAAATACAAATAAAATTAAAATTCCCTTAAAAATTCCACAATAAGATGTTTGCCAGGAGGTGAAAGATGGAGCTATAGATCTGCTAAGCCAGCTAATTGGAACAGGTGGGTCTTGAGCTTCTGTCGGAAGGAGCGGAGGTCGTTAGTCGTTCTAATATCGGGAGGGAGGTCATTCCAGAGGGTTCGGCCCATCACAGAGAAGGCTCTACTCCTAGGCGCCACCCGTTGGCACTGCTTGGCGGATGGCACCTGGAGGAGTCCCTCCCTGTGAGAGCGGATAGGTCGTAGAGATGTGTGAGGTGAGATGCGATCCCGCAGGTAACTAGGTCCCATGCCATGGAGCGCTTTAAAGATAGTAACCAACACCATGAAACGCACCCGAAAAACCACAGGTAACCAGTGCAGCTCGCGCAGGAGTGGTGTTATATGGGAGTATCTTGTTCCTCCCATGATGGCCTGCGCGGCCGCATTCTGAACTAGCTGTAGTCTTCGGGTGCATCTCAAGGGGAGCCCCATGTAGAGAGCATTGCAGTAGTCCAGGCGAGACGTCACCAGCGCATGAGTGACTGTACGTAGGGCGTTCCGATCCAATAGGAAGTGCAATTGGCGCACCAGGCGAACCTGGTGGAACGCCCCCCTCGCCACGGCTGTCACATGGTCATCCATCGACAGCCGGGCATCAAGGAGGACGCCCAAATTGCGCGCCCTTTCCACGGGGGGGCAGTTGTTCGCCCCCTATGGCCAGCGATGGCATCCACTGGTTGAACCGGGGCGCCGGTAGCCACAGCCACTCAGTCTTGGAGGGGTTGAGTTTGAGTCTGTTGTCCCCCATCCAGACCCGGACGGCTTCCAAACACCGGGACATCATTTCGACGGCCTCATTGGGGTGGTTTGGGGTGGAAATGTACAGCTGCGTGTCATCAGCGTACAGATGGTATCCAACCCCAAAACCACGGATGATCTCACCCAACGGCTTCATGTATGTGTTGAACAGGAGGGGCGAGAGGACCGATCCCTGCGGCACCCCACAGGTGAGTGGCCTCACGGTCGACCTCTGCTCCCCTGCCAACACACACTTCGTCTGGTCGGAGAGATAGGAGCGGAACCACCACAAAACGGTACCCCCTACGCCCACCTCTTCCAGCCGGCGCAATAAGATACCATGGTCGATGGTATCGAAAGCCGCTGATAGATCTAATAGGACCAGGATAGAGGAACAACCCCTATCTCTGGCCCTCCAGAGATCATCTACCAACGCGACCAAGGCCATCTCCATGCTGTGACCGGGTCGAAAGCCGGACTGGCGCGGGTCAAGATAGACTGCTTCCTCCAGGTGACGTGGGAACTGTTGCGCCACCACACTCTCTACAACCTTCGCTAAAAAGGGAAGGTTGGAGACGGGACGATAATTAGCTAACTCCTCCGGATCCAGGGAAGGCCTCTTGAGCAGGGGCCTCACCACCGCCTCTTTCAAGGCGGTCGGTAAGGACCCCTCCTCCAGTGAAGCGTTCACCAGACCCAGGAGCCAGCCTCGTGTAACCTCCCAGGATGCCAGTACAAGCCAGGAGGGACACGGGCCCAGTAAACATGAGGTGGCTCGCAGTCGCCCACGTAACCTGTCCAAATCCTCGGGGGCAACAGAGTCAAACCCCTCCCAGTGTGGTGTCTCAAGACTTGCTTCCGACGTCTCTCCTGGTCCACTGAAGGGGGCCCATCCACTCCGGACCTGAGCGATTTTGTCCTGCAGATATTCCCCAAACTCCTCTGCTCTACCCTGCAAAGGGGCTTCCCGCAGCCTCTGTGATAAGAGGGAGCGGGTCACCCGAAACAGGGCGGCAGGGCAGTTATCCGCGGATGCAATAAGAGCGGCACAGTGTCTATGTTTGGCCGCTCTCAGTGCCACAAGGTAGGTCCGTAAATAGGCTCTTACCTGTGTTCGGTCAGATTCGGAGCATGAGGACCTCCACCTGCTTCCTAGGCGTCTCTTGTGGCGTTTCATCACCCTCAGCTCCTCGGTAAACCAAGGAGCCAGGGTGGTTTATTGCCGCAGGAGAAGCCGCAAAGGTGCTACCCGGTCCAAGGCCCCAGCAGCCACTCTATTCCAAGTGGCCACTAGGTCCTCCGTCCGGGAGCAGGTCAGGGCTACAGGAAGTGGCCCAAGCTCCGTCTGGAACCTATCCGGTTCCATCAGTCGCCTGGGGCGGAATCATCTGGGACAATCAGGTTCCGCCTCCCCGCGGTGGGGGGTAGCGCCGGGGAAGTCGAGCCGGAGAGATGAGTGGTCTGACCATGACAGGGGTGTAATAACTAAATCCCCTATTCCCAGATCACTGGTCCACTGTCCAGATACAAAAACAAGGTCCAGTGTGTGCCCACCTTCATGTGTGGGGCCCTGAATTAATTGGGTCAGGTCCATGGCTGTTATGGAAGCCATGAACCCCCAAGCCACCTCGGATGCTTCGCCCGTCGACGGCAGGTTGAAATCCCCCATAACCACAAGATTGGGGGTATCAACTGCCGTCTCCGCGATCAGCTCGAGCAGCTCAGGCAGGGCCGCTGATGCATAGCGAGGAGCCAAGTATACAATCAGCAAGCCCATCTGCCTCCCTGGGCCCCATTTCACACCAAGTGACTCACACCCGGAGATCTGTGGCACAGTGAACTCCCTCGGTTCCAGACTCTCCCGTATAATTACCGCCACCCCACCACTCTTACCCAGGGCCCGCGGCTGATGAAATGCACGGTAACCTGGCGGGCACATCTCCACGAGGGGCAAACCACCCTCGTGGCCCAACCAGGTCTCCGTTATCCCTGCAAGGTCCGGCTCCGACCATGACTCCGCCTCCAACTCCCATCTCGGCTCCAGCTGGGACAGTCTTCTTATCATCCTGGCTATTTGACCACCCTGGAAGGCCAAATTAGGCTCTATGAAAAGCCAGGGTGGTCGCTGCTCTTAATCCTCAACCCTCCAGATGGAAAGAGGGACGGGGCACCCCCCCCCCTTCATCAGGGAGCTCCGTAGTCGTACGGAGCTCAGAGGTCAGCAGCCATTCCCTTGGAATTCTTGGATGACTTAGATGAGGGAATAGAAGGGGTACTCATCCAATTTCCTGATGATACTAATCTGGCAGGAATAACCAACACCCCAGACGACAAGCTCAGGATCCAGAAAGATCTTGACTGACTTGCACAATGGGCCCTATCCAACAAAATAAAAGTTAATGTGGAGAAAATCAAGGTTTTGTACCTGGACAGGAAAAACCAAAGGTACAAGTACACATTAGGTGAAACCTGGCTCAAAAACAGTAACTGTGAGAGGGGCCTTGGAGTCCCAGTGGACAATCACCTAATCATGAGTCAGCAAGTGTGTGGCAGCTGCCAAAAAAGCTAATCTAACCCTTGGTTGTATAAACGGGCATAAAATCAAAACAACCTGAAGTATTAATACTGATTTATGAAGACTTAAGTAAGACTACACTTGGAATGCTGCATCCAGTTTTGGTCACCACATTGCAAATAATATGTTGAGACTTTGGAAAAAATGCAAAGAAGAGCAACTAAAATGATTAAATACCTGACAGGATTGGGGTTAGGCTAGTCTAGACTACAGAAAAGCTAGGGGGATCATCATAGTAGTATTCCAGTATTTCAGTGACTACCACAAAGAGGAAGAGGCCATTTTCAAAAGGACCAGAGGACAGAACAAGAAACAATGGAGAGAAGCAACCTGGAATTAAGGAGAACCTTCCCAACAGTGAGGAAAATAAATGGGTTGAACAGCTTGCCTTCAGAAGTTGTAGGTGGTTCAACACTGGAGGTTTTTAAGAAGAGACTGGACAGTCACTTGTCTGAAATGGTATCTGATTTCCTGCTTGAACAGGGGACTGGAGTAGAATACCTCCAAGGTCCCTTCCAGCTCTCTTCTCATTCCATCTAGAAACTTCAATGTGCTAGAGACACCACTGGTTTTCTTAAGTAGACTGTTTTTTGAATAGTTTGTTGATTTTTATTTTCGCTGGTTGTTCTTATTTTACAATGCCTTGTAGGGAGGGAAGCAAACAGTGGGTTACCCCAGGGTTCTGCCTGAGACGCAGTTCTCTCCAAAATCTTAATTAGCAATGTAGATGGGGAAATAGAAGGAAACTCATAAAATTTGGGGACAACAGCAAGCTAGAGTGAACAGCTAACGCTTTAGAAGGTAGGCTCAAGGTCCAGAAAGATCAACGATTTGAACGCTGGGCCCTATCCAAAATTATGCAGTTCAGCTTTTAAACAGGCAGGAAAATAATAAAAGTACTTTTATGGAACAGGAGATATCTGGATCAACAAAGATGATTAGGGGGCAGGAGACTAAAACATTAAGAACACAAGGGATGGAGTAAGAGGAGCCTTCCAATACTTGAGAGGCTGTCACAGAGAAGATGTCAACCTATTTTCCAAAGCACCAATGTTAACATAAGTAATAGATGAAAACTTATCAGATAACTCCGGCCTAGAACCTGTGGAAAGTTATCACCCAGCCCTGTCCCAGGAAAATGAAATATCTGATGTAATGAAATGCCATAATACAAATTTACTCAAAATTTAGAATATCTCACACAAAAATGAAGTAATAATGGTTATAGTTAAATAAATGTTTAACAATGATAATAACTGCATACATACTGTATATATCAGATTGATAATACAAGATTCTATATAAATTGTAAGTGAAGACTATGGTGAGGATGTACAAAAGTTTTGTAACCAATCGACATACTGTACGAACCTGGAAGATGGTGTTTTATCTTTGTGCTTGTTTGTTTAAAAATTTAAAAAATGGATTTATTAAAAAAACAAAAAAATAAAAAGATATAAATAAAAAAGAGACAAGAAAAAAAAAGAAAATGAAATATCCTAGGAAATATTGAAAAGGCAGAATATTATATTTTCTTGGATGTGAAAAGGAAGAAACATGTTTTAAATTGAGAATAGCTCCCTGTAGCTTCCTGCCCCCACCCACTTTGTCAATAGGCTATTAAGAAGGCCAAGCCACTCCCTTTACATAATAAAGAGTTCTCCCCTTCAGCTCCAGTGGGATGGGATTAAGGCATGATAATATTAGCACTTTACTCAACTGACCACATGGCATCTGAGAACTCAAACAAACCTGGATTCAAAATGCAGCCTTGAGAGTTGCCCCTGCATGGCCCCATGGGAGTCTGACAACCAATCAGAACACAAGCTCAAGATCAAAGGCCAGAGAGGGTATAAAACCAGGGACTCAGCATCTCAGTATTTCCCTTTCTTCTTCTCCACCAACATTGAAGCATGTGATCACCTTTTCTGTTCAGGACTCAAGCCATGTGGTCCTGTCCACCATTAAAACCATCTTTCCAAGCAGCCTCCATGTCTCCAATGTCTTTTTCCCCACTTGGAGCAGAACCCAGAAGGACATTTCTTTCAAGAAACCAAAGAGAAATTTCCTGACAGAGCAATTAACTAGTGGAACAGCTGGATTCCAGATGTTTTTGGTGTTCTGTCACTGCAGCTTTTCAAGAACACTTTGGACAGGCGTAATTCTGCAATGGTGTGGGGTTTCCTGCTGGAGCAGGGAATTGGGCTAAACAACACGCAAGATTCCTTCCAACTATGTTACTGGGTATTTTCAATCTCTTGAGTAAGAAGAAGGCTGAATCCGATTTCTTCTGGGTCCCTTCGCTCCCTGTATAAAAGGATGTAGCTTTCTACAGGAACCCTTCTTAAAAGTGAAAGGGGGCACATGGGTGTAACTCTCTCAGAAGCAAATGGATAAAGAAGGGTTATGGATAGGGAGGAAAACAACCTCTTCCTTTCTGGGCCCTGATGGAAAAGGCACCGTTTCCACCCTTTGCATAAACCCCTTCCATGCACGCAGGAATCCGCCAGGTGTGTCCCTCTAAAACGAGAACCGGACGCCGTGCGATTCCCCATTCGGCCACTGGAGGCGAACATCAGAGGCGATTTACCATAGGAGAATTGGAGGGAAGTGACCTCACTGGATCTGACGTCTCTATTTAACCCTTTGTGCTTCGCAGGAGAACTCCAGGTGGGCAGAGTAAGTGGCTGTTTGTGTGTGTGTGTTTGTGAGTCTCCACGTGCAAATGGGGAGGGGGGAACAGGGGGTGCTGGTGCTAGAGAAGGAAGGGAGAGAAGCCCCCATGCAGGTTCCATCTTCGGAGTCCAGAGGGTGGGAGGGGTGGGAGGGCCCGGGATCCCATGTTCCCCTGCCGCCCCTCTTCATGCAGGTGCCAGGCAGAGGGAAGCGGTGCTCAGGATGAGCCGCGTTGCCCCAGGAACAAATCACCAAAGAGGAGGGAGAGTCCCGGGGGAATCCTCTGCCCCCCCCCCCCCCTAGCCTGGAGGAAGCTCCGAGGTCGGAGAAGGGGAGAGCCTGGAGGGGAAATCTGGAGCAGGGAATAAGAAGATGGTTGCAAGGGAGGAGCTGCAGGAGATTCTGCCCGCCTTCTCCTTAGGTGCTGCAGGAGACTAAAATTGGGTTGGATCCCCAGGAGTTCAATTTCTCTTGGGAGCGTGAGTGAACCAGCACATCACTAACCCCAGGTGTCTCATGTGAACAGCTGCTTAGCCTGTTTGGGTTTGGGGTATTTTTGTGAACTTACCTGCATGTAGTTGTGTGATTTGGCTCTCCAAAAGCAAACCCTGAAGAAAGGGAACATCCAAGCAGGTTCATTTTTTTAAAAAGTGAACTTTCCTGGTTTAGAGTTTGGCATCTTGGGTAAAACCTTCTTTGTAGGTAAATGCAGACCTAGGTTTTTATAAAGCAAGCCCAACTTTGTGAGAAGAAAAGAAATTGAAACACTGATCCCACGTGCATTTATTCAGTGTTCCAAGTCCTTGATGGAAATCAATCTCAGGTTTTGTACAAACACATATTACTGCACAAGGGCAAACTGTTCAATGCCTCTGCAATCCTGTACTAGCTCGGAAAAATATATCTTTCCATTGGAATGTTCTTAATCCACCACATTCTTTTAATCTCACATATAGGACTTGGAAACCACTTGTACTACATTTCTGGGAGGCAAAAAATTGGACAGAGGTGGCTGAAAGTCTTCCCTGACCTGTAGCTACAGGAATCGGCAAGATTCCCTGGGACCCATTTGAAGTTGCAGGAAGAAGAAAGAATGAAAAGCCACTCTTTAGAGAGTAAGGAAATTGGAAAAGGCCCTTTGGGTGTCCAGCCTGGGAGCTATGAAGAGATCTGGGCAAGAACTGGGCAGAAGATCCTGGAGGAGACAACCATCCTTTCAGAAGTTCAGCCATGGAAGTCCAGGAGCTTCCAGCACCAGGAGGATGAAGGACCGCGAGGACTTTGCAGCCAACTCCATTCCTTTTGTAGTCGATGGTTGAGACCAGAAAAGCACACAAAAGCGCAGATACTGGACCTGTTTGTTTTGGAACAGTTCTTGGCGCTTCTGCCCCTGAACATTGAGAGCTGGGTACGAGAGTGTGGAGCAGAGACCAGCTCCCAGGCGGTGGCCCTGGTGGAAGGTTATCTCCTGAGCCAGGTGGAGGAGCAGAAGGAGAAGATTGACTGGCAGGTGAGAGACCTTCTAATCTAATGCACTAAATCTAACAGTGGGTTGGAATTCTTAACTCATGCCTGCCAGAGTTCTTTGGCATCCGTTATACATGGAGATACTGTACTTCTAATTCTTGTAGGACCTTGTTCTTTTATTTGTGATAGTCGTTCCTTTCCTAATTTCCATCCTCACGGATGGACTTCCGGGGCCTTGGAGGGGTGTTCACAGAAGAAGAATCCACTTTTTGATGAGTATTGTCCATTGATTCTTCTAGTTGTTTCCTGCCTACTTTTTCAAGTCCTTCATGGTTGAGATCAGAGATCCTGAGGAAAGGAGGCATCCTTCAAGTTCATCTCCGGAAATGATTTTCAGGAGGATCTCTGAGGAGGATCTAAATATGGACATGACTGAAGGTAATCTAAAGCTCTCCTGTTCCCCAGGGAGATCTCAGGTGTTTCATCTTCTCTATGCCTTCTCTTCTATAGAACTCCCATGTTATGAATTATGCAGTGTAAATTCTGTTTCCCTCGTAGGGAAGAATAGAAGGAAGTTGACTCTTCCTGATGGTGGAACTGAAAGAATGGTTGAAACTCCAGTTCAAGTAAGAGGAAATTAATTTCTTAGATTTGTATGCTCCCTTTCCTTCAGAAAGTCAAGCTGATGTACGTAGACAGTCTCCTTCCATTTTTCCTTCTTTTTTGGGTTGGCTTATTTTTGTGTTCCTGAGCAAGATTGAAAGTTGAAGTAGATTCTCTTTAGGAAATATTTTATTAAAACCACCACTTTAAGTAACTGCTAATTGCTTCCTATTATTATTATTGTTAGAATTGTACTTATGCTAATTACTCACTTTTCAAATAACCCTTGTTTGTAACTTTTTGACTTGGATTTGTGCAAGGATGCAGAAAACTGTCTAAATATTCAGATTGGCAATTCTAATGCCTTGAATTGTGCCTGCATTTGGACGCCAAACAGTCAAGCTTTGCACAAGCTAAAGAAGTTCCCCTCACGAAATTTCTTCCACTTTGTTATCTTCCATTCAGACTACAAGCAGCTTCCTTAAAATGTGAGGAGAACCAGAAAGAAATTCCTGGCTGGGCTCTCCCAGCACTTTAATGAGTCTTGGGGCATCACGAGACATTTACTAAAAAGCTAAACAATTCAGTCCAATTCAAATCTCTATTGTCAGAGTGCAACATGTGTATAATGAGATTGGCTAAGGCTCCCTTCCTGCACCCCCCAACACAATACAACTCACAGTGAAAGACAAAATAATAATAATCCCTAGCCCAGTGAATCCTACCAATAAACACCCAGTCCTACAAGTCAATGTATTATGTGGTTGTAATGTTATTTTTCGTTCAGGACTCAGACAGCCCACGGATAAAAACTGTTCGTCAGCCTGTTTGTGCGGCTGCCTATGCTTCTATATCTCCTACCCGATGGTAGGAGAGGAAAGAAGGGCAGACCAGGGTGTTAGTCGTCCCTGAGGATTTTCCTCGCTCCTCTGAGGCAGTGAGCCCTAGTGATGTCGTCTAGCCCCCAATGTTTTGTGCTGTGCTCCCCACCGTCTGTAAAGTCTTCCTATCCGCGGCTGTCAAGCCAGCATACCACACCATAATGCAATGAGTGAGGACGCTTTCTATTGTGGACCGGTAGAAGGAGGTCATCAGTTGTGGTTCCACTTTATTTTTTCACAAGACCCTGAGGAGTCTGGCTTCCCATCATGCACTTGACTTGAGAGTGCAGGCTGATTGGCAAATGGGTGTGTTTGTCTGTCTGCCCACTAGATGGAGAAAGAGAGCAACAACAGTATAAACTTAACGCATTTTTTGGAGTATGAGACGTACCAGAATATAAGACCCACCAAGGTTTTGAAGAGGCAAATGTTAAAAAAAAGTAGGTAGGTAGATGGAGAGAGTGAGTACGTAGATTGGTAGATAAAGGGATAGAGAGAGAAATAGAGAGAGAGAAATACAGTAGGTAGGTAGGGGGGGAGAGAGAGAAATAGAGAGAGATAGAGAGAGAGAGAAATACAATAGGTAGGGAGAGAGAGAGAGAAAGTAGGTAGGTTGGTAGGTAGAGTGAGAGGGAGAGAAAGTAGGTAGGTAGGGAGGGAGAGAGAGAGAATAGGTAGGTAGGTGTTTCCACGTGTATTTTTTTTTAAACAAAGTTTTATTGTTTTTTTGGTGTTTTACAAAAGGAAAAGGTATGGGGAAAGTTACAAATTGTGGCAGCCGCAAACTGCGTTAGGTATACCCCCCCTCCAGACTCATGGTGTACATTTGCATAGCATTCAAATATTACATAATAACATATAGTCAGTGTGGTACATTCATTAATAATTTCAATCAATTTATGTCATGTGGATTTTCTTACTTATTTGTGTGATCTGAGCTTTCTTGATGTCACCCCATCTCCCCCCGTTGCTCCGGCCCCTCCCGTGTCTTGTGCATCTACTGGGATGTCTTCTGGTTTTTCTAGGAGTAGTTTATTTTTTTCCATAAAGGCCTGCGCCTCTATGGGTGTATTAATTCTGACTCTTGTCTCCTCCCAGAATATTAACCTATCTTCAGGCAGCAACCAACGAAACCACACCCCCTTCTGGTATAATTTATTCGCCAATTGCGAATAATATTTTCTTTTCTCCCTCACTTTCTTGGGGATCTGTTTCAGTATGGTTATCTCCTTATCTTTGTATGTCAGGGCTTGTCCCCTTTGTGTATTCAGAATTTCATCTCTTGTGCTTTTCCTAAGAAATTTAATGTGTACCTCCCTGGGGACATTGTGTGTTCTAGCATATGCGGAGTTCACTCTATAAACCAGGTCTATTTCCCACCCCATCTGTTGTTTTTCTTT
The DNA here is from genome assembly GCF_964273705.1 of Natrix helvetica. Lineage (NCBI taxonomy): Eukaryota > Metazoa > Chordata > Lepidosauria > Squamata > Natricidae > Natrix > Natrix helvetica. The sequence goes on from NC_138548.1 coordinate 339,049,095, forward strand.
CTGGATATACTCAGCCAAGATAGTTGTCATGATGTCCCTTATGTTTTCATCAACAGTCTCCATCACATTTTGAAACCTAAGATAAAAGGACATTCTCTCAAACTCTATTTTCATTTGTTGGGTGTCAAGCTCTTTGTTTCCCTTCTGCACGCCCTCCACCCCCCCCCCCATCTCAGCCGCCCCCTGCTCCAAGAGATCCAGTCTCTGTGAGTTCTTATTAATTTTTTCCTGGTTCCCTCTAATTTCTTCTATCATCTCCTTCAGTTGTTTCTTTATTTCCTCTTGTCCCTGTAGAATTTGCTGAAACATTTGATAAAACTCCAAGTCCGTAGTTTTAGCTTGTTTGAAGGCTGTCAATGTTGATTGTGTGCTCGGACTTGAGGTTGCAGATGTCGGGGCAGAGGCAGCAAAGCCAGACTTTCCAGGAGATGGTCTTTTAGATGTCATTGTTAGTAATAAAGAGTCCAGTCAGTATAGAGAAGAATCAGTCAGAGCAGTAGAGCAGCCAAGGGAGACCGGGGGGTAGAGAGACCAGGCACAAGGGAACTCTCTAATCACCCTGGCAGGGAACAGACGTTTTTCACTCCAGAAAGTTCAAAAATAAACAATCCACAAGAGAATTATCCAAATAACACGGAGACAAAGACCCGAAGCCTGAAGCTAAGAGGTGGAGTCAAGTTCACCTTTCATGAAGACAACGGAAGTATGCCATCTTGCCCTGCCAAATTCGGGTACTGAGGCAACAAATAAGGTTTTCAAAATTCAAAGTTCCCACGGCTTCCCATTGTCTTAAAACCTAAAGGTTTAAATCTGAAGATCCATTTAGTTGGAGTGTGACCTCTTTGGTTTGGCTCTCCCCCTCCTCCTTCCCTTGGGGCTACGAGCACATTTGTTTCTAGCCGCTAGTCCGAGGAGGGGGGAAATCCCCCTCCCCTCCAGCCGCACCTCTCCAAATTAGCCAAAAGTTCCAATTAACACAACTGACGAGTTTTAGAGTTGGTGATAGGTATGAAGGGAGTCTACACCTCACCGCATCACCGCCGCGTCCTTCAGCTTTCTTTTTTTCTTCCGGACAGCCTCGCAGCGAAGACGCTTCAGTGCGTCTCCCCTTCGCGCTCCTCGGTGCCTGGAGCGAAGCGAGAGCCCCCCGACGGCCGCCGCCGATGCAGGGGTCCTCCCGCCGCACCGCTCCTCTGGCAGAACGCCTCTTCGGGGCGTCCTGTGCCCCCCAAGGGGTGGGGAGCCCACCAGGGATGCGCGGGGCGAGCAGTCTCTGCCCGTCGCCGTCAGCCGCTGGAACCGGAAGTTTTTCCACGTGTATTTATCCATGTGCTGGAGAAGGAAATTGCTGAAAATTTGCAGCACCTAAGACTTTGTTTCTGATGGCACAGTACTTGATCAATGAAATTCACATCAATCACTCTAACTAAAGAGCTTTCCAAAAGGGAAAAAAAAAGTTTTAGCACTCTGCAAACCTCCCAAAAACTTACTTTTTTTACAAGAATCCCCCTCTTTTTAAAATAATGCAGGAATAGCCTTTATGGGTCTTGATGAGTGCTCCTGAGGGGGGGGGGGCAAAAATAAGTAAAAAATGGCCCGTTTTGTGTACATTTCTGCCTTCCTCAGCCCCCAGGAGCTCTTTGAAAGCCTCCATAAGGCTATACACGGCCATTTTGGTGAAGGGGCGGGGCATCGGGAGGCATTCAGTGTATAAGACGCACCCAGATTTTCAGCCTCTTTTTTGAGGGAAAAAGGTGCATCTTATACTCTGAAAAATACATATATACCACAATGTATATTTATATATTCTGGCATAACACTACCCAAAACATTTCTTCAATCCAAACATTTTCTCACATAAACCCTGGAACGCTACTTAGCAGAGCCAATTACCTTAGTGCATAGCATTACTTCGGGAATTTGTAAGCGATAGGAGCTTTTTTAAAACAATACCTCCTGGGCCTTCTGTGTACTCTCTTTCCCCGTCAGGAGGGCCTTGTCTCCTTCGAGGAGGTGGCTGTGTATTTCTCCGAGGAGGAATGGTCTCAGCTGGATCCTGGCCAAAAAGCTCTGCATTGGGAAGTCATGATGGAAAATTACAGGAACGTGGCCTCTCTTGGTAAGGGTGTTTCCTACTCTGCAGACAGAGAATTCAGGAAGACGGTTTGTAGTTGGATACCTCTGGCTGTTTCTCATTTTAAAAATCTCGAATTGTTATCCTCTTTGGAGAGGAAGCAGGTAGAAACACACCATTCTCCTGCTCCTAGGAAGGAAATAGATCCATGACATTCTCTTTAGATGCATCCTGTGCCATTTCACATCTGATGTATTTTCTATCTCTATTTAAACATGTCAGTGGCAAAGTCATTCCTTGTCTTGATGTAATGTTAAACTCCATCGCAGATTTCAGCTTTTTTGGCCCAGATAATTCCATATCAGTCCTGTGAAGCCGTGATGGCGCAGTGGTTAGAATGCAGTACTGCAGGCTACTTCTGCAGACTGCCGGCTGCCTGCAATTTGGCAGTTCGAATCCCACCAGGCTCAAGGTTGACTCAGCCTTCCATCCTTTTGAGGTCAGTAAAATAAGGACCCAGATTTTGGGGGGCAATATGCTGACTCTGAAAACCACTTAGAGAGGACTGTAAAGCCATGTGAAGTGATATATAAGTCTAAGTGCTATTGCTATGAGGCCTTGTCATTCAAGTAAGTTGGTTAACTAGTTCTGTTTTATTTCTATCCTGCGCCTTAGAATTAGGGGTGAAATGGTGACGGTTTCCCATTGCAAACATGCAGCTTAAGCTTAATAGAAGAACACTAGTATTTTCCTCCCCTTCAATCATGTGATTTTCGGCAAATAAAAAACAAAATGCAAGTGAAACATGTTTTCTGTAAGAAGAAAAAGAGGAGATTGAAGATGAGTTTCAAAGGGGGATGATTTCCGGCTGATTGATCTTTTCCTTTAAACTTGGTGTATTGTTTATTTCCCTTTTCCCTTGTAGGTGATAATGAGAAGGACCATGAAGAGTCAAGAGAATCATTCCAAGGGTTCAGGCATGGAGACGTAATGGAGAAGCCTGCAATTCAAGTGGAATTCCACAAACAGGAGGGAAACCCCTCAAGTAATTGGAATAAGGAAAGCTCATCTTCCATTGAGGCTCACATGCAGGAGCTTCTTGAGGAAGGGGGAAAAATACAGAAGAAATATATGGGGAAAGGTGTAAAACTATCCAAAGACACATTAGAGGTAAATGAACACTATCCATCCACATCCAAAGGGCAAGATTATGTACCCAAAGACAATGGAAAAAATTGCAATTGGAGTATCCCATTTTCTCAGGAAAATGAGTCTCTTATATCACAAAAAAGTCTTCCCATCGGGGAGACTCTGGAGGATGGAAAGAGCTTCTGTGAAAGGAAGACTTTGACTGCTCAGGAAAGAAACCACAAGGAGAAGCCATATAAGTGCATGGACTGTGGAAAGAGCTTCAACAAAGAGAGTAATCTTACATTCCATAAAATGATTCATATGGGGAAGAAGCCATTTAAATGCATGGAGTGTGGAAAGGGCTTCAGTAGAAACAGTGTACTGACTCTCCATCAAAGGATCCACACAGGGGAAAGTCCATTTAAATGCCTGGAGTGTGGAAAGAGCTTCAGTAGAAACAGTGTACTGACTCTCCATCAAAGGATCCACACAGGGGAAAGTCCATTTAAATGCCTGGAGTGTGGAAAGAGCTTCTTCCACCCTAGTAGCCTCATTAGTCATAAAAGGATCCACACAGGGGAGAAGCCATATAAATGCATGGAGTGTGGAGAGTCTTTTTGTCAGAGCACTCAGCTTACTTACCATCAAAGGATCCACACAGGGGAAAAGCCATTTAAATCCATGGAGTGTGGAAAGGGCTTCAGTACAAGCAGTACCCTTGCTGACCATAACAGGATTCACACAAGGGAGAAACCATACAAATGCATGGAGTGTGGAAAGGGCTTCAGTAGAAACACTACCCTTACCGTCCATAAGAGGATCCACACAGGGGAAAGTCCATTTAAATGCCTGGAGTGTGGAAAGAGCTTCAGTACAAACAGTGTACTGACTCTCCATAAAAGGATCCACACAGGGGAAAGGCCATTTAAATGCCTGGAGTGTGGAAAGAGCTTCTTCTGGCCTAGTGGCCTCATTAGTCATAAGAAGATCCACACGGGAGAGAAGCCATTTAAATGCATGGAGTGTGGAAAGTCTTTTCGTCAGAGCACTCACCTTATTTACCATAAGAGGATCCACACAGTGGAGAAAACATACAAATGCATGGAGTGTGGAAAGGGCTTCAGTACAAGCTGTTCTCTTACTGTCCATAAGAAAATCCACACACAGGAGAAGCCATTTAAATGCATGGAGTGTGGAAAGAGCTTCACGGCAAGCAGTGCACTTAACGTCCATAAGAGGATCCACACAGGGGAAAGGCCATTTAAATGCCTGGAGTGTGGAAAGAGCTTCTTCCACCCTAGTGGCCTCATTCATCATAAAAGGATCCACACAGGGGAGAAACCATACAAATGCATGGAGTGTGGAAAGAGCTTCAGTAGAAGCAGTGCCTTTACCGCCCATAAGAGGATCCACACAGGGGAAAGGCCATTTAAATGCATGGAGTGTGGAAAGGGTTTCAGTACAAGCAGCACCCTTACTATCCATAAAAGGATCCACACAGGGGAAAGTCCATTTAAATGCATGGAGTGTGGAAAGGGCTTCTTCCAGCCTAGTGGCCTCATTCGTCATAAAAGGATCCACACAGGGGAAAAGCCATTTAAATGCATGGAGTGTGGAAAGTCTTTTTGTGAGAGCACTCACCTTACTTTCCATAAAAGGATCCACACAGGGGAGAAGGCATTCAAATGCATGGAGTGTGGAAAGGGCTTCAGTAGAAACTGTACCCTTACCGTCCATAAGAGGATCCACACAGGGGAGAAACCATACAAATGCATGGAGTGTGGAAAGGGCTTCACGGCAAGCACTGCACTTAACGTCCATAAGAGGATCCACACAGTGGAGAAAACATACAAATGCATGGAGTGTGGAAAGGGCTTCACGGCAAGCAGTGCACTTAACGTCCATAAGAGGATCCACACTGGGGAAAGGCCATTTAAATGCCTGGAGTGTGGAAAGAGCTTCTTCCACCCTAGTGGCCTCATTCGTCATAAAACGAGCCACACAGGGGAAAGGCCATTTAAATGCCTGGAGTGTGGAAAGAGCTTCTTCCACCCTAGTGGCCTCATTCGTCATAAAAGGATCCACACAGGGGAGAAACCATACAAATGCATGGAGTGTGGAAAGGGCTTTAGTAGAAGCAGTGCCCTTACCGTCCATAAGAGGATCCACACAAGGGAAAGGCCATTTAAATGCATGGAGTGTGGAAAGGGCTTCATGGCAAGCAGTGCCCTTACCGTCCATAAGAGGATCCACACAGGGGAGAAACCATACAAATGCATGGAGTGTGGAAAGGGCTTCAGTACAAGCCGTTCTCTTACTGTCCATAAGAAAATCCACACATAGGAGAAGCCATTTAAATGCTTGGTAGAACATCTTTTAACCAGAGCTATCATCTTACTTACCATCAAAGGATCCACACAAGGGAGAAGAAGCCAAGATAAATGCATGGACTTTGGAGAGAGCTTTAGGAGGACAAATGACCTAACTTCCCATACAAAGATACACTTAGGTGGGAACACGATGTTAATTCTAGAAAGTTACATTTATGAATTTTCCTATTTACAGAGACTGAGCTTGCAAAGAAATTATTTTCTTAGTTTGACCCAATAGTCTGAACGAGGGATATGAATTTACTAACAAAAATGCAAACAATGGGTGTGTCATTTCAATTCTGACCTGGATTATTTATATTTAAGTACAATTTATTTATTTTCAAAAGCACCATTCCTACTCTCCACTTGTTTCTTCTTCCCATGTGATCATATTCAAAAGGCTTTAAATTTCCCTATTTTCCCTCATTTTTCCCTTTCTGATTCATTAATAGACACCCAATTTATTAGAGTACTTTCCTCCATCCTCAGGAAAGTTGGAATGGTGCAGCCGAGAGATTGTAGGCCAGTGATGGCGAACCTTTTAGGCCCCGATTGCCAAAACTATGCGCGCCTGCATGCCCTAACTGAAAGTTGTTCCTATTTGCATGCGAACATGCCCGTGCCATGGACATGCAATAATATGCACATGCACATCAGAGATCCGAAAACCATCTGGCTGGCAGGAGGTGGGTTATCCCAATATTGGCAGCGCGGCAACAGGTAACAGGTAAGATCAGTGCAGCAACAGGTAAGAAGCTCACAAAAGAAACTCCACGGAGATGTGACCTGGGCTGACGGCGCATGTGCCAGCACAACACAGAGGGCTCTACATGCCACCTCTCGAACATGTCCCATAGGTTCACCATCACAGTTCTTGGCTTTTTAAAATATACAAATATAATCCAAAGAGACTTCAAGTTGCATAAAACTTTAGAGTGAGGTGGAATTTGATACTGAATTGTCTTATTCAGGAATTGCGACATTGCATTAAGAATGACAAGTAAGAGGTTTTCCACTTTTGATTTTTCATGATTCCCCCTCCCTCTCTTTTTGTCCAAAATTCGGGATACTAAAGTGATTCCACTGTGCTAACATTGCAAATGATCAAGCAAGAAAGGTGCCAATCACAAATCAATTAGACCAAAATAAATAATCTTTAGTTTTTTTAAAAAAACTATTTCAGAAAACAAATTCTGATCTTCCTGATCACAAATAAAACGGGGAGCCATCTCTGTGATGTGAAGAATTCCAAAAGAATCAAAAGTTGCATTCCAAAAAGTAGAGAAGGAAACAAGGGGATCAGCCATACTGGACTTAATTCTCACTAACAGAGAGGAAATGATAGAAGGTGTTGAAGTCATAGGAACCCTGGGGGCAAGTGACCATGCAATATTAGAATTCAACATTATCCAAACACAAGTAGTAGAACAAAGTCAAACTAGAGTCTTGGACTTTAAGAAAGCTAATTTCAATAAACTTAGAGAGAGCTTGGGAAAAATTCCATGGATGAGAATCCTCGAGGGGAAAACAACTCAAGAAGCTTGGGAAATTTTGAAAAATGAGATTAGAAAAGCCCAGTCTAACACAATACCAATGAAGAAGAAAAACAACAGCTCCCAAAAGAAACCAGCATGGCTGCATAAATAACTATCTGACAAACTGAAAGACAAAAAAAGTAAGTATAAAAAGTGGAAGGAGGGGGACATAACTAAGGCAGAATATCAGCAAATAGCCCGAGCCTGTAAAGATGAAGTGAGGAAAGCTAAGGCTCACAATGAAGAAAGGCTTGCCACAAAAGTAAAAATTAACAAAAAAAGCTTCTTCCAACATGTTAAAAACAAGAAAAAAGTTAAGGAAACAATTGGTCCATTGCTAGGAGAAAGTGGCAAGAAGGTGACAAGCAACAGGGAGAAAGCAGAACTATTTAACTCATGTTTTACATCTGTCTTTACACAAAGGGATAAAACAGTCCAACCTATCAAAAGCAGCACCACAAAATTAGGAACACAAATTGAAATAGGGAAGAAAATGGTAAGTGAGCACCTGTCTACCCTAGATGAGTTCAAATCACCAGGACCGGATGGATTACACCCCAGAGTTCTGAAGGAACTAGCAGACGAGATCTCAGAACCACTGAATTATATCTTTCAGAGATCCTGGAACACCGGGGAACTACCAGAGGACTGGAAAAGAGCTGATGTGGTTCCCATCTTCAAAAAAGGGAAAAAATTAGATCCAGGAAACTACAGACCTATCAGCCTAACCTCAATACCAGGAAAGATTCTGGAAAAAATAATCAAGCAACGAATTTGCGAACACCTAGAAGCAAACAAAGTAATAGCCAAAAGCCAACATGGATTTGTCAAAAACAGATCATGCCAGACTAATCTTATTGCATTCTTTGATAATGTGACAAAATTAGTAGACCAGAGGAATGCCGTTGATATAGTTTACTTGGACTTCAGTAAGGCTTTTGATAAGGTAGACCATAACCTACTACTAGATAAAGTAGAAGAATGTGGGTTAGACAGCATCACCACCAGATGGATTGGTAACTGGCTGACCAACCGCACTCAACGTGTAGTTCTCAATGGAACTGCATCTACATGGAGGGAAGTATGCAGTGGAGTACCCCAAGGCTCTGTTTTAGGCCCAGTACTCTTCAACATCTTCATCAATGATTTGGATGAGGGAATAAATGGGGAACTCATCAAATTTGCAGATGATACCAAGCTGGCAGGAATAGCCAACACTCCAGAAGATAGGCTTAAGATACAGAAGGATCTTGACAAACTTGAACATTGGGCACTATCTAATAAAATGAAATTCAATGGTGAAAAGAGTAAGGTTCTACATTTAGGCAACAAAAACGGAATGCACAGGTACAGTATAGGTGATACCTTACTCAGTAGTAGTAACTGTGAAAGGGATCTTGGAGTCCTAGTGGACAACCATTTAAATATGAGCCAGCAGTGTGCAGCAGCTGCCAAAAAAGCCAACACAGTTCTAGGCTGCATCAACAGAGGGATAGAATCAAGATCACGTGAAGTGTTAATACCACTTTATAATGCCTTGGTAAGGCCACACTTGGAATACTGCATTCAGTTCTGGTCGCCACGATGTAAAAAAGATGTGGAGACTCTAGAAAGAGTGCAGAGAAGAGCAACAAAGATGATTAGGGGACTGGAGACTAAAACATATGAAGAACGGTTGCAGGAACTGGGTATGTTTAGCTTAAGAGAAAGAAGGACTAGGGGAGACATGATAGCATTATTCCAATATCTCAGAGGTTGCCACAAAGAAGAGGGAGTCAAACTATTCTCCAAAGCACCTGAGGGTAGAACAAGAAGCAATGGGTGGAAACTAATCAAGGAGAGAAGCAACTTAGAACTGAGGAGAAATTTCCTGACAGTGAGAACAATTAATCAGTGGAACAGCTTGCCTCCAGAAGTTGTGAATGCCCCAACACTGGAAGTCTTTAAGAAGATGTTGGATAGCTATTTGTCTGAAACGGTATAGGGTTTCCTGCCTAGGCAGGGGGTTGGACTAGAAGACCTCCAAGGTCCCTTCCAACTCTACTATTGTATTGTATTGTATTGTATTATTATTGCATTCACAGTGTAGAACTGTGACCTGAGCCAGGTGCTATGTGTAGTGAAGCATGAAGCCTTATTTAGTGAAAGGCCTCATAATCTGAGGGAATTGCCACATGGGCATCAATGTACAGTGAGTGAGAAGAGCTGAAAGGATGATGGATTCCTCTTTCTCTGATAAAAAGCCCCCACCCCAAATGCATGTGCAAAATCTTTTTTCAAGCATTACGGCCATACTTTGCTCCTCTAAAGTGTGATGAAGACTAAGAAGTTGTCTAAATCTGATTTTTAAAAAAAATTAAATATCAATGGTATTGTTACTTTTTTGTCATGTAATATGCTCTTTTACTCTTTGGTTGTATTAGAAAAAATAGTAATATTCCAATATTTGTAAATATTTGGATGGGGGCATAGTCTGGATTTTAGAGGCTCGTGTTGGCTTGGATTTGCTTTTTCAGTGCTGATATTTGAGGCCTCCTTGAATCTCTAGAGAGCCTTCAGAATGGCTCTTTTGGAGGAAAGTGAGTTTAGATCCTCCACAGAAATTCACAGAAATATCACAAATGATTCCTACACAGTAAGTGGAATAAATATATGGGGTAGACAGCATCACCACCCGATGGAGTTGTAACTGGCTGACAAACTATACTCAATGAGTAGTCCTTCATGACACTACGTCTACATGGAGGGAACTAAGCAGTGGAGTACCAAAAGGTTCCTTCTTGTTCCCAATACTCTTCAATATCTTCATAAATGACTTAGATGAGGGAATAGAAGGGGCACTCATCCAATTTCCTGATGATACTAATCTGGCAAGAATAACCAACACCCCAGACGACAAGCTCAGGATCCAGAAGGATCTTGACAGACTTGCACAATGGGCCCTATCCAACAAAATAAAAGTTAATGTGGAGAAAAGCAAGGTTTTGTACCTGGACAGGAAAAACCAAAGGTACAAGTACACATTAGGTGAAACCTGGCTCAAAACAGTAACTGTGAGAGGGGCCTTGGAGTCCCAGTGGACAATCACCTAATCATGAGTCAGCAAGTGTGTGGCAGCTGCCAAAAAAGCTAATCTAACCCTTGGTTGTATAAACGGGCATAAAATCAAAACAACCTGAAGTATTAATACTGATTTATGAAGACTTAAGTAAGACTACACTTGGAATACTGCATCCAATTTTGGTCACTCCATTGCAAAAAAGATGCTGAGACTTTGGAAAAAATGCAAAGAAGAGCAACTAAGATGATTAAATACCTGACAGGATTAGGGTTAGGCTAGTCTAGACAACAGAAAAGCTAGGGGGATCATCATAGTAGTATTCCAGTATTTCAGTGACTACCACAAAGAGGAAGAGGCCATTTTCAAAAGGACCAGAGGACAGAACAAGAAACAATGGAGAAAAGCTACCTGGAATTAAGGAGAACCTTCCCAACAGTGAGGAAAATAAATTGGTTGAACAGCTTGCCTTCAGAAGTTGTAGGTCGTTCAACACTGGAGGTTTTTAAGAAGAGACTGGACAGTCACTTGTCTGAAATGGTATCTGATTTCCTGCTTGAACAGGGGGCTGGAGTAGAACACCACCAAGGTCCCTTCCAGCTCTCTTCTCATTCCATCTAGAAACTTCAATGTGCTAGAGACACCACTGGTTTTCTTAAGTAGACTGTTTTTGGAATAGTTTGTTGATTTTTATTTTCGCTGGTTGTTCTTATTTTACAATGCCTTGAGATAAAGACATGTGTTAAGGGCAATGGAGCAGTTATTGTTTATGTACATGTTTCCTCAAAAAGAAATTCCTCAATTATCCTTTTAATCCTTGTAATTTAAAAAAAGTCTGCTTGCACAGACAGTGAAGAAGAAAAAGCTCCATTATTAATGAATTTTAACCACACAAGAATACATGGAGGGAAGCATCTATATTTTATCTATGTGTACATCTAAATCTATAATTTAGACGCACATTATATCTACATCTATCGGGAGGGAAGCAAACAGTTACCCCAGGGTTCTGCCTGAGACACAGTTCTCTCCAAAATCTTAATTAGCAATGTAGATGGGGGAAATAGAAGGAAACTCATAAGATTTGGGGACAACACCAAGCTAGAGTGAATAGCCAACAGTTTAGGAGATAGGCTCAAGGTCCAGAAGGATCTCAACATATTTGAACGCTGGGCACTATCCAAAATTATGCAGTTCAGCTTTTAAACAGGCAAGAAAATAATAAAAGTACTTTTATGGAACAGGAGATATCTGGACCAACAGCGGTAACTCTAGAAATATTGCAAAGAAGAACAACAAAGATGATTAGGGGGCAGGAGACTAAAACATTAAGAACACAAGGGATGGTGTAAGAGGAGCCTTCCAATACTTGAGAGGCTGTCACAGAGAAGATGTCAACCTATTTTCCAAAGCATCTGTCGGAAGAAATGTCCTTCTGGGTTCGGCTCCAAGTGGGGAAAAAGACACTGGAGACATGGAGGCTGCTTGGAAAGATGGTTTTAATGGTGGACAGGACCGCATGGCTTGAGCCCTGAACAGAAAAGGTGATCACATGCTTCAATGTTGGTGGAGAAGAAGAGAAGGGCAGATGGAGGGGCTTGCTAGGCTTTTTATAACCTGTTCAGTCCCACCTCTCTGTTTCCTGTCCCTGTGTAAGAAATGTATTCTGATTGGTTGTCAGACTCACATGGGCCCATGCAGGGGCAACCCTCTGGGCTGAGTTTTGAATCCAGGTTTGGTTGAGTTCAGATGCCATGTGGTCAGTTGAGTAAAGGCTTATATTATCATGTCTTCATTGTCACTGCCAGAACTCTACACCCATCCCCCTGGAGCTGAAGGGGAGAACTCTTTATTATGTAAAGTGTGACTAGCTTGGCCTTCTTAATGGCCCATTGATAAAGTGAGGATGGCAGGAAGCTGCAGGAATTTACTTAGTTTTTAAAATGTGTTTCTCCCTTTTTCACATCCAGGAAAATATAATATTGTGCCTTATCAATATTTCCTAGGATATTTCATTTTTTCTGGGAGAGGGCTAGGTGATAACTTCCTACAATCCCTCCTTTTTTTTTTGAAAACATGTGAGTGGAACGCACATGTTCTTGACAAAAGATAAAAATTGGTCAGATCAGGAAGGCTTAATTTTTCTGATCGAAAGGCATTGAGAGACAGCAGAAGGATCCCTTCAGTGGCTCCCAGAGAGCTTTCAACCATGAAGGTCTAGCAACCAGGGCACAATTTCTGGAAAGAAATTTACAATATCCAATTTACCATGCCAATTATTTTCAGATGTTTGATATCACTTTCTGTGAGCTTCCAGACGGGTTACAAGCAGGCAGAAGTCCCAAAATTCTTCACAGCCATGCTTTTCCTTTAAGTTACGGACTGCATATTTCAAAGGGATGATTCTAGAACCTACCCTAACACTTATTTTAGTGAGACCAAATTGAGTTTAGCTAGTGTGCAATACAAGCTATTTAGTGTTTTTTTTTTTAAATTACACACAATGAGCCCAGGGACTCCTATCAGAGACCACCAGTGCAGCATGTCCTGCTTTACTGGGCAGCATCTTTTTTTTTGAGTCACAGTAAGGGTTTGAGTTTTGAAGATCCTTTCTGCTACTCTTCAAGTGGGGGAATTGCCTGAGGGGAACTGACCCTCCCCCATGGGATTAAAGGGGAGATATCACTGCTTAGGCTTTTGTGCAAGGGCAAAAATCAACCTAGGAAAAGCTTTGTGGAGTTAAGTCAAGGAGATAGTTTCAATCTAATTCTGAATGGAGCCTGCCCCCCCTCCCTCCCCTCTGTGTGTGTGTGTGTGTGGCTGCTTCTACAATATAGAAAATACAGGCATTTTGGACAAACTTTCCTCCCACTAGATAGAAATCTAAGGTGTTCAGATCTTGCTGTGCCAGCCATTCTCAAATATAATTCTTACACGAATACATTAAACTGATTACAATACAAACGAGACAGGAAAGAAAACCTTACAATGGGTTTCTGTGAAGGAGGCAAAGAAAGAAAACTTTACAATCAATTTTCCACCCTCCCCCGTAGTCTTTACAGCTGTCTTCTGGAGATAGAAGAGTCTTTTGGTCTTTACTTCTTCATCTCCTTCAGGGTTCTTTCATGTCTGCTAGGGTGGCACGCTTGGTTTGGTGGGAAGGCTGGTGAGTTAGGCTTCACTCTGGTTGCTGGACATTCAGTGGGGGACTAGATCCAAACCCAATTCCTGGCTCAAATGGATGGAGGGTCTCCTCTAGAGGCATCTGGATCCATGTGCTCTGCTCATTGTGCAGGGCTGAAAGGCATGAGAACAAGGTCCCCTCCCCCACAGAAAAGGCATTGTTGGAGGATTAGAAGTAAAGGGGCGGGGGGGGGGGTAGATAGCTTGCAGACAGAGTTTGAAAAATAAAACCATCAGTTACTAAACAGATAAACATTATGGGGATATCACAGATGAGAAATGGAGTCTGGATTCACATGCTTCAGGAAAGAAATGAACAGGTAAAATCATTTAGACACACAATAAATGCAAGGATGAAACTTTTTTTGCAAACATTTCCTGGGTTGTTACTTTAAGGTATGGGCAAGGAAGGAAGGAAAAAAATATCTTTACTCTGTTTCTGCTGGCCAAACAGACACAAAGTAAAGATCCCCCTCTACCTTCACTTAAGTTTCCTGGGCCCAACAAACTGAGCGGAGGCAATTTCTGCCAGTTTAGTCTTTTCTTACTTTGAACACTTTAAAATTCTTGTCTTTTTTTTTGGATTGGAGACATTTTATAGTTACAATTACCTCGAGGGCACACAAAGACTTAGACATACACACACACACGGACAAAGAGGGGATAACAAAACTCATGAGTTTCACAAACAAAATCATTATCACCATGAATCTCAGTTAAATTGTGGAAGGCACAAATCTTAACAAACCACATGGTTACATAGAAGACAGAGAGACAGACAAGAGAAAAAAAGAAATCTCACCATTTTCCCTTTTCTTTTAAGTACTTTTTAGCCAAATTAGTTTTTCCTGTATCATCTTTCAGCAAAGCCCATTTTTCTATAATCTGTTTTGCTTTCCTTATCATTCCGGCCAGGACAGGCATCTGCCTTTTTGTCCCAGGCCCCCAACAGTTCCCCTAGGGGGGTTTCCGTGGCCACCCTCGAGCTACTGCTTCCCATGATCCCGTTCAGATGTGGGCTCACTTCGTCCTAGCCGGGTTTGCCACTTCGTATTTCCCCGCTTCAATTTCGCGTCCTTAGAGGACTTTCGCACCCTTTTGAAGGGACTTTTGTTTGCCCTTCGGAGGGTCTATGTGTGCCTTTCGGAGGGACTTTTTCTGTGTGCCCTTCGGAGGGACTTTTCACGTTCCTCACCGTGGGAACCTTCTCTCTATTCGTGCCCTTTCACCCAGGGACTTTTCTTACAGTTTCAAGTCTTGGGGAGAGACCCAGAGGACCAGTTACCCAGTAGGGGTTCTGTCGGAGCGGGTATGCGTACCTCCTTTTTTCCCCTTTCTCTACCTTTCTTATGCGCTTTGGCTTTTTTCTCTCACAGGACAAAAACAGCAGCAACAACAACAACAAAAAAATCATTCACTTTTCCATCCATTTTCACACACACTAGTCACACACATGCAGGCATACACACATTTCCACGCTTTAAAATTAAATTTTAGAGAATTAAAATTTAGAGGTACTGACCTTTTTTCCAGGCAGCCTTTGAGCTCAATCTCAAAACCCCCTTAAAGCCTAGATCCAAAAGGTTAACGCCAAGATAAAATCCACCCACAGACTCAATGGGGTCTGTGCCGGCATGGGAGGCTTACCTTGGCCATATCCATTGGTTAAGCTAGCTTGGAGTCCCATCTGGGGTGCCAATTGTCGGAAGAAATGTCCTTCTGGGTTCGGCTCCAAGTGGGGAAAAAGACATTGGAGACATGGAGGCTGCTTGGAAAGATGGTTTTAATGGTGGACAGGACCACATGGCTTGAGTCCTGAACAGAAAAGGTGATCACATGCTTCAATGTTGGTGGAGAAGAAGAGAAGGGAAGAGAAGAGGAAGAGAACCCTGAAGAAGGGCTTGCAGGGCTTTTTATAATCTGTTCTGCCCCACCTATCTGTTTCCTGTTCCTGTGTAAGAAATGTATTCTGATTGGTTGCCAGACTCCCATGGGCCCGTGCAAGGGCAACCCTCTAGGCTGAGTTTTGAATCCAGGTTTGGTTGAATTCTCAGATGCCATGTGGTCAGTTGAGTAAAGGCTTATATTATCATGCCTTCATTCCCATCCCCCTGGAGCTGAAGGGGAGAACTCTTTATTATGTAAAGTGGACTAGCTTGGCCTTCTTAATGGCCCATTGACAAAGTGGGGATGGGCCGGAAGCTGCAGGAATTTACTTAGTGTTTAAAATGTGTTTCTCCCTTTTTCACATCCAGGAAAATATAATATTCTGCCTTTTCAATATTTCCTAGGATATTTCATTTTCCTGGGAGAGGGCTGGGTGATAACTTCCAACACACCAATGGTAACATAAGTAATAGATGAAAATGTATCAGATAACTCCGGCCTAGAACCTGTGGAAAGTTATCACCCAGCCCTCTCCCAGGAAAATGAAATATCTGATGTAATGAAATGCCATAATACAAATTTACTCAAAATTTAGAATATCTCACACAAAAATGAGGTAATAATGGTTATAGTTAAATAAATGTTTAACAATGATAATAACTGCATACATACTGTATATATCAGATTAATAATACAAGATTCTATATAAATTGTAAGTGAAGACTATGGTGAGGATGTACAAAAGTTTTGTAACCAATCGACATACTGTACGAACCTGGAAGATGGTGTTTTATGTTTGTGCTTGTTTGTTTAAAAATTTAAAAAATGGATTTATTAAAAAAATAAAAAATAAAAAGATATAAATCAAAAAGAGACAAGAAAAAAAAAAGAAAATGAAATATCCTAGGAAATATTGAAAAGGCAGAATATTATATTTTCCTGGATGTGAAAAGGAAGAAACATGTTTTAAATTGAGAATAGCTCCCTGTAGCTTCCTGCCCCCGACCCACTTTGTCAATAGGCTATTAAGAAGGCCAAGCCACTCCCTTTACATAATAAAGAGTTCTCCCCTTCAGCTTCAGGGGGATGGGATTAAGGCATGATAATATTGGCCCTTTACTCAACTGACCACATGGCATCTGAGAACTCAACCAAACCTGGATTCAAAATGCAGCCTTGAGAGTTGCCCCTGCATGGCCCCATGGGAGACTGACAACCAATCAGAACACAAGGTCAAGATCAAAGGCCAGAGAGGGTATAAAACCAGGGACTCAGCATCTCAGTATTTCCCTTTCTTCTTCTCCACCAACATTGAAGCATGTGATCACCTTTTCTGTTCAGGACTCAAGCCATGTGGTCCTGTCCACCATTAAAACCATATTTCCAAGCAGCCTCCATGTCTTCAGTGTCTTTTTCCCCACTTGGAGCAGAACCCAGGAGGACATTTCTTTCAACAAACCAAAGAGAAATTTCCTGACAGAACAATTAACTAGTGGAACAGCTGGATTCCAGGTGTTTTTGGGGTTCTATCACTGCAGCTTTTCAAGAACACATTGGACAGGCGTAATTCTGCAATGGTGTGGGGTTTCCTGCTGGAGCAGGGAATTGGGCTAAACAACACGCAAGATTCCTTCCAACTATGTTACTGGGTATTTTGAATCTCTTGAGTAAGAAGAAGGCTGAATCCGATTTCTTCTGTGCCCCTTCGCTCCCTGTATAAAAGGATGTAGCTTTCTACAGGAACCCTTCTTAAAAGTGAAAGGGGGCACATGGGTGTAACTCTGTCAGAAGCAATTGGATAAAGAAGGGTTATGGATAGAGAGGAAAACAACCTCTTCCTTTCTGGGCCCTGATGGAAAAGGCACCGTTTCCACCCTTTGCATAAGCCCCTTCCATGCACGGAGGAATCCGCTAGGTGTGTCCCTCTAAAACGAGAACCGGACGCCGTGCGATTCCCCATTCGACCACTGGAGGGCGGACATCAGAGGTGATTTACCATAGGAGAATGGGAGGGAAGTGATCTCACTGGATCTGACGTCTCTATTTAACCCTTTGAGCTTCGCAGGAGGTTTGAGTGGGTGCAGGGAACTCTTGAAGGGAGGAGAACTCCAGGAGGGCAGAGTAAGTGGCTGTGTGTGTGTAAATGGGGAGGGGGGAACAGGGGGTGCTGGTGCTAGGAGAAGGGAGAGAAGCCCCCATGCAGGTTCCATCTTCGGAGTCCAGAGGGTGGGAGAGCCCGGGATACCATGTTCCCCTGCCGCCCCTCTTCATGCAGGTGCCAGGCAGAGGGAAGCGGTGCTCAGGACAAGCCGCGTTGCTCCAGGAACAAATCCCCAGAGAGGAGGGAGGGTCCCGGGGGAATCCTCCGCCCCCCCTTAGCCTGGAATAAGCTCCGAGGTCGGAGAAGGGGAGAGCCTGGAGGGGAAATCTGGAGCAGGGAATAAGAAGATGGTTGCAAGGGAGGAGCTGCAGGAGATTCTGCCCGCCTTCTCCTTAGGTGCTGCAGGAGACTAAAATTGGGTTGGATCCCCAGGAGTTCAATTTCTCTTGGGAGGGTGAGTGAACCAGCACATCACTAACCCCAGGTGTCTCATGTGAACAGCTGCTTAGCCTGTTTGTGTTTGGGTATTTTTGTGAACCTTCCTGCATGTAGTTGTGTGATTTGGCTGTTCAAAAGCAAACACTGAAGAAAGGGAACATCCAAAGCAGGTTTTTAAAAAGTGAACTTTCGTGGTTTGTTCACCTGTTAGAGTTTGGCATCTTGGGTGAAACCTGGAAACATGGAGGCTGTTTGGATATATGGTTTAATGGTGGACAGGACCACATGCTTTGAGGTCCTGGATGTAAAGTCCTCAACTTGCGACCTTTCTTAAGTCCTCGACTTGCGACTGACAGCCCGGCAACCAAAAGCTTGCACCTATTGGCTAAGACGTGAAGGGCTGGAAGCTGGCTTTTACAATGCTCCTATTGGTTGCTCTGCTTGACAGCTCTCGTATAAATAGCTGTCAAGCATGGCAAGGTGCTGAAGTTGTTGTTACCTTGCGTTCTAGTTGTGTTCTAATAATAGTTGTTGCACGCGGCTCAACGAGTCCTGATGCCTCATTCTCCGTTAAGAATTCAAAGAGAGAGAGAGAGATTTATTTATATCCTCTCTTGGGTCCCACCTTGAAGCTTCCTGTTTCTGTGAAAGAAATATATTCTGATTGGTTGTCCAAAGCCATGAGGCCATGCAGGGTAACTCTGTAGGTTGCCTTGAGTCCCAGGCTTGGTTGAATCTTGCTGGGTGATGTGAGTTCTTTTGCTAGATGGTAGAGGGCTAATCCTATCATGTCCTGAGGGTGAATCCTATCACCCTGGAGCTGAAACAGGGAGGGAAAAACTGCAGGGAGTTGCTTTGCCTTTAAAATATGTTTCTCCTTTTGTCACCCAGGGAAATATAATATTCTGCTTTTTTAGTATTTCCTAAAATATTTCATTCTTCTAGGATGGGGGCGGGTACTAACTTTCTTCATAGGTGTTTACAAAGCAAGCCCTACTTTGTGAGAAAGAAAGAAATTGAAAAATTTATACAAAATGCATTTATTCAATATTCCAAGTCCTTGATGGAAGTCAATCCCATATTTTGTACAAACACACACATTCTTGCAAAAAGACTAACTGTTCAATTTCTCTGTAATCCTTTATTAGCTGAGAAAAATGAGTGTTCTTCAGGGGTTAAATCTATCCCTTTCTGCTTAACCTCACATACAGAAATTGGAAACCATTTATACTACCTCTCTGGGAGGCAAAAAGTTGGACAAAGACGGCTGAAAGTCTTGCCTGACCTGTAGCTACAGGAATGGTACTATGAATAGAAAGGTGGTTGGAGATCAACAAGATTCCCTGGGACCCATTTGAAGTTGCAGGAAGAAGAAGGAATGAAAAGCCACTCTTTAGAGAATAAGGAAATTGGAAAAGGCCCTTTGGGTGTCCAGCCTGGGAGCTATGAAGAGATCTGGGCAAGAACTGGGCAGAAGATCCTGGAGGAGACAACCACCCTTTCAGAACTTCAGCCATGGAAGTTCAGCAGCTTCCAGCACCAGGAGGATGAAGGACCGCGAGGACTTTGCAGCCAACTCCATTCCTTTTGTAGTCAATGGTTGAGATCAGAAAAGTACAAAAAGGCGCAGATACTGGACCTGGTTGTTTTGGAACAGTTCTTGGCGCTTCTGCCCCTGAACATTGAGAGCTGGGTACGAGAGTGTGGAGCAGAGACCAGCTCCCAGGCGGTGGCCCTGGTGGAAGGTTATCTCCTGAGCCAGGTGGAGGAGCAGAAGGAGAGGATTGACTGGCAGGTGAGAGACCTTCTAATCTAATGCACTAAATCTAACAGTGGGTTTGAATTCTTAACTCATGCCTGCCAGAGTTCTTTGGCATCCGTTATACATGGAGATACTGTACTTCTAATTCTTGTAGGACCTTGTTCTTTTATTTGTGATAGCTGTTCCTTTCCTAATTTCCATCCTCACGGATGGACTTCTGGGGCCTTGGAGGGGTGTTCACAGAAGAAGAATCCACTTTTTGATGTGTATTGTCCATTTATTCTTCTTGTTGTTTCCTGCCTAGTTTTTCAAGTCCTTCATGGTTGAGATCAGAGATCCTGAGGAAAGGAGGCATCCTTCAAGTTCATCTCCGAAAATGATTTTCAGGAGGATCTCTCAGGAGGATCTAAATATGGACATGACTGGAGGTAATCTAAAGCTCTCCCGTTCCCCAGGGAGATCTCAGGTGTTTCATCTTCTCTAGGCCTTCTCTTCTATAGAACTTCTACATTATGAATTATGCAGTGTAAATTCTGTCTCCCTCATAGGGAAGAATAGAAGGAAGTTGACCCTTCCTGATGGTGGAACTGAAAGAATGGTTGAAACTCCAGTTCAAGTAAGAGGAAATTAATTTCTTAGATTTGTATGCTCCCTTTCCTTCAGAAAGTCAAGCTGATGTATGTAGACAGTCTCCTTCCATTTTTCCTTCTTTTTGGGGTTGGCTTATTTTTGTGTTCCTGAGCAAGATTGAAAGTTGAAGTAGATTCTCTTTAGGAAATATTTTATTAAAGCCACCACTTTAAATAACTGCTAATTGCTTCCTATTATTATTAGAATTGTACTTATGCTAATTACTCACTTTTCAAATAACCCTTGTTTGTAACTTTTTGACTTGGATTTGTGCAAGGATGCAGAAAACTGTCTAAATATTCAGATTGGCAATTCTAATGCCTTGAATTGTGCCTGCATTTGGAGGCCAAACAGTCAAGCTTTGCACAAGCTAAAGAAGTTCCCCTCACGAAATTTCTTCCACTTTGTTATCTTCCATTCAGACTACAAGCAGCTTCCTTAAAATGTGAGGAGAACCAGAAAGAAATTCCTGGCTGGGCTCTCCCAGCACTTTAATGAGTCTTGGGGCATCATGAGACATTTACTAAAAAGCTAAACAATTCAGTCCAATTCAAATCTCTATTGTCAGAGTACAACATGTGTATAATGAGATTGGCTAAGGCTCCCTTCCTGCAACCCCAACACAATACAACTCACAGTGAAAGACAAAATAATAATAATTCCTAGCCCAGTGAATCCTACCAATAAACACCCAGTCCTACAAGTCAATGTATTATGTGGTTGTAATGTTATTTTTCGTTCAGGACTCAGACAGTCCACGGATAAAAACTGTTCGTCAGCCTGTTTGTGCGGCTGCGATGCTTCTATATCTCCTACCTGATGGTAGGAGAGGAAAGAAGGGCAGACCAGGGTGTTAGTCGTCCCTGAGGATTTTCCTCGCTCCTCTGAGGCAGTGAGCCCTAGTGATGTCGTCTAGCCCCCAATGTTTTGTGCTGTGCTCCCCACCGTCTGTAAAATCTTTTTATCCGCAGCTGTCAAGCCAGCATACCACACCGTAATGCAACGAGTGAGGATGCTTTCTATTGTGGACCGGTAGAAGGAGGTCTTCAGTTGCGGTTCCACTTTATTTTTTCACAAGACCCTGAGGAGTCTGGCTTCCCATCATGCACTTGACTTGAGAGTGCAGGCTGATTGGCAAATGGGTGTGTTTGTCTGTCTGCCCACTAGATGGAGAAAGAGAGCAACAACAGTATAAACGTACCGTATTTTTTGGAGTATGAGACGTACCAGAATATTAGACCCACCAAGGTTTTGAAGGGGCAAATGTTAAAAAAAAGTTGGTAGGTAGATGGAGAGAGTGAGTACGTAGATAGGTAGATAAAGGGATAGAGAGAGAAATAGAGAGAGAGAAATACAGTAGGTAGATAGGGAGAGAAAGAGAGAGAGAGAGAGAGAGAGAGAGAGAGAGAGAGAGAAATACAATAGGTAGGGAGAGAGAGAGAGAGAGACAAAGTAGGTAGGTTGGTAGGTAGAGTGAGAGAGAGAAATAAAGTAGGTAGGTAGGGAGAGAGAGAGAATAGGTAGGTAGGTGTTTCCACGTGTATTTATCCATGTGCTGGGGAAGCAAATTGCTGACAATTTGCAGCACCTAAGACTTTGTTTCTCTTGGCAC
The DNA here is from genome assembly GCF_964273705.1 of Natrix helvetica. NCBI lineage: Eukaryota > Metazoa > Chordata > Lepidosauria > Squamata > Natricidae > Natrix > Natrix helvetica. The sequence goes on from NC_138548.1 coordinate 339,070,878, forward strand.
AGCACTTGATCAATGAAATTCACATCAATCACTCTAACTAAAGAGCTTTCCAAAAGGAAAAAAAAAGTTTTAGCACTCTGCAAACCTCCCAAAAACTTCCTTTTTTTACAACAACCCCGCCCCTTTTAAAATAATGCAGGAATAGCCTTTAGGGGGCTTGATGAGTGCTCCTGAGGGGGGGGGCAAAAATAAGTAAAAAATGGCCCGTTTTTGTACATTTCTGCCTTCCTCAGCCCCCAGGAGCTCTTTGAAAGCCTCCATAAGGCTATGCACGGCCATTTTGGTGAAGGGGCGGGGCATCGGGAGGCATTCAGTGTATAAGACGCACCCAGATTTTCAGCCTCTTTTTTGAGGGAAAAAGGTGCATCTTATACTCGGAAAAATACATATATACCACAATGTATATTTATATATTCTGGCATAACACTACCCAACACATTTCTTCAATCCAAACATTTTCTCACATAAACCCTGGAATGCTACCTAGCAGAGCCAATTACCTTAGTGCATAGCATTACTTCGGGAATTTGTAAGCGATAGGAGCTTTTTTAAAACAATACCTCCTGGGCCTTCTGTGTACTCTCTTTCCCCGTCAGGAGGGCCTTGTCTCCTTCGAGGAGGTGGCTGTGTATTTCTCCAAGGAGGAATGGTCTCAGCTGGATCCTGGCCAAAAAGCTCTGCATTGGGAAGTCATGATGGAAAATTACAGGAACGTGGCCTCTCTTGGTAAGGGTGTTTCCTACTCTGCAGACAGAGAATTCAGGAAGACTTTTTGTAGTTGGATACCTCTGGCTGTTTCTCATTTTAAAAATCTCAAATTGAGGTCATCTCTGGGCAGGAAGCAGGTAGAAACACACCATTCTCCTGCTCCTAGGAAGGAAATAGATCCATGGCATTCTCTTTAAATGAATCCTGTGCCATTTCACATCCAGTGTGTTTTCTATTTAAAAATGTCAGTGGCAAAGTCATTCCTTGTCTTGATGTAATGTTAAACTCCATCGCAGATTTCAGCTTTTTTGGCCCAGATAATTCCATATCAGTCCTGTGAAGCCGTGATGACGCAGTGGTTAGAATGCAGTACTGCAGGCTACTTCTGCTGACTGCTGGCTGCCTGCAATTTGGCAGTTCGAATCCCACCAGGCTCAAGGTTGACACAGCATTCATTCCTTCTAAGGTCAGTAAAATAAAGACCCAGATTGTTGGGGGCAATTTACTGACTCTGAAAACCGCTTAGAGAGGGCTGTAAAGCACTGTAAAGTGATATATAAGTCTAAGTGCTATTGCTATGAGGCCTTGTCATTCAAGTAAGTGGGTTAACTGGTTCTATTTTATTTCTATCCTGCAACTTAGAATTAGGGGTGAAATGGTGACGGTTTCCCATTGCAAACATGCAGCTTAAGCTTAATAGAAGAATAGTAGTATTTTCCTCCACTTCAATCATGTGATTTTCGGCAAATAAAAAACAAAATGCAAGTGAAACATGTTTTCTGTAAGAAGAAAAAGAGGAGGCTGAAGATGAGTTTCAAAGGGGGATGATTTCCGGCTGATTGATCTTTTCCTTTAAACTTGGTGTATTGTTTATTTCTCTTTCCCCTTGAAGGTGATAATGAGAAGGTCCATGAAGAGTCAAGAGAATCATTCCAAGGGTTCAGGCATGGAGACGTAATGGAGAAGCCTGCAATTCAAATGGAATTCCACAGGCAGGAGAGAAACCCCTCAAGTAATTGGAATAAGGAAAGCTCATCTTCCATTGAGGCTCACATGCAGGAGCTTCTTGAGGAAGGGGGAAAAATACAGAAGAAATATATGGGGAAAGGTGTAAAACTGTCCAAAGACACATTAGAGGTAAATGAACACTATCCATCCACATCCAAAGGACGGGATTATATACGCAAAGACAATGGAAAAAATTGCAATTGGAGTATCCCATTTTCTCAGGAAAATGGGTCTCTTACATCACAAAAAAGTCTTCCCATCGGGGAGACTCTGGAGGATGGAAAGAGCTTCTGTGAAAGGAAGACTTTGACTGCTCAGGAAAGAAACCACAAGGAGAAGCCATATAAGTGCATGGACTGTGGTTCGGGATTCCATAAGATTGCATCCCTTCTGAGACATAAGATAATTCTCACATGTGATGCACAATATAAATGCATAGATTGTGGAAAGAGCTTCAACAAAGAGAGTAAACTTACATTCCATAAAATGATTCATATGGGGGAGAAGCCATTTAAATGCCTGGTGTGTGGAAAGGGCTTCAGTAGAAACAGTGTACTGACTCTCCATCAAAGGATCCACACAGGGGAAAAGCCATTTAAATGCATGGAGTGTGGAAAGAGCTTCTTCCACCCTAGTGGCCTCATTAGTCATAAAAGGATCCACACAGTGGAGAAGCCATTTAACTGCATGGAGTGTGGAAAGGGCTTCAGTACAAGTAGTGCCCTTACCGTCCATAAGAAGATCCACACCGGGGAAAGGCCATTTAAATGCCTGGAGTGTGGAAAGAGCTTCTTCCACCCTAGTGGCCTCATTCGTCATAAAACGAGCCACACAGGGGAAAGGCCATTTAAATGCATGGAGTGTGGAAAGCGCTTTAGTAGAAACACTACCCTTACCATCCATAAGAGGATCCACACAGGGGAGAAGCCACATAAATGCATGGAGTGTGGAAAGAGCTTCTTCCACTGTAGTGGCCTCATTAGACATAAAAGGATCCACACAGGGGAAAAGCCATTTAAATGCATGGAGTGTGGAAAGGGCTTCACTTTAAGCCGTAGCCTTACCGTCCATAAGAGGATCCACACAGGGGAGAAACCATACAAATGCATGGAGTGTGGAAAGGGCTTCAGTAGAAGCAATACCCTTACCATCCATAAGAGGATCCACACAGGGGAAAGGCCATTTAAATGCATGGAGTGTGGAAAGGGCTTCATGGCAAGCAGTGCCCTTACCGTCCATAAGAGGATCCACACCAGGGAAAAGCCATTTAAATGCATGGAGTGTGGAAAGGGCTTCAGCATAAGCAGTGCCCTTACCGTCCATAAGAGGATCCACACAGGGTAGAAACCATACAAATGCATGGAGTGTGGAAAGGGCTTCAGTACACGCCGTTCTCTTACTGTCCATAAGAAAATCCACACATAGGAGAAGCCATTTAAATGCATGGTATGCAGAAAATCTTTTAACCAGAGCTATCATCTTACTCACCATCAAAGGATCCACACAAGGGAGAAGAAGCCAAGATAAATGCATGGACTTTGGAGAGAGCTTTAGGAGGACAAATGACCTAATTTCCCATACAAAGATACGCTTAGGTGGGAACATGATGTTAATTCTAGAAAGTTACATTTTTGAATTTTCCTATTTACAGAGACTGAGCTTGCAAAGGAATTATTTTCTTAGTCTGAACGACGGATATGAATTTACTAACAAAATGCAAACAATGGGCGGGTGTCATTTTAATTCTGACCTGGATTATTTATATTTAAGTACAATTTATTTATTTTCAAAAGTACGATTCCTACTCTCCACTTGTTTCTTCTTCCCATGTGATCATATTCAAAAGGCTTTAAATTTCCCTATTTTCCCTCATTTTTCCCTTTCTGATTCATTAATAGACACCCAATTTCTTAGAGTACTTTCCTCCATCCTCAGGAAAGTTGGAATGGTGCAGCCGAGAGATTGTAGGCCAGTGATGGCGAACTTTTTAGGCCCCGATTGCCAAAACTATACGCGCCTGCATGCCCTAACTGAAAGTTGTTCATATATGCATGCGAATATGCCCGTGCCATGGACATGCAATAATATGCACATGCACATCAGAGATCTGAAAACCAGCTGGCTGGCAGGAGGTGGGTTATCCCAATATTGGCAGCGCGGCAACAGGTAACAGGTAAGATCAGTGCAGCAACAGGTAAGAAGCTCACAAAAGAAACTCCACGGAGATGTGACCTGGGCTGACGGCGCATGTGCCAGCACAACACAGAGGGCTCTGCATGCCACCTCCCGAACATGTCCCATAGGTTCACCATCACAGTTCTTGGCTTTTTAAAATATACAAATATAATCCAAAGAGACTTCAAGTTGCATCAAAGTTTAGAGTGAGGTGGAATTTGATACTGAATTGTCTTATTCAGGAATTGCGACATTGCTTTGCTTTTTTTATAGATTGTGCCAATTTTGCTTTTTCAAATATAGCCAATTTATGTTTAATCAGTTCCATATTTCCTTTTATACTTCTGTTCTGCGGTTTCTTTTGCAGTTCACTCTCTAAATTTCTATACCTTTCTTTCAGCTCTCTTATTTTTAGATTCTCAGTTTTTTTCTTCCTGGCTGTGGCTGATATTGTGACCCCTCTTATAAATGCCTTAGTTGTATCCCATAGGTTTTGTTTGGATGTATCTCCTGGCCCGTTTTCTTTGAAGAAGAATCTTAATTCTTGGTTAACTCTTTTAATATATTCCTGGTCTTTTAGAATTGATCTATTGAGTAACCAACGATAACTTCCCTTTTGTTTTTTCCAAATAATCCTCATGGGATTGTGGTCAGCCCATAGATTGGGTTCTATATCTATCTCCTTCACTTCTGAAATTATCTCCATCAGCAGCCAGACCATATCTATCCTTGACCAGGATTCGTGTCTATTCAAGTAGAAGGTATATTGCTTTCCCTCTGGACATCTTTCTTGCCATACATCATACAGATTAAGTTCTTCAGCCATTTGGAAGAATGACCTTGGCAAAGTTCTTCTAGCTCCTTTTCTCTTCTTTCCACTTTTATAGTCCCATTTCGGGTCAACTATAGCATTGAAGTCACCCAGTAAACAAACATTTTCATTTCCCATCTCTTGAATAATGCTATATAGTCTATGATAGAAATTTTCCTGGTCTTCATTAGGTGCATATATTACAACCAGTGACACCTTTTTTTGGTTTAACATTATTTCTACGATTAATATTCTCCCTTCCTCATCATGATAAATTAGTTTAGTCTGGATTGTGTCTTTGACATATAATGCTATTCCTCTTTTCTTTTGGTTAGCTAGTGCCGTGTAAAGTTTACCCAATCTAGGACATTCTAAGATCTGGATCTGTCTTTTAGTCATATGGACCTCTTGCATTGCAATTATATCGTAGTTCAAATGTTTTAATTTATTAAATATTGTTTTCCTCTTCTGGGGTAAGTTTAGACCATTAATATTCAATGATAGAATCTTGATTTTTCCCGACATACTTCTATGTGTATATAGGTTGTGTGCTTCTTGTTGCCCTTATTTCTCTCACTTCCTTTGGTTCTTCCCCTTTTTCGTCTAGAACGACTTCTTTCTCCTTTCCTGTCTCCACTGGTTCCTTTTCTCTTCTTATCTGTGCCCTGGATCCTTGCCTCCTTGCTCCCGACTGTTCTCCTTCGTCTTTCTCATCCTCCTGCCCAACAAGAGTATTGTAAAAATCTTCCGCTTGTTCCATCGTGTCTATTCTAAATCTTCTATCTCTCCAAGTTACCAGTATGCCCTCCGGCATCAGCCATCTAAAGTTAATTTCAAATTTGTTCAGGACAGATGTTAAAAATTGATAGGACCTTCTTAATTCTCTAATTCTCCTCGGTACCTGTTTTAGAACTGTTAGTTGTCGATGGTTGTACATTATCAGGTTGTCTCTTATTCTATTCAGCACCTCGTCACGTATTGATTTTTTAACAAGCTTTACATGAACTTCTCTTGGTAAATTATTCTTTTTTGCGTAGTTTGTCTGTATTCGATACGTCTCGTCGATCTCACTTGCCATCTCATCCTTTTCTATTCCCAAAGCCTTTGCCATAAGGTCTGCCATCATGTCTGGTAAATCCTCACCTTTTTCTTCCTTTACGTTCTGGAACCGTAGGAATTGGGCTGCTTTCTCCGATTCTAATGCGAGGACCGTTAACTAAAGTTCCTTGTTTGCCTGGATCAGCCTAGAACTCAGATGCTCCATTTTTTCATCCTCCTTTTCCAACCTTCCTTCTATTACATTTATTCTTTGTTCGTGTTTATTGATCTGTTCCTGGAACTTCTCACATTTATCGTCCATCTTCTGCATTCTCTCCTTTAATTCTACAGTATCACTCCTTATTTTTCTAATATCCTTTTAAAGTTCTTCCTGATTTTTAGCCATTGCTTCCTGCATGGTCTGTAATATCATCTGCAATTCCTGAGTTGAATTGGATCTTTCTCTCTGAAGCATATCCTCCGAAGATCTTTGGTTTGAAGGACTTGCAGCCACTAGGGATGGCTGGGATTCTGCCTTCCTCCCTGTGCCAATTTTCGTTAAATTTGTACTATTTGTCATTTTTTGGAAGAATTGGATCCCTACTTTAATTTTTCTCCAGAATCCCATTTTCTTCTCTCCCTTGTAACTTTCTCCAGTCCTCCTTCCTTCCTGCCTTCCTGCCTTCCTTCCTCTCCCTCTCTTCCCTTTCTGTCTCCTCTTCCCTCTTCCTCTACTCAATTATCAATTTTAAATAGCGATAGGGGCAGTGGTGGGTTTCTGCCGGATCGCACCGGATCGCGCGATCCGGTTGGTGAATGAACCCGGAAGTAAGTTCTTGCCCCACCCCTGTCATGTGACGGCGCTTGCCTGTGCTCCACCAGGTCAGGTGCGACCGGAGAAGTTTCTCTTCTCAGAAATGTCTTCAGTGGAGGGGTGGCAGCCTGCGTCCCTTTCAGGAGCTCCACTGGAAAACTTCTCAGATCGCGCCCAAGCTGGTGGAGCGCAGGCAAGCGCCGTCCTGTCGCCATGGAGATAGTGAGTGAGGGGAATCGCGTAGTTGCTCAGATCACACGGGCGCAGCCCGAGAAGACATTTCTGAGAAGAGAAACCTCCAGTCGGGCTGCACCCGTGTGATCTGAGGAACCACGCGATTCCCCTCACTCACTGTATCCTGAAATATAGCAACTTCCACACTAAGGCTCAGCAACGTGTGTGGGGGGGGATGTTTCAAGGACTTGAAGACCCTGGCAGAAGCCCCCCAACGGCCTTGGGGGCCAAGGAGCCATTCCGGGGTCCCTGCTGACACCCAGCCCAAACTTCGCCCAAGTGGGGAGGGGTCTCTGGCTTCAGAAATAACGGAGGGGATTCGGAGCGAGGCTTTCAGGCGCAACTGCCGCAGGGATCTCCGCCCATCCCAGGAGCAGCGGTAGGAAGGCAGCCGCTGCACGGAGCCCTCTGGCCCCCAAAGACTCCAAGGCCCCGGGCCTTGGGGCGGCCAAGAGGGGCGTCTGCCTGGACATCGCCCGCCCTTACACAGCCGGCCGGCCTCGGGGGAAGCGGCACCTTTGGGGCCACGGGAGCCCCCCCAGCTGCCCCGCCATGGAGGCCTGGGGGAGCCCCTGCGGATCGCCCCCGGGAAGGCCGGCCAGAGCTGCCGGGCGGCGTTTGCCTTTGAAGGGCGGAGGGAGCCTGGAGCGGACCAACCGGTTTGTTTGCCTCTCCCGCTCGCCAGGTTAGACTTTAACACGACTGCAGCGGCGGCGGCGGCTCCAGGCTCTCCTTCCGCCAGGAAGCCAGGGAAGCATGACGTTGTGGCAGCTGCTGCAGCCTGGATGAGAAGGAAGCCCGAAAAGAAGAAAAAGGGAAGTCGGAGAGCCTCCCAGGGCCGCCTCCTCCGCCACCCCAGGGATCCCTTCCCGCCAGCCGCGTTTCGCCTGGGATGAGCTCCGTGGGCGACCTGGGAAGGGCTGCGGGGGTCCCGTGGTGGGTGCTGGATCGTCAGCTGCTCCCTTCCACCCCCGGAGGGAAGCAGAGCTCCGCTGGGGGTTTAGAAGCAGAAGCTGTGGGGAGCCTGGCCTGTACAGGGAGGCCTCCCACCACAGTGGAGCCTAAAATGTATGTTGTTAAGTGAGACATTTTAATGTGAGTTTTTTCACCTCCTTTCTTGTCACCGTTGTTAAGTGGATCATTGCAGTTGTTAAGGTAGTCACACGGTTGTTAAGTAAATCTGGCTCCACCATTGCCTTCCACCAAGGGAATGGGGTTGTGGGGAAAGGAGTAGGAGGAGAAGTCAAAGGACAAAAAGGAAAAAGATAAGGAGGGAGAGGACTGTGGGGTCCTTGGTGTTCTCTGAACTTGGGCGGCAAGCCACTCCCACCCAGTCACATGGCCGGCAAGCCACTCCCACAAAGGAGGCCACACCCACAGAGTAGGTTCCAAAAATTTTTGAAACCCACCACTGGGTAGGGGGTAGTAAACTCTATATATCGATAAGTTCGTATGTTATGTGAGAACAGCTGTCATAGGATAGGGAGAGAGTGAGAGAGACTTATCAATTTATCACTATATATATGTGATATATATATATGTGTGTGTATGTCACACTTATAATACTCCGAAGTTTCTATTAATCTATTAATCTATTTTATTAACTTAATAAAATCTAAGAGTAAATTGCTTATAGTTATTACTTATATTGTGATCAAACAATCTCCTAAATTAATCAGTACTAGTGCCAATAATATCGAAAAGAGTTAGGATTAATAATCTTACAGCAATAACAATAACAAAAACAGTATATTCCTTTGATGGTAATATTATAACATTAATTTTTATTTTTTAAGTTCAACCTTAGATGCTTCCCTCCTGTGTTGGATAATTATATGAGAATGTTCTGGGTTCCCCTGCTCCGATAGATCTTTCTCTCTCTCCAGTTGTTTCTATTAGTAGTGTCCAAAGATTAGCCTCAAAAAACTCTAGTAGTCAGCTCTCTTGTTATCCAGAGAAGATAGTCACCAAAATTCCTGTTTTCTCTTAAGGTATTAAGAGGGGGGGAAATTCCAAATTTCGCCAATAGATGTCGTTCTTCCACTCATGCAGAAGCTAACCAACTGCAGGCTATCCACAGATATATGTTGCAAAGTTATAAGTTAATATTGTATTATTACCTAAGGCGGACACAGACCAGGTGTTTATACAAAACTACAGACCAATCTCACTGCTAAATGCAGATTACAAAATCTTTGCCTCAATAATAGCAGAAAGGTTGAAAAAATTTCTTACATCATTCATCCATACAGATCAAAACGGATTCCTCCCCAGAAGACAAATTAAAAACAATATGAGAATTATGTTGAACATTCTTGAATATTAGGAAGTGCACAATGAAAAAAAGGTTGCACTAATCTTTCTCGATGCCCAAAAGGCATTTGATAATGTCAACTGGGAATTTTTGCACCAACAATTAGAATACATGGATTGTGGGGATAAATTTATAAACACGATCAGAGCAATTTATACAAACCAAAAAGCCAAAGTAATAATCAATGGTGAATTAACACAAAGTATTATAATCCAGAAAGGTACAAGACAAGGTTGCCCCATCCCGCCTGCTGTTTATACTAACCCTAGAAGTACTAGCCAGGAATGTACGTAAAGAGGTACAGATAAAGGGACTAGAAATCAAAAATGAGCAATTTAAGTTACAGGCCTTTGCGGACGATCTAGTGTTTGTGCTAGAAGATCCTATAAAGTCTGGTACGAAACTCATTGAGGAATTGACAGAGTATGGGAAAATAGCGGGTCTAAAGATAAATATGACAAAGACCAAAATGCTGACTAAAAATATGACATCAAAAGCAAAAGAGGAGTTAACGAAGAAATTGGGTATCCAAATTGTCAAAAAAGTTAAATATCTTGGTATATATCTATCTGCGAGGTGTGTGACCATCAAAGAAGATAATTATACTAATTTGATTAATAAAACTAAGAAAGATCTAGAAAGATGGAAAAACCTACAACTGTCCCTGATGGGCAGGATCGCAGTTATAAAAATGAATATATTACCAAAATTTATTTTCCTATTTCAGAATATTCCCATTAAATTAGAAAAAGGTGTCTTCAAGGATTTGAATCAATTGGTTTTGAAATTTATTTGGCAGGGAAGAAAACCAAGAATAAAACTTAAGGCTATGCAAGACACTAAGGAAAAGGGAAGATTTGGCGTACCAGATTGGGAACTCTATTATACTGCGGCCATACTAAAATGGCTAAGGGAATGCATAATGCTGAGAAATAAAAGATTACTCAAATTGGAAGGCCATGACCTCCAAGCAGGCTGGCATGCCTTCCTCTGGTATGAAAAAGGATCTGCACACAAATATTTTAGTAGACATTACATCAGACAATCTCTGTTACTAATATGGAACAAAATTAAACATGACCACTATACCAAAATACCTATTTGGCTATCTACGATGGAAGCATACATACACCCAAATTTAATCATCATGGAAAATATAGTCACATATAAAAAGTTATTGAACAGGCAGGGGGAGATCAAAACCAGATCAGAATTGACATCAAGGAGTACAAGTAGAATGGTGGTCTTATTTACAGATACAATCAAGGTATGCACAGGATAGGAAGAACGAAGGTATTGCCAAAGACTACACAATATTAGATAAACTGTTGATACAGACAGAAAACAGACTGATCAAAGTGCTGTATAGATTCTTGTTGGAATATAAACTAGAGGAGGAACATGTCAAAGAAAACATGATCGCCTGGGCGAAAAATTTCGTTTACAATGTGGAATTGGCTAAGTGGGAAAAACTTTGGATACTTAATCAGAAACTAACATTGGCTACGGCGTATAAAGAAAATCTTTATAAGATGTTCTACAGATAGCATCTCCCTCCAGCACGGCTTTCCAAAATGTTCAAAAATCTGGCCCCAAATTGTTGGAAGTGTAAAAAAACACCAGGCACTTTCTATCATGTGGACGTGCAATGAGGCAAAAAAAATTGGAAAATGATTCAATCATGGTTAGAACAAATGGTGGGAGAACAAATTATGTTTAAACCAGAAACTTTTCTCCTAGGCATAATACCGGAGAGGTTTAAGAAAGATACACTTTAATTATACATATACTAACTGCAGCGCATAACCTATGCATAGTATTGGAAAAAAGAAAATACAGCATCAGAGCTTGATACAATCAGAAAAGTGTTGGCTTGGTTCCGGTTGTGGAGAGCGACGGGCGTGTTTCGCTCGCCCTGCGCGCTCTTGGTGGGCTCCTCCCTGATCGGGGGGGCACAGGGAGGTTTGTAGGGGCCTCTGCCGAAGGGGCGGCTAGCTGGGGGTCATCGGCGTCGGCCGCATGGGGGCTCCCTGCATTGCCCTAGGCACCAGGAGGCCAAAGGGGGGGCGCGAGGAGCTTCTATGCTCCTGCGCGCTTTCGCGTCAAGACAGCTGGACGAATGTGACAATTGGAAGGCTGCAGCTGCTATGTGGTGAGGTGGAAATTCTCCCCGTTCCCTTTTCTGACTGTTAAAAGAAGAATTGCCAGCTGTTTAAAGCGCTTCAATCTGTTCCTGGGAAGTGTGATTGGAGGGAGGGGGATCCCCCCCCTTGGAAAAGTGGCTTTGAACTGCTCTCTACCCTCAGAGGAGGAGGAGGGGGGAGAGCTCTGGAATGAAATCACACTCATAGCAAGCAAGCAGATGAATACCCTGCTGCAATTGTGAAAGAGAGGTGATGATCTGACTTTTTTGAAAACTTTGAAAACTTTTGGTTTGTTGCTTTCTGATCCCGGTGCTGGCAAGGCAAGATGGCACACTTCCGCTGTCTTTATGTACTTTGAAATTTGACTCCACCCATGGAAATTGCTGGCATTTTGTCTTTGTCTCCGTGACACTCAGAGATATCTCTTGATATACTGTATTCTGGACTTGGAACAATGGATTTTATTTTCTGGATTTGAACTATAGAGAAGGTCTCTATTTGCCTGGACTGTCTGCCTCATGATCTATCTTGGCTATCCCCTTTTACAGCTCCCTTCTCACTGTATTGACACAGACACCTCTGAGCTTTCTTTATCAAAATGGCACCGAAAAGACCACCACCTGGGAAACCAGGCTTTGCTGGTTCTGCTCCAACATCCTCAACGTCCAGCCCCAGCGGGCAACAGACATTAGCATCTCTGTTACAGCCCTAGGCCCCGGAGGAGGACCTAACCCAACAGATGCTCCAAAAGATCTTAAAGGAGCAGGAGGACTTGAAGAATCAACTGAAAGGAGTTCCGGTTCCGGCGGCAGCGGCGACGGGCAGCTCTTTGCCCGCTCCGGCTCTCCGGTGGGCTTCCCCACTCCTTGGGGGGCACAGGACACCCCTCAGAGGGGTCCTGCCGGAGGGGCGGCATCGCGGGGAGCTCCTGCATCGGCGGCGGGCGGCGGGAGGTCTCTCGCGCGCCCAAGGCACCGGGGAGCTAGATCGGAGGGCGCCTCGCGTTTCTGCGCTTCGCGCCTCGCTAAAGCCGTCGGGAGAATGAAGCAATTGAAGGAAGCAGCTGCGGTGCGGTGAGGCTGCTTCTCTCTTCATGCCCTATTTTGCACAAAGAACTAGTTAGCTTTCTTTAAATAACTTTCGGAGTATTCTGGAGGCGCGGCTGGAGGGAGGGGGGTTTCCCCCCCCCTTGGATAAGCGGCGAGGAATAATTTTGCTCTCAGCCCCCGGGGAAGGAGGAGGGGGGAGAGCCAACGAATGAAGCCTCACCCAGGTTGGATGATTTTCTTTGCAATTTAATTTCACTATTTACTGTGATTTGAGGACTTTTGGAACTTTTTAAAACTTTGATATGCCTCTGTGCCCAAAATTGGCAGGGCAAGATGGCACACTTCCGTTGTCTTTATGAACTGTGAAACCTGACTCCACCTTTAAAATTCAGGCTTCCGGTCTTTGTCTCCGTGTCTCCCAGAGGAATCTCTTGTGGATTGGTCTTTTTGAACTTTCTAGGGGAAACCTTTCATCTATTGCCAGACTTATTAGAGAGATTCTCTTCTGCCTGGTTCTTCTGCTCCCGGACCTCACCTGGCTACCCTTCTTTTCTAACTGTTTATCTTATATATGGACTGAACTTCTAATGTTATAAAGGATGGCATCCAAAAGACCACCTCCTGGGAAATCTGGCTTTGCCACATCTGCTCCAACATCTGTAACATCCAGTCCAGCCACACAGTCCAAGATAACAGAACTGATGCAACCTAAGACTATAGAGATGGACTTTCAACAAATGCTTCAACAAATTTTACAGGGCCAGGAGGAAATCAAGAAACAGCTAAGGGAAATGAAAGATGAAATTAAAGAAAATCAAGCCCAAATTTATAAGAACTCACAGAGACTGGATCTTGTGGAAGGGGGGGTGGAGGAGGTGAGGGGGGGGGGTGGAAGCTGTGCAGAAAGGGAACAAAGATCTTGACATCCAACAGATGAAATTAGAATTTGAGAGAATGTCCTATTATCTTAGATTTCAAAATGTTATAGAAGAAGATGGGGAAAATATAAGGGACATCATGACAAACATTCTGGCTGACTACACACACAAAGAAAAACAACAGATGGGGTGGGATATAGATCTGGTTTATAGAGTGAATTCAGTTTACGCTAGAACACACAATGTACCCAGGGAGGTTCACATTAAATTCCTTAGAAAAAGCACAAGAGATGAAATTCTGGGTGTACAAAGGGGGCAAGCATTGATATATCATGATATGGAGATAACCATTCTGAAGCAGATCCCTAAGAAGATTAGAGAAAAAAGAAAAAATTATTCGCAATTAGCGAATAAATTATACCAGAAAGGGGTGTGGTTTAGATGGTTGATGCCTGAAGGTATGCTGATATTCTGGGAGGAGACAAGAATTAGAATTAATTCACCCATAGAGGCGCAGGCCTTTATGGAAAAAAATAAAACACTCCTAGAGAAACCACCAGATACCACAACGGACACGCAGGACACGGGAGGGGCCAGAGCTCTGCCAGTGGAGGGAGATGGGGCAATAGCAAGAAGACTCAGATCACAAAAATAAACAAGAAAATCATATTATTATAAACTGACCGAAAGTGAAAATGGAATTATATTTGGATTTTATATTGTAATGTTTAATTTGATTGAATTTAATAATAGAACTAATATGCTGACTGTAATCAATTATATACTAATGCATTATATTAAATGTATACTATGGGTATGGAGGGAGGGGGGCCTCACACACTTTGCAACTGCCAAAATTTGTATACCTGTCCATTTACCCTTTTCCCTATAAATCTTGAAAAACCAATAAAATTTTATTATAAAAAAAAAAAAAAAAAAGAATCAACTGAAAGAAATGAAAGAACAGCTCAGAGAAAATCAAAACCGAACGGCTCAAAATACACAAAGACTGGAAGTTTTGGAGGAGGGGACGGCCGAGATGAGGGGGGAGGTGAGGGGGGTCCAGAGAGGAAACCAAGAACTTGAGAACCATCAGATAAAAATGGAGTTTGAAAGGATGTCTTTTCTCCTTAGATTTCAAAATGTAATTGAGGCTGATGATGAAGATTTGAGGGAGATTATGACAACGCTATTGGCTGAATATATTAAAAAAGACAGACAGCAGTTGGGATGGGATATTGACCTGGTCTATAGAGTCAATTCAGCTTATGCTAGAACACACAATGTTCCAAGGGAGGTTCACATTAAATTTCTTAGAAAGACTACAAGAGATGAGATTCTGAGTGCACAAAGGGGGCAAGTGTTAAAATACAAGGATAGAGAGATAGTCATCCTGAAACAAATCCCAAAGAAAGTCAGAGATAAAAGAAAAAAATCTTCGCTTTTAGCGAAGAAACTATACCAGAAAGGGGTTTGGTTCCGGTGGCTTCTGCCAGAAGGTATGCTGATATTCTGGGAGGACACTAGAGTTAGAATTAATACAACTATGGAGGCCGAGGCCTTCATGGAAAAAAACAAAGCGCTCTTAGATAAAGCTGATGATACCACACGGGATACACAAGACATGGGAGGTGCCGGAGCCCTGCTGGTGGGGGGAGAAGAGGCAACACTGAGAAAACTTAGATCACAAAAGTGAATTAGAAAAATAATGCAATTGCTAATACAGGGAATTTTTTCTGTTTGATATAAAATAGATTGAAATTACTTGAAGATATAAGGTAAAAATATGCTGTCAAAATATTGCTAAGTAGTAATTATTTAATGTATTAATAAGTGAAAGTTATGAGAATTGGGGGGAGTGCCATTTCCTGCATAATGTAGCTGTCAAAATTTGTAACTTTATCCATTATCCCCTTTCCTGAAAATTTTTGTAAAACTAATAAAAATTTCTGTTTATAAGGAAAAAAGAAAAGAAAAGTGTTGGCTTGTGCAGAAGCAGATAGGCTCACTCTTGAACTTAAAAATAAAGGGGAATCAGAATATTTTGAAGTATGGAACAGATTTTATGATTGGTATAAGACAAGATGACAAGACTGGAACAAATGTATATATTATGATTCGACAGAAGGACAGACAATGTATTAAGTAGATTAACTGTTAATGGTTGAAACTAGCTGTACATAATGTGAATGTATGATCACTCCGACTACGCGGTATTGCATTGTTTTAAATGTAAAAATAATAAAAAATATTTTTTTTTAAAAAAAGGAATTGCGACATTGCATTAACAGTGACAAGTAAGAGGTTTTCTACATTTGATTTTTCATGATTCCTCCATCCTCTCTTTTTGTCCAAAATTCGGGATACTAAAGTGATGCCACTGTGCTAACATTGCAAATGATCAAGCAAGAAAGGTGCCAATCACAAATCAGTTAGACCAAAATAAATAAGCTTTAGTTTTTTAGCCATTGCATGGAGCCTTATTTAGTGAAAGGCCTCATAATCTGAGGGAATTGCCACATGCACATCAATGTATAGTGAGTGAGAAGAGCTGAAAGGATGATGGATTCCTCTTTCTCTGATGAAAAGCCCCCACCCCCAAAGCATGTGCAAAAAAATTTTTCATGCATTACGGCCATACTTTGCTCCTCTAAAGTGTGATGAAGACTAAGAAGTCGTCTAAATCTGATTTTAAAAAAATTAAATATCAATGGTATTGTTACTTTTTTGTCATGTAATATGCTCTTTTACTCTTTGGTTGTATTAAAAATATAGTAATATTCCAATATTTGTAAGTATTTGGATGGGGGCATAGTCTGGATTTTAGAGGCTCTTTAGGATCTCTATAGAACCTTCAGAGTGGCTCTTTTGGAGGAAAGTGAGTTTCGATCCTCCACAGAAATTCACAAAAAGATCACAAATCATTCCTATACAGTAAGTGGAATACATATATGAGGTAGACAGCATCACCACCTGATGGAGTTGTAACTGGCTGACAAACTATACTCAATGAGTATCATGACACTATGTCTACATGGAAGGAACTTAGGTTCCTTCTTGTTCCCAATACTCTTCAATATCTTCATAAATGACTTAGATGAGGGAATAGAAGGGGTACTCATCCAATTTCCTGATGATACTAATCTGGCAGGAATAACCAACACCCCAGACGACAAGCTCAGGATCCAGAAGGATCTTGACAGACTTGCACAATAAGCCCTATCCAAGAAAATAAAAGTTAATGTGGAGAAAAGCAAGGTTTTGCACCTGGACAGGAAAAACCAAAGGTACAAGTACACATTAGGTGAAACCTGGCTCAAAAACAGTAACTGTGAGAGGGACATTGGAGTCCCAGTGGACGATCACTTAATCATGAGTCAGCAAGTGTGTAGCAGCCGCCAAAAAAGCTAATCCCTTGGTTGTATAAACGGGCATAAAATCAAAACAACCTGAAGTATTAATACTGATTTATGAAGACTTAAGTAAGACTACACTTGGAATACTGCATCCAGTTTTGGTTACCACATTGCAAAAAAGATGTTGACACTTTGGAAAAAGTGCAAAGAAGAGCAACTAAGATGATTAAAGGCCTAGCAGGATTGGGGTTAGGCTAGTCTAGACAACAGAAAAGCTAGGGGGATCATCATAGTAGTATTCCAGTATTTCAGTGACTACCACAAAGAGGAAGAGGCCATTTTCAAAAGCACCAGAGGACAGAACAAGAAACAATGGAGAGAAGCAACCTGGAATTAAGGAGAACCTTCCCAACAGTGAGGAAAATAAACCGGTTGAACAGCTTGCCTTCAGAAGTTGTAGGTGGTTCAACACTGGAGGTTTTTAAGAAGAGACTGGACAGTCACTTGTCTGAAATGGTATCTGATTTCCTGCTTGAACAGGGGACTGGAGTAGAATACCTCCAAGGTCCCTTCCAGCTCTCTTCTCATTCCATCTAGAAACTTCAATGTGCTAGAGACACCACTGGTTTTCTTAAGTAGACTGTTTTTGGAATAGTTTGTTGATTTTTATTTTCGCTGGTTGTTCTTATTTTATAATGCCTTGAGATAAAGACATGTGTTAAGGGCAATGGAGCAGTTATTGTTTATTTACATGTTTCCTCAAAAACAAATTCCTCAATTATCCTTTCAATCCTTGTAATTAAAAAAAAATTCTGCTTGCACAGCCATTGAAGAAGAAAAAGCTCCATTATTAATGAAGTTTAACCACACAAAAATACATGGAGGGAAGCATCTATATTTTATCTATGTGTACATCTAAATCTATAATGTAGACGTACATTATATCTACATCTATCGGGAGGGAAGCAAACAGTTACCCCAGGGTTCTGCCTGAGACGCAGTTCTCTCCAAAATCTTAATTAGCAACGTGGATGGGGGAAATAGAAGGAAACTCATAAAATTTGGGGACAACACTGTTAAGTTGGCAAGAATGCAGATGGACGCCGTGAGGCAATTCAACTGATTTATTAACACAGAAAAGGCAGCTGTCAAAATACAGGAGAGAATCAGCGGCTGATGCTGTCTGACAGCTATTTATATGAAAGCTGTCAGACGCACAGCCAATTACCAAACACTGAAATGCCCGTGTTCAGCCAGGCCGAGTCTTAACCAATCAGACGCGACCTGGCTGTTGCTATTGTTGTAGCTGTTGCTGGCCGACTCGGGGAAACTCCTGACGTCATTTGCCAGGACACTACACTCCTTCCCCCCCAGTGAGGGCGCATGTGTGGAGGTAGCGCATGCGTACTCACGCAAGTAGGCTGGGCGGCGTCGGACCCGCCCAGAACGCCTCAGTGGAGCTGGAGTCGGCGGCGGGGAAGGAGGTGCCCGTGGAAGCTCCTCCCGCAAGGGAGTGGAGCTCCGGGCGCCATTTTGAAGGCCTGCTGCAGAAGGAGGAATCTCCGCAACAGGTAGGCAGGGACGAGGGGGCGTGGCCGGAGGCGGGCTTGAGACGGGGCATGGAGAACAATTCTCTGGGTAAGGCTGGCCTGACTCGGGGAAGGCCAGAGGTGAAGGAAAACCAGGAGGAACCCGCCCATTGGGGTGATGGTCCTCCAACAAGGACGGCCGGGAGGTGGCGTCCAGTGAAACCAGATCCCCGGGCAGCTGGGAAGTAGTATACGGCCATGGTGGAAGGGCACCATAGGGCGGCTCGGCTGCAGGAGGAGGCGGAATGATGCCGGCGGTCGACCTCCCAGGGATGTCGTTGGTCCCAGACAACTGGCGGCGCCTCAGTTGATCCAGGTGGCACCGCCATTCGGTCCCATCAGGTAGTTGGACCCTGTAGGAACAGGGACCAGTTATGGAGGAGATGGTGGCTGGCACCCACCTGGCATCCCCCGAGAATGCCTGCGCCCAAACCAAGTCCCCCAACAAGAAGCTGCGGGAAGGGGGCCCCAGGTTGCCCGGCTGTTCCTTGGAATAGAGCGGGTGCAGCCTATCCAAGGTGGTCCGCAGGCGCCGGCCCATCAGCAGCTCGGCCGGAGACCTTCCGGACAGGGGGCAAGGCATGGCATGCTGTACCAATAGGTAAGCAGCCACCCTTGAAGGCCAGTCGCCGTCTTCCATCCTGCCCAATGCCTCCCTGGCCGAGCGGACTGCCCGTTCCGCCCGACCATTGCTGGCAGGATGGTAAGGCGCGACTGGATCGTGGCGGATGCCTTGGGAGGCCAGGAAAACCTGGAACGCAGTGGACGCAAACTGGGGACCGTTGTCAGAGACGATGACGTCCGGCAAGCCATGGGCGGCGAAAAGCCTAGTCAACTCTCTGACGGTGGCCTCGGCCATGGTGGACCTCATGAGGATGAGTTCTACCCAGCAGGAGTAGGCGTCCACCACAACCAGGAAAACCTGACCTCGGAAAGGCCCCGTGAAGTCTAAATGTAAACGTGACCATGGCCCCTGGGGAAGCTCCCATTCCCTGGGCGCAGCAGCCGGAGACGCTGGCCGGGAACGCTGGCAGGGAGAGCAGCCAGCCACCCAGGATGCAATCTCGTCGTCCATCCCGGGCCACCAGACATAGCTGCCAGCAAGAGCTTTCATTCGCACTATG
Organism: Natrix helvetica; assembly: GCF_964273705.1. Classification (NCBI taxonomy): domain Eukaryota; kingdom Metazoa; phylum Chordata; class Lepidosauria; order Squamata; family Natricidae; genus Natrix; species Natrix helvetica. The sequence continues at coordinate 339,090,120 of NC_138548.1, forward strand.
CCCGGGTGGCCCTCGTGGAGGCGAGACAGCACCTGGTGGCGAAGGCTGGGTGGAATGACCACCCTGTCACCCCACAGGAGGCACCCACTGTGGAGTGACAGCTCCAGCTGCCTGGCCTTGAAGGGGCGGAGGTCTTCAGACACCGGCCCATCTGGCCAACCCCTCAGGACCCACATCAAGACCTGCGATAGGGCTGGGTCAGCCCTGGACTGGGCAGCCACCTCCTCCGAGGAGATGGGCCGGGCCAAGTCAGCAATCACCAAAACCGACAGGCACGGCACTGTTGGAGGGTCGGTGACAGGGAGGGGGCAACGGCTGAGGGCATCAGCGTGCCCTAAGTGTTTCCCTGGCCGATATTCAAGAGAGTAGCTGTATGCAGCTAGGAATTCTGTCCACCTGGTCATCCGTGGTGACAGAATGGGAGGGGTCGGCCTGTTACCGGCCAGAAGCCCAAGGAGTGGCTTGTAGTTGGTGAACAGTGTAAAGTGCCGCCCGTACAAGTAATCGTGGAACCTTTTGATCCCAGACACTGCAGCCAGAGCCTCCTTGTCTATCTGGCTGTAATTGCGCTCCGCAGAAGTCAGTGTCCGGGAGTAAAAGGCGATGGGGGCCTCCGAGCCATTGGGCAGGACATGGCTCAGGACCGCCCCCAAACCCACGGGGGAGGCGTCACAAGCTAGAGTCAGAGGCAGCCTGTCACTATACTGAACTAGTACTGCCTCTGACGTCAGCAGCTCTTTGACAGCCGCGAACGCATGCGCCTCGCGGCTCCCCAGCACCAGGCTGCCGATCGGTCGAGCAACCGATGCAGCGGCTCGGCTAGTGACGCCTTATGGGGGAGAAATGGCGCGTAAAAGTTGAGCAAGCCGAGGAACGCCTGCAGCTCCGTTTTGGAGGCAGGCGTGGGGGCGTTCCGAATGGCTGCTACTTTGGAGGGGGTGGGGTGAATTCCCTGGGCGTTAATGGTGAAACCCAGGAAATCCACCCTCGGCACAGCAAACGAGCATTTGCTGTGCTTTAATTTTAAGCCCGCGCCCCTAAAACGGTCGAGGACCTTCTGCAGTATTTCGATGAGGCCTGATCGGCTGCTTGCAGCAATCAGGACATTGTCGAAATATGGAACCACGCCAGGGAGCCCATGGAGCAGGCGCTCCATGAGGCTCTGGAAGATCCCCGGGGCAACGGAGACGCCGAATTGTAAGCTGCGGCAACGGAAGGATCCACGGTGGGTGACGATGGTCTGCGCGGCTGCCGCCTCGTCGTCCACCAGGAGCTGCTGGTAGGCCTGTGCCATATCCAGTTTCGCAAAGATGCAGCCCTGTCCTAACGAGTGGAGCAGGTGCTGCACTACCGGAACTGGATAGGGGTTCGCCTGGAGGGCAAGGTTAATGGTTGACTTAAAGTCCGTGCAGAGGCGTATGGAACCGTCCGCTTTGACAGGGATCACTAATGGGGTCTCCCATCTAGAGTAATCGACCGGCTCCAATACCCCCTGCGCGATGAGCTTATGCAGCTCAGCATCAACCTTGGCCCTCAAGGCGAAAGGCACCCTACTGGCCTTCAGCCTAATCGGGGCAACCTGGGGGTCAAGATTAAGGGAGATGGGGGTGCCCTTGTACGCTCCCAGCTGCCCATCAAAGACGTCGGCATATTGTGCCAGGACGTCGGCCACGTCAGGAGGCGTGGCCACTATCTGCCGTACCCCATGGACAGAAAGGCCCAAGGCAGGGAACCAATCGAGGCCCAACAGGGCTGGCAAAGGCTTTTCCACAATAAGCAGAGGCAGACACCCAGAAAAGTCCCCATACTCCACCCGCACCAGGTAACAGCCCAGGGTGGGAATTAAAGTCCCCTGGTAGTCCCGTAGGGCAGAGTCCGGGGAGGAGAGCTGTGCCTTGGAAATGCCTCGTGGAGGCGCTCACCACCTGGCAGACTGACCGAGGCGGGCCACTATGCCTTCTTCTGGGTAGCCGACAGGCAGAGGAACCAGTTCATCTACCAGGCAGGTGCGGCCTGGAGGCGGAGGCAGGTGAAACATTTCTGCCATCGACTCATCGGACAGCTCCACGGCTCTGGCTTGCTCGATGGCCCCCTCGAAGGTGATGTCAGCCTGAGATAGGAGTCGCCGCCGGAGGCGCAGGTCTTTTACTCCGCACACAAACTGCTCCACTAGTGCCGAGTCGATGTTTGAGAACTCGCACTGCATGGCAGATGTGCGGAGCGATTGGAGGAACTGGCTGATCATTTCCTCCGGTTTTTGGACGCAACGCCTGTAGGCGTAGTGCCTCGCAATCCAGGACGGCGTAGGGGCATAGTGATGCTGCAGCCTCCCGGTCAGAGTTGCCCAGTTGAGCGTGTGGACTGGCCGTGGAGCCGCCAGAGCTCGGGCAGCGCCGAACATCAGGGGACCACAACAGCTTAAGAAAAAGCTGCATTTCTCATCTTTGGGAATGTTCCTCTTGCCGTTAGCTATGAGGAAACATTCGAAGCGCTCGAGGAACGCTTCCCACGTCTCTCCGGCGCTCCCGAACGGCGCGAAGGGTGGCAAGGACGCCATCTGATCGCCTCAGGGTATCGCGGAGAAGTGGAGACGAAGGAGAAAAAAATTGCCTACGCCTGGTTCTGCCAAAAAAAGAAACGCGTGGTGGGTCAGCGGCGGCTGGATCCCATCCTCGTCGCCAATGTTAAGTTGGCAAGAACGCAGACGGACGCCGTGAGGCAATTCAACTGATTTATTAACACAGAAAAGGCAGCTGTCAAAATACAGGAGAGAATCAGCGGCTGATGCTGTCTGACAGCTATTTATATGAAAGCTGTCAGGCAGCACAGCCAATTACCAAACACTGAAATGCCCGCGTTCAGCCAGGCCGCGTCTTAACCAATCAGACGCGACCTGGCTGTTGCTATTGCTGTAGCTGTTGCTGGCCGACTCGGGGAAACTCCTGACGTCATTTGCCAGGACACTACAAACACCAAGCTAGAGTGAATAGCCAACGGTTTAGAAGATAGGCTCAAGGTCCAGAAGGATCTCAACAGATTTGAACGCTGGGCCCTATCCAAAATTATGCAGTTCAGCTTTTAAACAGGGAAGAAAATAATAAAAGTACTTTTATGGAACAGGAGATATCTGGATCAACAGCGGTAACTCTAAAAATATTGCAAAGAAAAACAACAAAGATGATTAGGGGGCAGGAGACTAAAACATTAAGAACACAATGGATGGCGCAAGAGGAGCTTTCCAATACTTGAGAGGCTGTCACAGAAAAGATGTCAACCTATTTTCCAAAGCATCAATGGTAACATAAGTAATAGATGAAAACGTATTAGATAACTCCGGCCTAGAACCTGTGGAAAGTTATCACCCAGCCCTCTCCCAGGAAAATGAAATATCTGATGTAATGAAATGTCATAATACAAATTTACTCAAAATTTAGAATATCTCACACAAAAATGAAGTAATTGTTATAGTTAAATAAATGTTTAACAATGATAATAACTGCATACATACTGTATATATCAGATTGATAATACAAGATTCTATATAAATTGTAAGTGAAGACTATGGTGAGGATGTACAAAAGTTTTGTAACCAATCGACATACTGTACGAACCTGGAAGGTGGTGTTTTATGTTTGTGCTTGTTTGTTTAAAAATTTAAAAAATCGATTTATTAAAAAAACAAAAAAACAAAAAGATATACATAAAAAAGGGACAAGAAAAAAAAAGAAAATGAAATATCCTAGGAAATATTGAAAAGGCAGAATATTATATTTTCCTGGATGTGAAAAGGAAGAAACATGTTTTAAATTGAGAATAGCTCCCTGTAGCTTCCTGCCCCCACCCACTTTGTCAATAGGCTATTAAGAAGGCCAAACCAGTCCCTTTACATAATAAAGAGTTCCCCCCTTCAGCTCCAGTGGGATGGGATTAAGGCATGATAATATTGGCCCTTTACTCAACTGACCACATGGCATCTGAGAACTCAACCAAACCTGGATTCAAAATGCAGCCTTGAGAGTTGCCCCTGCATGGCCCCATGGGAGACTGACAACCAATCAGAACACAAGGTCAAGATCAAAGGCCAGAGAGGGTATAAAACCAGGGACTCAGCATCTCAGTATTTCCTTTCCTTCTCCACCAACATTGAAGCATGTGATCACCTTTTCTGTTCAGGACTCAAGCCATGTGGTCCTGTCCACCATTAAAACCATCTTTCCAAGCAGCCTCCATGTCTTCAGTGTCTTTTTCCCCACTTGGAGCAGAACCCAGAAGGACATTTCTTTCAACAAACCAAAGAGAAATTTCCTGACAGAACAATTAACTAGTGGAACAGCTGGATTCCAGGTGTTTTGGGGGTTCTAGCACTGCAGCTTTTCAAGAAGACATTGGACAGGCGTAAGTCTGCAATGGTGTGGGGTTTCCTGCTGGAGCAGGGAATTGGGCTAAACAACACGCAAGATTCCTTCCAACTATGTTACTGGGTATTTTGAATCTCTTGAGTAAGAAGAAGGCTGAATCCGATTTCTTCTGGGTCCCTTCGCTCCCTGTATAAAAGGATGTAGCTTTCTACAGGAACCCTTCTTAAAAGTGAAAGGGGGCACATGGGTGTAACTCTGTCAGAAGCAATTGGATAAAGAAGGGTTATGGATAGAGAGGAAAACAACCTCTTCCTTTCTGGGCCCTGATGGAAAAGGCACCGTTTCCACCCTTTGCATAAACCCCTTCCATGCACGGAGGAATCCGCCAGGTGTGTCCCTCTAAAACGAGAACCGGACGCCGTGCGATTCCCCATTCGACCACTGGAGGGCGGGCGCCAGAGTTGATTTACCATAGGAGAATGGGAGGGAAGTGACCTCACTGGATCTGACGTTTCTATTTAACCCTTTGAGCTTCGCAGGAGGTTTGAGTGGGTGCAGGGAAGTCTTGAAGGGAGGAGAACTCCAAGTGGGCAGTGTAAGTGACTGTGTGTGTGTGTGTGTGTGAGTCTCTGCGTGCAAATGGGGAGGGGGGAAGAGAGGGTGCTGTTGCTAGAGAAGGAAGGGAGAGAAGCATCTTCGGAGTCCAGGGGGTAGTAGAGCCCGGGATCCCATGTTCCCCTGCCGCCCCTCTTCATGCAGGTGCCAGGCAGAGGGAAGCGGTGCTCAGGACGAGCCGCGTTGCCCCAGGAACAAATCCCCAGAGAGGAGGGAGGGTCCCGGGGGAATCCTCCCCCCCCCCATAGCCTGGAGGAAGCTCCGAGGTCAGAGAAGGGGAGAGCCTGGAGGGGAAATCTGGAGCAGGGAATAAGAAGATGGTTGCAAGGGAGGAACTGCAGGAGATTCTGCCCGCCTTCTCCTTAGGTGCTGCAGGAGACTAAAATTGGGTTGGATCCCCAGGAGTTCAATTTCTCTTGGGAGGGTGAGTGAACCAGCACATCACTAACCCCGGTGTCTCATGTGAACAGCTGCTTAGCCTGTTTGTGTTTGGGTATTTTTGTGAACTTACCTGCATGTAGTTGTGTGATTTGGCTGTTCAAAAGCAAACACTGAAGAAAGGGAACATCCAAAGCAGGGTTTTAAAAAGTGAACTTTCGTGGTTTGTTCACCTGTTAGAGTTTGGCGTCTTGGGTGAAACCTGGAAACATGGAGGCTGTTTGGATATATGGTTTAATGGTGGACAGGACCACATGCTTTGAGGTCCTGGATGTAAAGTCCTCAACTTGCGACCTTTCTTAAGTCCTCGACGTGTGATCGGTCTTAAGTCCTCGACTTGCGACTGACAGCCCGGCAACCAAAGGCTTGCACCTATTGGCTAAGACGTGAAGGGCTGGAAACAGGCTTTTACAATGCTCCTAACCCATGAGGCCATGCAGGGTAACTCTGTAGGTTGTCTTGAGTCCCAGGCTTGGTTGAATCTTGCTGGGTGATATGAGTTCTTTTGCTAGATGGTAGAGGGCTAATCCTATCCTGTCCTGAGGGTGAATCCCATCACCCTGGAGCTGAAACAGGGAGGGGAGCTGAAGGGAGCTGCTTTGTCTTTAAAATATGTTTCTCCTTTTGTCACCCAGGGAAATATAATATTCTGCTTTTTTAGTATTTCCTAAAATATTTCATTCTTCTAGGATGGGGGCGGGTACTAACTTTCTTCATAGGTGTTTACAAAGCAAGCCCTACTTTGTGAGAAAGAAAGAAATTGAAAAGTTTATACAAAATGCATTTATTCAATATTCCAAGTCCTTGATGGAAGTCAATCCCATATTTTGTACAAACACACACATTCCTGCACAAAGACTAACTGTTCAATTTCTCTGTAATCCTGTACTAGCTGAGAAAAATGAGTGTTCTTCAGGGGTTAAATCTATCCCTTTCTGCTTAACCTCACATACAGAAATTGGAAACCATTTATACTACCTCTCTGGGAGGCAAAAAGTTGGACAAAGACGGCTGAAAGTCTTGCCTGACCTGTAGCTACAGGAATGGTACTATGAATAGAAAGGTGGTTGGAGATCAACAAGATTCCCTGGGACCCATTTGAAGTTGCAGGAAGAAGAAAGAATGAAAAGCCAATGTTTAGAGAGTAAGGAAATTGGAAAAGGCCCTTTGGGTGTCCAGCCTGGGAGGTATGAAGAGAGGGCAAGAACTGGGCAGAAGATCCTGGAGGAGACAACCACCCTTTCAGAAGTTCAGCCATGGAAGTTCAGCAGCTTCCATCACCAGGAGGATGAAGGACCGCGAGGACTTTGCAGCCAACTCCATTCCTTTTGTAGTCAATGGTTGAGATCAGAAAAGTACAAAAAGGCGCAGATACTGGACCTGGTTGTTTTGGAACAGTTCTTGGCTCTTCTGCCCCTGAACATTGAGAGCTGGGTACGAGAGTGTGGAGCAGAGACCAGCTCCCAGGCGGTGGCCCTGGTGGAAGGTTATCTCCTGAGCCAGGGGGTGGAGCAGAAGGAGGGGATTGACTGGCAGGTGAGAGACCTTCTAATCTAATGCACTAAATCTAACAGTGGGTTTAAATTCTTAACTCATGCCTGCCAGAGTTCTTTGGCATCCGTTATACATGGAAATCCTGTACTTCTAATTCTTGTAGGACCTTGTTCTTTTATTTGTGATAGTCGTTCCTTTCCTAATTTCCAGCCTCACGGGTGGACTTCCGGGGCTTTGGAGGGGTGTTCACAGAAGAAGAATCCACTTTTTGATGTGTATTGTCCATTGATTCTTCTTGTTGTTTCCTGCCTACTTTTTCAAGTCCTTCATGGTGGAGATCAGAGATCCTGAGGAAAGGAGGCATCCTTCAAGTTCATCTCCGGAAATGATTTTCAGGAGGATCTCTCAGGAGGATCTAAATATGGACATGACTGGAGGTAATCTAAAGCTCTCCCGTTCCCCAGGGAGATCTCAGGTGTTTCATCTTCTCTAGGCCTTCTCTTCTATAGAACTTCTACATTATGAATTATGCAGTGTAAATTCTGTCTCCCTCGTAGGGAAGAATAGAAGGAAGTTGACCCTTCCTGATGGTGGAACTGAAAGAATGGTTGAAACTCCGGTTCAAGTAAGAGGAAATTAATTTCTTAGATTTGTATGCTCCCTTTCCTTCAGAAAGTCAAGCTGATGTACGTAGACAGTCTCCTTCCATTTTTCCTTCTTTTTTGGGTTGGCTTATTTTTGTGTTCCTGAGCAAGATTGAAAGTTGAAGTAGATTCTCTTTAGGAAATATTTTATTAAAACCACCACTTTAAATAACTGCTAATTGCTTCCTATTATTATTAGAATTGTACTTATGCTAATTACTCACTTTTCAAATAACCCTTGTTTGTAACTTTTTGACTTGGATTTGTGCAAGGATGCAGAAAACTGTCTAAATATTCAGATTGGCAATTCTAATGCCTTGAATTGTGCCTGCATTTGGAGGCCAAACAGTCAAGCTTTGCCAAGCTAAAGAAGTTCCCCTCACGAAATTTCTTCCACTTTGTTATCTTCCATTCAGACTACAAGCAGCTTCCTTAAAATGTGAGGAGAACCAGAAAGAAATTCCTGGCTGGGCTCTCCCAGCACTTTAATGAGTCTTGGGGCATCACGAGACATTTACTAAAAAGCTAAACAATTCAGTCCAATTCAAATCTTTATTGTCAGAGTACAACATGTGTATAATGAGATTGGCTAAGGCTCCCTTCCTGCACCCCCCAACACAATACAACTCACAGTGAAAGACAAAATAATAATAATCCCTAGCCCAGTGAATCCTACCAATAAACACCCAGTCCTACAAGTCAATGTATTATGTGGTTGTAATGTTATTTTTCGTTCAGGACTCAGACAGTCCACGGATAAAAACTGTTCGTCAGCCTGTTTGTGCGGCTGCCTATGCTTCTATATCTCCTACCCGATGGTAGGAGAGGAAAGAAGGGCAGACCAGGGTGTTAGTCGTCCCTGAGGATTTTCCTCGCTCCTCTGAGGCAGTGAGCCCTAGTGATGTCGTCTAGCCCCCAATGTTTTGTGCTGTGCTCCCCACCGTCTGTAAAGTCTTTCTATCCGTGGCTGTCAAGCCAGCATACCACACCGTAATGCAACGAGTGAGGACGCTTTCTATTGTGGACCGGTAGAAGGAGGTCTTCAGTTGCGGTTCCACTTTATTTTTTCACAAGACCCTGAGGAGTCTGGCTTCCCATCATGCACTTGACTTGAGAATGCAGGCTGATTGGCAAATGGGTGTGTTTGTCTGTCTGCCCACTAGATGGAGAAAGAGAGCAACAACAGTATAAACTTACCGTATTTTTTGGAGTATGAGACGTACCAGAATATAAGACCCACCAAGGTTTTGAAGAGGCAAATGTTAAAAAAAAGTTGGTAGGTAGATGGAGGGAGGGAGGGAGGGAGGGAGAGAGAGAGAGAGAGAGAGAGAGAGAGAGAGAGAGAGAGAGAGAGAGAGAGAGAGAGAGAGAGAGAGAGAGGAGAGACGGTAGGTAGGTAGGGAGAGAGAGTACGTAGATAGGTAGATAAAGGGATAGAGAGAGAAATAGAGAGAAATACAGTAGGTAGGAAGGGGGTGAGAGAGAGAAATAGAGAGAGATAGAGAGAGAGAGAGAAAGAAATACAATAGGTAGGGAGAGAGAGAGAGAGAAAGTAGGTAGGGTGGTAGGTAGAGTGAGAGAGAGAAATACAGTAGGTAGGTAGGGAGAGAGAGAGAATAGGTAGGTAGGTGTTTCCACGTGTATTTATCCATGTGCTGGAGAAGGAAATTGCTGACAATTTGCAGCACCTAAGACTTTGTTTCTGCTGGCACAGCACTTGATCAATGAAATTCACATCAATCACTCTAACTAAAGAGCTTTCCAAAAGGAAAAAAAATTTTTTAGCACTCTGCAAACCTCCCAAAAACTTCCTTTTTTTACAACAACCCCCCCCCCTTTTAAAACAATGCAGGAATAGCCTTTAGGGGGCTTGATGAGTGCTCCTGAGGGGGGGGGGCAAAAATAAGTAAAAAATGGCCTGTTTTTTGTACATTTCTGCCTTCCTCAGCCCCCAGGAGCTCTTTGAAAGCCTCCATAAGTTTATGCACGGCCATTTTGGTGAAGGGGCGGGGCATCGGGAGGCATTCAGTGTATAAGACGCACCCAGATTTTCAGCCTCTTTTTTGAGGGAAAATGGTGCATCTTATACTCTGAAAAATACATATATACCACAATGTATATTTATATACTCTGGCATAACACTACCCAAAACATTTCTTCAATCCAAACATTTTCTCACATAAACCCTGGAATGCTACTTAGCAGAGCCAATTACCTTAGTGCATAGCATTGCTTCGGGAATTTGTAAGCAATAGGAGCTTTTTTAAAACAATACCTCCTGGGCCTTCTGTGTACTCTCTTTCCCCGTCAGGAGGGCCTTGTCTCCTTCGAGGAGGTGGCTGTGTATTTCTCCGAGGAGGAATGGTCTCAGCTGGATCCTGGCCAAAAAGCTCTGCATTGGGAAGTCATGATGGAAAATTACAGGAACGTGGCCTCTCTTGGTAAGGGTGTTTCCTACTCTGCAGACAGAGAATTCAGGAAGACTTTTTGTAGTTGGATACCTCTGGCTGTTTCTCATTTTAAAAATCTCAAATTGATGTCATCTCTAGAGAGGAAGCAGATAGAAACATGACATTCTCCTGCTCCTAGGAAGGAAATAGATCCATGACATTCTCTTTAGATGCATCCTGTGCCATTTCACATCCAGTGTGTTTTGTATTTCTATTTAAAGGTGTCAGTGGCAAAGTTATTCCTTGTCTTGATGTAATGTTAAACTCCATCGCAGATTTCAGCTTTTTTGGCCCAGATAATTCCATATCAGTCCTGTGAAGCTGTGATGGCGCAGTGGTTAGAATGCAGTACTGCAGGCTACTTCTGCTGACTGCCGGCTGACTGCAATTTGGCAGTTCGAATCCCACCAGGCTCAAGGTTGACTCAGCATTCATTCCTTCTGAGGTCAGTAAAATAAAGACGCAGATTGTTACTGACTCTGAAAACCGCTTAGAGAGGGCTGTAAAGCACTGTAAAGTGATATATAAGTCTAAGTGCTATTGCTATGAGGCCTTGTCATTCAAGTAAGTTGGTTAACTGGTTCTATTTTATTTCTATCCTGCAACTTAGAATTAGGAGCGAAATGGTGATGGTTTCCCATTGCAAACATGCAGCTTAAGCTTAATAGAAGAATACTAGTATTTTCCTCCACTTCAATCATGTGATTTTTGGCAAATAAACAACAAAATGCAAGTGAAATATGTTTTATGTAAGAAGAAAAAGAGGAGGTTGAAGATGAGTTTCAAAGGGTAATGACTTCCGGGTGATTGATCTTTTCCTTTAAACTTGGTGTATTGTTTATTTCTCTTTTCCCTTGAAGGTGATAATGAGAAGGTCCATGAAGAGTCAAGGGAATCATTCCAAGGGTTCGGGCATGGAGATGTAATGGAGAAGCCTGCAATTCAAATGGAATTCCACAGGCAGGAGAGAAACCCCTCAAGTAATTGGAATAAGGAAAGCTCATCTTCCATTGAGGTTCACATGCAGGAGCTTCTTGAGGACGGGGGAAAAATACAGAAGAAATATATGGGGAAAGGTGTAAAACTATCCAAAGACACATTAGAGGTAAATGAACACTATCCATCCAAATCCAAAGGACGGGATTATATACGCAAAGACAATGGAAAAAATTGCAATTGGAGTATCCCATTTTCTCAGGAAAATGGGTCTCTTACACCACAAAAAAGTCTTCCCATCGGGGAGACTCTGGAGGATGGAAAGAGCTTCTGTGAAAGGAAGACTTTGACTGCTCAGGAAAGAAACCACAAGGAGAAGCCATATAAGTGCATGGACTGTGGTTCGGGATTCCATAAGATTGCATCCCTTCTAAGACATAAGATAATTCTCACATGTGATGCACAATATAAATGCATAGATTGTGGAAAGAGCTTCAACAAAGAGAGTAATCTTACATTCCATAAAATGATTCATATGGGGGAGAAGCCATTTAAATGCCTGGAGTGTGGAAAGGGCTTCAGTAGAAACAGTGTACTGAATCTCCATCAAAGGATCCACGCAGGGGAAAGGCCATTTAAATGCATGGAGTGTGGAAAGAGCTTCAGTATAGGCAGTGCCCTTACCATCCATAAGAGGATCCACACAGGGGAGAAACCATACAAATGCATGGAGTGTGGAAAGGGCTTCAGTAGAAGCTGTGCCCTTACCATCCATAAGAGGATCCACATAGTGGAGAAAACATACAAATGCATGGAGTGTGGAAAGGGCTTCAGTACAAGCTGTTCTCTTACTGTCCATAAGAAAATCCACACACGGGAGAAGCCATTTAAATGCATGGAGTGTGGAAAGGGCTTCACGGCAAGCAGTGCACTTAACGTCCATAAGAGGATCCACACAGGGGAAAGGCCATTTAAATGCATGGAGTGTGGAAAGAGCTTCAGTATAGGCAGTGCCCTTACCATCCATAAGAGGATCCACACAGGGGAGAAACCATACAAATGCATGGAGTGTGGAAAGGGCTTCAGTGGAAGCAGTGCCTTTACCGCCCATAAAAGGATCCACACAGGGGAAAGGCCATTTAAATGCATGGAGTGTGGAAAGGGCTTCACGGAACGCAGTGCCCTTACCGTCCATAAGAGGATCCACACCAGGGAAAAGCCATTTAAATGCATGGAGTGTGGAAAGGGCTTCACGGCAAGCAGTGCCCTTACCGTCCATAAGAGGATCCACACCAGGGAAAAGCCATTTAAATGCATGGAGTGTGGAAAGGGCTTCAGTAGAAACAATACCCTTACCATGCATAAGAGGATCCACACAGGGGAAAAGCCATTTAAATGCATGGAGTGTGGAAAGGGCTTCAGTCAAAGCAGTACCCTTACCGCCCATAAGAGGATCCACACAGGGGAGAAACCATACAAATGCATGGAGTGTGGAAAGGGCTTCAGTAGAAGCCGTTCTCTTACTGTCCATAAGAAAATCCACACACAGGAGAAGCCATTTAAATGATTGCTGTGTAGAACATCTTTTAACCAGAGCTATCATCTTACTTACCATCAAAGGATCCACACAAGGGAGAAGAAGCCAAGATAAATGCATGGACTTTGGAGAGAGCTTTAGGACAAATGACCTAATTTCCCATACAAAGATACGCTTACGTGGGAACATGATGTTAATTCTAGAAAGTTACATTTATGAATTTTCCTATTTACAGAGACTGAACTTGGAAAGGAATTATTTTCTTAGTTTGACCCAATAGTCTGAACGTGGGATATGAATTTACTAACAAAAATGCAAACAATGGGTGTGTCATTTTAATTCTGACCTGGATTATTTATATTTAAGTACAATTTATTTATTTTCAAAAGTACCATTCCTACTCTCCACTTGTTTCTTCTTCCCATGTGATCATATTCAGAAGGCTTTAAATTTCCCTATTTTCCCTCATTTTTCGCTTTCTGATTCATTAATAGACACCCAATTTATTAGAGTACTTTCCTCCATCCTCAGGAAAGTTGGAATGGTGTAGCCGAGAGATTGTAGGCCAGTGAAGGCGAACCTTTTAGGTCCCGATTGCCAAAACTATACGCGCCTGCATGCCCTAACTGAAAGTTGTTCCTATTTGCATGCGAACATGCCCGTGCCATGGACATGCAATAATATGCACATGCACATCAGAGATGAGTGAGGTGGAATTTGATACTGAATTGTCTTATTCAGGAATTGCGACATTGCTTTGCTTTTTTTATAGATTGTGCCAATTTTGCTTTTTCAAATATAGCCAATTTATGTTTAATCAGTTCCATATTTCCTTTTATACTTCTGTTCTGCGGTTTCTTTTGCAGTTCACTCTCTAAATTTCTATGCCTTTCTTTCAGCTCTCTTATTTTTAGATTCTCAGTTTTTTTCTTCCTGGCTGTGGCTGATATTGTGACCCCTCTTATAAATGCCTTAGTTGTATCCCATAGGTTTTGTATGGATGTATCTCCTGGCCCGTTTTCTTTGAAGAAGAATCTTAATTCTTGGTTAACTCTTTTAATATATTCCTGGTCTTTTAGAATTGATCTATTGGGTAACCAACGATAACTGCCCTTTTGTTTTTTCCAAATAATCCTCATGGGATTGTGGTCAGCCCATAGATTGGGTTCTATATCTTTCTCCTTCACTTCTGAAATTATCTCCATCGGCAGCCAGACCATATCTATCCTTGACCAGGATTCGTGTCTATTCGAGTAGAAGGTATATTGCTTTCCCTCTGGACATCTTTCTCGCCATACATCATACAGATTAAGTTCTTCAGCCATGACCTTCCGCTTCCGCTGCGGTACGCGACGGGCAGGCTTTGCTCGCCCCGCGCACTCCTGGTGGGCTCCCCTTTGATCGGGGGGGCATAGGACGCCCTGGAGGGGCTCCTGCCGAGGGGACGGCGTAGCGGGGGTCCCCCTGTGTCGGTGGCGGCCGGGGGGGCTCCCCGCATCGCCCTAGGCATCGGTAGGCAAGAGGGGAGGCGCTGTGGCGTCTTCGCGTCGAAGGCAGCTGGAAGAAATTCAAGATTCGAAGGACGCAGTTGCTGTGCGGTGAGATGGAGATTCCCCCTGTTCCCTTTGATGAGTAAAGGAAAAAAAAACTGTCGGCTCTTTAGAAAAGCTTTCAACTTGTGGCTGGGAAGTGTGATTGAAGGGAGGGGGATTCCCCCCCCCTTGGACAAGCGGCTTTAAACTGTTTTGCTCCCTGCCCCCAGAAGAGGAGGGGGGGGAGCCCTGGAATGGAATCACTCTCATAGCAAATAGCAGATTTTCTTTACTGCAATTGTGAAAATGAGGTGATGATCTGTTTCTTTTGAAAACTTTGGAAACTTTTGCCTTTGGATCCCGGAGCTGGCAGGGCAAGATGGCACACTTCCGTTATCTTCATGTACTTTGAGAATTTGACTCCACCCATACAAATTGCTGGCATTTTGGCTTTGTCTCTGTGACACTCAGAGAAATCTCATGTTACACTTTATCCTGGACTTGGAACAAAGGATTTTATTGCTTTATTGCCCAGGTCCCTAATTGTCTGGGCTTCCTGCCTCGCGATCTCTCTCAGCTAACCACCTTTCCAGTTGTTTCTTCTCTGTATTGCTACCTCCATCTCTGAGCTCTGATTACTACAATGCCACCTAAAAGACCACCACCGGGGAACCCGGGATTTGCGGGCTCCGCCCCAACATCCTCAACGTCCAGCCCCAGCGGACAACAGACACTAACTTCTTTGTTCCAGCCTAAGCCTTCGGAGGTGGACTTTCAACAAATGTTTCAACAACTCTTAAAGGGGCAGGAGGACTTAAAAACCAATTGAAGGAAATGAACGAACAGCTCAAAGAGAATAAAGACCGTGTGATCCAAAACTCACAGAGGCTGGAACTTTTGGAGGAGGGGACGGTTGAGATGAGGAGAGAGGTGAAAGTGGTCCAGAAAGGAAATCAAGAACTTGAGAACCACCAGATAAAAACGGAATTTGAACGGATGTCTTTTTTTCTTAGATTTCAAAATGTAATTGAGGCTGATGATGAAGATTTGAGGGATATTATGACAAATTTATTGGCTGAATATATTTAAAAAGACAGACAACAGATGGGGTGGGATATGGACCTGGTTTATAGAGTAAACTCAGCATATGCTAGAACACACAATGTTCCAAGGGAGGTACACATTAAATTTCTTAGAAAGACCACAAGAGACGAAATTCTGAGTGCACAAAGGGGACAAGCGTTAAAATACAAGGATAGAGAAATAGCCATTCTGAAACAGATCCCAAAGAAAGTTAGAGATAAAAGAAAAAACTACTCGCACCTAGCGAAGAAGTTATACCAGAAAGGGGTGTGGTTTAAATGGCTTTTTCCAGAAGGTATGTTAATATTCTGGGAGGACACGAGAGTTAGAATTAATACAACTATTGAGGCTGAGGCCTTTATGGAAACAAATAAAGTCCTCCTAGATAAACCTGATGACACTACACCGGACATACAGGACACGGGAGGTGCCGGAGCTCTGCCAGGGGGGGGGGGGGAGAAGAGGCAACACTGAGAAAACTGAGATCACAAAAATGAACTTGAAAATCTGTTTGATATAAAATGATTGAAATTATTCTAAGATAAAAGTTTATATGCTGACAAAATAATAAGTAACAACAATCTAATGTATTAACAAATGAAAGTTATGAGAATTGGGGGGGGGGGGCATCTCCTGCATAATGTAACTGTCAAAATTTGTATTTCATCCACTACCCCTTTCCTTGTATATTCTTTTTAAAACCAATAAAATTTTGTTTTAAAAAAAAGATTAAGTTCTTCAGCCATTTGGAAGAATGACCTTGGGAAAGTTCTCCTAGCTCCTTTTCTCTTCTTTCCACTTTTATAGTCCCGTTTCGGGTCAACTATAGCATTGAAGTCACCCAGTAAACAAACATTTTCATTTCCCATCTCTTGAATAATGCTATATAGTCTATGATAGAAATTTTCCTGGCCTTCATTAGGTGCATATATTACAACCAGTGACACCTTTTTTTGGTTTAACATTATTTCTACGATTAATATTCTCCCTTCCTCATCATGATAAATTAGTTTAGTCTGGATTGTGTCTTTGACATATAATGCTATTCCTCTTTTCTTTTGGTCAGCTAGTGCCGTGTAAAGTTTACCCAATCTAGGACATTCTAAGATCTGGATCTGTCTTTTAGTCATATGGACCTCTTACATTGCAATTATATCGTAGTTCAAATGTTTTAATTTATTAAATATTGTTTTCCTCTTCTGGGGTAAGTTTAGACCATTAATATTCAATGATAGAATCTTGATTTCTCCCGACATACTTCTATGTGTATTTAGGTCGTGTGCTTCTTGTTGCCCTTATTTCTCTCACTTCCTTTGATTCTTCCCCTTTTTCGTCTAGAACGACTTCTTTCTCCTTTCCTGTCTCCACTGGTTCCTTTTCTCTTCTTATCTGTGCCCTGGGTCCTTGCCTCCTTGATCCCGACTGTTCTCCTTCGTCTTTCTCATCCTCCTGCCCAACAAGAGTATTGTAAAAATCTCCCGCTTGTTCCATTGTGTCTATTCTAAATCTTCTATCTCTCCAAGTTACCACTACGCCCTCCGGCATCAGCCATCTAAAGTTAATTTCAAATTTGTTCAGGACAGATGTTAAAAATTGATAGGGCCTTCTTAATTCTCTAATTCTCCTCGGTACCTGTTTTAGAACTGTTAATTGTCGTTGGTTGTAAATTATCGGATTGTCTCTTGTTCTATTTAGCACCTCGTCACGTATTGATTTTTTTACAAACTTTACATGAACTTCTCTTGGTAAATTATTCTTTTTTGCGTAGTTTGTCTGTATTCTATACGTCTCGTCGATCTCACTTGCCATCTCATCCTTTTCTATTCCCAAAGGCTTTGCCATAAGGTCTGCCATCGTGTCTGATAAATACTCGCCTTTTTCTTCCTTTACGTTCTGGAACCGTAGGAATTGGGCTGCTTTCTCTGATTCTAACGGAGGACCGTTAACTCAAGTTCCTTGTTTGCCTGGATCAGCCTAGAACTCAGCTGCTCCATTTTTCATCCTCCTTTTCCAACCTTCCTTCTATTACATTTATTCTTTGTTCGTGTTTATTGATCTGTTCCTGGAACTTCTCAAATTTATCGTCCATCTTCTGCATTCTCTCCTTTAATTCTACAGTATCACTCCTTATTTCTCTAATATCCTTTTTAAGTTCTTCGTGATTTTTAGCTATTGCCTCCTGCATAGTCTGTAATATGCAATTCCTGAGTTGAATTGAATCTTTCTCTCTGAAGCATATCCTCCGAAGATCTTTGGTTCGAAGGACTGGCAGCCGCTAGGGATGGCTGGGATGCTGGCTTCCTCCCCATGCCAATTTTCGTTAAATTTGTACTACTTGTCATTTTTTAGAAGAATTGGATCTCTACTTTAATTTTTCTCCAGAACTCCCACTTTCTTCTCTCCCTCGTAACTTTCTCCAGTCCTCCTTCTTTCTTTCTTTCTTTCTTTCTTTCTTTCTTTCTTTCTTTCTTTCTTTCTTTCTTTCTTTCTTCTCTTTCTTTCTTTCTTTCTTCCTTCCTCCGTCCCTCCCTCCCTCATTCCTTCCTTCCTCCTTCCTTCCTTCCTTCCTGCCTACCTTCCTTCCTTCCTCTCCCTCTCCTCCCTTTCCCTCTCCTCTTCCCTCTTCCTCTACTCAATTATCAATTTTAAATAGTGATAGGGGGTAGTAAACTCTATATATCGATAAGTTCGTATGTTATGTGAGAACAGCTGTCATAGGATAGGGAGAGAGTGAGAGAGACTTATCAATTTATCACTGTATATATATGTGTGTGTATGTCACACTTATAATACTCCAAAGTTTCTATTAATCTATTAATCTATTTTATTAACTTAATAAAATCTAAGAGTAAATTGCTTATAGTTATTACTTATATTGTGATCAATAAATCTCCTAAATTAATCAGTACTAGTGCCAATAATATCGAAAAGAGTTAGGATTAATAATCTTACAGCAATTACAATAACAAAAACAGTATATTCCTTTGATGGTAGCATTATAACATTAATTCCTATTTTTTAAGTTCAACCTTAGATGCTTCCCTCCTGTGTTGGATAATTATATGAGAATGTTCTGGGTTCCCCTGCTCCGATAAATCTTCTTTCTCTCTCTCCAGTTGTTTCTATTAGTAGTGTCCAAAGATTAGCCTCAATAAACTCTAGGAGTCAGCTCTCTTGTTATCCAGAGAAGATAGTCACCAAAATTCCTGTTTTCTCTTAAGGCAGCGGTTCTCAAATAGTGGGGCGCGCCATAAAGGGGGGCGCGAAGGCTCCCTTTCCATCTGGGTGCAAACGAGGGGGCCGCGGCCGCCGGTGCACAAAGAGGTCTTTGTGGCCTCGCTTGCGTCTCCTCTGAGCTAACTGGCGGCGAAGGCGGCAACGGCGGGTCCCATCGGCTCCTCTTCCTCGCCGGCTCCTCTTCCCTGCCCCTCCGCCTCCGCCCTGCTGGCCGAGCAAACAAGCCTCTCGGGGACCGCTTTGGCCACGCCCGGTGGCCGAGCCGCCCCAGCGCACGCCCCGCCTGCTTGCCTGCCTGCCTCCGCCCCGGAGGAGCGCTTGCTTTGGAGCTCGCAAATACAAACCCAGGAATCGCTCCGTCCGGAACATCGCGGCTCTTTGCTAGGGCTGGCAAGAAATGGGAAATAAATATTTTTATAATGTTTTTGTTGGAATCGGGTAGGGTGGGGGAAGGAGACAGGAAGGTAAGAGAAAGGGACCTTTGAGGTCTTCTAGTCCTGCCCCCTGCTGGAACATAATACATCTAGTGCTCCTTGTTCAGCTTATTTTCCCTACAACAACCCTGTGAGGTGAGTCGGGTTGAGAGGGAAAATCACCCAGCTGGCTTCCATGCCTCAGCCACTGGACCAGCAAAGTGGATGTTCCACCTCCATCTCAGCTCTGCCAAGAATCTACTACAAGCAGCCTATGAGCTCCAATAAGGTGGTAGTATTTCCACGGATATTGTAATAATCCTTCTTCAGCTCTCCATCCTTTTGATGGGTTGGCCTTCCTTTCTTCTGCGTAGCTTTCAAGCCCTAAAACCATATTTTCTCTTTGTAGTCCATTATCCACTTCGCAAAATATGGGAGTTTGGTGGCTGGACATCATCGCAAGGGGTAACCGTCCTTATTGGGATCCATCATGGATTGACAAGGATACAGTGTTATGCAGAGGTGTACTTATAACAATTTTATAGACAAATGATACTATTTACAGTCGCGCGGGGGGCGCGAAATGTTTTCTTCTTCCTAGGGGGGGCATGACAGAAAATAATTGAGAACCACTGTCTTAAGGTATTAAGAGGGGGGGAAATTCCAAATTTCGCCAGTAGATGTCACTCTTCCACTCATCCAGAAGCTAACCAACTGCAGGCTATCCACAGATATATGTTGCAAAGTTATAAGTTAATATTGTATTATTACCTAAGGCGGACACAGACCAGGTGTTTATACAAAACTACAGACCAATCTCACTGCTAAATGCAGATTACAAAATCTTTGCCTGAATAATAGCAGAAAGGTTGAAAAAATTTCTTACATCATTCATCCATACAGATCAAAACGGATTCCTCCCCAGAAGACAAATTAAAAACAATATGAGAATTATGTTGAACATTCTTGAATATTGTGAAGTGCACAATGAAAAAAAGGTTGCACTAATCTTTCTCGATGCCCAAAAGGCATTTGATAATGTCAACTGGGAATTTTTGCACCAACAATTAGAACACATGGATTGTGGGGATAAATTTATAAACACGATCAGAGCAATTTATACAAACCAAAAAGCCAAAGTAATAATCAATGGTGAATTAACACAAAGTATTGTAATCCAGAAAGGTACAAGACAAGGTTGCCCCATCCCGCCTGCTGTTTATACTAACCCTAGAAGTACTAGCCAGGAATGTACGTAAAGAGGTACAGATAAAGGGACTAGAAATCAAAAATGAGCAATTTAAGTTACAGGCCTTTGCGGACGATCTAGTGTTTGTGCTAGAAGATCCTATAAAGTCTGGTACGAAACTCATTGAGGAATTGACAGAGTATGGGAAAATAGCGGGTCTAAAGATAAATATGACAAAGACCAAAATGCTGACTAAAAATATGACATCAAAAACAAAAGAGGAGTTAACGAAGAAATTGGGTATCCAAATTGTCAAAAAAGTTAAATATCTTGGTATATATTTATCTGCGAGGTGTGTGACCATCAAAGAAGATAATTATACTTATTTGATTAATAAAACTAAGAAAGATCTAGAAAGATGAAAAAACCTACAACTGTCCCTGATGGGCAGGATCGCAGTTATAAAAATGAATATATTACCAAAATTTATTTTCCTATTTCAGAATATTCCCATTAAATTAGAAAAAGGTGTCTTCAAGGATTTCAATCAATTGGTTTCGAAATTTATTTGGCAGGGAAGAAAACCAAGAATAAAACTTAAGGCTATGCAAGACACTAAGAAAAAGGGAGGATTTGGCGTACCAGATTGGGAACTCTATTATACTGCGGCCATACTAAAATGGCTAAGGGAATGCATAATGCTGAGAAATAAAAGATTACTCAAATTGGAAGGCCATGACCTCCAAGCAGGCTGGCATGCCTTCCTCTGGTATGAAAAAGGATCTGCACACAAATATTTTAGTAGAAATTACATCAGACAATCTCTGTTACTAATATGGAACAAAATTAAACATGACCACTATACCAAAATACCTATTTGGCTATCTACGATGGAAGCATACATACACCCAAATTTAATCAACATGGAAAATATAGTCACATATAAAAAGTTATTGAACAGGCAGGGGGAGATCAAAACCAGATCAGAATTGACATCAAGGAGTACAAGTAGAATGGTGGTCTTATTTACAGATACAATCAAGGTATGCACAGGATAGGAAGAACGAAGGTATTGCCAAAGACTACACAATATTAGATAAACTGTTGATACAGACAGAAAACAGACTGATCAAAGTGCTGTATAGATTCTTGTTGGAATATAAACTAGAGGAGGAACATGTCAAAGAAACCATGGTCGCCTGGGCGAAAAATTTCGGTTACAATGTGGAATTGGCTAAGTGGAAAAAACTTTGGATATTTAATCAGAAACTAACATTGGCTACGGCGTATAAAGAAAATCTTTATAAGATGTTCTACAGATGGCATCTCCCTCCAGCACGGCTTTCCAAAATGTTCAAAAATCTGGCCCCAAAATGTTGGAAGTGTAAAAAAACACCAGGCACTTTCTATCATATGTGGTGGACGTGCAATGAGGCAAAAAAATATTGGAAAATGATTCAATCATGGTTAGAACAAATGGTGGGAGAACAAATTATGTTTAAACCAGAAACTTTTCTCCTAGGCATAATACCGGAGGGGTTTAAGAAAGATACACTTTATTTAATTATACATATACTAACTGCAGCGCATAACCTATGCACAGTATTGGAAAAAAGAAAATACACCATCAGAGCTTGACACAATCAGAAAAGTGTTGGCTTGTGCAGAAGCAGATAGGCTCACTCTTGAACTTAAAAATAAAGGGGAATCAGAATATTTTGAAGTATGGAAGAGATTTTATGATTGGTATAAGACAAGATGACAAGACTGGAACAAATGTATATATTATGATTCGACAGAAGGACAGACAATGTATTAAGTAGATTAACTGTTAATGGTTGAAACTAGCTGTACATAATGTGAATGTATGATCACTCCGACTCCGCGGTATTGCATTGTTTTAAATGTAAAAATAATAAAAATATATATTTTTTTAAAAAGGAATTGCGACATTGCATTAACAGTGACAAGTAAGAGGTTTTCTACATTTGATTTTTCATGATATGAGGGAATTGCCACATGCACATCAATGTACAGTGAGTGAGAAGATCTGAAAGGATGATGGATTCCTCTTTCTCTGATGAAAAGCTCCCACCCCCCAAAGCATGTGCAAAATCTTCTTTCAAGCATTACGGCCATACTTTGCTCCTCTAAAGTGTGATGAAGACTAAGAAGTTGTCTAAATCTGATTTTTAAAAAAATTAAATATCAATGGTATTGTTACTTTTTGGTCATGTAATATGCTCTTTTACTCTTTCGTTGTATTAAAAATATAGTAATATTCCAATATTTGTAAATATTTGGATGGGGGCATAGTCTGGATTTTAGAGGCTCATGTTGGCTTGAATTTGCTTTTTCAGTGCTGATATTTGAGGCCTCCTTGAATCTCTAGAGAGCCTTCAGAGTGGCTCTTTTGGAGGAAAGTGAGTTTCGATCCTCCACAGAAATTCACAGAAAGATCACAAATGATTCCTACACAGTAAGTGGAATACATATATGGGGTAGACAGCATCACCATCCGATGGATTTGTAATCGGCTGACAAACTATACTCAATGAGTAGTCCTTCGTGACACTACGTCTACATGGAAGGAACTAAGCAGTGGAGTACCAAAAGGCTCCATCTTGGGCCCAGTACTCTTCAATATCTTCATCAATCAATCAATCAATCAAACAAACTTTTATTTATAAACCGCACCCTTTCCTAAACAGGACTCGGGGCGGTGTACAGTCATTATTAAAAACCATATACATATCAAAATAGATGTGCATAAATATACATATACATAAACATAGACATAGACGGAGGAGGTAGAAAATATACTGTACCATATTTAATTAAAAATACAAATAAAATTAAAATTCCCTTAAAAATTCCACAATAAGATGTTTGCCAGGAGGTGAAAGATGGAGCTATAGATCTGCTAAGCCAGCTAATTGGAACAGGTGGGTCTTGAGCTTCTATCGGAAGGAGCGGAGGTCGTTAGTCGTTCTAATATCGGGAGGGAGGTCATTCCAGAGGGTTGGGCCCATCACAAAGAAGGCTCTACTCCTAGGCGCCACCCGTTGGCACTGCTTGGCGGATGGCACCTGGAGGAGTCCCTCCCTGTGAGAGCGGATAGGTCGTAGAGATGTGTGAGGTGAGATGCGATCCCGCAGGTAACTAGGTCCCATGCCATGGAGCGCTTTAAAGATAGTAACCAACACCTTGAAACGCACCCGAAAAACCACAGGTAGCCAGTGCAGCTCGCGCAGGAGTGGTGTTATATGGGAGTATCTTGTTCCTCCCATGATGGCCTGCGCGGCCGCATTCTTAACTAGCTGTAGTCTTCGGGTGCATCTCAAGGGGAGCCCCATGTAGAGAGCATTGCAGTAGTCCAGGCGAGACGTCACCAGCGCATGAGTGACTGTGCGTAGGGCGTCCCGATCCAATTGGCGCACCAGGCGAACCTGGTGGAACGCCCCCCTTGCCACGGCTGTCACATGGTCATCCATCGACAGCCGGGCATCAAGGAGGACGCCCAAATTGCGCACCCTTTCCACGGGGGGGCAGTTGTTCGCCCCCTATGGCCAGCGATGGCATCCACTGGTTGAACCGGGGCGCCGGTAGCCACAGCCACTCAGTCTTGGAGGGGTTGAGTTTGAGTCTGTTGTCCCCCATCCAGACCCGGACGGCTTCCAAACACCGGGACATCATTTCGACGGCCTCGTTGGGGTGGTTTGGGGTGGAAATGTACAGCTGCGTGTCATCAGCGTACAGATGGTATCCAACCCCAAAACCACGGATGATCTCACCCAACAGCTTCATGTATGTGTTGAACAGGAGGGGCGAGAGGACCGATCCCTGCGGCACCCCACAGGTGAGTGGCCTCAGGGTCGACCTCTGCTCCCCTGCCAACACACACTGCGTCTGGTCGGAGAGATAGGAGCGGAACCACCACAAAACGGTGCCCCCTACGCCCACCTCTTCCAGCCGGCGCAATAAGATACCATGGTCGATGGTATCGAAAGCCGCTGATAGATCTAATAGGACCAGGATAGAGGAACAACCCCTATCTCTGGCCCTCCAGAGATCATCTACCAACGCGACCAAGGCCGTCTCCGTGCTGTGACCGGGTCGAAAGCCGGACTGGCGCGGGTCAAGATAGACTGCTTCCTCCAGGTGACGTGGGAACTGTTGCGCCACCACACTCTCTACAACCTTCGCTAAAAAGGGAAGGTTGGAGACGGGACGATAATTAGCTAGCTCCTCCGGATCCAGGGAAGGCCTCTTGAGCAGGGGCCTCACCACCGCCTCTTTCAAGGCGGTCGGCAAGGACCCCTCCTCCAGTGAAGCGTTCACCAGACCCAGGAGCCAGCCTCGTGTAACCTCCCAGGATGCCAGTACAAGCCAGGAGGGACACGGGTCCAGTAAACATGAGGTGGCTCGCAGTCGCCCACGTAACCTGTCCAAATCCTCGGGGGCAACAGAGTCAAACCCCTCCCAGTGTGGTGTCTCAAGACTTGCTTCTGACGTCTCTCCTGGTCCACTGAAGGGGGCCCATCCACTCCGGACCTGAGCGATTTTGTCCTGCAGATATTCCCCAAACTCCTCTGCTCTACCCTGCAAAGGGGCTTCCCGCGGCCTCTGTGATAAGAGGGAGCGGGTCACCCGAAACAGGGCGGCAGGGCGGTTATCCGCGGATGCAATAAGAGCGGCACAGTGTCTACGTTTGGCCGCTCTCAGTGCCACAAGGTAGGTCCGTAAATAGGCTCTTACCTGTGTTCGGTCAGATTCGGAGCGTGAGGACCTCCACCTGCTTTCTAGGTGTCTCTTGTGGCGTTTCATCACCCTCAGCTCCTCGGTAAACCAAGGAGCCAGGGTGGTTTGTTGCCGCAGGAGAGGCCGCAAAGGTGCTACCCGGTCCAAGGCCCCAGCAGCCACTCTATTCCAAGCGGCCACTAGGTCCTCCGTCCGGGAGCGGGTCAGGGCTACAGGAAGTGGCCCAAGCTCCGTCTGGAACCTATCCGGTTCCATCAGTCGCCTGGGGCGGAACCATCTGGGACAATCAGGTTCCGCCTCCCCGCGGTGGGGGGGTAGCGCCGGGGAAGTCGAGCCGGAGAGATGAGTGGTCTGACCATGACAGGGGTGTAATAACTAAATCCCCTATTCCCAGATCACTGGTCCACTGTCCAGATACAAAAACAAGGTCCAGTGTGTGCCCACCTTCGTGTGTGGGGCCCTGAATTAATTGGGTCAGGTCCATGGCTGTTATGGAAGCCATGAACTCCCAAGCCACCTCGGATGCTTCGCCCGTCGACGGCAGGTTGAAATCCCCCATAACCACAAGATTGGGGGTATCAACTGCCGTCTCCGCGATCAGCTCGAGGAGCTCAGGCAGGGCCGCTGATGCATAGCGAGGAGCCAAGTATACAATCAGCAAGCCCATCTGCCTCCCTGGGCCCCATTTCACACCAAGGGACTCACACCCGGAGATCTGTGGCACAGTGAACTTCCTCGGTTCCAGACTCTCCCGTATAATTACCACCACCCCACCACTCTTACCCAGGGCCCGCGGCTGATGAAATGCACGGTAACCTGGCGGGCACATCTCCACGAGGGGCAAACCACCCTCGTGGCCCAACCAGGTCTCCGTTATCCCTGCAAGGTGCGGCTCCCCCTCTGAGATCAACTCATTAATGAGGGGGGCCTTGTTAACAACGGACCTTGCATTGCAAAGCATCAGCCTCAGGCCCTGGCTCTGTAGGTCCTGGCCACCTAGGCTGCGGGGGTTGGTACGAGCGACCGAGCGTGTCCAACAGCCACAGTCTCCCAACCGACTACGAGATTTTGTTCGGTCCTCGCACCCACCCCTCCCCACGACCGTTGGAATAAAACAACCCTCTGTAGGAATGTCATTTTCCCTCCCCCTCCCCACTCCGCTCACTCCCTCCTTGACCTCACCTGTTCGCCTGGCTAAAGTCCTCCTCCTGGCCTGATCTCTCCCACCCGCCCTAGAACCCCCTAAAATGGATAAAAAACATCTAGTTAAAAACCCCCTAAGTCTTTGCTTCCTCCACCTCTCGGGGTTAACAAACCCATCATTAAGGTGGGCCCTTGAAAGGGCAAAGGGCCATATCTGCGAGAGGGGGGACTCCCGCAGCTGGAGCAAGTCTGACCTCGAATATATACTGGAAGCGCTGTAACCAGGGGCAGGGTGCTATGGATGTTAAAAAGAGTCAGCAAGCCAGGTTCCACATCAGATGATAAATAAGGGGATGATGAGAAGACAGTAACTAGATGGAGAGTAGGTGGTAGGAAGATGGTAAAAAGATGGAGGCCGGGAGGCAATCTGTGGTGTAGGTAGGCAGACGGTTTAAATGGATATTTGATGGATTTTGATAGTGGGCTGGTGAAAGATGGTGGGGGTAGTCACGCAGGCACACACAACAGTTGGCTCGGGAGCAGTTGTAAATAGTCAAAATGACAAGTGGGCAGGTAGTTGTAAAAGGTTGTTGATGATCAACGAAGGACACCTGGGCACAGTCTTGGCAGGCAGATGACAGATGGCAGGGGTTGATAGATCCTCTGACTCCTGGCACTATGTCTCCTGCCCCTGGTGCCACAGGTGTCCTCCCTCTGCCAGGCTCCAGGCTCCATAGATCTTTAAGGGCTGGACTTGTCATGACCTGCCCCCCCCTTATTTCAACGACCCCCCGCTGTTGGTCCAGGCCCGAGCGCTGCTCCGGCCGGCCTACGGCTCTCCCGCAGGCCTTCTTCGGCCTCCAGCGTCTCAAGCCTCGTTCCGCCCCCGAACGGCCTTCCGGCGGTCCACACCCTCCAATTCGGCCCTGCTGGCATCGCCGATACCGCCGTCTCGCCGCCTGGGCTGCTGGGCTGCTGGGAAGCCGTCGCCGCCACTCCTTCGCTCTGCCTCGCTCCTCGCCGCCATCGCCGCCCTCCAGCTGGAGCTCCAACCATGACTCCGCCTCCAACTCCCATCTGGGCTCCAGCTGGGACAGTCTTCTTATCATCCTGGCTATTTGACCACCCTGGAAGGCCAAATTAGGCTCTATGGAAAGCCAGGGTGGTCGCTGCTCTTAATCCTCGACCCTCCAGATGGAAAGAGGGCCGGGGCACCCCCCCCCCTTCATCAGGGAGCTCCGTAGTCGTACGGAGCTCAGAGGTCAGCAGCCATTCCCTTGGAATTCTTGGATGACTTAGATGAGGGAATAGAAGGGGTACTCATCCAATTTCCTGATGATACTAATCTGGCAGGAATAACCAACACCCCAGACGACAAGCTCAGGATCCAGAAAGATCTTGACTGACTTGCACAATGGGCCCTATCCAACAAAATAAAAGTTAATGTGGAGAAAATCAAGGTTTTGTACCTGGACAGGAAAAACCAAAGGTACAAGTACACATTAGGTGAAACCTGGCTCAAAAACAGTAACTGTGAGGGGGGCCTTGGAGTCCCAGTGGACAATCACCTAATCATGAGTCAACAAGTGTGTGGCAGCTGCCAAAAAAGCTAATCTAACCCTTGGTTGTATAAACGGGCATAAAATCAAAACAACCTGAAGTATTAATACTGATTTATGAAGACTTAAGTAAGACTACACTTGGAATGCTGCATCCAGTTTTGGTCACCACATTGCAAATAAGATGTTGAGACTTTGGAAAAAATGCAAAGAAGAGCAACTAAAATGATTAAATACCTGACAGGATTGGGGTTAGGCTAGTCTAGACTACAGAAAAGCTAGGGGGATCATCATAGTAGTATTCCAGTATTTCAGTGACTACCACAAAGAGGAAGAAGCCATTTTCAAAAGGACCAGAGGACAGAACAAGAAACAATGGAGAGAAGCAACCTGGAATTAAGGAGAACCTTCCCAACAGTGAGGAAAATAAATTGGTTGAACAGCTTGCCTTCAGAAGTTGTAGGTGGTTCAACACTGGAGGTTTTTAAGAAGAGACTGGACAGTCACTTGTCTGAAATGGTATCTGATTTCCTGCTTGAACAGGGGACTGGAGTAGAATACCTCCAAGGTCCCTTCCAGCTCTCTTCTCATTCCATCTAGAAACTTCAATGTGCTAGAGACACCACTGGTTTTCTTAAGTAGACTGTTTTTTGAATAGTTTGTTGATTTTTATTTTCGCTGGTTGTTCTTATTTTACAATGCCTTGTAGGGAGGGAAGCAAACAGTGGGTTACCCCAGGGTTCTGCCTGAGACGCAGTTCTCTCCAAAATCTTAATTAGCAAAAAAATGGGGGAAATAGAAGGAAACTCATAAAATTTGGGGACAACAGCAAGCTAGAGTGAACAGCTAACGCTTTAGAAGATAGGCTCAAGGTCCAGAAAGATCAACGATTTGAACGCTGGGCCCTATCCAAAATTATGCAGTTCAGCTTTTAAACAGGCAGGAAAATAATAAAAGTACTTTTATGGAACAGGAGATATCTGGATCAACAGCGGTAACTCTAGAAATATTGCAAAGAAGAACAACAAAGATGATTAGGGGGCAGGAGACTAAAACATTAAGAACACAAGAGATGGCGCAAGAGGAGCCTTCCAATACTTGAGAGGCTGTCACAGAGAAGATGTCAACCTATTTTCCAAAGCACCAATGTTAACATAAGTAATAGATGAAAACTTATCAGATAACTCCGGCCTAGAACCTGTGGAAAGTTATCACCCAGCCCTCTCCCAGGAAAATGAAATATCTGATGTAATGAAATGCCATAATACAAATTTACTCAAAATTTAGAATATCTCACACAAAAATGAAGTAATAATGGTTATAGTTAAATAAATGTTTAACAATGATAATAACTGCGTACATACTGTATATATCAGATTGATAATACGAGATTCTATATAAATTGTAAGTGAAGACTATGGTGAGGATGTACAAAAGTTTTGTAACCAATCGACATACTGTACGAACCTGGAAGATGGTGTTTTATGCTTGTGCTTGTTTGTTTAAAAATTTAAAAAATGGATTTATTAAAAAAATAAAAAAATAAAAAATTAAAAGATATAAATCAAAAAGAGACAAGAAAAAAAAAGAAAATGAAATATCCTAGGAAATATTGAAAAGGCAGAATATTATATTTTCCTGGATGTGAAAAGGAAGAAACATGTTTTAAATTGAGAATAGCTCCCTGTAGCTTCCTGCCCCCAACCCGCTTTGTCAATAGGCTATTAAGAAGGCCAAACCAGTCCCTTTACATAATAAAGAGTTCCCCCCATCAGCTCCAGTGGGATGGGATTAAGGCATGATAATATTAGCACTTTACTCAACTGACCACATGGCATCTGAGAACTCAACCAAACCTGGATTCAAAATGCAGCCTTGAGAGTTGCCCCTGCATGGCCCCATGGGAGTCTGACAACCAATCAGAACACAAGATCAAGATCAAAGGCCAGAGAGGGTATAAAACCAGGGACTCAGCATCTCAGTATTTCCTTTTCTTCTCCACCAACATTGAAGCAAGTGATCACCTTTTCTGTTCAGGACTCAAGCCATGTGGTCCTGTCCACCATTAAAACCATATTTCCAAGCAGCCTCCATGTCTTCAGTGTCTTTTTCCCCACTTGGAGCAGAACCCAGAAGGACATTTCTTCCAACAAAAAAAAGAGAAATTTCCTGACAGAACAATTAACTAGCGGAACAGCTGGATTCCAGGTGTTTTTGGTGTTCTGTCACTGCAGCTTTTCAAGAACACATTGGACAGGCGTAATTCTGCAATGGTGTGGGGTTTCCTGCTGGAGCAGGGAATTGGGCTAAACAACACGCAAGATTCCTTCCAACTATGTTACTGGGTATTTTGAATCTCTTGAGTAAGAAGAAGGCTGAATCCGATTTCTTCTGAGTCCCTTCGCTCCCTGTATAAAAGGATGTGCCCCCCCCCCCCGCAGTGGACCAGACGAGCCATCTTCAGTGAGTCTTGTGAGCCCACTCTGGGAGGAGTTTGACTCTGTTGCCCCAGAGGATTTAGACGGGTTGCGTGGACGGCTGCGACCCACCACATGTTCAATGGACCCGTGCCCCTCCTGGTTGGTACTGGCATCCTGGGAGGTGACGCGAGGCTGGCTTCTGGGCCTGGTGAACGCCTCATTGAGCGAGGGTTCCTTACCGACTGCCTTGAAAGAGGCGGTGGTGAGGCCCCTGCTCAAGAGGCTTTCACTTGACCCAACGGAGCTAGCTAATTACTGTCCAGTCTCCAACCTCCCCTTTTTAGCGAAGGTTGTTGAGAATGTGGTGGCGCAGCAATTTCCACGTCGCCTCGACGAATCCGTATATCTAGACCCACGCCAGTCCGGCTTCCGACCCGGGCACTGCACCGAGACAGCCTTGGTCGCGTTGGTGGATGATCTCTTGAGGGCCAGAGATAGAGGTTGCTCCTCTATCCTGGTCCTATTAGACCTCTCAGCGGCTTTTGATACCATCGACCATGGTATTCTACTGCGCCGGCTGGAGGGGATGGGAGTCGGAGGCACCGTTTTACCAACTCCATCACAGATTTCAGCTTTTTTGGCCCAGATAATTCCATATCAGTCCTGTGAAGCTGTGATGGCGCAGTGGTTAGAATGCAGTACTGCAGGCTACTTCTGCTGACTGCCGGCTGCCTGCAATTTGGCAGTTCGAATCCCACCAGGCTCAAGGTTGACTCAGCATTCATTCCTTCTGAGGTCAGTAAAATAAAGACGCAGATTGTTGGGGGCAATTTACTGACTCTGAAAACCGCTTAGAGAGGGCTGTAAAGCCATGTGAAGTGATATATAAGTCTAAGTGCTATTACTATGAGGCCTAGTCATTCAAGTAAGTGAGTTAACTAGTTCTGTTTTATTTCTATCCTGTGCCTTAGAATTAGGGGCGAAATGGTGACGGTTTCCCATTGCAAACATGCAGCTTAAGCTTAATAGAAGAATACTAGTATTTTCCTCTACTTCAATCATGTGATTTTTGGCAAATAAACAACAAAATGCAAGTGAAATATGTTTTATGTAAGAAGAAAAAGAGGAGGTTGAAGATGAGTTTCAAAGGGTAATGACTTCCGGGTGATTGATCTTTTCCTTTAAACTTGGTGTATTGTTTATTTCTCTTTTCCCTTGAAGGTGATAATGAGAAGGTCCATGAAGAGTCAAGGGAATCATTCCAAGGGTTCGGGCATGGAGACGTAATGGAGAAGCCTGCAATTCAAATGGAATTCCACAGGCAGGAGGGAAACCCCTCAAGTAATTGGAATAAGGAAAGCTCATCTTCCATTGAGGTTCACATGCAGGAGCTTCTTGAGGACGGGGGAAAAATACAGAAGAAATATATGGGGAAAGGTGTAAAACTATCCAAAGACACATTAGAGGTAAATGAACACTATCCATCCACATCCAAAGGACGAGATTATATACGCAAAGACAATGGAAAAAATTGCAATTGGGGTATCCCATTTTCTCAGGAAAATGGGTCTCTTACACCACAAAAAAGTCTTCCCATCGGGGAGACTCTGGAGGATGGAAAGAGCTTCTGTGAAAGGAAGACTTTGACTGCTCAGGAAAGAAACCACAAGGAGAAGCCATATAAGTGCATGGACTGTGGTTCGGGATTCCATAAGATTGCATCCCTTCTAAGACATAAGATAATTCTCACATGTGATGCACAATATAAATGCATAGATTGTGGAAAGAGCTTCAACAAAGAGAGTAATCTTACATTCCATAAAATGATTCATATGGGGGAGAAGCCATTTAAATGCCTGGAGTGTGGAAAGGGCTTCAGTAGAAACAGTGTACTGAATCTCCATCAAAGGATCCACGCAGGGGAAAGGCCATTTTAATGCATGGAGTGTGGAAAGAGCTTCAGTATAGGCAGTGCCCTTACCATCCATAAGAGGATCCACACAGGGGAGAAACCATACAAATGCATGGAGTGTGGAAAGGGCTTCAGTAGATGCTGTGCCCTTACCATCCATAAGAGGATCCACATAGTGGAGAAAACATACAAATGCATGGAGTGTGGAAAGGGCTTCAGTACAAGCTGTTCTCTTACTGTCCATAAGAAAATCCACACACGGGAGAAGCCATTTAAATGCATGGAGTGTGGAAAGGGCTTCACGGCAAGCAGTGCACTTAACGTCCATAAGAGGATCCACACAGGGGAAAGGCCATTTAAATGCCTGGAGTGTGGAAAGAGCTTCTTCCAGCCTAGTGGCCTCATTCGTCATAAAAGGATCCACACAGGGGAGAAACCATACAAATGCATGGAGTGTGGAAAGGGCTTCAGTAGAAGCAGTGCCTTTACCGCCCATAAAAGGATCCACACAGGGGAAAGGCCATTTAAATGCATGGAGTGTGGAAAGGGCTTCACGGAACGCAGTGCCCTTACCGTCCATAAGAGGATCCACACCAGGGAAAAGCCATTTAAATGCATGGAGTGTGGAAAGGGCTTCACGGCAAGCAGTGCCCTTACCGTCCATAAGAGGATCCACACCAGGGAAAAGCCATTTAAATGCATGGAGTTTGGAAAGGGCTTCAGTAGAAACAATACCCTTATCATGCATAAGAGGATCCACACAGGGGAGAAACCATACAAATGCATGGAGTGTGGAAAGGGCTTCAGTAAAAGCCGTTCTCTTACTGTCCATAAGAAAATCCACACACAGGAGAAGCCATTTAAATGATTGCTGTGTAGAACATCTTTTAACCAGAGCTATCATCTTACTTACCATCAAAGGATCCACACAAGGGAGAAGAAGCCAAGATAAATGAATGGACTTTGGAGAGAGCTTTAGGACAAATGACCTAATTTCCCATACAAAGATACGCTTACGTGGGAACATGATGTTAATTCTAGAAAGTTACATTTATGAATTTTCCTATTTACAGAGACTGAACTTGGAAAGGAATTATTTTCTTAGTTTGACCCAATAGTCTAAACGAGGGATATGAATTTACTAACAAAAATGCAAACAATGGGTGTGTCATTTTAATTCTGACCTGGATTATTTATATTTAAGTACAATTTATTTATTTTCAAAAGTACCATTCCTACTCTCCACTTGTTTCTTCTTCCCATGTGATGATATTCAAAAGACTTTAAATTTCCCTATTTTCCCTCATTTTTCCCTTTCTGATTCATTAATAGACACCCAATTTATTAGAGTACTTTCCTCCATCCTCAGGAAAGTTGGAATGGTGCAGCCGAGAGATTGTAGGCCAGTGAAGGCGAACCTTTTAGGTCCCGATTGCCAAAACTATGTTTAATCAGTTCCATATTTCCTTTTATACTTCTGTTCTGCGGTTTCTTTTGCAGTTCACTCTCTAAATTTCTATGCCTTTCTTTCAGCTCTCTTATTTTTGGATTCTCAGTTTTTTTCTTCCTGGCTGTGGCTGATATTGTGACCCCTCTTATAAATGCCTTAGTTGTATCCCATAGGTTTTGTATGGATGTATCTCCTGGCCCGTTTTCTTTGAAGAAGAATCTTAATTCTTGGTTAACTCTTTTAATATATTCCTGGTCTTTTAGAATTGATCTATTGGGTAACCAACGATAACTTCCCTTTTGTTTTTTCCAAATAATCCTCATGGGATTGTGGTTAGCCCATAGATTGGGTTCTATATCTTTCTCCTTCACTTCTGAAATTATCTCCATCGGCAGCCAGACCATATCTATCCTTGACCAGGATTCGTGTCTATTCGAGTAGAAGGTATATTGCTTTCCCTCTGGACATCTTTCTCACCATACATCATACAGATTAAGTTCTTCAGCCATTACCTTCCACTTCCGCTGCGGTACGCGACGGGCAGGCTTTGCTTGCCCCGCGCACTCCTGGTGGGCTCCCCTTTGATCGGGGGGGCACAGGACGCCCTGGAGGGGCTCCTGCCGAGGGGATGGCGTAGCGGGGGACCTCCTGTGTCGGCGGCGGCCAGGGGGGCTCCCCGCATCGCCCTAGGCATCGGAAGTCAAGAGGGGAGGCGCTGTGGCGTCTTCGTGTCAAAGGCAGCTGGAAGAAATTCAAGATTCGAAGGACGCAGTTGCTGTGCGGTGAGATGGAGATTCCCCCTGTTCCCTTTGATGAGTAAAGGAAAAAAAACTGTCGGCTCTTTAGAAAAGCTTTCAACTTGTGGCTGGGAAGTGTGATTGGAGGGAGGGGGATTCCCCCCCCCCTTGGACAAGCGGCTTTAAACTGTTTTGCTCCCTGCCCCCAGAAGAGGGGGGGGAGCCCTGGAATGGAATCACTCTCATAGCAAGTAGCAGATTTCCTTTACTGCAATTGCGAAAATGAGGTGATGATCTGTTTCTTTTGAAAACTTTGGAAACTTTTGCCTTTGGATCCCGGAGCTGGCAGGGCAAGATGGCACACTTCCGTTGTCTTCATGTACTTTGAGAATTTGACTCCACCCATACAAATTGCTGGCATTTTGCCTTTGTCTCTGTGACACTCAGAGAAATCTCATGTTACACTTTATCCTGGACTTGGAACAAAGGATTTTATTGCTTTATTGCCCAGGTCCCTAACTGTCTGGGCTTCCTGCCTCGCGATCTCTCTCAGCTAACCACCTTTCCAGTTGTTTCTTCTCTGTATTGCTACCTCCATTTCTGAGCTCTGATTACTACAATGCCACCTAAAAGACCACCACCGGGGAACCCGGGATTTGCGGGCTCCGCCCCAACATCCTCAACGTCCAGCCCCAGCGGACAACAGACACTGACTTCTTTGTTCCGGCCTAAGCCTTCGGAGGTGGACTTTCAACAAATGTTTCAACAACTCTTAAAGGGGCAGGAGGACTTAAAAACCAATTGAAGGAAATGAACGAACAGCTCAGAATAAAGACTGTGTGATCCAAAACTCACAGAGGCTGGAACTTTTGGAGGAGGGGACGGTTGAGATGAGGAGAGAGGTGAAAGTGGTCCAGAAAGGAAATCAAGAACTTGAGAACCACCAGATAAAAACGGAATTTGAACGGATGTCTTTTTTTCTTAGATTTCAAAATGTAATTGAGGCTGATGATGAAGATTTGAGGGATATTATGACAAATTTATTGGCTGAATATATTTAAAAAGACAGACAACAGATGGGGTGGGATATGGACCTGGTTTATAGAGTAAACTCAGCATATGCTAGAACACACAATGTTCCAAGGGAGGTACACATTAAATTTCTTAGAAAGACCACAAGAGACGAAATTCTGAGTGCACAAAGGGGACAAGCGTTAAAATACAAGGATAGAGAAATAGCCATTCTGAAACAGATCCCAAAGAAAGTTAGAGATAAAAGAAAAAACTACTCGCACCTAGCGAAGAAGTTATACCAGAAAGGGGTGTGGTTTAAATGGCTTTTTCCAGAAGGTATGTTAATATTCTGGGAGGACACGAGAGTTAGAATTAATACAACTATTGAGGCTGAGGCCTTTATGGAAACAAATAAAGTCCTCCTAGATAAACCTGATGACACTACACCGGACATACAGGACACGGGAGGTGCCGGAGCTCTGCCGGGGGGGGAGAAGAGGCAACACTGAGAAAACTCAGATCACAGAAATGAACTTGAAAATCTGTTTGATATAAAATGATTGAAATTATTCTAAGATAAAAGTTTATATGCTGACAAAATAATAAGTAACAACAATCTAATGTATTAACAAATGAAAGTTATGAGAATGGGGGGGGGCATCTCCTGCATAATGTAACTGTCAAAATTTGTATTTCATCCACTACCCCTTTCCTTGTATATTCTTTTTAAAACCAATAAAATTTTGTTTAAAAAAAAAGTTTAAGTTCTTCAGCCATTTGGAAGAATGACCTTGGGAAAGTTCTCCTAGCTCCTTTTCTCTTCTTTCCACTTTTATAGTCCCGTTTCGGGTCAACTATAGCATTGAAGTCACCCAGTAAACAAACATTTTCATTTCCCATCTCTTGAATAATGCTATATAGTCTATGATAGAAATTTTCCTGGTCTTCATTAGGTGCATATATTACAACCAGTGACACCTTTTTTTGGTTTAACATTATTTCTACGATTAATATTCTCCCTTCCTCATCATGATAAATTAGTTTAGTCTGGATTGTGTCTTTGACATATAATGCTATTCCTCTTTTCTTTTGGTTAGCTAGTGCCGTGTAAAGTTTACCCAATCTAGGACATTCTAAGATCTGAATCTGTCTTTTAGTCATATGGACCTCTTGCATTGCAATTATATCGTAGTTCAAATGTTTTAATTTATTAAATATTGTTTTCCTCTTCTGGGGTAAGTTTAGACCATTAATATTCAATGATAGAATCTTGATTTCTCCCGACATACTTCTATGTGTATATAGGTCGTGTGCTTCTTGTTGCCCTTATTTCTCTCACTTCCTTTGGTTCTTCCCCTTTTTCGTCTAGAACGACTTCTTTCTCCTTTCCTGTCTCCACTGGTTCCTTTTCTCTTCTTATCTGTGCCCTGGGTCCTTGCCTCCTTGCTCCCGACTGTTCTCCTTCGTCTTTCTCATCCTCCTGCCCAACAAGAGTATTGTAAAAATCTTCCGCTTGTTCCATTGTGTCTATTCTAAATCTTCTATCTCTCCAAGTTACCAGTACGCCCTCCGGCATCAGCCATCTAAAGTTAATTTCAAATTTGTTCAGGACAGATGTTAAAAATTGATAGGGCCTTCTTAATTCTCTAATTCTCCTCGGTACCTGTTTTAGAACTGTTAGTTGTCGTTGGTTGTAAATTATCGGGTTGTCTCTTGTTCTATTTAGCACCTCGTCACGTATTGATTTTTTTACAAACTTTACATGAACTTCTCTTGGCAAATTATTCTTTTTTCCGTAGTTTGTCTGTATTCTATACGTCTCGTCGATCTCACTTGCCATCTCATCCTTTTTTATTCCCAAAGCCTTTGCCATAAGGTCTGCCATCGTGTCTGATAAATACTCGCCTTTTTCTTCCTTTACGTTCTGGAACCGTAGGAATTGGGCTGCTTTCTCTGATTCTAACGGAGGACCGTTAACTCAAGTTCCTTGTTTGCCTGGATGAGCCTAGAACTCAGCTGCTCTATTTTTTCATCCTCCTTTTTCAACCTTCCTTCTATTACATTTATTCTTTGTTCGTGTTTATTGATCTGTTCCTGGAACTTCTCAAATTTATCGTCCATCTTCTGCATTCTCTCCTTTTATTCTACAGTATCACTCCTTATTTCTCTAATATCCTTTTTAAGTTCTTCGTGATTTTTAGCCATTGCCTCCTGCATAGTCTGTAATATGCAATTCCTGAGTTGAATTGAATCTTTCTCTCTGAAGCATATCCTCCGAAGATCTTTGGTTCGAAGGACTGGCAGCCGCTAGGGATGGCTGGGATGCTGGCTTCCTCCCCATGCCAATTTTCATTAAATTTGTACTACTTTTCATTTTTTAGAAGAATTGGATCTCTACTTTAATTTTTCTCCAGAACTCCCACTTTCTTCTCTCCCTCGTAACTTTCTCCAGTCCTCCTTCTTTCTTTCTTTCTTTCTTTCTTTCTTTCTTTCTTTCTTTCTTTCTTTCTTTCTTTCTTTCTTTCTTTCTTTCTTTCTTCCTTCCTTCCTTCCTTCCTGTCCCTCCCTCCCTCCTTCCTTCCTTCCTTCCTTCCTTCCTGCCTACCTTCCTTCCTTCCTATCCCTCTCCTCCCTTTCCCTCTCCTCTTCCCTCTTCCTCTACTCAATTATCAATTTTAAATAATGATAGGGGGTAGTAAACTCTATATATCGATAAGTTCGTATGTTATGTGAGAACAGCTGTCATAGGATAGGGAGAGAGTGAGAGAGACTTATCAATTTATCACTGTATATATATGTGTGTGTATGTCACACTTATAATACTCCAAAGTTTCTATTAATCTATTAATCTATTTTATTAACTTAATAAAATCTAAGAGTAAATTCCTTATTGTTATTACTTATATTGTGATCAAACAATCTCCTAAATTAATCAGTACTAGTGCCAATAATATCGAAAAGAGTTAGGATTAATAATCTTACAGCAATAACAATAACAAAAACAGTATATTCCTTTGATGGTAGTATTATAACATTAATTCCTATTTTTTAAGTTCAACCTTAGATGCTTCCCTCCTGTGTTGGATAATTATATGAGAATGTTCTGGGTTCCCCTGCTCCGATAAATCTTCTTTCTCTCTCTCCAGTTGTTTCTATTAGTAGTGTCCAAAGATTAGCCTCAATAAACTCTAGTAGTCAGCTCTCTTGTTATCCAGAGAAGATAGTCACCAAAATTCCTGTTTTCTCTTAAGGTATTAAGAGGGGGGGAAATTCCAAATTTCGCCAGTAGATGTCACTCTTCCACTCATCCAGAAGCTAACCAACTGCAGGCTATCCACAGATATATGTTGCAAAGTTATAAGTTAATATTGTATTATTACCTAAGGCGGACACAGACCAGGTGTTTATACAAAACTACAGACCAATCTCACTGCTAAATGCAGATTACAAAATCTTTGCCTCAATAATAGCAGAAAGGTTGAAAAAATTTCTTACATCATTCATCCATACAGATCAAAACGGATTCCTCCCCAGAAGACAAATTAAAAACAATATGAGAATTATGTTGAACATTCTTGAATATTGTGAAGTGCACAATGAAAAACAGGTTGCACTAATCTTTCTCGATGCCCAAAAGGCATTTGATAATGTCAACTGGGAATTTTTGCACCAACAATTAGAATACATGGATTGTGGGGATAAATTTATAAACACGATCAGAGCAATTTATACAAACCAAAAAGCCAAAGTAATAATCAATGGTGAATTAACACAAAGTATTGTAATCCAGAAAGGTACAAGACAAGGTTGCCCCATCGCGCCTGCTGTTTATACTAACCCTAGAAGTACTAGCCATGAATATACGTAAAGAGGTACAGATAAAGGGACTAGAAATCAAAAATGAGCAATTTAAGTTACAGGCCTTTGCGGACGATCTAG
The DNA here is from genome assembly GCF_964273705.1 of Natrix helvetica. Lineage (NCBI taxonomy): Eukaryota > Metazoa > Chordata > Lepidosauria > Squamata > Natricidae > Natrix > Natrix helvetica. The sequence goes on from NC_138548.1 coordinate 339,128,981, forward strand.
TGTTTGTGCTAGAAGATCCTATAAAGTCTGGTACGAAACTCATTGAGGAATTGACAGAGTATGGGAAAATAGCGGGTCTAAAGATAAATATGACAAAGACCAAAATGCTGACTAAAAATATGACATCAAAAACAAAAGAGGAGTTAACGAAGAAATTGGGTATCCAAATTGTCAAAAAAGTTAAATATCTTGGTATATATTTATCTGCGAGGTGTGTGACCATCAAAGAAGATAATTATACTTATTTGATTAATAAAACTAAGAAAGATCTAGAAAGATGAAAAAACCTACAACTGTCCCTGATGGGCAGGATCGCAGTTATAAAAATGAATATATTACCAAAATTTATTTTCCTATTTCAGAATATTCCCATTAAATTAGAAAAAGGTGTCTTCAAGGATTTCAATCAATTGGTTTCGAAATTTATTTGGCAGGGAAGAAAACCAAGAATAAAACTTAAGGCTATGCAAGACACTAAGAAAAAGGGAGGATTTGGCGTACCAGATTGGGAACTCTATTATACTGCGGCCATACTAAAATGGCTAAGGGAATGCATAATGCTGAGAAATAAAAGATTACTCAAATTGGAAGGCCATGACCTCCAAGCAGGCTGGCATGCCTTCCTCTGGTATAAAAAAGGATCTGCACACAAATATTTTAGTAGACATTACATCAGACAATCTCGGTTACTAATATGGAACAAAATTAAACATGACTACTATACCAAAATACCTATTTGGCTATCTACGATGGAAGCATACATATACCCAAATTTAATCAACATGGAAAATATAGTCACATATAAAGAGTTATTGAACAGGCAGGGGGAGATCAAAACCAGATCAGAATTGACATCACAAGGAGCACAAGTAGAATGGTGGTCTTATTTACAGATACAATCAAGGTATGCACAGGATAGGAAGAACGAAGGTATTGCCAAAGACTACACAATATTAGATAAACTGTTGATACAGACAGAAAACAGACTGATCAAAGTGCTGTATAGATTCTTGTTGGAATATAAACTAGAGGAGGAACATGTCAAAGAAACCATGGTCGCCTGGGCGAAAAATTTCGGTTACAATGTGGAATTGGCTAAGTGGAAAAAACTTTGGATATTTAATCAGAAACTAACATTGGCTACGGCGTATAAAGAAAATCTTTATAAGATGTTCTACAGATGGCATCTCCCTCCAGCACAACTTTCCAAAATGTTCAAAAATCTGGCCCCAAAATGTTGGAAGTGTAAAAAAACACCAGGCACTTTCTATCATATGTGGTGGACGTGCAATGAGGCAAAAAAATATTGGAAAATGATTCAATCATGGTTAGAACAAATGGTGGGAGAACAAATTATGTTTAAACCAGAAACTTTTCTCCTAGGCATAATACCGGAGGGGTTTAAGAAAGATACACTTTATTTAATTATACATATACTAACTGCAGCGCATAACCTATGCACAGTATTGGAAAAAAGAAAATACACCATCAGAGCTTGACACAATCAGAAAAGTGTTGGCTTGTGCAGAAGCAGATAGGCTCACTCTTGAACTTAAAAATAAAGGGGAATCAGAATATTTTGAAGTATGGAAGAGATTTTATGATTGGTATAAGACAAGATGACAAGACTGGAACAAATGTATATATTATGATTCGACAGAAGGACAGACAATGTATTAAGTAGATTAACTGTTAATGGTTGAAACTAGCTGTACATAATGTGAATGTATGATCACTCCGACTCCGCGGTATTGCATTGTTTTAAATGTAAAAATAATAAAAATATTTTTTTTAAAAAAAAGGAATTGCGACATTGCATTAACAATGACAAGTAAGAGGTTTTCTACATTTGATTTTTCATGATATGAGGGAATTGCCACATGCACATCAATGTACAGTGAGTGAGAAGATCTGAAAGGATGATGGATTCCTCTTTCTCTGATGAAAAGCTGCCACCCCCCAAAGCATGTGCAAAATCTTTTTTCAAGCATTACGGCCATACTTTGCTCCTCTAAAGTGTGATGAAGACTAAGAAGTTGTCTAAATCTGATTTTTAAAAAAATTAAATATCAATGGTATTGTTACTTTTTGGTCATGTAATATGCTCTTTTACTCTTTCGTTGTATTAAAAATATAGTAATATTCCAATATTTGTAAATATTTGGATGGGGGCATAGTCTGGATTTTAGAGGCTCGTGTTGGCTTGAATTTGCTTTTTCAGTGCTGATATTTGAGGCCTCCTTGAATCTCTAGAGATTCAAATTAGGCTCTATGGAAAGCCAGGGTGGTCGCTGCTCTTAATCCTCGACCCTCCAGATGGAAAGAGGGCCGGGGCACACCCCCCCCCCCCTTCATCAGGGAGCTCCGTAGTCGTACGGAGCTCAGAGGTCAGCAGCCATTCCCTTGGAATTCTTGGATGACTTAGATGAGGGAATAGAAGGGGTACTCATCCAATTTCCTGATGATACTAATCTGGCAGGAATAACCAACACCCCAGACGACAAGCTCAGGATCCAGAAAGATCTTGACTGACTTGCACAATGGGCCCTATCCAACAAAATAAAAGTTAATGTGGAGAAAATCAAGGTTTTGTACCTGGACAGGAAAAACCAAAGGTACAAGTATACATTAGGTGAAACCTGGCTCAAAAACAGTAACTGTGAGAGGGGCCTTGGAGTCCCAGTGGACAATCACCTAATCATGAGTCAGCAAGTGTGTGGCAGCTGCCAAAAAAGCTAATCTAACCCTTGGTTGTATAAACGGGCATAAAATCAAAACAACCTGAAGTATTAATACTGATTTATGAAGACTTAAGTAAGACTACACTTGGAATGCTGCATCCAGTTTTGGTCACCACATTGCAAATAAGATGTTGAGACTTTGGAAAAAATGCAAAGAAGAGCAACTAAAATGATTAAATACCTGACAGGATTGGGGTTAGGCTAGTCTAGACTACAGAAAAGCTAGGGGGATCATCATAGTAGTATTCCAGTATTTCAGTGACTACCACAAAGAGGAAGAGGCCGTTTTCAAAAGCACCAGAGGACAGAACAAGAAACAATGGAGAGAAGCAACCTGGAATTAAGGAGAACCTTCCCAACAGTGAGGAAAATAAATTGGTTGAACAGCTTGCCTTCAGAAGTTGTAGGTGGTTCAACACTGGAGGTTTTTAAGAAGAGACTGGACAGTCACTTGTCTGAAATGGTACCTGATTTCCTGCTTGAACGGGGGACTGGAGTAGAATACCTCCAAGGTCCCTTCCAGCTCTCTTCTCATTCCATCTAGAAACTTCAATGTGCTAGAGACACCACTGGTTTTCTTAAGTAGACTGTTTTTTGAATAGTTTGTTGATTTTTATTTTCGCTGGTTGTTCTTATTTTACAATGCCTTGTAGGGAGGGAAGCAAACAGTGGGTTACCCCAGGGTTCTGCCTGAGACGCAGTTCTCTCCAAAATCTTAATTAGCAATATAGATGGGGGAAATAGAAGGAAACTCATAAAATTTGGGGACAACAGCAAGCTAGAGTGAACAGCTAACGCTTTAGAAGATAGGCTCAAGGTCCAGAAAGATCAACGATTTGAACGCTGGGCCCTATCCAAAATTATGCAGTTCAGCTTTTAAACAGGCAGGAAAATAATAAAAGTACTTTTATGGAACAGGAGATATCTGGATCAACAGCGGTAACTTTAGAAATATTGCAAAGAAGAACAACAAAGATGATTAGGGGGCAGGAGACTAAAACATTAAGAACACAAGGGATGGCGCAAGAGGAGCCTTCCAATACTTGAGATGCTGTCACAGAGAAGATGTCAACCTATTTTCCAAAGCACCAATGTTAACATAAGTAATAGATGAAAACTTATCAGATAACTCCGGCCTAGAACCTGTGGAAAGTTATCACCCAGCCCTCTCCCAGGAAAATGAAATATCTGATGTAATGAAATGCCATAATACAAATTTACTCAAAATTTAGAATATCTCACACAAAAATGAAGTAATAATGGTTATAGTTAAATAAATGTTTAACAATGATAATAACTGCGTACATACTGTATATATCAGATTGATAATACAAGATTCTATATAAATTGTAAGTGAAGACTATGGTGAGGATGTACAAAAGTTTTGTAACCAATCGACATACTGTACGAACCTGGAAGATGGTGTTTTATGTTTGTGCTTGTTTGTTTAAAAATTTAAAAAATGGATTTATTAAAAAAACAAAAAAAATAAAAAATAAAAAGATATAAATAAAAAAGAGACAAGAAAAAAAAAGAAAATGAAATATCCTAGGAAATATTGAAAAGGCAGAATATTATATTTTCTTGGATGTGAAAAGGAAGAAACATGTTTTAAATTGAGAATAGCTCCCTGTAGCTTCCTGCCCCCGACCCACTTTGTCAATAGGCTATTAAGAAGGCCAAACCAGTCCCTTTACATAATAAAGAGTTCCCCCCTTCAGCTCCAGTGGGATGGGATTAAGGCATGATAATATTAGCACTTTACTCAACTGACCACATGGCATCTGAGAACTCAACCAAACCTGGATTCAAAATGCAGCCTTGAGAGTTGCCCCTGCATGGCCCCATGGGAGTCTGACAACCAATCAGAACACAAGCTCAAGATCAAAGGCCAGAGAGGGTATAAAACCAGGGACTCAGCATCTCAGTCTTTCCTTTTCTTCTTCTCCACCAACATTGAAGCATGTGATCACCTTTTCTGTTCAGGACTCAGGCCATGTGGTCCTGTCCACCATTAAAACCATCTTTCCAAGCAGCCTCCATGTCTCCAATGTCTTTTTCCCCACTTGGAGCAGAACCCAGAAGGACATTTCTTTCAAGAAACCAAAGAGAAATTTCCTGACAGAGCAATTAACTAGTGGAACAGCTGGATTCCAGATGTTTTTGGTGTTCTGTCACTGCAGCTTTTCAAGAACACATTGGATAGGCGTAATTCTGCAATGGTGTGGGGTTTCCTGCTGGAGCAGGGAATTGGGCTAAACAACACGCAAGATTCCTTCCAACTATGTTACTGGGTATTTTCAATCTCTTGAGTAAGAAGAAGGCTGAATCCGATTTCTTCTAGGTCCCTTCGCTCCCTGTATAAAAGGATGTAGCTTTCTACAGGAACCCTTCTTAAAAGTGAAAGGGGGCACATGGGTGTAACTCTGTCAGAAGCGATTGGATAAAGAAGGGTTATGGATAGGGAGGAAAACAACCTCTTCCTTTCTGGGCCCTGATGGAAAAGGCACCGTTTCCACCCTTTGCATAAACCCCTTCCATGCACGCAGGAATCCGCCAGGTGTGTCCCTCTAAAACGAGAACCGGACGCCGTGCGATTCCCCATTCGGCCACTGGAGGCGATAATCAGAGGCGATTTACCATAGGAGAATTGGAGGGAAGTGACCTCACTGGATCTGACGTCTCTATTTAACCCTTTGAGCTTCGCAGGAGAACTCCAGGTGGGCAGAGTAAGTGGCTGTTTGTGTGTGTGTGTTTGTGAGTCTCCACGTGCAAATGGGGAGGGGGGAACAGGGGGTGCTGGTGCTAGAGAAGGAAGGGAGAGAAGCCCCCATGCAGGTTCCATCTTCGGAGTCCAGAGGGTGGGAGGGGTGGGAGGGCCCGGGATCCCATGTTCCCCTGCCGCCCCTCTTCATGCAGGTGCCAGGCAGAGGGAAGCGGTGCTCAGGATGAGCCGCGTTGGCCCAGGAACAAATCACCAAAGAGGAGGGAGAGTCCCGGGGGAATCCTCCCCCCCCCCACCATAGCCTGGAATAAGCTCCGAGGTCGGAGAAAGGGAGAGCCTGGAGGGGAAATCTGGAGCAGGGAATAAGAAGATGGTTGCAAGGGAGGAGCTGCAGGAGATTCTGCCCGCCTTCTCCTTAGGTGCTGCAGGAGACTAAAATTGGGTTGGATCCCCAGGAGTTCAATTTCTCTTGGGAGCGTGAGTGAACCAGCACATCACTAACCCCAGGTGTCTCATGTGAACAGCTGCTTAGCCTGTTTGGGTTTGGGGTATTTTTGTGAACTTACCTGCATGTAGTTGTGTGATTTGGCTCTCCAAAAGCAAACCCTGAAGAAAGGGAACATCCAAGCAGGTTCATTTTTTAAAAAAGTGAACTTTCCTGGTTTAGAGTTTGGCATCTTGGGTAAAACCTTCTTTGTAGGTAAATGTAGACCTAGGTTTTTATAAAGCAAGCCCAACTTTGTGAGAAGAAAAGAAATTGAAACACTGATCCCACATGCATTTATTCAGTGTTCCAAGTCCTTGATGGAAATCAATCTCAGGTTTTGTACAAACACATATTACTGCACAAGGGCAAACTGTTCAATGCCTCTGCAATCCTGTACTAGCTCGGAAAAACATATCTTTCCATTGGAATGTTCTTAATCCACCACATTCTTTTAATCTCACATATAGGACTTGGAAACCACTTGTACTACTTTTCTGGGAGGCAAAAAATTGGACAGAGGTGGCTGAAAGTCTTCCCTGACCTGTAGCTACAGGAATCGGCAAGATTCCCTGGGACCCATTTGAAGTTGCAGGAAGAAGAAAGAATGAAAAGCCACTCTTTAGAGAATAAGGAAATTGGAAAAGGCCCTTTGGGTGTCCAGCCTGGGAGCTATGAAGAGATCTGGGCAAGAACTGGGCAGAAGATCCTGGAGGAGACAACCATCCTTTCAGAAGTTCAGCCATGGAAGTCCAGGAGCTTCCAGCACCAGGAGGATGAAGGACCGCGAGGACTTTGCAGCCAACTCCATTCCTTTTGTAGTCAATGGTTGAGACCAGAAAAGCACACAAAAGCGCAGATACTGGACCTGGTTGTTTTGGAACAGTTCTTGGCGCTTCTGCCCCTGAACATTGAGAGCTGGGTACGAGAGTGTGGAGCAGAGACCACCTCCCAGGCGGTGGCCCTGGTGGAAGGTTATCTCCTGAGCCAGGGGGTGGAGCAGAAGGAGAGGATTGACTGGCAGGTGAGAGATCTTCTAATCTAATGCACTAAATCTAACAGTGGGTTTGAATTCTTAACTCATGCTTGTCAGAGTTCTTTGGCATCTGTTATACATGGAGATACTGTACTTCTAATTCTTGTAGGACCTTGTTCTTTTATTTGTGATAGTCGTTCCTTTCCTAATTTCCAGCCTCACGGATGGACTTCCAGGGCCTTGGAGGGGTGTTCACAGAAGAAGAATCCACTTTTGATGTGTATTGTCCATTGATTCTTCTTGTTGTTTCCTGCCTACTTTTTCAAGTCCTTCATGGTGGAGATCAGAGATCCTGAGGAAAGGAGGCATCCTTCAAGTTCATCTCTGGAAATGATTTTCAGGAGGATCTCTCAGGAGGATCTAAATATGGACATGACTGGAGGTAATCTAAAGCTCTCCCGTTCCCCAGGGAGATCTCAGGTGTTTCATCTTCTCTAGGCCTTCTCTTCTATAGAACTTCTACATTATGAATTATGCAGTGTAAATTCTGTCTCCCTCATAGGGAAGAATAGAAGGAAGTTGACCCTTCCTGATGGTGGAACTGAAAGAATGGTTGAAACTCCAGTTCAAGTAAGAGGAAATTAATTTCTTAGATTTGTATGCTCCCTTTCCTTCAGAAAGTCAAGCTGATGTATGTAGACAGTCTCCTTCCATTTTTCCTTCTTTTTTGGGTTGGCTTATTTTTGTGTTCCTGAGCAAGATTGAAAGTTGAAGTAGATTCCCTTTAGGAATATTTTATTAAAACCACCATTTTAAATAACTGCTAATTGCTTCCTATTATTATTATTGTTAGAATTGTACTTATGCTAATTACTCACTTTTCAAATAACCCTTGTTTGTAACTGTTTGACTTGGATTTGTGCAAGGATGCAGAAAACTGTCTAAATATTCAGATTGGCAATTCCGCGGCTGTCAAGCCAGCATACCACACCGTAACGCAATGAGTGAGGATGCTTTCTATTGTGGACCGGTAGAAGGAGGTCATCAGTTGTGGTTCCACTTTATTTTTTCACAAGACCCTGAGGAGTCTGGCTTCCCATCATGCACTTGACTTGAGTGTGCAGGCTGATTGGCAAATGGGTGTGTTTGTCTGTCTGCCCACTAGATGGAGAAAGAGAGCAACAACAGTATAAACTTACCGCATTTTTTGGAGTATGAGACGTACCAGAATATAAGACCCACCAAGGTTTTGAAGAGGCAAATGTTAAAAAAAAGTGGGTAGGTAGATGGAGAGAGTGAGTACGTAGATTGGTAGATAAAGGGATAGAGAGAGAAATAGAGAGAGAGAAATACAGTAGGTAGGTAGGGGGGAGAGAGAGAAATAGAGAGAGATAGAGAGAGAGAGAAATACAATAGGTAGGGAGAGAGAGAGAGAGAAAGTAGGTAGGTTGGTAGGTAGAGTGAGAGGGAGAGAAAGTAGGTAGGGAGGGAGGGAGAGAGAGAGAATAGGTAGGTAGGTGTTTCCACGTGTATTTTTTTTTTAAAACAAAGTTTTATTGGTTTTTTAGTGTTTTACAAAAGGAAAAGGTATGGGGAAAGTTACAAATTGTGGCAGCCGCAAACTGCGGTAGGTATACCCCCCCTCCAGACTCATGGTGTACATTTGCATAGCATTCAAATATTACATAATAACATATAGTCAGTGTGGTACATTCATTAATAATTTCAATCAATTTATGTCATGTGGATTTTCTTACTTATTTGTGTGATCTGAGCTTTCTTGATGTCGCCCCATCTCCCCCCGTTGGCAGTGCTCCGGCCCCTCCCGTGTCTTGTGCATCTACTGGGATGTCTTCTGGTTTTTCTAGGAGTAGTTTATTTTTTTCCATAAAGGCCTGCGCCTCTATGGGTGTATTAATTCTGACTCTTGTCTCCTCCCAGAATATTAACATACCTTCAGGCAGCAACCAACGAAACCACACCCCCTTCTGGTATAATTTATTTGCCAATTGCGAATAATAATTTCTTTTCTCCCTCACTTTCCTGGGGATCTGTTTCAGTATGGTTATCTCCTTATCTTTGTATGTCAGGGCTTGTCCCCTTTGTGTATTCAGAATTTCATCTCTTGTGCTTTTCCTAAGAAATTTAATGTGTACCTCCCTGGGGACATTGTGTGTTCTAGCATATGCGGAGTTCACTCTATAAACCAGGTCTATTTCCCACCCCATCTGTTGTTTTTCTTTCTGGATATACTCAGCCAAGATAGTTGTCATGATGTCCCTTATGTTTTCATCATCTGTCTCCATCACATTTTGAAACCTAAGATAAAAGGACATTCTCTCAAACTCTATTTTCATTTGTTGGGTGTCAAGCTCTTTGTTTCCCTTCTGCACGCCCTCCACCCCCCCCCCTCATCTCAGCCGCCCCCTGCTCCAAGAGATCCAGTCTCTGTGAGTTCTTATTAATTTTTTCCTGGTTCCCTCTAATTTCTTCTATCATCTCCTTCAGTTGTTTCTTTATTTCCTCTTGTCCCTGTAGAATTTGCTGAAACATTTGATAAAACTCCAAGTCCGTAGTTTTAGCTTGTTTGAAGGCTGTCAATGTTGATTGTGTGCTCGGACTTGAGGTTGCAGATGTCGGGGCAGAGGCAGCAAAGCCAGACTTTCCAGGAGGTGGTCTTTTAGATGTCATTGTTAGTAATAAAGAGTCCAGTCAGTATAGAGAAGAATCAGTCAGAGCAGTAGAGCAGCCAAGGGAGACCGGGGGGTAGAGAGACCAGGCACAAGGGAACTCTCTAATCACCCTGGCAGGGAACAGACGTTTTTCACTCCAGAAAGTTCAAAAACAAACAATCCACAAGAGAATTATCCAAATAGCACGGAGACAAAGACCGGAAGCCTGAAGCTAAGAGGTGGAGTCAAGTTCACCTTTCATGAAGACAACGGAAGTGTGCCATCTTGCCCTGCCAACTTCGGGTACTGAGGCAACAAATAAAGTTTTCAAAATTCAAAGTTCCCACGCCTTCCAGATCCCATTGTCTTAAAACCTAAAGGTTTAAATCTGAAGATCCATTTAGTTGGAGTGTGACCTCTTTGGTTTGGCTCTCCCCCTCCTCCTTCCCTTGGGGCTACGAGCATGTTTGTTTCTAGCCGCTTGTCCGAGGGGGGGGGGAAATCCCCCTCCCCTCCAGCCGCACCTCTCCAAATTAGCCAAAAGTTCCAATTAACACAACTGACGAGTTTTAGAGTTGGTGATAGGTATGAAGGGAGTCTTCACCTCACCGCATCGCCGCCGCGTCCTTCAGCTTTCTTTTTTTCTTCCGGACAGCCTCGCATCGAAGACGCTTCAGCGCGTCTCCCCTTTGCGCTCCTCGGTGCCTGGAGCGAAGCGAGAGCCCCCCGACGTCCGCCGCAGAGGTCCTCCCGCCGCGCCGCTCCTCCGGCAGAACGCCTATTTGGGGCGTCCTGCGCCCCCCAAGGGGTGGGGAGCCCACCGGGGATGCGCGGGGCGAGCAGTCTCTGCCCGTCGCCGTCAGCCGCCGGAACCGGAGGTTTTTCCACGTGTATTTATCCATGTGCTGGAGAAGGAAATTGCTGAAAATTTGCAGCACCTAAGACTTTGTTTCTGCTGGCACAGTACTTGATCAATGAAATTCACATCAATCACTCTAACTAAAGAGCTTTCCAAAAGGAAAAAAAAAGTTTTAGCACTCTGCAAACCTCCCAAAAACTTCCTTTTTTTACAGCAATCCCCCCTTTTTAAAATAATGCAGGAATAGCCTTTAGGGGGCTTGATGAGTGTTTCTGAGGGGGGGGGGCAAAAATAAGTAAAAAATGGCCCGTTGTTTATACATTTCTGCCTTCCTCAGCCCCCAGGAGCTCTTTGAAAGCCTCCATAAGGCTATGCACGCCCATTTTGGTGAAGAGGCGAGGCATCAGGAGGCATTCGGTGTATAAGACGCACCCAGATTTTCAGCCTCTTTTTTGAGGGAAAAAGGTGCATCTTATACTCTGAAAAATACATATATACCACAATGTATATTTATATATTCTGGCATAACACTACCCAAAACATTTCTTCAATCCAAACATTTTCTCACATAAACCCTGGAATGCTACTTAGCAGAGCCAATTACCTTAGTGCATAGCATTACTTCGGGAATTTGTAAGCGATAGGAGCTTTTTTAAAACAATACCTCCTGGGCCTTCTGTGTACTCTCTTTCCCCGTCAGGAGGGCCTTGTCTCCTTCGAGGAGGTGGCTGTGTATTTCTCCGAGGAGGAATGGTCTCAGCTGGATCCTGGCCAAAAAGCTCTGCATTGGGAAGTCATGATGGAAAATTACAGGAACGTGGCCTCTCTTGGTAAGGGTGTTTCCTACTCTGCAGACAGAGAATTCAGGAAGACGTTTTGTAGTTGGATACCTCTGGCTGTTTCTCATTTTAAAAATCTCGAATTGTTATCCTCTTTGGAGAGGAAGCAGGTAGAAACATGCCATTCTCCTGCTCCTAGGAAGGAAATAGATCCATGACATTCTCTTTAGATGCATCCTGTGCCATTTCACATCTGATGTATTTTCTATTTCTATTTAAACATGTCAGTGGCAAAGTCATTCCTTGTCTTGATGTAATGTTAAACTCCATCGCAGATTTCAGCTTTTTTGTCCCAGATACCGTGTTTCCCCGAAAATACAACCTGTCCCGAAACTAAACCCATGCCACATTTTTCGCATGGGCAAAAATATAAGCCCACCCCCGAAAATAAACCCCCCCTCCGGCCAGGCAGAGCACCGCTCACTGACCTAGCGTTATTCCGAAAGCGCCAAGTCGCAGGAGCCAGGGGGGGGAGCTCTCACGTTGCTTGCCGCCTTCGGGATACCGCTAGGTTGGGGAGTGGCGTTCTGCCTGTCCGAAGGGGAGAGTTGCCGGGCGGCTGCTCCCTTGTGAACTGGCTCCCGAAGAGCCAGGCACAGCCTCAGGGGCGAAGCAGCCATGAGGTAATCATGCCCACGAGCAGCCACCCGGCAAATCCCCTCTCCAGCCGGAAGAGCGCCATTCACTGACCTAGGGGGTAATCCCTAAGGTGCCAAGCCATGTGGCGCTCTGCCCGCCCCACAGCTCCTGCAGCTTGGCACATTCGGGATACCCCCTAGGTCAGTGCATGGAGCTCTGCCCGGCTGGAGAAGGGGGTTGCGCGAGAGCCTGTTCCGCCCGCAGCCTCACCAAGCCCTTGCGCAGCTCTCCCAGGCCACCGCCGCTGGCTGCTGCTGGCCGCCGCTGCCCCGTTCCGCTCCGCGCATAACTTCCAAATCTAAAATTCGGGGCCGAGTGTTCCAGCATCGGCCGCTCTAGGAGTGCTCTCTATGGTGGGCGGGCTGCTGGAAGACTCTCTGTCCGGCAGCCAGCCCACCATAGAGAGCACTCCTAGAGCGGCCGATGCTGGAACACTCGGCCCCGAATTTTGGATTTGGAAGTTATGCGCGGAACGAGGCGGCGGCGGCGGCCAGCAGCCAGCGGCGGTGGCCTGGGAGAGCTGCGCAAGGGCTTGGTGAGGCTGCGGGCAGAACAGGCGCTCACGCAACCCCCTTCTCCAGCCGGGCAGAGCTCCATGCACTGACCTAGGGGGTATCCCGAATGTGCCAAGCCGCAGGAGCTGGGGGGCAGGCAGAGCGCCACATGGCTTGGCACCTTAGGGATTACCCCCTAGGTCAGTGAATGGCACTCTTCCCGGCTGGAGAGGGGATTTACCGGGCGGCTGCTCGTGAGCATGGTTACCTCATGGCTGCTTCGCCGCTGAGGCTGTGCCCGGCTCTTCGGGAGCCAGTTCACAAGGGAGCAGCCGCCCGGCAGCCCCAAAACAATAAGCCCTCCCTGATAATAAACCCAAGGGCATATTTCGTGGGGCAAAAGAAAATAAGCCCCTGGCGTATTTTCGGGGAAACACGGTAATTCCATATCAGTCCTGTGAAGCCGTGATGGCGCAGTGGTTAAATGCAGTACTGCAGGCTACTTCTGCAGACTGCCGGCTGTCTGCAATTTGGCAGTTCGAACCCCACCAGGCTCAAGGTTGACTCAGCCTTCCATCCTTCTGAGGTCAGTAAAATGAGGACCCAGATTTTGGGGGGCAATATGCTGACTCTGAAAACCGCTTAGAGAGGGCTGTAAAGCCATGTGAAGTGATATATAAGTCTAAGTGCTATTACTATGAGGCCTTGTCATTCAAGTAAGTTGGTTAACTAGTTCTGTTTTATTTCTATCCTGCACCTTAGAATTAGGGGTGAAATGGTGACGGTTTCCAATTGCAAACATGCAGCTTAGCTTAATAGAAGAACACTAGTATTTTCCTCCCCTTCAATCATGTGATTTTTGGCAAAAAAAAAAGCAAAATGCAAGTGAAACATGTTTTATGTAAGAAGGAAAAGAGGAGATTGAAGATGAGTTTCAAAGGGGGATGATTTCCGGCTGATTGATCGTTTCCTTTAAACTTGGTGTATTATTTATTTCCCTTTTCCCTTGTAGGTGATAATGAGAAGGACCATGAAGAGTCAAGGGAATCATTCCAAGGGTTCAAGCATGGAGACGTAATGGAGAAGCCTGCAATTCAAATGGAATTCCACAGGCAGGAGAGAAACCCCTCAAATAATTGGAATAAGGAAAGCTCATCTTCCATTGAGGCTCACATGCAGGAGCTTCTTGAGGAAGGGGGGAAAATACAGAAGAAATATATGGGGAAAGGTGTAAAACTATCCAAAGAAACATTAGAGGTAAATGAACACTATCCATCCACATCCAAAGGACGAGATTATATACGCAAAGACAATGGAAAAAATTACAATGGGAATATCCCATTTTCTCAGGAAAATGAGTCTCTTATATCACTAAAAAGTCTTCCCATCGGGGAGACTCTGGAGGATGGAAAGAGCTTCTTTGAAAGGAAGACTTTGACTGCTCAGGAAAGAAACCACAAGGAGAAGCCATATAAGTGCATGGACTGTGGAAAGAGCTTCAACAAAGAGAGTAATCTTACATTCCATAAAATGATTCATATGGGGAAGAAGCCATTTAAATGCCTGGAGTGTGGAAAGGGCTTCAGTAGAAACAGTGTACTGACTCTCCATCAAAGGATCCACACAGGGGAAAGTCCATTTAAATGCATGGAGTGTGGAAAGAGCTTCAGTACAAACAGTGTACTGACTCTCCATAAAAGGATCCACACAGGGGAAAGGCCATTTAAATGCATGGAGTGTGGAAAGGGCTTCAGTACAAGCAGCACCCTTACTATCCATAAAAGGATCCACACAGGGGAAAAGCCATTTAAATGCATGGAGTGTGGAAAGAGCTTCTTCCGGCCTAGTGGCCTCATTAGTCATAAAAGGATCCACACAGGGGAAAAGCCATTTAAATGCATGGAGTGTGGAAAGTCTTTTCGTCAGAGCACTCACCTTACTTTCCATAAAAGGATCCACACAGGGGAAAAGCCATTTAAATGCATGGAGTGTGGAAAGTCTTTTCGTCAAAGCACTCACCTTACTTTCCATAAAAGGATCCACACAGGGGAGAAGCCACATAAATGCATGGAGTGTGGAAAGTCTTTTCGTCAGAGCACTCACCTTACTTTCCATAAAAGGATCCACACAGGGGAAAAGCCATTTAAATCCATGGAGTGTGGAAAGTCTTTTCGTCAGAGCACTCACCTTACTTACCATAAGAGGATCCACACAGGGGAGAAGCCACATAAATGCATGGAGTGTGGAAAGGGCTTCAGTAACAGCAGTGCACTTAACGTCCATAAGAGGATCCACACAGTGGAGAAAACATACAAATGCCTGGAGTGTGGAAAGAGCTTCTTCCACCCTAGTGGCCTCATTCGTCATAAAACGAGCCACACAGGGGAAAGGCCATTTAAATGCCTGGAGTGTGGAAAGAGCTTCTTCCAGCCTAGTGGCCTCATTCGTCATAAAAGGATCCACACAGGGGAGAAACCATACAAATGCATGGAGTGTGGAAAGGGCTTTAGTAGAAGCAGTGCCCTTACCGTCCATAAGAGGATCCACATAGTGGAGAAAACATACAAATGCATGGAGTGTGGAAAGAGCTTCACGGCAAGCAGTGCCCTTACCGTCCATAAGAGGATCCACACAGGGGAAAGGCCATTTAAATGCCTGGAGTGTGGAAAGAGCTTCTTCCACCCTAGTGGCCTCATTCGTCATAAAAGGATCCACACAGGGGAGAAACCATACAAATGCACGGAGTGTGGAAAGGGCTTTAGTAGAAGCAGTGCCCTTACCGTCCATAAGAGGATCCACACAAGGGAAAGGCCATTTAAATGCATGGAGTGTGGAAAGGGCTTCATGGCAAGCAGTGCCCTTACCGTCCATAAGAGGATCCACACAGGGGAGAAACCATACAAATGCATGGAGTGTGGAAAGGGCTTCAGTACAAGCAGTTCTCTTACTGTCCATAAGAAAATCCACACACAGGAGAAGCCATTTAAATGATTGCTGTGTAGAACATCTTTTAACCAGAGCTATCATCTTACTTACCATCAAAGGATCCACACAAGGGAGAAGAAGCCAAGATAAATGCATGGACTTTGGAGAGAGCTTTAGGAGGACAAATGACCTAATTTCCCATACAAAGATACGCTTAGGTGGGAACATGATGTTAATTCTAGAAAGTTACATTTATGAATTTTCCTATTTACAGAGACTGAGCTTGCAAAGAAATTATTTTCTTAGTTTGACCCAATAGTCTGAACGACGGATATGAATTTACTAACAAAAATGCAAACAATTGGTGTGTCATTTCAATTCTGACCTGGATTATTTATATTTAAGTACAATTTATTTATTTTCAAAAGTACCATTCCTACTCTCCACTTGTTTCTTCTTCCCATGTGATCATATTCAAAAGGCTTTAAATTTCCCTATTTTCCCTCATTTTTCCCTTTCTGATTCATTAATAGACACCCAATTTATTAGAGTACTTTCCTCCATCCTCAGGAAAGTTGGAATGGTGTAGCCGAGAGATTGTAGGCCAGTGATGGCGAACCTTTTAGGCTCCGATTGACAAAACTATGCGCGCCTGCATGCCCTAACTGAAAGGTGTTCATATTTGCATGCGAATATGCCCGTGCCATGGACATGCAATAATATGCACATGCACATCAGAGATCCGAAAACCATCTGGCTGGCAGGAGGTGGGTTATCCCAATATTGGCAGCGCGGCAACAGGTAACAGGTAAAATCAGTGCGGCAACAGGTAAGAAGCTCACAAAAGAAGCTCCACGGAGATGTGACCTGGGCTGACGGCGCATGTGCCAGCACAACACAGAGAGCTCTGCATGCCACCTCCCGAACATGTCCCATAGGTTCACCATCACAGTTCTTGGCTTTTTAAAATATACAAATATAATCCAAAGAGACTTCAAGTTGCATCAAACTTTAGAGTGAGGTGGAATTTGATACTGAATTGTCTTATTCAGGAATTGCGACATTGCATTAACAGTGACAAGTAAGAGGTTTTCCACTTTTGATTTTTCATGATTCCTCCACCCTCTCTTTTTGTCCAAAATTCGGGATACTAAAGTGATGCCACTGTGCTAACATTGCAAGTGATCAAGCAAGAAAGGTGCCAATCACAAATCAGTTAGACCAAAATAAATAATCTTTAGTTTTTTTAAAAAAACTATTCCAGAAAACAAATTCTGATCTTCCTGATCACAAATAAGACGGGGAGCCATCTCTGTGATGTGAAGAATTCCAAAAGAATCAAAAGTTGCATTCACAGTGTAGAACTGTGACCTGAGCCAGGTGCTATGTGTAGAGAAGCATGAAGCCTTATTTAGTGAAAGGCCTCATAATCTGAGGGAATTGCCACATGGGCATCAATGTACAGTGAGTGAGAAGATCTGAAAGGACGATGGATTCCTCTTTCTCTGATGAAAAGCCCCAATCCCCAAATGCATGTGCAAAATCCTTTTTCAAGCATTATGGCCATACTTTGCTCCTCTAAAGTGTAATGGAGACTAAGAAGTTGTCTAAATCTGATTTTTTAAAAAATCAAATATCAATGGTATTGTTACTTTTTGGTCATGTATTATGCTATTTTACTCTTTGGTTGTATTAGAAAAAATAGTAATATTCCAATATTTGTAAGTATTTGGATGGGGGCATAGTCTGGATTTTAGAGGCTCGTGTTGGCTTGAATTTGCTTTTTCAGTGCTGATATTTGAGGCCTCCTTGAATCTCTAGAAAGCCTTCAGAGTGGCTCTTTTGGAGGAAAGTGAGTTTCGATCCTCCACAGAAATTCACAGAAAGATCACAAATCATTCCTACACTGTAAGTGGAATACATATATGGGGTAGACAGCATCACCACCCGATGGAGTTGTAACTGGCTGACATACTGTACTCAATGAGTAGTCCTTCATGACACTACGTCTACATGGAAGGAACTAAGCAGTGGAGTACCAAAAGGCTCCATCTTGGGCCCAGTACTCTTCAAAATCTTCATAAATGACTTAGATGAGGGAATAGAAGGGGTACTCATATCCAATTTCCTGATGATACTAATCTGGCAGGAATAACCAACACCCCAGACGACAAGCTCAGGATCCAAAAAGATCTTGACAGACTTGCACAATGGGCCCTATCCAACAAAATAAAAGTTAATGTGGAGAAAAGCAAGGTTTTGTACCTGGACAGGAAAAACCAAAGGTACAAGTATACATTAGGTGAAACCTGGCTCAAAAACAGTAACTGTGAGAGGGACCTTGGAGTCCCAGTGGACAATCACTTAATCATGAGTCAGCAAGTGTGTGGCAGCTGCCAAAAAAGCTAATCTAACCCTTGGTTGTATAAATGGTTGTATAAAATCAAAACAACCTGAAGTATTAATACTGATTTATGAAGACTTAAGTAAGACTACACTTGGAATACTGCATCCAGTTTTGGTCACCACATTGCAAAAAAGATGTTGGGACTTTGGGAAAAATGCAAAGAAGAGCAACTAAGATGATTAAATGCCTGACAGGATTGGGGTTAGGCTAGTCTAGACTACAGAAAAGCTAGGGGGATCATCATAGTAGTATTCCAGTATTTCAGTGACTACCACAAAGAGGAAGAGGCCATTTTCAAAAGGACCAGAGGACAGAACAAGAAACAATGGAGAAAAGCTACCTGGAATTAAGGAGAACCTTCCCAACAGTGAGGAAAATAAATTGGTTGAACAGCTTGCCTTCAGAAGTTGTAGGTGGTTCAACACTGGAGGTTTTTAAGAAGAGACTGGACAGTCACTTGTCTGAAATGGTATCTGATTTCCTGCTTGAACGGGACTGGAGTAGAATACCTCCAAGGTCCCTTCCAGCTCTCTTCTGATTCCATCTAGAAACTTCAATGTGCTAGAGATGCCACTGGTTTTCTTAAGTAGACTGTTTTTTGAATAGTTTGTTGATTTTTATTTTCGCTGGTGGTTCTTATTTTACAATGCCTTGAGATAACGACATGTGTTAAGGGCAATGGAGCAGTTATTGTTTATGTACAGGTTTCCTCAAAAACAAATTCCTCAATTATCCTTTTAATCCTTGTAATTAAAAAAAAAATCTGCTTGCACAGCCAGTGAAGAAGAAAAAGCTCCATTATTAATGAAGTTTAACCACACAAGAATACATGGAGGGAAGCATCTATATTTTATCTATGTGTACATCTAAATCTATAATGTAGACGCATGTTATATATACATCTATCGGGAGGGAAGCAAACAGTTACCCCAGGGTTCTTCCTGAGATGCAGTTCTCTCCAAAATCTTAATTAGCAATGTAGATGGTGGAAATAGAAGGAAACTCATAAAATTTGGGGACAACACCAAGCTAGAGTGAATAGCCAATGGTTTAGAAGATAGGCTCAAGGTCCAGAAGGATCTCAACAGATTTGAATGCTGGGATCCATCCAAAATTATGCAGTTCAGCTTTTAAACAGGCACAAAAATAATAAAAGTACTTTTATGGAACAGGAGATATCTGGACCAACAGCGGTAACTCTAGAAATATTGCAAAGAAGAACAACAAAGATGATTAGGGGGCAGGAGACTAAAACATTACGAACACAAGGGATGGCGTAAGAGGAGCCTTCCAATACTTGAGAGGCTGTCACAGAGAAGATGTCAACCTATTTTCCAAAGCACCTGTCGGAAGAAATGTCCTTCTGGGTTCGGCTCCAAGTGGGGAAAAAGACACTGGAGACATGGAGGCTGCTTGGAAAGATGGTTTTAATGGTGGACAGGACCGCATGGCTTGAGCCCTGAACAGAAAAGGTGATCACATGCTTCAATGTTGGTGGAGAAGAAGAGAAGGCCAGATGGAGGGGCTTGCTAGGCTTTTTATAACCTGTTCAGTCCCACCTCTCTGTTTCCTGTCCCTGTGTAAGAAATGTATTCTGATTGGTTGTCAGACTCACATGGGCCCATGCAGGGGCAACCCTCTGGGCTGAGTTTTGAATCCAGGTTTGGTTGAGTTCAGATGCCATGTGGTCAGTTGAGTAAAGGCTTATATTATCATGTCTTCATTGTCACTGCCAGAACTCTACACCCATCCCCCTGGAGCTGAAGGGGAGAACTCTTTATTATGTAAAGTATGACTAGCTTGGCCTTTTTAATGGCCCATTGATAAAGTGAGGATGGCAGGAAGCTGCAGGAATTTACTTAGTTTTTAAAATGTGTTTCTCCCTTTTTCACATCCAGGAAAATATAATATTGTGCCTTATCAATATTTCCTAGGATATTTCATTTTTTCTGGGAGAGGGCTAGGTGATAACTTCCTACAATCCCTCCTGAGTGGAACGCACATGTTCTTGACAAAAGATAAAAATTGGTCAGATCAGGAAGGCTTAATTTTTCTGATCGAAAGGCATTGAGAGACAGCAGAAGGATCCCTTCAGTGGCTCCCAGAGAGCTTTCAACCATGAAGGTCTAGCAACCAGGGCACAATTTCTGGAAAGAAATTTACAATATCCAATTTACCATGCCAATTATTTTCAGATGTTTGATATCACTTTCTGTGAGCTTCCAGACTGGTTACAAGCAGGCAGAAATCCCAAAATTCTTCACAGCCATGCTTTTCCTTTAAGTTACGGACTGCATATTTCAAAGGGATGATTCTAGAACCTGCCCTAACACTTATTTTAGTGAGACCAAATTGAGTTTAGCTAGTGTGCAATACAAGCTATTTAGTGTTTTTTTTTTAAATTACACACAATGAGCCCAGGGACTCCTATCAGAGACCACCAGTGCAGCATGTCCTGCTTTACTGGGCAGCATCTTTTTTTTTGAGTCACAGTCAGTGTTTGAGTTTTGAAGATCCTTTCTGCTACTCTTCAAGTGGGGGAATTGCCTGAGGGGAACTGACCCTCCCCCATGGGATTAAAGGGGAGATATCACTGCTTAGGCTTTTGTGCAAGGGCAAAAATCAACCTAGGAAAAGCTTTGTGGAGTTAAGTCAAGGAGATAGTTTCAATCTAATTCTGAATGGAGCCTGCCCCCTCCCCCCCCCTCTCTCTCTGTGTGGCTGCTTCTACAATATAGAAAATACAGGCATTTTGGACAAACTTTCCTCCCACTAGATAGAAATCTAAGGTGTTCAGATCTTGCTCTGCCAGCCATTCTCAAATACAATTCTTACATGAATACATTAAACTGATTACAATACAAACGAGACAGGAAAGAAAACCTTACAATGGGTTTCCGTGAAGGAGGCAAAGAAAGAAAACTTTACAATCAATTTTCCACCCTCCCCCGTAGTCTTTACAGCTGTCTTCTGGGGATAGAAGAGTCTTTTGGTCTTTACTTCTTCATCTCCTTCAGGGTTCTTTCATGTCTGCTAGGGTGGCACGCTTGGTTTGGTGGGAAGGCTGGTGAGTTAGGCTTCACTCTGGTTGCTGGACATTCAGTGGGGGACTAGATCCAAACCCAATTCCTGGCTCAAATGGATGGAGGGTCTCCTCTAGAGGCATCTGGATCCATGTGCTCTGCTCATTGTGCAGGGCTGAAAGGCATGAGAACAAGGTCCCCTCCCCCACAGAAAAGGCATTGTTGGAGGATTAGAAGTAAAGGGGTGGGGGGGGGTAGATAGCTTGCAGACAGAGTTTGAAAAATAAAACCATCAGTTACTAAACAGATAAACATTATGGGGATATCACAGATGAGAAATGGAGTCTGGATTCACATGCTTCAGGAAAGAAATGAACAGGTAAAATCATTTAGACACACAATAAATGCAAGGATGAAACTTTTCTTGCAAACATTTCCTGGGTTGTTACTTTAAGGTATAGGCAAGGAAGGAAGGAAAAAAAATCTTTACTCTGTTTCTGCTGGCCAAACAGACACAAAGTAAAGACCCCACTCTACCTTCACTTAAGTTTCCTGGGCCCAACAAACTGAGCGAAGGCAATTTCTGCCAGTTTACTCTTTTCTTTCTTTGAACACTTTAAAATTCTTGTCTTTTTTTTTGGATTGGAGACATTTTATAGTTACAATTACCTCGAGGGCACACAAAGACTTAGACATACACACACACACGGACAAAGAGGGGATAACAAAACTCATGAGTTTCACAAACAAAATCATTCTCACCATGAATCTCAGTTAAATTGTGGAAGGCACAAATCTTAACAAACAAACCACATGGTTACATAGAAGACAGAGAGACAGACAAGAGAAAAAAAGAAATCCCACCATTTTCCCTTTTCTTTTAAGTACTTTTTTAGCCAAATTAGTTTTTCCTCTATCATCTTTCAGCAAAGCCCATTTTTCTACAATCTGTTTTGCTTTCCTTATCATTCCGGCCAGGACAGGCATCTGCCTTTTTGTCCCAGGCCCCCAACAGTTCCCCTAGGGGGGTTTCCGTGGCCACCATCGAGCTACTGCTTCCTATGATCCCGTTCAGATGTGGGCTCACTTCGTCCTAGCCGGGTTTGCCACTTCGTATTTCCCCGCTTCAATTTCGCATCCTTAGAGGACTTTCACACCCTTTTGAAGGGACTTTTGTCTGCCCTTCGGAGGGTCTATGTGTGCCCTTCGGAGGGACTTTTTCTGTGTGCCCTTCGGAGGGACTTTTCACGTTCCTCACTGCGGGAACCTTCTCTCTATTTGTGCCCTTTCACCCAGGGACTTTTCTTACAGTTTCAAGTCTTGGGGAGAGACCCGGAGGACCAGTTACCCAGGAGGGGTTCTGTCGGAGCGGGTATGCGTACCTCCTTTTTTTTCCCTTTCTCTACCTTTCTTATGGGCTTTGGCTTTTTTCTCTCACAGGACAAAAACAGCAGCAACAACAACAACAAAAAAATCATTCACTTTTCCATCCATTTTCACACACACTAGTCACACACATGCAGGCATACACACATTTCCACGCTTTAAAATTAAATTTTAGAGAATTAAAATTTAGAGGTACTCACCTTCTTTCCAGGCAGCCTTTGAGCTCAAACTCAAAACCCCTTAAAGCCTAGATCCAAAAGGTTAACGCCAAGATAAAATCCACCCACAGACTCAATGGGGTCTGTGCCGGCATGGGAGGCTTACCTTGGCCATATCCATTGGTTAAGCTAGCTTGGAGTCCCATCTGGGGTGCCAATTGTCGGAAGAAATGTCCTTCTGGGTTCGGCTCCAAGTGGGGAAAAAGACATTGGAGACATGGAGGCTGCTTGGAAAGATGGTTTTAATGGTGGACAGGACCACATGGCTTGAGTCCTGAACAGAGAAGGTGATCACATGCTTCAATGTTGGTGGAGAAGAAGAGAAGGGAAGAGAAGAGGAAGAGAACCCTGAAGAAGGGCTTGCAGGGCTTTTTATAACCTGTTCTGCCCCACCTATCTGTTTCCTGTTCCTGTGTAAGAAATGTATTCTGTTTGGTTGCCAGACTCCCATGGGCCCATGCAAGGGCAACCCTCTAGGCTGAGTTTTGAATCCAGGTTTGGTTGAGTTCTCAGATGGCATGTGGTCAGTTGAGTAAAGGCTTATATTATCATACCTTCATTCCCATCCCCCTGGAGCTGAAGGGGAGAACTCTTTATTATGTAAAGTGGACTAGCTTGGCCTTCTTAATGGCCCATTGACAAAGTGGGGATGGGCCGGAAGCTGCAGGAATTTACTTAGTGTTTAAAATGTGTTTCTCCCTTTTTCACATCCAGGAAAATATAATATTCTGCCTTTTCAATATTTCCTAGGACATTTCATTTTCCTGGGAGGGGGCTGGGTGATAACTTCCAACACACCAATGGTAACATAAGTAATAGATGAAAACGTATCAGATAACTCTGGCCTAGAACCTGTGGAAAGTTATCACCCAGCCCTCTCCCAGGAAAATGAAATATCTGATGTAATGAAATGCTATAATATAAATTTACTCAAAATTTAGAATATCTCACACAAAAATGAAGTAATAATGGTTATAGTTAAATAAATGTTTAACAATGATAATAACTGCATACATACTGTATATATCAGATTGATAATATGAGATTCTATATAATTTGTAAGTGAAGACTATGGTGAGGATGTGCAAAAGTTTTGTAACCAATCGACATACTGTACAAAACTGGAAGATGGTGTTTTATGTTTGTGCTTGTTTGTTTAAAAATTAAAAAAATGGATTTATTAAAAAAATAAAAAAATAAAAAATAAAAAGATATAAATCAAAAAGAGACAAGAAAAAAAAAGAAAATGAAATATCCTAGGAAATTTTGAAAAGACAGAATATTATATTTTCCTGGATGTGAAAAGGAAGAAACATGTTTTAAATTGAGAATAGCTCCCTGTAGCTTCCTGCCCCAACCCACTTTGTCAATAGGCTATTAAGAAGGCCAAACCAGTCCCTTTACATAATAAAGAGTTCCCCCCTTCAGCTCCAGTGGGATGGGATTAAGGCATGATAATATTAGCACTTTACTCAACTGACCACATGGCATCTGAGAACTCAACCAAACCTGGATTCAAAATGCAGCCTTGAGAGTTGCCCCTGCATGGCCCCATGGGAGTCTGACAACCAATCAGAACACAAGCTCAAGATCAAAGGCCAGAGAGGGTATAAAACCAGGGACTCAGCATCTCAGTATTTCCCTTTCTTCTTCTCCACCAACATTGAAGCATGTGATCACCTTTTCTGTTCAGGACTCAAGCCATGTGATCCTGTCCACCATTAAAACGATATTTCCAAGCAGCCTCCATGTCTTCAGTGTCTTTTTCTCCACTTGGAGCAGAACCCAGAAGGACATTTCTTTCAACAAACCAAAGAGAAATTTCCTGACAGAGCAATTAACTAGTGGAACAGCTGGATTCCAGATGTTTTTGGTGTTCTGTCACTGCAGCTTTTCAAGAACACATTGGACAGGCGTAATTCTGCAATGGTGTGGGGTTTCCTGCTGGAGCAGGGAATTGGGCTAAACAACACGCAAGATTCCTTCCAACTATGTTACTGGGTATTTTGAATCTCTTGAGTAAGAAGAAGGCTGAATCCGATTTCTTCTGGGTCCCTTCGCTCCCTGTATAAAAGGATGTAGCTTTCTACAGGAACCCTTAAAAGTGAAAGGGGGCACATGGGTGTAACTCTGTCAGAAGCAATTGGATAAAGAAGGGTTATGGATAGAGAGGAAAACAACCTCTTCCTTTCTGGGCCCTGATGGAAAAGGCACCGTTTCCACCCTTTGCATAAGCCCCTTCCATGCACGCAGGAATCCGCTAGGTGTGTCCCTCTAAAACGAGAACCGGACGCCGTGCGATTCCCCATTCGACCACTGGAGGGCGGACATCAAAGGTGATTTACCATAGGAGAATGGGAGGGAAGTGATCTCACTGGATCTGACGTCTCTATTTAACCCTTTGAGCTTCGCAGGAGGTTTGAGTGGGTGCAGGGAAGTCTTGAAGGGAGGAGAACTCCAGGTGGGCAGAGTAAGTGGCTGTTTGTGTGTGTGTGTGAGTCTCCACGTGCAAATGGGGAGGGGGGAACAGGGGGTGCTGGTGCTAGGAGAAGGGAGAGAAGCCCCCATGCAGGTTCCATCTTCGGAGTCCAGAGGGTGGGAGAGCCCGGGATACCATGTTCCCCTGCCGCCCCTCTTCATGCAGGTGCCAGGCAGAGGGAAGCGGTGCCCAGGACGAGCCGCGTTGCCCCAGGAACAAATCCCCAGAGAGGAGGGAGGGTCCCGGGGGAATCCTCCGCCCCCCCATAGCCTGGAGGAAGCTCCGAGGTCAGAGAAGGGGAGAGCCTGGAGGGGGAATCTGGAGCAGGGAATAAGAAGATGGTTGCAAGGGAGGAGCTGCAGGAGATTCTGCCCGCCTTCTCCTTAGGTGCTGCAGGAGACTAAAATTGGGTTGGATCCCCAGGAGTTCAATTTCTCTTGGGAGGGTGAGTGAACCAGCACATCACTAACCCCGGTGTCTCATGTGAACAGCTGCTTAGCCTGTTTGTGTTTGGGTATTTTTGTGAACCTACCTGCATGTAGTTGTGTGATTTGGCTGTTCAAAAGCAAACACTGAAGAAAGGGAACATCCAAAGCAGGTTTTTAAAAAGTGAACTTTCGTGGTTTGTTCACCTGTTAGAGTTTGGCATCTTGGGTGAAACCTGGAAACATGGAGGCTGTTTGGATATATGGTTTAATGGTGGACAGGACCACATGCTTTGAGGTCCTGGATGTAAAGTCCTCAACTTGCGACCTTTCTTAAGTCCTCGACGTGTGACCGTTCTTAAGTCCTCGACTTGCGACTGACAGCCCGGCAACCAAAAGCTTGCACCTATTGGCTAAGACGTGAAGGGCTGGAAGCTGGCTTTTACAATGCTCCTATTGGTTGCTCTGCTTGACAGCTCTCGTATAAATAGCTGTCAAGCATGGCAAGGTGCTGAAGTTGTTGTTACCTTGAGTTCTAGTTGTGTTCTAATAAAAGTTGTTGCACGCGGCTCAACGAGTCCTGATGCCTCATTCTCCGTTAAGAATTCAAAGAGAGAGAGAGAGATTTATTTATATCCTCTCTTGGGTCCCACCTTGAAGCTTCCTGTTCCTGTGAAAGAAATATATTCTGATTGGTTGTCCAAACCCATGAGGCCATGAAGGGTAACTCTGTAGGTTGCCTTGAGTCCCAGGCTTGGTTGAATCTTGCTGGGTGATGTGAGTTCTTTTGCTAGATGGTAGAGGGCTAATCCTATCATGTCCTGAGGGTGAATCCTATCACCCTGGAGCTGAAACGGGGAGGGAAAAACTGCAGGGAGCTGCTTTGCCTTTAAAATATGTTTCTCCTTTTGTCACCCAGGGAAATATAATATTCTGCTTTTTTAGTATTTCCTAAAATATTTCATTCTTCTAGGATGGGGGCGGGTACTAACTTTCTTCATAGGTGTTTACAAAGCAAGCCCTACTTTGTGAGAAAGAAAGAAATTGAAAAATTTATACAAAATGCATTTATTCAATATTCCAAGTCCTTGATGGAAGTCAATCCCATATTTTGTACAAACACACATTCCTGCACAAAGACTAACTGTTCAATTTCTCTGTAATCCTGTACTAGCTGAGAAAAATGAGTGTTCTTCAGGGGTTAAATCTATCCCTTTCTGCTTAACCTCACATACAGAAATTGGAAACCATTTATACTACCTCTCTGGGAGGCAAAAAGTTGGACAAAGACGGCTGAAAGTCTTGCCTGACCTGTAGCTACAGGAATGGTACTATGAATAGAAAGGTGGTTGGAGATCAACAAGATTCCCTGGGACCCATTTGAAGTTGCAGGAAGAAGAAGGAATGAAAAGCCAATGTTTAGAGAGTAAGGAAATTGGAAAAGGCCCTTTGGGTGTCCAGCCTGGGAGGTATGAAGAGAGGGCAAGAACTGGGCAGAAGATCCTGGAGGAGACAACCACCCTTTCAGAAGTTCAGCCATGGAAGTTCAGCAGCTTCCATCACCAGGAGGATGAAGGACCGCGAGGACTTTGCAGCCAACTCCATTCCTTTTGTAGTCAATGGTTGAGATCAGAAAAGTACAAAAAGGCGCAGATACTGGACCTGGTTGTTTTGGAACAGTTCTTGGCTCTTCTGCCCCTGAACATTGAGAGCTGGGTACGAGAGTGTGGAGCAGAGACCAGCTCCCAGGCGGTGGCCCTGGTGGCAGGTTATCTCCTGAGCCAGGGGGTGGAGCAGAAGGAGGGGATTGACTGGCAGGTGAGAGACCTTCTAATCTAATGCACTAAATCTAACAGTGGGTTTAAATTCTTAACTCATGCCTGCCAGAGTTCTTTGGCATCCGTTATACATGGAAATCCTGTACTTCTAATTCTTGTAGGACCTTGTTCTTTTATTTGTGATAGTCGTTCCTTTCCTAATTTCCAGCCTCACGGGTGGACTTCCGGGGCTTTGGAGGGGTGTTCACAGAAGAAGAATCCACTTTTTGATGTGTATTGTCCATTGATTCTTCTTGTTGTTTCCTGCCTACTTTTTCAAGTCCTTCATGGTGGAGATCAGAGATCCTGAGGAAAGGAGGCATCCTTCAAGTTCATCTCCGGAAATGATTTTCAGGAGGATCTCTCAGGAGGATCTAAATATGGACATGACTGGAGGTAATCTAAAGCTCTCCCGTTCCCCAGGGAGATCTCAGGTGTTTCATCTTCTCTAGGCCTTCTCTTCTATAGAACTTCTACATTATGAATTATACAGTGTAAATTCTGTCTCCCTCATAGGGAAGAATAGAAGGAAGTTGACCCTTCCTGATGGTGGAACTGAAAGAATGGTTGAAACTCCGGTTCAAGTAAGAGGAAATTAATTTCTTAGATTTGTATGCTCCCTTTCCTTCAGAAAGTCAAGCTGATGTATGTAGACAGTCTCCTTCCATTTTTCCTTCTTTTTTGGGTTGGCTTATTTTTGTGTTCCTGAGCAAGATTGAAAGTTGAAGTAGATTCTCTTTAGGAAATATTTTATTAAAACCACCACTTTAAGTAACTGCTAATTGCTTCCTATTATTATTATTGTTAGAATTGTACTTATGCTAATTACTCACTTTTCAAATAACCCTTGTTTGTAACTTTTTGACTTGGATTTGTGCAAGGATGCAGAAAACTGTCTAAATATTCAGATTGGCTATTCTAATGCCTTGAATTGTGCCTGCATTTGGAGGCCAAACAGTCAAGCTTTGCACAAGCTAAAGAAGTTCCCCTCACGAAATTTCTTCCACTTTGTTATCTTCCATTCAGACTACAAGCAGCTTCCTTAAAATGTGAGGAGAACCAGAAAGAAATTCCTGGCTGGGCTCTCCCAGCACTTTAATGAGTCTTGGGGCATCACGAGACATTTACTAAAAAGCTAAACAATTCAGTCCAATTCAAATCTCTATTGTCAGAGTGCAACATGTGTATAATGAGATTGGCTAAGGCTCCCTTCCTGCACCCCCCAACACAATACAACTCACAGTGAAAGACAAAATAATAATAATCCCTAGCCCAGTGAATCCTACCAATAAACACCCAGTCCTACAAGTCAATGTATTATGTGGTTGTAATGTTATTTTTCGTTCAGGACTCAGACAGCCCACGGATAAAAACTGTTCGTCAGCCTGTTTGTGCGGCTGCCTATGCTTCTATATCTCCTACCCGATGGTAGGAGAGGAAAGAAGGGCAGACCAGGGTGTTAGTCGTCCCTGAGGATTTTCCTCGCTCCTCTGAGGCAGTGAGCCCTAGTGATGTCGTCTAGCCCCCAATGTTTTGTGCTGTGCTCCCCACCGTCTGTAAAGTCTTTCTATCCGTGGCTGTCAAGCCAGCATACCACACCGTAATGCAACGAGTGAGGACGCTTTCTATTGTGGACCGGTAGAAGGAGGTCATCAGTTGCGGTTCCACTTTATTTTTTCACAAGACCCTGAGGAGTCTGGCTTCCCATCATGCACTTGACTTGAGAATGCAGGCTGATTGGCAAATGGGTGTGTTTGTCTGTCTGCCCACTAGATGGAGAAAGAGAGCAACAACAGTATAAACTTACCGTATTTTTTGGAGTATGAGACGTACCAGAATATAAGACCCACCAAGGTTTTGAAGAGGCAAATGTTAAAAAAAAGTTGGTAGGTAGATGGAGGGAGGGAGGGAGGGAGAGAGAGAGAGAGAGAGAGAGAGAGAGAGAGAGAGAGGAGAGACGGTAGGTAGGTAGGGAGAGAGAGTACGTAGATAGGTAGATAAAGGGATAGAGAGAGAAATAGAGAGAAATACAGTAGGTAGGAAGGGGGTGAGAGTGAGAAATAGAGAGAGAGAGAGAGAGAAAGAAATACAATAGGTAGGGAGAGAGAGAGAGAGAAAGTAGGTAGGGTGGTAGGTAGAGTGAGAGAGAGAAATACAGTAGGTAGGTAGGGAGAGAGAGAGAATAGGTAGGTAGGTGTTTCCACGTGTATTTATCCATGTGCTGGAGAAGGAAATTGCTGACAATTTGCAGCACCTAAGACTTTGTTTCTGCTGGCACAGCACTTGATCAATGAAATTCACATCAATCACTCTAACTAAAGAGCTTTCCAAAAGGAAAAAAAAATTTTTTAGCACTCTGCAAACCTCCCAAAAACTTCCTTTTTTTACAACAACCCCCCCCCCCTTTTAAAACAATGCAGGAATAGCCTTTAGGGGGCTTGATGAGTGCTCCTGAGGGGGGGGGCAAAAATAAGTAAAAAATGGCCCATTTTTTGTACATTTCTGCCTTCCTCAGCCCCCAGGAGCTCTTTGAAAGCCTCCATAAGGCTATGCACGGCCATTTTGGTGAAGGGGCGGGGCATCGGGAGGCATTCAGTGTATAAGACGCACCCAGATTTTCAGCCTCTTTTTTGAGGGAAAATGGTGCATCTTATACTCTGAAAAATACATATATACCACAATGTATATTTATATACTCTGGCATAACACTACCCAAAACATTTCTTCAATCCAAACATTTTCTCACATAAACCCTGGAATGCTACTTAGCAGAGCCAATTACCTTAGTGCATAGCATTGCTTCGGGAATTTGTAAGCAATAGGAGCTTTTTTTAAACAATACCTCCTGGGCCTTCTGTGTACTCTCTTTCCCCGTCAGGAGGACCTTGTCTCCTTCGAGGAGGTGGCTGTATATTTCTCCGAGGAGGAATGGTCTCAGCTGGATCCTGGCCAAAAAGCTCTGCATTGGGAAGTCATGATGGAAAATTACAGGAACGTGGCCTCTCTTGGTAAGGGTGTTTCCTACTCTGCAGACAGAGAATTCAGGAAGACTTTTTGTAGTTGGATACCTCTGGCTGTTTCTCATTTTAAAAATCTCAAATTGATGTCATCTCTAGAGAGGAAGCAGATAGAAACATGACATTCTCCTGCTCCTAGGAAGGAAATAGATCCATGACATTCTCTTTAGATGCATCCTGTGCCATTTCACATCCAGTGTGTTTTGTATTTCTATTTAAAGGTGTCAGTGGCAAAGTTATTCCTTGTCTTGATGTAATGTTAAACTCCATCGCAGATTTCAGCTTTTTTGGCCCAGATAATTCCATATCACTCCTGTGAAGCCGTGATGGCGCAGTGGTTAAAATGCAGTACTGCAGGCTACTTCTGCTGACTGCCGGCTGCCTGCAATTTGGCAGTTCGAATCCCACCAGGCTCAAGGTTGACTCAGCATTCATTCCTTCTGAGGTCAGTAAAATAAAGACGCAGATTGTTGGGGGCAATTTACTGACTCTGAAAACCGCTTAGAGAGGGCTGTAAAGCACTGTAAAGTGATATATAAGTCTAAGTGCTATTACTATGAGGCCTAGTCATTCAAGTAAGTGAGTTAACTAGTTCTGTTTTATTTCTATCCTGTGCCTTAGAATTAGGAGCGAAATGGTGACGGTTTCCCATTGCAAACATGCAGCTTAAGCTTAATAGAAGAATACTAGTATTTTCCTCCACTTCAATCATGTGATTTTTGGCAAATAAACAACAAAATGCAAGTGAAATATGTTTTATGTAAGAAGAAAAAGAGGAGGTTGAAGATGAGTTTCAAAGGGTAATGACTTCCGGGTGATTGATCTTTTCCTTTAAACTTGGTGTATTGTTTATTTCTCTTTTCCCTTGAAGGTGATAATGAGAAGGACCATGAAGAGTCAGGAGAATCATTCCAAGGGTTCAGGCATGGAGACGTAATGGAGAAGCCTGCAATTCAAATGGAATTCCACAGGCAGGAGAGAAACCCCTCAAGTAATTGGAATAAGGAAAGCTCATCTTCCATTGAGGCTCACATGCAGGAGCTTCTTGAGGAAGGGGGAAAAATACAGAAGAAATATATGGGGAAAGGTGTAAAACTGTCCAAAGACACATTAGAGGTAAATGAACACTATCCATCCACATCCAAAGGACGAGATTATATACGCAAAGACAATGGAAAAAATTGCAATTGGGGTATCCCATTTTCTCAGGAAAATGGGTCTCTTACATCACAAAAAAAGTCTTCCCATCGGGGAGACTCTGGAGGATGGAAAGAGCTTCTGTGAAAGGAAGACTTTGACTGCTCAGGAAAGAAACCACAAGGAGAAGCCATATAAGTGCATGGACTGTGGTTCGGGATTCCATAAGATTGCATCCCTTCTAAGACATAAGATAATTCTCACATGTGATGCACAATATAAATGCATAGATTGTGGAAAGAGCTTCAACAAAGAGAGTAATCTTACATTCCATAAAATGATTCATATGGGGGAGAAGCCATTTAAATGCCTGGAGTGTGGAAAGGGCTTCAGTAGAAACAGTGTACTGAATCTCCATCAAAGGATCCACGCAGGGGAAAGGCCATTTTAATGCATGGAGTGTGGAAAGAGCTTCAGTATAGGAAGTGCCCTTACCATCCATAAGAGGATCCACACAGGGGAGAAACCATACAAATGCATGGAGTGTGGAAAGGGCTTCAGTAGATGCTGTGCCCTTACCATCCATAAGAGGATCCACATAGTGGAGAAAACATACAAATGCATGGAGTGTGGAAAGGGCTTCAGTACAAGCTGTTCTCTTACTGTCCATAAGAAAATCCACACACGGGAGAAGCCATTTAAATGCATGGAGTGTGGAAAGGGCTTCACGGCAAGCAGTGCACTTAACGTCCATAAGAGGATCCACACAGGGGAAAGGCCATTTAAATGCCTGGAGTGTGGAAAGAGCTTCTTCCAGCCTAGTGGCCTCATTCGTCATAAAAGGATCCACACAGGGGAGAAACCATACAAATGCATGGAGTGTGGAAAGGGCTTCAGTAGAAGCAGTGCCTTTACCGCCCATAAAAGGATCCACACAGGGGAAAGGCCATTTAAATGCATGGAGTGTGGAAAGGGCTTCACGGAACGCAGTGCCCTTACCGTCCATAAGAGGATCCACACCAGGGAAAAGCCATTTAAATGCATGGAGTGTGGAAAGGGCTTCACGGCAAGCAGTGCCCTTACCGTCCATAAGAGGATCCACACCAGGGAAAAGCCATTTAAATGCATGGAGTGTGGAAAGGGCTTCAGTAGAAACAATACCCTTATCATGCATAAGAGGATCCACACAGGGGAGAAACCATACAAATGCATGGAGTGTGGAAAGGGCTTCAGTAAAAGCCGTTCTCTTACTGTCCATAAGAAAATCCACACACAGGAGAAGCCATTTAAATGATTGCTGTGTAGAACATCTTTTAACCAGAGCTATCATCTTACTTACCATCAAAGGATCCACACAAGGGAGAAGAAGCCAAGATAAATGCATGGACTTTGGAGAGAGCTTTAGGACAAATGACCTAATTTCCCATACAAAGATACGCTTACGTGGGAACATGATGTTAATTCTAGAAAGTTACATTTATGAATTTTCCTATTTACAGAGACTGAACTTGGAAAGGAATTATTTTCTTAGTTTGACCCAATAGTCTAAACGAGGGATATGAATTTACTAACAAAAATGCAAACAATGGGTGTGTCATTTTAATTCTGACCTGGATTATTTATATTTAAGTACAATTTATTTATTTTCAAAAGTACCATTCCTACTCTCCACTTGTTTCTTCTTCCCATGTGATGATATTCAAAAGACTTTAAATTTCCCTATTTTCCCTCATTTTTCCCTTTCTGATTCATTAATAGACACCCAATTTATTAGAGTACTTTCCTCCATCCTCAGGAAAGTTGGAATGGTGCAGCCGAGAGATTGTAGGCCAGTGAAGGCGAACCTTTTAGGTCCCGATTGCCAAAACTATGTTTAATCAGTTCCATATTTCCTTTTATACTTCTGTTCTGCAGTTTCTTTTGCAGTTCACTCTCTAAATTTCTATGCCTTTCTTTCAGCTCTCTTATTTTTGGATTCTCAGTTTTTTTCTTCCTGGCTGTGGCTGATATTGTGACCCCTCTTATAAATGCCTTAGTTGTATCCCATAGGTTTTGTATGGATGTATCTCCTGGCCCGTTTTCTTTGAAGAAGAATCTTAATTCTTGGTTAACTCTTTTAATATATTCCTGGTCTTTTAGAATTGATCTATTGGGTAACCAATGATAACTGCCCTTTTGTTTTTTCCAAATAATCCTCATGGGATTGTGGTTAGCCCATAGATTGGGTTCTATATCTTTCTCCTTCACTTCTGAAATTATCTCCATCGGCAGCCAGACCATATCTATCCTTGACCAGGATTCGTGTCTATTCGAGTAGAAGGTATATTGCTTTCCCTCTGGACATCTTTCTCACCATACATCATACAGATTAAGTTCTTCAGCCATGACCTTCCGCTTCCGCTGCGGTACGCGACGGGCAGGCTTTGCTCGCCCCGCGCACTCCTGGTGGGCTCCCCTTTGATCGGGGGGGCACAGGACGCCCTGGAGGGGCTCCTGCCGAGGGGATGGCGTAGCGGGGGACCTCCTGTGTCGGCGGCGGCCAGGGGGGCTCCCCGCATCGCCCTAGGCATCGGGAGGCAAGAGGGGAGGCGCTGTGGCGTCTTCGTGTCAAAGGCAGCTGGAAGAAATTCAAGATTCGAAGGACGCAGTTGCTGTTTGGTGAGATGGAGATTCCCCCTGTTCCCTTTGATGAGTAAAGGAAAAAAAACTGTCGGCTCTTTAGAAAAGCTTTCAACTTGTGGCTGGGAAGTGTGATTGGAGGGAGGGGGATTCCCCCCCCCCTTGGACAAGCGGCTTTAAACTGTTTTGCTCCCTGCCCCCAGAAGAGGGGGGGGAGCCCTGGAATGGAATCACTCTCATAGCAAGTAGCAGATTTCCTTTACTGCAATTGCGAAAATGAGGTGATGATCTGTTTCTTTTGAAAACTTTGGAAACTTTTGCCTTTGGATCCCGGAGCTGGCAGGGCAAGATGGCACACTTCCGTTGTCTTCATGTACTTTGAGAATTTGACTCCACCCATACAAATTGCTGGCATTTTGCCTTTGTCTCTGTGACACTCAGAGAAATCTCATGTTACACTTTATCCTGGACTTGGAACAAAGGATTTTATTGCTTTATTGCCCAGGTCCCTAACTGTCTGGGCTTCCTGCCTCGCGATCTCTCTCAGCTAACCACCTTTCCAGTTGTTTCTTCTCTGTATTGCTACCTCCATTTCTGAGCTCTGATTACTACAATGCCACCTAAAAGACCACCACCGGGGAACCCGGGATTTGCGGGCTCCGCCCCAACATCCTCAACGTCCAGCCCCAGCGGACAACAGACACTGACTTCTTTGTTCCAGCCTAAGCCTTCGGAGGTGGACTTTCAACAAATGTTTCAACAACTCTTAAAGGGGCAGGAGGACTTAAAAACCAATTGAAGGAAATGAACGAACAGCTCAGAATAAAGACCGTGTGATCCAAAACTCACAGAGGCTGGAACTTTTGGAGGAGGGGACAGTTGAGATGCGGAGAGAGGTGAAAGTGGTCCAGAAAGGAAATCAAGAACTTGAGAACCACCAGATAAAAACGGAATTTGAACGGATGTCTTTTTTTCTTAGATTTCAAAATGTAATTGAGGCTGATGATGAAGATTTGAGGGATATTATGACAAATTTATTGGCTGAATATATTTAAAAAGACAGACAACAGATGGGGTGGGATATGGACCTGGTTTATAGAGTAAACTCAGCATATGCTAGAACACACAACGTTCCAAGGGAGGTACACATTAAATTTCTTAGAAACACCACAAGAGACGAAATTCTGAGTGCACAAAGGGGACAAGCGTTAAAATACAAGGATAGAGAAATAGCCATTCTGAAACAGATCCCAAAGAAAGTTAGAGATAAAAGAAAAAACTACTCGCACCTAGCGAAGAAGTTATACCAGAAAGGGGTGTGGTTTAAATGGCTTTTTCCAGAAGGTATGTTAATATTCTGGGAGGACACGAGAGTTAGAATTAATACAACTATTGAGGCTGAGGCCTTTATGGAAACAAATAAAGTCCTCCTAGATAAACCTGATGACACTACACCGGACATACAGGACACGGGAGGTGCCGGAGCTCTGCCAGGGGGGGGAGAAGAGGCAACACTGAGAAAACTCAGATCACAGAAATGAACTTGAAAATCTGTTTGATATAAAATGATTGAAATTATTCTAAGATAAAAGTTTATATGCTGACAAAATAATAAGTAACAACAATCTAATGTATTAACAAATGAAAGTTATGAGAATGGGGGGGGGGGCATCTCCTGCATAATGTAACTGTCAAAATTTGTATTTCATCCACTACCCCTTTCCTTGTATATTCTTTTTAAAACCAATAAAATTTTGTTTAAAAAAAAAGTTTAAGTTCTTCAGCCATTTGGAAGAATGACCTTGGGAAAGTTCTCCTAGCTCCTTTTCTCTTCTTTCCACTTTTATAGTCCCGTTTCGGGTCAACTATAGCATTGAAGTCACCCAGTAAACAAACATTTTCATTTCCCATCTCTTGAATAATGCTATATAGTCTATGATAGAAATTTTCCTGGTCTTCATTAGGTGCATATATTACAACCAGTGACACCTTTTTTTGGTTTAACATTATTTCTACGATTAATATTCTCCCTTCCTCATCATGATAAATTAGTTTAGTCTGGATTGTGTCTTTGACATATAATGCTATTCCTCTTTTCTTTTGGTTAGCTAGTGCCGTGTAAAGTTTACCCAATCTAGGACATTCTAAGATCTGGATCTGTCTTTTAGTCATATGGACCTCTTGCATTGCAATTATATCATAGTTCAAATGTTATAATTTATTAAATATTGTTTTCCTCTTCTGGGGTAAGTTTAGACCATTAATATTCAATGATAGAATCTTGATTTCTCCCGACATACTTCTATGTGTATTTAGGTCGTGTGCTTCTTGTTGCCCTTATTTCTCTCACTTCCTTTGGTTCTTCCCCTTTTTCGTCTAGAACGACTTCTTTCTCCTTTCCTGTCTCCACTGGTTCCTTTTCTCTTCTTATCTGTGCCCTGGGTCCTTGCCTCCTTGCTCCCGACTGTTCTCCTTCGTCTTTCTCATCCTCCTGCCCAACAAGAGTATTGTAAAAATCTTGGGACTTCCGGTTCCGGCGGCCACGGCGACAGGCAGATCGCTGCCTGCTCCAGCTCTCCCGGTGGGCTTCCCCCGCTTCTGGGGGGGCACAAGACGCCTTGGAGGGGCGTCTTGCCGAAGGGACGGCTCGCGGAGGGTCCTGGCGTCGGCGGCGGCTGGCGGGGGCTCCTCCGCTTCGTCCTAGGCATCGGGGAGCCGTTTTGGAGGACGTGCGTGCGCGCGCGCCTCGCCCCATGCCGATCGGAGAACATACTTCCGAATGAAGCAGCGGCAGTATGGTGAGAGGCTTCCTTTCTACATTCCTTCTCTTTTGAATTGATGGACTTTTCAGCACTTTTAAAAAGTTAAACTTTCGGACTCTTGCTAGAGGTGTGGCTAGAGGGAGGGGGATTTCCCCCCCTCCCTTGGACAAGCGGCTTGAAAAGACTTTCCTTCCATCCCCAGAAAGGAGGAGGGGGGAGAGCCAACTAATGATGCCTCACCCTTATAAAAGTGATTTTCATTGGATTTAGCTCCAGAACTTATGGATGAACTGAGAACTTTTTGAACTTTTAAAAATTCTACTATGCCTCTGAGCCCAAAGCTGGCAGGGCAAGATGGCACACTTCCGTTGTCTTCATGAACTGTGAAACCTGACTCCACCTTTAAAATTCAGGCTTCCGGTCTTTGTCTCCGAGTCACCCAGAGGAATCTCTTGTGGATTGTTATTTTCTAAACTCTTTGGAGAAAAAAACTTTCATCTATTGCTAGAGTGACTAAAGAAACCCCCATCTGTTTGGATCCTCTGCCTCCTGAACTCGCCTGCCTGCTCTACCTCTCCAGCTGCCCAGTCTCTACTCTGACTGACCTCCCTGCTTCATAAACCATGTCTCCAAAAAGACCACCTCCTGGAAAGCCTGGCTTTGCTACTTCTGCCCCAACGTCTGCAACGTCTAGTCCAGCTACACAGTCAAAGATATCAGAACTGATGCAACCCAAGACTACAGAGATAGACTTCCAACAAATGCTTCAACAAATCTTACAGGGCCAGGAGGAAATTAAGAAACAGTTAAGGGAAATGAAAGATGAAATTAAACAGAACCAAGCCCAAATCTTTAAGAATTCACAGAGACTGGACCTTGTGGAGGGTGGGGTGGCAGAGGCGAGGGGGGGGGGGTAGAGGCTTTACAGAAGGGGAACAAAGAACTTGACATCCAACAAATGAAAGCAGAGTTTGAAAGAATGTCCTTTTATCTTAGATTTCAAAATGTAATAGAAGCAGATGGGGAAAACATAAGGGACATTATGACTAATATTTTAGCTGAATACATACACAAAGATAAACAGCAGATGGAATGGGAGATAGATCTGGCTTATAGAGTGAATTCAGCATATGCCAGAACACATAATGTACCCAGAGAGGTTCATATTAAATTTCTTAGGAAAACCACAAGAGATGAAATTCTGGGTGTACAAAGGGGGCAAACACTGACATACCACGACAGGGAGATAACCATTCTGAAGCAGATTCCCAAAAAAATTAGGGAAAAAAGAAAAAATTATTCGCAATTGGCGAATAAATTATACCAGAAGGGGGTGTGGTTTAGATGGTTGATGCCTGAAGGTATGCTGATATTCTGGGAGGAGACAAGAATCAGAATTAATACACCCATAGAGGCACAGGCCTTTATGGAAAAAAATAAAGCGAACCTAGAAAAAATAGATGATACTACAACGGTCATACAAGACACGGGAGGGGCCGGAGCTCTGCCAGCGGGGGGTGAAGGGGCAACACCAAGAAAGCTCAGATCACAAAAATAAATAAGAAAACCACAATGTTATAAACAGACCGAAAGTATTAATGAATTTATAACTAGACTATATATTATAATTATATAAATTGACTGAAAAGTATTATTTCTAGAATTAATATGCTGAATTTTTTTTATGATTATGCAATAAGGTTTGATATCTCGATGTAACCTAGGAGTCTGGAGGGAGGGGGCGTCCACCACACTTGCAACTGCCAAAATTTGTACTATTCCACTTACCTTTTTCCCGTATAAACGTTTTTAAAAAAACCAATAAAACTTTTTGAAAAAAAAAAAAAAAAAGAGTATTGTAAAAATCTTCCGCTTGTTCCATTGTGTCTATTCTAAATCTTCTATCTCTCCAAGTTACCAGTACGCCCTCCGGCATCAGCCATCTAAAGTTAATTTCAAATTTGTTCAGGACAGATGTTAAAAATTGATAGGGCCTTCTTAATTCTCTAATTCTCCTCGGTACCTGTTTTAGAACTGTTAGTTGTCGTTGGTTGTAAATTATCGGGTTGTCTCTTGTTCTATTTAGCACCTCGTCACGTATTGATTTTTTTACAAACTTTACATGAACTTCTCTTGGCAAATTATTCTTTTTTCCGTAGTTTGTCTGTATTCTATACGTCTCGTCGATCTCACTTGCCATCTCATCCTTTTTTATTCCCAAAGCCTTTGCCATAAGGTCTGCCATCGTGTCTGATAAATACTCGCCTTTTTCTTCCTTTACGTTCTGGAACCGTAGGAATTGGGCTGCTTTCTCTGATTCTAACGGAGGACCGTTAACTCAAGTTCCTTGTTTGCCTGGATGAGCCTAGAACTCAGCTGCTCTATTTTTTCATCCTCCTTTTTCAACCTTCCTTCTATTACATTTATTCTTTGTTCGTGTTTATTGATCTGTTCCTGGAACTTCTCAAATTTATCGTCCATCTTCTGCATTCTCTCCTTTAATTCTACAGTATCACTCCTTATTTCTCTAATATCCTTTTTAAGTTCTTCGTGATTTTTAGCCATTGCCTCCTGCATAGTCTGTAATATGCAATTCCTGAGTTGAATTGAATCTTTCTCTCTGAAGCATATCCTCCGAAGATCTTTGGTTCGAAGGACTGGCAGCCGCTAGGGATGGCTGGGATGCTGGCTTCCTCCCCATGCCAATTTTCATTAAATTTGTACTACTTTTCATTTTTTAGAAGAATTGGATCTCTACTTTAATTTTTCTCCAGAACTCCCACTTTCTTCTCTCCCTCGTAACTTTCTCCAGTCCTCTTTCTTTCTTTCTTTCTTTCTTTCTTTCTTTCTTTCTTTCTTTCTTTCTTTCTTTCTTTCTTCCTTCCTGTCCCTCCCTCCCTCCTTCCTTCCTTCCTTCCTTCCTTCCTTCCTTCCTTCCTTCCTGCCTACCTTCCTTCCTTCCTATCCCTCTCCTCCCTTTCCCTCTCCTCTTCCCTCTTCCTCTACTCAATTATCAATTTTAAATAATGATAGGGGGTAGTAAACTCTATATATCGATAAGTTCGTATGTTATGTGAGAACAGCTGTCATAGGATAGGGAGAGAGTGAGAGAGACTTATCAATTTATCACTGTATATATATGTGTGTGTATGTCACACTTATAATACTCCAAAGTTTCTATTAATCTATTAATCTATTTTATTAACTTAATAAAATCTAAGAGTAAATTGCTTATAGTTATTACTTATATTGTGATCAAACAATCTCCTAAATTAATCAGTACTAGTGCCAATAATATCGAAAAGAGTTAGGATTAATAATCTTACAGCAATAACAATAACAAAAACAGTATATTCCTTTGATGGTAGTATTATAACATTAATTCCTATTTTTTAAGTTCAACCTTAGATGCTTCCCTCCTGTGTTGGATAATTATATGAGAATGTTCTGGGTTCCCCTGCTCCGATAAATCTTCTTTCTCTCTCTCCAGTTGTTTCTATTAGTAGTGTCCAAAGATTAGCCTCAATAAACTCTAGTAGTCAGCTCTCTTGTTATCCAGAGAAGATAGTCACCAAAATTCCTGTTTTCTCTTAAGGTATTAAGAGGGGGGGAAATTCCAAATTTCGCCAGTAGATGTCACTCTTCCACTCATCCAGAAGCTAACCAACTGCAGGCTATCCACAGATATATGTTGCAAAGTTATAAGTTAATATTGTATTATTACCTAAGGCGGACACAGACCAGGTGTTTATACAAAACTACAGACCAATCTCA
The DNA here is from genome assembly GCF_964273705.1 of Natrix helvetica. Lineage (NCBI taxonomy): Eukaryota > Metazoa > Chordata > Lepidosauria > Squamata > Natricidae > Natrix > Natrix helvetica. The sequence continues at coordinate 339,169,399 of NC_138548.1, forward strand.
CTGCTAAATGCAGATTACAAAATCTTTGCCTCAATAATAGCAGAAAGGTTGAAAAAATTTCTTACATCATTCATCCATACAGATCAAAACGGATTCCTCCCCAGAAGACAAATTAAAAACAATATGAGAATTATGTTGAACATTCTTGAATATTGTGAAGTGCACAATGAAAAACAGGTTGCACTAATCTTTCTCGATGCCCAAAAGGCATTTGATAATGTCAACTGGAAATTTTTGCACCAACAATTAGAATACATGGATTGTGGGGATAAATTTATAAACACGATCAGAGCAATTTATACAAACCAAAAAGCCAAAGTAATAATCAATGGTGAATTAACACAAAGTATTGTAATCCAGAAAGGTACAAGACAAGGTTGCCCCATCGCGCCTGCTGTTTATACTAACCCTAGAAGTACTAGCCATGAATATACGTAAAGAGGTACAGATAAAGGGACTAGAAATCAAAAATGAGCAATTTAAGTTACAGGCCTTTGCGGACGATCTAGTGTTTGTGCTAGAAGATCCTATAAAGTCTGGTACGAAACTCATTGAGGAATTGACAGAGTATGGGAAAATAGCGGGTCTAAAGATAAATATGACAAAGACCAAAATGCTGACTAAAAATATGACATCAAAAACAAAAGAGGAGTTAACGAAGAAATTGGGTATCCAAATTGTCAAAAAAGTTAAATATCTTGGTATATATTTATCTGCGAGGTGTGTGACCATCAAAGAAGATAATTATACTTATTTGATTAATAAAACTAAGAAAGATCTAGAAAGATGGAAAAACCTACAACTGTCCCTGATGGGCAGGATCGCAGTTATAAAAATGAATATATTACCAAAATTTATTTTCCTATTTCAGAATATTCCCATTAAATTAGAAAAAGGTGTCTTCAAGGATTTCAATCAATTGGTTTTGAAATTTATTTGGCAGGGAAGAAAACCAAGAATAAAACTTAAGGCTATGCAAGACACTAAGAAAAAGGGAGGATTTGGCGTACCAGATTGGGAACTCTATTATACTGCGGCCATACTAAAATGGCTAAGGGAATGCATAATGCTGAGAAATAAAAGATTACTCAAATTGTAAGGCCATGACCTCCAAGCAGGCTGGCATGCCTTCCTCTGGTATGAAAAAGGATCTGCACACAAATATTTTAGTAGACATTACATCAGACAATCTCGGTTACTAATATGGAACAAAATTAAACATGACTACTATACCAAAATACCTATTTAGCTATCTACGATGGAAGCATACATATACCCAAATTTAATCAACATGGAAAATATAGTCACATATAAAGAGTTATTGAACAGGCAGGGGGAGATCAAAACCAGATCAGAATTGACATCACAAGGAGTACAAGTAGAATGGTGGTCTTATTTACAGATACAATCAGGGTATGCACAGGATAGGAAGAACGAAGGTATTGCCAAAGACTACACAATATTAGATAAACTGTTGATACAGACAGAAAACAGACTGATCAAAGTGCTGTATAGATTCTTGTTGGAATATAAACTAGAGGAGGAACATGTCAAAGAAACCATGGTCGCCTGGGCGAAAAATTTCGGTTACAATGTGGAATTGGCTAAGTGGAAAAAACTTTGGATATTTAATCAGAAACTAACATTGGCTACGGCGTATAAAGAAAATCTTTATAAGATGTTCTACAGATGGCATCTCCCTCCAGCACAACTTTCCAAAATGTTCAAAAATCTGGCCCCAAAATGTTGGAAGTGTAAAAAAACACCAGGCACTTTCTATCATATGTGGTGGACGTGCAATGAGGCAAAAAAATATTGGAAAATGATTCAATCATGGTTAGAACAAATGGTGGGAGAACAAATTATGTTTAAACCAGAAACTTTTCTCCTAGGCATAATACTGGAGGGGTTTAAGAAAGATACACTTTATTTAATTATACATATACTAACTGCAGCGCATAACCTATGCACAGTATTGGAAAAAAGAAAATACACCATCAGAGCTTGACACAATCAGAAAAGTGTTGGCTTGTGCAGAAGCAGATAGGCTCACTCTTGAACTTAAAAATAAAGGGGAATCAGAATATTTTGAAGTATGGAAGAGATTTTATGATTGGTATAAGACAAGATGACAAGACTGGAACAAATGTATATATTATGATTCGACAGAAGGACAGACAATGTATTAAGTAGATTAACTGTTAATGGTTGAAACTAGCTGTACATAATGTGAATGTATGATCACTCCGACTCCGTGGTATTGCATTGTTTTAAATGTAAAAATAATAAAAATATTTTTTTTTAAAAAAAGGAATTGCGACATTGCATTAACAGTGACAAGTAAGAGGTTTTCTACATTTGATTTTTCATGATTTGAGGGAATTGCCACATGCACATCAATGTACAGTGAGTGAGAAGATCTGAAAGGATGATGGATTCCTCTTTCTCTGATGAAAAGCTCCCACCCCCCAAAGCATGTGCAAAATCTTTTTTCAAGCATTACGGCCATACTTTGCTCCTCTAAAGTGTGATGAAGACTAAGAAGTTGTCTAAATCTGATTTTTAAAAAAATTAAATATCAATGGTATTGTTACTTTTTGGTCATGTAATATGCTCTTTTACTCTTTCGTTGTATTAAAAATATAGTAATATTCCAATATTTGTAAATATTTGGATGGGGGCATAGTCTGGATTTTAGAGGCTCGTGTTGGCTTGAATTTGCTTTTTCAGTGCTGATATTTGAGGCCTCCTTGAATCTCTAGAGATTCAAATTAGGCTCTATGGAAAGCCAGGGTGGTTGCTGCTCTTAATCCTCGACCCTCCAGATAGAAAGAGGGCCGGGGCACCCCCCCCCCTTCATCAGGGAGCTCCGTAGTCGTACGGAGCTCAGAGGTCAGCAGCCATTCCCTTGGAATTCTTGGATGACTTAGATGAGGGAATAGAAGGGGTACTCATCCAATTTCCTGATGATACTAATCTGGCAGGAATAACCAACACCCCAGACGACAAGCTCAGGATCCAGAAAGATCTTGACTGACTTGCACAATGGGCCCTATCCAACAAAATAAAAGTTAATATGGAGAAAATCAAGGTTTTGTACCTGGACAGGAAAAACCAAAGGTACAAGTACACATTAGGTGAAACCTGGCTCAAAAACAGTAACTGTGAGAGGGGCCTTGGAGTCCCAGTGGACAATCACCTAATCATGAGTCAGCAAGTGTGTGGCAGCTGCCAAAAAAGCTAATCTAACCCTTGGTTGTATAAACGGGCATAAAATCAAAACAACCTGAAGTATTAATACTGATTTATGAAGACTTAAGTAAGACTACACTTGGAATGCTGCATCCAGTTTTGGTCACCACATTGCAAATAAGATGTTGAGACTTTGGAAAAAATGCAAAGAAGAGCAACTAAAATGATTAAATACCTGACAGGATTGGGGTTAGGCTAGTCTAGACTACAGAAAAGCTAGGGGGATCATCATAGTAGTATTCCAGTATTTCAGTGACTACCACAAAGAGGAAGAGGCCGTTTTCAAAAGCACCAGAGGACAGAACAAGAAACAATGGAGAGAAGCAACCTGGAATTAAGGAGAACCTTCCCAACAGTGAGGAAAATAAATTGGTTGAACAGCTTGCCTTCAGAAGTTGTAGGTGGTTCAACACTGGAGGTTTTTAAGAAGAGACTGGACAGTCACTTGTCTGAAATGGTACCTGATTTCCTGCTTGAACGGGGGACTGGAGTAGAATACCTCCAAGGTCCCTTCCAGCTCTCTTCTCATTCCATCTAGAAACTTCAATGTGCTAGAGACACCACTGGTTTTCTTAAGTAGACTGTTTTTTGAATAGTTTGTTGATTTTTATTTTCGCTGGTTGTTCTTATTTTACAATGCCTTGTAGGGAGGGAAGCAAACAGTGGGTTACCCCAGGGTTCTGCCTGAGATGCAGTTCTCTCCAAAATCTTAATTAGCAATATAGATGGGGGAAATAGAAGGAAACTCATAAAATTTGGGGACAACAGCAAGCTAGAGTGAACAGCTAACGCTTTAGAAGATAGGCTCAAGGTCCAGAAATATCAACGATTTGAACGCTGGGCCCTATCCAAAATTATGCAGTTCAGCTTTTAAACAGGCAGGAAAATAATAAAAGTACTTTTATGGAACAGGAGATATCTGGATCAACAGCGGTAACTTTAGAAATATTGCAAAGAAGAACAACAAAGATGATTAGGGGGCAGGAGACTAAAACATTAAGAACACAAGGGATGGCGCAAGAGGAGCCTTCCAATACTTGAGATGCTGTCACAGAGAAGATGTCAACCTATTTTCCAAAGCACCAATGTTAACATAAGTAATAGATGAAAACTTATCAGATAACTCCGGCCTAGAACCTGTGGAAAGTTATCACCCAGCCCTCTCCCAGGAAAATGAAATATCTGATGTAATGAAATGCCATAATACAAATTTACTCAAAATTTAGAATATCTCACACAAAAATGAAGTAATAATGGTTATAGTTAAATAAATGTTTAACAATGATAATAACTGCGTACATACTGTATATATCAGATTGATAATACAAGATTCTATATAAATTGTAAGTGAAGACTATGGTGAGGATGTACAAAAGTTTTGTAACCAATCGACATACTGTACGAACCTGGAAGATGGTGTTTTATGTTTGTGCTTGTTTGTTTAAAAATTTAAAAAATGGATTTATTAAAAAAACAAAAAAAAATAAAAAATAAAAAGATATAAATAAAAAAGAGACAAGAAAAAAAAAGAAAATGAAATATCCTAGGAAATATTGAAAAGGCAGAATATTATATTTTCTTGGATGTGAAAAGGAAGAAACATGTTTTAAATTGAGAATAGCTCCCTGTAGCTTCCTGCCCCCGACCCACTTTGTCAATAGGCTATTAAGAAGGCCAAACCAGTCCCTTTACATAATAAAGAGTTCCCCCCTTCAGCTCCAGTGGGATGGGATTAAGGCATGATAATATTAGCACTTTACTCAACTGACCACATGGCATCTGAGAACTCAACCAAACCTGGATTCAAAATGCAGCCTTGAGAGTTGCCCCTGCATGGCCCCATGGGAGTCTGACAACCAATCAGAACACAAGCTCAAGATCAAAGGCCAGAGAGGGTATAAAACCAGGGACTCAGCATCTCAGTCTTTCCTTTTCTTCTTCTCCACCAACATTGAAGCATGTGATCACCTTTTCTGTTCAGGACTCAGGCCATGTGGTCCTGTCCACCATTAAAACCATCTTTCCAAGCAGCCTCCATGTCTCCAATGTCTTTTTCCCCACTTGGAGCAGAACCCAGAAGGACATTTCTTTCAAGAAACCAAAGAGAAATTTCCTGACAGAGCAATTAACTAGTGGAACAGCTGGATTCCAGATGTTTTTGGTGTTCTGTCACTGCAGCTTTTCAAGAACACATTGGACAGGCGTAATTCTGCAATGGTGTGGGGTTTCCTGCTGGAGCAGGGAATTGGGCTAAACAACACGCAAGATTCCTTCCAACTATGTTACTGGGTATTTTGAATCTCTTGAGTAAGAAGAAGGCTGAATCCGATTTCTTCTGGGTCCCTTCGCTCCCTGTATAAAAGGATGTAGCTTTCTACAGGAACCCTTCTTAAAAGTGAAAGGGGGCACATGGGTGTAACTCTGTCAGAAGCAATTGGATAAAGAAGGGTTATGGATAGGGAGGAAAACAACCTCTTCCTTTCTGGGCCCTGATGGAAAAGGCACCGTTTCCACCCTTTGCATAAGCCCCTTCCATGCACGCAGGAATCCGCCAGGTGTGTCCCTCTAAAACGAGAACCGGACGCCGTGCGATTCCCCATTCGGCCACTGGAGGCGATAATCAGAGGCGATTTACCATAGGAGAATTGGAGGGAAGTGACCTCACTGGATCTGACGTCTCTATTTAACCCTTTGAGCTTCGCAGGAGAACTCCAGGTGGGCAGAGTAAGTGGCTGTTTGTGTGTGTGTGTGTGAGTCTCCACGTGCAAATGGGGAGGGGGGAACAGGGGGTGCTGGTGCTAGAGAAGGAAGGGAGAGAAGCCCCCATGCAGGTTCCATCTTCGGAGTCCAGAGGGTGGGAGGGGTGGGAGGGCCCGGGATCCCATGTTCCCCTGCCGCCCCTCTTCATGCAGGTGCCAGGCAGAGGGAAGCGGTGCTCAGGATGAGCCGCGTTGCCCCAGGAACAAATCCCCAGAGAGGAGGGAGGGTCCCGGGGGAATCCTCCGCCCCCCCCCCATAGCCTGGAATAAGCTCCGAGGTCGGAGAAGGGGAGAGCCTGCAGGGGAAATCTGGAGCAGGGAATAAGAAGATGGTTGCAAGGGAGGAGCTGCAGGAGATTCTGCCCGCCTTCTCCTTAGGTGCTGCAGGGGACTAAAATTGGGTTGGATCCCCAGGAGTTCAATTTCTCTTGGGAGCGTGAGTGAACCAGCACATCACTAACCCCAGGTGTCTCATGTGAACAGCTGCTTAGCCTGTTTGGGTTTGGGGTATTTTTGTGAACTTACCTGCATGTAGTTGTGTGATTTGGCTCTCCAAAAGCAAACCCTGAAGAAAGGGAACATCCAAGCAGGTTCATTTTTTAAAAAAGTGAACTTTCCTGGTTTAGAGTTTGGCATCTTGGGTAAAACCTTCTTTGTAGGTAAATGCAGACCTAGGTTTTTATAAAGCAAGCCCAACTTTGTGAGAAGAAAAGAAATTGAAACACTGATCCCACATGCATTTATTCAGTGTTCCAAGTCCTTGATGGAAATCAATCTCAGGTTTTGTACAAACACATATTACTGCACAAGGGCAAACTGTTCAATGCCTCTGCAATCCTGTACTAGCTCGGAAAAACATATCTTTCCATTGGAATGTTCTTAATCCACCACATTCTTTTAATCTCACATATAGGACTTGGAAACCACTTGTACTACTTTTCTGGGAGGCAAAAAATTGGACAGAGGTGGCTGAAAGTCTTCCCTGACCTGTAGCTACAGGAATTGGCAAGATTCCCTGGGACCCATTTGAAGTTGCAGGAAGAAGAAAGAATGAAAAGCCACTCTTTAGAGAATAAGGAAATTGGAAAAGGCCCTTTGGGTGTCCAGCCTGGGAGCTATGAAGAGATCTGGGCAAGAACTGGGCAGAAGATCCTGGAGGAGACAACCATCCTTTCAGAAGTTCAGCCATGGAAGTTCAGGAGCTTCCAGCACCAGGAGGATGAAGGACCGCGAGGACTGTGCAGCCAACTCCATTCCTTTTGTAGTCAATGGTTGAGACCAGAAAAGCACACAAAAGCACAGATACTGGACCTGGTTGTTTTGGAACAGTTCTTGGCTCTTCTGCCCCTGAACATTGAGAGCTGGGTACGAGAGTGTGGAGCAGAGACCAGCTCCCAGGCGGTGGCCCTGGTGGAAGGTTATCTCCTGAGCCAGGTGGTGGAGCAGAAGGAGAGGATTGACTGGCAGGTGAGAGACCTTCTAATCTAATGCACTAAATCTAACAGTGGGTTTAAATTCTTAACTCATGCCTGCCAGAGTTCTTTGGCATCTGTTATACATGGAGATACTGTACTTCTAATTCTTGTAGGACCTTGTTCTTTTATTTGTGATAGTCGTTCCTTTCCTAATTTCCAGCCTCACGGATGGACTTCCAGGGCCTTGGAGGGGTGTTCACAGAAGAAGAATCCACTTTTGATGTGTATTGTCCATTGATTCTTCTTGTTGTTTCCTGCCTACTTTTTCAAGTCCTTCATGGTGGAGATCAGAGATCCTGAGGAAAGGAGGCATCCTTCAAGTTCATCTCTGGAAATGATTTTCAGGAGGATCTCTCAGGAGGATCTAAATATGGACATGACTGGAGGTAATCTAAAGCTCTCCCGTTCCCCAGGGAGATCTCAGGTGTTTCATCTTCTCTAGGCCTTCTCTTCTATAGAACTTCTACATTATGAATTATACAGTGTAAATTCTGTCTCCCTCATAGGGAAGAATAGAAGGAAGTTGACCCTTCCTGATGGTGGAACTGAAAGAATGGTTGAAACTCCAGTTCAAGTAAGAGGAAATTAATTTCTTAGATTTGTATGCTCCCTTTCCTTCAGAAAGTCAAGCTGATGTACGTAGACAGTCTCCTTCCATTTTTCCTTCTTTTTTGGGTTGGCTTATTTTTGTGTTCCTGAGCAAGATTGAAAATTGAAGTAGATTCCCTTTAGGAATATTTTATTAAAACCACCACTTTAAATAACTGCTAATTGCTTCCTATTATTATTATTGTTAGAATTGTACTTATGCTAATTACTCACTTTTCAAATAACCCTTGTTTGTAACTGTTTGACTTGGATTTGTGCAAGGATGCAGAAAACTGTCTAAATATTCAGATTGGCAATTCCGCGGCTGTCAAGCCAGCATACCACACCGTAATGCAATGAGTGAGGATGCTTTCTATTGTGGACCGGTAGAAGGAGGTCATCAGTTGTGGTTCCACTTTATTTTTTCACAAGACCCTGAGGAGTCTGGCTTCCCATCATGCACTTGACTTGAGTGTGCAGGCTGATTGGCAAATGGGTGTGTTTGTCTGTCTGCCCACTAGATGGAGAAAGAGAGCAACAACAGTATAAACTTACCGCATTTTTTGGAGTATGAGACGTACCAGAATATAAGACCCACCAAGGTTTTGAAGAGGCAAATGTTAAAAAAAAGTGGGTAGGTAGATGGAGAGAGTGAGTACGTAGATTGGTAGATAAAGGGATAGAGAGAGAAATAGAGAGAGAGAAATACAGTAGGTAGGTAGGGGGGAGAGAGAGAAATAGAGAGAGATAGAGAGAGAGAGAAATACAATAGGTAGGGAGAGAGAGAGAGAGAAAGTAGGTAGGTTGGTAGGTAGAGTGAGAGGGAGAGAAAGTAGGTAGGTAGGGAGGGAGAGAGAGAGAATAGGTAGGTAGGTGTTTCCACGTGTATTTTTTTTTAAAACAAAGTTTTATTGGTTTTTTGGTGTTTTACAAAAGGAAAAGGTATGGGGAAAGTTACAAATTGTGGCAGCCGCAAACTGCGGTAGGTATACCCCCCCTCCAGACTCATGGTGTACATTTGCATAGCATTCAAATATTACATAATAACATATAGTCAGTGTGGTACATTCATTAATAATTTCAATCAATTTATGTCATGTGGATTTTCTTACTTATTTGTGTGATCTGAGCTTTCTTGATGTCGCCCCATCTCCCCCCGTTGGCAGTGCTCCGGCCCCTCCCGTGTCTTGTGCATCTACTGGGATGTCTTCTGGTTTTTCTAGGAGTAGTTTATTTTTTTCCATAAAGGCCTGCGCCTCTATGGGTGTATTAATTCTGACTCTTGTCTCCTCCCAGAATATTAACATACCTTCAGGCAGCAACCAACGAAACCACACCCCCTTCTGGTATAATTTATTTGCCAATTGCGAATAATAATTTCTTTTCTCCCTCACTTTCTTGGGGATCTGTTTCAGTATGGTTATCTCCTTATCTTTGTATGTCAGGGCTTGTCCACTTTGTGTATTCAGAATTTCATCTCTTGTGCTTTTCCTAAGAAATTTAATGTGTACCTCCCTGGGGACATTGTGTGTTCTAGCATATGCGGAGTTCACTCTATAAACCAGGTCTATTTCCCACCCCATCTGTTGTTTTTCTTTCTGGATATACTCAGCCAAGATAGTTGTCATGATGTCCCTTATGTTTTCATCATCTGTCTCCATCACATTTTGAAACCTAAGATAAAAGGACATTCTCTCAAACTCTATTTTCATTTGTTGGGTGTCAAGCTCTTTGTTTCCCTTCTGCACGCCCTCCACACACCCCCCCCCTCATCTCAGCCGCCCCCTGCTCCAAGAGATCCAGTCTCTGTGAGTTCTTATTAATTTTTTCCTGGTTCCCTCTAATTTTTTCTATCATCTCCTTCAGTTGTTTCTTTATTTCCTCTTGTCCCTGTAGAATTTGCTGAAACATTTGATAAAACTCCAAGTCCGTAGTTTTAGCTTGTTTGAAGGCTGTCAATGTTGATTGTGTGCTCGGACTTGAGGTTGCAGATGTCGGGGCAGAGGCAGCAAAGCCAGACTTTCCAGGAGGTGGTCTTTTAGATGTCATTGTTAGTAATAAAGAGTCCAGTCAGTATAGAGAAGAATCAGTCAGAGCAGTAGAGCAGCCAAGGGAGACCGGGGGGTAGAGAGACCAGGCACAAGGGAACTCTCTAATCACCCTGGCAGGGAACAGACGTTTTTCACTCCAGAAAGTTCAAAAACAAACAATCCACAAGAGAATTATCCAAATAGCACGGAGACAAAGACCGGAAGCCTGAAGCTAAGAGGTGGAGTCAAGTTCACCTTTCATGAAGACAACGGAAGTGTGCCATCTTGCCCTGCCAACTTCGGGTACTGAGGCAACAAATAAAGTTTTCAAAATTCAAAGTTCCCACGCCTTCCAGATCCCATTGTCTTAAAACCTAAAGGTTTAAATCTGAAGATCCATTTAGTTGGAGTGTGACCTCTTTGGTTTGGCTCTCCCCCTCCTCCTTCCCTTGGGGCTACGAGCATGTTTGTTTCTAGCCGCTTGTCCGAGGGGGGGGGAAATCCCCCTCCCCTCCAGCCGCACCTCTCCAAATTAGCCAAAAGTTCCAATTAACACAACTGACGAGTTTTAGAGTTGGTGATAGGTATGAAGGGAGTCTTCACCTCACCGCATCGCCGCCGCGTCCTCAGCTTTCTTTTTTTCTTCCGGACAGCCTCGCATCGAAGACGCTTCAGTGCGTCACCCCTTTGCGCTCCTCGGTGCCTGGAGCGAAGCGAGAGCCCCCCGACGTCCGCTGCAGGGGTCCTCCCGCCGCGCCGCTCCTCCGGCAGAACGCCTATTTGGGGCGTCCTGCGCCCCCCAAGGGGTGGGGAGCCCACCGGGGATGCGCGGGGCGAGCAGTCTCTGCCCGTCGCCGTCAGCCGCCGGAACCGGAGGTTTTTCCACGTGTATTTATCCATGTGCTGGAGAAGGAAATTGCTGAAAATTTGCAGCACCTAAGACTTTGTTTCTGCTGGCACAGTACTTGATCAATGAAATTCACATCAATCACTCTAACTAAAGAGCTTTCCAAAAGGAAAAAAAAAGTTTTAGCACTCTGCAAACCTCCCAAAAACTTCCTTTTTTTACAGCAATCCCCCCCTTTTTAAAATAATGCAGGAATAGCCTTTAGGGGACTTGATGAGTGCTCCTGAGGGGGGGGGGGGGCAAAAATAAGTAAAAAATGGCCCGTTGTTTATACATTTCTGCCTTCCTCAGCCCCCAGGAGCTCTTTGAAAGCCTCCATAAGGCTATGCACGCCCATTTTGGTGAAGAGGCGAGGCATCAGGAGGCATTCGGTGTATAAGACGCACCCAGATTTTCAGCCTCTTTTTTGAGGGAAAAAGGTGCATCTTATACTCTGAAAAATACATATATACCACAATGTATATTTATATATTCTGGCATAACACTACCCAAAACATTTCTTCAATCCAAACATTTTCTCACATAAACCCTGGAATGCTACTTAGCAGAGCCAATTACCTTAGTGCATAGCATTACTTCGGGAATTTGTAAGCGATAGGAGCTTTTTTAAAACAATACCTCCTGGGCCTTCTGTGTACTCTCTTTCCCCGTCAGGAGGGCCTTGTCTCCTTCGAGGAGGTGGCTGTGTATTTCTCCGAGGAGGAATGGTCTCAGCTGGATCCTGGCCAAAAAGCTCTGCATTGGGAAGTCATGATGGAAAATTACAGGAACGTGGCCTCTCTTGGTAAGGGTGTTTCCTACTCTGCAGACAGAGAATTCAGGAAGACGTTTTGTAGTTGGATACCTCTGGCTGTTTCTCATTTTAAAAATCTCGAATTGTTATCCTCTTTGGAGAGGAAGCAGGTAGAAACATGCCATTCTCCTGCTCCTAGGAAGGAAATAGATCCATGACATTCTCTTTAGATGCATCCTGTGCCATTTCACATCTGATGTATTTTCTATTTCTATTTAAACATGTCAGTGGCAAAGTCATTCCTTGTCTTGATATAATGTTAAACTCCATCGCAGATTTCAGCTTTTTTGTCCCAGATACCGTGTTTCCCCGAAAATACAACCTGTCCCGAAACTAAACCCATGCCACATTTTTCGCATGGGCAAAAATATAAGCCCACCCCCGAAAATAAACCCCCCCTCCGGCCAGGCAGAGCACCGCTCACTGACCTAGCGTTATTCCGAAAGCGCCAAGTCGCAGGAGCCAGGGGGGGGGAGCTCTCACGTTGCTTGCCGCCTTCGGGATACCGCTAGGTTGGGGAGTGGCGTTCTGCCTGTCCGAAGGGGAGAGTTGCCGGGCGGCTGCTCCCTTGTGAACTGGCTCCCGAAGAGCCAGGCACAGCCTCAGGGGCGAAGCAGCCATGAGGTAATCATGCCCACGAGCAGCCACCCGGCAAATCCCCTCTCCAGCCGGCAGAGCGCCATTCACTGACCTAGGGGGTAATCCCTAAGGTGCCAAGCCATGTGGCGCTCTGCCCGCCCCACAGCTCCTGCGGCTTGGCACATTCGGGATACCCCCTAGGTCAGTGCATGGAGCTCTGCCCGGCTGGAGAAGGGGGTTGCGCGAGAGCCTGTTCCGCCCGCAGCCTCACCAAGCCCTTGCGCAGCTCTCCCAGGCCACCGCCGCTGGCTGCTGCTGGCCACCGCCGCCCCATTCCGCTCCGCGCATAACTTCCAAATCTAAAATTCGGGGCCGAGTGTTCCAGCATCGGCCGCTCTAGGAGTGCTCTCTATGGTGGGCCGGCTGCTGGAAGACTCTCTGTCCGGCAGCCAGCCCACCATAGAGAGCACTCCTAGAGCGGCCGATGCTGGAACACTCGGCCCCGAATTTTGGATTTGGAAGTTATGCGCGGAACGAGGCGGCGGCGGCGGCCAGCAGCCAGCGGCGGTGGCCTGGGAGAGCTGCGCAAGGGCTTGGTGAGGCTGCGGGCAGAACAGGCGCTCACGCAACCCCCTTCTCCAGCCGGGCAGAGCTCCATGCACTGACCTAGGGGGTATCCCGAATGTGCCAAGCCGCAGGAGCTGGGGGGCAGGCAGAGCGCCACATGGCTTGGCACCTTAGGGATTACCCCCTAGGTCAGTGAATGGCGCTCTTCCCGGCTGGAGAGGGGATTTACCGGGCGGCTGCTCGTGAGCATGGTTACCTCATGGCTGCTTCGCCGCTGAGGCTGTGCCCGGCTCTTCGGGAGCCAGTTCACAAGGGAGCAGCCGCCCGGCAGCCCCAAAACAATAAGCCCTCCCTGATAATAAACCCAAGGGCATATTTCGTGGGGCAAAAGAAAATAAGCCCCTGGCGTATTTTCGGGGAAACACGGTAATTCCATATCAGTCCTGTGAAGCCGTGATGGCGCAGTGGTTAAATGCAGTACTGCAGGCTACTTCTGCAGACTGCCGGCTGTCTGCAATTTGGCAGTTCGAACCCCACCAGGCTCAAGGTTGACTCAGCCTTCCATCCTTCTGAGGTCAGTAAAATGAGGACCCAGATTTTGGGGGGCAATATGCTGACTCTGAAAACCGCTTAGAGAGGGCTGTAAAGCCATGTGAAGTGATATATAAGTCTAAGTGCTATTACTATGAGGCCTTGTCATTCAAGTAAATTGGTTAACTAGTTCTGTTTTATTTCTATCCTGCACCTTAGAATTAGGGGTGAAATGGTGACGGTTTCCCATTGCAAACATGCAGCTTAGCTTAATAGAAGAACACTAGTATTTTCCTCCCCTTCAATCATGTGATTTTTGGCAAAAAAAAAGCAAAATGCAAGTGAAACATGTTTTATGTAAGAAGGAAAAGAGGAGATTGAAGATGAGTTTCAAAGGGGGATGATTTCCGGCTGATTGATTGTTTCCTTTAAACTTGGTGTATTATTTATTTCCCTTTTCCCTTGAAGGTGTTAATGAGAAGGTCCATGAAGAGTCAAGGGAATCATTCCAAGGGTTCAAGCATGGAGACGTAATGGAGAAGCCTGCAATTCAAATGGAATTCCACAGGCAGGAGAGAAACCCCTCAAATAATTGGAATAAGGAAAGCTCATCTTCCATTGAGGCTCACATGCAGGAGCTTCTTGAGGAAGGGGGAAAAATACAGAAGAAATATATGGGGAAAGGTGTAAAACTATCCAAAGAAACATTAGAGGTAAATGAACACTATCCATCCACATCCAAAGGACGAGATTATATACGCAAAGACAATGGAAAAAATTACAATTGGAATATCCCATTTTCTCAGGAAAATGAGTCTCTTATATCACTAAAAAGTCTTCCCATCGGGGAGACTCTGGAGGATGGAAAGAGCTTCTGTGAAAGGAAGACTTTGACTGCTCAGGAAAGAAACCACAAGGAGAAGCCATATAAGTGCATAGATTGTGGAAAGAGCTTCAACAAAGAGAGTAATCTTACATTCCATAAAATGATTCATATGGGGAAGAAGCCATTTAAATGCCTGGAGTGTGGAAAGGGCTTCAGTAGAAACACTACCCTTACCTTCCATAAGAGGATCCACACAGGGGAAAGTCCATTTAAATGCCTGGAGTGTGGAAAGAGCTTCAGTACAAACAGTGTACTGACTCTCCATAAAAGGATCCACACAGGGGAAAGGCCATTTAAATGCATGGAGTGTGGAAAGGGCTTCAGTACAAGCAGCACCCTTACTATCCATAAAAGGATCCACACAGGGGAAAAGCCATTTAAATGCATGGAGTGTGGAAAGAGCTTCTTCCGGCCTAGTGGCCTCATTAGTCATAAAAGGATCCACACAGGGGAAAAGCCATTTAAATGCATGGAGTGTGGAAAGTCTTTTCGTCAGAGCACTCACCTTACTTTCCATAAAAGGATCCACACAGGGGAAAAGCCATTTAAATGCATGGAGTGTGGAAAGTCTTTTCGTCAGAGCACTCACCTTACTTTCCATAAAAGGATCCACACAGGGGAGAAGCCACATAAATGCATGGAGTGTGGAAAGGGCTTCAGTAACAGCAGTGCACTTAACGTCCATAAGAGGATCCACACAGTGGAGAAAACATACAAATGCCTGGAGTGTGGAAAGAGCTTCTTCCAGCCTAGTGGCCTCATTCGTCATAAAATGAGCCACACAGGGGAGAAACCATACAAATGCATGGAGTGTGGAAAGAGCTTCTTACACCCTAGTGGCCTCATTCGTCATAAAATGAGCCACACAGGGGAAAGGCCATTTAAATGCCTGGAGTGTGGAAAGAGCTTCTTACACCCTAGTGGCCTCATTCGTCATAAAAGGATCCACACAGGGGAGAAACCATACAAATGCATGGAGTGTGGAAAGGGCTTTAGTAGAAGCAGTGCCCTTACCGTCCATAAGAGGATCCACACAAGGGAAAGGCCATTTAAATGCATGGAGTGTGGAAAGAGCTTCACGGCAAGCAGTGCCCTTACCGTCCATAAGAGGATCCACACAGGGGAAAGGCCATTTAAATGCCTGGAGTGTGGAAAGAGCTTCTTCCACCCTAGTGGCCTCATTTGTCATAAAAGGATCCACACAGGGGAGAAACCATACAAATGCACGGAGTGTGGAAAGGGCTTTAGTAGAAGCAGTGCCCTTACCGTCCATAAGAGGATCCACACAAGGGAAAGGCCATTTAAATGCATGGAGTGTGGAAAGGGCTTCATGGCAAGCAGTGCCCTTACCGTCCATAAGAGGATCCACACAGGGGAGAAACCATACAAATGCATGGAGTGTGGAAAGGGCTTCAGTACAAGCAGTTCTCTTACTGTCCATAAGAAAATCCACACATAGGAGAAGCCATTTAAATGCTTGGTAGAAAATCTTTTAACCAGAGCTATCATCTTACTCACCATCAAAGGATCCACACAAGGGAGAAGAAGCCAAGATAAATGCATGGACTTTGGAGAGAGCTTTAGGAGGACAAATGACCTAATTTCCCATACAAAGATACGCTTAGGTGGGAACATGATGTTAATTCTAGAAAGTTACATTTATGAATTTTCCTATTTACAGAGACTGAACTTGCAAAGGAATTATTTTCTTAGTCTGAACGACGGATATGAATTTACTAACAAAAATGCAAACAATGGGTGTGTCATTTCAATTCTGACCTGGATTATTTATATTTAAGTACAATTTATTTATTTTCAAAAGTACCATTCCTACTCTCCACTTGTTTCTTCTTCCCATGTGATCATATTCAAAAGGCTTTAAATTTCCCTATTTTCCCTCATTTTTCCCTTTCTGATTCATTAATAGACACCCAATTTATTAGAGTACTTTCCTCCATCCTCAGGAAAGTTGGAATGGTGCAGCCGAGAGATTGTAGGCCAGTGATGGCGAACCTTTTAGGCTCCGATTGACAAAACTATGCGCGCCTGCATGCCCTAACTGAAAGGTGTTCATATTTGCATGCGAATATGCCCGTGCCATGGACATGCAATAATATGCACATGCACATGCACATCAGAGATCCGAAAACCATCTGGCTGGCAGGAGGTGGGTTATCCCAATATTGGCAGCGCGGCAACAGGTAACAGGTAAAATCAGTGCGGCAACAGGTAAGAAGCTCACAAAAGAAGCTCCACGGAGATGTGACCTGGGCTGACGGCGCATGTGCCAGCACAACACAGAGAGCTCTGCATGCCACCTCCCGAACATGTCCCATAGGTTCACCATCACAGTTCTTGGCTTTTTAAAATATACAAATATAATCCAAAGAGACTTCAAGTTGCATCAAACTTTAGAGTGAGGTGGAATTTGATACTGAATTGTCTTATTCAGGAATTGCGACATTGCATTAACAGTGATAAGTAAGAGGTTTTCCACTTTTGATTTTTCATGATTCCCCCTCCCTCTCTTTTTGTCCAAAATTCGGGATACTAAAGTGATGCCACTGTGCTAACATTGCAAGTGATCAAGCAAGAAAGGTGCCAATCACAAATCAGTTAGACCAAAATAAATAATCTTTAGTTTTTTTAAAAAAACTATTCCAGAAAACAAATTCTGATCTTCCTGATCACAAATAAGACGGGGAGCCATCTCTGTGATGTGAAGAATTCCAAAAGAATCAAAAGTTGCATTCACAGTGTAGAACTGTGACCTGAGCCAGGTGCTATGTGTAGAGAAGCATGAAGCCTTATTTAGTGAAAGGCCTCATAATCTGAGGGAATTGCCACATGGGCATCAATGTACAGTGAGTGAGAAGATCTGAAAGGACGATGGATTCCTCTTTCTCTGATGAAAAGCCCCAATCCCCAAATGCATGTGCAAAATCTTTTTTCAAGCATTATGGCCATACTTTGCTCCTCTAAAGTGTAATGGAGACTAAGAAGTTGTCTAAATCTGATTTTTTTAAAAATCAAATATCAATGGTATTGTTACTTTTTGGTCATGTAATATGCTCTTTTACTCTTTGGTTGTATTAGAAAAAATAGTAATATTCCAATATTTGTAAATATTTGGATGGGGGCATAGTCTGGATTTTAGAGGCTCGTGTTGGCTTGAATTTGCTTTTTCAGTGCTGATATTTGAGGCCTCCTTGAATCTCTAGAAAGCCTTCAGAGTGGCCCTTTTGGAGGAAAGTGAGTTTCGATCCTCCACAGAAATTCACAGAAAGATCACAAATCATTCCTACACTGTAAGTGGAATACATATATGGGGTAGACAGCATCACCACCCGATGGAGTTGTAACTGGCTGACATACTGTACTCAATGAGTAGTCCTTCATGACATTACGTCTACATGTAAGGAACTAAGCAGTGGAGTACCAAAAGGCTCCATCTTGGGCCCAGTACTCTTCAAAATCTTCATAAATGACTTAGATGAGGGAATAGAAGTGGTACTCATATCCAATTTCCTGATGATACTAATCTGGCAGGAATAACCAACACCCCAGACAACAAGCTCAGGATCCAAAAAGATCTTGACAGACTTGCACAATGGGCCCTATCCAACAAAATAAAAGTTAATGTGGAGAAAAGCAAGGTTTTGCACCTGGACAGGAAAAACCAAAGGTACAAGTATACATTAGGTGAAACCTGGCTCAAAAACAGTAACTGTGAGAGGGACCTTGGAGTCCCAGTGGACAATCACTTAATCATGAGTCAGCAAGTGTGTGGCAGCTGCCAAAAAAGCTAATCTAACCCTTGGTTGTATAAATGGTTGTATAAAATCAAAACAACCTGAAGTATTAATACTGATTTATGAAGACTTAAGTAAGACTACACTTGGAATACTGCATCCAGTTTTGGTCACCACATTGCAAAAAAGATGTTGAGACTTTGGGAAAAATGCAAAGAAGAGCAACTAAGATGATTAAATGCCTGACAGGATTGGGGTTAGGCTAGTCTAGACTACAGAAAAGCTAGGGGGATCATCATAGTAGTATTCCAGTATTTCAGTGACTACCACAAAGAGGAAGAGGCCATTTTCAAAATCACCAGAGGACAGAACAAGAAACAATGGAGAGAAGCAACCTGGAATTAAGGAGAACCTTCCCAACAGTGAGGAAAATAAATTGGTTGAACAGCTTGCCTTCAGAAGTTGTAGGTGGTTCAACACTGGAGGTTTTTAAGAAGAGACTGGACAGTCACTTGTCTGAAATGGTATCTGATTTCCTGCTTGAACGGGACTGGAGTAGAATACCTCCAAGGTCCCTTCCAGCTCTCTTCTGATTCCATCTAGAAACTTCAATGTGCTAGAGATGCCACTGGTTTTCTTAAGTAGACTGTTTTTTGAATAGTTTGTTGATTTTTATTTTCGCTGGTGGTTCTTATTTTACAATGCCTTGAGATAACGACATGTGTTAAGGGCAATGGAGCAGTTATTGTTTATGTACAGGTTTCCTCAAAAACAAATTCCTCAATTATCCTTTTAATCCTTGTAATTAAAAAAAAAATCTGCTTGCACAGCCAGTGAAGAAGAAAAAGCTCCATTATTAATGAAGTTTAACCACACAAGAATACATGGAGGGAAGCATCTATATTTTATCTATGTGTACATCTAAATCTATAATTTAGACGCACATTATATCTACATCTATCGGGAGGGAAGCAAACAGTTACCCCAGGGTTCTGTCTGAGACACAGTTCTCTCCAAAATCTTAATTAGCAATGTAGATGGGGGAAATAGAAGGAAACTCATAAGATTTGGGGACAACACCAAGCTAGAGTGAATAGCCAACAGTTTAGGAGATAGGCTCAAGGTCCAGAAGGATCTCAACAAATTTGAACGCTGGGCACTATCCAAAATTATGCAGTTCAGCTTTTAAACAGGCAAGAAAATAATAAAAGTAATTTTATGGAACAGGAGATATCTGGACCAACAGCGGTAACTCTAGAAATATTGCAAAGAAGAACAACAAAGATGATTAGGGGGCAGGAGACTAAAACATTAAGAACACAAGGGATGGCGTAAGAGGAGCCTTCCAATACTTGAGAGGCTGTCACAGAGAAGATGTCAACCTATTTTCCAAAGCACCTGTCGGAAGAAATGTCCTTCTGGGTTCGGCTCCAAGTGGGGAAAAAGACACTGGAGACATGGAGGCTGCTTGGAAAGATGGTTTTAATGGTGGACAGGACCGCATGGCTTGAGCCCTGAACAGAAAAGGTGATCACATGCTTCAATGTTGGTGGAGAAGAAGAGAAGGGCAGATGGAGGGGCTTGCTAGGCTTTTTATAACCTGTTCAGTCCCACCTCTCTGTTTCCTGTCCCTGTGTAAGAAATGTATTCTGATTGGTTGTCAGACTCACATGGGCCCATGCAGGGGCAACCCTCTGGGCTGAGTTTTGAATCCAGGTTTGGTTGAGTTCAGATGCCATGTGGTCAGTTGAGTAAAGGCTTATATTATCATGTCTTCATTGTCAGTGCCAGAACTCTACACCCATCCCCCTGGAGCTGAAGGGGAGAACTCTTTATTATGTAAAGTGTGACTAGCTTGGCCTTCTTAATGGCCCATTGATAAAGTGAGGATGGCAGGAAGCTGCAGGAATTTACTTAGTTTTTAAAATGTGTTTCTCCCTTTTTCACATCCAGGAAAATATAATATTGTGCCTTATCAATATTTCCTAGGATATTTCATTTTTCTGGGAGAGGGCTAGGTGATAACTTCCTACAATCCCTCCTTTTTTTTTTTGAAAACATGTGAGTGGAACGCACATGTTCTTGACAAAAGATAAAAATTGGTCAGATCAGGAAGGCTTAATTTTTCTGATCGAAAGGCATTGAGAGACAGCAGAAGGATCCCTTCAGTGGCTCCCAGAGAGCTTTCAACCATGAAGGTCTAGCAACCAGGGCACAATTTCTGGAAAGAAATTTACAATATCCAATTTACCATGCCAATTATTTTCAGATGTTTGATATCACTTTCTGTGAGCTTCCAGACGGGTTGCAAGCAGGCAGAAGTCCCAAAATTCTTCACAGCCATGCTTTTCCTTTAAGTTACGGACTGCATATTTCAAAGGGATGATTCTAGAACCTGCCCTAACACTTATTTTAGTGAGACCAAATTGAGTTTGGCTAGTGTGCAATACAAGCTATTTAGTGTTTTTTTTTGAAATTACACACAATGAGCCCAGGGACTCCTGAGACCACCAGTGCAGCATGTCCTGCTTTACTGGGCAGCATCTTTTTTTTGAGTCACAGTCAGGGTTTGAGTTTTGAAGATCCTTTCTGCTACTCTTCAAGTGGGGGAATTGCCTGAGGGGAACTGACCCTCCCCCATGGGATTAAAGGGGAGATATCACTGCTTAGGCTTTTGTGCAAGGGCAAAAATCAACCTAGGAAAAGCTTTGTGGAGTTAAGTCAAGGAGATAGTTTCAATCTAATTCTGAATGGAGCCTGCCCCCCCTCCCCCCCTCTCTCTCTGTGTGTGTGTGGCTGCTTCTACAATATAGAAAATACAGGCATTTTGGACAAACTTTCCTCCCACTAGATAGAAATCTAAGGTGTTCAGATCTTGCTGTGCCAGCCATTCTCAAATACAATTCTTACATGAATACATTAAACTGATTACAATACAAACGAGACAGGAAAGAAAACCTTACAATGGGTTTCCGTGAAGGAGGCAAAGAAAGAAAACTTTACAATCAATTTTCCACCCTCCCCCGTAGTCTTTACAGCTGTCTTCTGGGGATAGAAGAGTCTTTTGGTCTTTACTTCTTCATCTCCTTCAGGGTTCTTTCATGTCTGCTAGGGTGGCACGCTTGATTTGGTGGGAAGGCTGGTGAGTTAGGCTTCACTCTGGTTGCTGGACATTCAGTGGGGGACTAGATCCAAACCCAATTCCTGGCTCAAATGGATGGAGGGTCTCCTCTAGAGGCATCTGGATCCATGTGCTCTGCTCATTGTGCAGGGCTGAAAGGCATGAGAACAAGGTCCCCTCCCCCACAGAAAAGGCATTGTTGGAGGATTAGAAGTAAAGGGGCGGGGGGGGGTAGATAGCTTGCAGACAGAGTTTGAAAAATAAAACCATCAGTTACTAAACAGATAAACATTATGGGGATATCACAGATGAGAAATGGAGTCTGGATTCACATGATTCAGGAAAGAAATGAACAGGTAAAATCATTTAGACACACAATAAATGCAAGGATGAAACTTTTCTTGCAAACATTTCCTGGGTTGTTACTTTAAGGTATAGGCAAGGAAGGAAGGAAAAAAAAATCTTTACTCTGTTTCTGCTGGCCAAACAGACACAAAGTAAAGACCCCACTCTACCTTCACTTAAGTTTCCTGGGCCCAACAAACTGAGCGAAGGCAATTTCTGCCAGTTTACTCTTTTCTTTCTTTGAACACTTTAAAATTCTTGTCTTTTTTTTTGGATTGGAGACATTTTATAGTTACAATTACCTCGAGGGCACACAAAGACTTAGACATACACACACACACGGACAAAGAGGGGATAACAAAACTCATGAGTTTCACAAACAAAATCATTCTCACCATGAATCTCAGTTAAATTGTGGAAGGCACAAATCTTAACAAACAAACCACATGGTTACATAGAAGACAGAGAGACAGACAAGAGAAAAAAAGAAATCCCACCATTTTCCCTTTTCTTTTAAGTACTTTTTTAGCCAAATTAGTTTTTCCTCTATCATCTTTCAGCAAAGCCCATTTTTCTACAATCTGTTTTGCTTTCCTTATCATTCCGGCCAGGACAGGCATCTGCCTTTTTGTCCCAGGCCCCCAACAGTTCCCCTAGGGGGGTTTCCGTGGCCACCATCGAGCTACTGCTTCCCATGATCCCGTTCAGATGTGGGCTCACTTCGTCCTAGCCGGGTTTGCCACTTCGTATTTCCCCGCTTCAATTTCGCGTCCTTAGAGGACTTTCGCACCCTTTTGAAGGGACTTTTGTCTGCCCTTCGGAGGGTCTATGTGTGCCCTTCGGAGGGACTTTTTCTGTGTGCCCTTCGGAGGGACTTTTCACGTTCCTCACTGCGGGAACCTTCTCTCTATTTGTGCCCTTTCACCCAGGGACTTTTCTTACAGTTTCAAGTCTTGGGGAGAGACCCGGAGGACCAGTTACCCAGGAGGGGTTCTGTCAGAGCGGGTATGCGTACCTCCTTTTTTTCCCTTTCTCTACCTTTCTTATGGGCTTTGGCTTTTTCCTCTCACAGGACAAAAACAGCAGCAACAACAACAACAAAAAATCATTCACTTTTCCATCCATTTTCACACACACTAGTCACACACATGCAGGCATACACACATTTCCACGCTTTAAAATTAAATTTTAGAGAATTAAAATTTAGAGGTACTCACCTTCTTTCCAGGCAGCCTTTGAGCTCAAACTCAAAACCCCTTTAAAGCCTAGATCCAAAAGGTTAACGCCAAGATAAAATCCACCCACAGACTCAATGGGGTCTGTGCCGGCATGGGAGGCTTACCTTGGCCATATCCATTGGTTAAGCTAGCTTGGAGTCCCATCTGGGGTGCCAATTGTCGGAAGAAATGTCCTTCTGGGTTCGGCTCCAAGTGGGGAAAAAGACATTGGAGACATGGAGGCTGCTTGGAAAGATGGTTTTAATGGTGGACAGGACCACATGGTTTGAGTCCTGAACAGAAAAGGTGATCACATGCTTCAATGTTGGTGGAGAAGAAGAGAAGGGAAGAGAAGAGGAAGAGAACCCTGAAGAAGGGCTTGCAGGGCTTTTTATAACCTGTTCTGCCCCACCTATCTGTTTCCTGTTCCTGTGTAAAAAATGTATTCTGTTTGGTTGCCAGACTCCCATGGGCCCATGCAAGGGCAACCCTCTAGGCTGAGTTTTGAATCCAGGTTTGGTTGAGTTCTCAGATGGCATGTGGTCAGTTGAGTAAAGGCTTATATTATCATGCCTTCATTCCCATCCCCCTGGAGCTGAAGGGGAGAACTCTTTATTATGTAAAGTGGACTAGCTTGGCCTTCTTAATGGCCCATTGACAAAGTGGGGATGGGCCGGAAGCTGCAGGAATTTACTTAGTGTTTAAAATGTGTTTCTCCCTTTTTCACATCCAGGAAAATATAATATTCTGCCTTTTCAATATTTCCTAGGATATTTCATTTTCCTGGGAGGGGGCTGGGTGATAACTTCCAACACACCAATGGTAACATAAGTAATAGATGAAAACGTATCAGATAACTCCGGCCTAGAACCTGTGGAAAGTTATCACCCAGCCCTCTCCCAGGAAAATGAAATATCTGATGTAATGAAATGCCATAATATAAATTTACTCAAAATTTAGAATATCTCACACAAAAATGAAGTAATAATGGTTATAGTTAAATAAATGTTTAACAATGATAATAACTGCATACATACTGTATATATCAGATTGATAATATGAGATTCTATATAAATTGTAAGTGAAGACTATGGTGAGGATGTACAAAAGTTTTGTAACCAATCGACATACTGTACAAAACTGGAAGATGGTGTTTTATGTTTGTGCTTGTTTGTTTAAAAATTTAAAAAATGGATTTATTAAAAAAATAAAAAATAAAAAATAAAAAGATATAAATCAAAAAGAGACAAGAAAAAAAAAGAAAATGAAATATCCTAGGAAATTTTGAAAAGGCAGAATATTATATTTTCCTGGATGTGAAAAGGAAGAAACATGTTTTAAATTGAGAATAGCTCCCTGTAGCTTCCTGCCCCAACCCACTTTGTCAATAGGCTATTAAGAAGGCCAAACCAGTCCCTTTACATAATAAAGAGTTCCCCCCTTCAGCTCCAGTGGGATGGGATTAAGGCATGATAATATTAGCACTTTACTCAACTGACCACATGGCATCTGAGAACTCAACCAAATCTGGATTCAAAATGCAGCCTTGAGAGTTGCCCCTGCATGGCCCCATGGGAGTCTGACAACCAATCAGAACACAAGCTCAAGATCAAAGGCCAGAGAGGGTATAAAACCAGGGACTCAGCATCTCAGTATTTCCCTTTCTTCTTCTCCACCAACATTGAAGCATGTGATCACCTTTTCTGTTCAGGACTCAGGCCATGTGGTCCTGTCCACCATTAAAACCATATTTCCAAGCAGCCTCCATGTCTCCAATGTCTTTTTCCCCACTTGGAGCAGAACCCAGAAGGACATTTCTTTCAAGAAACCAAAGAGAAATTTCCTGACAGAGCAATTAACTAGTGGAACAGCTGGATTCCAGATGTTTTTGGTGTTTTGTCACTGCAGCTTTTCAAGAACACATTGGACAGGCGTAATTCTGCAATGGTGTGGGGTTTCCTGCTGGAGCAGGGAATTGGGCTAAACAACACGCAAGATTCCTTCCAACTATGTTACTGGGTATTTTCAATCTCTTGAGTAAGAAGAAGGCTGAATCCGATTTCTTCTGTGCCCCTTCGCTCCCTGTATAAAAGGATGTAGCTTTCTTACAGGAACCCTTCTTAAAAGTGAAAGGGGGCACATGGGTGTAACTCTGTCAGAAGCAATTGGATAAAGAAGGGTTATGGATAGAGAGGAAAACAACCTCTTCCTTTCTGGGCCCTGATGGAAAAGGCACCGTTTCCACCCTTTGCATAAGCCCCTTCCATGCACGCAGGAATCCGCCAGGTGTGTCCCTCTAAAACGAGAACCGGACGCCGTGCGATTCCCCATTCGACCACTGGAAGGCGGACATCAGAGGTGATTTACCATAGGAGAATGGGAGGGAAGTGATCTCACTGGATCTGACGTCTCTATTTAACCCTTTGAGCTTCGCAGGAGGTTTGAGTGGGTGCAGGGAAGTCTTGAAGGGAGGAGAACTCCAGGTGGGCAGAGTATGTGGCGGTGTGTGTGTGAGTCTCCACGTGCAAATGGGGAGGGGGGAACAGGGGGTGCTGGTGCTAGGAGAAGGGAGAGAAGCCCCCATGCAGGTTCCATCTTCGGAGTCCAGAGGGTGGGAGAGCCCGGGATACCATGTTCCCCTGCCGCCCCTCTTCATGCAGGTGCCAGGCAGAGGGAAGCGGTGCTCAGGACGAGCCGCGTTGCCCCAGGAACAAATCCCCAGAGAGGAGGGAGGGTCCCGGGGGAATCCTCCGCCCCCCCCCCCCCATAGCCTGGAGGAAGCTCCGAGGTCGGAGAAGGGGAGAGCCTGGAGGGGAAATCTGGAGCAGGGAATAAGAAGATGGTTGCAAGGGAGGAGCTGCAGGAGATTCTGCCCGCCTTCTCCTTAGGTGCTGCAGGGGACTAAAATTGGGTTGGATCCCCAGGAGTTCAATTTCTCTTGGGAGGGTGAGTGAACCAGCACATCACTAACCCCAGGTGTCTCATGTGAACAGCTGCTTAGCCTGTTTGTGTTTGGGTATTTTTGTGAACCTTCCTGCATGTAGTTGTGTGATTTGGCTCTCCAAAAGCAAACCCTGAAGAAAGGGAACATCCAAAGCAGGGTTTTAAAAAGTGAACTTTCATGGTTTGTTCACCTGTTAGAGTTTGGCGTCTTGGGTGAAACCTGGAAACATGGAGGCTGTTTGGATATATGGTTTAATGGTGGACAGGACCACATGCTTTGAGGTCCTGGATGTAAAGTCCTCAACTTGCGACCTTTCTTAAGTCCTCGACGTGTGACCGGTCTTAAGTTCTCGACTTGCGACTGACAGCCCGGCAACCAAAGGCTTGCACCTATTGGCTAAGACGTGAAGGGCTGGAAGCTGGCTTTTACAATGCTCCTATTGGTTGCTCTGCTTGACAGCTCTCGTATAAATAGCTGTCAAGCATGGCAAGGTGCTGAAGTTGTTGTTACCTTGCGTTCTAGTTGTGTTCTAATAAAAGTTGTTGCACGCGGCTCAACGAGTCCTGATGCCTCATTCTCCGTTAAGAATTCAAAGAGAGAGAGAGAGATTTATTTATATCCTCTCTTGGGTCCCACCTTGAAGCTTCCTGTTCCTGTGAAAGAAATATATTCTGATTGGTTGTCCAAACCCATGAGGCCATGCAGGGTAACTCTGTAGGTTGCCTTGAGTCCCAGGCTTGGTTGAATCTTGCTGGGTGATGTGAGTTCTTTTGCTAGATGGTAGAGGGCTAATCCTATCATGTCCTGAGGGTGAATCCTATCACCCTGGAGCTGAAACGGTGAGGGAAAAACTGCAGGGAGCTGCTTTGCCTTTAAAATATGTTTCTCCTTTTGTCACCCAGGGAAATATAATATTCTGCTTTTTTAGTATTTGCTAAAATATTTCATTCTTCTAGGATGGGGGCGGGTACTAACTTTCTTCATAGGTGTTTACAAAGCAAGCCCTACTTTGTGAGAAAGAAAGAAATTGAAAAATTTATACAAAATGCATTTATTCAATATTCCAAGTCCTTGATGGAAGTCAATCCCATATTTTGTACAAACACACATTACTGCACAAAGACTAACTGTTCAATTTCTCTGTAATCCTTTATTAGCTGAGAAAAATGAGTGTTCTTCAGGGGTTAAATCTATCCCTTTCTGCTTAACCTCACATACAGAAATTGGAAACCATTTATACTACCTCTCTGGGAGGCAAAAAGTTGGACAAAGATGGCTGAAAGTCTTGCCTGACCTGTAGCTACAGGAATGGTACTATGAATAGAAAGGTGGTTGGAGATCAACAAGATTCCCTGGGACCCATTTGAAGTTGCAGGAAGAAGAAAGAATGAAAAGCCAATCTTTAGAGAGTAAGGAAATTGGAAAAGGCCCTTTGGGTGTCCAGCCTGGGAGCTATGAAGAGATCTGGGCAAGAACTGGGCAGAAGATCCTGGAGGAGACAACCACCCTTTCAGAAGTTCAGCCATGGAAGTTCAGGAGCTTCCAGCACCAGGAGGATGAAGGACCGCGAGGACTTTGCAGCCAACTCCATTCCTTTTGTAGTCGATGGTTGAGATCAGAAAAGCACACAAAAGCGCAGATACTGGACCTGGTTGTTTTGGAACAGTTCTTGGCTCTTCTGCCCCTGAACATTGAGAGCTGGGTACGAGAGTGTGGAGCAGAGACCAGTTCCCAGGCGGTGGCCCTGGTGGAAGGTTATCTCCTGAGCCAGGTGGAGGAGCAGAAGGAGAGGATTGACTGGCAGGTGAGAGACCTTCTAATCTAATGCACTAAATCTAACAGTGGGTTTAAATTCTTAACTCATGCCTGCCAGAGTTCTTTGGCATCCGTTATACATGGAGATACTGTACTTCTAATTCTTGTAGGACCTTGTTCTTTTATTTGTGATAGTCGTTCCTTTCCTAATTTCCATCCTCACGGATGGACTTCCGGGGCTTTGGTGGGGTGTTCACAGAAGAAGAATCCACTTTTTGATGTGTATTGTCCATTGATTCTTCTTGTTGTTTCCTGCCTACTTTTTCAAGTCCTTCATGGTGGAGATCAGAGATCCTGAGGAAAGGAGGCATCCTTCAAGTTCATCTCTGGAAATGATTTTCAGGAGGATCTCTCAGGAGGATCTAAATATGGACATGACTGGAGGTAATCTAAAGCTCTCCTGTTCCCCAGGGAGATCTCAGGTGTTTCATCTTCTCTAGGCCTTCTCTTCTATAGAACTTCTACATTATGAATTATACAGTGTAAATTCTGTCTCCCTCGTAGGGAAGAATAGAAGGAAGTTGACCCTTCCTGATGGTGGAACTGAAAGAATGGTTGAAACTCCGGTTCAAGTAAGAGGAAATTAATTTGTTAGATTTGTATGCTCCCTTTCCTTCAGAAAGTCAAGCTGATATACGTAGACAGTCTCCTTCCATTTTTCCTTCTTTTTTGGGTTGGCTTATTTTTGTGTTCCTGAGCAAGATTGAAAGTTGAAGTAGATTCTCTTTAGGAAATATTTTATTAAAACCACCACTTTAAGTAACTGCTAATTGCTTCCTATTATTATTATTGTTAGAATTGTACTTATGGGGAGTACAAGGTACTCCCATGTGACACCTTTCCTGCGCGAGCTGCACTGGCTTCCTGTGGTCTATCGGGTGCGTTTCAAGGTCTTGATAACGATCTTTAAAGCGCTCCATGGCTCAGGACCTAGATACCTGCGGGATCGTATTTTGCCCCATACATCCCTGCGACCAATTCGCTCACACAGAGAGGGACTTCTCCAGGTGCCGTCCACCAGACAGTGCCGAGGGGCGGCGCCTAGGAGCAGAGCCTTCTCTGTGGCGGGCCCAGCCCTGTGGAATGACCTCCCCCCGGATATTAGGATTACCTCTGACCTCCGCGCCTTCCGTGTAAAGCTCAAGACCCACCGATTCCAAGTAGCTGGCCTGGCTCAACCATAGTTTGATCATATCGCTCCTGATGGGTTTTTTTAATTTTGTGATTTTATTTAGGGGATTTTAAACTGTGATTTTAATTGTTTCCATCCATCTGTCTAACTCCTCCACGTATATGTCTATTTTGTGTATGTATTGTCCATATTTGTATTTTATATGTTTTTATTGTACGCCGCCCCGAGTCCTTCGGGAGAGGGTGCGGCTAACAAATAAAATTTTATTATTCTTATTATTCTTATTATTCTTATTATTCTTATTCTTATTATTATTATTATTATTATTATTATTATTATTATTATTATCATTATCATTATCATTATCATTATGCTAATTACTCACTTTTCAAATAACCCTTGTTTGTAACTTTTTGACTTGGATTTGTGCAAGCATGCAGAAAACTGTCTAAATATTCAGATTGGCAATTCTAATGCCTTGAATTGTGCCTGCATTTGGAGGCCAAACAGTCAAGCTTTGCACAAGCTAAAAAAGTTCCCCTCATGAAATTTCTTCCACTTTGTTATCTTCCATTCAGACTACAAGCAGCTTCCTTAAAATGTGAGGAGAACCAGAAAGAAATTCCTGGCTGGGCTCTCCCAGCACTTTAATGAGTCTTGGGGCATCATGAGACATTTACTAAAAAGCTAAACAATTCAGTCCAATTCAAATCTCTATTGTCAGAGTGCAACATGTGTATAATGCGATTGGCTAAGGCTCCCTTCCTGCACCCCCCAACACAATACAACTCACAGTGAAAGACAAAATAATAATAATCCCTAGCCCAGTGAATCCTACCAATAAACACCCAGTCCTACAAGTCAATGTATTATGTGGTTGTAATGTTATTTTTCGTTCAGGACTCAGACAGTCCACGGATAAAAACTGTTCGTCAGCCTGTTTGTGCGGCTGCCTATGCTTCTATATCTCCTACCCGATGGTAGGAGAGGAAAGAAGGGCAGACCAGGGTGTTAGTCGTCCCTGAGGATTTTCCTCGCTCCTCTGAGGCAGTGAGCCCTAGTGATGTCGTCTAGCCCCCAATGTTTTGTGCTGTGCTCCCCACCGTCTGTAAAATCTTTTTATCCGCAGCTGTCAAGCCAGCATACCACACTGTAATGCAATGAGTGAGGACGCTTTCTATTGTGGACCGGTAGAAGGAGGTCATCAGTTGCGGTTCCACTTTATTTTTTCACAAGACCCTGAGGAGTCTGGCTTCCCATCATGCACTTGACTTGAGAATGCAGGCTGATTGGCAAATGGGTGTGTTTGTCTGTCTGCCCACTAGATGGAGAAAGAGAGCAACAACAGTATAAATTTACCGTATTTTTGGGAGTATGAGACATGGCAGAATATAAGACCCACCAAGGTTTTGAAGAGGCAAATGTTAAAAAAAAGTTGGTAGGTAGATGGAGGGAGGGAGGGAGGGAGAGAGAGAGAGAGAGAGAGAGAGAGAGAGAGAGAGAGAGAGAGAGACGGTAGGGAGGGAGAGAGAGAGTACATAGGTAGATAAAGGGATAGAGAGAGAAATAGAGAGAAATACAGTAGGTAGGTAGGGGGTGAGAGAGAGAAATAGAGAGAGATAGAGAGAGAAAGAAATACAATAGGTAGGGAGAGAGAGAGAGAGAAAGTAGGTAGGGTGGTAGGTAGAGTGAGAGAGAGAAATACAGTAGCTAGGTAGGGAGAGAGAGAGAATAGGTAGGTAGGTGTTTCCACGTGTATTTATCAATGTGGTGGAGAAGGAAATTGCTGACAATTTGCAGCACCTAAGACTTTGTTTCTGCTGGCACAGCACTTGATCAATTAAATTCACATCAATCACTCTAACTAAAGAGCTTTCCAAAATGAAAAAAAAAAAGTTTTAGCATTCTGCAAGCCTCCCCAAAACTTCCTTTTTTTACAACAACCCTTTTTTAAAATAATGCAGGAATAGCCTTTAGGGGGCTTGATGAGTGCTCCTGAGGGGGGGGGGGGGGGCAAAAATAAGCAAAAAATGGCCCGTTTTTTGTACATTTCTGCCTTCCTCAGCCCCCAGGAGCTCTTTGAAAGCCTCCATAAGGCTATGCACGGCCATTTTGGTGAAGGGGCGGGGCATCGGGAGG
This sequence comes from Natrix helvetica, assembly GCF_964273705.1. Classification (NCBI taxonomy): domain Eukaryota; kingdom Metazoa; phylum Chordata; class Lepidosauria; order Squamata; family Natricidae; genus Natrix; species Natrix helvetica. Next base: position 339,200,231 of record NC_138548.1, read on the forward strand.
CATTCAGTGTATAAGACGCACCCAGATTTTCAGCCTCTTTTTTGTGGGAAAAAGGTGCATCTTATACTCTGAAAAATACATATATACCACAATGTATATTTATATATTCTGTCATAACACTACCCAAAACATTTCTTCAATCCAAACATTTTCTCACATAAACTCTGGAACGCTACTTAGCAGAGCCAATTACCTTAGTGCATAGCATTACTTCGGGAATTTGTAAGCGATAGGAGCTTTTTTAAAACAATACCTCCTGGGCCTTCTGTGTACTCTCTTTCCCCGTCAGGAGGGCCTTGTCTCCTTCGAGGAGGTGGCTGTGTATTTCTCCGAGGAGGAATGGTCTCAGCTGGATCCTGGCCAAAAAGCTCTGCATTGGGAAGTCATGATGGAAAATTACAGGAACGTGGCCTCTCTTGGTAAGGGTGTTTCCTACTCTGCAGACAGAGAATTCAGGAAGACTTTTTGTAGTTGGATACCTCTGACTGTTTCTCATTTTAAAAATCTCAAATTGTTGTCATCTCTGGAGAGGACGCAGGTAGAAACATGCCATTCTCCTGCTCCTAGGAAGGAAATAGATCCATGACATTCTCTTTAGATGCATCCTGTGCCATTTCACATCTGATGTATTTTCTATTTCTATTTAAACATGTCAGTGGCAAAGTCATTCCTTGTCTTGATATAATGTTAAACTCCATCGCAGATTTCAGCTTTTTTGGCCCAGATAATTCCATATCAGTCCTGTGAAGCTGTGATGGCGCAGTGGTTAGAATGCAGTACTGCAGGCTACTTCTGCAGACTGCCGGCTGCCTGCAATTTGGCAGTTCGAATCCCACCAGGCTCAAGGTTGACTCAGCATTCATTCCTTCTGAGGTCAGTAAAATGAGGACCCAGATTTTTGGGGGCAATATGCTGACTCTGAAAACCGCTTAGAGAGGGCTGTAAAGCCATGTGAAGTGATATATAAGTCTAAGTGCTATTGCTATGAGGCCTTGTCATTCAAGTAAGTGAGTTAACTAGTTCTGTTTTATTTCTATCCTGCAACTTAGAATTAGGAGCGAAATGGTGACGGTTTCCCATTGCAAACATGCAGCTTAATCTTATTAGAAGAACACTAGTATTTTCCTCCCCTTCAATCATGTGATTTTTGGCAAATAAAAAACAAAATGCAAGGGAAACATGGTTTGTGTAAGAAGAAAAAGAGGAAGTTGAAAATGAGTTTCAAAGGGGGATGACTTCCGGGTGATTGATCTTTTCCTTTAAACTTGGTGTATTGTTTATTTCTCTTTTCCCTTGAAGGTGATAATGAGAAGGACCATGAAGAGTCAGGAGAATCATTCCAAGGGTTCAGGCATGGAGACGTAATGGAGAAGCCTGCAATTCAAATGGAATTCCACAGGCAGGAGAGAAACCCCTCAAGTAATTGGAATAAGGAAAGCTCATCTTCCATTGAGGCTCACATGCAGGAGCTTCTTGAGGAAGGGGGAAAAATACAGAAGAAATATATGGGGAAAGGTGTAAAACTATCCAAAGACACATTAGAGGTAAATGAACACTATCCATCCACATCCAAAGGACGGGATTATATACCCAAAGAGAATGGAAAAAATTACAATTGGACTATCCCATTTTCTCAGGAAAATGGGTCTCTTACATCACAAAAAAGTCTTCCCATCGGGGAGACTCTGGAGGATGGAAAGAGCTTCTGTGAAAGGAAGACTTTGACTGCTCAGGAAAGAAACCACAAGGAGAAGCCATATAAGTGCATGGACTGTGGTTCGGGATTCCATAAGATTGCATCCCTTCTAAGACATAAGATAATTCTCACATGTGATGCACCATATAAATGCATACATTATGGAAAAGGATTCAACAAAGAGAGTAATCTTACATCTCATAAAAGGATTCACATGGGGGAGAAGGCCTATAAATACATAAAGTCCTCTGGACAGAGCAGCAATCTTACTATCCATCAAAGGATTCACACAGTGGAGAAACCATTTAAATGCATGGAGTGTGGAAAGAACTTCAGAAGGAGCAGTCAGCTTGCTTCCCATCAAAGGACCCACACAGGGGAGAAGCCATTCAAATGCATGGAGTGTGGAAAGAGCTTCAGCCACTCTAGTGGCCTCAGTTTCCATAAACAGAGCCACACAGGGGAGAAACCATTTAAATGCATGGAGTGTGCAAAGTACTTCAGTACAAGCAGTGCTCTTACTGTCCATAAAAGCATCCACAAAGGGGAGAAGCCATATAAATGCATGGACTGTGGAAAGAGATTCAGAAGAAGATGTCATCTTACATCCCATCAAAGGATCCACACAGGGGAGAAACCATTTAAATGCATGGAATGTGGAAAGAGCTTCACTGTAAACTCTTCTCTTACTTTCCATAAAAGGATCCACATAGGGGTTAAACCATATAGGTGCATTCAGTGTGGAAAGTCTTTTAGTCAGAGCAGTGCCCTTACTCGCCATAAGAGGATCCATACAGGGGAGAAACCATTTAAATGCACGGAGTGTGGAAAGAACTTCAGTACAAGCAGTGCCTTTACTCTTCATAAGAGGATCCACACAGGGGAAAAACCATTCAAATGCATAGAGTGTGGAAAGAGCTTCAGAAGAAGCAGTCATCTTACTTCCCATCAAAGGATCCACACAGGAGAGAAGCCATTCAAATGTGTAGAGTGTGGAAAGCGCTTCAGCCACTCCAGTGACCTCATTTTCCATAAACGGAGCCACACAGGGGAGAAACCATATAAATGCCTAGAGTGTGGAAAGAGCTTCATCCAGCCCAGTGGCCTCATTAGTCATAAAAGGATCCACACAGGGGAGAAACTATATAAATGCCTGGAGTGTGGAAAGAGCTTCATCCAGCCCAGCGGCCTCATTAGTCATAAAAGGATTCATACAGAGGAGAAGCCATTTAAATGCATGGAGTGTGGAAAAGACTTCAGTACAAATAGTGCCCTTACTGTCCATAAGAGAATCCACACAGGAGAGAAGCCATTTAAATGCATTGTGTGTGGAAATTCTTTTAGTCAGAGCCATCATCTTACTCACCATCAAAGGATCCACACAGGGGAGAAGCCATTTAAATGCATGGAGTGTGGAAAGAGTTTCATCCAGCCCAGTGGCCTCATTAGTCATAAAAGGATCCACACAGAGGAGAAACCATTTGTATGTATGGAATGTGGAAAGAGCTTCAGGCACCCCAGTGCCCTCAGTTTCCATAAACGGAGCCACACAGGGGAGAAATAATAATAGGCAAAAGCCAACATGGGTTTGTCAAAAACAGATCATGCCAGACTAATCTTATTGCATTCTTTGACAAAGTGACAAAATTAGTGTACCAGAGGAATGCCGTCGATATAGTTTACTTGGACTTCAGTAAGGCATTTGATAAGGTAGACCATAACCTACTACTAGATAAAGTAGAAGAATGTGGGTTAGACAGCATCACTACCAGATGGATTCGTAACTGGCTGACCAACCGCACTCAACGTGTAGTCCTCAATGGAACTGCATCTTCATGGAGGGAAGTATGCAGTGGAGTACCCCAAAGCTCTGTTTTGGGCCCAGTACTCTTCAACATCTTCATCAATGATTTGGATGAGGGAATAAATGGGGAACTCATCAAATTTGCAGATGACACCAAGCTGGCAGGAATAGCCAACACTCCAGAAGATAAGCTTAAGATACAGAAGGATCTTGACAAACTTGAACATTGGGCACTATCTAATAAAATGAAATTCAATGGTGAAAAGAGTAAGGTTCTACATTTAGGCAACAAAAACGGAATGCACAGGTACAGTATAGGTGGTACTGTGCTCAACAGTAGTAACTGTGAGAGGGATCTTGGAGTTCTAGTGGACAACCATTTAAATATGATCCAGCAGTGTGCAGCAGCTGCCAAAAAAGTCAACACAGTTCTAGACTGCATAAACAGAGGGATAGAATAAAGATCACGTGAAGTGTTAATACCACTTTATAATTCCTTAGTAAGGCCACACTTGGAATACTGCATTCAGTTTTGGTCACCACAATGTAGAAAAGATGTGGAGACTCTAGAAAGAGTGCAGAGAAGAGCAACAAAGATGATTAGGGCATTGGAGACTAAAACATATGAAGAACGGTTGCAGGAACTGGGTATGTCTAGCTTAAGAGAAAGAAGGACTAGGGGAGACATGATAGTAGTGTTCCAATACCTCAGGGGTTGCCACAAAGAAGAGGGAGTCAAAGTATTTTCCAAGGCACCTGAGTGTAGAACGAGAAACAATGGGTGGAAACCAGTGACGTGCGGTGAGGTTTATAGCTAGTGAGGCAGCAATTTTTTTAGACTTGTGGACTTCAACTCCCAGAATTCCATAGTCAGGCATGCTCAGTTGCGACCTGCCGCCCTCCGCCCTGGGATTCAGCCACGGCACCGACTGCCAGAGCTGCACGGAATCCGGGGCGCGCTTGTCGGGCGAGGGCAGTGCAGATGGGGAACGGACGGAGCGGAGGAAGCCTCTCCCCCCCCCCTCGAGTCTAGGGCAGCGAGTCATTCGATAGGAAACTTGCCTCTTGGAAGGAATAACTCGGCTTGGCTCCTGCTTTGTCTCTCCTGCCTCTTCGCTTCTCCGTTCGGTCGTTGGGCGGCAGATCGAAAGCGGGAGCCAAGCTGGGTCATTCCTCCCAAAAGGCAAGTTTCCCATCGAAAGACTCGCTACCCTCACCTGACTGCACGTCACTGGTGGAAACTAATCAAGGGGAGAAACAACTTAGAACTGAGGTGAAATTTCCTGACAGTTAGAATAATTAATCAGTGGAACAGCTTGCCTCCAGAAGTTGTGAATGCCCCAACACTGGAAGTCTTTAAGAAGATGTTGGATAGTCATTTGTCTGAAACGGTATAGGATTTCCTGCTTAGGCAGGGGGTTGGACTAGAAGACCTCCAAGGTCCCTTCCAACTCTGCTATTGTATTGTATTGAAAAGATGATGGATTCCTCTTTCTCTCTAAAAGACCTGGAATGGTGAAAAGCCCCAATCCCCAAATGCATGTGCAAAATCTTTTTTCAAGCATTAAGGCCATATTTTACTCCTCTAAAGTGTAATGGAGACTAAGAAGTTTTCTAAATCTGATTTAAAAATAAATAAATATCAATGGTATTGTTACTTTTTTGTCATGTAATATGCTCTTTTACTCTTTGGTTGTATTAAGAATATAGTAACATTCCAATATTTGTAAATATTTGGATGGGGGCATAGTCTGGATTTTAGAGGCTCGTGTTGGCTTGAATTTGCTTTTTCAGTGCTGATTTTGAGGCCTCCTTGAATCTCTAGAGAGCCTTCAGAGTGGCTCTTTTGGAGGAAAGTGAGTTTCGATCCTCCACAGAAATTCACAGAAAGATCACAAATCATTCCTACACAGTATGTGGAATAAATATATGGGGTAGACAGCATCACCACCCGATGGAGTTGTAACTGGCTGACATACTATACTCAATGAGTAGTCCTTCATGACACTACGTCTACATGGAAGGAACTAAGCAGTGGAGTACCAAAAGGCTCCATCTTGGGCCCAGTACTCTTCAAAATCTTCATAAATGACTTAGATGAGGGAATAGAAGGGGTACTCATATCCAATTTCCTGATGATACTAATCTGGCAGGAATAACCAACACCCCAGACGACAAGCTCAGGATCCAAAAAGATCTTGACAGACTTGCACAATGGGCCCTATCCAACAAAATAAAAGTTAATGTGGAGAAAAGCAAGGTTTTGCACCTGGACAGGAAAAACCAAAGGTACAAGTATACATTAGGTGAAACCTGGCTCAAAAACAGTAACTGTGAGAGGGACCTTGGAGTCCCAGTGGACAATCACTTAATCATGAGTCAGCAAGTGTGTGGCAGCTGCCAAAAAAGCTAATCTAACCCTTGGTTGTATAAATGGTTGTATAAAATCAAAACAACCTGAAGTATTAATACTGATTTATGAAGACTTAAGTAAGACTACACTTGGAATACTGCATCCAGTTTTGGTCACCACATTGCAAAAAAGATGTTGAGACTTTGGGAAAAATGCAAAGAAGAGCAACTAAGATGATTAAATGCCTGACAGGATTGGGGTTAGGCTAGTCTAGACTACAGAAAAGCTAGGGGGATCATCATAGTAGTATTCCAGTATTTCAGTGACTACCACAAAGAGGAAGAGGCCGTTTTCAAAAGCACCAGAGGACAGAACAAGAAACAATGGAGAGAAGCAACCTGGAATTAAGGAGAACCTTCCCAACAGTGAGGAAAATAAATTGGTTGAACAGCTTGCCTTCAGAAGTTGTAGGTAGTTCAACACTGGAGGTTTTTAAGAAGAGACTGGACAGTCACTTGTCTGAAATGGTATCTGATTTCCTGCTTGAACAGGGGACTGGAGTAGAATACCTCCAAGGTCCCTTCCAGCTCTCTTCTCATTCCATCTAGAAACTTCAATGTGCTAGAGACACCACTGGTTTTCTTAAGTAGACTGTTTTTTGAATAGTTTGTTGATTTTTATTTTCGCTGGTTGTTCTTATTTTACAATGCCTTGTAGGGAGGGAAGCAAACAGTGGGTTACCCCAGGGTTCTGCCTGAGACGCAGTTCTCTCCAAAATCTTAATTAGCAATGTAGATGGGGGAAATAGAAGGAAACTCATAAAATTTGGGGACAACAGCAAGCTAGAGTGAACAGCTAACGCTTTAGAAGATAGGCTCAAGGTCCAGAAAGATCAACGATTTGAACGCTGGGCCCTATCCAAAATTATGCAGTTCAGCTTTTAAACAGGCAGGAAAATAATAAAAGTACTTTTATGGAACAGGAGATATCTGGATCAACAGCGGTAACTTTAGAAATATTGCAAAGAAGAACAACAAAGATGATTAGGGGGCAGGAGACTAAAACATTAAGAACACAAGGGATGGCGCAAGAGGAGCCTTCCAATACTTGAGATGCTGTCACAGAGAAGATGTCAACCTATTTTCCAAAGCACCAATGTTAACATAAGTAATAGATGAAAACTTATCAGATAACTCCGGCCTAGAACCTGTGGAAAGTTATCACCCAGCCCTCTCCCAGGAAAATGAAATATCTGATGTAATGAAATGCCATAATACAAATTTACTCAAAATTTAGAATATCTCACACAAAAATGAAGTAATAATGGTTATAGTTAAATAAATGTTTAACAATGATAATAACTGCGTACATACTGTATATATCAGATTGATAATACAAGATTCTATATAAATTGTAAGTGAAGACTATGGTGAGGATGTACAAAAGTTTTGTAACCAATCGACATACTGTACGAACCTGGAAGATGGTGTTTTATGTTTGTGCTTGTTTGTTTAAAAATTTAAAAAATGGATTTATTAAAAAAACAAAAAAGAAATAAAAAATAAAAAGATATAAATAAAAAAGAGACAAGAAAAAAAAAGAAAATGAAATATCCTAGGAAATATTGAAAAGGCAGAATATTATATTTTCTTGGATGTGAAAAGGAAGAAACATGTTTTAAATTGAGAATAGCTCCCTGTAGCTTCCTGCCCCCACCCACTTTGTCAATAGGCTGTTAAGAAGGCCAAGCCACTCCCTTTACATAATAAAGAGTTCCCCCCATCAGCTCCAGTGGGATGGGATTAAGGCATGATAATATTAGCACTTTACTCAACTGACCACATGGCATCTGAGAACTCAACCAAACCTGGATTCAAAATGCAGCCTTGAGAGTTGCCCCTGCATGGCCCCATGGGAGTCTGACAACCAATCAGAACACAAGCTCAAGATCAAAGTCCAGAGAGGGTATAAAACCAGGGACTCAGCATCTCAGTCTTTCCTTTTCTTCTTCTCCACCAACATTCAAGCATGTGATCACCTTTTCTGTTCAGGACTCAGGCCATGTGGTCCTGTCCACCATTAAAACCATCTTTCCAAGCAGCCTCCATGTCTCCAATGTCTTTTTCCCCACTTGGAGCAGAACCCAGAAGGACATTTCTTTCAAGAAACCAAAGAGAAATTTCCTGACAGAGCAATTAACTAGTGGAACAGCTGGATTCCAGATGTTTTTGGTGTTCTGTCACTGCAGCTTTTCAAGAACACATTGGACAGGCGTAATTCTGCAATGGTGTGGGGTTTCCTGCTGGAGCAGGGAATTGGGCTAAACAACACGCAAGATTCCTTCCAACTATGTTACTGGGTATTTTGAATCTCTTGAGTAAGAAGAAGGCTGAATCCGATTTCTTCTGGGTTCCTTCATTCCCTGTATAAAAGGATGTAGCTTTTTTTACAGGAACCCTTCTTAAAAGTGAGAAGGTGCACACGGGTCTAACTTTGTGAGAAGCAATTGGATAAAGAAGGGTCGGGGGTGGGGTGGGGACAACCTCCTCCTTTCTGGGCCCTGATGGAAAAGGCACCGTTTCCACCCATTGCATAAACACCTTCCATGCACACGGAAATCCGCCAGGTGTATCCCACTAAGAACGGTTGCAGGAACTGGGTATGTTTAGCTTAAGAGAAAGAAGGACTAGGGGAGACATGATAGCAGTGTTCCAATATCTCAGGGGTTGCCACAAAGAAGAGGGAGTCAAACTATTCTCCAAGGCACCTGAGGGTAGAACAAGAAGCAATGGGTGGAAACTAATCAAGGAGAGAAGCAACTTAGAACTGAGGAGAAATTTCCTGACAATTAGAACAATTAATCAGTGGAACAGCTTGCCTCCAGAAGTTGTGAATGCCCCGACACTGGAAGTCTTTAAGAAGATGTTGGATAACCATCTGTCTGAAACGGTAGGGTTTCCTGCCTAGGCAGGGGGTTGGACTAGAAGGCCTCCAAGGTCCCTTCCAACTCTACTATTGTATTGTATTATTGTATAAAACGAGAACAGGACGCCGTGCGATTCCCCATTCGACCACTGGAGGGCGGACGCCAGAGGTGATTTACCATAGGAGAATGTGAGGGAAGTGACGTCACTGAATCTGACGTCTCTATTTAACCCTTTGAGCTTCGCAGGAGGTTTGAATGGATGCCGGAAAGTCTTGAAGGGAGGAGAACTACAGGTGGGCAGAGTAAGTGGCGGTGTGTGTGATGTGTCTCCACGTGCAAATGGGGAGGGGGAACAGGGGGTGCTGGTGCTAGAGAAGGAAGGGAGAGAAGCCCCCATGCAGGTTCCATCTTCGGAGTCCAGGGGGTGGGAGAGCCCGGGATCCCATGTTCCCCTGCCACCCCTCTCCACGCAGGTGCCAGGCAGAGGGAAGCGGTGCTCAGGACGAGCCGCGTTGCCCCAGGAACAAATCCCCAGAGAGGAGGGAGGGTCCCGGGGGAATCCTCCGCCCCGCCCCCCATAGCCTGGAGGAAGCTCCGAGGTCAGAGAAGGGGAGAGCCTGGAGGGGAAATCTGGAGCAGGGAATAAGAAGATGGTTGCAAGGGAGGAGCTGCAGGAGATTCTGCCCGCCTTCTCCTTAGGTGCTGCAGGAGACTAAAATAGGGTTGGATCCCCAGGAGTTCAATTTCTCTTGGGAGGTTGAGTGAACCAGCACATCACTAACCCCGGTGTCTCATGTGAACTCAGCCTAACTAATATGTTGCTTAGGGTAGGTATGTTTTGTCTTTAGGGTAGGTATGTTTTGGGAACCTGCCTGTGTGCAATTGTGTGATTTGGCTCTTAAAAAGGAAAACCTGAAGAAAGGGAACATCCAAAACTGTTTTTTTTTTCTTGTGAACTTTCCTGTTTTGTTCACCTGTTAGAGTTTGTCTAAACCCCCTTGCAGGTAAATGTACATTTAGGCTTTTATAAAGCAAGCACTCCTTTCTGAGAAAAAAAGCAACTGAAAATGATGCAAAATGCATTTTATTCAGTGTTCTATGTCCATGATGGACGCAAGTCCCAAAGTTTGTATCAAACACAGATTCATGTACAGGGATTAAGTGCTCAATGCCACTGTAATCCTTAAGATTACAGCTCAGAAAATACTTCTTTCCTTTGGAATGTAGGTTCTTCACAGTTAAATCCACCACTTTCTAATTAATCTCAGATATACCATAGAAATTGGATACCCTTCGTAACACTCTCTGCTGCAGCCAGAAAAATGGACAGAGGTGGCTGAAAGACTTCCCTGACCTGTAACTACAGGAATGGTACTATGAATAGAAAGGTGTTTGGAGATCCACAAGATTCCCTGGACCCATTTGGAGTTGCACCACAGAACAGAGAAAGAATGAAAAGCCAATCTTTAGAAAGTGAGGGAATTGGAAAAGACCCTTCTTGTGTTCAGCCTTGGAACTGTGGGAAGATCTGGGCAAGAACTGGGCAGAAGATCCTGGAGGAGACAACCACCCTTTCAGAAGTTCAGCCCTTGAACTTCAGGAGCTTCCAATACAAAGAGAATGAAGGTCCCCGAGAACTTTGCAGTCAACTCCATTTCTTTGGTAGTCGATGGTTGAGACCAGAAAAGAACACAAAAGCACAGATGCTGGACCTGGTTGTTCTGGAGCAGTTCCTGGCCCTTCTGCCCCTGCAGATGGAGAGCTGGGTGCGGGAGTGTGGAGCAGAGACCAGCTCCCAGGCAGTGGCCCTTGTAGAAGGCTTCCTCCTGAGCCAGGCGGAGAAGGATAGGACTGAGTGGCAGGTGAGAGACCTTTATTTGGGACCTCAGAAATGGTTAAATCAAATAAACAATGTGTTTGATTTTTTAACCCTTCCCTACCAGTTCTTTAGCATTCATTATTTGTGGAGATACCCTGAAAATTCCTGCAGGACGTTGTTTTGTTATTTGTGATAGTCGTTCCTTTCCTAATTTCCAATCTCACTGATGGATTGTGGAGCTTCAAAATTGTATTCAAAGAAAAGAATCTTAATGTGTATTGTCCATTTATTCTTCTTGTTTCCTGCCTACTTTTTCAAGTCCTTCATGGTGGACATCAGAGATCCTGAGGAAAGGAGGCATCCATCATGTTCATCTCCAGAAATGGTTTTCAGGAGGATCTCTCAGGAGGATCCATATATGGACATGACCAGAGGTAATACAAGGCTCTCCCATTTCCCAGAGAGATCTCAACTGTTTCATCTTCTCTATGCCTTCTCTTCTATAGAACACCACCTCCTACATTATGAATTATGCAGTGTAAATTCTGTCTCCCTCATAGGGAAGAATAGAAGGAAGTTGGCCCTTCCTGAATGTGGAGCTGAAACAATGGTTGAAACTCCAGTTCAAGTAAGAGGAAATTAATTGATTAGATTTGTATGCTCCCTCCTTTCAGAAAGTCAAGCTGATGTACACAAACTGTCTCCTTCCATTAATCTTTTTAAAGACCAGTACTTTTTTAAAAAGTGCTACTTGTTGCCAGTTATTATTACAATAATTGTAATTATGTAATTACTCTAACCCCTTTTCAAATAATCCTTCATGAGGCACCATTCTTTTTGTAATTCTTTGAGTTGGATTTGTAAAAAGATGATGAAAAATAATTGAATATTTACACTGGCAAAGTACCATTTTTTAAAAAAGCTTTGTTTACTGTCAGTGATAAAACTAAGTGGTGCAGATTAAAAGGTAATACCATTAAAACCCAATGTGAGTTTGTAGACATTCTCAAAGTAGAAATTAATTGTTCTTAAAGAGCACTTAATCAAGGATTTTTGGCTTGTAAAATTCTAATGTCCTGATTTGTACCTGAATTTGGAGGCCAAACAACCCAGCCTTGCAAAAGCTAAACATGTCCTTCTTGGGAATTTCCCCCCGCTTTTTTATCTTCCATTCAGTCAATGTCTCAGACTAGAAGTAAGTACTGGAGTCATTGATATGTGGGGTTTTCAAGGCCCATTTGCTAGTTGATTCTCTCCAGAAGTCTTCTAATGGTGGATAGATGAATGCCAGATCAATCGATCAAAAGGAAATTGGGGTTATTTTCACTGAAAACCTCTGAATGTCCCGGACAATCAAATTGATTAAGGCTATCCAAAACATTCTTTCAATCCAAACCTTTTCTCTGTCTGTTTTCTCACATAAACCCTGGAATGCTACTTAGCAGAGCCATTTACCTTAGTGCATAGCATTGCTTTGGGAATTTGTAAGCGATAGGACCTTTTTTAAAACAATACCTCCTGGGCCTTCTGTGTACTCTCTTTCCCCGTCAGGAGGGCCTTGTCTCCTTCGAGGAGGTGGCTGTGTATTTCTCCGAGGAGGAGTGGTCTCAGCTGGATCCTGACCAAAAAGCCCTGCATTGGGAAGTCATGATGGAAAATTACAGGAACGTGGCCTCTCTTGGTAAGGGTGTTTCCTACTCTGCAGTTAGAGACTTCAGGAAGATGTTTTGTAATTATAGGGTGTTTTTATTATTATTATTATTATTATTATTATTATTATTATTATTATTATTATTATTATTATTATTATTATTATTATTGCATCAACAAAATTGTATCACAGCGGCCAATTGTTTCGCCGGATTTGGCATTAATTACTAGTCGGGCCCCACCCAGGGGCCTAGGACGTCGTAACGTATTTTCGTAATATGTGTGCAGATCCAAGCAGTGCGGCCTTTTGCATTTGACTGATGGTGATTTTGTCAATTTTTAACTGTTTTAAATGTAATTCCAGTGCTTTTGGAATAGCACCCAGTGTGCCGATTACCACTGGAATTACCACTGCTGGTTTGTGCCATAATCGTTGAATTTCGATTTTTAAGTTCTGGTATTTCGCAATTTTCTCATATTCCTTATCGGCGAGCCTGCTATCACCTGGTATTGCGATGTCTATGATTGTAACCTTATTTTTCTCAACCAGTGTGATGTCTGGTGTATTATGCGCCAGTATTTTATCCGTTTGTATGCGAAAATCCCACAAGAACTTGACCATCTGACCCTCGATGACTTTTTCAGGCTTATGTTCCCACCAGTTTGTTGCTGTTTTAATATTATAATTTTTGCACAAATTCCAGTGGATCATTTGTGCCACTGAATTGTGCCGCATTTTATAGTCAGTCTGCGCGATTTTTGTACAGCAGCTGAGTATGTGGTCAACAGTTTCATCAGCCTCTTTGCAAAGTCTACATTTGGCATCATCTGAGGATTTTTTGATTTTGGCCTTAATGGCATTTGTGTGGATAGCTTGTTCTTGCGCAGCCAGGATTAGTGACTCTGTTTCTTTCTTTAATGTACCTGCTGTTAACCATCACCAAGTTTTTTCACTGTCCACTTTATCTTTTATGTTTTCCAGAAATTGGCCATGCAATGCTTTGTTCTGCCAACTCTCCATTCTTAATTTTATCACATCTTTTCTGTATTCTTGTTTCGTCTGTTGGGCCTTCAATAGATTTTTGTTCTTTACTTCAATTAATAGATGTTCTTGACTTTCTTTTAAATAATCAGCTAGTGCATGTTTTTCTTCTTCAACTATTTGCTTCACTTGTAATAATCCTCTGCCACCTGATTTTCGGGGTAGGTATAGTCTATCAATATCACCACGTGGATGTAAACTATAGTGCATTGTCATTAGTTTCCTGGTTTTTTGGTCCAAAATGTCCAAATCAGCTTGTGTCCAGTTAACTATACCAGCTGTGTATCTTATAACTGGTATTGCCCAGGTGTTTATGGCCTTGATTGTATTTCCACCATTCAGTTTAGATTTCAAAATTTTCCTAACTCTGTTGGCGTACTCTCCCCTGACAATAGTTTTTACTTCTCCATGCTTGATGTTATCCAACTGCAGAATGCCTAAGTATTTGTAGGCTTCATTTTCGTTGCATTATTATTATTGTTGTTGTTGTTCTTATTGTTATTACCAAAAATGTTTTGCTGTTTTCAGAATTATGATTCTTGCATATAGAAATAATTATTTTTGTCATGCCATTGTAAGCATGCAAATGAGTGGTGCGGTGGCTGAGAGGTGGAGCTCTTGCCTCACAATAAGAAGGTTGTGACTTCTATCCTAGGTAGAGGAAGATATTTCTCTGTCTGGGCACAATGAGAATATATCTGCGGTGAACTCCGCCTTGGAAACAGGAAGGGCATCCAACCAGTAAACCCTCAGCTCCATTCAGTTGTTCCGACTTCACCCCAATGCAAGGGATTACGGGGTCATTAAAGGGGGGGGGAATTATAAATATGCAAGCATGCAGTATATTGGAATCTGGTAAATACCAGAAGGCAATTATTATAAATTCTGATAGATTGAACTTTTTTCCTAACCTTGCTAACGTTTTTATTGCTGTTCCCAAGGTAATAACAGGCAGGACCATAAAGAGTCTAGGGATTCCTTCCAAGTGCTCAGACATGGAGATGTAATGGAGAAGCCTGAAATTCAAATGAAATTCCAGAGGCAGGAGAGAAATCAGTCGAATAATTGGAATAAGGAAAGCTCATCTTCCATTAATGCTCACATGCAGTATCTTGAACAACCAAGAAAAATAAAGAAAAAATATATTGGGAAAGGTATAAGACTATCCAAACAAATATTAGATGTAAATGGAGAGTATCTGACCCAAGCCAAAGGACAAGATTGTATATACAAAGACAATGGAAAACAATACAATTGGACTTATACACCTTCTCAAGAAAATGTGTCTCTTAGATCACCTAAAAGCATCCACATGGAAGAGAACCCGAATAAATCCCTAGAGCATGGGAAAAGCTTCAGTGAATACAAGACTCTTACGATTCATAAAAGGATCCACACAGAGGAAAAATCATTCAAATGCATGGAGTGTGGAAAGGGATTCAGCAAACCCAGTAGCCTTACTTCCCACAAAAGGATCCACACAGGGGAGAAACCATATAAATGCATGGAGTGTGGAAAGGGGTTTAGTTGCAACAGTAATCTTACTTCCCACAAAAGGATCCACACAGGGGAGAAGCCATATAAATGCATGGAGTGTGGAAAGAGCTTCAGAGTACATAGTGATCTTACTTCCCACAAAAGGATCCACACGGGGGAGAAGCCATATAAATGCATGGAGTGTGGAAAGAGCTTCAGAATACACAGTGATCTTACAACCCACAAAAGGATCCACACAGGTGAGAGGCCTTATAAATGCATGGAATGTGGAAAGACCTTTACTCATAACAGTCAACTTGCTTCCCATAAAGCGATCCACACAGGAGAGAGGCCCTACAATTGCATGGAATGTGGAAAGACTTTTACTCATAGCAGTCAACTTGCTTCTCATACATGGATCCATAGAGGGGAGAAGCCATTTAAATGCATGGAGTGTGGAAAGGGCTTCCATGTAAATTCATCCCTTATGAGACATAAGAGAATTCACACCGGGGATAAACCATATAAATGTATGGAGTGTGGAAAAGGCTTCAGTGAACTCTGTAATCTTACTTCCCATAAAAGGATCCACACAGGAGAGAGGCCATATAAATGCTTGGAGTGTGGAAAGGACTTCAGTGAACACAGTAACCTTATTTCCCATAAAAGGATCCACACAGGAGAGAAGCCATTTAAATGCATGGATTGTGGAAGGGTTTTCAGTCAGCGTAGTAGCCTTACTTCCCATAAAAGGATCCATACAGGGGAGAAGCCATATAAATGTATGGAATGTGGAAGGTGCTTTAGTGACTACAGTAATCTTATTTCCCATAAAAGGACACACTCAGGAGAGAAGCCCTTTAAATGCATGGATTGTGGACAGTGTTTCAGCCGACCCAGTATGCTTACTTCCCATAAAAGGATCCATAGAGATTTGGAGCCAATTTCCGGAACAGAGAGAGATTTGGGTGAGAATGTATGCTAATTTAGTGGATTAAATCTATGGATTTTCCTATTTAATCGACTGAACTCAGAAAGGAAGGTTTTTTTCACTTTGGCCCTCTCAACTGGCAGCCCCAGAGAGATGGATATATTAATTAAAATGAAAACAATGTGCATGTTTTCATCTTAATCATGAATGAATGAATGATCTATGTACATACTTAACTTTTTTTAGAAATACATTTCTGCTCCCCGTGAGCAACATCTGTCTGCATTTTTAGAAGTGCTGCTTCTGCTATTCAATTTTAACTTTCACGTGTAACTTGGTTTTTTTCTTTCTATTTTGCCTTTTACTTTGGATGAGTAGATTACATGTTAATTGCCACTTTGAATGCTGTCAAGTCTAATACACTCCCTTGATGAACTACAATTAAAGACTTTTATTGCTTTCAGGATAAAACTTCATCTGAGTTATCACTTTCATCTGATTATGGCATGGAAGGGCAGTGGCAGTTCAGTCTTTTATCTTGAAATGAAGTGATTTTAGCCATTTTTGGCTTTTTCATTAGTTATTGAAAAGGCTACATTATTTATTGTAATTGCTCTATTGATTTTGAAGAACTTTAGTATTTCATTTCATTTTCCCTATACATACTGTTCCTTAATTCAAGAAGAGGAAAATTTCCTCTCTTTTTTCCCTTTCCTCCTCCTTTCATCATGGGAACAGCAATTTTGATCTAAGAAAGTGTTGTTTGGGAACACTTTGAAATATTTTTGATATTGAACATTGTTTACAGATTATTTATTTGGCATGCTGTATATTGGCCATGAGGTCACTGAAGTTTATTAAAAATCAGAGAACTCTAACGAAGTATTTTTAGAACTATACATCAAGCAAAATAGAGAGGAAAAAAAGAGAAGGGAAGGAGGGAGGCAGAGAAAAACACAAAGAGAGAGAGAGAGAGAGAGAAAGAAAAAAAGAAAGAAAAAGAAAGAATTAAAGCAGATGAGTAGATTACATGTTAATTGCCAGGTTGAATGCTGTCAAGTCCAATACACTCCCTTGATGAACTACAGTTAAAGACTTTTATTGCTTTCAGGATGAAACTTCACCCCCCCCCCCGCCCCGGAGGCCCTCCGGGGGCTTCAGGGACCATCCGGAATCTTCCCTGAAGCCTTCGGAACGCTTAAAGCAACCCTCCGAGCAAACCGGAAGTGACTTCCGGTTTGCCCGGAGGGTCGTTTTAAGCGCTCCGAAGGCGTCAGGGAAGCCTCCGGACGGACACTGAAGCCTTCGGAACGCTCAAAAGGATCCTCCGAGCAAACCGGAAGTCACTTCCGGTTTGCTCGGAGGGTTGTTTTAAGCGTTCCGAAGGCTTCAGGGAAGCCTCCGGATGGTCCCTGAAGCCTCCAGAGGGCGGGCGGGGGAGGCTCTTTTCACCCTCCCCAAGCTCCTATAAAGCCTCTGGAGCCTGGGGAGGCCGAAAAATGGCTTTTAAAACGGTGAACTCAGCTGGCCAGCTGACAGGGCAGTGCCTCGCGTGCCCTGACAAATGGCTCCGCGTGCCACCTGTGGAGCGCGTGCCATAGGTTCGCCATCACTGGTATAGGTGGTACCTTGCTCAACAGTAGTAATTGTGAGTCCTAGTGGACAACCATTTAAATAGGAGCCAGCCGTGTGCAGCAGCTGCCAAAAAAGCCAACACAGTCCTAGGCTGCATCAACAGGGATAGAATCAAGATCACGTGAAGTGTTAATACCACTTTATAATGCTTTGGTAAGGCCACACTTGGAATACTGCATTCAGTTTTGGTCACCACAAAGGAGGTTGGACTAGAAGACCTCCAAGGTCCCTTCCAACTCTGCTATTGTATTGTATATATATAGAGAGAGAAATACAGTAGATAGGTAGGGAGAGAGAGTGTGTAGGTGGGTAGAGGGATAGAGAGAGAGAAAAATACAGTAGATAAGCAGGGAGAGAGAGGGTAGGTTGGTAGGTAGAGGGATAGAGAAAGAGAAATACAGTAGATAGGTAGGGAGAGAGCGCGTGTAGGTAGGTAGAGGAATAGAGAAATAGAGAGAGAGAGAAATACAGTAGATAGGTACGTGTTTCTGCTGGCACAGCACTTGATCAATGTAATTCTCATCAATCAGTTAAAGAACTTTCCAAAAGGGGAAAAAATTTTTTTGCACTGTGCAAACCTCCCCAAAACAGCCTGTTTTTCATGAAAATGCCCCTGTTTTTTTAAAAGGCATGAATAGCCTTGGGGGGGGGGGGGGTTGCAGAGTGCTGGGGGGGGGGGGGAACCAGTTTTTGCCAACAAAATTGCATGCATAACCTTATGGAGGCTTATAGAGTGATGCTGGGGTGGCGGGAACGGCCCATTTCACCTCATTTCTGCCCTCCCCAGCCCCCAGGAGCTCTCTGAAAGCCTCTATAAGGCTACACCTGGCCATTTTGATGAAGGGGCAGGGCTTCGGGAGGCAAAATTGTTGTATTCACTGTATAAGACACACCCAGATTTTCAGCCTCTTTTTCTAGGAAAAAAAGGTTTGTCATACTCTGAAAAATACGTATAGAGAACATGGGGCCTTATTTAGTGAAAGGCCTCATAATCTGAGGGAATTGTCACATGCACATCAATGTACAGTGCGTGAGAAAAGCTGAAGGGATTATGGTTCCTCTCTCGCTAAAGGACCTAGAATGATGAGAAGCCCCCACTCCCAAATGCATGTGCAAAATCTTTTTTCAAGCATTACGGCAATATTTTACTCTTCCAAAGTATGATGAAGACTAAGAAGTTGTCTAAATTAGATTAAAATAAAGTATCAATGGTATAGTTACTTTCTAGTCATGTATCTTTTTCTCTGTAGTTGCATTAAAAATATAATAACAGTAGAAGCATAATCCCTCCCAGCACTGGCAGTCCTTCTTGGTGGCGGTAAGCTGTGGTTGGGGCCCCACTTGCATAGTTTCTTCGGGGGAAGTGGTTCCTCATGGAGCTTCACCGCGGGGGGTGATTCCACCCTCCATCTCTGTGTTCACCATTGCTGGATCTGTCTATCTATACGCACACAGAGGTGCGTGAGGGCCTATAAATTACTGGGACAGTCTGTCTGGGCCAGCTCGTCCAGACGTTTCAATGACAGAGCCTCTGGAACTGATCAATGAAGGCCTCCTGGTTCCACCTCAGATCCTGGCTTATCAATTGGAAGTCACTGGTATATTCTATGACTGACACACCCTGGCTTTAGCTCAGCAGCTGCTGGTTCGCCTTCTGGGCCTTCACAGGGTCCTCGAACATAGACCTCAATTGGAATTGGGTACAGAACCCTGCACAGTCATCCAAAAGTTGGCTGGAAGTCATCCAGCCCCAAGATCATAAACAGCTGCCATTGTCTCCAAAACCAGGAAACTCCTCCAAAGTCCCATCAAATTTCTCTGGCACGGGCACTGGGCATTTCTGATGGGGACATACCAGGGCTGCCGCTTGCATCTAGGCCAGCTGCAAAGAAAGCAGGGCCACTTGCTCAGCCAGCTGTGCACTGTCTGCCAGGAACTGCTCCACCCTTTTGAAGAGTAGGCTTGCTGGGGAGGCCAAGCTGACTCAAACATATATACAGTGTATATGAGGCTTTGGGCTATCGAATTGGGAACTCTATTATCTGGCTGCGGTACTTACATGGGTGAAAGAATGGATTGAATTGAGGCATACAGGACATTTTTTTCTTGTGCTAATCAGGATGTTTGCTGCAAGCAGGTAAGTCAACAACTATAAATGCCTATAGAATGTTCAAATTATTAGAGTTATTTTTTAAAGAAGGCTTTATTATTATTCTAGACAACTTAACAAAATGAAGAAGCTTTTTAAAATAAATGCTTGATCTGAAGAGGTCCAGTGCTATTCTTTTAAAAAGTGCTATTCTTTTAAATAGTAGATAATAACTATACTCCCAGAAAGCACATAAATTTTAACAGCATCTGTACAAATATAGTCTGAAATATAACACTACAAACAGTGTATATTGTGTGTTCTGTTTGCTGTTTGTTGCAAGGAGGGAAATTGCTGGGAGGCAGAGGCAGATATTTTTCCCTTGTTTTCCTCCCCAAAAGCTAGGTGCATCTTATACTTCGGAGTGTTTTATACTCTGAAAAATATGGTACATCTCATGAGTTCTGAAGGAGCTGGCAGATGTTATCTCAGAAGTATTGTACCATATCTTTTAAAAAATCTGGAGCCCTGGGGAACTGCCAGAGGATTGGAAAAGAGCTGATGTGGTTCCCATCTTCAAAAAAAAAAAAAACGGGGGGGGGGGGGGGAGAAACAGACCCAGGAAATTACGGACCAATCAGTCTAACACTAATATCTGGGAAGATCCTGGAAATAATAATAAACAAATAAATTTAAAACTATCAGATAGCAAAGGGTTGTTAAAAACATCATGCCAAACCAATCTTATTTCATTCTTTAACAAAGTGACTAAATTAGAAGACCAGCTAAATGCTCTGGAGGTAGACTTTAGCAAGGCATTCGACAAAGTAAACCACAACCTGCTTCTTGGTAAACTAGAAAAATGTGGGAGAGTAAGCATCCATCTGTCAATCAGAATGCAGCTAAAACAGACCTTGGAGGTCTTGTTCAATCCTCTGTTCAAGCAGATCTTATACCATTACAGACAAGTGACTGTCCAGTCTCTTCTTAAAAGCATCCAGTGATGAAAAAGAAGCACCCACCACTTCTGAAGGCAAGTTTTTCCACTGGTTAATTGTCCCCATTATTAGGAAGTTTCTCCTTAATTTCAGGTTGCTTCTCTTCTTGTTTAGTTTCCATCCATTGTTTCTTGTCCTGCACTCTGGGGCTTTGCAAAATAAATTGACCCCCTCCTCATTGTGGCAGCCTCTCAAATACTGGAATGCTGCTATCACGTCCCTCCTAGTCCTTCTTCTCAACACTAGTCAAACCCAAATCCTTCATGTATTTTAGTCTCCAGGCATTTAATCATCTTAGTTGCTCTTTTTGGAACTTTTTCTAAAGGCTCAACATCTTTTTTGTAATGTGGTGATAAAAACTGGCTGCAGTATTCCAGCTGTGGCCTTACTAAGGCTTTAGAATGTGATACCAATACGTCACATGATTTTGATTCTATGCCTCTGTTTACGCAACCAAGGATTGTATTAGTTTTTTTGGCTGCTGCCACACACTGCTGACTCACGTTTAACTGATCGTCCACTGAAACACCAGGGTCCCTCTCACAGTTATTGTTTTTGAGCCAAGCTTCACCTAATCTGTACTTGTACCTTTGGTTTTTCCTGCCCAGGTGTAAGACCTTGCTTTTCTCCACATTAAATTTCACTTCGTTGCATGGGGCCCATTGTTCAAGCCTGCCAAGATCTTTTGGATCATGAACTGGTCTTCTGGGGCGTTGGCTGCTCCTGCCAAGCTTAGTGTCATCTGCAAATTTGAGGCGGAGCATGAGATGAGGTGTATGATGTCCATTTCTTCTTCTTCTGTCTACCATTTCAAATCCTTCTCTATGGAGATCAGAGATCCTGAGGGAAGGAAGCCAGAGGTGGGTTGCTCCTGGTTTGTCCCGGATCGAGTGAACCGGTAGTAGTGGCGGCACAAGGCTCTGCCCACTCGTCCCGATATTTTTGCGCATGTGCAGAAATGCACAAGAGCACATGCACACACACGAGCAAATCGGTAGTAAAAAAAATTGGAAACCCACCACTGAAGGAAGATTTCATCGAATTTCCCCCAGGAACTGTTTTTTTTCCTTGAATTCTTTTTAATTTTTTATTCTCTTACATACCATTTTAAGTATACATTCACATAGTTATTTTCCTTCTTTACATTTATCATTCTTATACATTTATTATTCCATTTTATAGGTTATAATATAAATATACAATTTGGGTTGCTTTGTTTACCATCCCTTCTTCCTGTTGTAACACCACCTTATTTTCCTTTTTTTCCCTCCCTCCCACCCTTCTCTTGCTTTCCTCCTTCCTTCTCTCCTTTCCCTTCCTTCTTCCCTTCCCTTTCTCCTACTCTTCCTCTTCCCCTACCTGCCCTCTCTCCTTCTCTTCCTCTCTCTTCCCTCCTCCTCTCCTTACCTCTTTCTTCTTTCCCCCATCTTCCTTTCATTCTCTTCTCCTCTCTCTCTTTCTTTGCTATTATTATAGGTATCTCTTTCAGTTCTCAGTTTATGTTTCCTTGGGATGGTATTTCGTCAAAACCAAATATAATTAGTATCATTTCTTGTTCTCTTACCTTCCCTAATCTATCCTAGTTATATTCCGCCCCCCTTTATATCTCTCTATTGTATATATACTTATATATTTAATATTTTCTTTTCTGTTTTCCCCTTCTCCCCCCGCCTTTTTCCATTTAACAGTGCATCGCCTGGGTTCTGTATCTTCTTCCTGCTTTCTTTTCTAGTTTCCTTTCTCTAGCCAATCATAAAATCCTCCCCATGTCTTTAAGTACTCCGATTCCTCTTTATCCTTTATTTTCATTGTCAACCTGTTCATCTCTGCACAATCTAATATCTTTTTTACTATCTCTTCATCTGTTGGTAGCTAATTTTGGGCAAATACGATTCTTGCTGCTGCAGTTACATGTATAATCAAATAGGTATCTTTCTTAAATTTCTCTGGGATAATACCTAGTAGAAATATCTCTGGTCTAAATTGTATTTCTTGTTGTAACATTTTCTTTAACCATACTCTTATTTTAGTCCAGTATTTCCTTGCTTCTGCACATGTCTACCACATATGATAATAGGAACCTGTTCTGACCCCCCCCTCCACGCCTGTGAATAAACCAGAACACAGGCTTGGCTGTTTGCCACTGTTTAATCACTGAGATAACAAATCCTTTGGCTGAGGGCCCAGACAACTCACATTCAAGAAAACAACCCAGATAAGTTGAATGAAGTACCGCAGATAGTCCCTAACGAGCAGACACGGCTAAAATACAGAGATTTTCTTAGCTACTAATTCAAACAGTTGTTTCCTGCAAATGTCCCCTCCCAACGCCTCACCTATAAGCTCTCTTAGGAGGGGCCAATCCACAACCACCTGTGCTTAATCATCTTCTGTGAGTCTGGAGTTGCTGCTTCCTTTCTCAGCCCTTCTCAGTCTAGCATCAGAGACAAACTGCCTTTGATCCTCCCCACTGCTCTATGCCTCAGGTGCCTCCTGGTGGCCAACCAGCCTTTCTGGTGAAGTACCCAGAAGATGACCTAATTAATTTATGAACTTCGAGACAAACTTCAAAAGAAATCCATTCATTTATTAAGATCAACATTCTGGCATGTACTCCTGCGGAGCCAAAACTGATTTACACTTAATGGCATCTGAACTTTACCCCTGTGTCCCCTCCCCTCTGCCTTGGTCATAACTCACATTCACCAACAAGATGCTACGGCAGGTGATGGACATGTGCAACTGTAAAAATATGAGACCTGACTCTAGCCAAAAGTTTGCATGGAATTTTCCTCCCTTCTCTATGCCACTTAATAGTAGTCATGGCAACACTTTACAAGTTGACATCTTTATTTTGTCATATTTCTCTATTCAAGGTTTCTAGTGTCGGTATAAATAATAATGGGGATAGTGGACATCCTTGTCTAGTTCCCTTTTGATCTCTATCTTTCCTGTCACCTCACCATTTACCATTACTTTTGCTGATTGGCTATTGTATATCGTCTTCATCATAACCATGAATTCCCCACCAAATCCCATCATTTGAAGTTGCATTATCATAAATTGCCAGTTCACATTATCAAAGGCCTTTTGTGCGTCCAGAAATAACAATGCCATTTGCTTCTCTGGGTGGGCTTCGTAGTACTCTAACGTGTTCAATACAATTGGCGTATTTCCTCTGATCTATCTCTTAGGGAGAAAGGAACTGTTTTTTTTAGTAGGATTTTTCAGGAATATCCAGGTAAGGACAATTCAGGAGGTAATATAAGGTCCTCCTATTCCCCATAGAGATCCCAACCATTTCATCTCTGTCTTCTATAGAGCAATTCTTCCTACTTTACGAATTATGCATTTTAAAATTGTGTCTCTCTCACAAGGAAGAGTAGAAAGAAGTTGACCCTTCCTATGGCAGAGTTGAAATAGGTTAAAATTTCAAGTATAGTAAGAGGAGGAAATTATTTGTATTATGCCTTTCCTTCAGAAAGTCAAGCTAGTATAAATAGTACCTTTCATTTTTACCCCTTGTTTGGGTTTGCTCATTTGTTTTGTTCCTGAGCAACAAAAATTTAAGTGAGATTGTTATTACTTTAATAACAGTACTTTAAATAGAAAATTCTTTACTAAATTATAACATTGCCCAAAGCAGATTGAGAAGGCTTCCTAGCCTTCTCAAGAGAGCCCCCTCATGGCCCCCCATGGGAAATGCACCATCTCTCCTTTTTCCATGAGCACCTTCTTCCATGCATAGAAAATCCATCCGGGACTCCCTCTGCAAAGAGAAAGGATCAGCATGCGCTTCAGCGTTGAGCCGCTGTTGCAGGTTGGGAAGGCAGTGACGTCACTAAGTCTTGCCTTTCTGGGATGCTGGACTCTCTCTCTTTAACCCTTTAAGCTTCGCAGGCCGTTAAAAAGGCTGCAAGGAAGTCTTGAAGAAAGAGGTGGCAAGGGTAGGTGCGTGAGACGGTGTGTGCGCGTGCGTGTGCACAAGGAAAGGCAGAGGATTCTCTCACTAGAGAAGGAAAGGCTATATATGCCTGCCAAGTCAATCTTAGGAGCGGGAGACCCCCAGATCCTATGTTTTTCTCCCGCCCTTTTCCATGATCGTAGCAAAGCAGAGCTCCAGAAGATGCATGCTGCCCTCAGGAAGGATTCCAGATGCCAGAAAGGAAAGGGATCGTCCTTAGCGCCCCATTTCGTGGGAATAGCTCCTGGATAGGGGAGAGGGGGAGCTCGTATGGCAAAACTCAAGCAGGAAGCAAAAACAACTTTGAAAGGAAGAGATGCAAAAGATGATGCCTACATTCTCACTCTGTGCTGGATGACGCTAAACTCGTCTTGGAGCCTCTTGCAGCTTAATTTGTTTGAGGAAGGTAGTGAACCACGTCATCTTATTGAGCTGTGTTCATTTAATCCTTTATATTTCATAGGAACTGGACCCCTGGATTTGATTGACCTGTTTGTGCTTAGGACACACTGTGTGACCCTGCCCCCCTGTGTAAAGGAAGAAAGAGAAATGGAGCAGGGTCAAAGGATTGGCACCTCATTTTTTGTGAACTGAATTTTCATGCTTTGTGAACTTTTTCTGGGTTTTTGTATGTTGTATGTTGTGTGAACCCTGCTTAAAGGTAAATAGGGAGCTATATTTTTAAAATGCAAGTCTTTCCCTTTGAGTAAAAAGAAATTTAAATTATCCAAAATGCCACATGCACTGAATCTTCTTGCTGGAAGTCACCACTTTACAGAACAAAAAAATGCTTCCTTCTATGGGGATGAGTGTCCATAAATGGTCCAATCTATTACCTTAGATTTATTCTTTCTATAAGAAAATTGCAAAATTTGTTGATCTTCATGTAGAGAAAAAATGATCCCTTTGGCAAGGAGGGCTTAACGGCTTGTTCTGGTATTCCAAAGACTAAATGAACATTGCTAGGAATGAAAAAGCATTTGGAGATACACAGATTTCATTGCACCCATTTGGAATTGTGTTACAGGACAGAGAGAGAATGGCTGGCCTTCCTTTAGCAAGTGGGGGAACTGGAAAAGATCCTTCTGGTGCCCAGTCTGGAACCCATGGGGAGATCTGGGCAAGAACTGGGCAGAAGATGCTGGAAGAAGGAGCCATCATTTCAGAAGTTCAGGCTTTGAAATTCAGGAGCGTCCAATATCAGGAGGATGAGGGTCCCCGAGGACTTTGTAGTCAACTCCACTACTTTTGTAGTCAATGGTTGAGACCAGAAAAGCACACAAAAGCACAGATGCTGGACCTGGTTGTTCTGGAGCAGTTCCATTACAGGTTCAATGTTTTACATTTACATACTTAATATGTACTAGCAAATTCTATATAACAACAAACTTATGTAATCAGCAAAACCCGATCAAAGTTTCATTTTTTTCGATCTCAAGAACAAAACCCAGCAGTGGTTCCAAAGTAGAAACAAGGTTGGCTTGGTCTTTTCTTTAACTAAAGCAGTTAATTTTTCCATCTCTTCCATCAGTTTTCCCAACGACTTTTCCATTGTGGCTATTAAAATATCCGTCCTCTTTGCAAAGAGCATCCTTGCTGCTCTCAACATACATAACAGCAAAGTTCGGGGTTGTTTTTCCATCTCTTTGTCTATTAAACCTAAAAGAAAAGTCTCTGGTTTGATTTCCATGCCCACTTTGAGAATCTTCTGCAGTAAAATATAAATCTTACCCCAGTATTTCTTTGCTTTATCACAAGTCCAGCAGAGATGGTAAAAAGTTCCTTTTTTATATTTACATTTCAAACATGTATTTGAAATTCTTTTGAGATTTGAAAAATCTTTGGCAGTTTATCAAGTGTTTAAGTAGAGATACACACCACTTCATGATGTGTAATGTCCATTAATTCTTTTTTCCTGGATCCTGTTTCAAGTCCTTCGCAATGGAGATCAGAGATCCTGAGACAAAGAGGCATCTGTCAAATCTCCCTCAAGAACTGTCTTTCAGGGGGATCCCTCAGGAAGATCCAATTCAGGACATCTCAGGAGGTAATATAAGGTCCTTCCACTCCTTTGATAAATCCTAACTTTTTCATCTTCTTTCTGTGTCCTCTCCTCTATAGCATGCTTCCTCCCATTTTATTAATTATGCCTGTTGAAATTCTGTCTCTCTCACAGGGAAACATAGAAGGAAGTTGACTCTTTGTTTAGGGGGAGTGGAAACCGTGATTGAATCTCCAACTCAGGTATGAGAATAACTTTGATTTACTAGATTTCTATTTTTTCCCACAGGAAAAAAAAGGAGAAAGGAGGAGGAGCTTCCGGCGATGGCGGTCGCTTCCTGAGCTCCTGAGAACGCTATGGAGCTCCTGACGGAGGAAGGGACTGCGGCCGGCCCTCATGCCACCTGAGGGCCGAGAGTCAGACTGTTCGACCACCCTGGCTTGTTTTGGACCCGTTTTGGTCCGCCAGGGTGGTCGGGGAGGTCGGAGGAAAGGCAGTAGGCGGAAGGCGGGGGAGAAAGCAGGAAAGTAATGGCGACGGCGCGATGGCGACGGCGCGCGGTGCGCGGCGTGCGGCAGCAGAGAGAGAGAGACTGGTGAAGAGAGAGAGGCTGATAAGAGCTAAGCAGTCGGGAGAATCAGATGGGGACGGCGGCGGGGCAAGTGAGAGGAGCCCCGCTGAGGTTTTGTTGTCTCCCTGCGATTCCCGTGCCCTCAGGCCTGCCGACGCCAGCAGAAGACGCCGAGAGCTTGGTGCCAGGAACATCGGAGCGCTGGGTGAGAGCCAGGGTGGAATGTGCCCACCGGGTTTTCTGGATGGGAGCCAGGAGAGGGTGTGAAGATGCAGGACAATAATCAGGCCGGGAGGGGAGCCAGTGCCAGGCGAACAGGTGAGTCCAGGAGGGAAGTGAGTGTGACGGGGGGGGGGGGAAAGGCTATTCCAACAGAGGGTTGTTTTATTACAACGGTCGCGGGGAGGGGGGGATGCGAGGACAGGAGAAGATCACAAGGTCGGTTGGGAGACCGAGGCTGCTGGTTACGCCCGGTCGTTTGTACCAACCCCCGCGGTCTAGGTGGCCAGGAACTACAGAGCCAGGGCCTGCGGCTGATGCTTTGCAATGCAAGGTCCGTGACCAACAAGGCCCCCCTCATCAGTGAGTTGATCTCAGAGGGGGAGCTGGACCTTGCAGGGATAACGGAGACCTGGCTGGGCCACGAGGGTGGTTTACCCCTTGTGGAAATGTGCCCACCGGGTTTCCGTGCATTCCATCAGCCCCGGGCCCTGGGTAAGGGTGGTGGGGTGGCGGTGGTTATACGGGAATGTTTGGAGCCGAGGGAGTTCACTGTCCCTCGGATACCCGGGTGTTAGTCCCTTGGTGTGAAATGGGGCCCAGGGAGGCAGTGGGGTCTGCTGATTGTATACTTGGCTCCTCGCTATGCATCAGCAGCCCTGCCCGAGCTCCTCGAGCTGATCTCAGAGACGGCAGTTGAGATCCCCAAACTTCTGGTTATGGGGGATTTCAATCTGCCGTCGACGGGGGAAGCATCTGAGGTAGCTCGGGAGTTCATGGCTTCCATGACGGCCATGGACCTGACCCAATTAATTCAGGGCCCCACACACGAAGGTGGCCACACACTGGACCTTGTTTTTGTATCTGAGCAGTGGACGAGTGATCTGGGAATAGGGGATTTAGTTATTACTCCCCTGTCATGGTCAGATCACTCATCTCTCCGGCTGGACTTCCCTGGCGCTACCCCCCACCACGAGGAGGCGGAACCAGACTGTCCAAGTTGGTACCGCCCCAGGCACCTGATGGAACCGGATAGGTTCCAGACGGAGCTTGGGCCACCACCTGTAGCCCTGACCCGCTCTCGGTCGGAGGACCTAGTGGCCGCCTGGAATAGGGCGGCGGCTGGGGCCTTGGACCGGGTTGCGCCTTTGCGGCCTCTCCTACGGCAGCGACCCACCCGGGCTCCTTGGTTTACCGAGGACCTGAGGGTGATGAAGCGCCATAGGAGACGTCTAGAGAGCAGGTGGAGGTCCTCACGCTCCGAATCTGACCGAACACAGGTAAGAGCCTATTTACGGACCTACCTTGTGGCATTAAGAGGGGCCAAACGCAGATATTGTGCCGCTCTTATTGCGTCCGCCGATAACCGCCCTGCCGCCCTGTTTCGGGTAACCCGCTCCCTCTTATCACAGAGGACGCGGGAAGCCCCCTTGCAGGGCAGAGCAGAGGAGTTTGGGGAATATCTGCAGGACAAAGTCGCTCAGATCCAGAGCGGATGGGCCCCCTTCAGTGGACCGGGGGAGCCGTCAACAGTGAGTCTTGTGAGACCATTCTGGGAGGAGTTTGATTCTGTTGCCCCCGAGGATTTGGACAGGTTGTGTGGACGGCTGCGACCCACCACATGTTTAATGGACCCGTGTCCCTCCTGGCTGGTACTGGCATCCTGGGAGGTGACACGAGGCTGGCTCCTGGGCCTGGGCCTGGTGAACGGCTCGTTGGGCCTTGAAAGAGGCGGTGGTGAGGCCCTTGCTCAAGAGGCCTTCACTTGACCCGATGGAGCTAGCTAATTATCGTCCAGTCTCCAACCTTCCCTTTTTAGCGAAGGTTGTAGAGAATGTGGTGGCACAGCAATTTCCGCGACACCTTGGCGAATCCGAATATCTAGACCCACGCCAGTCCGGCTTCCGACCCGGGCACAGCACGGAGACGGCCTTGGTCGCGTTGGTTGATGATCTCTGGAGGGCCAGAAATAGGGGTTGTTCCTCTATCCTGGTCCTATTAGATCTGTCAGTGGCTTTTGATACCATCGACCATGGTATCCTATTGCGCCGGCTGGAGGGGATGGCAGTCGGAGTCACCGTTTTGCGGTGGTTCGGCTCCTACCTCTCCGACCGGACGCAATGTGTGTTGACAGGGGGGCAGAGGTCGACCCTGAGGCCACTCACTTGTGGGGTGCCACAGGGGTCGGTCCTCTCGCCCCTTCTGTTCAACACATATGTGAAGCCACTGGGGGAGATCATCCATGGTTTGGGGGTTGAGTATCATCTGTACGCTGATGATACTCAGCTGTACATTTCAACCCCAAACCACCCCAACGAGGCTGTTGAAGTGATGTCCCGGTGTTTGGAAGCCGTCGGGGTCTGGATGGGGGACAACAGAGTCAAGCTCAACCCCTCCAAGACTGGCTGTGGCTACCGGCACCTCGGTTCAGCCAGTTGACTCCATCACTGGCCATAGGGGGTGAGCAATTGCCTCCTGTGGAACGGGCGCGCAATTTGGGCATCCTCCTAAATGCCCGGCTGTCGATGAACGACCATGTGGCAGCCGTGGCAAGGGGGGCGTTCCACCAGGTTCGCCTGGTGCGCCAATTGCGCCCCCTACTGGACCGGGATGCCCTACGCACGGTCACTCATGCGCTGGTGACGTCCCGCCTGGACTACTGCAATGCTCTCTACATGGGGCTTCCCTTGGGACGCGCCCGAAGACTACAGCTAGTCCAGAACGCAGCCGCGCGGGCCATCATGGGGAGTACTAGGTACTCCCACGTAACACCTCTCCTGCGCGAGCTGCACTGGCTGCCTGTGGTTTTTCGGGTGCGTTTCAAGGTGTTGATTACCATCTTCAAAGCGCTCCATGGCACAGGACCTAGCTATCTGCGGGATCGCATCCTGCCACACACATCCCTGCGACCAATCCGCTCTCACAGGGAGGGACTTCTCCTGGTGCTGTCCACCAGGCAATGCCAACGGGCGACGCCTAGGAGTAGGGCCTTCTCTGTGATGGGCCCAACCCTCTGGAATGACCTCCCCCCCGACATTAGAACCACCACCGACTTCCGCTCCTTTCGTCAAAAACTAAAGACTCACCTGTTTCGATTAGCTGGCCTGGCACACTCATAGCTTTTACCTCCTGGCAGATATATTTTAATTGGTATTTTTGGGGAACCATTTTAAATTTAACTTTTGGGGGTATTTTAGGGGTCTTTTTAAAGATTGTATTTTAAACACTTTACTTTAATGTACAGTTCTTTTAACCTCCTCCATCTAAGTATCTAAGCATTTAATTATTTATGTATTTAAATATTTGAGTATCGATTTATTTATGTATTTTTTATGTATTGACTGTACACCGCCCCGAGTCCCTTTTGGGAGAGGGGGCGGTCTATAAATATGAATAAAGTAAGTAAAGTAAATAAGTAAGAAATCAGCCGTTGTACATATTATAGGTAGTCCTTGACATAGGACCACAATTGACCCCAAAATTTTTGTTGTTAACACATTTGTTAAGTGAATCTTTGCCCCATTTTACGACCTTTCTTGCCACAGGTGTTAAGTGAACCACTGAAGTTAGAAGCATGGTTGTTGTGGCTTCCCTAATTACTTCTAAGAGGTTCACAAAAGGTGATCACCTGACCCCGGGACCCTGCAATTGTCATAAATATGAATCAGTTTGATCATGTGGCCATGGGGATGCTGGAACAATCGTAGGTGTGAAAAATGGGCATAACTCATTTTTGTCATTGTAAATCACTAAAAACTGTTGTAAGTTGAGGACTACCTGTACTGTCTTCTGCCATTTTCCCCTTTTCTTTTGGTTGGAAATTCTTTTTAGGATTTTTGTTAAGACTAGCACTTTAAAAACTAAAAACTCCTTTTGCTCATTATTCTCCCAACTTTTCAATAAATAATGTTTTACAGAATTCTTTATATTAGTCATGATGTCTGCAGCTTGTCCTATGAAGCACTATACAAAAGAGATGGTTTGCGTCCATCAAACAAATGGATTACTTGGAATTACATTCACAGATTTTCTTTTCAATCTAAAATTAATAGATTAATATAGTGCATATAACATATGTTTTTGTGTGGGTAAGAATATCAACCTTGCTGTCAAGCAATATCAAGCATTTAATAGCGAGTGCCATACAATCTGCAATCAAACAGGTGGTAAGAATGTAGGGGAAGTCAGACATAACACGGGTTATGTAGACAGTAAACACAGGGTCAGTCAAAATGGATGCAAATGTGTATACACCAATGCACAGAGAATGAGGAATAAACAGGGTGAATTAGAAATTTAAATAAATGAAGGGAGGTATAATATTGTTGCCATTACGGAAACTTGGTGGGTTGAAACCTACAAATGAAACATACAGCTAGAGGGTAATACAGCTATTTTTATTTTTTTAAATCGACCAAATGAAATAAGCTGTAGAGTTGCACTATATATAAGAAATAACTACACCTCTACAGAAATACAACAATGCTGATAACTGCCTTGACATCAACTGGGAGACAAACGCTGTACTAAGTGGAAGATCAAACAGATTCCTGATCAACCTAGCATACAACTTTGTTTCCCAAAGAGAAGGGGAACAAGGGAATCAACCAGATTGGTCTTAATTCTCATTAACAGAGATTAAATGATAGAAGGTGTTGAAGTTACAGGAATCTTGTGGGAGTGATCATGAAATACTGGAATTCCACATTATGCAAGCACAAGCAGTAGAACAAAGTCAAACTAGAGTCTTGGACTTTAAAACACAAACTTAAACTTAGAGAGAGCTTGGGAAGCATTCTATGGATAAGAATCCTCAAGGGGAAAACAACTCAAGAAGCTTGGGAAATTTTGAAAAGTGAGATTATAAAAGCCCAGTCTAGCATAATACCAATGAAGAAGAAAAATAACAGCTCTCAAAATAAATCAGCGTGTCTGCATAAAGAACTCTGATAAATTGAAAGACAAAAAGGAAAAGGAAAAAAAGGGAAAGAGGCAGAATATCAGCAAATAGCCCAAGCCTGCAAAGTTGAAGTGAGGAAAGCTAATGAACTAAGGCTTGTGACAACAAAAAGCTTATTTCAACATATTAAAAACTAAAAAAAAGCAAGGAAACTATTGATCCATTGGTGGGAGAAAGTGGGAAGAAGGTGACAAGCAACAGGGAGAAAGCAAAACTACTTAACTCGTGTTTTTCATCTGCCTTTATACAAAGGGAAAAAACCAGTCCAATATTAAAAACAGCACCACAAGAAACAGATTAGGAACACAAGTTAAAATAGGTCAGTGAGCACTGTCCACCCTAGATGAGAAGACCAATAAAGGTGATTATGGAACTGGAGGCTGAAACATAAAGAACAGTTGCTGGAATTGGGTATGTCTAGTTTAATGAAAAGAAGGACTGGAGTGACATGACAGCAGTGTTCCAATATCTCAGGGGCTGCCACAAAAAAGAGGGAGTCAACCTGTTCTGCAAAGCACCTGAGGGCAGAACAAGAAGCAATGGGTGGAAACCTGGATAACCATTTGTCTGAAATGGTATAGAGTTTCTTGCCTAAGCAAGAGGTTGGAGTAGAAGACCTCCAAGGTCCCTTCTAACTAAACTATCCTATCCAGTTGTGGGTTCCGGATTCCGTTCCAACCAATATGGTTGGAACGGCCCCAGTGTCACCCACATGCACGCGCACAGCGCACACACAGACACTCACGGTGCGGGCATGCATCCTACCTGTCAGCGAGGATTCTGCAAGCCTCCGCAATGCTCCAGCTGCTCAGCGGAGTGTCGCGCAGGCACTGTCTATTGTGGAAACCTTAAAAGACAGGTAAGGAGCTCGGGCGCTCCGGAGCTCCGTACCGGAACGGTATCCGGTGCTCCGCGCTGGCTCCGGTACGCCTGTACCGGGGCGTACCACCTGCACCCACCACTGATCCTATCTACCTTACCCTACCCAACCCTACCCTATCCTACATAGTGCCCCTTTTTTGTAATTATTTGAGTTGAATTGGAGCTAGGAGCCCCAAAAATATTTAAATATTCAAACTAGCAAATTTCTATTTTTCAAATGCTTCATTTACAATCATTAATAAAAAAATGCATGGTTAATAGTTAAGATTATTAAAATCCCAGGACAGTCAAAATATAGAAACATCTCAAAGTAAAAAGTGTTCTGAAAGAACAACTAACCAAAGCTCTATTAGCTTAGAAAGTAAATTTTAATCTGACTTGTGCCTGGATTTGGAGGCCAAACAATCCAGCTTTACACAGGCTAAGAATTGTCTTCAATGGAAAACATTCTCCATTTTCTTATTTACTGTCCAGCCAATGGCTCAGACTACTAGCAGCTTCCTTGCAATCTGAGGAGGAGCAGAGTCTCTGGGTATTAATGGAACACCACACAGAACCCTGGTTGAGCTCTCCCAGCACTTTCATGAAGGTGTTGAGAATGAACAGGATTGCTCCTTCTTAGGACAACAGAAGCCATTTCATAAAATACTACAAAGAATCCCTTCCCCCACAGACACATTTCCTTCCTTAAAGGCAGGAAGGGTTTAAAGGCCTTCAGTGTCTTGAGATAATCAACTGGTAGGTGGGCCTTGGAAAACCCACCAATCAGGGACATTATCCAAGGAAGGGTTAGTGTCACTGATTGGTGAGATTTCCCAGGCCCAACTGCCAGTTGATTCTCTCAAGTCACTGAGGACCTTTTGATTGTGGAGGGATGGATTCATAGATCCAGAATGAAGAGTATTTTGATGAGGACTGGCTGGCTGTTTGGTAGATCAGTTGATCCAGAAGAAAACAAGACTTATTTAACCTGACTGGCACTCAAAGTCCTACAGAATCATTCAAGTTGATAAAACCTGCCTAAAATCTTTCTTTAGTCAAATGCTTCTTATTCTTTCTGTTTCCTCATCTAAACCACAGATCCTTACTAAGCATAGCCACTTACCTTAGTGCATAGCTTTGCTTTGGAAATTTCTAAACAATAGGAAAGATTCTGCAGTTCTTCCTTGGCCTGTTCTGTACTTTTTTTCCTTTTCAGGAAGTTCTTCTACCCTTTGAGGAGGTGGCTGTTTATTTCTCCGAGGAGGAGTGGTCTCAGCTGGATCACCTCCAAAAAGCTCTGCATTGGGAAGTCATGCTGGAGAATTATAAGAATGTGGCCTCTCTTGGTAAGGGTTTCCTACTCTCCCTCAGAGAGTTCAGGAAGACATTTTGTAGTTAGATGCCATTAGCTATTCTTATGAAAACATTTATAAATAGATCTCTTCTGTTCAGAGGCAGAAGGGAAAGTTCTGTTTTTCTAGTGCTCCTAGGAAGGAAATAGGTCTATGTGGCATTTTGCTTAAATATATCCTATCTAATTTATATTTCTATATAAACATTTTATGACAAAGTAATTCCTTGGCTTGAGGTAATGCCATACTTCATCACACAGATTTCAACTATTTTGGTCAGATGCTTCCATATCAGTCCTATCAAGATTTGCCATTCAGGTTTTTTGACTTAATGTCTTTTCCAAGGTTTTATGCCTCATCAATAGAGATATAATCATTTCTATACCATGCCATTATTAGAATGTAAATATGCAGTATATATTAGAATTTGGCACAATACCGGAAGGCAATTAATATGACTTCTAATAGAGTGATCTTTTTCCCTAACCTTTCTCTCACTTGCATTTCTCTTTCCCTTTGAAGGTGAGAATGAGAATGAGAATAAAGACTCTGGAGAACCAGTCAAAGTGTACAGACAAGCAGATGTAATGGAGAAACCTGCCATTCAAACAGAATTGCAAAGGCAGGAGAGAAACCTGTCAAATAACTGGAATAAGGAAAGGTCATCTCCTTCGATTGATGCTCAGATGCAGGACTTTATTGATCAACAAGAAAAACTAAAGAACAAATATATTGAGAAAGGTGTGAGACTCTTCAAAGACACATTAGATGTAAATGGACCCTGTTCATCACAAGCCAAAGGAGGAGCCAATATGGGCAAAGAAAAGGGTAAAAAATACAGTTGGATGTTCACACGTTCTCAAGAAAATGGGTCTCTTGAGTCACAGAAAAGTTTTCACATGGGAGGGAAGACAAATAACTGCAATGAATATGGCAACAAGACTGTTAATAAAAGGACATCCACAATGGAGAAGCCATATAAATGCACGGAGTGTGGAAAGGGCTTCAGAACAAGCAGTGAACTTACATCCCATCAAAGGATCCACACAGGGGAGAACCCATATAAATGCATGGAGTGTGGAAAGGGCTTCAGAATAAGCAAAGATCGTACATGCCATCAAAGGATCCACACAGGGGAGAAGCCATATAAATGCATGGAGTGTGGAAAGGGCTTCTGATCAAGCAGTGATCTTACATGCCATCAAAGAATCCACACGGGAGAAGCCATATAAATGCGTGGAGTGTGGAAAGGACTACAGAACAAGCAGTGATCTTACATCCCATCAAAGGATCCACACAGGGGAGAAGCTATATACTGTATTTTTCGAAGTATAAGACACACCAGATTTTCACCCTCTTTTTTTGGGGGGGGAATGTGCTTCTTGTACACCGAAAAATATGGTAAATGCATGGAGTGTGGAAAAGGCTTCAGCACACCTATTATTATTATTATTATTATTATTATTATTATTATTATTATTATTATTTATTTATTCGATTTATCAATCGCCCCCTCTCCACGAAGGGACTCGGGGCGACGTACAATCAAATCAAATATACAGGTGTGGCATGGAGGAAGTAACATCAATGTTTAACAAATCAGATACAAATGAAAAGCCACTAGGTTAAAATAAATAGCAATAAATTAAGACAGTTAAAACAATTTTAAAAACCCCAAAATTTACATTTACAATAATTAAAATTGCCAGGGAGGTTAGAAGGTTCTAGTTAAGCCAGGCCGGCTAGTTGGAACAGGTGGGTCTTGAGTTTCGTGCGGAAGGAGCAGAGATTGGTCGTTATCCTGATGTCTGGGGGGAGGTCATTCCAGAGGGCTGAGCCCATCACAGAGAAGGCCCTACTCCTGGGCGCCGCCCTCTGACACTGCCTGGTGGACGGCACCCGGAGGAGTCCCTCTCTGTGAGAACGAATAGGTCTCAGGGATGTATGGGGCAGAATGCGATCCCGCAAATAGCTAGGTCCTGTGCCAATAAGACCCAATAGTCTTATTTCCTATAACATGATTCATAGACTGGAGAATCCCTAAAACAAAGATACATTTGATGAGAATGTGCTAATTATTGATTTAATGGGTTCTATGTATGGATTTCAAATTTATAGACTGAACTCTGAAAAGGGATTTTAGTAATGTAAAAATAAACAATGGGCATGAGTCATAATTATGATTTATACATTTTTGAATGTATCTATATATACAGTATATAGGAGGCATAAAACCTTGAAAAACAGACATTAAGTAAAAAAACTTGAATGATATGGAAGCATCTGGGCCAAAATAGTTCAAAGCTGTGTGATGGAGTTTGGCATTACCTCAAGCTAAGGAATTACTTTGTCACTAAAATGTTTAAAAAGATATATAAATTAGATAGGACTTATCCAATTGCAATATATACTGCATATTTGTATCCTAATAATGGCATGGTATAGAAATGATTATTGATGAGGTATAAAACCTTGGAAAAGACATTAAGTCAAAAAACCTGAATGGCAGCTTTTGATAGGACTGATATGGAAATATCTTGGCCAAAATAGTTGAAATATGTGTGATGGAGTTTGGCAATACCTCAAACTAAGGAATTACTTTGTCACTAAAGTGTTTAAATAGAAATACAAAAACAAATTATGTAGGATATATCTAAGCAAAATGTATGGAAAGGGTTTCAACATTAGCAGTCATCTTACATACCATCAAAGGATCCACATAGAGGAGAAGCCATATAAATGCATGGAATGTGGAAAGAGCTTCAGAACAAACAGTAATCTTACAGGCCATCAAAGGATCCCTACAGGTGAATAATCATATAAATGCATGGAGTGTGGAAAGGACTTCAGAATAAGTAATAATCTTACATGGCATCAAAGGATGCGTACAGGGGAGAAGCTATATAAATGCATGGAGTGTGGAAAGGGCTTCCGAACAAACAGTAATCTTACAGGCCATCAAAGGATCCACACGGGAGAAGCCATATAAATGCATGGAGTAATCTTATATGCCATCAAAAGATCCACACTGGAGAAGCTATATAAATGCATGGAGTCTGGAAAAAGCTTCAGAAAATCTAATAATCTTACATGCCATCAAAGGACCCACACACAGGAGGAGCCATATAAATTCATGGTGTGTGGAAAGAGCTTCAGAACAAGGAAGGAACTTACATCCCATCAAAGGATCAAGACAGGGGACAAGGCATATAAATGCATGGAGTGTAGAACGAGCTTCATAATAAGCAATAATCGTACATGCCATCAAAGGATCCACACAAGGGCAGAAGCCATATAAATGCATAAAGTGTGGAAAGCACTTTAGAATAATCAGTCAACTGATTAGAAGTTAGACAAATTAGAAATAATACCAGAATAATAGCTAATATATTGGAATATTATGAGGTGCACCCAGAGAAACAAGTGGCACTTGTTTTCCTGGATGCACAAAAGGCATTTGATAATCTAAATTGGCAATATATGAAACAACAAATTAAGAATATGAACCTAGGAAACAAATTTGAAAGATTAATAGAAACAATATACTCCACTCAAAAGGCAAACATACTATTAAATAGGGAAAATACAGAGTTTTTTGAGATAACGAAAGGAGTGAGACAGGGCTGCCCACTATCACCTCTGCTTTTCATCCTGACACTAGAAAGTCTTCTGAGACGAATTAGACAAAATCCAGAAATAAGAGGAACCAAAATTAAAAATGAAGAATACAAAATCCAAGCCTTTGCAGACAATTTAGTATTTATTATAGAAGATCCATTAGAAACAGCAAACAGTTTAATGCTAGAACTAGGAAAATATGGAAATGTGGCAGGATTAAAAATTAATACAGAAAAGACTAAAATAATAACCAAAAATTTGAAGGAAGAACAAAATAAAGAATTAGAAAAAAGAATAGGACTCCAAGTGGTAAAGAAAGTCAAATATCTTGGAATATGGCTAACTGCAAAGTGCTCAACTATAAAAGAAAATAATTATACAAAATCAGTGCAACAAATAAAAAAAGATCTAGAATTATGGGGGAAATTACTTTATTAGGGAATATAGCAACCATAAAAATGAATATATTACCAAGAGTGCTATATCTATTTCAAACTATCCCCATAAAATTAGAGAAATTTTTTTTCACCGAATTGAACAAAATTATACTAAAATTTATCTGGCAATGGAAGAAAGCTAGGATAAAATTGAAAGCATTACGTGATGATAGAAGCAGAGGTGGTATGGGGCTACCTGACTGGGAACTCTACTACAAAGCAGCAGCATTAATTTGGATCAAAGACTGGATAAATTTAAAAAACAGAAGAATACTAGCATTAGAAGGCCACGACCTGCAAACAGGATGGCACTTTTTCTTATGGGAAGAAAGTAAAAAGAAACAAAAATATTTCCATACACATTATATTAGAGATGCATTAATACAGGTCTGGAACAAAATTAAAGCAAAACACTACATGAAAATACTGATATAGCTCTCCACTATGGAAGCTATGATACATCCCAATACACTAGATCTATCAAAAATGATTAGATACAGTGAAATTTTAGATAACCAGGGGAATTTGAAAACAAATCAAGAACTAAAAGAAAATAATATAAATATAGATTGGTGGCCATATCTGCAATTACAATCAAGATACAAAAAAGATGTAAAAGAATATGGAATATATATAGAATTGCAACAAATAGATAAAATCTTAATTGGCCCGGAAAACAAATTCATAATGAAAATGTATAAATATTTGCTAGAAGTAACATTAGAAGAAGAAAAAGTTAAAGGCTGTATGATAGCATGGGCCAAAAATTTTGGTTATAATTTAGATCTAGCGGATAGGGAAAGAATTTGGAACATAAACTATAAATTAACATGATCAGCAACATTGAAAGAAAATATATACAAAATGTTTTATTGTTGGCACCTATCACCAACAGGATTGGCTAAAATATACCCAAATTTGAAACCAACCTGCTGGAAATGTAAAAAAGAACAAGGGAGCTTCTATCATATGTGGTGGTCTTGCCCGGAATCACAAAAATATTGGAAAAAAATTTGGAAATGGGTGCAAGAAATCACGAGAGAACAAATAAAATATAAACCCGAAACCTTCTTGCTGGGAATAATCAAAGGGAAATACACACAAAAAAAAATCAAATATTTACTAACACATCTTCTAACTACAGCTAGAATTTCTTTTGCTCAATACTGGAAACAAACTACTACCACCACCACCACCCCGGACAAATTAATGATAAAAAAACACTGGACTGCACAGAGATGGACAAATTAACTCTAAAATTAAAAGATAAAGAGGAATCGGAATATTATGAAATCTGGAATAATTGGCATGAATGGTTAGAAAATAAGAAAAATAATTAAGCCAAAAACAATATATATAAATATGTATAGAACTGTGTATAAAAGTATGTAAATATAGAAGCGGAATATTATAAACATGTATAGATAAGATGATATAACAAGGTACAAATGTTAACATAATGACAGTAATATAAGGTGAAAAGAGAAAAACATGTATAGATAAGACGATATGACAATGTACAAAATGTTGACATAACGACTGTAACATATGCTAAAAAGAGAAAAACAATAAAAATTACTAGGCAAAAATAATAAATAATAATAAAATAATAATAATCAGTCAACTTACATCCCATCAAAGGTTCCCTACAGGTGAATAACTATACAAATGCATGGAGTGTGGAAAGGACTTTAGAGCAAATTGTGATCTTACATGGCATCAAAGGATCCACATGGGAGAAGCCATATAAATGCATAGAGTGTGTAAAGGACTTCAGAGCAAGCAGTAATCTTACATCCCATCAAAGGATGCATACAGGGGAGAAGCTATATAAATGCATGGAGTGTGGAAAGGGCTTCAGCACACCCCATAGTCTTATTTCCCATAACATGATTCATAGACTGGGAAACCCCAAAACAAAGATACATTTGGATAAGAATGTATGATAATTATTGATTTAATGGGTTCTATGTATGGATTTCAAATTTACAGACTGAACTCTGAAAAGGGTTTTTTCTGCCGTTCAGCATCCTGACAGCCGTCGAGAGATGAATTTAGTAATGAAAAAAGAAACAAAGGGCATGAGTCATTATAATTATGATTTATACATTTTTGAATTTATCTATATATACAATATATAGGAATGTCAAACTGGCAGCTCACAAGCTGGTTGTGTTATGTGAAAGACACGCCCACCCCAGCTCCGCAAATAGGGAAACTGTTGCAATATGTCACATGATGGCCACGTGACACATGGAGTTTGAAAACCGTGGTATATACATTCATTTTATTTTATTTTTAGAAATGTGCTTTCTGTTTCCCAACTGTCATTATTCTCCCAGTTAGTCACAGCTCTCAGAGGGATACGAAGACCTTTAACAGATGCTGCTTCCCTAAGCCAAAAAGGAAAATATATTTTTAAAAAAATCAAATTGCAATAGAACTGGGATCCTCCACAATAGTTAAATTTGCATCCCGAGTGTAGAACTGAGACCTGAGTCAGCCGGAATCTATGCAGAAACATTGAACATGATTCAGTCAAAGGCCTCATGATATGAGGGAATTCTCACATGCAGGTCAATGTAGAGCGTGTGGGAAGAGCTGAAAGGATGAGCAATTCCTCTCACACAAAAGGAGCCAGAAGTGCCCCAAGTGCTTGTGCAATTTTCTTTTCAAGCATTATGGCCATGTTTTGCTCTTTTGTAGTGGTGAGGGCTAAGGAGTCCAAATTTGATTTAAATAAAATCAGTTAAATATCAATTGGGTGGTTTTGTTCTAGTCATGTATTATACTTACATATTAAACTCTTTAGTTGATTTAAAAATGTTTAACACAAGATTTGTGGAAGGATTTTGAGGGAGCATATTTCAGGATTTGAGAGGCTCATGTTGGTTTGAAGCTTTTTATTCAATTGTCCGTAATAGTTCTGGGTCAAGCTGGACAATAAAGAGACTGAAAAGAGCAGAGAGGTTAATTCAGTTTCTTTTTTTCCCCTTTTTTCTTTTTATCGACATTCTTTCACTAGAGAAAACTCTTCAAACTGTTGGAATCCTCAGGTTTTGTGGTTGGAGGAGAATTTGTACTTTCTGTTTATTCATGATCTTTGGATTGATGGGTCCCAATATCATTGCTGAAACTGGTCCGGGTTCTTTCTTCCCTCTAAATGGCATTTTTGGGTTTTGAGGTAAGGCAGAGGGAATAAGGCCTGCCACAAGCCAGAACTTTATTTCAGGAGCTGCTAATGTGTGGCCATCTTGTCTCCTCCCCCCAGTCTCATATTTTGTCAGAGTGCGCACAGCTTTACTATATAAGACAACTCAGGAGCAATAACAGCAAACATGTTGATGGGCTGGCTGCTAAAGTAAGGTCATGGAACACACACTTGAAAGTAAATCAGGAAGACTGTAATTGGTGTGTATGTATGTCTGTCTGGCAAGAATAAAGAATGCTTATCAAAAGGAAATATGCATGTGTAAAGCTGTAGCAATTATGGGCAGTTAGTTGATAAAAGTAACAAGAATTAATCAACTTGTAGACCTTAGCTAAAAGTTAGGAATAGAGATGGCCAGCAGCAAATGAAATGTCTCTTAGATAACCACTGGAGCATTCATTAGCCAAGGCTTAGGAATGGGACACCTATAGACCAATAGAACAAATTGTAGAATTATTGCTAAAATGTTTATTAGAGGATATTTCTTATTATTTCACCTTGTCCCGCCTTCTCCTTTAGCGAAAATGTATAAAGCTTTCTTAATCCTTGGTTCTTGGTTCTTGGCCTTTTGACTAGGAACGCTTTTTCTTGGAGTACTCCAATAAAAAGCAATCAGAAAACCTGCACCTCGTGTCTGGCGTCCATCATTGGCTTCGGCACCAGCCTCAGACCCAAATTGGGGACAACATTTGTAAGAAATAGTGGTCTTATCTGCAAAAGAATAGATACTAATACATACACCTACTATAGGCAGGAGTCAAACGATCAGTAAATTTCAATTTTGTTGACCTGTTTGTGTTCAGGGCATGTTGTGTGAACTTGTATGGCTGAATGTAGGAAGAAAGAGAAATGGAGCATCCTAAACAAGAGTCAGTTGACTGGCATTTCATTTGATGTGGACTGAATTTTCTTCATTTGTTAAATGCCAAATACACTGAATATTCTAGGTGGAAGTCATCCATTTACCATTTCAGAAAATACTTCAATGGGAATGAGTGTGGTTGAGGTCTTAAGGGCTTGTTCTCCTATTGCCCTGGCTAGATAAATATTGCTATACTTGAAAAAGCATTGAAAAGGACATTCACTGACCAGATTTGTATCTCCCTTTCCCACAAGAAATCAGATGATGTACATATTATCGGTAGTCCTGGATTGAGCCCAACATTTTTGTTGCTAAGTCTCCCTAACAAGGAAGCGTAGAAAGAAGTTGACTCATCCATATGGTAGAGCTGAAGTAGTGGGAAAAATTCAAACTCACGCAAGAGAAGGAAATTTATTAGATTTGTATTCCCTCTTTCTTTCGGAAAGTCAAGCTGGGGTACATTGTACAGTCATCTTTCCTTTTTCCTTCTTGTTTCGGTTGATTTATTCCTTTCTTCCTCAGCAACAGATTTAAATGAGATTCTTGTTAGGAAAATGTTTCCCCCTAATGCCAGTACTTTAAATACAATTCTCTTTACTGAAGTATAACATTGCCAAAATCTTCCCAATCAAGGACCCCCCCCCAGCCCCCCCCCCCCCATGGGAAATGCACCATTTCTCCGCTCTTTGCGTGAGCACCTTCCGTGCACAGAAAATCCACCAGGGGGGGCACTTCAACTTTGAGCCCCGGTTACAA
The DNA here is from genome assembly GCF_964273705.1 of Natrix helvetica. Lineage (NCBI taxonomy): Eukaryota > Metazoa > Chordata > Lepidosauria > Squamata > Natricidae > Natrix > Natrix helvetica. The sequence continues at coordinate 339,243,466 of NC_138548.1, forward strand.
GTTGGGAAGGCAGTGACGTCATTCAGTTTTTGCCTTTCTAGGATACTAGAGACTCTCTCTCTTTAACCACATGTGCTGCGCAGGAGTTTAGAAAGGGAGAAAGAAAACCTTAAATTTCCAGAGGTAGAAAAGGTAAGTGTGTGTTTGTGTGTGTGTATGTTTCCCTCCCGCCTAACCGCCCCTTTCCATGATTGTAACAGGCATGGGGAAAAAGCAGAGGCCATGCATGCTGCCCTCGGGAATAAATCCAGATCCTCAGAAATGAAAGGGGGGGGGGGGACCTGGAGAGAGTCCTTCCCACCCCCTTTCCTGGTGAAAGCTCCTGTGTAGGGGGAGAGCTTGCATGGCAAATCTCAAGCAGGAAATAAGAAATATATTTGCAAGGAAGAGAGGCAGAAGATGATGCCTACATTCTCACTGTGTGCTGGATGACACTAAACTAGGTTTGGACTCCCTTTCTAATTTGTCTTAGGAGAGTAGTAAACCAGCATCCTAAATCAGGGTCAATTGATTTCATTTGATGTGAACTGAAGTTTCATGCTTTGATCTACACTTTTAAAAAGCAAGTCTCTCCTTGTGAGTAAAAAGAAATTGAAATGATCCAAAATGCCAAATACACTCAATCTTCTTGATGGAAGTCATCACTTTACCAGCTGAGTAAATACTTCTCAATATGTGGGGATGAGTGTTGATGAATGGTCCAGTCCACAACTTTCTGGCTGTTTGAATATATTCTCTTTTCTGTAAGAGAATCAGAAAATGGAGGTCATTTGTTCATCTTCTTTAGAGACAACGTTATTTCTTTGGCTAAGAGGACTTTAGGTATTCCCAAGACTAGCTGAACATTGCTAAGAATATGTGGGAAGCCCACCCCTCAACCCCTCCTCCCCTGGAGAATGAACAATTTGGGGAAATATTAAAAAGAAGCGGAATATTATATTTCTCCTAAGGGAGAGATGGAGAAACATGCTCTTAAGGGAGGCAGAAGGCAGCCTCAGTCTCCCTGCCCCAAGGGGAAACTGAGGGGGGCAGCTTTTAGAAATGCAGATTTGGTAATCCATTCAGAAAGACTGGATCAGGCAGAAACTTCAGATACGCAACAAAATTCAGCCAAAGGTTGACAAAGTTGGGCTTTGCCTTGATACTGTAGGAAGTTAAAGCCCACTCCTCTCCTAGAAAAATGAAATATTCTAGGAAATATTGAAAAGGCAGAATATTATATTTTCCTGGATGTGAAAAGGGGAGAAACAAGTTTTAAACACAAAGTAAATTCCTGCAGCTTCCTGCCCACCCACCCTCTTTTGTCAATGGGCCATTAAGAAGCCCAAGCCAGTGTATTTTCATAAAAAAGACCCCTTCCCTTCAGCTCCAGGTGATGGAATCAAGGCATTAGCCCTTTACCCAACTCACCACATGGCATCTGAGAACTCAACCAAACCTGGACTCAGCCTAGAGAGTTGCCCCTGCATGCCCCCATGGGAGTCTGACACCCGATCAGAATACATTTCTTACACAGGAACAAGAAACAAAGAGATGGGGCCGAACAGAGTATTAAAAGCCCAGCAAGCCCCTCCTCTCGCTCTTCTTCTTCTTCTTCACCTGGAAGCATGTGATCCCCTTTTCTGTTCAGGACTCAAGCCATGTGGTCCTGTCCACCATTAAACCATCTTTCCAAGCAGCCTCCATGTCTCCAGTGTCTTTTTCCCCACTTGAGCCGAACCCAGGACATTTCTTCCAACAATATTGTATATGAATGGCATAACACAGGTTGTGGTTTCGTGTTTTTAGAGCAGTGCTCTCAATCTTGACAAGGTCCTCTCTTTGCCCTGGGTTTTCATAACGTTTCATAACGTATAGCCATTTGGAGATTTTGCAGAAGTCCCCAAAGGAAGGGAGAAAATGTACAGGATGGTAAGAATCCAGTTCACAAAGATGGGAGACTTTTTATATAGGTTCTCCAGCTTAGAAATGCCCACCATGCATGGTCATATGACAGCAACACAAGTGCCTTCTGTAATGCTCCAGTCCTGCTCAGATCTTAAAAAGAAAAATTCAATGTATGTGAATGGAAAGAGAATCTGTTCCCAGAACTTGTACTCGTGGACGTTAGAAAAAATTGTGTTTTTTCAGACAAACACCTAAGATTTGCATTTCCCCTTTTACCTATAGAGTGCCACCCATGAGCCCTACATGACCCCATAGGAATCCAGAAGGTATAAAATCCACCCACTCTGAACTCCATTTTGTCAGCCGTCCCAGAATGACATGTGGTTGGTGGTTCTGCTTTCTTTCCAATCAGCCTCCAGCCTCCATTTTATTTCCAGCACCTTCCTCCTGTATTAGAACTGAACCAGATGGATATTTCTCTCAAGAAATGAAAAAAGCATTTGGAGATACAAAACTTTCCTTGCACTAATTCTGAATTGTGTTACAGGGCAGAGAGAGAATGGCTGGCCTTCCTTTAGCAAGTGAGGGAAGTGGAAAAGGCCCTTCCGGTGCTCAGTCTGGAATCTGTGGGGAGATCTGGGCAAGAACTGGGCAGAAGATGCTGGAAGAAGGAACCATCGTTTCACAAGTTCAGGCCTGGAACTTCAGGAGCGTCCAATATCAGGAGGATGAGGGTCCCCGAGGACTTTGCAGCCGACTCCACTTCTTTTGTAGTCGATGGTTGAGACCAGAAAAGCACACAAAAGCGCAGATGCTGGACCTGGTTGTTCTGGAGCAGTTCCTGGCCCTTCTGCCCCTGCAGATGGAGAGCTGGGTGCGGGAGTGTGGAGCAGAGACCAGCTCCCAGGCGGTGGCCCTGGTGGAAGGCTTCCTCCTGAGCCAGGCGGAGGAGGAGAAGAAGGAGCAGGTTGAGTTGCAGGTGAAATATACATCTTACCCCGGTATTTCTTTCCTTTGTCACAAGTCCAGCAGAGTTGGTAAAAAATTTCTTTTTTACATTTACATTTCAAACACGTATTTGAAATTCCTTTATATATGTTTGGTAGTTTATCAGTGTTAAGTAGAAGGATACATCGTTTTATGAAAGATTTATTTCCTGGCATTCACACTATGTGGAGATGCTTCACTAATCTTTGTATAGTTCCCTTATCCATTCTAGAAGAAAGATTTTGCACAGCAATTTCTTTCTTACTTCCCAGCCTAATTATTTTCTCCTGTTTCAAGTCCTTCGCAGTGGAGATCAGAGATCCTGAGAGAAAGAGGCATCTGTCAAATCTCCCTCAAGAACTGTCTTTCAGGGGGATCCCTCAGGGAGATCCAAATCAGGAGACCTCAGGAGGTAATATAAGGTTTTCCCACTCCTTTGATGAATCCTAACTTTCTCATCTTGTCTGTGTCGTCTTCTCTATAGCATAACTCCTCCCATCTTACTAATCATTATGCTTTTTGAAATTCTGTCTCCCTCACAGGGAAGAATAGGAGGAAGTGGACTCTTTGTTTTGGGGAAACAGAAACTAGGATTGAACCTCCAGCTCAGGTATGAGAAGAACATTCACTGACTAGATTTCTATTTTCCATTTCCATCAGGAAATCAGAGGATGTAGAGGGAGTACAGTCATAAGTGTGAAAAATGGCCATGTCACTTTTTTCGCTGCTGTGTAATTTCGAACAGTCACTAAAAACTGAAAACTGTTATTAGTCGAGAACTACATGTAGTGTCTTCTGCCATTTTGCCCTCTGCTTTTGGTTGGAGATTCTTTTTAGGAATTTTTTTTTAAGACTAGTATTTTAAAAAGAAAACTCTTTCGCTAATTGCCGTGTTTACCCAAAAATAAGAGCCACTCTAACATTCTCTTAGGCCCCGAAATAAGCACTCAGGCTAAATTTTTGGGGCGTCTTAGGTATTTTTTTTCACGTACAGGGGGAGGTGACTTTTCGGCACACCTGAGCCTCCACCTTCCTTGCTTGCTGGCCTTGCTGCTGCCTGGACACTTTTGGCTGCTGGTTGGCAAGCAGCTGCCTGTGCTGCTTCTGGCCTCCTGGCAGCAGTGCTTTCGGCCCTCCTGCTGGGCTGCTCCTGCCTGCTGCGGGGTGAGTTGTTCCAGATCCATGCTGTAGGTGGAGCTGAACTGCCCACCCGCCTCCTACTGCCAGCAGAAGAGCTAGCACCCACCTGGGCCAAAAAGGGCCAGACTCCTCATAGCCCAGTGCCTGCAGTAGATCTGCAGGAAGGCACTCAGGAGCCCAAAGGTGGTAGTGAGTAGTGAATAAGGCAGTGTAGCTGCACCAGTGGCTGCTGGCATAGGCGCTCTGGCAGGCCAGCAGTGGTAGGGCACTTTGGAGGTCGTACATTCCGCCTGACCCGCCCTGCGCCAGGCAGGAACAACCCAGCAGGGTGGCCGAGAGCAGCGCTTCCAGGACGGCCAAAAGCTCCTGTGAGGCCAGCAGCAGAATGGACAGTCGCTCGTGCCAGTTGCTGCAAGGGAGTGGCATGTGTGTCAAAAGGGGAAAGCAGGACTCGGCTTTCAGCAGCTGCCTGAAATGTGCTTGCAGCAACTGCTGGGCATGAAGGGGGTGGTTCCATGCCTCTGCCTGCTGCCAGTGCTGCCCCTGCATGTTTTGGAAGGGAAATAAATAAATAAATCCTGCAAATCCTGCGCGGGCAAGTCCTTCTATCCCGAGGGGAGCATTGTTCCCTCTAAGCTGCGCGCCTGCGCGGCCGCGCAGATAACAAGGAAACACCGCGCACAAGTTTTAAACTGCGCGCAGTTTTTTAATATCTTAAAATGTGAGTGAAAATATCCCCCCTCCCTTCCTTCTCTCTGTCTGCACCGAACTCTCTCTTCCATGATTGGTGAAATCAAGGAAGATTCTGCCCGGAGACCGATGACGTTGCAGAATGGAGAATTCCCATTGGTCCTGTGGGGCTTCATTGGTTCCTGGGAAAACGTGATTTGCTGGTTGTAGCCTGCTTTTCTCTGCATATCCGGGGTTTCTAAGGTATTGCATCGTCTGAAGCCCTGTTCTGGACTGGGCAATCTTTCTGCGATCCCTTCGCTTTGGGGAGACAGGGAACCAGCGTGGAATTGGACTGTCTGAGCCAAAGGGGTCCACGGGATCTTGAGACTGGACTTTTGTGCAGTACCATTCCACTCTTTCTTTTCCCTTTCTGTCCTTCTATCTTCCTTTGCTTTTCATTTTTTCCCTTTCATTTCTCTTTTCCTTTCCTTTTTCCTTTCCTTCTTTTCCATTTCCTTTCCTTTTTCCTTTCCTTCTTTTCCATTTTCTTCCTTTCTCCTTTCCTTTCCTTTTTCCTTTCCTTCTTTTCCATTTCCTTTCCTTTCTCCTTTCCTTTCTCTTTTCCTTTCCTTTCCTTTTTCCTTTCCGTCTTTGCCATTTCCTTTCCTTTCTCTTTTACTTTCCTTTCTTCTTTCCCATTTCCTTTCCTTCCCTTTTCCTTCTTTGCCATTTCCTTTCCTTTCTCTTTTCCTTTTGTTTCTCTTTTCTCTTTTCCCTTTTTTCTTTTCCCTTCCCTTTCCCTCCCTTCTTCATCCTTTCCTTTCTACTTTCCCATTTCCTTTCCTTCTTTTCCATTTCCTTTCCTTTGTCTTTTCCATTCCTTTCCCTTTCCTTATTTCCTTTTCCCTTTTTTCTTTTCCCTTCCCTTTCCCTCCCTTCTTCATCCTTTCCTTTCTTCTTTCCCATTTCCTTTCCTTTCCTTTTTCCTTTCCTTCTTTTCCATTTCCTTTCCTTTTTCCTTTCCTTTTCTTCTTTCCCATTTCCTTTCCTTTCCCTCCCCCTCCCTTCCCTTCCCTTCCTTCCTTCCTTCCTTCCTTCCTTCCTTCCTTCCTTCCTTCCTTCCTTCCTTCCTTCCTGGGAATCTGAGGGAGAGGGAGGGGACCCTTTTCCTCCTTGCCCCCCTCCCCAACATCTGCTCTGATGGCAATTATGGCTAAAAAAAAATCAGGTGCTCAGGGATGAAAATGTGCCGCTCAAACACTATATTTTTCCGCACACACTGAAAAAAAATTAGAGGGAACATTGGAGGGGAGGGTGGCGCTTCTCTGCGTTTCCTCGTCTTCCGCAGTGCAAGGGGCAGCACGCAAGTCCAGTTTTGGTTTTCGATGTGCTGTCCACTCACAGCAACTGGGACGGCTGCAGGGGGTACCGGCAGCAGGAAGAGGCTCCTCTGCTTCAGTCCAGCGTAGCCCTCCATCCAGTAGCTCAGGATGAGGAGCTCACCCATCTCTCCATCAGCCTCTCATGGTGTGCATATCAAAACAAAGTGCCGCGAGTCCAGTCGTCCTTTCTGTTTGTTCCCCCATCCTTTTCCTCTCTCGCCCTCTCTCGCCCTCTCTCTCTTTCTCCCTGGGAACTGTGTGGGGAGAGGGAAAGGCCATCAAGGGGAGGCTGGCGAGACTCTCTCGCGGAAAGGATGAAGTATCCCTGTTGCCAGAGCCCAGATTTTTAAGGCAGAAAAGTGAAAAGGGGTCTGTGTGTATATGTGAATTTCAAAGGCCCTGGGGAAAAAGAGCCAAGCTCTTCTGTTTGCTGTCTTAAGCGGGTGCTGAGGCCAACTCTGTGGGAAGCAATTTGCTTCTCCACACAAAACCTCATGGGCTTTGCGGAACCACAGGGGAAGGGGAACCTCCAAGTGGACAACAACAGCTGCACCTTCTGCCTTATTTTGGGGGGTAGGGCTTATATTATGAGCAGCATGAAAAATCATGCTAGGTCTTTTTTTAAATTATGTTTATTATAAACAGTTATGCACATTGACAAATACATACACAACACTTACAAGTAACATTGGAGCTTCCCGTTCCTTTTTACAGCAGATGCTTATTGTTGAATTTTTACAAACATTTTTCCCCCTCTCAATCCATCTCTATACATTTTCCCACTTCCCATCCTATTATTTCTTATTGTTTTGTTTATCAGTCTATGTTTGGCTATATGTATAAGACAGTCTTTATTGCTTTTCTACGAATAAATACCTTTTTCTACTTCTGTAAATCCTACTTTTCCTACCTTCTTATCACTAATTTCTACTTCTTCTACAATACAAACTATGTTTTTAGATATATTGCCTGCCCAACACTAGGAGTATACACCCAACAGTATCATTTTTCCAAAATTAGATAGTATTCTGTTTCCTTCTTTCCTTGAATTTCCTTGGTCAATTTATCCATCTCTGCACATTGTAAGATCTTTCTATATATTATCTCATCCTAATTTGGTGTTGTGTTGTTCTTCCATTTCTGTGCATATGGTATTCTAGCCGCTGTGATGATATGTAGAATTAGCTATAGAGTCTCATGCTAGGTCTTATTATTGGGGTAGGTTGTATTTTCTGGGAATCACGGTATTCATGCTTTTCAAGAAAAAATGTTTTACAGAATTCTTCATGATGCCCTTCTTTTATGTAATTCTTGGAGTTGGATTTGTGCAAGGATCCTCAAAAATCTTTAAATATTCAAACTGGTAAATTACCATTTTTGAAAAGAATGTTTGCCATCATTTATAAGAAAAGGATGTGATTAATTTCTAAGATTAAATCCTAGGACAGTGGTCATATAGAAATGTCCCCAGACAAAAATTGTTCTGAAAGAAAACATAAATTTCACTTTCAAAGTAAATATTAATCCCTGATTTGTGCCTGGACTTGGAGGCCAAACAATCCAGTTTTGCAAAGGCTAAGAAATGTTTTCCTCAGAAAATGTTCTCCATTTTCTTATTAACATGCCAGCTAATGGCTCACAATACCAGCAGCTTCCTTGCAATCTGAGGAGGGGCAGAGTCTCTGGAGGTAGATGGCAAACCACACATATCCCTGGTTGAGCTCTCCCAGCACTTTCATGAAGGTGTTGGGGATGAACAAGATTGCTCCTTCTTAGGACAACATAAGTTATATGCTATATAGAGGTTATACCAGTATATAGGGAAGAAAAAGGGAAGGGCCAACGTGTAGCAGATTTAATGTGTGGCTAAAGGAGTGATGTAAAAGGAAAGGGTTTGGCTTTATTGGTCATGATGCCTGCAGCTGGTTCAATGAAAAACTGTACAAAAGAAATAGTTTGTACCCATCCAAGAAAGGGACTGAGTTACTTGGCATTAAATTCACAGATTTTCGGGATAAACATTTAAACTAAACAGGGACAGAGAATTGATTGATACAGAACATTTCTGTCCCCAGCAATCTAAAACTCATAGGATTATCAGTGCATGTTACATAGATGTTTGTGCGGGTAAGATTATCAGTCCTGCCGTCAAGCAAAACCAAGCATTTAATAGTGAGTGCCATACCATGTGCACGAATCATACAAGTGGCAAGAAAATAGGGGCAGTCAGGCATAACACAGGTTGTGTAGACAGTAATCAGAGAGTCAATCAAAATGGACTCAAATGTCTATGCACCAATGCACAGAGTATGAGGAATAAACAGGGTGAATTAGAAATTCAAGTAAATGAGGGCAGATATGATATTGTTACCATTACAGAAACTTGGTGGGATGAAACCTACAATTGGAACATACAGCTGGAAGGATTTAAATTATTTAAAAGAAATAGACCAAATAAAAGAGGAGGTGGAGTTGCACTATATACAAGAAATAACTACATCTCTACAGAAATTGAGCAAAACAATGTTGAGAACTATCTTGAATGCATTTGGGTCAACATTAAAGGGGAGGGGGGAATGACATTGTCATAGGTCTATACTACAAGCTACCCAACCAATCAGAGGAAGTAGATGAACTTTTTGCTAGTCGGCTAACTAAGGCATGTAGGAAGCATTCCACAATAGCAATGGTGGATTTTAACTACCCTGAAATCAACTGGAAAACAAACTCTGCACCAAGTGGAAGATCCAACAGGTTCCTAACAAACCTAGCAGGCAACTTTGTTTCCCAAAAGGTAGAGAAGAGAACAAGGGGATCAGCCATATTGGACTTAATTCTCAATAACAGAGAGGAAATGATAGAAGGTGTTGAAGCTACAGGAACCTTGGAGGCAAGCGATCAGGCAATACTGGAATTCAACATTATGCAAAACAAGTAGTAGAACAAAGTCAAACTAGAGTATTGGACTTTAAGAGAGCTAATTTCAATAAACAGAGAGAGAGCTTGGGAAGGATTCCATAGATGAGAATCCTCAAGGGGAAAGCAATTCAAGAAGCTTGGGAAATTTTGAAAAAAACGAAATTATAAAACCCAGTCTAGCACAATACCAATGAAGAAGAAAAATAATAGCTCCCAAAAGAAACCAGCATGGCTGCATAAAGAACTATCTGACAAATTGAAAGACAAAAAGGATAAATATAAAAAGTGGAAAGAGGGGGACATAACTAAGGCAGAATATCTGCAAATAGCCCAAGCTGTAAAGATGAAGGGAGGAAAGCTAAGGCTCACAATGAAGAAAGACTTGCCACAAAGTAAAAAATAACAAAAAAGCTTCTTCCAACATGTTAAAAACAAGAAAAAAATTAAGGAAACAGTTGGTCCATTGTTGGGAGAAAGTGGCAAGAAGGTGACAAGCAACAGGGAGAAAGCAGAACTATTTAACTCATTTTTACACAAAGGGAAAAAACAATCCAACCTACCAAAAACAGCACCACAAAAATCAGATTAGGAACACAAGTTGAAATAGGGAAGAAAATGGTGAGCACCTGTCTACCCTAGACGAGTTCAAATCACCAGGACCGGACGGATTACACCCCAGGGTTCTGAAGGAATTGGCAGACAAGACCTCAGAACCACTGAACTATATTTTTCAGAGATCCTGGAGCACCGGGGAACTGCCAGAGGACTGGAAAAGGGCTGATATGGTTCCCATCTTCAAAAAAGGGAAAAAAATAGATCCAAGAAACTATAGACCTATCAGCCTCACCTCAATACAAGGGAAGATTCTGGAAAAGATAATCAAGCAATGAATTAGCAAACATCTAGAAGTAAATAAAGTAATAGCCAAAAGCCAACATGGGTTTGTCAAAAACAGATCATGCCAGACTAATCTTATTGCATTCTTCACAAAGTGACCAAATTAGTGGACCAGAGGAATGTTGTCGATATAATTTACTTGGACTTCAGCAAGCCATTTGATAAAGTAGATCATAACCTACTACTAGATAAAGTACAAAAATGTGGGTTAAACAGCATCACCACCAGATGGATTCGTAACTGGCTGACCAACCGCACTCAACGTGTAGTCCTCAATGGAACTGCATCTACATGGAGGGAAGTATGCAGTGGAGTACCCCAAGGCTCTGTTTTGGGCCCAGTACTCTTCAACATCTTCATCAATGATTTGGATATGGGAATAAATGGGGAACTCATCAAATTTGCAGATGACACCAATATGGCAGGAATAGCCAACACTCCAAGATAGGCTTAAGATACAGAAGGATCTTTACAAACTTGAACATTGGGCACTATCTAACAAAATGAAATTCAATGGTAAAAAAGGTATGGTTCTACATTTAGGCAAGAAAAACAAAAGGCACAGGTACAGTATAGGTGGTACCTTGCTCAATAGTAGTAACTGTGAGAAGGTTCTTGGAATCCTAGTGGACAACCATTTAAATATGAGCCAGCAGTGTGCAGCAGCTTCCAAAAAAGCCAACACAGTTCTAGGCTGCATAAACAGAGGGATAGAATCAAGATCACGTCAAGTGTTCATACCACTTTATAATGGTAAAGGCCACACTTGGAATACTGCATTCAGTTTTGGTCGCCACAATGTAGAAAAGATGTGGACACTCTAGAAAGAGTGCAGAGAAGAGCAGCAAAGATGATTAGGGGGCTGGAGGCTAAAACATACGAGAAACGGTTGCAGGAACTGGGTATGTCTAGTTTAATGAAAAGAAGGACTAGGGGAGACGTGATAGTAGTGTTCCAATATCTCAGGGGTTGCCACAAAGAAGAGGGAGTCAAACTCTTCTCCAGGGCACCTGAGGGTAGAACAAGAAGCAATGGGTGGAAACTGATCAAAAGAGAGAAGCTACTTTGAACTGAGGAGAAATTTCCTGACAGTTACAACAATTAACCAGTGGAACAGCTTGTCTCCATATGTTGTGAATGCCCCAACACGCAGTCATTAAGAAGATGTTGGGTAGCCATTTGTTTGAAATGGTGTAGGGGTTTCCTGCCTAGGCAGGGGGTTAGAGTGGAAGACAACCAAGGTCCCTTCCAACTCTGCTCTTGTATTGTATTGTAACTCATTTCATAAAACACTACAAAAATCCCTTCGCCTACAGACACACTTCTGAAGGGTTAGTATCACTGATTGGTGGGTTTTGATTCTCTCAAGACCCTGAAGATCTTTTGATAGTCGGTAGATATATTGATCGAGAAGGAAGAGTATTTTGATGATGGCTGACTGGGTGTTTGTTACATCAATTGATCAAGAAGACAAAAAAGACTTATTTAACCTGAATGGCAGTTAAAGTCCTACAGAATCATTCAAGTTGATAAAACCTGCCTAAAGTCTTTCTTTAGTCAAATGCTTCTTATTCTTTCTATTTTCTCATCTAAACCATGGATCTTTACTAAGCATAGCCACTTAACTTAGTGCATAGCTTTGCTTTGGAAATTTCTAAACAATAGGAAAGATCCTGCAGTTCTTCCTTGACCTGTTCTGTATTTTTTCCCCTTTCAGGAGGGTCTTCTGCCCTTTGAGGAGGTGGCTGTTTATTTCTCTGAGGAGGAGTGGTCTCAGCTGGATCCTCACCAAAAAGCTCTGCATTGGGAAGTCATGCTGGAGAATTATAAGAATGTGTCCTCTCTTGGTAAGGGTTTCCTATTCTCCCTCAGAGAGTTCAGGAAGACATTTTGTAGTTAGATGCCATTAACTAGGTCTTATGAAAACATTTCTAACTTGATCTCTTCACTTCAGAGGCAGAAGGGAAAGTTCTGTTTTTCTATTGCTCTTAGGAAGGAAATAGGCCTATGTCATATTGCTTAGATGTATCCTATCCAATTTGTTTTTGTATTTAGTGACAAAGTAATTCCGTAGTTTGAGGTAATGCCAAACCTCATCACACGATTTCAACTATTTTGGCCCAGATGCTTCCATATCATTCAAGTATTATGTCAATGTTTTTTAAAAGGTTTTATGCCTCATCAATAGAGATCATTTCTATACAATGCCATTATTAGGATACAAATATGCAGTATATATTAGAATTTGGCACAATACCTGAAGGCAATCAATATGACTTCTGAAAGAGTGATGTTTTCCCCCAAACTTTCTCTCACTTTCATTTCTCTTTCCCTTTCAAGGTGATAATGAGAATGACAACAAAGACTTTGGAGAACCAATCAAAGTATTTAGAGAAGGAGATGTAATGGAGAAACTTCCAATTCAAACAGAATTGCAAAGGCAGGAGAGAAACCTATCAAATAACTGGAATAACGAAAACTCAACTTCTTCTATTGTTGCTCAGATGCAGGACTTTATTGATCAACAAGAAAAACTAAAGAAGAAATATATTGAGAAAGGTGTACGAATCTTCAGAGAGACATTAGATGTGAATGGACCCTGTCTATCACAAGCCAAAGGACGAGCCAATATATGGAAAGAAAAGAAAAAAAATTACTGTTGCACATTCACACGTTCTCAAGAAAATTGGTCTCTTGAGTCACAGAAAAGTTTTCACATGGGAGAGAAGTCAAATAAAAGCAATGAACATGGAAACAAGACTATTAATAAAAGGATATCCACAATGGAGAAGCAATATAAATGCATGGAGTGTGGAAAGGGCCTTAGCCAAAAGAGTCAACTTATTATCCATCAAAGGATCCACACAGGGGAGAAGCCATATAAATGCATGGAATGTGAAAAGGGCTTCAGAACAAGCTGTAAACTTACATCCCATCAAAGGATCCACACAGGGGAGAAGCCATATAAATGCATGGAGTGTGGAAAAGGCTTCAGAAGAAGCAGTCACCTTACATGCCATCAAAGGATCCACACAGGGGAGAAGCCATATAAATGCATGGAGTGTGGAAAGAACTTTGGAACAAACAGTAGACTTACATCCCATCAAAGGATCCACACAGGTGAGAAGCCATATACATGCATGGAGTGTGGAAAGAGCTTCAGAACAAGCAGTGAACTTACATCCCATCAAAGGATCCACACAGGGGAGAAGCCATATAAATGCATGGAGTGTGGAAAGGGCCTTAGCCAAAAGAGTCACCTTATTACCCATCAAAGGATCCACACAGGGGAGAAGCCATATAAATGCATGGAGTGTGGAAAGGGCTTCAGAACAAGCAGTGAACTTACATCCCATCAAAGGATCCACACAGGGGAGAAGCCATATACATGCATGGAGTGTGGAAAGAGCTTCAGAACAAGCAGTGAACTTACATCCCATCAAAGGATCCACACAGGGGAGAAGCCATATAAATGCATGGAGTGTGGAAAGAACTTTGGAACAAGCAGTAGACTTACATCCCATCAAAGGATCCACACAGGGGAGAAGCCATATAAATGCATGGAGTGTGGAAAGGACTTCAAAAGTAGCAGTCATCTTACCTGCCATCAAAGGATCCACACAGGGGAGAAGCCATATAAATGCATGGAGTGTGGAAAGGGCTTCAGAACAAGCAGTAATCTTACATCCCATCAAAGGATCCACACAGGGGAGAAGCCATATACTGTATTCTTCGGAGTATAAGATGCACCAGATTTTCACCGTCTTTTTTAGGGGGGGAAAGGTGCTTCTTATACTCCGAAAAATACGGTAAATGCATGGAGTGTGAAAAGGGCTTCAGCACACTCCATAGTCTTATTTCCCATAACATGATTCATAGACTGGGAAACCCCAAAACAAAGATACATTTGGATGAGAATCTATGCTAATTATTGATTTAATGGGTTCTATGAATGGATTTCAAATTTACAGACTGAACTCTGAAAAGGGTTTTTAGTAATGTAAAAAGAAACAATGTGCATGAGTCATAATTATAATTTATACATTTTTGCATGTGTCTATATATACAGTATATAGAAATGTCAAACTGGCGGATCTCGGGCTGGTTGTGTTACATGGAGGACACGCCCACCCCAGCTCTGGGAATAGGGAAACTGTTGCAATATGCCACATGATGGCCACGTGACACATGGATTTTATAATCAGCTCTCAGAGGGATACGAAGACCTTTAACAGATGTTGCTTCCCTAAGCCCAAAAGGAAAATATAAAAAAAAAAAAAATCAAATTGCAATAGAACTGGGATCCTCCACAATAGTTAAATTTGCATCCCTAGTGTAGAACTGAGACCTGGGTCAGCCGGTATCTATGCAAAAACATTGAACATGACTCAGTCAAAGGCCTGATGATATGAGGGAATTCTCACATGCAGATCAATGTAGAGCGTGTGGGAAGAGCTGAAAGGATGAACAATTCCTCTCACACAAAAGGAGCCAGAAGTGCCCCAAGTGCTTGTGCAATTTCCTTTTCAAGCATTATGGCCATGTTTTGCTCTTTTGTAGTGGTAAGGGCTAAGAAGTCCAAATTCGATTTAAATAAAATCAAATCTGAATTGTGTGGTTTTGTTCTAATTATGTATTATACTCGTGTATTAAACTCTTTAGTTGCTTTAAAAATGTATTAACACAAGATTTTTGGAAGGATTTGAGGGAGCATATTTCAGGATTTGAGAGGCTCATGTTGGTTTGAAGCTCAGTTGTCAGTAATAGTTCTGGGTCAAACTGGACAATAAAGAGACTGAAAAGAGCAGAGAGGTTAATTCAATTCTTTTTTTTACCCCTTTTTTCTTTCCATCTACATTCTTTCTTGCAATTGTAGCTAAATCTCTTTTTTCCCCTCACCTCCATATCCAGAGGAAACTCTTCAAACCATCGGAAAATCTTCTGATCTTGTGCTTGGAAGGTTTTTCTCTGTTTATTCACGATCTGTGGATTGATGAATCCCAGTATCATTGCTCAGGCTGGTCCAGGTTCTTTCTTGCCTCTCAAAGGCATTTGTGGGTCATAGAGATAATCCAGAAGGGTTAAGACCTGTCACAAGCCATAACAATCACCTAGAATAAGAAGAAAACAATTCTGCGTAGCATGGATGAATGAAGGAGATGCAAGGGAAGACAAGATAGAAAGTGGATAAGCGAAAAAAGGAGATTCCAAGATAGTCCAAGGGAGGACTGTAATTTAATTATATAATAACCAAGGAAATTTAATAGTTGAAAGTTGCACTTATATTGAGAAGTTTATTCCGGTTTCAACCAAGGTTTAAAAACTTTTCTGCCCCTTCTTGTTCTTCCCCAGTTTTCTTTTGTCCTGCTGTGTAGTTTTATGTCTCCCAGGTTTGTTTCACCTCCCTCCCTGAACACAGAGGAGTCACTTCTGATTATTTTCCTCTTCACCTTTATGCAGCCTAAGTTCTGAAAAACCCTAAATTCTGAATCATGCACACATCCCTCTCAAAGATGAAAGTTTCCTAGAATCATAAGGTCTGTTTTCTGTCCTCATTACACTTTACTCTGTGTACAGTATTCCTTGAGGTACGAACCTAATGGAGCTTGCCCTGAAAAAATGTGTCAAATGAATCAGATTCAATTTTACAAACTCTTAAAATCAAATTCATTAATTGACTCAAATGGCTTGTTAAATGAATGAAGATCTGACTTACTGCCACCGATCAGCTGATTCCAGTGCAGCTGAGGGAGGAACTAAATTGCGTCCCATCAGCCTCACAGAGCTCTCCATTTGCAGTTTTTTTTAAAAAAACCCACTTGCTGCTCATCAGTTCAAGCGTCTTCAGACAGCTGCCCAGATGGGATATGAAGGTAATTTACAGAACTCTCAGACTGCAGTTACTTAAAAAAAAAAAACCTCCTGCCACTACAGTAATTAGCTTAAGAGTCTCCAGCCAGGCTCCCAGAGGGAGATGGGGGAGGAATTTACAGAACTCTTAGTTTGCAACTGTAAGAGAGATGGGAGGGACCCAGGGGTGAAATTCAGCAGGTTCTGACAGGTTCTGGGGAACCGGTAACGGAAATTTTGAGTAGTTCAGAAAACCAGTGTTGAAAGAAATGTCCTTCTAAGTTCAGCTCCAAGTGGGGAAAAAGACACTGGAGACATGGAGGTTGCTTGGAAAGATGGTTTAATGGTGGACAAGACCACATGGCTGGAATCCTGAACAGAAAAGGCCCCACCTATTCCTGTGTAAGAAATGTATTCTGGTTGGTTGTCAGACCCCCATATGGGCCATGCAGGGGAAACTCTCTAGGCTGTGTTTTGAATCCAGGTTTGGTTGAGTTCTCAGATGCCATGTGGTGAATTTCTGTGAAAAGCTGATACTACCTTTGTTATGTAAAGTAGACTAGCTCAGGCTTTAATGGGTCATTGACAAAGGGGGTGGGGGCAGGAAGCTGCAGGGAGTTACTTTGTCTTTAAAACATGTTTCTTCCTTTACACATCCAGGGAAATGTAATATTCTGCCTTTTCAATATTTCCTAGGATATTTCATTTTTCTAGGAGAGGGGTGGGTTTTAACTTCCTACACCAGCAAATGCCATCTCTCGCTGGCTCCAGAGTGAGGTGAGAATGGGCATTTTGCAGTATCCTTCTGCCATGCCCACCAAGCCACGCCCACAGAACCGGTAGTAAAAAAAATGAATTTCACCACTGGGTGGACCTTGAGGTTCTGTAGTCTAACCCACTGCTCTCAGGCCAGACTCTCCATACAGTCCTTGTGTGAAGAAAAGCCAGGCTTCATAGAAAAGGATAATTTTTTTTTGAAAACCAGCAGTTTAGAGAAGAGATACAGCACACCACATTGTAGAATGCTTTGTGTAGGTGCTGGCTAGCATTTCTACAAGCAGTTTCAAAGCAAATGCAAACAAACTTTATCTTTGCAAAGAACTTTGCAAAGAAACTCAATACTGTAGTTTGCAAACTACAAACTGCTTAAAGTGCTTAAAGAGAAGCAGAGCAGTTCCCAAAGTGCTTACAAAAAAGCTGTACAGAACTATAGAGTAACACAAGAGAATATTTTAAAATACTTACAGAAGCAATGCTAGCGCTCTCATTCTCAAGCCCAGGAGCAGCAGATCCTCCACGCAGCACCAGAAAAAGAAAAACAAACTTGCCACTTCACTGGCTGCAAAAACCACCGGATCTTGTTTGTCCATGAAGAGTGAGGTGGGTTTAAACTCCATGTGCAACTTTGGTCACTTAAATATCCCTCTATTCCAGGGGTGTCAAACTTTATTTCATTGAGGGCCACATCAGAGATGTATTCGACCTCGGGGTGCCAGAATGGGCGTGGCCATCTCGATGTCACTTGTGTAGGGCACCTGTGGTGGCCTGAACACTCTGCAAAAATTGGCTCCTGAGCTCTGTTTTTGGCTGTGACGACCTCCTGCAACTCTCTGCCAGTGAAAATGGAGCTTGGGACAATCACAGATGGCCCTCTCAAGCTCCATCTTTGACTGTGACTGCCTCTTGCAACCCTCTGCCCACGAAAACAGCTTGTAAGGATTATGTGCCTCCTGAACATATGGCCCTCCCGAGCTCCATTTTCACTGGAAAAGGCACCGTGGGTCGGTCCTTTGCTATTTGCAGGGTAGATCCATGGGCCAGATCTAAGCACCCCACTGTCCAGTTCTGGTGTCCAGGCCTTGATTTTGACACCTCTGCTCTATGCTTTTGGTGTCAATATTCAAAGAAACATGCAGTTCTTTGGCTGCCACCCAAAAGTTGGTGCTTCTGTCTGAACGAATGTTTTTAAAGGGCCTCAAATAGCAATAAAACATCTGAGGGCCTTTATGAAGCTAGAAGTGTCCATAGTCAATAACTTCAATGTGGACAGCTCTAATGGTCATACAGGTGAATAGGGCTGCCCACCTCTCACTGTTTGCTTGACACTCTCTAGTGTGATGTGTGGTCACAGACCAGGGGCCAAAAACATCAAGGCCAACGTTGGTGAAAGGAGGATTTGTGCTGAGTCTGCCGGCTGGAAGATCAACCACATTTTGTCTTTGTAACCTACCATGGAGCTTGTGACAAGTAATACACCTGAAGATTCCTACTCATACATCTTTTAGCTCCAAGTAGCCACCTACTCCGAAAAGACAATTTTGATCAAGAAATGGGTCAAGTTTCCTCAGGGAGGAAACCACACCCATGCCGGCTGCAGAGACCCCAGGCCGGGCGTCCCGCCGCAGCCGCTGATCACACCCATGCCAGCAGCCACCGACGCTCTCCATTCTCCTTTCACCGCCAACCGCCCCATTTCATTCACAACGTTCTGGCTACAAGGCAGGACATCGCAGCTCAAGGGTATCCCCGAGGTCTCAGGAAGTTCTCATAGCTAGGCCT
Source organism: Natrix helvetica (assembly GCF_964273705.1). Classification (NCBI taxonomy): domain Eukaryota; kingdom Metazoa; phylum Chordata; class Lepidosauria; order Squamata; family Natricidae; genus Natrix; species Natrix helvetica. The sequence goes on from NC_138548.1 coordinate 339,261,759, forward strand.
GGCACAACGATGGGATAGGGTACCCTCTGCAAGCCCCAAGAAGGACAATCATCTCCCCGAAGCTCTCCTCAAATGCAACAGGACACCATCTTGGGCACGCGCAGTAGATTATATATATATATATATATATATATATATATATATATATATATATATATATATATATATATATATATATATATATATATATATATATATATATATATATATATATATATATATATATATATATATATATATATATATATATATATATATATATATATATATGCACACACACACTATACGTACTATAGGCAGGAGTCCAATGATCAGTAAATTTCAATTTGGTTGGTCTGTGTGTTCAGGGCATCTTGTGCGAACTTGCATGGTTGAGTGTAGGAAGAAAGAGAAATGAAGCATCCTAAACAAGGGTCAGTTGACTGGCATTTCATTTGATGTGGACTGAATTTTCATCCTTTGTTAAATGCCAAATACATTGAATATTCTAGGTGGAGACAGATGGTTCTCACTCTAAAAAAAAGGGAAGAGACACATGTTTATTCCTCATCCAGGTTCAGTTTTTTGAGTTTTAGGAGTGGGAGAACTCCTGCCCTCACCTGATCCTATGTTTCCCTCCTGCCTAACCACACTTTTCCATGATTGTAACAGGCATGGGAGGAAAGCAGACACGCCTCCTGCCCTTGGGAATAAATCGAGATCCTCAGAAATAACAAACGTAGGACAGGATTAGAACCATTAGCAAGGGCACACACAAAAGGCAATTGAACAATAGTACAAAGAAAACAAAAGGACTTCAAAGAGGAAAACGATATAAAAATGTACACTTCCTGTGTATCGCTGTCAGCTCACCAAGGAACGCTGGTCCATGTCACTGAGGGTCTTGCCTTCCTGAAAAAAAATAAAGAAATGTTGCTTTCAATGCAGATTGCTTCGATCCTAAATTATTTCACCACGCCAGTGATGTTCTCCTAGCTGGGAAGACCAAACCCACAGAGGAAACTTTCTTTCCATATAAGAAAATTTAGGCAAGAAAAAAAAAAACCAAATGTACTAGTATGGAAGATATTGTATCTGGTTTAACAGCAGTAACTGTGAGAGGAATCTAGAGTCTTAAGGGGACAATCACTTAAATATGAGCCAGCAGTGTGCTGCAACTACCAAAAAAGCTAATGCAGTCCTAGGATGCATCAACAGAGGGACAGTATCAAGATCATGAGAAGGGTTAGTTCCACTATATACTGCACTGGTAATACTACAGGTGAAACTCGAAAAATTCTCAATGAAATAAAGTTTGACACCCCTGGAATAGAGGGATATCTAAGTGACCAAAGTTGCACATGGAGTTTATACCCACCTCACTCTTCATGGCTGAACAAGATCCAGTGGTTTTTGCAGCCAGTGAAGCACTAAGTTTGTTTTTGTTTTACTGGTGCTGTGTGGAGGATCTGCTGCTCCTGTAAAATAGGATGTAAAGTGAGATTTGGACATAAAGAGTGAACATATTGATGTCGTGATGACACAACATGCGGTCTCAACATTCCGAGACCGCGGTTGACACTTTTCCAGCTGGACCGAAACCGTCCTGTAGAGATGGTGATCAGGAAGACAAAGCCTTGCTTGTCTCAGGGACATCGCAAAGTTCCTGATTGACCCAAGGGAAGCTCTTCAAGCCGGCGTTAAACAGGCAGCCCCAGGCTGATGAAGTCGGGACGGCTCCAGAAGGAAGGAAGTGAAAAGAGAAAATGAGTCCATCTGGTGAGATATTTTTTTCTATTTTGGGAAAGACTGCCCAAAGAAACATTTTTTTAAAAAAAAGCCGTTAGAGCCTCAAGCAAGAATTAAGCTGCGAAATTAATTAACACTGGATTGCATTGGGAAGCTTTTTTTTCTTTGTAACCATATTTTGTGGATTGAAGTGCCCGTAACGTTTTTCATTACCTCTCTTAAAGTGAACAGATCAATTTTTTTTCTTCTGCTCTTTGTTATTTTATTTTTTGATTTCTGGACTAAAACTTTCCTTTTTATTTTTAACAATTCTTCCTATTACTTGTTATTAAATTTTATTACTTTATTCCCAATAAGCCTGAGATAGTGAAAGTGAAAATAGCAACACGGCCACTTGGAAGTCGGAAGCTGGAGTTTTTGAAACAATGTATCTTTTATTTCTCTTTCTTTGTTTCCACTGACTTTGTAGCTGAAGGGTTTGCAACTTGTTTATACAAACTGATAAAGAGCCAAGGGCACGAATTGTTTCTGCAGGTGCCTGTGAGAACTATTTTGGCAGGGGAGAGAAAGGGGGAAAAAACAAAACAAAACAGAACCTTTCTCTTTTGAAGAGCACAAAAAAAACCTTGTGCTTAAATCAACCTAAAATTAAAAAATAAAAGAGGCTCGGAAAGCTAGAGTGGCAGTGGCTATTAGTTCTTTTTTTCTCTTTTTTTTCTTCTTTTTTGGAAACATGGTTCAATATTGAGATGAGGAAACTTTAAAATTTCAAAATATTTTGGCTGGAATTCAAAATTTATTGGAAGGATATGGGAGAATTGAGAAGAAGTTGGAAAAACTAGTACCCCTCACAGCAAAAGATGAAGGGGTTGGAGCCCCCAAAACTAAAGGAGAGAATGAAGATATATAAGATAAAGACAAGACAACAGATGAACTTATTAATGGAGCAAATGTGGATGAAAGTGGAATGAAGGGAACATGGAAGAGGGATTTCGACGAATTGGAGCTCTACCCCAGATTCCAAGATACAGAAGAAGAAAATAGGGTAATGATGGATTTAAGAAGAGAAATTCTTTCAGAAGCACGATTGATAACCAAAAACAAGCTAACTTTAAAAATAATTGGAGGGCAATGAGATTACCTGAGAGATCCTTCAAGCAACAAAGTGCGGAGAGAAATCTATAAAAACCTTATAAAGAAGATAAAAAGAAGACTGACACTACAATTGGCAAGAGAGATAAGGCTGTCTTGTTCCTGGAAAGATACATATTGACAATGAAAGTTGATAATAAAAAATTAGTTAATTTTGGTTGAGCAATAAGTAGGAATTTAGTAATTTTTAGATTGTTTTAGATTGTTATTAAATGTTTATTTGTCAACAATTAAATAACTATAATTAACAATAATGGAATGATAATGGATACAACTTAATGATATATACTATGTACTGTTAAACTAGTAAAAGAAATCTGGATATAGATTGCAAATTGCGACCTGGGAAAAAGACCTATAAATTTTACTAACAAATTTCTAATTAGGTTTCGTCATAAAGGTGTAATGTTTTTTTTGGGGGGGGGGGCTTGACAAGAGGAGTTGGGATATAAATAGTAAATGACTTTTAGCTAATTATAATAACAACAAGGAAATGTTAATGGATATTGTTTAATAATATATACACGCTCTGGTATTGGTAAAAGCAACTTGGATATAAATTCTAAACAGTGAATGGGGGGGGGAAAGGGGGAGGAAAAGGCTTAGAAATTTTATTAATTGATTTTTACTCAGAATATGTCATAAAAGTTTAATGTTATTGTAGGATTTTTGAAATAGCTAACAAATGCCATTATGTGGTTGTGGTTTTCCGTATCAATAAGTTCAGACAGAAGCACTTTCAAATAATTGAAGTCAAATGAGAATTGTGGTATATTGATAGTAAGATATATAAAGATTTTTGATTTAAAGTGTATAATCTAATATGAATTACAAGTAATGACTATGGAAGAAATGCACGAAAGTTATTTGTAACCAATCGACACGCTTTCTACAAGATGTATTGAAGGATGATTCTTTTTGTGTGTTTTTGTTCAATTAAAAAAAATCCTAAAAAAAGAGCAAACATACGGGGTCAGGCTGGATAGCCTCTCGGGGCGTCTTTCATCTTGTTATTATAAAGTAAAAGACGGAGTTTGAAGCTTGCAAAAGAACAGGAAGTTCTCACAAAACCACAGAGTTCAGCTAAAGTTCTTACAAAGCCACGTAGCCATTATGAGACTAGAACTCCATACCTGTGGCCCATACAAAAGGGGAAGCAAGACAGTATCTGCTTATAAGGCTTCTTTCCTCAAGGTAACCAATCAGAAATGGGTTAAGTATTTCCGTGTTGTGCTGCTTTTGACAAAGTATAAGAATGTGTGCTTCCATTAGAAGAGTTGTTCAGAAGTTCAGAAGTTACAAAGCCAGAAGTTGACTGGCTTTTCTGAACCTGGCTGCCAAATAAACTTCTCCTTGATCCTGAGACATCTAAGCCCTGTTATTTTCTGCAACACCTGGGCTTGAAAACTAGAGCGCTAGTATTGCTTCTGTGAGTATTTTAAAGTATTCTTTTTTGTTGCTCTATAGTTCTGTACAGCTTATTGGAATGTAAGCTCTTTGGGAACTACTCTGCTTCCTTTTAATCACTGTACTGTACTTTGCAAACTACCGTATTGTATTTGTAAGTACAGTTCTTTGCAAAGATAAAGTTTGTTTGCATTTGCTTTGAAACTGCTTGTAGAAATGCTATCCAGTGTTATCCCTAAATCTGAGCTCTTGCTTGGTGTCGAAGCCGATAAGTCACTGGACACAAGGTGTGATATAGAATCATATTTTCATTTTGGTACCAAGATATAAGGACCCCAGTTTGAAAAGCTAACCAAGGGCCCAGAGTAGAATCTTACAGCAGTTTTTATAGTCAAGGAATGGTCGTGTTCAACCCTTTGCCCTCCCCTAATAATGCATGCATAACAGATAATTTTGATTGGTTATTTGGATTTCAGCCCCCCCAAACCCTTACGCTTCTAATGTTCTTGCAAAGTGTGCCAGCTATGTGGGTTTGGCCTTTTTTTCATATAAGCAGCTATTCTTGTTCCTAACATCCTGGCTAGTGGTTTTAAGGAACTAACTTTTGTCTCGTTGTTAATGTGCAGCCACCCCCTCCTTCCTATTGCAGAGCAGAATAAAAAACAGTTTTTTTCTGAGACAGCTCCCCCGCTTCCCCCCTCCCTCTTCAGTGAGAGAGACAGGAAATGAGCAAAGCTCTTAATTGTCAAGGCAAAGAAATGAAGACAACACAAAATGTTTTATCAGAATTCATATTCCTCACTCTCATGTTCATTCCATCCACACCTGGGTTCCATCTCCTCGGATCCCCAGGGCCTCATCTGTGCATACTTCCATCATCTGATCCTTCATTCCCCTCCCGAGGACCTTGGGAGGGCCTACTTCCCAAAGGTCCTCCTGAGACTATCAATTCTTTTTCAATCCTTATTTGCTTTATTGACCTCAAAACCAGATCTCTGAGTAGAGCGATCACACAGGGGATGAAGGCTATTTCTGCTACCCCACACAGCAACAGGAACATCAGCTGTCTGACCCATGAAAACCACTGATCTGTCCGTAATAAGATCAGTCCAATTTGGGATGTTCTGTCTTGTAGGTCCTTTGCAGCTTCTCTGACCATTCCTGATTTATTACAGAAACAGCATTCTTCTCCTAAAACCAAACACAAACCACTTTCTCAGTTGTCAGGAGGTCCAGCCCCCATCGATTTTGCATGACTACTGCTGCCAAGGAGTCTGTCTGGCCTTGCACTTTGACTAAAGTTCGGATGGTCTGACCTAGGCTATGTTGGAACTCCTCTGGCAGCTGCTTAAACTGCACTGTAGAGTGAGCTAGGCCACCCGCCCCTATCCCAACTGCTGTGCCTCTCCCCAGGATCACTAACAGTGGGATCTCTAGTGGCACTCTTTTCTGAACATGGCCTAAGAGAGGGACTGGGAGGGACGCTTCCCCAGCAACACCACCCATCCTTGGGATGAGATGTACCAAGGTAGCTGTCCCAGTCCATTTGCAAGACAAACATACCTATGAATTCCCCCCTCACAGGCATAAGACACCATTTTCTTCCAAAGAAACCGCCATGCTCATGGAGAAAGCATGAAAGCGCTTGTATTCATTATGCCAGATCCCCAAAGTCCCTGCCAAACATGCCAGTTAATGGCTGGAGTAGAGGTTCTTCGTGTCACTGGACTTTGTCAATGATAAAGGGAACTCCAGCCTCCAGGAAGTAGCGGGAGCATTTCCAAAGAGAAGAAAGTGGGCACTGCCTGGGCTTCTTCCAACAGCTGAATCCTCCCTTCCTTTTCCTCCTTTGGTTGCTGGAAGAAGCCCACGTGGAGCGCACCTCCTTCTCTTTGACAGCCACCTGGTTTCCAATTGGAGGGGGGAATCCAAGCGTTAGAGCGAAGAGAAGGCTGAGCTTCTGCTAGGGACTGCCTTTCCTCCCTCTTCCAACAGCCAAAGGAGGAACAGGAGGGGAGGATTCGGCTTTTGGAAGAAGCCCACGTGGCGCACGCTTTCTTCTCTTTGACAGCCGTCTGGCTTCCAATGGGGGTGGGGAGAAATCCATGCGTTAGAGAGGGAGAAAAAGCAGTCCCCAACAGAAGCTCTCCCTTCTTTTCGTTTCTCTACCCTGTTAGATATTAGCATATATCGAGATAAGTCTTCCCTCAGGTCCGCTCCTACAGCGGGAAACAGGTATTCATCTGATTGGTCAATGGGCGTGCCTCATCCCTATAAAAGGGGAACCCTCCGACCACAGGTTAAGCTGGATCACTACTACTACTAATAAAATGAGCTGTTGAGTTACTTCGTGTCCGCAGTCTGTCTCTCGTTGCCCAGATCTAACATTGGCGACGAGGATGGGATTGAGAGACAGATAGGACGAAGAGCGCACTTCAAGAATCTCCGGATTTGATCCAGCCCAGGAATTCGGCAGAAATTCCGGCAGCCATCTCAGATCACCGCAGCGCGGCAAATTCAAACTGAGAAAATGGCGATGCATGCTCCCCCCGCTCCTTTCGACCCAGCAACCGACGAATGGGAAGCCTTCATGATTCGCTTCGAGTGTTTCCTCGAAGCAAATGAGTACACGGGGATCACCGATGCAAGAAAGAAAAATATCTTCCTCGGCTACTGCGGAAAGGAAGTCTTCAATACGGCCAGAGACCTCACCGCGCCTACTCCAATACAAGCAGTACCGTGGGCGACGCTGAAACAAGCCTTGGAAACACATTACGCGCCAAAACCGTCCCGCCATGTCAGCCGCAAAGAATTCAACACGAGGACTCAAATGGCGGGAGAATCCATTAACCAATTTGTTGCAGCTCTACGAAGAATAGCAGCCCACTGTGAATACAGGGATTTGGAAGAGCATATCTTAGAGCAATTCATCTGTGGGGTAAGAGACATTTCGTTGCAAAAGAAACTGTTAGCCAACCCGAATCTAACCCTACAGTCAGCATTGAACAAAGCAAGAGCGTCGGAATCAGCGGAGAAATCAGCAGTGACCATACAAAGAAGGGTCAACGAAACCCAGCCGGCACCGAGACAAACCAGAGTCCACTACGAAGACGCAAGCCCCGACTACGTGGATCCCGAGTTCGAGGACAGTCACCTAATGCAGAGCAGTCACTGGAGGCCTGGGGGGAAACCCGGATCCCGCTTGCCGCCCTGCGCAAGCTGCGGAGGGAATCACCCCAGGTCTACTTGCAGGTTCAGGAACGTTGTTTGTTCGCACTGCAACAAACTTGGGCACATCGCACGAGTGTGCCGGAGCGGAGTCCCTGCCTCACGGCAGCCACCCATGTACCGCCAACAGAAGCCCAACCCAGGGGCTTGGCGAAATCAAAAAGGGCGCCCAGAGAGAAATCCACAAGTGTTTACCCAGAGAGAAACTCCCCAAAGAGCTGAACGAGCGTATTCCCAGAGAGATTACTCACAAGAAAGTGAGCGAGCGTATCCCCAGAGAGAATTCACACAGAGAGCCGAAAGAGCGTTCTACCAAGACGCTCAACGAGAGTATTTTCAGGATATAGACGATGAGATAGAGTTGACCCAGAGAGAGGAGTTGCGAACGTATCTCACCACGATACATCAGGTCCGCCCTAAGCGGCCCAAAAGGCTGAAAGTCACAGTCCTCTTGGAGGGCTCACCCTGCGAGCTGGAGGTTGACACAGGATCAACCCTGACGATCATTTCATGGGCATCCATGAAACAGGCCATTCCCGGCCTCAGAAAGAGCCAACTGCGCGCTCCTGACGTCCTGCTACGAGACTACCAGGGGAACCAAGTCCCCATCGTGGGCCAAGGCACATTCCACATCCAGTTTAAGGACATCGAAGCCCAGCTGCCCGTGACCATCTCCAGCGCGCCATTGCAGAACCTCCTGGGGCTTGATTGGTTTGAAGCCCTGGGATTAGAAGTCACCGGAATCAACGCCGTGAGAAACAGCAGCGCTGAAAAGATCTTTAAGGAGTTCGAGGATGTGTTCAGCTCCGGTCTTGGTAAGTATGTGGGCAAACCAATATCGTTCAATTTAGATCCAAATGTGGCGCCAATCCGACTTAAACCGAGACGAGTGCCTTTTGCACTCCGCCCAAAAATAGATAAAGAGATAGATAAGTTAGTGGAACAAGGAATCCTTGAGCCGGTAGATCACGCGCGTTGGGAGACACCTATCGTGACCCCAGTTAAGTCAGACGGATCAGTCCGCTTGTGCGCAGACTATAAATGCACAATTAATGTCGCGCTACAACAGAGCGCATATCCGGTGCCCGTAGTACAGCACCTATTGCACTCATTGGGGCCAGGAAAGGTTTTCGCTAAGTTAGATATGGCACAAGCTTACCAGCAACTGCCAGTAGATAGCGCCACAGCGGAGGCCCAGACTATAGTGACGCACAGAGGAGCGTTTAAATGCAACCGGCTACAATTCGGCGTAAGTATTGCTCCAGGATTGTTCCAGAGCGTCATGGAACGACTGTTGCAAGGGATACCGGGAGTCGTCCCATATTTTGACGATATCTTGGTGTCCGCTGCAAACGAGGAGCAACTAAACAAAAGAGTCAGATCTGTTTTGGCCAGAATCAGAGAGAAGGGCCTCCGCCTTAAAAAAGAAAAATGCCAAATTAACGTGCCTAGTGTAGAATTCCTGGGTTATAGAATTGATGGTCAGGGAATTCACCCCACTGAAAAGAAAATTAAGGCAATCCAGGACGCCCCCACACCACGAAATCAAACCGAGTTGCAGGCCTTCCTCGGACTACTTAATTTCTACAGCGTTTTTCTGAGACAGAAGGCGACCGTTGCTGAGCCACTACACCGTCTACTCCAGAGGAACGCACCATGGAGATGGGGACGAGCCGAAGCTGCAGCATTCGCCGGGGTAAAGCGCCTGCTCACCACTGACTCACTACTTGTGCAATACAGTCAAACCCTCCCGCTGGTATTGACCTGCGACGCATCGCCTTTCGGGGTTGGAGCAGTCCTCAGCCACAGGATGCCCGACGGGAAAGAAGCACCCATTGCTTTCTACTCCAGAACTCTTTCATCGGCCGAAAGGAACTACAGCCAAATGGACAGAGAAGCATTGGCTGCCGTTGCAGGTGTGAAACGTTTCCATGAATACCTCTACGGCCGCGATTTTGAACTCATTACTGATCACAAACCGCTGTTAGGACTTTTGGCGGGAAATCGCCCCACTCCGGTCTCCCTTTCTCCACGTATGACCAGGTGGACTGTTTTCCTGGCTGCGTACTCTTACAAGTTAATTCATCGACCGGGCTCCACTCTAGGGCACGCAGATGCGCTCAGCCGTTGCCCATTACCAGACATTTTGCCAGACCCCACTCCAGAAGTACCGGTATTGCTCATTGACTGTTTGGATTCGGGACCGGTTTCTTCTTACGATGTCGCAAGGTTCTCCTCGAAGGACAATTTAATAAAACAAGTGCAAACTTGGGTATGGAGGGGGTGGCCGAAGGGAAATGTGGGCCCGGAATTCAAAATGTTTTGGTCTAAACGGGACGAACTCTCCGTGTTACAGGGATGTTTGTTGTGGGGGGATCGAGTTGTTATTCCTTTTGCTCTACGAAAAAAGGTATTGAATGCTTTACATATGGGTCATCCGGGGATCGTGAGAATGAAAGCGTTAGCGAGAAGTTATGTGTGGTGGCCCAATATGGACAAAGAAATAGAGGAGTGGGTGGCCACTTGCGACCCATGCCAGGAGTCGAGACCAGCACCCCCGGAAGCGCCCGCCACAGAATGGGAGAAACCCAAGGCACCCTGGTCACGCATTCATATTGATTTTGCAGGACCATTCCAGGGTCAAACCTTCCTCATAGTTGTAGATGCTTATTCTAAATGGTTAGATGTAGTCCTAATGACATCAACCACGGCAGAGGCAGTTATAAAGGTTCTTAGGCGGCTTTTCGCCACCCATGGTCTACCAGATCTGTTAGTATCGGACAACGGGCCCCAATTCACGGCCATGCAGTTCGAAACATTTTTAGCAGGGTTGGGAATCTTTTAGAGAAGGAGACACTGTTTATGCTCAAAATTACACAGGGGGGACATTGTGGATACCGGCGAGGGTCATTGGCATCATGGGCCCTCGATCGTATTTGTTAGAGCTTGAAGATGGGCGGAATTGGAGAAGGCACATCGATCAGCTTCGAGGTCGCCTAGCACAATCCAACTTACGGGATGAGGGCGAAAGTTTCCTGTCCACAGAAAGACAACCGCAGGGAAACTTCATCCCAGGAAACGACGACACCGGCGAGCTAAGCGGGGGACAGGACATCACGCACGCAGCTGAGCAACCCCCCGTCATCACAGCCGCTGAGCAACCCCCCGTCATCGCAGCCGAACAAGATACCAGGGAAAAGAGCATCGAAAACGCAAGACCTCCAGAAACAGAAAAAGCACCCGATCCTGCAACCACTTCAAACCAACAGGAAACCAGTCCTGCAAGTACTTCAACGCAACCTGAACTCCGACGTTCCTCCCGAGCAAGACAAACACCCACCTACCTAAAGGACTATGTCACCTACCGCAACGTCCCATCTAGGAGGGGAGGGGTGTTAGATATTAGCATATATCGAGATAAGTCTTCCCTCAGGTCCGCTCCTACAGCGGGAAACAGGTATTCATCTGATTGGTCAATGGGCGTGCCTCATCCCTATAAAAGGGGAACCCTCCGACCACAGGTTAAGCTGGATCACTACTACTACTAATAAAATGAGCTGTTGAGTTACTTCGTGTCCGCAGTCTGTCTCTCGTTGCCCAGATCTAACATACCCTATACGGGAACGGACGCAAAATTCTTTCAACGGGTATGCGCGTACCGTATTACCTGAAACCCACCTCTGTCCCTTTCCTTCGGAAAGTCACGGTGGGGTACATTGTAAAGTCACCTTTCGTTTTTCATTCTTGTTTCAGTTGATTTATTCCTTTCTTCCTCAGCAACAGAATTAAATGAGATTCTTGTTAAGAAATTTATCCCCCAATACCAGGACTTTAAATACAAAGCTCTTTACTAATGTATAACATTGCCAAAAGCTTCCCGATCAAGGAGCCCATCCTGGCCCCCCATGGCAAATGCACCATCTCTCCTTTTTCCATGAACACCTTCTTCCATGCATAGAAAATCCATCCGGGGCTCCCTCTGCAAAGAGAAAGGAACAGCATGCGCTTCAGCGTTGAGCCGCTGCTGCAGGTGGGGAAGGCAGTGACCTCACTACGTCTTGCCTTTCTAGGATGCTAGACTCTCTTTCTTTAACCCTTTAAGCTTCGCAGGCCGTTAAAAAGGCTGCAAGGAAGTCTTGAAGGAAAGAGGTGGCAAAGGTAAGGGTGTGTGTGTGTGTGTGTGAGAGAGAGTGACTGTGCGTGTGCATATATATCTACCAAGTCAATCTTAGGAGTGGGAGACGCCCAGATCCCATGTTTCTCTGCCGCCCTTTTCCATGATCGTAGCAAAGCAGAGCTCCAGAAGATGCATGCTGCCCCCAGGAAGGATTCCAGATCCCAGAAAGGAAAGGGATCGTCCTTAGCGCCCCATTTCGTGGGAATAGCTCCTGGATAGGGGAGAGGGGGAGCTCGTATGGCAAAACTCAAGCAGGAAGCAAAAACAACTTTGAAAGGAAGAGATGCAAAAGGTGATCCCTACATTCTCACTCTGTGCTGGATGACGCTAAACTCGGCTTGGAGCCTCTTGCAACTCAGTTTGTTTGAGGAAGGTAGTGAACCACGTCATCGTGTTAAGCTGTGTGCATTTAATCCTTTATATTTCATAGGAACTGAACCCCTGGATTTGATTGACCTGTTTGTGCTTAGGACACATTGTGTGACCCTGCCCACCTGTGTGAAGGAAGAAAGAGAAATGGAGCAGGGTCAAAGGATTGGCACCTCATTTTTTGTGAACTGAATTTTCATGCTTTGTGAACTTTTTCTGGGTTTTTGAATGTTGTATGTTGTGTGAACCCTGCTTAAAGGGAGCTATATTTTTAAAATGCAAGTCTTTCCCTTTGAGTAAAAAGAAATTTAAATTATCCAAAATGTCATATGCACTGAATCTTCTTGCTGGAAGTCACCACTTTACAGAACAGAAAAATGCTTCCTTCTATGGGGATGAGTGTCGATAAATGGTAGAATCTACTACCTTAGATTTATTTTTTTCTTCTATAAGAAAATTGCAAAATGGAGGCCATTTGTTGATCTTCATGAGGAGAAGAAATGATCCCTTTGGCAAAGAGGGCTTAATGGCTTGTTCTGGTATTCCCATGACTAAATGAACATTGCTAGGAATGAAAAAGCATTTGGAGATACACTGGTTTCATTACACCCATTTGGAATTGTGTTACAGGACAGAGAGAGAATGGCTGGCCTTCCTTTAGCAAGTGGGGGAACTGGAAAAGGCCCTTCTGGTGCCCAGTCTGTAATCTGTGGGGAGATCTGGGCAAGAACGGGGGAGACGATGCTGGAAGAAGGAGCCATCATTTCAGAAGTTCAGGCTTTGAATCTCAGGAACGCCCAATATCAGGAGGATGAGGGTCCCCGAGGACTTTGTAGTCAACTCCACTACTTTTGTAGTCGATGGTTGGGACCAGAAAAGCACACAAAAGCGCAGATGCTGGACCTGGTTGTTCTGGAGCAGTTCCTGGCCCTTCTGCCCCTGCAGATGGAGAGCTGGGTGCGGGAGTGTGGAGCAGAGACCAGCTCCCAGGCGGTGGCCCTGGTGGAAGGCTTCCTCCTGAGCCAGGCGGAGGAGGAGAAGAAGGAGCAGGTTGAGTTGCAGGTGAGAGGACTTTTTCTTGGGCCTGAATATAATAAACAATATGTTCAAATTTCTGTATCAATTTTTTGTAGGTTTATTAAGATATAAAATGAAGAAAATGAAAATAGTAGGAAAGGGGGGAAGGGAAGGGAAAGAAGAGTAGGGTAAAGGGGAAAAAGGAAAATCATTGAAAATCTGAATCTTTTTAGCACAGTCAAATAAAATGGTAACATTACAGGTTCAATGTTTTACATTTACATACTTAATATGTACTAGCAAATTCTATATAACAACAACTTATGTAATCAGAAAAACCCGATTGAAGTTTAATTTTTTTCAATCTCAAGAACAAAACCCAGCAGTGGTTCCAAAGTGGAAGCAAGTTGGCTTGGTCTTTTCTTTAACTAAAGCAGTTAATTTTTCCATCTCTTCCATCAGTTTTCCCAACGACTTTTCCATTGTGGCTATTAAAACATCCGTCCTCCTTGCTGCTCTCAACATACATAACAGCAAAGTTCGAGATTGTTTTTCCATCTCTTTGTCTATTAAACCTAAAAGAAAAGTCTCTGGTTTGATTTTCATGCCCACTTTGAGAATCTTCTGCAGTAAAATATAAATCTTACCCCAGTATTTCTTTGCTTTATCACAAGTCCAGCAGAGTTGGTAAAAAGTTCCTTTTTTATATTTACATTTCAAACATGTATTTGAAATTCCTTTGAGATTTGAAAAAACTTTGGCAGTTTATCAAGTGTTTAAGTAGAGATACACACCACTTCATGATGTGTAATGTCCATTCATTCTTTTTTCCTGCATCCTATTTCAAGTCCTTCGCAATGGAGATCAGAGATTCTGAGACAAAGAGGCATCTGTCAAATCTCCCTCAAGAACTGTCTTCCAGGGGGATCCCTCAGGAAGATCCAATTCAGGACACCTCAGGAGGTAATATAAGGTCTTTCTACTCCTTTGATCAATCCTAAATTTCTCATCTTCTTTCTGTGTCCTCTCCTCTATAGCATACTTCCTCCCATTTTATTAATTATGCCTTTTGAAATTTTGTTTCTTTCACAGGGAAGAATAGAAGAAAGTGGACTCTTTGTTTAGGGGGAGCGGAAACCGTGATTGAATTTCCAACTCAGGTATGAGAAGAACTTTGATTTACTAGATTTCTATTTTTTCCCACAGGAAATCAGCCGTTGTACATATTAGAGGTAGTCCTTGACTTAGGACCACAATTGAGGCCAAAATTTTTGTTGTTAATACATTTGTTAAGTGAACTTTGCCCCATTTTACGACCTTTCTTGCCACAGGTGTTAAGTGAACCACTGAAGTTAGAAGTATGGTTGTTAAGTGGCTTCCCTAATGACTTCTAAGAGGTTCACAAAAGGTGATCACCTGACCCAGGGACCCTGCAACTGTCATAAATATGAGTCAGTTTGATCATGTGGCCATGGGGATGCTGGAACAGTCGTAGGTGTGAAAAATGGGCATAACTCATTTTTGTCATTGTAAATCACTAAAAACTGTTGTAAGTTGAGGACTACCAGTACTATCTTCTGCCATTTTCCCCTTTTCTTTTGGTTGGAGATTCTTTTTAGGATTTTTGTTAAGACCAGCACTTTAAAAACTAAAAACTCCTTTCGCTAATTATTCTCCCAACTTTTCAATAAATAATGTTTTACAGAATTCTTTATGTTAGTCATGATGTCTGCAGCTTGTCCTATGAAAAACTGTACAAAAGAGATGGTTTGCATCCATCAAATAAATGGATTACTTGGCATTAAATTCACAGATTCTCTGAATAAACATTTAAACTAAACAATGGGGACAGAGAATTGATTGATACAGAACATTTCTGTTCCCATAAATCTAAAATTAATAGATTAATATAGTGCATATAACATATATTTTTGTGTGGGTAAGAATATCAACCTTGCTGTCAAGCAAAATCAACCATTTAATAGTGAGTGCCATACAATCTGCAATCAAACAGGTGGTAAGAAAGTAGAGGAAGTCAGACATGTGCTGTCCCAACAGTATATAGCTAATGTAGGAATTAAGAACTGTATCCTTTAAGAAACTACCTCATGGGAAATGCAGCCACCTTAACTGCCTTGTGGCAAATGTAGTTCCATACACAACATGTGACCACATTTGTGTCCCCTGATTGGGCAGTGGGTATTCTGCCCGGGAAAAGTGATTTATTACTGGTCACTCTGAATAGCCCTTTGTTAACTGGGATGGGGCAGAACGTGTGTCCCCTCTTCATCTCTGCTCATCGAGGCATATAGGAAACCACAGACTTTTTACGCTACGTGATGGGACAGATCATAGTATCTTAACACTGAACTGTAAGTTTTGCTATTAAGAATGCCTGATAATAAACTTGGTCTGAAAGAATGTCCGAAGCGTGGAGTTAAGCTGCTGCCCCGGCCAATCTACATCACTGGGTCAGAACAGTAAAAAGTCTGTGTATATTTATATTTCCCTTCATCAAGAAGTCTATAAAGATTTGTTTCCTAAAAAAAAAAAGGATTGCCAGCTTTTTAAAACGTTCAATCTGCTCCTGGGAAGTGTGACTGGAGGGAGGGGGATTTCCCCCCTCCCTTGGACAAGCGGCTTTGAATTGCTCTTTACCCCGGAGAAGGGGAGAGAGCTCTGGAATGAAATCACACTCATAGCAAACAGCAGTTGAATACTTTGCTGCAATTGTGGAACTGAGGTGATGATTTGACTTTTGTGAAAACTTTTAAAAACTTTTGGTTTGGTGCCTTCTGATCCCAGTGCTGGCAAGGCAAGATGGCACACTTCCGTTGTCTTCTTGTACTTTGGAATTTGACTCCACCCACAGAAACTGCTGGCATTTTGTCTTTGTCTCCGTGACACTTAGAGATATTTCTTGATATACAATACCTTGGACTTGGAACAATGGATTTTATTATTTGGATTTGAACTATAGAAAAGGTCTCTATTTGTCTGGACTGCCTGCCTCGTGATCTCTCTTGGCTATCCACCTTTACAGCTGCCTTTTTATTGTATTGACACAGACATCTCTGAGCTTTCTTTAACCAAATGGCACCGAAAAGACCACCACCTGGGAAACCAGGCTATGCGGGTTCTGCCACCACATCCTCAACATCCAGCCCCAGCGGGCAACAGACACTAACATACCTGTTACAACCTAAGCCCCTGGAGGAGGATCTAACCCAACAGATGCTACAAAAGATCTTAAAGGGGCAGGAGGAATTAAAGAACCAATTAAAAGAAATGAACAAACAGCTCAGAGAAAATCAAAACAGAACGGCTCAAAATACGCTGGGGTGATGATTTGACTTTTGTGAAAACTTTTGGTTTGTTGCCTTCTGATCCCGGAGCTGGCAAGGCAAGATGGCACACTTCCGTTGTCTTCAGGTACTTTGAAATTTGACTCCACCCACAGAAACTGCTGGCATTTTGTCTTTGTCTCCGTGACACTCAGAGATATCTCTTGTTACACTTTATCCTGGACTTGGAACAATGGATTTTATTGCCTGGATTTAGACTTTAGAAAAGGTCTTTATTTGTCTGGACTGCCTGCCTCATGATCTCTCTCGGCTATCCACCTTTACAACTGTTTCTCCCCTGTATTGACACAGCCACTTCTGAGCTCTTCTTACTACAATGCCACCAAAAAGACCACCACCGGGGAAACCGGGTTTTGCTGGTTCTGCCCCAGCATCTTCAACGTCCAGCCCCAGTGGACAACAGACACTAACATCTTTGCTCCAGCCTAAGCCCCTGGAGCTGGACTTAACCCAACAGATGTTTCAACAACTCTTAAAGGGGCAGGAGGACTTGAAAAATCAACTGAAAGAAATGAACGAACAGCTCAGAGAGAACCAAAATCGAACGGTTCAAAATTCACAGAGACTTGGAGGGGACGGCCAAGATGAGGGGGGAGGTGAGGGGGGTCCAGAGAGGAAATCAAGAACTTGAGAACCATCAGATAAAAATGGAGTTTGAAAGAATGTCTTTTTTCCTTAGATTTCAAAATGTAATTGAGGCTGATAATGAAGATTTGAGGGAAATTATGACAAAGTTATTGGCTGAATATATCAAAAAAGACAGACAACAGCTGGGATGGGATATCGACCTGGTCTATAGAGTCAATTCCGCTTATGCTAGAACACACAATGTTCCAAGGGAGGTTCATATTAAACTTCTTAGAAAGACTACAAGAGATGAGATTCTGAGTGCACAAAGGGGGCAAGTGTTAAAATACAAGGATAGAGAGATAGCCATCCTGAAACAAATCCCAAAGAAAGTTAGAGATAAAAGAAAAAAATATTCACTTTTAGCGAAGAAATTATACCAGGTTTGGTTTAGATGGCTTCTGCCAGAAGGTATGCTGATATTCTGGGAGGGCCCTAGAGTTAGAATTAATACAACCATGGAGGCGGAGGCCTTCATGGAAAAAAACAAAGTGCTCCTAGACAAAACTGATGATACCACACGGGATACGCAGGACACGGGAGGGGCCGGAGCCTTGCTGGAGAGGGGAGAAGAGGCATCATTGAGAAAACGTAGATCACAAAAGTGAATTAGAAAAATAATGCAATTGCTAATATAGAGAGTTTTTTTAATTTGATATAAAATAGATTGAAATTATTTGAAGATATAAGGTTAAAATATGCTGTCAAAATATTGTTAAGTAATGAATACTTAATGTATTAATAAGTGAAAATTATGAGAATTGGGGGGAGTGCCATTTCCTGCATAATGTAGCTGTCAAAATTTGTAACTTTATCCATTATCCTCTTTCCTGAAATTTTTTGTAAAACCAATAAAATTTCTTTACAAAAAAAAAAAAAAAGATTTGTTTCCCTCGGGCAAAAGCCTATGAAAATCCTTTAACCTCCTTGGAGTGAAAAGGCTTTGAAGTTTATTCCCCTCAAGTAAGAAGTCTTGGGTAATTTTCTATTCCCCCGAAGAGAAAAGTCTTTGCATGTTTATATTTCTAATCATCCTCTCAAGTAAAAGGCACTGAATGACTCCACCCCACCTCCTCTTTCAGTAAGAGGTAGTAATTCGAGCTCCTTCCAGGCAGAAAAGACGCTGAGAAATGTATAACAACCTCCTCTGCATTTTAACTGAGAAGCAGCTGAAGAGGCATCCAGCTTGCAGTGAGAAAAGCTGTTTATTTCTCCTGAAATGAAAGGACTTGTTGTGATTAAGAAAATGTGTTAAAAGGAACCCAGGAATCGCATGATAAAGCAACCCCCCTTTCTTTCCAACCTAACAAAGAAGAGAAATCTTGCAGGTAGTAAATGCCTCATGGAAAGATCTCCATGGAAACAAAATTTGAGTAAGAAAGAGGTCAGTAGCCCAGAGCCGACCTCCCAAATCCTTTGAACTTTATTAATGAGTTGTCCTAGCAATGGGAGGCAATAATGATTCCAAATTACTTAGGGCAGCGATGGCGAACCTTTTTTGGCTCGCGTGCCACAAGTGGGGGGAGCGCAGGGGGGTCATGTGCGGGTGTGCCGCACCCATAATGCAATGCGCGAACACCCCCCAGTGTGCATGCGCGCACAACGCGCGACCCCCCCATTTTTACATGCTTTTTTCGCCCTCCCCAGGCTCCAGAGGCTTTATAGGAGCCCGGGGAGGGTGAAAAGAGCCTCCCCCGCCCCCCGGAGGCCCTCCGGAGGCTTCAGGGACTGTCCAGAGGCTTCCCTGAAGCCTTCGGAACGCTTAAAACCACCCTCCAAGCAAACCGGAAGTCACTTCCGGTTTGCTCGGAGCATCGCTTTGAGCGCTCCGAAGGCATCAGGGAAGCCTCCGGACGATCCCTGAAGCCTTCGGAACACTTAAAACCACCCTCCAAGCAAACCGGAAGTGACTTCTGGTTTGCTCGGAGGGTCGTTTTAAGCGCTCCGAAGGCATCAAGGAAGCCTCCGGACGGTCCCTGAAGCCTTCGGAACGCTTAAAACGACCCTCCGAGCAAACCGGAAGTTACTTCCGGTTTGCTCGGAGCGTCATTTTAAGTGTTCCGAAGGCTTCAGGGAAGCCTCTGGACGGTCCCTGAAGCCTCAGGAGGGCCTCCGGGGGGGCGGGGGAGGCTCTTTTCGCCCTCCCCAGGCTCCTATAAAGCCTCTGGTGGGGAAAAAATGGCTTTTAAAAAGGTAAACTCAGGTGACAAATGACAAATGGCTCTGCGTGCCACCTGTGGTGCGTGTGCCATAGGTTTGCCATCACTGACTTAGGGTTTGCAAAGGCCAGAGTAAACCAGCTGAATAAATAAAAAGTGAGTGCAAGTTATGTTCTTGCTGATTTGTTATTGTTTATGATGTGGGAAAAGGCATAAACCGTTAGATTAGGAGGTATTAAGCCAGCCAGGTCCAAGAGGGGTTCCGAGGCTGGGTCCAGACCCTTAGGAATTCCAACATTGATGAGACAGCTGGGCAAACCTCAGTAGGGAAAATGTCATTGCCAGTCACTCCAAACAATAGACACAAGCAGCGCCCTCTAGTGGCTACTCTAGAACAGCAGTCCAGTATCTTAAGCCAACGTTAGCAACACATCCTAGTGGCTGGCAGGGGAACTGCGCCTACATCGCCAAAGGCTCGCAAAACACCCTAGTGGCCACCAAGTGAATTGCACCTGCATCTTTAAAGTCTTACAACGCACCCTAGTGGCCAAAAGGGGAATTGAACACAAAGAGTTCATAACACATTTAATAAATTTTCTGAGCTAGTCCTAGTCGTAGAATCTTTCTAGCAATGGCAGAAGGGTCAAACATTCCGAACCCCATGCCTGAACCCACCATAGACTCAGAATTGGTCATCCAAAGCTCAGAATTGGATGTCCAACTATCAGAAAAGGCAGAAATGTGTCAGATAGCCTATGACCTAAGACAGCATAGAAAGCCTATGCAGATTCTGCAGGCAAACCTCTTGGAGGAATGGGACGAGGCCTATCGAAGGCATGAGAGACACTGGAAGGAGTTACAGCATCTCAGTGACCAACCCAAAGTAGATCTAATCCCCATGCACCTCCGTTTATTGGACGAGGATATGGACGTATTCTACGCACGGTGGATAGTGTATGGAAACACCCTCAACGACATCCAGTCACAACTAAATGATGATGAAGAACTTCAGAAGGAGATGCTGCACATTCAGACGTTAAACAAAGAATGTAACGAGAAATTTCAATGCAGCAAAGACCTTATCCAAACCTATCTGAAGAAGTCGACTGCACCGGACAAAAAGGCCGACTTCAAAGTATCTCATTGTTTGCATGCAACATTTCAGCAGTCACACGCAACCTCCTCCTACGTCTCCAAAAAGGCCTCATCTTTCC
Source organism: Natrix helvetica (assembly GCF_964273705.1). Lineage (NCBI taxonomy): Eukaryota > Metazoa > Chordata > Lepidosauria > Squamata > Natricidae > Natrix > Natrix helvetica. The sequence continues at coordinate 339,282,202 of NC_138548.1, forward strand.
GACCAAAGGCAACTTGCAGTGTCTCACAACAATCTCCCCACTACAGCCAAGGGTCACGGATATCCACAGCCGCAGAAGCACGAATAGAAGCTGAGATGGCCGAGGTGGATCTAGAGACTGCAAGGGAAGAGCAGCTGCTGAAGGAAAAGTTGGCAACCATGGAAGCAAAGAAGGCAGCTGCAGAAGCCAAAGCTCAGGCAGAGAAGACAGCTGCGGAAACAGAGAGTGCCAAAGTTCAGGCTCAACTGGAATATCTTCAATGCAAGTGGGAAGCGAAAAAAAGACTAATATGGGCCGAAGCTCTAAAGGTCAATGCTGACAGAGCCTCCTTCAACTCCAGTCTTAGGAAGTTAGAAGTGGAAAACCCAGACACGCGTGTCAAAGCCTATGTAAACAGCCAACACGTGGTACAACAGGAACAAGGAGGAGAATCTCAAGTGTCGGAACGACAAACTAGTGAGGCAGCTAACATTATACACTCTGTATCACTCAACCCCTCCCTTAGAATTGGAGAGCCTACCCTGACAAACCAAGAAACACAAGGTGATCAGGGTAGTCCATCGGCAACAGTGAAAGATCATCAGCAGGCAGTCACACAAGTAGCTGTGATTCAAAGCCTCAATGTGGAGGTGAAGGAACTCTTGTCAGACCTTCAAAGTGACTCGAGCACAGACGGAAAGATGCCTGAAATAGTAGATGTGCAAAGCTACAGCACATCAGCCAGTTCAGCACTTGACAGTTTCATCAACATCCAAAGTGAAGAAACACATTTCATGACATCAACGCACACTGGGTCCCAGTGGACGGTGGGGAGGAAAGTTGACAGTCTTCGCAAACACATTGCGACACCAGAGGTAGCAAGCACCACACCTCACCTAAAGCACATGAGTAATCACCTTCCTGCTCTAGATCCCAAAGCCGAAATCCTGCTCTTGCCAGAAGCAGAACCACTAACGCTTTCACCACTCAAGAAGGGGTCAAAGACCCAAGGGGCTCCCCATTCACCCTCGAAACAGAACTTGGAAGGGGCATCTTTGGGATGCTATGTGCCGATCAGGTCCCAACCCAGACAAACGTCTTTGCAACCTCCATTCTTAGTAATGGGACAACATCCCACTCGGGACTGTGTGAAGAACACTTCTCGACTTCGACACTCAAGCCAGTTTTAGGAGCAACAGTGTTCCAGACCAGCAAAGAAGACAACGACTTGACCTTGTCGATAGAGAACAAAGAATTGCTGAGGCTCATGGTCAAAGAATTCCAACAGGAGGCCACCAAGAATTGGAGTTCCCAGACAAGATGGTCCAGAACGGACACGCAGAACTTGCTCCACCTCTGAGAATTGATGAGGAATGCTGGGACCTGCCATCCTTTGGGGTGTACCATCCACAGAAGCCAGGTCAGATCTTTGATGGGTAGTCTTTGATGCCAGCGCACAATTCCAAGGTCTCTCTCTCAACAAAGTTCTGCTCACGGGCAATGTTCCCTCTAATTATTTTTCAGTGTGAGCAGAAAAGTATAGTGTTTGAGCGGCACATTTTCATGCCTGAGCAGCACCTGAATTTTTTTCACAGGTGTCACCTAAGACAACAACGAAATCAGTATTATTTGAAACTCAAAGTTATGTTTATTCAAGGTACCCGCTTAATTAAAAGTGTTATATAGTATCACTTAACGCTCTTGCTTAGCAACCAAAATGTTGGGTCAGAAACTCTGGCATTTGAAGCACGCAAGTCTTAAAGCTGTCAAGTTACAAGATCCTTGCATCCCTAACCCTTTAGGGAAAAAAACCCCAAGGGGTCTTCAAACCTGACAGCTTGAAGACTTGTGGACTTCAACTCCCAGAATTCCTCCTCCAGTCATGTTGGCTCAGGAACTCTGGCATTGAAATGTGCAAGTCTTAAAGCTGTCAAGTTTCAAGATCCTGGCACCACTAACCCTTTAGAAAAAAAAACGCAGTGGTCTTCAAACCTGACAGCTTGAAGACTTGTGGACTTCAACTCCCAGAATTCCATCTCCAGTCATGTTGTGGCGACGTCATCTGCGTGGATCTGCTCCATCTTCGGTTTTTTTCACAGGGGGCAGTGCTGCTGCTGAAGATGCCGACGAGCCCCTGCCGCCACCAGAATAATAGCTGCCTCCTCCTCCTCCTCCTCCTCCAACAGCAGCACCACATTTGCTGCTCGGCGCTGCGGCTGAGGTGAAGCCGGCAAAGCTCCAGCCGGCATCCTCGCGCGTGGCAGCGGCGCCTCCCCCTCCTCTCGGAGCACGTGAACTCAGCCCCGCGTTACTCCTGCCCCCTCCTCCTCCTCCTCCTCCGTCCTTTTGAGGAGCCATGAGGCATTTTTTTCCCCTGCTCCCCCCCCCGCCTCCCTACTGGCTCCTGCAGCCTCATGGCTCCTCAAAAGCACAGCGGAGGAGGAGGGGGCAGGGATAATGCGGAGCTCAGCTCAGGTGCTCCAAGCGGAGAGGGAGGCGCCGCTGCCACGCGCGGGGATGCCAGCTGGAGCTTTGCCGGCTTCACCTCAGCCGCAGTGCCGGGAGGCAAATCCGGCAGTGCTGTTAGAGGAGGAGGAGGTGGCAGCAGTTATTCCGGTGGCGGCGGGGGCTTTACAACTACCCTCAGTCGCCCCATGCTCATCAAAAGAAGTCCAGGGAGGTCCTTTGTGGGCGGCCAGTTCTAGCTGCTTGCAAAGGACCTCCCCAGTTCCCGGAGCCTGTGGCAATAGAAATCACTGCGCAGCAGTTGAAAAGTGCTGCGCGGTGTTTTCTTGCCACGTGCGCGGCCGTGCAGCCGCGCACCTTAGAGGGAACATAGCTCACGGGGCCTGACCTCACAAACAGTCTGCTCAGCATTCTCCATCACTTCAGAAAGGAAGCCATAGCCATCCTGGACAACATCCAGCAGATGTTCTACTTATATATTATATTATATTATATTTATTAAATTTATAGACCGCCCCCTCTCCCCGAAGGGACTCGGGGCGGTGTACAGACAACACAATAAAAAACAATATACAAAATTAAATACTCTTAGATACCCCTAAAATCAAATTAAATACTAGGCTGTACAGTTTGATAAAAATTAAAAACAACCTAAAAACCTACCCCTAAAAATTTAAAATACAGGCTAGAAGGATTAAAACTACGGTTAGGCCAGGCCAGCTAAGTTGAACAGGTGGGTCTTAAGTTTCTTGCGGAAGGAGCGGAGATCGGTGGTTATTCTAATATCGGGGGGGAGGTCATTCCAGAGGGTCGGGCCCATCACAGAGAAGGCCCTACTCCTGGGCGTCGCCCGCTGGCACTGCCTAGTGGACGGCACCCGGAGGAGTCCCTCCCTGTGAGAGCGAATCGGCCGCAGGGATGTATGGGGCAGGATGCGATCCCGCAAATACCTAGGTCCTGTGCCATGGAGCGCTTTAAAGATGCTAGTCAACACCTTGAAACACACCCGAAAAGCCACAGGTAGCCAGTGCAGCCCGCGCAGGAGAGGTGTTACATGAGAGTACCTAGTACCTCCCATAATTGCCCGCGCGGCCGCATTCTGGACCAACTGCAGCCTTCGGGTGCATCTCAAGGGAAGCCCCATGCAGAGAGCATTACAATAGTCCAGTCGGGACGTCACTAGCGCATGGGTGACTGTGTGAAGGGCGTTCCGGTCCAATAGGGGACGCAATTGGCGCACCAGGCGCACCTGGTGGAACGCCCCCCTTGCCACAGCCGTCACATGGTCATCCATTGACAGCCGGGCATCCAGGAGGATGCCCAAATTGTGTGCCCGCTCCACGGGGGCCAGCTGTTCGCCCCCGATGGCCAGTGATGGAACCCACTGGTTGAACCGGGGCGCCGGTAACCACAGCCACTCCGTCTTGGAGGGGTTGAGCTTGAGTCTGTTACTTCCCATCCAGACCCGTACGGCCTCCAGGCACCGGGACATCACTTCGACGGCACTTATTCCTTGTTAGAGAAGACCAGCGAAGCTACCTATGTTTCAAGTGGTCCAGTGACAAACAGCTCCACCAACGGAAGTAAGAATGGCAAATGTGGCATGCCTTCCTGAGTTTTCTCCAAAGAGAACCCATCCAGCAAAAGTACGTCCCCATCTTGCCTATCGCCACAATGAAGGCAATAGCAGCCATAGGATACATCAAGGTCTACGGCGGGGAGAACAACATTCACATTGGTTTCATCATGGGAAAGTACTACAAATACTACAAAGAATCCCTTCCCCTACAGACACATTTCCTTCTTTAAAGGGTTTAAAGGCCTTCAGTGTCTTGAGAGAATCAACTGGTAGGTGGGCCTTGGAAAACTCATCAATCAGGGACACTATCCAAGGAAGGGTTAGTGTCACTGATTGGTGAGTTTTCCGAGGCCCACCTGCCAGTTGATTCTCTCAAGTCACTGAGGACCTTTTGATTGTGGATGGATGGATTAATAGATCCAGAATGAAGAGTATTTTGATGAGGGCTGGCTGCCTGTTTGGTAGACCAGTTGGTCCAGAAGAAAACAAGACTTATTTAACCTGAATGGCACTGAAAGTCCTACATAATCATTCAGGTTGATAAAACCTGCCTAAAATCTTTCTTTAGTCAAATGCTTTTTGTTCTGTCAATTTTGTCATTTAAACCACAGATCCTTACTAAGCATAGCCACTTACCTTAGTGCATAGCTTTGTTTTGGAAATTTCTAAAAAACAGGAAAGATCCTGCAGTTCTTCCTTGGTCTGTTCTGTATTTTTTCCCCTTTCAGGAGGTTCTTCTGCCCTTTGAGGAAGTGGCTGTTTATTTCTCCGAGGAGGAGTGGTCTCAGCTGGATCCCCACCAAAAAGCTCTGCATTGGGAAGTCATGCTGGAGAATTATAAGAATGTGGCCTCTCTTGGTAAGGGTTTCCTACTCTCCCTCAGAGAGTTCAGGAAGACATTTTGTAATTAGATGCCATTAGCTAGGTCTTACGAAAACATTTGTAAATTGATATCTTCAGAGGGAGAAGGGAAAGTTGTGTTTTTTTAGTACTCATAGGAAGGAAATAGATCAATAGCATTTTGCTTAGATATATCCTATCTAATTTATATTTCTATATAAACATTTTATGACAAAATAATTCCTTTATTTGAGGTAATGCCAAATTTCATCACACAGATTTCAACTATTTTGGCCCAGATGCTTCCATATCAGTCCTATTAAGAGTTGCCATTTTGGTTGTTTGACTTAATGTCTTTTCCAAGGTTTTATGCCTCATCAATAGAGATGTTATCATTTCTATACCATGCCATTATTAAGATGCAAATATGGAGTATATATTAGAATTTGGCACAATACCAGAAGGCAATTAATTTGACTTCTGACAGTGATCTTTTTTCCTAACCTTTCTCCCACTTTCATTTATCTTTCCCTTTGAAGGTGAGAATGAGAATTATAATAAAGACTCTGCAGAACCAATAAAAGTGTTCAGAAAAGGAGATGTAATGGAGAAACCTGCCATTCAAACAGAATTCCAAAGGCAGGAGAGAAACCTGTCAAATAACTGGAATAAGGAAAGGTCATCTCCTTCAATTGTTGTTCAGATGCAGGACTTTATTGATCAACAAGAAAAACTAAAGAAGAAATATATTGAGAAAGATGTAAAAATTTTCAAAGAGACATTAGATGTAAATGGACCCTGTCCATCACACGCCAAAGGAGGAGCCAATATGGGGGGGAAAAGGGGGTTAAAATACAGTTGGATGTTCACACCTTCTCAAGAAAATGGGTCTCTTGAGTCACAGAAAAGTTTTCACATGGGAGAAAAGACAAATAAACGCAATGACAATGGAAACAAGACTGTTAATAAAAGGACATCCACAATGGAGAAGCCATATAAATGCATGGAGTGTGGAAAGGGCTTTATCAAAAAAAGTTACCTTATTACCCATCAAAGGATCCACACAGGGGAGAAGCCACATAAATGCATGGAGTGTGGAAAGGGCTTCAGAAGAAGCAGTGAACTTACATGCCATCAAAGGATCCACACAGGGGAGAAGCCACATAAATGCATGGAGTGTGGAAAAGGCTTCAAAACAAGCAGTAAACTTACATGCCATCAAAGGATCCACACAGGGGAGAAGCCACATAAATGCATGGAGTGTGGAAAAGGCTTCAGAATAAGCAGTAAACTTACATACCACCGAAGGATCCACACAGGGGAGAAGCCACATAAATGCATGGAGTGTGGAAAAGGCTTCAGAACAAGGAGTAAACTTACATACCATCAAAGGATCCACACAGGGGAGAAGCCATATAAATGCATGGAGTGTGGAAAGAGCTTCAGAATAAGCAATGAACTTACATCCCATCAAAGAATGCACACAGGGGAGAAGTCATATAAATGCATGGAGTGTGGAAAGGGCTTCAGAAGAAGCAATGAACTTACATCCCATCAAAGGATGCACACAGTAGAGAAGTCACATAAATGCATGAAGTGTGGAAAAGGCTTCAGAACAAGCAGTAAACTTACATCCCATCAAAGGATGCACACAGGGGAGAAGCCATATAAATGCATGGAGTGTGGAAAGGGCTTCAGAACAAGCAATGAACTTACATCACATCAAAGGATCCACACAGAGGAGAAGCCACATAAATGCATGGAGTGTGGAAAGGGCTTCAGAACAAGCATTAAACTTACATACCATCAAAGGATCCACACAGGGGAGAAGCCATATAACTGCATGGAGTGTGGAAAGGGCTTCAGAACAAGCAATGAACTTACATCCCATCAAAGGATCCACACAGGGGAGAAGCCATATAAATGCATGGAGTGTGGAAAGAGCTTCAAAACAAGCAGTGAACTTACATCCCATCAAAGGATTCACACAGAGGAGAAGCCATATAAATGCATGGAGTGTGGAAAAGGCTTCAGAAGAAGCAGTGAACTTACATCCCATCAAAGGATCCACACAGGTGAGAAGCCATTTAAATGCATGGAGTGTGAAAAGGGCTTCAGAACAGCTAGTCAACTTACATTCCATAAAAGGATGCACACAGGGGAGAAGCCATATAAATGTATGGAGTGTGGAAAGGGTTTCAGAACAAGCTATGAACTTATATCCCATCAAAGGATCCACACAGGGGAGAAGCCACATAAATGCATGGAGTGTGGAAAGGACTTTAGCCAAAACATTCACCTTATTACCCATCAAAGGATCCACACAGGGGAGAAGCCACATAAATGCATGGAGTGTGGAAAGGACTTTAGCCAAAACATTCACCTTATCACCCATCAAAGGATCCACACAGGGGAGAAGCCATATAAATGCATGGAGTGTGGAAAGAACTTCAGAACAAGCAGTAAACTTACATCCCATCAAAGGATCCACAAAGGGGAGAAACCATATACCATATTTTTCGGAGTATAAGACGCACCAGATTTTCACCCTCTTTTTTGGGGGGGGGAGGTGCTTCTTATACTCCGAAAAATACGGTAAATGCATGGAGTGTGAAAAGGGCTTCAGCACACCACATAGTCTTATTTCCCATAACATGATTCATAGACTGGGAAACCCCAAAACAAAGATACATTTGGATGAGAATCTATGCTAATTATTGATTTAATGGGTTCTATGAATGCATTTCAAATTTACAGACTGAACTCTGAAAAGGGTTTTTAGTAATGTAAAAAGAAACAATGTGCATGAGTCATAATTATAATTTATACATTTTTGAATGTATCTATATATACAGTATATAGAAATGTCAAACTGGCGGATCTCGGGCTGGTTGTGTTACATGGAGGACACGCCCACCCCAGCTCTGGGAATAGGGAAACTGTTGCAATATGTCACATGATGGCCACGTGACACATGGAATTTGAAATCCGTGGTATATACATTCATTTTATTTTATTTTTTAGAAATGAGCTTCCTATTCCCCAACTGTCATTATTCCCCCAGTTATTCATAGCTCTCACAGGGATGTTAAGACATTTAACAGATGCTGCTTCCCTAAGCCCAAAAGGGAAATATCAAAAAAATAATCAAATTGCATTATTTGAGAGAATTGGGATCCTCCACATAGTTAAAATTGAGACCTGAGTCAGCTGGTATCTATGCAGAAACATTGAACATGACTCAGTCAAAGGCCTGATGATGTGAGGGAATTCTCACATGCAGATCAATGTAGAGCGTGTGGGAAGAGCTGAAAGGATGAACAATTCCTCTCACACAAAAGGAGCCAGAAGTGCCCCAAGTGCTTGTGCAATTTTCTTTTCAAGCATTATGGCCATGTTTTGCTCTTTTGTAGTGGTGAGGGCTCAGGAGTCCAAATTCGATTTAAATAAAATCAGTTAAATATCAGTTGCGTGGTTTTGTTCTAGTTATGTATTATTCTTGTGTATTAAACTCTTTAGTTGATTTTTGGAAGGATTTGGAGGGAGCATATTTCAGGATTTGAGAGCCTCATGTTGGTTTGAAGCTCAGTTGTCAGTAATAGTTCTGGATCAAGCTGGACAGTAAAGAGACTGAAAAGAGAATTAAGTCTTTTCTTTTTTAACCTCTTTTTTTCTTTCCATCTACATTCTTTCATTTCCTAATTGTAGCTAAATCTCTTTTTTCCCCTTTGTATTGTCACCTCCATATCCAGAGGAAACTCTTCAAACCATCGGAAAATCTTCTGGTCTTGTGCTTGGAAGGTTTTTCTCTGTTTATTCACGATCTGTGGATTGATGAATCCCAGTATCATTGCTCAGGCTGGTCCAGGTTCTTTCTTGCCTCTTCTAAGGCATTTGTGGGTCATAGAGGTAATCCAGAAGGGATAAGACCTGTCACAAGGCATAACAATCACCTAGAATAAGAAGAAAAGAATTCTGCGTAGCATGGATGAATGAAGGAGATGCAAGGGAAGACAAGATAGAAAGTGGATAAGAGAAACAAGGAGATTACAAGATAGTCCAAGGGAGGACTGTAATTTAATTATATAATAACCAAGGAAATTTAATAGTTGAAAGTTGCAGTTATATTGAGAAGTTTATTCGGGTTTCAACCAAGGTTTAAAAACTTTTCTGCCCCTTCTTGTTCTTCCCCAGTTTTCTTTTGTCCTGCTGTCTTGTTTTATGTCTCCCAGGTTTGTTTCACCTCCCTCCCTGAACACAGAGGAGTCACTTCTGATTATTTTCCTCTTCACCTTTATGCAGCCCAAGTTCTGATAAGAACCACGCTGCAATTACCATATTTTCCTGCGTATAAGATGACTGGGTGTATAAGACAACCCTCTACTTTTCCTGTTAAAATATAGGGTTTGGGCTATACTCACTGTATAAGACTACCCCTGTTCCAAGGCACACCAAATAAAAATTAAAAAATATCAGATTTGATTTCAATATGGTAGCTTCTGACGGATTTCCTCTTCACCTTTATGCAGCCTAAGTTCTGATAAGAACCACGTTGCAATTAGGTAAAAAGTGGTGAGCAAGACCACCCAGTGAGTGTAGGAGAAACCCTAAATTCTGAATCATGAAACATCCCTCTCAAAGATGAAAGTTTCCTAGAATCTTATAAGGTCTGTTCTGTCCTCATTACACTTTACTCTGCGTGCAGCTTGACGTGCAGCTAAATCCAACTATCCCCCAATAAAACCATGTGAGTAGATCTGGAGGTTTTATTAAAGGAACAGGATGGGTGAATCTGGAAAAATAGAAATACAAGTATTCCTTGAGGTACAAGGAGAACTGGAGAACTGGTAGCGGAAATTTTGAGTAGTTCGGAGAACCGGCAAATACCATCTCTGTCTGGTCCCAGAGTGGGGTGGGAATGGGGATTTTGCAGTATCCTTCTGCCACGCCCTCCAAGCAACATCCACAGAAACGGTAGTTTAAAAATTGAATTTCACCACTGGATGGACCTTGAGGTCCTGTAGTCAACCCAGACTCTCCATACTGTCCTTATAGGAAGAAAAGCCAGGCTTCATAGAAAAGGATAAAAAACTCCATATAAATAGCTTGCAAATTTGAAAACCGGCAGTTTAAAGAAGAGATACCGCATACCACATTTTAGAATGATTTGTGTAGGCTCTGATGAAGGATCAGGGCCCATGATTTGCGGTCCTCTGCAGCACCAAACGAAGAGAGACCTGAGCCAGTCCATCCCGGTCACCACCATAGCATCTATTGTGTCCTTCAACGCCCCAAATCCAAGTTGGACAGAAGGATAGATATCATCCGGGCTAAAAAGGGCCCCATGCGACATTTGAGAGAAGGAGACTATATGCTGAAAATATTGGACATAGCACAGAGCCTTGTCAACCAATCTGACCCGACTTTAGCCCAACAATGTTGGTTGTGTTTGTCTGCATCCCCATCGACACACCACACAGCCCCTGTCATCCCTGAACTCTGGGTGAAACAACAATGCCACCATAGCCTTTGAAAGAGGTGCAAGATTGGGGGGGGGGGGGATCCCGGCAGATGCAAAACTACATGGTACGGTGATTAAAAAGAAGCAGAGTAGTTCCCAAAGAGCTTACAAACAAGCTGTACAGAAGTATAGAGTAACAAAAAAGAATACTTTAAAATTCTTACCGAAGCAATGCTAGCGCTCTAGTTTTCAAGCCCGGGAGCAGCAGATCCTCCACACAGCGCCAGTAAAACAAAAACAAACTTGGTGCTTCACTGGCTGCAAAAACCACCGGAACTTGTTCGGCCACGAAGAGTGAGGTGGTTATAAACTCCATGTGCAACTTTGGTCACTTAGATACCTCTCTACACCAGGGGTGTCAAACTCTATTTCAATGAGGCCCACATCAGGGTTGTGTTTGACCTCAGGGGGCCAGAATGGATGTGGCCAGCTCAATGTCACTTGTGTCGGGTGCCTGTGGTGGCCTGAGTGCTCTGCCATCTAAAACGGGCTCCTGAGCTCCATTTTTGGCTGTGACGGCTTCCTGCAACTCTCTGCCTGTGAAAATGGAGCTCGGGAGAGTCGCACATGGCTCTCGCAAGGTCCGTTTTTGACTGCGACAGCCTCTTGCAGCCCTCTGCCCGCGAAAACAAAGCTTGTGAGGTCTGCATGCCTCTCTAACATCTGTCCCTCCCGAGCTCTGTTTTCGCTGGCAAAGGCATCACAGGTTGGTCCTTTGCTATTTGCAGAGTGGATCCATGGGCCAGGTCTAAGCACCCCACAGTGCAGGTCCGGTCCCTGGGCCTCGATTTTGATACCTCTGCTCTACACTGTTGGTGTCAATATTCAAAGAAACATGCAGTTCTTTGGCTGCCCTCCAAAAGTTGGTGCCTCTGTCTGAACGAATGTTTTTAAAGGGCCTCAGATAGCAATAAAACATCAGGGCCTTTATGAAGCTAGAAGTGTCCATTATAACTTCAATGTGGACAGCTCTAATGGTCATACAGGTGAATAGGGCTGCCCACCTCTCACTGTTTTCTTGACACTCTGTAGTGTGATGTGTGGTCACAGACCAGGAGCCAAAGACATCAAGGCCAACGTTAGTGAAAGGAGGATTTGTGCTGAGTCTGCCGGCTGGAAGATCAGCCATATTTTGTCTTTGTAACCTACCATGGAGCTTGTGACAACTAATACACCCAAAGATTACCTACTAACACATCTTTTAGCTCCAACTATCCACAAACCAGAGGTTCTTATAGCTTCTTCTCTAAATAGTCATCCTTGATGTTTGACTTGATGGTGAAAGTGCAGAATCAATGTGATGATTTCCAGGAGGGTTTTTCTCCTCTTTTCCTATCTTTCTTCCTTTAGGCAGCCACCTACTCCCAAAAGACTATTTTGATCGAGAAACAGGTCAGGTTTCCTCAGGGAGGTCTCTCTAGGGATAAGTCTTTAGTTTAGCATACAGACTCAAATAGAAACCCTATTCTGTTTCAGACAAATGGTTATCCAATCTCTTCTTTGAAAAAGTGTTGGAACTTCTAAAGGGAAGTTGTTCCACTGATCTATTTTTCTAACTGTCAGGAATAATAGTTATTTCTGAGCAAAAAAGTAAAAGTAGTAGTGAGATCATAAGACTTGCCTCCCCAGGATGCTGGAGTCCCTCTAATTAATCTCCCTCTCTTTAACTCTTTAAGGTCTTTGAGCTTCGCAGGCAGCTAAAAAGGCCACAAGAACGTCTTAAAGGAAAGAGAGCCAGATGTGGAAAGGGCTGGTGTGTGCATGTGTGTGTGTGTGTGTGGTTCTTCCCATAGGTAAGAAGAAATCAACCCCCCCCCCCATTATCCCAAATAAAATATTAAGTATAAGGAAAAGCCTTACAAATATTATTCAGAAGGAAAAGCTTCAGAAAGCCAAAAAAAACAAAGATGCTAATAAAAACCGTCTGAAGCCCATTCCACGTCCCAGCCAGATGCCTAAAGAAAACATTATAACAAGAAGCCAAGTTCAAAGGGATGCAGGCACTTAAGGAGATAAGGAGCTTGGGATAGGTTTCAGACTGCACAATGTGGATGATGACATTTTGAGATTGACATTCGACTACTGAACAGAAGTGTTGGCAATGGTACCAGCCTTTGCAGTTACTGCATGGGGGACTTTTGTATGACTAAACTATGTGAATCAGGCAAGCCCTGATTCATCAGCAGCCCTGCCTGAGCTCCTCAAGCTGATCTCAGAAACGGCAGTTGAGACCCCCAAACTTATGGTTATGGGGGATTTCAACCTGCCATCGACGGGGGAAGCATCCGAGGTGGCTCGGGAGTTCATGGCTTCCATGACAGCCATGGACCTGACCCAATTAATTCAGGGCCCCACACACGAGGGCGGTCACACACTGGACCTTGTTTTTGTATCTGGGCAGTGGACGAGTGATCTGGGAATAGGGGATTTGGTTATTACCCCCCTGTCATGGTCAGATCACTCATCTCTCCGGCTCAACTTCCCTGGCGCTACCCCCCACCGCGGGGAGGCGGAACCAGACTGTCCAAGTTGGTACCGCCCCAGGCGCCTGATGGAACCGGATAGATTCCAGACGGAGCTTGGGCCACTTCCTGTAGCCCTGACCCGCTCTCGGTCGGAGGACCTAGTGGCTGCCTGGAATAGGGTGGCTGCTGGGGCCTTGGACCGGGTTGCGCCTTTGCGGCCTCTCCTACGGCAACGAACCACCCTGGCTCCTTGGTTCACCGAGGACCTAAGGGTGATGAAACGCCATAGGAGACGCCTAGAGAACAGGTGGAGGTCCTCGTGCTCCGAATCTGATCGAACACAGGTAAGAGCCTATTCACGGACCTACCTTGTGGCATTAAGAGCAGCCAAACATGGACATTGTGCCGCTCTTATTGCGTCCGCCGATAACCGCCCTGCTGCCCTGTTTCGGGTGACCCGCTCCCTCTTATCACAGAGGCCGCGGGAAGCCCCTTTACAGGGCAGAGCAGAGGAGTTTGGGGAATATCTGCAGGACAAAATCGCTCAGATCCGGAGTGGATGGGCCCCCTTCAGTGGACCGGAGGAGTCGTCAGCAGCGAGTCTTGAGAGACCATTCTGGGAGGAGTTTGATTCTGTTGCCCCGAGGATTTGGACAAGTTACGTGGACGGCTGCGAGCCACTACATGTTTATTGGACCCGTGCCCCTCCTGGCTGGTACTGGCATCCTGGGAAGTGACACGAGGCGTGCTCCTGGGCCTAGTGAACGCCTCATTGGGTGAGGGGTCCTTACCGGCCACCTTGAAAGAGGCGGTGGTGAGGCCCTTACTCAAGAGGTCTTCCCTGGACTCGACGGAACTAGCTAATTATCGTCCTGTCTCTAACCTTCCCTTTCTAGTGAAGGTTGTAGAGAATGTGGTGGCACAGCAGTTCCCACGACACCTGGAAGAAACCGACTATCTAGACCCGCGCCAGTCCGGTTTCCGACCCGGTCACAGCACGGAGACGGCCTTGGTCGCGTTGGTTGATAATCTCTGGAGGGCCAGAGATAGGGGTTGTTCCTCTATCCTGGTCCTATTAGATCTGTCAGCGGCTTTTGATACCATCGACCATGGAGGGGATGGGAGTTAGGGGCACCGTTTTGCGGTGGTTCGGCTCCTACCTCTCCGACCGGATGCAATGTGTGTTGGCAGGGGGGCAGAGGTCGACCCTGAGGTCACTCACTTGTGGGGTGCTGCAGGGGTCGGTCCTCTCGCCCCTTCTGTTCAACACATATGTGAAGCCACTGGGTGAGATCATCCGTGGTTTTGGGGTTGGATACCATCTGTACGCTGATGACACTCAGCTGTACATTTCCACCAATTCGCTCTCACAGGGAGGGACTCCTCCGGGTGCCGTCCACCAAGCAATGCCAATGGGTGGTGCCTAGGAGTAGAGCCTTCTCTGTGATGGGCCCAACCCTCTGGAATGACCTCCCCCCCGATATTAGAACTACTACTGACTTCCGCTCCTTCCAACAAAAACTTAAGACTCACCTGTTTCAATTAGCCGGCCTGGCCCATTTATAGTTCCACTCTTACCTCCTGGCAGATATTTTTATTTGGGATAGTTTTTAGGGTTAATGTTTTTAATTTTTTTAAAATTTTAATCTAACTTAAACTAAATCTGTACAGTGAACTATTATCTCTTTGAAGGACCAGTTCTCAGGGATAAGCAAAAGGACCCTAAGCAAGAAGTTCCATTACAACCATTGACTGGCATGTGCGTGGCAGGAACCTTGGTTTGGATTAATGAAAAGAACCACCATGCCTTTTCTATGAACATAGCTGTGTGTCTAGCAGAAAATTGAGTCTTCTTATGTGGACGAAATGCGTATATATGCTTACTTTCCAACTGGACTGGAACATGTACCCTGATACACCTCCTCCCCAAGATAGGTGTTGTAAGTGTGGAACAGACTCTACCCGTTCCTCTCATGGGACATGTTTAGAAAAGAGTGCCACTAATAATCCCACTGCTAGTAATCCTGGGAATAGGGACAGCAGTTGGAACAGGTGTGGGTGGAATAACACACTCCATCATGCAGTTTAGGCAGCTGTCTGAGGAATTCCAAGAAAGCCTAAACCAAATTGCTAGCACCTTGGTTGAGGTCCAAGATCAAATAGACTCCTTGGCAGCAGTGGTTTTACAAAACCGGCATGCCATAGACCTCTTAACTGCTGAGAAAGGTGGGCTGTGTGTATTCCTGGGAGAAGACTGCTGTTTCTATATGAATAAATCAGGTGTGGTCCAAGAAATAGCAAAAGATTTGTGGGACCGGGCATCCAAGATTGGACAGAGGCTGCCAGGGGCGGATGCATGGTTCTCTTGGTTACCTAGGACTGGTTGGATTAAACAACTGCTATTTCTACTGTTATGCGGAATTGCAAGCCTAGCCTTTCTTCCTTGTGTAATAGCCCTACTCAGACAACTAGTTATGAGGTCAGTAAAGGAAATACAGGTTGAAAAGGAATTAGTTTTCATGGAAAGCCTTATTGACCATAAGATTGCCCCACATCCCTATGATAAGGATGAGATTTCAGACACAGGCACATATGTACACCTTGCACCCTGGGGACTGGAGAGAGTGGCTTCAGAGGATAAGCCCTGAGAGTTATTTCATAGGTATTGTCTTTTTCCTTTTTCTCTACCATACATCTGTATTTGATCATGTTATGCCAAAGATTATATGCTTGCATTGTTGATTTAAAGCTCTGTAGTAGGGTAGACTCAATTGTAACTAAAAATAGAGTCAAGAAGGGGAGAATAAAGTAGGACGTAAAGTGAGATTTGGACATTAAGAGTGAACATATGGGGTCAGGCTGGATAGCCTCTCGGGGACCCCTTTCATCTTGTTATTATAAATTAAAAGGCGGAGTTGGAAGCTTGCGGAAGAACAGGAAACGTGAATGCTAAAACCGCAGAGTACAGCTAAAGTTCTTACAAAGCCACATAGCCATGATGACCTGCGGCCCAGACAAAAGGGGAAGCAAGACAGTATCTGCTTATAAGGCTTCTTTCCTCAAGGTAACCAATCAGAAATGGGTTAAGGATTTCTGTGTTCTGCTGCTTTTGACAAAGTATAAGAATGCATGTTTCCCTCAGAACACTGTTAAGATTTTCAAATGGCTATCTTGGCTAAATTATTCTGAACCTTTGGCTGCCAAATAAAACTCCTCCTCCTTGATCCTGAAACGTCCAAGTCCCGTTATTTTCTGCAACATTTTCACCTTTCATTTTTCCTTCTTGTTTGTTCTGAGTCATTCTTTTACAGAATAACAGAGTTGGAAGGGACTTTGGAGATCTTCTAGTCCAACCCTCTGCTCAGGCAGGAAACCCTATTCCGTTTCAGACAAATGGTTTTCCAATCTCTTCTTTGAAAAAGTGTTGGAACTTCTAAAGTGAAGTTGTTATAATACAATACAATACAATAGTAGAGTTGGAAGGGACCTTGGAGGTCTTCTAGTCCAACTCCCTGCCTAGGCAGGAAACCCTATACCGTTTCAGACAGATGGTTATCCAGCATCTTCTTAAAGACTTCCAGTGTTGGAGCATTCACAACTTCTGGAGGCAAGCTGTTCCACTGATTAATTGTTCTAACTGTCAGGAAATTTCTCCTCAGTTCTAAGTTGCTTCTCTCCTTGATTAGTTTCCACCCATTGCTTCTTGTTCTACCCTCAGGTGCCTTGGAGAATAGTTTGACTCCCTCTTCTTTGTGGCAACCCCTGAGATATTGGAACACTGCTATCATGTCTCCATTAGTCCTTCTTTCTCTTAAGCTAGACGTACCCAGTTCCTGCAACCGTTCTTCATATGTTTTAGTCTCCAGTCCCCTAATCATCTTTGTTGCTCTTCTCTGCACTCTCTCCAGAGTCTCCACATCTTTTTTACATCGTGGTGACCAAAATTGAATGCAGTATTCCAAGTGTGGCCTTACCAAGGCATTATAAAGTGGTATTAACACTTCACGTGATCTTGATTCTATCCCTCTGTTGATGCAGCCTAGAACTGTGTTGGCTTTTTTGGCAGCTGCTGCACACTGCTGGCTCATATTTAAATGGTTGTCCACTAGAACTCCAAGATCCCTCTCACAGTTACTACTATTGAGCACAGTACCACCTATACTGTACCTGTGCATTCCGTTTTTGTTGCCTAAATGTAGAACCTTACTCTTTTCACCATTGAATTTCATTTTATTAGATAGTGCCCAATGTTCAAGTTTGTCAAGATCCTTCTGTATCTTAAGCCTATCTTCTGGAGTGTTGGCTATTCCTGCCAACTTGGTGTCATCTGCAAATTTGATGAGTTCCCCATTTATTCCCTCATTCAAATCATTGATGAAGATGTTGAAGAGTACTGGGCCTAAAACAGAGCCTTGGGGTACTCCACTGCATACTTCCCTCCATGTAGATGCAGTTCCATTGAGGACTACACGTTGAGTGCGGTTGGTCAGCCAGTTACGTATCCATCTGGTGGTGATGCTGTCTAACCCACATTCTTCTACTTTATCTAGTAGTAGGTTATGGTCTACCTTATCAAATGCCTTACTGAAGTCCAAGTAAACTATATCGACGGCATTCCTCTGGTCCACTAATTTTGTCACATTATCAAAGAATGTAATAAGATTAGTCTGGCATGATCTGTTTTTGACAAATCCATGTTGACTTTTGGCTATTACTTTGTTTGCTTCTAGGTGTTCGCAAATTTGTTGCTTGATTATTTTTTCCAGAATCTTTCCTGGTATTGAGGTCAGGCTGATAGGTCTGTAGTTTCCTGGATCTATTTTTTTCCCTTTTTTGAAGATGGGAACCACATCAGCTCTTTTCCAGTCCTCTGGTAATTCCCCGGTGTTCCAGGATCTCTGAAAGATATAATTCAGTGGTTCTGAGATCTCGTCTGCTAGTTCCTTCAGAACCCTGGGGTGTAATCCATCCAGTCCTGGTGATTTGAACTCATCTAGGGTAGACAGGTGCTCACTTACCATTTTCTTCCCTATTTCAATTTGTGTTCCTAATCTGATTTTTGTGGTGCTGCTTTTGATAGGTTGGACTGTTTTATCCCTTTGTGTAAAGACAGATGCAAAACATGAGTTAAATAGTTCTGCTTTCTCCCTGTTGCTTGTCACCTTCTTGCCGCTTTCTCCTAGCAATGGACCAATTGTTTCCTTAACTTTTTTCTTGTTTTTAACATGTTGGAAGAAGCTTTTTTTGTTAATTTTTACTTTTGTGGCAAGCCTTTCTTCATTATGAGCCTTAGCTTTCCTCACTTCATCTTTACAGGCTCGGGCTATTTGCTGATATTCTGTCTTAGTTATGTCCTCCTCCTTCCACTTTTTGTACTTACCTTTTTTGTCTTTCAGTTTGTCAGATAGTTCTTTATGCCAGTGTTTTTCAACCTTTTTTGGGCAAAGGCACACTTGTTTCATGAAAAAAATTACGAGGCACACCACCATTAGAAAATGTTAAAAAATTTAACTCTGTGCCTATATTGACTATATATAAAGTAATTCTCTTGAATAGGAATCAAATAAACACAAAGAAAGTATTTTATAATTACTTTATTATGAAATAGTAAGTAAACAGAAATATGAAAAATTATAAAATACTTTATTCAGTGCGCAACCTGGGCCTGTTTGGCTGAACACAAAGCTGATATTCTGGCTGGATTCGAAGAAAGACACACACGTAGCTCTTCGTCAACAGCTCTCAGTCTCTCTCTGTATTTAGTTTTTATAGCAATCATGCTTGAAAAGCTCATCTCACACAGATATGTAGTGGAAAATGGGAGCAATGTCAAAATAGCTTTGTTTGCCAGAAGGGGGAACTCCTTGGCAGTATCCAACCAAAAACTGTCCAAAGGTAGATCAGCAAATCTTAGCTTGAAACCACGATTTTGACTCAGTTCAGTTAGTTCCTCCTGCTCCTGTAAAGTCAGGTCCTTTCCACCAACTGATGCTGAGCTATAAGGGTCCCTAACCCAGTCAAGGCATTCAGTGGAGACTGAAGAGAAATAAAATGACAACTTCTCCTCGAGAGTTTTTAAATGTTTAACTATTATCTCACACAGTGCAGCAGTGTGAACACCTTGCCATTGCTTGGTGAGTGTGAACATTTCAAGATTGCCACTTTCCACGTGTTGATGCCAGAGTTGCACCTTTGAACGGAATCCATTTATTTTATCTGTACTTGTAAGCAGGTTTTCATTTCGGCCTTGCATTCGTGTGTTCAGTTCATTCAGATGATGAAATATATCTGCCAGGTATGCCAGCCTTGCACACCACTCATCACTTGCAAGCAGCTTTGCGTAATCTGACCTCTCATTTGTCAGAAACACTTTAAGTTCCTCCCGCAGCTCATACACACGAACCAAGACCTTGCCACGCGACAACCACCGGACCTCCGTATGAAACAGCAAGGTTTTATGCTTCGCTCCCATCTCCTCACACAAAGCTGCAAATATGCGACTTTTCATGGGTCATGACTTTACAAAGTTTACCATGCGCACAACATCATCCAACACATGAACTAGGTCTGCTGGTAAAGTCTTGGCTACGAGGGCCTCACGGTGTAAAAAACAATGCGTAACAATCACATCTGGATTTCTTTCCTTCACTCTGCTTACAAAGCCTTTGGTGCGCCCGACCATGGCTGCAGCTCCATCAGTGCAGACACTTGTGCAGTTTTCCCACTTAAGTCCTCCTTGTTCAAGGTATTCTGATGTGACCCGAAAAATTTCTTCTGTTGTTTTTTCTGGCAATGCCTTGCAAAAAAAGAAGTTTTCTCTAATTGCATCACCATCAACAAAACGCACATTGGCCAAGAGTTGAGAATGGGTATGTGGGTGGAGGAGGAGGAGCTTCCGGAGGGAATGGCGGTCGGCTTGTGAGCTCCGCATGTTTGCGGGGGGGCCTCCCTGATGGGAGGGGTGCTGCCGGCCCTCTGTTCCATCTTGAGGGTCGGAATTTTGTTGACGACCACCCTGGCTTCGCCCTGGCTTTGGGCTGGTTCACCAGGGTGGTCGGAGAGCCAGACGGTGAGGCAGAAATGCGCTAGCTAGTTGGTGCTGGGGCTGGCGATTGCGATTGCCGGCTCGTGTGCAGAACGGAAAAAACGGAGCGGAATGGAGCGGAATGGAGCAGTGCGGAGGCAGCCGGAGGAGGAAAGGAATCCTGGACAACCTATGCAGCCCAGGCGGTGGAGTTTTGGACAACGACGGTGGTGGAGGTGGTTAAAGACGCCGAACGCCAGACCTTTTGGCCACCATAAATCCCGGACCAGCGGGGGGCTGCGAGAGGTGAGAACGAGGCACTTTCTGGGCAACAAAGAACGCTAGCAGACCAGCGGAGACTGCAGGAAAGCTCAGGAAAGCCGAGACGGCCCTGCAGGCTCAGAAACAACAACCCTGGGTGGCCAGGCTGCCGAGGAGACAAATGGCCACTCATGTCTGAGACTGAAGAGAGACGCTTGGAAGGCTGGTGGCCATTTGTTGAAGGTCTGACTTTTTACTCTCTCACCCTTGCTGACAACTTTCCTTCCTCTATTCAAATTACTATCTGACTAAGGCTTACCATAACGCCCTGCTACAAACTGCTCCTTAGTGCCATCTTGTTACAAACTGCTCCCCAGTTTCCCCCTTGAGGCTCCACTTGTAGATCATTCTGGCTAGCCTGCCAGCTCACCAACCTACCCTTTCCATCCAGGGTAAGGATAACCACCATCTATACACCCCTTTTGTGGGGAAACCCTGGCTCACGAACAAACTTATGATTTTAACAACAGCACCCGAAAATGAGCTCGCCCCTATGACAACCTATGAACTCTATATATTCCAGGTCAGACCTACTACTACTGCGAGAGTCCCCCCTCTCGCAGGTATGGCCCTCAGACCTTTCAAGGTCCCACCTTGATGACGGGTTTGTTAACCCAGAGAGGTGGAGGAAGCGGAAATTAAGGGGTTTTTTAATTAATCATTTTTTAACAGTTTTAAGGGGTTCCAGGGTAGGGGGGAAGGGGATTCAGGCCAGGAGGGAAATTAGAGCCAGGCAAACAGGTGTGGTTGGGAGGGGAGGGAGCGGAGTGGGGGAGGAGAGTGATAATAGCATTCCAGTACAGGGCTCTGTTATACCAACGGTCGTGGGGAGGGGTGGGTGGGAGGACAGACTAAGAACCTGCAGCCGGTTGGGAGACCGTGGTTGTTGGTTACACCCGGTCGCTTGTACCAACCCCCGCACGCTAGGTGGCCAGGATCTACAGAGCCAGGGCCTTAGGCTGATGTTATGCAATGCGAGGTCCGCTGTTAACAAGGCCCCCCTCATTAATGACCTGATTTTGGAGGGGGAGCCGGACCTCGCAGGAATAACAGAGACCTGGTTGGGCCACGAGGGAGGTGTACCCCTCGTGGACATGTGCCCACCAGGTTATCGAGCATTCCACCAGCCACGGGCCCAGGGTAGGGGCGGTGGGGTAGCGGTAATTATCCGGGAAGACTTGGAGCCGAGAGAGTTCACTGTGCCACAGACATCCGGGTGTGAATCCCTTGTCGTGAGATGGGACCCAGGGAGACAGTTGGGCCTGCTGATTGTATACCTGGCTCCTCGCTATACATCAGCGGCCCTGCCTGAGCTCCTCGAGCTGATCGCAACGATGGCAGTTGAGACCCCCAAACTTTTGGTCATGGGGGACTTCAACCTGCCATCGGTGGGAGAAGCATCTGAGGTGGTTCAGGAGTTCATGGCTTCCATGACAGCCATGGACCTGACTCAGTTAATTCAGGGTCCCACACACGAGGGAGGCCACACACTGGATCTTGTTTTTGTCTCTGACCAGTGGACGAGTGATCTGGGAATAGGGGACATAGCTATTACTCCCCTGTCATGGTCAGACCACTCACTTCTCCAACTTGACTTCCCAGGTGCTACCCCCTGCCGCGGGGAGGCGGAACCAGAATCTCCTAGATGGTTCCGCCCCAGGCGCCTGATGGAACCGGAAAGGTTCCAGACGGAGCTTGGGCCACCTCCTGTAGACCTGACCCGCCCCCGGATAGAGGACCTAGTAGCCGCCTGGAATAATGTGGCTGCTGGGGCCTTAGACCTGGTGGCGCCTTTGCGGCCTCTCCTGCGGCAACGAACCACCCTGGCCCCTTGGTTTACCGAGGAGCTAAGGGTGATGAAACGCCACAAGAGACGCCTAGAGAGCCGATGGAGATCCTCCCGTTCCGAACTTGACCGAACACAGGTACGAACCTAGTTAAGGACATACCTTGTGGCAATAAGAGCGGCCAAATGTCGACATTGTGCCGCCCTTATTGTGTCCGCAGATAACCGCCCTGCCGCCCTGTTCCGGGTGACCCACTCTCTTCTTTCACAGAGACCGCAGGAAGCCCCTTTACAGAGCAGGGCAGAGGAATTTGGGAAATATCTGCAGGATAAAATCGATCAAATCCGGAGGGAATGGGTCCCACTCAGTGAGCTAGGAGGGATGCCCCAGGTGAGTCTTGAGAGACCATCCTGTGAGGAGTTTGACTCGGTGGCTATCGAGGATTTGGACAGGTTACCCGGGCAACTACGAGCCACCACATGTTCATTGGACCCGTGTCCCTCCTGGCTTGTACTGGTATCCTGGGAGGTTACACGAGACTGGCTCTTGGTGCTAGTGAATGCTTCATTGGGCGAGGGGTTCTTACCGGCCGCCTTGAAAGAGGCGGTTGTGAGACCCTTACTCAACAAGCCTTCCCTGGACCCAACGGAGCTAGCCAATTACCGTCCTGTCTCCAACCTTCCTTTTTTAACGAAGGTTGTAGAGAGTGTGGTGGCCCAACAGTTCCCACGTCACCTGGAGGAGAATGATTATCTAGACCCGCGCCAGTCCGGCTTCTGACCCGGGCACAGCACAGAGACGGCCTTGGTCGCGTTGGTTGATAATCTCTGGAGGGCCAGGGATAGGGGTTGTTCCTCTATCCTGGTCCTATTAGATCTCTCAGCGGCTTTTGATACCATCGACCATGGTATCCTCCTGCACTGGCTGGAGGGGCTGGGGGTAAGGGGCACTGTTCTATGGTGGATCTGCTCCTACCTCTCCGACCGGACGCAGTGTGTGTTGGCAGGGGAGCAGAGGTCGTCCCTGAGGCCTCTCATTTGTGGGGTACCACAGGGGTCAGTCCTCTCGCCTCTCCTGTTCAACACATATATGAAACTGCTGGGTGAGATCATCCATGGTTTTGGGGTGGGATATCATCTGTACGCTGATGATACACAGCTGTACATCTCCACCCCGAACCACCCCAATGAGGCCGTTGAAATGATGTCCCGGTGTTTGGAAGCCGTACGGGTCTGGATGGGTGACAACCGACTCAAACTCAACCCCTCCAAGATGGAGTGGCTGTGGCTTCCGGCCCCACAGTTCAACCAGCTAATTCCAACACTGGCCATTGGGGGTGAGCAACTAGCCCCCATGGAACGGGCGCACAATTTGGGCGTCCTCCTGGATGCCCGGCTGTCCATGGATGACCATGGGGCAGCCGTGGCGAGGGGGGCGTTCCACCAGGTTCGCCTGGTGCGCCAATTGCGCCCCCTATTGGACCGGGATGCCCTTCGCACAGTCACTCACGCGCTGGTGACATCCCGCCTAGACTACTGTAATGCTCTCTACATGGGGCTTCCCTTGAGATGCACTCGAAGACTGCAGCTGGTCCAGAACGCGGCCGCGCGGGTGATTATGGGGAGTACGAGATACTCCCATATAACACCTCTCCTGCGCAAGCTGCACTGGCTTCCTGTGGTCTATCGGGTGCGTTTCAAGGTATTGATTACCATCTTCAAAGCGCTCCATGGCACAGGACCTAGCTACATGCCGGATCGCATCCTGCCCCATACATCCCTACGACCAATTCGCTCTCACAGAGAGGGACTTCTCCGGGTGCCGTCCACTAAGCAGTGCCAAAGGGCGGCGCCCAGGAGTAGGGCCTTCTCTGTGATGGGCCCAGCCCTCTGGAATGACCTACCCCCGGATATTAGGATTAGGACCTACCACCGACCTCCGCTCCTTCCGTTCAAAACTCAAGACCCACCTTTTTCAACTAGCAGGCCTGGCTCAACCATAGTTCCATTTTATTCCCCCTGGCAATTTTTAAACTTATAATCAATATTGGGGTTTTAATTTAACTTATTTTAATATTTATATGTTATTATAATATTGTATTGTGTTTTATACCTCCTCTGTACAATGTGTACAATGTGTAATTTTTTATAATATGTGTTTTATTTATTGTACGCCGCCCCGAGTCCCTTTGTGGAGAGGGAGCGGCTAACAAATTTAATAAAATAAATAATAAATAAATAAATAAATAAATGTCCACTGATATCAGTAGACTCGTCAAGTTGCAATGCAAATTTCTCACTGATACGGATCTTTTCCAAAACCACACTTTCGATGTCTGCAGACATGTCATTAATACGTCTGGAAATTGTGTTGTCTGAGAGAGGGACTTTGGCTATTTCCTTAGCTGCTTCAGGTCCGAGCATCTCCTCTACAATAGCTTTGCAGGCGGGAAGTATTAATGTCTCTGCCACAGTGTGCGACTTTTTTGACTTGGCTATAAGTTCAGCAACTTGATAGCTAGCTTTAAGAGCTCTTTCATTTACCTTTGTGGTTTTTCTCATGAAAGTTGCCTGTTTCTCTGTGTTTTCACGCAGGCGAACAAAATAGTCCACATTCTTGTTTTGAAGCGAAGGGTGTTTCGTTTGGAGATGGCGTTTAAGTTTGCTTGGGACCATAGCACTGTTAGCTAGCTTTTCACCACACACCACGCACAGTGGAGTTGATTTGTTTGCATCTCCGGTGAAAGTAAATCCAAATGAAATATAGCTTTCGCTATATTGCCTTGTGCCAGAGAATTTACTTGAGCTAACCATCTTTGCTTTCTTTTGATCCCCACTCATACTTGGGCTCTCATCTGGCTCCAAACTTTGTTCAGAGTCCAGTTCTTTCCTTTTCAAAAATTTGTCCATCACTGCAGTATCTCACTGTCACTCAGTACTTACTGCGCTTGTCTCCTCCAGATAGCCGCTGTCCGTCACACATCGGTTCCTTTTGGTGACTCGAGTCGCGACGTCTTCTTCTCTCCACTGCTGCGCACACTGTGCTCGGGCGGGAAGGAAGTCGGAAGATGATGTCCTACTGTGATAGGTCCAGGCTGGAGTCTTGACCAATCACAGCCCGGACATCAGAAAAGTGGAGGGTGTCCCCCTGAGGAGCGCCAATCGGCGCCCCTGCTGGCCGAGGGTGGGGTCAAACCCCCCCCCCATACCCAGGACACAGTCCGGCGCCCGCCTAGTGGGCGAAAATTTGACTTTTTTAAAAAAATCTTTTGAATTTTTCAATTTTTCCCACGGCACACCAGGCAACATCTCGCGGCACACTAGTGTGCCACGGAACAGTGGTTGAAAAACACTGCTTTATTCAGCCATGCTGGTTTCTTTTCGGAGCTGTTATTTTTCTTCTTCATTGGTATTGTGCTAGACTGGGCTTTTGTAATCTCATTTTTCAAAGTTTCCCAAGCTTCTTGAGTTGTTTTCCCCTTGAGGATTCTCATCCATGGAATTTTTCCCAAGCTCTCTCTAAGTTTATTGAAATTAGCTTTCTTAAAGTCCAAGACTCTAGTTTGGCTTTGTTCTACTACTTGTGTTTGGATAATGTTGAATTCCAATATTGCATGGTCACTTGCTCCCAGGGTTCCTATGGCTTCAACACCTTCTATCATTTCCTCTCTGTTAGTGAGAATTAAGTCATATATGGCTGATCCCCCTGTTCCCTTCTCTACCTTTTGGGAAACAAAGTTGTCTGCTAGGTTTGTTAGGAACCTGTTGGATCTTCCACTTGGTGCAGATTTTGTTTCCCAGTTGATGTCAGGGTAGTTAAAATCCCCCACTACTATTGTGGTGTGCTTCCTACATACCTTAGTTAGCTGACTAGCAAAAAGTTCATGTACTTCCTGTGCTTGGTTGGGTGGCCTGTAGTATATACCTATGGCAATGTCATTTCCCCCACAACCTTTAATATTGACCCAAATGCATTCAAGATAGTTCTCATCGTTGTTGTGCTCTATTTCTGTAGAGATGTAGTTATTTCTTATATATAGTGCAACTCCACCTCCTCTTTTATTTGGTCTATTTCTTTTAAATAATTTAAATCCTTCTAGCTGTATGTTCCATTTGTCGGTTTCATCCCACCAAGTTTCTGTAATGGCAATAATATCGTATCTGCCCTCTTTTACTTGAATTTCTAATTCGCCCTGTTTATTCCTCATACTCTGTGCATTGGTGTATAGACATTTGAGTCCATTTTGATTGACCTTGTGTTTACTGTCTACATAACCTGTGTTATGCCTGACTGCCCCTATTTTCTTGCCACTTGTGTGATTCATGCACATGGTATGGCAATCACTATTAAATGCTTGGTTTTGCTTGACAGCAGGAGTGATAATCTTACCCCCACACACATCTATGTTACATGCACTTATAACCCTATGAATTTTAGTTTGCTGGAGACAGAAATGTTCTGTATCTATTAATTCTCTGTCCCCGTTCTTCAGTTTAAATGTTTATCAAGAAAATCTGTGAATTTAATGCCAAGTAACTCAGTCCCTTTCTTGGATGGGTGCAACCCATCTCTTTTGTACAGTTTTTCATTGGACCAGCTACAGGCATCATGACTAATAAAACCAAAGCCTTCCCTTTTACACCACTCCTTTAGCCAAACATTAAACTCTGCTACACGCTGGCCCTTCCCTTTTTGTTCCTTATATACAGGTAAAACCTCTGAAAAGATAAGCCTACAACCTATACTATTAAGTTCATACCCCAAGTACGGGAAATCATTCTGCACAGAAAGTACATCTTTTTGGGACAGATCATTTGTGCCAAGATGTATAATAGCATCAACGTCACAGTCCTTACTTGCATTCTTGACTATCTTAAGAATACGTCTCTTGTCTCTGCTGGCGGTAGCACCTGGCAGACACCTGACCTCTTTTAAAACCTCCATATCCTCTCCTAAATTTACATCCCTTACGATTGAATCACCAACCAGAAGGTGGTCCTCTCCTCTCCTCTCTTCTTTTCTCTCCCTCCCTCCCTTCTCTCTTCTTTTCTCTCCCTCCCTCCCTTCTCTCTTCTTTCCTCGTCTCCTTTCCCTTCCTTCTTCCCTTACCTCTCCCCTACTTCTCTCTACCCCTTCCTACACTCTCTCCTTCTCCCTTCCATCTTCCTCTCCTCACCTCACTCTTCCTTGCCTCCTTTTCCTCTCATTTCCTCTCCTCCTCTCTTCCTTTCTTTTTCTATTGTTGCAGGTGTCTCTTCCAGCTCTTAATATATATTTTTTTGAGGTGGTATTTCCGCAAACCCAAAAATCGTTGAATATTGTTTCTTGTTCCTTTTCCTTCTCTCTCTCTCTTTTCTTTTTTGGACAAAGACAGACAACACATAACACATAAAACCTTCTTCAATCACATACAGCATGTCGTTTGGTTGCAGAGTTTTGTGCATCATTTCCATAGTCCTCACTTTCAATTTTATATAAAATCACAAATTATCAATCTAGTATATATGTATACATTATTATCATTGTACATCATTTATTTGACTATAATTATTATTCCTTCATTTTGAATGAAATATTCTAGGTATTAGATTCATTTATATTGTAATAATTCATTACATCATCCTAAATCTATTCAGTGATTATATACCTTTGTATTGTTATGTGTATTATTCTATTATTCTTATATTATAAAAATTCTCCAAAGTTTTTCATTTCCATGTTTTTTTATCTAACCACTGGTAAAATAAATCCCATACCTTATAAAATTGTTCATCTTCTTGTTCTCTAATTTCAAATGTCAATTTATTCATTTCAGCACCTTCCATTATTTTATGAATAACTGCCTCCTGCTTTGGTATTTTCTCACTTTTCCAATGTTTTCCAAATACAATTCTAGCTGCCGTTAACACGTTTACAATCAAATATTTCAAGTCTCTATTGTATATTTCCGGTAATATTCTCAATAAAAAAAATCTTGGGTTTAAAGTCTATATGTTTCTGAGTCATTTTTTCCAACCATGTGGATTTTAGTCCACTATCCTTTACCTTCTACGCATGTCCACCACATATTGTAATATGAACCCGGTATCTGATGACATTTCCAACATTTCTCTGATTTGTCCTTGAACATTCTTGCTATTCTGGCCGGGGGTAAGTGCCATCTGTAAAACATCTTATACAAGTTTTCATTATATGCTGTTGATATTGTCATTTTATAATTTTGTCACCATATTTTTTGCCTTTTCTCTAAATCAATTCCATGACCAAAAATTTTCCCCTAGCAATCATGGATTCTTTAACATATTCTTCTTCTAGTTTAACCTCTAATAAATATCCATATAATTTTTAATCACCTTTTCATCAGTACCTGTCAGAATTTTATCCAAATCAGTCATTTTATCATAAAAATCTTCTATTTTAAAATCTTTATCATATCAAGAATGTATTTGCGTGTATGAAAACCAGTTAATTCTTATACCTTGTCCTTCTAATTCTAGCATAGATTTAAGTTCACCCTTAGCATTCAATATTTCACCATATCTAACTGTTTGTTCCTTTTTGTATATTATTGAATATGAAAATGCTTCCATAGTTGATAACCAGACTGGGATTTTTAAATAATTTTGCCTTTTAATCTTCTCCCAGTTTAATAACAAGGCCTCCTGTATGTAATGCCTTCTGAAATACCCTTGTGTTTTAGTTCCCTTATACCATAAGAAAACGTGCCAACCCAACAACAAATCATGACCTTTTAAGGTCAATAATCTAGAGTTTCTTAACGTTATCCATTCCTTAACCCACATCAAGCTTGTTGCCTGGTAATATAATTCCCAGTTAGGTAGGCCAAATCCTCCTCTTATTCTAGCACCTTGTAATAGTTTAAGTTTTATTCTCGCTTTCTTTCCTGCCAAATGTACTTCAATACTATTTTGTTAAGGTCTTCAAAGAAATCTTTCCCTAATCTAATTGGGATTGTCTGGAACAAATATAAAATCCTGGGTAGTATATTCATCTTGATTGTTGATATTCTCCCTATTAGCGGTAGTTGTAAGTTTTCCCATTTGGCCAGGTCTGTCGTAATTTGTTGTTTAAGTTTATAATAATTGTTCTTTTTAAGTGTACTACATCTTGCTGTCAAATATTTCCCCAAATATTTAACCTTGTTCGTGATCTGAAACTTCAAAGCTTCCAGCAATACTTCCTTTTGTCTTGCTAGCATGTTCTTTGTCAAAAATCTTCGTTTTGTCTTTATTTATTTTTAAACCTGCTACTTTTCCATATTCCTCTATTTTTTCTATCAATTTAGGTGCGGTTTCCAATGGATCCTCTAAAATGAAAACTAGGTAATCTGTGAATGCTTGCAATTTATATTCTTCTTTTTTAATTTCCATTCCTTTTAAGTCTTTATCTTCTCTAATGTTTCTATTTAAGACGTCTAACATTAACAAGAACAGGGGAGATAGTGGGCAACCTTGTCTTGTCCCTTTCCCAATATCAATAGCACCACAAAAATCAGATTAGGAACACAAATTGAAATAGGGAAGAAAATGGTACGTGAGCACCTGTCTACCCTAGACAAGTTCAAATCACCAGGACCGGATGGATTACACCCCAGGGTTCTGAAGGAACTAGCAGACGAGATCTCAGAACCACTGAATTATATCTTTCAGAGATCCTGGAACACCGGGGAACTACCAGAGGACTGGAAAAGAGTGATGTGGTTCCCATCTTCAAAAAAGGGAAAAAAACAGATCCAGGAAACTATAGACCGATCAGCCTGATCTCAGTACCAGGAAAGATTCTGGAAAAAATAATCAAGCAACGAATTTGCGAACACCTACAAGCAAACAAAGTAATAGCCAAAAGCCAACATGGGTTTGTCAAAAACAGATCATGGCAGACTAATCTTATTGCATTCTTTGATAATGTGACAAAATTAGTGGACCAGAGGAATGCTGTCGATATAGTTTACTTGGACTTCAGTAAGGCATTTGATAAGGTAGACCATAACCTACTACTAGATAAAGTAGAAGAATGTGGGTTAGACAGCATCACTACCAGATGGATTCGTAACTGGCTGACCAACCGCACTCAACATGTAGTTCTCAATGGAACTGCATCTACATGGAGGGAGGTATGCAGTGGAGTACCCCAAGGCTCTGTTTTGGGCCCAGTACTCTTGAACAACTTCATCAATGATTTGGATGAGGGAATAAATGGGGAACTCATCAAATTTGCAGATGACACCAAGCTGGCAGGAATAGCCAACACTCCAGAAGATAGGCTTAAGATACAGAAGGATCTTGACAAACTTGAACATTGGGCACTATCTAATAAAATGAAATTCAATGATGAAAAGAGTAAGGTTCTACATTTAGGCAACAAA
The DNA here is from genome assembly GCF_964273705.1 of Natrix helvetica. Lineage (NCBI taxonomy): Eukaryota > Metazoa > Chordata > Lepidosauria > Squamata > Natricidae > Natrix > Natrix helvetica. The sequence goes on from NC_138548.1 coordinate 339,312,570, forward strand.
AACGAAATGTACAGGTACAGTATAGATGGTACCTTGTATTAAGTATCAGGTAATGACTGGACAGACCACAGCAACAGTTAACCGGTTTATTAACTAGTAGTAACTGAACTGAGAACTAGCCGGCTGACAGCTATTTATATGCCCACAGCTGTCAGGCCGGCAACCAATAGGAACTGGCAGCTCGTGCCGCCTTTGAATCCGTTTGGATTGTCCAATCCGGGGGAAGCGTTGGCCAGGGCTCTCTAGCGCCACCTGCTGGTGGACGTTCTGAGTATATAACACTCCTTTCTCCTTGTCCGCGCATGCGTAATCTTGCAATCTTGTTGGCCGTCTGCGCACGCGCTGCGATCTTCTCAACTGCGGAGTGGCCGTCGCTGTAGTAGGATCGCTTCGGGGGAGTGTCCATGAAGGCCCGAATCGTGGAGTTCCGCTCAACTGACCAGGTAGGGAGTTCGCCAGGATTGGATCGCTGATATGGTCGCCGGAGCTAGTTGTTTGTCCAGGGTCGGGCCGATGTGCGGCGTCCTTAGGGCTTGGTAAACTTGGAACTGAGTTTGGAACATGCGAACTGTTGGATGCGGCGTCAACGACCCGTCGCCTCAGCTGATCTATATGCCTCCTCCATACTCTTCCGTCTCCAAGGAGGACCCTGTAGGAACAAGGCCCCGTTAGCTCCGAAACCACGCCAGGCACCCACTTTGGATCCCCTGCAAAGTTCTTAGCAAACACTCTTTCCCCCACAATGAAAACCCTAGGAGGAGGAGAGGAAGGGTAGGAAGGGGTAGCATAGAAAGGATGCAATCGGTCCAGTGTTGTACGTAGTTTCCTTCCCATTAATAATTCGGAAGGGGCTTTGCCTGTTATTGGGCAGGGGGTGGTATGTTGGCATCTTAGGAATGTGGCTACTCGTTGATGTAATGGTAAGTAAGCCATGCGTGCAAGGGATTCTTTGGCAGAGTGCACCACGCGCTCCGCCATACCGTTCCCCGCCAAGTGGAATGGAGCCACGGAGGCGTGGCGGATGCCCAGGCGTTGGAGGTATGTTTGAAATTCCTGTGATGTAAATTGAGGCCCGTTATCTGACACTATAATGTCAGGCAAGCCGTGGGTTGTAAAGAGATTGTCTAAAATTCGGATGGTGGCTGCAGACGTGGTGGAATGCATAGGAAAAAGTTCCACCCATTTTGACCAAGCGTCAATTACTAGGAAAAAAGAGGTTCCATCTATTGGTCCTAAGAAGTCCACGTGTAGTCTGCTCCACGGTGATCTAGGCTGTTCCCATTCTCTGGCTGAGGCTGATGGTGGCGCTGGGCGGACCTGTTGGCATGGGGAGCATTTCTGCACCCATGCAGCAATGTCCGCATCCATGGAGGGCCACCAGACGTAACTGCGCCCCAGACATTTCATACGGACAATGCCTGGGTGGCCCTCATGGAGACGGGAGAGCAGTGCATGGCGCAATTTGGTTGGGATGACTATTCTGTGGCCCCATAGCAGGCAGCCTTGGAGGAACGAAAGTTCCGTGCGGCGGCGATAAAATGGAAGTAGTTGTTGGTCTATGGCAGAATTTGGCCAGCCGCTGCGTACGAAAGAAATGATCTTTGATAGTATAGGGTCTGCGTTGGAATGTATGGCTATGTCTGATGCTGATATTGGGAGGTTTAATTCATCTAGAAGGCAGATTGTTTCTGTAGGAGCTGGGTCAGATACTGGAATAGGTAAAGGGCAGCGGCTCAAAGCATCCGCATTTCCCATGGTAATGCCTGGTTTATGGGTCAGCGTGTAGTTGTAAGCTGATAAGAATTCTGCCCAGCGGGACATGCGGGGAGATATAATCTCTGGGGTGGGGCGGTCGCCAGCTAGAATACCTAGGAGTGGTTTGTGGTCCGTTAGGAGGGTGAATGGCCGCCCATAAAGGTAATGGTGGAAGCGTTTTACTCCCGCAACGGCGGCCAGCGCCTCCTTGTCCAGCTGGCTATAATTACGCTCAGGCCTGGACAAGGTGCGGGAGTAGAAGGCTATGGGGGCCTCTGATCCATCAGGGTAGATGTGGCTCAACACTGCGCCCACTCCAAATGGAGAGGCGTCGCATGCGAGGAGCAGCGGCCATTTCTCGTTGTATTGAGCCAGAACTGGGGGAGCTGTCAAAGCCTTTTTGACAGCCGCGAGCGCCTGCGCATCACGGCTGGTCCAGAGCCATGGTGCTGAAGAGTCTAAAAGGCGGTGGAGGGGCTCTGCTAACGAAGCTTTGTGGGGGATGAAGGACGAATAGAAATTGAGGAGGCCTAGGAAAGCCTGCAACTCGACCTTATTAGTTGGGGTAGGTGCAGAAAGGATTGCCTCTACCTTTTTTGGAGATGGGTGGATTCCATCTTTATTTATGAGAAATCCTAGGAATTCGACAGCAGGAACTCCCAATTTGCACTTAGATGCCTTAAGATGGAGGCCCGCAGTCCGGAATTTTCGAAGGACTGCTCGTAGGGTGTTTATTAGCGTTGGGGCGTCTTTGGCTGCAATGAGTAAGTCATCAAAATAGGGAGTGACCCCAGGAATGCCATGGAGCAAACGCTCCATTAACCCTTGGAATATTCCTGGGGCCACACTGACGCCAAATTGCAGCCGGCGGCATTTGAAGGCCCCGTGGTGTGTCACTATGGTCTGCGCAAGCGCAGTGGCTTCATCAACAGGCAGCTGTTGATATGCCTGGGCCAGGTCTAGTTTTGCAAATATTTTGCCGCGTCCCAATGTGTGTAATACATGCTGGACTACAGGCACTGGGTGGGGATGGGCTTGGAGCGCTTTATTTATTGTTGTTTTAAAATCTGCGCATATTCTTATAGACCCGTCAGATTTTAGGGAAACAACAATTGGAGTTTCCCAAGGGGAGAAATCGACTGGTTGAAGAACTCCTTGTGCCAGGAGTTTGTCGATTTCTGCGTCTACTTTCGCCTTTAAGGCGAATGGCAGACGTCTGGCCTTTAGCTGAATGGGGGCTACTGAAGGGTCGAGGTTTAAAGAAATAGGGGAACCCTTGTAGCAGCCTAAAGAGGGTGAAAATACATCTTGAAATTCAGAGATTAGTGAGGTGAAATTGTTAGCAGGTAAGGAAGAGTAGTGGGTAGAGTGGATGCCGGCTATTGACAATCCCAGGGCCCAGAACCAATCGAGCCCCAATAAAGAGGCCAGGGAGTCCTGAACCACTAGCAGCGGTAGGTGGCCTGTGAAAGAGCCATAATTGACTTGTAGCTTAGCGCAGCCTAGGAGCTTAATGGAGTTTCCCTGGTAGTCCTTCAGGCGGCAGTTCGCAGGGCTGAGGTGCTGAATTTTGTAGTGGGGCAGAATAGATGACAGCGTTTGCCATGAAATGATGGAGCGAGCTGAACCCGTATCCAGCTCCATTGAGCAAGGGCGTCCTTCGAGAAAGATGGTGAGGTGCATCTTACCGCGACCCCCCGTAGAAGCAGATGCTGAGTCGACAACCCATTCGGGATTGTACTCTTGGATGTCTCCCAAAGATAGGGAGTTAAGGCGGCGATTCGGCAGGGCTGGCGCAGGAGGGCGGTAGGCAGAACTTTGAGGTTGTGGCCGGTTCTCCGGAATGGCCGAGCGGCATACTGCCGCTAAGTGTCCCTTTTTTCCACATTTTCGGCAGATAGCTGCCCTAAAACGGCATGTTGAGCGTGCGTGTTTGCCGCCGCAGCTCATACAGGCACGACCGTCTTTGTAAGTTAGTGACTGCAAACGATCAATTGCGAAATCGATTTCCGACTGTATAGAGGGCGCCACTTCCTGACGGTTGACTTGAGGCGTTGGAACCGGTAGACCCGTTGGTAAGGGTTGAGGCAACCGTCAACAGTCAGGAGTTGACTGTTTGGCCATTTCTGCAGCGCGAGCCTCATCAACTGCAATTTTTAATGTAAGATCTGACCGGGATAGAATTCGGCGATGTAGATTAACGTCTTTTAGCCCGTAAATGAATTGCTCCAGCAGGGCTTCGTCTCAATCAGCAAATTCACAGGGTATTGCAGCCGCACGGAGCGCAGCCACGTAGTGACTTATAGACTGCCCCTCTAACTGAATGCAGTGGCGAAAATTTTGTCGCCTGGCAAAACGTGAAGGTGCCGGTTCATAATGGGTCTTTAATTTGACCATTAAAGTTTCCCAAGGCACCGTGTGTCAGGGGTGGGAGCTGATAGAGCTCTTGCGGTTGCGAACATCTCTGGTCCGCAATAATTTAAAAAGATGCCTCTCTTTCTCTCTAGCGATAGACTTGTTAAATCGTGAACAAGGAGAAAGCATTCAAATCTTTCGACGAACGCCTCCCAGGTTTCTGCCTCCACACGGAATGGGGCGAACATCGATTAAGTCGTCATCGTATTTAGTTTTGTTGGGTCGGATCCGACCGTCCTCGTCGCCAGTATTAAGTATCAGGTAATGACTGGACAGACCACAGCAACAGTTAACCGGTTTATTAACTAGTAGTAACTGAACTGAGAACTAGCCGGCTGACAGCTATTTATATGCCCACAGCTGTCAGGCCGGCAACCAATAGGAACTGGCAGCTCGTGCCGCCTTTGAATCCGTTTGGATTGTCCAATCCGGGGGAAGCGTTGGCCAGGGCTCTCTAGCGCCACCTGCTGGTGGACGCTCTGAGTATATAACACCTTGCTCAGTAGTAGTAACTGTAAAAGGGATCTTGGTGTCCTAGTGATCAACCATTTAAATATGAGCCAGCAGTGTGCAGCAGCTGCCAAAAAAGCCAACACAGTTCTAGGCTGCATAAACAGAGGGAAAGAATCAAGATCACGTGAAGTGTTAATACCACTTTATAATGCCTTGGTAAGGCCACACTTGGAATACTGCATTCAGTTTTGGTCACCACGATGTAGAAAAGATGTGGAGACTCTGGAGAGAGTGCAGAGAAGAGCAACAAAGATGATTAGGGGACTGGAGACTAAAACATATGAAGAACGGTTGCAGGAACTGAGTATGTCTAGTTTAATAGAAAGAAGGACTAGGGAAGACATGATAGCAGTGTTCCAATATCTCAGGGGTTGCCACAAAGAAGAGGAAGTCAAACCATTTTCCAAGGCACCTGAGTGTAGAACAAGAAGCAATGGGTGGAAACTAATCAAGGAGAGAAGCAACTTAGAACTGAGGAGAAACTTCCTGACAATTAGAACAATTAATCAGTGGAACAGCTTGCCTCCAGAAGTTGTGAATGCCCCAACACTGGAAGTCTTTAAGAAGATGTTGGATAGTCATAGGGTTTCCTGCTTAGGCAGGGGTTTGGACTAGAAGACCTCCAAAGTCCCTTCCAACTCTGCTATTGTATTGAAAGGATGATGGATTCCTCTTTCTCTCTAAAGGACCTAGAATGGTGAAACGCCCCCATCCCCAAATGCATGTGCAAAATCTTTTTTCAAGCATTAAGGGCATACTTTGCTCCTCTAAAGTGTGATGGAGACTAAGAAGTTGTCTAAATCTGATTTTAAAAAAATTAAATATCAATGGTATTGTTACTTTTTGGTCATGTAATATGCTCTTTTACTCTTTGGTTGCATTAAAAATATAGTAACATTCCAATATTTGTAAGTATTTGGATGGGGGCATAGTCTGGATTTTAGAGGCTCGTGTTGGCTTGAATTTGCTTTTTCAGTGCTGATATTTGAGGCCTCCTTGAATCTCTATAGAGCCTTCCGAGTGGCTCTTTTGGAGGAAAGTGAGTTTCAATCCTCCACAGAAATTCACAGAAAGATCACAAATCATTCCTACACAGTAAGTGGAATAAATATATGGGGTAGACAGCATCATCACCCAATGGAGTTACCAGCTGACAAACTGTACTCAATGACACTACGTCTACATGGAGGGAACTAAGGTTCCTTCTTGGTCCCAATACTCTTCAATATCTTCATAAATGACTTAGATGAGGGAATAGGAGGGGCACTCATCCAATTTCCTGATGATACTAATCTGGCAGGAATAACCAACACCCCAGACGACAAACTCAGGATCCAGAAGGATCTTGACAGACTTGCACAATGGGCCCTATCCAACAAAATAAAAGTTAATGTGGAGAAAAGCAAGGTTTTGTACCTGGACAGGAAAAACCAAAGGTACAAGTACACATTAGGTGAAACCTGGCTCAAAAACAATAACTGTGAGAGGGGCCTTGGAGTCCCAGTGGACAATCACTTAATCATGAGTCAGCAAGTGTGTGGCAGCTGCCAAAAAAGCTAATCTAACCCTTGGTTGTATAAACGGGCATAGAATCAAAGTATTAATACTGATTTATGAAGACTTAGTAAGACTACACTTGGAATACTGCATCCAGTTTTGGTCACCACATTTCAAAAAAGATAATGAGACGTTGGAAAAAATGCAAAGAAGAGCAACTAAGATGATTAAATGCCTGACAGGATTGGGGTTAGGCTAGTCTAGACAACAGAAAAGCTAGGGGGATCATCATAGTAGTTTTCCAGTATTTCAGTAACTACCACAAAGAGGAAGAGGCCAATTAATTTTCAAAAGCACCAGAGGACAGAACAAGAAACAATGGAGAGAAGCAACCTGGAATTAAGGAGAACCTTCCCAACAGTGAGGAAAATAAATTGGTTGAACAGCTTGCCTTCAGAAGTTGTAGGTGGTTCAACACTGGAGGTTTTTAAGAAGAGACTGGACAGTCACTTGTCTGAAATGGTATCTGATCTCCTGCTTGAACAGGGGGCTGGAGTAGAATACCTCCAAGGTCCCTTCCAGCTCTCTTCTGATTCCATCTAGAAACTTCAATGTGCTAGAGACACCACTGGTTTTCTTAAGTAGAGTGTTTTTGCAATAGTTTGTTGATTTTTATTTTCGCTGGTGGTTCTTATTTTACAATGCCTTGAGATAAAGGCGTGTTAAGGGCAATGGAGCAGTTATTGTTTATGTACAGGTTTCCTCAAAAACAAATTCCTCAATTATACTTTTAATCCTTGTAATTTTAAAAAAAATTCTGCTTGCACAGCCAGTAAAGAAGAAAAAGCTCCATTATTAATAAAGTTCAATCACATAAGAATACATGGAGGGAAGCATCTATATTTTATCTATATGTATCTAAATCTATAATGTAGACGCACATTATATCTACATCTATTGGGAGGGAAGCAAACAGTGGGTTACCCCAGGGTTCTGCCTGAGACACAGTTCTCTCCAAAATCTTAATTAGCAATGTAGTTGGGGGAAATAGAAGGAAACTCAACAAATTTGGGGACAAATACCAAGCTAGAGTGAATAGCCAACGCTTTAGAAGATAGGCTCAAGGTCCAGAAGGATCTCAACAGATTTGAACACTGGGCCCTATCCAAAATTATGCAGTTCAGCTTTTAAACAGGCAGGAAAATAAAAGTACTTCTATGGAAGAGGAAATATCTGGCTCAACAGCGGGCACTCTAGAAATATCGCAAAGAACATCAAAGAAGATGATTAGGAGATTAAAGCATGAACAGTTGCAGGAACTGGGTTCTAACAGAGAGAAGAACAAGGGATGACGTAAGAGGAGCCTTCCAATACATGAGGGGTTGTCACAGAGAAATTTCCTGACAGAACAGTTAACTAGTGGAACAGCTGGACTCCAGAGGTTTTGGGTGCTCTATCACTGCAGCTTTTCAAGAAGACATTGGACAGGCATTGGTCTGCGATGGTGTGGAGTTTCCTGCTGGAGCAGGGACACAACGCACAAGATTCCTTCCAACTATTTTACTTGGAATTCTATATTTTGAATCTGTTGAGTAAGAAGAAGGCTGAATCCGATTTCTTCTGTGCCCCTTCGCTCCCTGTATAAAAGGATGTAGCTTTCTTACAGGAACCCTTCTTAAAAGTGAAAGGGGGCATGTGGGTGTAACTCTGTCAGAAGCAAATGGATAAAGAAGGGTTATGGATAGGGAGGAAAACAACCTCTTCCTTTCTGGGCCCTGATGGAAAAGGCACCATTTCCACCCTTTGCATAAGCCCCTTCCATGCACACAGGAATCCGACTGGTGTGTCCCACTAAAACGAGAACAGGACGCCGTGCGATTCCCCATTCGGCCACTCGGGGGCGGACGCCAGAGGTGATTTACCATAGGAGAATGGGAGGGAAGTGACCTCACTGGATCTGACGTCTCTATTTAACCCTTTGAGCTTCGCAGGAGGTTTGAGTGGGTGCAGGGAAGTCTTGAAGGGAGGAGAACTCCAGGTGGGCAGAGTATGTGGCGGTGTGTGTGTGAGTCTCCGCGTGCAAATGGGGAGGGGGGAACAGGGGGTGTTGGTGCTAGAGAGGGAAGGGAGAGAAGCCAAGTCCTCATGCAGGTTCCATCTTCGGAGTCCTGGGAATGGGAGAGCCCGGGATCCCATGTTCCCTTGCCGCCCCTCTTCATGCAGGTGCCAGGCAGAGGGAAGCGGTGCTCAGGACGAGCCGCGTTGTCCCAGGAACAAATCCCCAGAGAGGAGGGAGGGTCCCGGGGGAATCCTCTGCCCCTCCCCCCCATAGCCTGGAGGAAGCTCCGAGGTCGGAGAAGGGGAGAGCCTGGAGGGGAAATCTGGAGCAGGGAATAAGAAGATGGTTGCAAGGGAGGAAGTGCAGGAGATTCTGCCGGCCTTCTCCTTAGGTGCTGCAGGAGACTAAAATTGGGTTGGATCCCCAGGAGTTCAAAAGAAAACATCAAAAGCAGGTCACTTTTTTGAATTTCATTTTTTTAAGTGAACTTTCATGGTTTGTTCACCTATTAGAGTTTGGTGTGTTGGGTAAAAGCTTCTTTGTAGGTAAATGCAGATCTAGGTTTTTATAAAGCAAGCCCTACTTTGTGAGAAAAAAAGAAATTAAAATAATGATCCAAAATGCATTTATTTATTTACACACATTCCTGCACAAGGGTTAAGTGCTCAATGTGTACAATCCTGTACTAGCTCAGAAAAATATATCTTTCCATCAATTGTTGTTCTGGGGTAAAACCCACCATTTTGTGTTTAATCTCATACAGAAATTGGAAACCATTTGTACCACCTCTCTGGGAGGCAATAAAATTGGAAACCATTTATACTATGCCTCATTTGGAGGCAAAAAAAAAATGGACCATGAAGGCTGAAAGACTTGCCTGACTATTGCTACATGAATGGTACTATGAAAACAAATGTGTTTGGAGATCCATAAGATTCCCTAGACCCATTTGGCATTGCACTACAAGACAGAGAAAGAATGAAAGGCCAATCTTTAGGAAGTGAGGGAATTGGAAAAGACCCTCCTGGTGTCCAGCCTGGGAGCGATGGAGAAATCTGGGCAAGAACTGGGCAGAAGATCCTGGAGGAGACAACCAGCCTTTCAGAAGTTCAGCCCTGGAAGTTCAAGAGCTTCCAATACAAAGAGAATGAAGGTCCCCGAGGACTATGCAGCCAACTCCATTCCTTTTGTAGTCAATGGTTGAGACCAGAAAAGCACACAAAAGCACAGATACTGGACCTAGTTGTTTTGGAACAGTTCTTGGCGCTTCTGCCCCTGAACATTGAGAGCTGGGTACGAGAGTGTGGAGCAGAGACCAGCTCCCAGGCGGTGGCCCTGGTGGAAGGTTATCTCCTGAGCCAGGTGGTGGAGCAGAAGGAGAGGATTGACTGGCAGGTGAGAGACCTTCTAATCTAATGCACTAAATCTAACAGTGGGTTGGAATTCTTAACTCATGCCTATCAATACAATAATACAATAGCAGAGTTGGAAGGGACCTTGGAGGTCTTCTAGTCCAACCCCCTGCCTAGGCAGGAAACCTTATACTGTTTCAGACAAATGGCTATCCAACATCTTCTTAAAGACTTCCAGTGTTGGGGCACTCACAACTTCTGGAGGCAAGCTGTTCCACTGATTAATTGTTCTAACTGTCAGGAAGTTTCTCCTCAGTTCTAAGTTGCTTCTCTCCTTGATTAGTTTCCACCCATTGCTTCTTGTTTTACACAGGTGCCTTGGAAAATGGTTTGACTCCCTCTTCTTTGTGGCAACCCCTGAGATATTGGAACACTGCTATCATGTCTTCCCTAGTCCTTCTTTCTATTAAACTAGACATACTCAGTTCCTGCAACCGTTCTTCATATGTTTTAGTCTCCAGTCCCCTGATCATCTTTGTTGCTCTTCTCTGCACTCTCTCCAGAGTCTCCACATCTTTTCTACATCGTGGTGACCAAAACTGAATGCAGTATTCCAATTGTGGCCTTACTAAGGAATTATAAAGTGGTATTAACACTTCACGTGATCTTGATTCTATCCCTCTGTTTATGCAGTCTAGAACTGGCTTTTTGGGCCGCTGCTGCACACTGCTGGCTCATATTTAAATGGTTGTCCACTAGGACTCCCAAGATCCCTTTCACAGTTACTACTGTTGAGCAAGGTACCACCTATACTATACCTGTACATTTCGTTTTTGTTGCCTAAATGTAGAACCTTACTCTTTTCACCATTGAATTTCATTTTATTAGATAATGCCCAATGTTCAAGTTTGTCAAGATCCTTCTGTATCTTTAGCTTATCTTCTGGAGTGTTGGCTATTCCTACCAGCTTGGTGTCATCTGCAAATTTGATGAGTTCCCCATTTATTCCCTCATCCAAATCATTGATGAAGATATTGAAGAGTACTGGGCCCAAAACAGAGCCTTGGGGTGCTCCACTGCATACCTCCCTCCATGTAGATACAGTTCTATTGAGGACAACACATTGAGTGCGGTTGGTCAGCCAGTTACGAATCCATCTGGTGGTGATGCTGTCCAACCCACATTCTTCTACTTTATCTAGTAGTAAGTTATGGTCTACCTTATCAAATGCCTTACTGATGTCCAAGTAAACTATATCGACGGCATTCCTCTGGTCCACTAATTTTGTCACTTTGTCAAAGAATGCAATACGATTAGTCTGGCATGATCTGTTTTGACAAACCCATGTTGGCTTTTGGCTATTACTTTGTTTGCTTCTAGGTGTTAGCTAATTCGTTGCTTGATTATCTTTTCCAGAATCTTTCCTGGTATTGAGGTCAGGCTGATCAGTCTATAGTTTCCTGGATCTGTTTTTTCCCCTTTTTTGAAGATGGGAACCACATCAGCTCTTTTCCAGTCCTCTGGTAGTTCCCTGGTGCTCCAGGATCTCTGAAAGATATAGTTCACTGGTTCTGAGATCTCGTCTGCCAGTTCCTTCAGAACCCTGGGGTGTAATCCATCCGGTCCTGGTGATTTGAACTCGTCTAGGGTAGACAGGTGCTCACTTACCATTTTCTTCCCTATTTCAACTTGTGTTCCTAATCTGATTTTTGTGGTGCTGTTTTTGATAGGTTGGACTGTTTTATCCCTTTGTGTAAAGACAGATGCAAAACATGAGTTAAATAGTTCTGTTTTCTCCCTGTTGCTTTTCACCTTGCCACGTTCTCCCAGCAATGGACCAATTGTTTCCTTAACTCTTTTCTTGTTTTTAACATGTTGGAAGAAGCTTTTTTGGGGGGTTATTTTTTATTTTTGTGGCAAGCCTTTCTTCATTGTGAGCCTTAGCTTTCCTCACTTCATCTTTACATGCTGGGGCTATTTGCTGATATTCTGCCTTAGTTATGTCCCCCCTTTCCACTTTTTGTACTTATCTTTTTTGTCTTTCAATTTTTCAGAGAGTTCTTTATGCAGCCATGCTAGTTTCTTTTGGGAGTTGTTATTTTTCTTCTTCATTGGTATTGTGCTAGACTGGGCTTTTGTAATCTCATTTTTCAAAATTTCCCAAGCTTCTTGAGTTGTTTTCCCCTTGAGGATTCTCATCCATGGAATTTTTCCCAAGCTCTCTCTAAGTTTATTGAAATTATCTCTCTTAAAGTCCAAGACTCTAATTTCACTTTGTTCTACTACTTGTGTTTGCATAATGTTGAATTCCAGTATTGCATGGTCACTTGCCCCCAGGGGTTCCGGTGGCTTCAAAACCTTCTATCATTTCCTCTCTGTTAGTGAGAATTAAGTCCAATATGGCTGATCCCCTTGTTCCCTTCTCTACTTTTTGCGAAACAAAGTTGTCTGCTAGGTTTGTTAGGAACCTGTTGGATCTTCCACTTGGTGCAGATTTTGTTTCCCAGTTGATGTCAGGGTAGTTAAAATCCCCCACTACTATTGTGGTGTGCTTCCTACGTACCTTAGTTAGCTGACAAGCAAAAAGTTCATCTACTTCCTCTGCTTGGTTGGGTGGCCTGTAGTTTAGACCTATGGCAATGTCATTCCCGCCCCCCAACCTTTAATGTTGACCCAAATGCATTCAAGATAGTTCTCATCATTGTTGTGCTCTATTTCTGTAGGGAGGTAATTATTTCTTATATATAGTGCAACCCCATCTCCTCTTTTATTTGGTCTATTTCTTTTAAATAATTTAAATCCTTCTAGCTGTATGTTCCATTTGTCGGTTTCATCCCACCAAGTTTCTGTAATGACAACAATATCGTATCTGCCCACTTTTACTTGAATTTCAAATTCACCCTATTTATTCCTCATACTCTGTGCATTGGTGTATAGAGATTTGAGTCCATTTTGATTGACCCTGTGTTTACTGTCTACATAACCTGTGTTATGCCTGACTGCCCCTATTTTCTTGCCACTTGTATGATTCGTGCACATGGTATGGCAATCAGAGTTCTTTGGCATTCATTATACATGGAGATACTTCAAATTCTTGTAGGACCTTGTTCTTTTATTTGTGATAGTCATTCCTTTCCTAATTTCCAACCTCACTGATAGCCTTCCGGGGCTTTGGTGGGGTGTTCACAGAAGAAGAATCCACTTTTTGATGTGTATTGTCCATTTATTCTTTTTGTTGTTTCCTGCCTACTTTTACAAGACCTTCATGGTGGAGATCAGAGATCCTGAGGGAAGGAGGCATCCATCAAGTTCATCTACGGAAATGTTTTTCAGGAGGATCTCTCGGGAGGATCCAAATATGGACACGACCGGAGGTAATCTAAGGCTCTCCCATTCCCCAGGGAGATCTCAGATGTTTCATCTTCTCTAGGCCTTCTCTTCTATAGAACTTCTACATTATGAATTATGCAGTGTAAATTCTGTCTCCCTCGTAGGGAAGAATAGAAGGAAGCTGACCCTTCCTGATGGTGGAACTGAAAGGACGGTTGAAACTCCACTTCAAGTAAGAGGAAATTAATTTCTTAGATTTTTTTTTTTTTTAAAACTTTTATTTTTATTTCTCGTATTCACAAATATACATTCTCATAAGCACTGTTAATATTTATGTGTTATCTTTTAACATTTATCACAATTCATTTAAAAGTTTAAAAATACAATATTTTCTGGTCTGTTTCCTTTCCACCCCATCTATCCATCTTATTTTACAACAACCCTACTTCTTCTTCCATCTCCTTTTCCTCGCAAGCTCCCCTCTTCTCCAGCTCCTTCCTTCCTCCTCTCCTTTCTCTTTTCTTCTTCCCTTCCCTCCCCCACTCCTCCTCTCTTATTCCCCTTCCTATCCTCTCTCCTACTCTCACTTCCCTTCCCTTACTTCCGTTCCTTTTCCCTTTCTTCTTTCCCTCTCCTTTCTCCACAATTGGTGGAGACAGCAGTCATGTAGGGTTAGCTCCGTCCAGTAACCAATAGGGCTGAGATTAAAAGCCATCCTCCTTGCTGCTCTTCCCCAGCTTTAGACTCAGCCAGTTCTGGGCTGGACGTGTAGGTGACTTCTCTCTCTTCAAAGGTTTTTTTTTTCTGATTGGACTTTCTAAATCATGGGTCGTCAACCTGGTCCCTACTGCCCACTAGTGGGCGTTTTGGGATTCCAGGTTGGCAGTGGGGATTTCGGAGGTTAAAACCTCCTTTTGAACTAACGCGCGCGAGAAGCGCCGTCCCATCGCCAGGGAAACAGTGAGGTGAATCACGTGGTTGCTCAGATCACACGGGCGCAGCCCGAGAAGACATTTCTGAGAAGAGAAACTTCTCCTGTCGGGCTGCGCCCGTGTGATCTGAGCGACCACGTGATTCACCGCACTCACTGTTTCCCTGGCGATGGGACGGCGCTTGCCTGCGCTTCACCAGCTCAGGCGCGACCGGAGAAGTTTCCTCAGCTCCTCACCGCTCCACTGAAGACATTTCTGATAAGAGAAACTTCTCTGGTCGCGCCTGAGCTGGTGAAGTGCTAGAAGGGGGGGGGGGGGGAAGGAGCAGAAAAGACAAAAAGGAGAATGAAAGGGAGAAAGAGGAGGTGGGGGATAGGGGATCCTTGCTGCTTTCTGAGCTTGGTGGGGGGAGGAGCAGAAAAGACAAAAAGGAGAATGAAAGGGAGAAAGAGGAGGTGGGGGATAGGGGATCCTTGCTGCTTTCTGAGCTTGGTGGTTTTCTTACAGACATTTCATTACCAAACTAGGTAACATCATCAGTGCTAGAAGGGGGTGGGGTGGGGAAGGAGCAGAAAAGACAAAAAGGAGAATGAAAGGGAGAAAGAGGAGGTGGGGGATAGTGGAATCCTTGCCTCTTTCTGAGCTTGGGGGGGGGGAAGGAGCAGAAAAGACAAAAAGGAGAATGAAAAGGAGAATGAAAAGGAGAAAGAGGAGGTGGGGGATAGGGGATCCTTGCTGCTTTCTGAGCTTGGGGGGGAGGAGCAGAAAAGACAAAAAGGAGAATGAAAGGGAGAAAGAGGAGGTGGGGGATAGTGGAATCCTTGCCTCTTTCTGAGCTTGGGGGGGGGAAGGAGCAGAAAAGACAAAAAGGAGAATGAAAAGGAGAATGAAAAGGAGAAAGAGGAGGTGGGGGATAGTGGAATCCTTGCTGCTTTCTGAGTTTGGGGAGGGGTGGGAAGGAGCAGAAAAGACTAAAAGGAGAATGAAAGGGAAAAAGAGGAGGTGGGGGATAGTGGAATCCTTGCTGCTTTCTGAGCTTGGGGGGGGGGAGGAGCAGAAAAGACAAAAAGGAGAATGAAAGGGAGAAAGAGGAGGTGGGGGATAGGGGATCCTTGCTGCTTTCTGAGCTTGGTGGTTTTCTTACAGACATTTCAATACCAAACTAGGTAACATCATCACTGCTAAAAGGGAGTGGGGTTGTGGGGAAAGGAGGAGGAGGAGAAGTCGAGTAGAAACTGATAGCAGGGACAGGCAGAAGCGGAGCAGAGCAGTTGCAAAATAGGAGAAAGAAAAGGCAGGAGAGAATTGTTGTTGGCTAATAATAATAAGTGGGCTAACTAGCTCAGCCTTACTTTTGTACATAGCCCTAAGGAAGATAAAAAAGAAGATAAAAAGGAAAAGCACCGAAAGAGGAGACCTTCGTTTGTTCCTTACGAAAATCGAACCAGAGATCAAATATTTAGTCTCGCAGCATCAGCCTCAAAGATCTCATTAATCACTAGTAAAGCTAATTTCAATTTACTTTATTGTTTTCTAATTAAACTTTATAAAGTTAAAAACATTATAAACATGCATAAAGTAGAAAATAAAAAGATAAATGTATGTACATTTCTTTTTTAAAAAAACACCCTCCTTTCTAAAAAATATTCTGCACTTGCGCAAAAACTGGTGGGCGGTAAGGAAATTTTTCCATCAAGAAAGATCCATTAGTGGGTGGTAGGTAGAAAAAGGTTGACTACCACTGTTCTAAATTAACTCTAAAATTACCCTCTGCCATCCTTAATACCTTCCAAGCAGAGGGGAGAGATTAAAAAACTCTGGGGCTTTGCCCTGCGCCGTGGGACGACTGTGCGGCTGCTAAAAAGCCTCTCTGAACATCAGAGACTTTTTTTTCCTTTGCAACGAGCTCTGGAGTAACAGGGCTCCCTGTCAGCGTTAATCTTGAGGGTGGCTGTTTGTTTTGCCTTGAATATGGCTTCTGATGCAAGAGAGGAGGCAGTGGGCTCTCCTCTGGTCTCTACTCCAGATAGCACTGTGGCTGGTCCTTCCTCTGCTAAGTCTTCTAAAAGAACGGCAGTAACCACTGGAGCAGTAGAGGAGCCCCCAGCAAAGGCTCATAAGCCAGCCAAAAAAGGGGGCCAGTCCCATTCTAGGCCTTCAACTCACAGAACTTCTTCTGACAAGCAAGGTGGCAGACAGAGCCCTCATCCATTCCAGGTGATCCCTGTTGCTTATGATAGCCCTCCTCCTGTGGGTCTTTCTTCTGATTCAGAGGATTCTCTTTCTGAACCTGGTTCTCCTTCTCAGATAGATGGCAGCACAGGGGCTTTTGATTCCCCTCAAAGTGAGGATGATTCCTTAGAGGATCCAGGCCCTTCTCCGGTGGCAAATCAGGCTTCCTCTTCCCCAGGGTTTTTGGGGTTTGAACCAACCCCTGCTATTACCCCTGAGGTAGCTGCCATTATCTCTTCAGCAATTGAAAAGGGTATAGCTGCGGGCCTCAAACGTAAGAGATCCTCTGGCCACAGTTCTAAATCTAAATCAGAGGGGTCTAAATCCAAGAGTAAAAAGAAACACTCTTCTGGTAAGGATACTGCTGATCCTTCGGCTTTTCGATCTTCCAGAGCAAAAGATGAGGATGAGCAACCTCCCAGAGATTCTGACCTCTCTGAGGACAAGGATCTGGGGCCCAATCAGCCTTTGTGGGGTTGTTCAAACCTGCGCTTTTCCGATCTTGCTGTTTAAGGCAAAGAAGATTGCTGGCTTTAAGCCTACCCCGGATGTAGGGTAATGTAGGGCCTGCCTTGGTTAAGGCTCTCGACCTTTCGGCCATTGACCTGCCTGTGGTAGCTCTGGCTTCTCCTAATGCAGTTGCCAGTACTCCTGAGGATTCGCTTAAGCCTGAGGAGAAGCGTTTAGAACAAACGCTTGTCAAAGGTCACCAGACCTCTGCCTGGGCTATTAGGGCTTCCACTTTTTCCTCATTTTTTTTAGCAGATCTGCTCTCCTTTGGCTAAAGCAACTTCAGATTAGATTCCAAATAAAGACACTAGGGCCTACAGGGATTTAAACAAACTAAAAGCAGCTCTCGAGTTTTCTGCTGATGCTGCGCTTAACACAGTTCGCTTTGCCTCAAAAGCCATTGCTTCTACGGTCACCTCTAGGCGGTTACTATGCCAGACATAAATGGCGTCTGGCTTCATCTCCATTTTTTGGGGGTAATCTGTTTGAGGCTCCTTTGGAGCCCTTATTGGTGGAATCAAAGGACAAGCGTAAAGAAAGGCTTGCCACAAAAGTAAAAATTAACAAAAAAAGCTTCTTCCAACATGTTAAAAACAAAAAAAAGTTAAGGAAACAATTGGTCCATTGCTAGGAGAAAGTGGCAAGAAGGTGACAAGCAACAGGGAGAAAGCAGAACTATTTAACTCATGTTTTGCATCTGTCTTTACACAAAGGGATAAAACAGTCCAACGTATCAAAAGCAGCACCACAAAAATCAGATTAGGAACACAAATTGAAATAGGGAAGAAAATGGTAAGTGAGCACCTGTCTACCCTAGACGAGTTCAAATCACCAGGACCGGATGGATTACACCCCAGGGTTCTGAAGGAACTAGCAGACGAGATCTCAGAACCACTGAATTATATATTTCAGAGATCCTGGAACACCGGGGAACAACCAGAGGACTGGAAAAGAGCTGATGTGGTTCCCATCTTCAAAAAAGGGAAAAAATTAATTCCAGGAAACTACAGACCTATCAGCCTGACCTCAATACCTGGAAAGATTCTGGAAAAAATAATCAAGCAACGAATTAGCTAACACCTAGAAGCAAACAAAGTAATAGCCAAAAGCCAACATGGATTTGTCAAAAACAGATCATGCCAGACTAATCTTATTGCATTCTTTGATAATGTGACAAAATTAGTGGACCAGAGGAATGCCGTTGATATAGTTTACTTGGACTTCAGTAAGGCTTTTGATAAGGTAGACCATAACCTACTACTAGATAAAGTAGAAAAAAGTGGGTTAGACAGCATCACCACCAGATGGATTCGTAACTGGCTGACCAACCGCACTCAACGTGTAGTCCTCAATGGAACTGCATCTACATGGAGGGAAGTATGCAATGGAGTACCCCAAGGCTCTGTTTTAGGCCCAGTACTCTTCAACATCTTCATCAATGATTTGGATGAGGGAATAAATGGGGAACTCATCAAATTTGCAGATGACACCAAGCTGGCAGGAATAGCCAACACTCCAGAAGATAGGCTTAAGATACAGAAGGATCTTGACAAACTTGAACATTGTGCACTATCTAATAAAATGAAATTCAATGGTGAAAAGAGTAAGGTTCTACATTTAGGCAACAAAAATGGAATGCACAGGTACAGAATAGGTGGTACCTTGCTCAGTAGTAGTAACTGTGAAAGGGATCTTGGAGTCCTAGTGGACAACCATTTAAATATGAGCCAGCAGTGAGCAGCAGCTGCCAAAAAAGCCAACACAGTCCTAGGCTGCATCAACAGAGGTATAGAATCAAGATCACGTGAAGTGTTAATACCACTTTATAATGCCTTGGTAAGGGCACACTTGGAATACTGCATTCAGTTCTGGTCGCCACAATGTAAAAGATGTGGAGACTCTAGAAAGAGTGCAGAGAAGAGCAACAAAGATGATTAGGGGACTGGAGACTAAAACATATGAAGAACGGTTGCAGGAACTGGGTATGTTTAGCTTAAGAGAAAGAAGGACTAGGGAAGACATGATAGCTTTGTTCCAATATCTCAGGGGTTGCCACAAAGAAGAGGGAGTCAAACTATTCTCCAAGGCACCTGAGGGTAGAACAAGAAGCAATGGGTGGAAACTAATCAAGGAGAGAAGCAACTTAGAACTGAGGAGAAATTTCCTGACAGTTAGAACAATTAATCAGTGGAACAGCTTGCCTCCAGAAGTTGTGAATGCCCCAACACTGGAAGTCTTTAAGAAGATGTTGGATCGCTATTTGTCTGAAACGGTATAGGATTTCCTGCCTAGGCAGGGGGTTGGACTAGAAGACCTCCAAGGTCCCTTCCAACTCTACTATTGTATTGTATTGTATTGTAAGGTCCTTCTATCGACCTTCCGCACGGCGGACAAAAGAAATTCTTCTACCTTCTGTAGACGCCAGCCCTTTCAAGGGCAGGACAGGAGTTTCTCCAACTCCTGTCTGCAGCATCAGTCACTCTCTAGGCAGGGATCCAACCAACAGCAGGATAGGTCCAATAGGATCTTCCAACGATATCCTCCTAGGAAATCCTTTAGAGGGGGATTCAATTGATCTTACAGATGTCAGAAGTGACTGTCTGGAGCAGGGGTGGCGAACAAGTTCGACAAAAGAGCCAAAATTTTAAACTGTGAGAGTCAGAGAGCCACACCACGCAGTGACCTGCCAAAACAGACCCGGAAGCAATGTTCCCTCTAATTTTTTTTCGATGTGAGCAGAAAAGTATAGTGTTTGAGCGGCACATTTTCATGCCTGAGCACCCGAATTTTTTTCACAGATGTCACCTAAGACAACAACGAAATCAGTATTATTTGAAACTCAAAGTTATGTTTCTTCAAGGTACCCGCTTAATTCAAAGTGTTATATAATATCAGTATCACTTAACAACGCTCCTGCTTAGCAACCAAAATGTTGGCTCAGAAACTCTGGCATTTGAAGCACGCAACTCTTAAAGCTGTCAAGTTACAAGACCCTTGCACCCCTAACCCTTTAGGGAAAAAAAACCCCAGGGGTCTTCAAACCTGACAGCTTTAACACTTGTGGACTTCAACTCCCAGAATTTATCCTCCAGTCCTGTTGGCTCAGGAACTCTGGCATTTGAAGCATGGAAGTCTTAAAGCTGTCAAGTTACAAGACCCTTCCACCCCTAGAAAAAAAATGCAGAGGTCTTCAAACCTGACAGCTTTAACACTTGTGGACTTCAACTCCCAGAATTCCTCCTCCAGTCATGTCGCAGCGACGTCATCTGCGTGGATCTGCTCCATCTTTGCTTTCTTCATTGTGGGCAGGGCTTCTGCTGAAGATGCCGACGAGTACGAGTTGCCACCAGAATAACTGCTGCTACCTCCTCCTCCTCCTCCTCCAACATTATCACCAGATTTGCTCCTGAGCTCAGCGCTGGGTTACCTCTGCCCCCTCCCCCTCCTCCGTGCTTTTGAGGAGCCATGAGGCTTTTTTTCCCCTGCTCCCCCCCCCCGCCTTCCTACTGGCTCCTGCAGCCTCATGGCTCCTCAAAAGCACGGCGGAGGAGGAGGAGGGGGCAGGGGTAACCCAGCGCTGACTGAGCTCAGCTGCTCCGAGCGGAGGGGAGGCGCCGCTGCCACGCGCGGAGATGCCGGCTGGAGCTTTGGCGGCTTCATCTCAGCCGCAGCGCCGGGCGGCAAATCCGGCAGTGCTGCCTGTTAGAGGAGGATGAGGAGGAGGTGGCAGCAGTTCTTCCGGTGGCGGTGGGGGCTTTGGGGCTTCACAACTAGCCTCAGTCGCCCCGTGCTCCTCAAAGCAAGTCTGGGGAAGTCCTTTGCAGGCGGCCCGTTCTAGCTGCCTGCAAAGGACCTCCCCAGCTTCCGAAAGGGAGCGCGCGATCCGAGCCACAGTATACTAAATAATGATAAGAGGCAAAGAGCCTCATTTATTTTGGCCGGGAGCCGCATGCGGCTCGCGAGCCGCGTGTTCGCCACCCCTGGTCTGGAGGATCTCCTGATAGGGGGCTTGACTGACTGTGTTTGCCGACCAATGGGAGGATATAATAACACATGCTTGGGTCTTGCAGACCATCAGATGGAGTCTGACCCTGTAATTTTTCTCCATTCGCCGAGGCATTTCATCCCTTGCCCAGTGTCTCTGGGCCGTCTCAAGAGATAGTTGGTGGAACAGGCTATTTGCCATCTTCTTCAGATCAGGGCCATCCAAGCTGTTCCCAAGGGCCAGGAATGTCAGGGGTTTTACTCCCGGCTGTTTGTGGTTCCAAAGGCCTCGGGGGGATGGAAACCAATTCTGGATCTGAAAATCTTGAATTTATTGACGGTTGAAGATGCACTGCCTGCAGTCCATTCTGGAGACCGTCCGCAAGGGCGTTTCCTCTCCTCGGTAGACTTCATGGAGGCGTATCTTCATATTCCCATCCTCCGCGAACACATGCAGTTTCTTCAGTTCAAGTACAGGGGAATGACAATCCGGTGACGTCGCAGAGCCCAACTTTTTCAGTTGTCTCGCCTCTCGGGGAAAATGGTGTCCTGCTTCTCCATTGTGCCATGGGCGCGCCTCCACAGCCGTTGCCTGCAGTGGTACCTGTTACTGTACCAGAAGTGGGACATCAGCCGCTCACTGCAACAGGTTTGCACCCCCCACACGTGAAAAAGTCCCTGGAGTGGTGGCTTTCCCTGGCATTCACTCAAGGGACTCTCTTTCAAGAGCCAGTTCATCTAACTCTCACCACTGATGCCAGCCTGATGGGGTGAGGGGCCCACCTTCAGTCAGGGATGGCTCAGGGATTGTGGTCACAAGCCGATCTTGCCAACATCATCAATTGGCTGAAACTGCCGGCCATCCATCTAGTCCTTCAGTGGTTCCAAAACACAGTGCGCAACACCCATGTCCTAGTCCTCACGGACAACATCACCACGAAGGCGCATGTAAATTGACAAGGGGACACCAGGTCCGAACCACTAATTAGAGATCCGTGGCTGTTAGGGTTTTGGGTGGAAGCCCATCTTCTCTCCCTCAGGGCGGACACATCTCGGGTGTCGACAACATTCAGGCTGACTGGCTAAGTCGAAATCAGGTCGAGCAGGGCGAGTGGAGCATCTCATCTAACCTCTTCCAGAAACTATCCCGCAGATACAGCAGACTGGTACTCGACCTCTTCCCCCAAGGGGGAAATGTCCTTCCGCGGTACATCACCAGGTATGCATACCTGGGAGCGAAGGAGGTGAACGCTCTGCGGTGCCCATGGCCCCCAGGCCTTGTATACGCATTTCCTTCTCTGCCACTAATACAGAGGGCGATACAGAAAATGCTAGACGAGGCAGAAATTCTCCTCCTGGGCCACATTGGTCCCGCCTACCATGGTTCGGGGACTTAATGACTTTATCAGTAACACCTCTGTGGCGCATTCCGCTACACAGACTGTCCCTCTCACAAGGCTCGATCCAGGTCTGTTTCCTGATCGCAGTGACGTTGGCAAGACGAATCTCCGAAATCACAGCTCTGTCAATTAGAAGCGACCTTTGTATATTTCATGCAGATAGGGTCGTTCTCCGTCTAGCTCCGGCATTTACGCCCAAAGTTAACTCATCCTTTCATAAGATTCAGAAGTTAATTCTTCCTAATTTTTGTCCCAATCCTTCTCATGGGTTAGAAAAACGTGGCATTCCCTAGACGTTTACAGGGCTTTACGTATTTATATCAAACGTTCATCTACGTTCAGGCCTTCTGAAGTCTTGCTAGTCTCTTTTCAGCCAGCTTCCCTGGGTTCTAAAGTCTCCTCTTCCACCATGGCTCCTATTTCCTTTATCCGTCATTACAAGATAGACCGGTTTGCTTCGGCTGAAGCGGCCTTTGGAAGGAGGGTTTTACAGCAAGTCCATTCCTTGGACTCCACTTCCACAGGGACCCGATCCCGCCCTTAATTAGGGACTTGCTTGGGTATGTCCCTACGTGACTGCTTCCTCCACTAATTGTGGAGAATGGGTGTTGGTACTTACCTGATACGCTCATTCTCACCACAGGTGGAGACAGCAGTCACCCCCACCCTCTTCCGGTCTGGTTTCATCCTTGATGGGTTTAGGTCTTCCCTTTTTTTCTGTTGTTTGGTTTTCCTTTTTTCTACTTCTCCATATCACCTACACGTCAGTCTACAGTTGTCTTCGCCTAAAGCTGGGGAAGAGCAGCAAGAAGGATGGTTTTTAATCTGTAGACTCAGCCCTATTAGTTACTAGACGGAGCTAACCCTACGTGACTGCTGTCTCCACCGGCAGTGAGAATAAGTGTATCAGGTAAGTATCAACACCCATTCTCCTCTCCTCTTCCTCTTTCTAATCTCTCCCTTTCGGGTGGCATGTGCCATCTATAAAACATTTTATACAAATTTTCTTAATATGCTGTTGCCATTGTTGGTTTACACTTCCTTTCCCATAGTTGTTGCTATTTTTCTAATTCTATCGTGTAACCAAAGTTTTTTGCCCATGCTATCATTGTTTCTTTTACTTCTTCTTCCTCTAATTTAATTCTAAGTAAATAACTATATAGTTTCTTAATCATTTTTTCATGTGTTCCCATAAGTATCTTATCCAATTCTGAGCTTCCCAGATTAAAACTATTTTCATATCTTGATTGTATTTGCATTTGTGTAAACAGCCTATATCAATCCCTTGTTCTTCTAGTTCTTTTTTTCTGCTTTAGTTCTCCCCTTTCTGATAAAATATCTTTGTATCTAATAATGTTTGTCATATTCCTAATATTCGGATGTGTCAAACCTCCCATTGTTGAAAGCCATCTTGGTATTTCCAAGTAGTGTTTTCCTTTCACTTTTTCCCATACTGTTGTTGTAATGTTATTTTTCATTCAGGACTCAGACAGCCCACGGATAAAAACTGTTCGTCAGCCTGTTTGTGCGGCTGACTATGCTTCTATATCTCCGACCCGATGGTAGGAGAGGAAAGAAGGGCTGACCAGGGTGTGAGTCCTCCCTGAGGATTTTCTTCGCTCTCCTAAGGCAGGGAGCCCTAGCAATGTCGCCTACCCCATGATATTTTGTGCTGTGCTCCCCACCCTCTGTAAAGTCTTTCTATCCGCGGCTGTCAAGCCAGCATAGCACACCGTAGTGCAATGAGTGAGGACGCTTTCTATTGTGGATCGATAGAAAAAGGTCATCAGTTGTGGTTCCACTTTATTTTTTTGCAAGACCTTAAGGATTCAGGCTTCCCATCATGCTCTTGGTTTGAGAGGCAGGCTGATTGGCAGATGAGTGGAATAGGCTCCAAAATAATATACTTGGGGTGTGTTTCTCTGTCCGGCCACTAGATGGAGCAAGAGAGCAACAACAGTATAAACGTATATGTTGTGGCATAACACTACCCAAAATATTTCTTCAATCCAAACCTTTTCTCTGTCTGTTTTCTCACATAAACCCTGGAATGCTACCTAGCAGAGTGATTTACTTTAGTGCATAGCTTTGCTTTGGGAATTTATAAGTGATAGGACCTTTTTTTTAACAATTCCTCCTGGGCCTTCTGTGTACTCTCTTTCCCAATCAGGAGGGCCTTGTCTCCTTCGAGGAGGTGGCTGTGTATTTCTCCGAGGAGGAATGGTCTCGGCTGGATCCTGGCCAAAAAGCTCTGCATTGGGAAGTCATGATGGAAAATTACAGGAACGTGGCCTCTCTTGGTAAGGGTGTTTCCTACTCTGCAGTCAGAGACTTCAGAAAGACTTTTTGTAGTTGGATACCTCTGGCTGTTTTTCATTTAAAAAATCTCAAATTGATGTCATCTCTGGGGAGGAAGCAGGTAGAAATACATTGTTATCCTGCTACTAGGAAGGAAATAGATCCGTGGTGTTCTCTTTAGATGCATCCTGTGTCATTTCACATCTGATGTATTTTCTATTTCTATTTAAACATGTCAGTGGCAAAGTCATTCCTTGTCTTGATGTAAAGTTAAACTCCATTGCACATCTCAGCTTTTTTGGCCCATATAATTCCATATCAGTCCTGTGAAGCCGTGATGGCGCAGTGGTTAGAATGCAGTACTGCAGGCTACTTCTGCTGCCTGCCGGCTGCCTGCAATTTGGCAGTAAGAATCCCACCAGGCTGAAGGTTGACTTAGCCTTCCATCCTTCTGAGGTTAGTAAAATGAGGACCGAGATTTTCTGGGGCAATATGCTGACTCTGAAAACTGCTTAGAGAGGGCTGTAAAGCGATATATAAGTGCTATTGCTATGAGGCCTTGTCATTCATTTAAGTGGGTTACCTACTTCTGTTTGATTTCTATCCTGCGCCTTAGGATTAGGGGCGAAATGGTGACGGTTTCCCATTGCAAACATGCAGCTTAAGCTTAATAGAAGAACACTAGTATTTTCCCCCCTTCAATCATGTGATTTTTGGCAAATGAAAAACAAAATGCAAGTGAAACATGTTTTGTGTAAGAAGAAAAAGAGGAGGTTGAAAATGAGTTTCAAAGGGAGATTTAGTTCTTGTAGGTCTCTGTTGGAATAGGCGCACAGGTGGTATTCAGCAGGTTCCGCCCATTTCTGGAGAACTAGTAGCGGAAATTTTGAGTAGTTCGGAGAACCGGTAAATAGCACCTCTGACTGGCCCAGCCCCCATCTATTCTCTGCCTCCCGAATCCCAGCTTATCAGAAGGGAATGGGGAGTTTGCAGTAACCTTCCCCTGGAATGGGATGGGAATTGAGATTTTACAGCATCCTTCCCCTGCCACACCCACCAGGCCATGCCCACCAAACCACGCCCACAGAACTGGTAGTAAAAAAAATTGAATCCCACCCCTGAATTGGTACCTTTCCAATAAATGTTAGGTTTTCTCGCAATATAACTTTGGATGTTTCCTCTGATTTTTCATTAAGTCAGAGCTGACCCTTGTTGGGATTTGAGTATCTATGGATGATTATAAAGAAAAAGAATGTCTGCTTTTCTTAAATCTTTTAGGCTTTATTAACATGGGAATTATCATTTATATCATTGTAAGCAATCAAACATGCTATGTCTTAGAGTCTGATAAGTTTCAGAAGGCAATAATGATGACTTCCGACTGATTGGTCTTTTCCTTTAACCTTGTTTATTTCCCTTTCCCCTTGAAGGTGATAATGAGCAAGACAATGAAGAGTCAAGGGAATCATTCCAAGGATCCAGGCATGGAGACGTAATGGAGAAGCCTGCAATTCAAATGGAATTCCACAGGCTGGAGAGAAACCCCTCAAGTAATTGGAATAAGGAAAGCTCATCTTCCATTGAGGCTCACATGCAGGAGCTTCTTGAGAAAGGGAGAAAAATACAGAAGAAATATATGGGGAAACTATCCAAAGACACATTAGAGGTAAATGAACACTATCCATCCACATCCAAAAGCCGAGATTGTATATGCAAAGACAATGGAAAAAATTACAATTGGACTATCCCATTTTCTCAGGAAAATGGGTCACAAAAAAATCTTCCCATCGGGGAGAATCTGGAGAATGGAAAGAGCTTCTGTGAAAGGAAGACTTTGACTGATCAGGAAAGAAACCACAAGGAGAAGCCATATAAGTACACGGACTACGGTTCGGGATTCCATAAGACTGCATCCCTTGTGAGACATAACAGAATTGTCACATGTGATGCACAATATAAATGCATAGATTCTGGAAAGAGCTTCAACAAAGAGAGTAATCTTACATCCCATCAAAGAATCCACAGAGGGGAAAAGGCATTTAAATGCATGGAGTGTGGAAAGAGCTTCAGCCACCCCAGTGGCCTCATTTGCATGGAGTGTGGAAAGGGCTCGAGTATAAGCAGTGCCCTTACCATCCATAAAAGGATCCACACAGGGGAGAAGCCATTTAAATGCATGGAGTGTGGAAAGGGCTTCAAGACAAATAGTGCCCTTACCGTCCATAAGAGGATCCACACAGGGGAGAAGCCATTTAAATGCCTGGAGTGTGGAAAGTCTTTTTGTCAGAGCCATCATCTTACTTCCCATCAAAGGATCCACACAGGGGAGAAGGCATTCAAATGCATGGAGTGTGGAAAGTCTTTTGGTCAGAGCCACAGTCTTACTTCCCATCAAAGGATCCACACAGGGGAGAATCTAGTCAAATGCATGGAGTGTGGAAAGGGCTTCAGTACAAGCAGTGCCCTTACTGTCCATAAGAGGATCCACACAGGGGATAGGCCATTTAAATGTCTGGTGTGTGGAAAGGGCTTCAGTACAAGCAGTGCCTTTAACGTCCATAAAATGATCCACAAAGGGGAAAAGCCTTTTAAATGCATGGAGTGTGGAAAGAGCTTCAGAAGAAGCAATTTGCTTAAATGCCATCAAAGGATCCACACAGGGGAGAAGCCTTTCACATGCAAGGAGTGTGGAAAGAGCTTCAGGATAAAGTATTTTCTTATAACCCATCAAAAGTTCCACACAGCGGAGAAACCATACAAATGCATGGAGTGTGGAAAGAGCTTCAGCTACTCCAGTGGCCTCATTTTTCATAAACGGAGCCACACAGGGGAGAAACCATATAAATGCATGGAGTGTGGAAAGGGCTTCAGAATAAGCAGTGCCCTTACTGTCCATAAAAGGATCCACACAGGCGAGAAGCCATTTAAATGCACGGAGTGTGGAAAGGGCTTCACAATAAGCAGTGCCCTTACCATCCATAAAAGGATCCACACAGGGGAGAAGCCATTTAAATGCATGGAGTGTGGAAAGTCTTTTTGTCAGATCCATCATCTTACTTCCCATCAAAGGATCCACACAGAGGAGAAGGCATTCAAATGCATGGAGTGCGGAAAGTCTTTTGGTCAGAGCCACAGTCTTACTTCCCATCAAAGGATCCACACAGGAGAGAATCCATTCAAATGCATGGAGTGTGGAAAGGGCTTCAGTACAAGCAGTACCCTTACCGTCCATAAGAGGATCCACACAGGGGAAAGGCCATTTAAATGCCTGGCGTGTGGAAAGGGCTTCAGTACAAGCAGTGCCCTTACTATCCATAAGAGGATCCATACAGGGGAAAGGCCATACAAATGCATGGAGTGTAGAAAGGGCTTCAGTACAAGCAGTGCTCTTACTGTTCATAAGATGATCCACACGCGAG
The DNA here is from genome assembly GCF_964273705.1 of Natrix helvetica. Lineage (NCBI taxonomy): Eukaryota > Metazoa > Chordata > Lepidosauria > Squamata > Natricidae > Natrix > Natrix helvetica. The sequence goes on from NC_138548.1 coordinate 339,340,266, forward strand.
GAGAGGAGTGGCTTGATGTTGCTGTGAAACAACGGACTTTTCCGGACTCGCGAGATCGCCGTTGAATTCAGATTGCTGGATGGTCCAATCGGACCTAAACCGTCCCGTAGAGAGGGTGATAGGTAGGGGTATATCCTGCTGATCCCAGAGACACCCACAAAGCTTCTGGGGATCCGGGCAAAAACCCCTTTGTCAGCAACTTTGAGTCAGCCATTAGGCTGCTGAAATGACAGACAGCTCATTTGGCCACAATTGTTTGTGTGTCACCGCTTTCGGTTGCATATAAAAATCAATAGTTATCAACCCAATATAACTTAGTACGTTTATCATTGTAAATCATATATTCATATAATGCTGTGTTATAATTTCTTCCTTTTCAACATGAATTCTAAATGTTAAATTCATATGTATGCTAACTATTTGTTACATCATTATAAATCTATTAAATAATAACATATCTTTATAGTATCATCTATCTTATTCTGATATTTCTTACAGTATATAAGAAAAAAAAAGAATCACCAACATTTTATATTTGTGTATCATTACTTTTATTTTATGTAAAATCATAAAATATCTTATCAAATGTATATAAATACATCTTCATCATTGTGTCTCATATATTCTACAATTATTATTTCTTCATTTTAAACAAGATGTTCTAAATATTTAGTTCATATATATACCAATATTCCATTACTTTGTTATAAATTGATACAATCTATATATTCAATTCATATATATACCAATATTGCGTTACATTATTATAAATCTATACAGTCTGTATAAGAGTAATATGTCTTTATAATATCTCCTAGCACATTTTATTATTACAATTCAAAATTATGGTAATTGTATCCCTTGATAAAACAAGTCCCAAATCTTATGTATCTGGTATAATACCCAATAAAAACGTCTCTGGTTTAAAGTCCATGCGTTTCTGTGTCATTTTCTCCAACCACGTATGGATTTTAGTCCAATACCTTTTAGCTTCTGTGCAAGTCCACCACATGTGATAGTATGACCCCAGTGTCTGATGACATTTCCAACACTTTTCGGATTTGTTCTTGAACATTCTTGCTATTGTCGTTGGGGGTAGATGCCACCTGTAAAACATCTTATACAAATTTTCCTTATAAGCTGTTGACATTGTCATTTTATAATTTTGGGACCACAATTTCTCCCATTTCTCTAATTCAATCCCAGGTCCAAAATTTTTCCCCCAAGCTATCATAAGTTCTTTAACTTGTTCTTCTTTTAGTTTAACCTCTAGTAAATGTTCATATAGTTTTTTAATTACTTTTTCATCCGTACCTGTCAAGATTTTATTTAACTCAGGTTTTTTTATCATAGAAACCTTCCATTTTACAGTCTTTATCATATTTAGATTGTATTTGCACGTATGAAAACCAATTCCTTTCAATTCCTTCCTGTTTCAGCTCTTGCATAGATTTAAGTTTACCCTTTGCATTCAAAATTTCACCATATCTAACCGTTTGTTCCTTTTTTTATATTATTTGATAAGAAAAAGCTTCAATAGTTGATAGCCAGACTGGAATTTTTAAGTAAAATTGCTTTTTAATCTTCTCCCAATTCAATAAAAAAGCCTCCCTTAAGTAATGTCTTCTAAAATAACGCTGTGTTTTAGTACCTTTATACCATAAAAAAAGCATGCCAACCCAACAATAGGTCATGTCCTTCTCAAGTCAGTAGTCTGGAATTCCTTAGTGTTATCCACTCCTTAACCCACATCAAGCTAGTTGCCTAGCTTGATATAGTTCCCAATTGGGTAGGCCCATGCCTCTTGTTCTAGCATCTTGTAACAACTTTAATTTTATTCTTGCCTTTCCCCCCTGCCAAATGAACTTCAATACTATTTTATTTAATTCATCAAAATAATTTTTCCCTAGTCTAATTGTAATTGTCTGGAACAGATATAAAATTCTAGGTAAAATGTTCACTTTCATTGTAGAAATTCTCCCTATTATTGATAATTGTAAATTTTCCCATTTCATTAGACCAGATGCAATCTGTTGCTTAAGTTTATAATAATTGTTCTATTTAAGAGTGCTACATCTTGCAGTTAAGCATATCCCTAAATATTTAATCTCGTTTGTAACTTGGATCTCCAATGCTTCAGCCAATTCTTCCTTTTGTCTCGATGTTATATTCTTTGTCAAAATTTTCGTTTTGTCTTTATTTATTTTCAAACCGGGTACATTCCCATATTCCTCTACTCACTCAATCAATTTGGGTGCCGTTTCAAGTGGATACTCAAGAATAAAAACCAAGTCATCTGCAAATGCTTGTAGTTTATATTCTTCTTTTTTGATTTTCATTTCTTTTATTTCTTTTTCTTCTCTGATTTTTTTATTTAATACTTCTAGTATTAAAACAAAAAATAAAGGTGATAGAAAGAAGGCCTTGTCTTGTACCTTTCTTTATTTTCAATGGAATCTGTCAATTCTCCAGAATTTATCATTATCTTTGCTGTTTGTTTATGGTATATGGTTTGAATGGCTTGTGTAAATTTCTTGCCAAAATTCATCTGTTCCAATTGTAAGAACATAAATTGCCAATTCACATTGTCAAATGCTTTCTGGGCATCTAAAAAGATCAAAGCCATTTGTTTTTCTAGGTGTGCCTCATAATATTCCAATGTATTCAAAATTATCCTCATCTTTGATTTGTCTTTTTGGTAGAAATCCATTTTGATCGGGATGAATAAACCCATTTAAATATTTTTAAGTCTTTCTGCTAGTATCAAAGCAAATAACTTATCGTCTGAATTCAGCAAGGAGATGGGTCTATAATTCTTAATTTGTAATAAATCAACCTCCTCTTTGGGTAGGAGCGTAATATATGCCTCTGATCATGATTTGGGTATCTTACTCTCTGACATCACCTCATTCAAAACTTCCAGTAATGGAATGGACAACAAATCTTGAAAAGTCTTATAGAATTCTGCAGGCAGCCCACCTGGGCCTGGAGCCTTGCCATTATTTTGTTTTTTAAGTGCTTCAGTTAATTCCATCATGTTTATTCTACTTTCTAATATTGTTTCCATTTCTTTGGGTATCTGGGGAATATTGGTTTCTTGTAGATATTGTTTAACTCCTCCCTCATCTAAATTATCTTGTTCATACAGCTTACCCTAGTAATCTTGTATAATTTTCTTCTTCTCTACCATTCTGTAGCAAATCTGCCCTTGATTATTTTTTAATTGCAATATTTTTTTTATTCTCTCTCTTTTTTCAATTTGTACGCCAACCATCTGCCTGGTTTATTAGCATTTTCAAAATAGTTCTGTTTAGCACCTCTAATTTTTTGTGCTAATTCCCCCTTTTCCAATAGATCCATTTTGTGCTTATTTATATCAATTTTTATTTTAATATCCTTTTTTGTGGAGACTTCTGTAACTCTTTTTCAAGGGCCTTGTAATCATTCTCTAAACCTTTAAGAAGTTGTCTTTTCTTTATGTTTCTCTTTCTTGTATAGTCTATTATCAAACTTCTAGTATAAGCCATCATTGTATCCCAGAAGTTCTGCATCAATGTACCTTTCTATTTTCTTTAAAGAAAAAAGCCAATTCTTTTTCCACTTTCTATACAAAATCCTTCTCTTTTAAAATCGTATTATTTAATGTCCATCTAGATCTCCTTCTTTGTCGTTGCTATTTAATTGTAATTGGATTGTGATCTGCCCAAGTACTTGTTTCAATTTCAAGTTCCTCATATTACAACTCAGTTCCATTGTAGCCCACATCATGTCAGTTCTGGAGTATGATAAGTGTCTATTTGAATAGAAAGTGTATTGTTTTTTGGTAGCATTTCTTTCTCTCCAAACATCTTTAAGATTTATTTCATCTGTCATTTTAAAAAAGGCTTTAGGTAGCAGTTTCCTATTTATCTTTGTAGTGTTTCCTGTTTTATAGTCCAGATTTTGATCTACAATTCCATTAAAGTCTCCCATCATGCAAATATCAGTATAGTCCAATTAAATTATTTTCCTATGTACTTTTCTGTAGAATTCATCTTGTTTGTCGTTCGGGGCGTATAATGCAATTAAAAGTATTTTCTTCGAGTTGTCCATAATTTCCACCATCAAGATTCTTCCCTCGTCATCCATATAAATTTGTTTAGAGAAGAGAAAGACTTTGTTCAGAAAATGGAAAAAAAATTGGCATTCTTCTTTAAAGAAAATAGAAACGAAGATACATCGTTGCATAACCTTTGGGATACAATGAAGGCCTTCACCAGAGGTTTAATAATAAACTATACAAGAAAGAGAAACATAAAGAAAAGACAAACTTTTAAAGATTTACAGAATGACTATAATGCTCTTGAAAAAGAGTTACAGAAATCCCCACAAAAAAAGACATTAAAATAAAAATGGACATAAATAAGCACAAAATGGATCTATTGGAAAAGGAGGAATTGGCACAAAAAATTAGAGGTGCCAAACAACTACTTTGAAAATGCAAACAAACTAGGTAGATGGTTGGCATATGAATTGAAAAAAGAGAGAGAATCAAAGAAAATATTGCAATTAAGAGAGGATCAAGGGCAAATCCACTATGGAAATGTTGAGAAAAAGAAAATTATACAAGACTATTATGGTAAACTGTATGAACAAGAGAATATAGAAGAGGGAGGAATTAAATAATATCTACAGGAAGCCAATCTCCCCTAGATACCCAAAGAAACTGAAACAATATTAGAAGGCATAACTATGATGGAGCTAACTGAAGCACTTAAGAAACAAAATAACGGAAAGGCCCCAGGCCCAGACGGCTTACCAGTAGAATTTTACAAGACACTACAGGAATTGTTGTCCCTCCCACTATTATAAGTTACGAATGAGGTGATGTCTGAGAACAGGGTACCCAAATCATGGTTAGAAGCATATATTACACTTCTGCCAAAAGAGGAGGCTGATTTATCACAAATCAAGAACTACAGACCCATCTCCTTGTTAAACTCAGATTATAAGCTATTTGCTTCGATATTAGCAGAACGATTTAAAAAATACCTAAACAGTTTTATCCACCCTGATCAAAATGGGTTTTTACCAAAGAGACAAATCAAAGATAATATGAGAATAATTTTGGACACTTTGGAGTACTATGAGGCGCATCCTGAAAAACAACTGGCCTTGATGTTTTTAGACGCACAGAAAGCATTTGACAATGTGAACTGTCATTTTATGTTTCTACAACTGGGAACAGATGAATTTTGGTAAGAAATTTACCCAAGCCATACAAACCATATACCACAAACGAACAGCAAAGATAATGATAAATGGAGAACTGACAGATTCGATCGAAATAAGGAGAGGAATTAGGCAAGGCTGCCCACTATCACCTTTACTTTTTGTCTTAACATTAGAAGTTTTAAATAGAAAGATTAGAGAAGAGAAAGAAATAAAAGGAATGAAAAATTTAAAAAAAATAATATAAATTACCAGCATTTGCAGATGATCTGGTTTTTATTCTTGAGGATCCATTAGAAACTGCATCCAAATTGATAGAAGGAATAGAGGAATATGGAAAAATAGCAGGCTTGAAAATAAATAAAGATAAAACGAAGATTCTGACAAAGAATATATCATCGAGACAAAAGGAAGAATTGGCAGAAACTTTGGAGATTCAAGTTACAAATAAGGTTAAATATTTGGGGATATATTTAACTGCTAGATGCGGTACACTTAAAGAGAACAACTATCTTAGACTTAACCAGCAGATTGATATCTTTATCTAGATATGATAAAGACCGTAAAATGGAAGGTTTCTATGATAAAATGACTGATTTAGATAACATTTTGACAGGTACTGATGAAAAAGTAATCAAAAAATTATATGGACATTTACTAGAGGTTAAGCTAAAGGAAGAACAAGTCAAAGAAACCATGATAGCTTGGGGGGGGGGGGAATTTTGGACATGGGATTGAATTAGAGAAATGGCAGAGATTGTGGTCTCAAAATTATAAAATGACAATGTCAACAGCATATAAGGAAAATTTGTATAAGATGTTTACAGGTGACGCCTACCCCCAACAAGAATAGCAAGAATGTTCAAGAACAAGTCGGAAAAGTGTTGGAAATGTCATCACACACCGGGCTTATATTATCATTTGTGGTGGACTTGCATAGAAGCTAAAAGATACTGGCCTAAAATCCACATGTGGTTGGAGAAAATGATACAAAAACACATAGACCTTAAACCAGAGATTTTTTTATTGGGAATTATACCAGAAACATACAACAAAGATTTGAAATATTTGATTGTAAATGTTTTAATAGCAGCTAGAATTGTATTTGCAAAAAATTGGAAAATGAGAAAATACCTACGCAGGAGGAAGTTATTCGAAAAATAATGGAATGTGTTGAAATGAATAAATCGACGTTTGAAATTAGAGAACAAGAAGATGTACAATTCTATAAGGTGTGGGATTTGTTTTAACAAGGCTAGATAAAAAAACATGGAAATGAAAAACATTGGAGAAGTTTTACATATTGTAAGAATAATAAAATAATAGGTGATACTATAAAGATATATTATTAATAAATAGACTAACAATGATGTAATGGAACATTGGCATATACATGAATTGAATATCTACAACATTTTGTTTAAAATGAAGGAATAACAATTATAGTTGAACATATGGTGTATAAAGATAACTGTACTTATGTATACTTGATGGATAATTTGTGATTCTATATATAATTGAAAGTAGTGATGCATAAATATAAAATATTGGAGAATTCTTTCATATTACAAAAATAATATATTGATATTATTAAATAGACAAATAAGGATGCGATGGAATATTGGTATATATGTGAATCTAGTTTCTAGAATATTTGCTTAAAACGAAAGAATGTCAATTATAACTGAACAATATTTATTTATTATTTATTATTCATATTTATAGACCGCCCCCTCTCCCGAAAGGGACTCGGGGCGGTGTACAGTCACTAAAATACGTCATAAAATACATACAAAACAGTTAAATAATTAAATACGTAGGTGGAGGAGGTTGCAAGACTGTACATAGAATAATAAATATTAAATATAATATATAGTGTATTAAAAACTTTTTAAAACCCCAAACCCAATTAAAATGAATAAATCCCCGGGAGGTAGAACTAAGAAAGTGCCAGGCCAGCTGATTGAAATAGGTGAGTCTTTAACTTTTGCCGGAAGGAACGGAGGTCGGTGGTAGTTCGAATGTCAGGGGGGAGGTCATTCCAGAGGGTTGGGCCCATCACAGAGAAGGATCTACTCCTAGGTGTCGCCCGCTGGCATTGACTAGCAGACGGCACCAGGAGGAGCCCCTCTCTGTGTGAGCGGATAGGTCGCAGGGACGTGTGTGGTAGGATGCGATCCTGCAGGTAACTAGGTCCACTGCCATGGAGCGCTTTAAAGATGGTGATCAATACCTTGAAACGCACCCGAAAGGCCACAGGTAGCCAGTGCAGCTCGCGCAGGAGAGGTGTTACGTGGGAGTAACATGTACTTCCCATAATAACCCGCGCGGCTGCGTTCTGAACTAGCTGCAGTCTCCGGACGCGTCCCAAGGGAAGCCCCATGTAGAGAGCATTGCAGTAGTCCAGGCGAGACGTCACCAGCGCATGAGTGACCGTGCGCAGGGCACTCCGGTCCAGTAGGGGGCGCAATTGGCGCACCAGGCGAACCTGGTGGAACGCCCCCCTTGCCACGGCTGCCACATGGTCCTCCATTGACAGCCGGGCATCAAGGAGGACGCCCAAATTGCGCGCCCGCTCCACAGGGGACAATTGTTCGCCCCCTATGGCCAGCGATGGAGTCAGCTGGCTGAACCGAGGCGCCGGTAACCACAGCCACTCGGTCTTGGAGGGGTTGAGTTTAAGTCTGTTGTCCCCCATCCAGACCCCGACGGCTTCCAAACACCGGGACATCACTTCGACAGCCTCGTTGGGGTGGTTTGGGGTTGAAATATACAGCTGAGTATCATCAGCGTAAAGATGGTACTCAACCCCAAAACCGCGGATGATCTCACCCAGCGGCTTCACATATGCGTTGAACAGGAGAGGCGAGAGGACCGACCCCTGTGGCACCCCACAAGTGAGTGGCCTCAGGGACGATCTCTGCCCCCCTGTCAACACACATTGCTTCCGGTCGGAGAGGTAGGAGCCGAACCACCGCAAAACGGTGCCTCCGACTCCCATCCCCTCCAACCGGCGCAATAGGATACCATGGTCGATGGTATCAAAAGCCGCCGAGAGGTCTAATAGGACCAGGATAGAGGAGCAACCCCTATCTCTGGCCCTCCAGAGATCATCGACCAACGCGACCAAGGCTGTCTCAGTGCTGTGCCCGGGTCGGAAGCCGGACTGGCGTGGGTCTAGATAGTCGGATTCGTCTAGGTGTTGCGGGAGCTGCTGCGCCACCACATTCTCGACAACCTTCGCCAGAAAGGGGAGGTTGGAGACTGGACGATAGTTAGCTAGCTCCATTGGGTCGAGCGCAGGCCTCTTGAGCAAGGGTCTCACCACCGCCTCTTTCAAGGCGGTTGGTAAGTATCCCTCACTCAGTGAGGCGCTCACCAGGCCCAGGAGCCAGCCTCGTGTCACCTCCCAGGCTGCCAGTACCAGCCAGGAGGGGCACGGGTCCGTTAAACAAGTGGTGGGTCGCAGCCGTCCACGCAGCCTGTCCAAATCCTCGGGGGCAACAGAGTCAAACTCCTCCCAGAATGGTCCCTCAAGACTCGCTGTTGGCGGCTCGTCTGGTCCACTGACGGAGGTCCACCCGCTCCGGATCTGATCGATTTTGTCCTGAAGATATTCCCCAAACTCCTCTGCTCTACCCTGTAAGGGTGTCTCCCGCGCCCCCTGCGATAAGAGGGAGCAAGTCACCCTAAACAGGGCGGCAGGGCGGTTATCCGCGGACGCAATAAGAGCAGCACAATGTCTACGTTTGGCCGCTCTTATTGCCACAAGGTAAGTCCGCAAATAGGCTCTTACCTGTGTTCGGTCAGATTCGGAGCGCGAGGATCTCCACCTGCTCTCTAGACGTCTCCTGTGGCGCTTCATCACCCTGAGCTCCTCAGTGAACCAAGGAGCCCGGGTGGGTCGATGCCGCAGGAGAGGTCGCAACGGCGCAACCCGGTCCAAGGCCCCAGTCGTCGCCCTATTCCAGGCAGTCACTAGGTCCTCGGAACGGGAGCGGGACAAGGCTACAGGTATTGGCCCAAGCTCCGTCAGGAATCTATCAGATTCCATCAGGTGCCTGGGGCGGTACCAGTTTATAGAGTCTGGTTCCGCCTCCTCGCGGTGGGGGATAGCGCCAGGGAAGTCCATGATGTACAATGTCAATAATGTATCTATGTATGCTTGATGTATAATCAGTGAGCCTATACACAATTGAAAGCGATGATGCACAAATGCTTGTAACCTAACAACATGCTATGTGTAATTGATGAGGGTTTTATGTTACATGTACTATTTATTTTGTTTAAAAATAAAAATCTTTTTTTAAAAAGAAGAAAATCCACACACGGGAGAAGCCATTTAAATGCATGGTGTGTGGAAAATCTTTTAACCAGAGCTATCATCTTACTCACCATCAAAGGATCCACACAAGGGAGAAGAAGCCAAGATAAATGCATGGACTTTGGAGAGAGCTTTAGGAGGACAAATGACCTAATTTCCCATACAAAGATACGCTTAGGTGGGAACATTATGTTAATTCTAGAAAGTTACATTTATGAATTTTCCTATTTACAGAGACTGAGCTTGCAAAGGAAACTTTGTCTTAGTTCGACCCTATTGGCTGACCGACGGATATGAATCTACTGACAAAAATGCAAACAAATGGGTGGGTGTCATTTTAATTATGGCCTGGATTATTGAAGGTATTTATATTTAAGTATGATTTATTTTATTTTCAAAAGTACGATTCCTACTCTCCACTTGTTTCTTCTTCCCTCATGATCACACTCAAAAGGGCTTAAATTTCCCTTTTTTTTCCTAATCTTTCCCTTTCTGATTCATTAATAGACACCCTGTCAGCGTTCCAAATATCATGCAGAATTAAATCATTGTCCAAGGCAAAGTAGTCCTTAAAACTCCAATTTAATAAGACAGGCATGTTGGCATTATGCTGTTGAAATTTCAACTCTAAGGTACATCCGGTGAATTTCCCAAGTTAAAAGTTCATCATCTATCCCCACACCCCATAATTCATCACATGGTCCAATCTTCATCTTCCACGCTGGCATGTACACCCTTCTTCTTCCGGCCAGGTGTCGAGGTGCGGAGACAAAAGACGACCTTGAGCTTCTAAGAAATCCATAACAATACATTCCACAATCCTACTCCTTTCTATTCCCTCCTCCCAACTACTATACCAATGAAACAGCATAATATATATGTTTTAATTATGTGGCAGGCCAAAGATCCTAAAAGGAACAGAATTACAGGCCTGACAGGCGGCCTCTCCTCAAGAGAAAAACGTTTCCTGAAAAGAGAATAACATAAATGTTAACTATTAAAATTTAACCACCTCTTCCTCCCCCAGGGGGACCCTTTGGCTTATCAGGGAATTTCTCATGGAATTGCTTCACTAATTTATCTGCTTTCAGATCCCAACTTTTCACCCACGTAGCTTCTGACAAAGGGTATCCCTTCCAATGCACTAAATATTGTAAACGACCTCTATACAGCCTGGAATCTAATATTTTTTTCACTTCATAATGTGTTTCCCCTTCTACCACTACGGGAGGAGGTGGAGTTTGGGTGGATGGTCTCGTGCTAGACTCCCTTACCGGCTTCAATAAGCTACAATGGAATACCGGGTAAATTTTCCCTAAGAGTCTGGGTAGGCTGAGTCGAACTGTAACTGGGTTAATTATCTTTTCTATTGGAAAAGGACCTAGAAATTTTGGACCTAATTTCTTACTAGGCATCTTTAATCTTATGTATTTAGTAGACAAAAAAACTTTGTCCCCCACTCGAAAGGGGGGTTGTAGGGAACGATGTTTATCAGCTTGCTTCTTGTATGCTTCTGCCGCATCTGTTAGTGCCTTTTTGGTATTCTCCCATCCCTTCTTTAGTGCCTCCAGCCATTCATTCAGGGACATGGATGAGGGAGGTTCCTTAGGTAGTTCAGGCATGGGAACGAATTCCATGCCGCTGGTAATTTGGAAAGGAGTTAATCCGGTACTGCTGTGAACCGTATTATTATATGCTACTTCAGCGAAAGGTAGCAAGTCCGACCAATTGTCTTGCTGATAGTCCACATAACACCGGATGTACTGTTCCACCATCGCATTTGCCCTCTCTGCTGCCCCATTTGTGCTGGGATGAAATGCTGAGCTGAGTCCCTGCGTGGACCCGATCGATTTTAGGAATTCTCTCCAGAACTTGGCGGTGAATTGAACTCCGCGATCTGAAATGATCCTTTTTGGAACTCCATGTAGGCGATAAATGTGTTTCACAAACATTTTCGCTAATTTCTTTGCGGACGGTAGGCTTGAACAAGCGATAAAGTGTGCTTGCTTGGAAAACAAATCAATAACTGTCCAGATTACTTTATTACCACTGCTATCTGGAAGTTCGACAATGAAGTCCATTGCTATCTCTTCCCATGGTCGGCTAGGGTTGGCCACTTGTTGTAGTAGTCCAGGGGGCTTTCCCGGACGGGTTTTCATTGTTGCACAAGTAGCACAGCTTTTTACATAATCTTCCATCTCCGACCTCATCTTTGGCCACCAAAATTGACGTCTAGCGAGGTGGAGAGTTTTCAGGAATCCGAAATGACCTCCTAGTTTCGCATCATGACTCCGCTGTAGCACTTGCAATCTCATTTCTGCAGGGACGTACAGTTTGGATCCCTTCCAGGCTACGCCATCATTAATCGTTAGGATGTCTTTGTTGTTGTTGAACCATGGGTCTGTCTGGAGGGCTGCTTTCAGTTCGGTTCTCAGTTTATCTTGGCTTCGACTGGTGACTTGAGCTGCCTTTTGGTGAGAAGAAGATATGATGGGATGGAAAATTTCTTCCTTCTTACTGTCAAACTGGGGTTTTCTCGACAGTGCATCTGCTAACAAGTTCTTCCCTGCGGGGATGTGTTTAATTTCAAATTTGAACCTTTGGAAATATTGGGCCCAACGGACCTGTTTGGGGGATAACTTTCGATGGGCAAGGAGAGTTTCGAGGTTTTTATGATCAGTCCATACCTCGAACGGTATATCCCCCCCTTCCAGGAGATGCCTCCAGGTGAGCATGCTCCACCTGATCGCGAATGCCTCCTTCTCCCAAATGGGCCACCTTCTTTCCGTAGTGGTGAGTTTTTTGGAGATGTAAGCGCATGGTAAGAGGTGGCCTTCCTTATTCTTTTGTAGTAGCACCGCGGCTATCGCGACATCACTGGCATCCGTTTGGATTATGAAAGGTCGCTCTGGATCGGGGTGTTGCAATATGGGTTCTTGGGCAAAGAGCCGTTTTAATTTCTCAAAAGCCTTTTGACAGTCAATTGTCCATCTTAATGGTTGGTTTGCTTTTGGTTTAGTAGGGGAAGGCCCCGTTCTTAATAGGTCAGTCAATGGTAGGGCAATTTCAGCAAAGGTTGGAATAAACTGCCTATAAAAGTTTGCAAATCCAAGGAAGCTTTGTAATTGTTTGCGAGTGCTTGGAGGTTTCCAATCTAACACCGCTTTCACTTTTTCTGGGTCCATTTCTACTCCTTCATTGGAGATACGATATCCCAGATAATCTAGCGAGGTCTTGTGGAATTCACACTTTGACAATTTTGCATAAAGTTTGGCAGCTAGAAGTTTTTTCAGGACTTGCCGTACCAGTTTCACATGTTCTTCCATGGTCTCAGAGAAGATCAAGATGTCATCTAAATAAACGAGTACTCCGCGGTACAGGTGGTCGTGTAGCACTTCATTTATGTACTGCATGAATACTGCGGGTGCTCCTTGTAGTCCGAAAGGCATGACTTTATATTGGAAGCTGCCTAAGGGAGTATTAAAAGCGGTCTTCCACTCATCCCCTTTCCGGATTCGTATACGGTAATACGCCTCTCTCAAATCCAGCTTGGTGAAAATCTTGCCCTTAGCCAAGTGGTTCAACATATCTTTCATGAGAGGGAGGGGATAGGTATTCTTTTCGCATACCGCATTCAAAGCTCGTAAGTCCACACAGAGGCGAACCCCCCCATCTTTCTTTTCCCTGAAGAGCACTGGGGCCGCTACTTTTGATTTTGCTGGTTCAATAAACCCTCTTTTCAAATTGGTGTCGATGTACTTCCTCAATTCTATCATCTCTTTAGGCGTCATAGAGTACATTTTGGGCTTTGGTAAGGTTACCCCAGGTTTGAACTCTATGGCACAATCTGTGGCGCGGTGAGGTGGAAGGTAGTTTCCGTCTTCCTCACTGAACACCTCCGCCAGATCCCAATAGATCTTTGGGACTCGTTGGATTCCCGGAAGTTTAGTGTCTGCTGCGGTTGCTGCAGGTTCTGGATGGGTTGGGCTGTTAGGTTCCAATGTTCCTGGGTGGCCCTTTGGTTCCACTGGTGGTAACGGCCCAAGTCCAATAGTCACCTTTCTAACGCCATCCTCCCACTTTATGGTAGGTTCCCACTTGTCCAACCATGCAAGCCCTAGGATAACTGACTCCTGCATTCCAGGGGCCACGATGAATCTGAGGAACTCATAGTGGCGGCCTATCACCAGTTTTACTAACTCAGTGATCTTTGTAGCCGGATCTCCCCCAATTAGGGTTCCATCCACTTGCTCAAACGGAATGGGTTGTTTCAGGGGTCTGGTGCGTATACCTAGTTGCTCCACTATTGACATGCTGATTAAGCATCGGGTGCAGCCGGTATCTATAATCACCCCAACTTCCCCTTCTACCCCCCTTTTCGGTATTTGGAGTTTGGCTTTTATTTGGAAGGGGCGGATAGGTGCACTCACCATTGGGTCGTCTTCTGGGTTTCCTTCCTCTTCCTCCTCTGAAGTGTCCCGGGCGTTTTCAGTGGCTCCGCTCTCTGCCCCTGCTGGCTGTTGTGCCAGACGACTTTTTTCTGGTGGTTTTCTGGGGGTTTTCTTGACTGTGCTGGCAGGTGGTTGGCGTGGTTGTGGAACTGGGGCTGGAGCCCAGCATGTAGATGCCCGGTGGCCAAGCTGACCACAACGGTAGCACTTTATTTTGGGGCCCCAGGAACGAGGGGTTGGCGGGAGCTTTTCAGTTTGCTGCCTCTGCGTTCGGTGGGCTAACGGTTTTTTTTCAGGGGTTCTGGTACCAGGCTTTGGATAGGTGTTAATCTCGTGGTCCAGTATGATTGCAGTGGTGTACCATTCTTGGATACGATCTGGGGTCCCCCTTACGGCACAAGCTTGTTTCAGTTTGGGATCTAAGGCCTTTTTGAACGTATAGACCAATAGTCTCTCTGGCCAGTAACGTAGTCTTCCAGCTATTCTCCGGAATTCCCAAACTAATTCTTTGACCGGCCGACCCCCCTGTCGTAATTCCTGGATCTGGTCTTCAGCATCTACCTGTTGGGCCACATTGTAAAATCGGGCCCGCATCAGTTGGATGAACCCCGTTATGTCATCTAACTCAGGAGCTGCTTCTTCATGGAGTTCCGCTATCCATTGTGCTGCCTCTCCTTCATTCATCCCCTCTGCTATTTCTTGGATCAGTTCTCGATCCGTCAGGTATTGTGGGCCTACTTGGTCAACGTACGCCAACACTCGATTCATAAAGTAAGCTAGTTTGTCTCGGCTGCCATCATAGGTTGCACGGAACCAGGGGGGTGTGGGAGGAGGAGGGGGTGCTGGTGGTTGAACCGGAGCAACCTGTTGGCCTGCTGCTTGGGGTGGTAAGCTTCTTTGTGGGGCCACACCCATCGGTTGGGCAAAAGCCTGCTGAGGCATTGGTGGGGGGGCTGGGCCCTGTGGTGGTCCCATTCCCTGGCTCTGCCTCTGAGCAGCTATTTGGGGTGGCGCCATTGGTTGGGAAGGGGCAGGCGTCCACTGGCATTGAGCCCATCCATGACCCGGGAAGAAAGCCCAACCTGAATTGGCTTGATTGATGGGTCCAGAGCCATCGCTTTGCAGAGGGGGGGAGGTGAAAGTGTTCCAGGCCCCTTTCGGCTGGTTAAGTTTTACTTCCCAATTTTTTTTTCCTCCAGGAGGGGGGGGGGGTGCTGATTCGCTGATGGCTGTGTGGAAAGACCCAAGGTCTCCGCTCCACTGCGCAGCAGTTTCTCTGCTGGGAAAGGATAATGTGGGCTTTGCTAGGCTCCACCCGGGTGGTTCTGGGGGCCCCAGGGGTTTTTGTTCACTCACATTTAGGCGTCGGAATTGGTCCGGAAGGCCCATCAAAGACTGGCTGCGTGATAGCGACTGAGATCTCCATTCATTTGCTCTTCTCCCCATGCTCCAGCTGTCTGTCAGAGTTCCCTTGGGGGGCCCCCCTCCTTCCAGCAGGCATTCCTGAGAAGCAATAAATCCCGAAACTTCCTCCCGCAGATCAAACTCCGTCTGTGAGGGAAATCTTGGTTTCGGTTCCTTTCGCCGAGCGCCCTGCTGAAGCTCCCTTTGCTTCGCCTCTGCCTGTTGAACTATTTCTTTAGAAGGTGCATAGATGGTTTCGACAAAAATAAGCGATCCATCATCCTTAGCTTTCTCTGCTGCATTCTTTCCTTCCTCCATCTTCACTGAAATTTCGTCCTGCCCAGGGTTGGGTCAGAGCTGGGATTCAGTACCCCGATGAAAGAAAATTTTTTTAAGGGAGAGTTGAAATAATGTCAGCGTTCCAAATATCATGCAGAATTAAATCATTGTCCAAGGCAAAGTAGTCCTTAAAACTCCAATTTAATAAGACAGGCATGTTGGCATTATGCTGTTGAAATTTCAACTCTAAGGTACATCCGGTGAATTTCCCAAGTTAAAAGTTCATCATCTATCCCCACACCCCATAATTCATCACATGGTCCAATCTTCATCTTCCACGCTGGCATGTACACCCTTCTTCTTCCGGCCAGGTGTCGAGGTGCGGAGACAAAAGACGACCTTGAGCTTCTAAGAAATCCATAACAATACATTCCACAATCCTACTCCTTTCTATTCCCTCCTCCCAACTACTATACCAATGAAACAGCATAATATATATGTTTTAATTATGTGGCAGGCCAAAGATCCTAAAAGGAACAGAATTACAGGCCTGACACACCCAATTTATTAGAGTACTTTCCTCCATCCTCAGGAAAGTTGGAATGGTGCAGCCAAGAGAGTCTAGGCCAGTGATGGCGAACCTTTTAGGCCCCGATTGCCAAAACTATACGCGCCTGCATGCCCTAACTGAAAGGTGTTCATATTTGCATGCGAACATGCCCGTGCCATGGACATGAAATAATGTGCACATGCACATCAGAGATCCGAAAACCATCTGGCTGGCAGGAGGTGGGTTATCCCATTATTGGCAGCGCGGCAACAGTAACAGGTAAGATCAGTGCGGCAACAGGTAAGAAGCTCACAAAAGAAACTCCACGGAGATGTGACCTGGGCTGACGGCGCATGTGCCAGCACAGCACAGAGGGCTCTGCATGCCACCTCTTGAACATGTCCCATAGGTTCACCATCACAGTTCTTGGCTTTTTAAAATATACAAATATAATCCAAAGAGACTTCAAGTTGCATCAAAGTTTAGAGTGAGGTGGAATTTGATACTGAATTGCCCTATTCAGGAATTGTGACATTGCATTAACAGTGACAAGTAAGAGGTTTTCTATTGATTTTTCATGATTCCCCCTCTGTCGCTGCAAGGTTCGCGACACACTTGAGTCCGGATTCGCCTGTCTGGGCCTTCAGGGTTCTCCCTTGGGTGGGAGAACGAGCCCCGGTCCTCACCGGGAATTTGGAGGGTCCACACGTGGACGAAGGCCGCAAATTAAGACACCACACAAAGAGTTAGCTCGAGGTAGGCAAGCACAGAGCTTGGAGGATGTATGGCTACATTCCTCCTGACATGTTCTGCACAGACCTTTTTATTAAGCAGTTTTTTTAGGGCGGGGGAGTGGACAGATACAAAGAAGTACATTCAGCAATTTTCCACAAGAAAATAATTAATAGGTATGTAGCAGTTAAGGGGTTTTCAAAAACATCCCTAACAATGCATTGTATACACAGTTAGATATTTGCAGTTAACCAACAACCTATACAAACGCTATGCTAAGCTAGATAAACGGTTAGTTAAATATTGTGGTCAGCAAACATCCTATACACAGTTAGATATTTGCAGTTAACCAACAACCTATGCAAGCACTATATATGTTAAAGGTCACATTCTCATGGCCTACTTGCGTTTCAGCTTCAGCAAGGCCTGAACCAAACTACTGTCATGCATTCACATCTCCTCTGTTTTTGTTTTAAAAGGAGGTCAATATCCCTCCAAGGCTATGCGTTCCTCTAACAGCCCACCCTCCGGCAGGCAGTGAGAAGAACCACTCACCTTATCCGGGAATTGAAGCTCACTTTCTGTATCGGAGTCTGAATCCGAAAATGTTAACAACGGTTGTTTGCAGGTGTCATACGAGGAGGGTAACAAGTGTTGCAGTAGGTTTAAATCTTTGCGAGTAGCATCAACTTCTTTATCTATATCACCCAGGCGATTACGCAAAAACCTGAGCAGTTTTCCCATAATACAAGGACCAATGATACAAGCAATCAAAATCAAAATCAAAGGACCTATAAGGGCTGAAAGCAAAGTTGTAAGCCATGGAGAAAGGTTAAACATTCCTTGATACCATGTGTGAAACTTGGAGCGTTCTGACTCTCTATCTTTCAATCGGGTATTTAATTCTGCCATAGAATCAAGCACAATGCCTGAACTGTCAGTATAAAAACAGCATTCTTCTTTTAAAGCTACACATAAGCCGCCCTGTTTTAAAAATAACAAATCCAATCCTCTTCTATTCTGTAAAACAACTTCAGATAGTGAAGTAAGAGAATTCTGGAGAGCAACCATAGATTGAAAAGGTACGGCAGAACCTATGGCCTCATAAAATGGTGGTTGGAAAAAAAAAAGAAAGGCACATCCAACACTCCGGATCAGCATTAGGAAAGGCATGACTGTTATTAAGAGCAAAATAGGAGGAAGAAATAAGAGACAATAAGGCTTATTACTTAAAAATATACAGTTAACTACTTTAACACATGTTACATTTTTAGGAACTGCTACTATCAATATATACAAAGCAATTGCATCAGAGGGAGGATCATAAGCAATTAATCCTCAATGAAAGATAGTCTTATAATTCGAACCAATGAAGTGTTGAATTACTGCAGGCAAAATTCAAACAGGATCCAAGCATATAAAAAGCAAATGTTTCATGTACAGTTCAAGTCAGTGTGTGTAATGTTAGTTGCACCCATAGATTTTTATTGCAGTCACTGTTCAAATGAGTTTTTTGGTGAGATGACAAAACAAGTAAACATAAACAAATGATGACTAATGATGACTAAAAACTTGGCAAAAATGGCAGCACATAAGTTGTCGTGTCGTTGTTTCAGCACTGCTTTGGTAGTTTTTGGTTTTTCATATCACTGGACAGCTGTTTTGGCAAGATCGTATTGGCCACTGTGCTGTCTGTAAAGTCATCTTGGTCATCTCTGGAACTGGATTTGGGAACTGGTACGACAATATTCTTGTCTAGACAAACATCACGTACTAGAATCCATAAAAATCTGTAAAAACAAGCACAGCATATCCTCGTCCCCCTTGCGGGGGAGGCAAACAAACTTTTTAAATCTATTATGTTACCTATGCCAAATTAGCCAAATTGGGGTACACCAAATTACTAGGTACCCAAAATCCCTCCTTTTTTATATGTTTGAAAAAACAGTCCCTGAAGGACCAATTAACACGTTCCACAATGGCTTAACCTGTGGAATTATAAGGAAAAACCCCAAAAATTAAAACTGGTGCAATTAGTACAAAATTACAAAAAGGCCAATGAAAAATAGGCCAGGCCATTGTCAGTTTTTTTAAAAAAAGTTTGCCCAAGGCAATAAAGGCTGAAAAATAAAATAAAAAAATGTGGCCAAAAATTAAAAATAGATAATACAATAATAATACAATAGTAGAGTTGGAAAAAACCTTGGAGGTCTTCTAGTCCAACCCCCTAACTAAATAAATGAATTTATTTCTAAGGAGCCAGAAAAAAGAAAACATAGGTGACATCCATTTGCCATAGTGATTAGAGGCCAAATCATAAAAATGAACTTCTTTGTCCCCAGAGGGGGATGCCCCAAAACACTGGGAACAAAATAAAACAATTTGCTTGGCCCGGTTGAGTGGCATATGGCAAAATTGTGCCAGTCCCCAGGCATTTTGATGAGAAAAAAATAATCAAAAATAAATCTAAAGAAAAAAAACATAGTTTCTAAAAAATTAAAAATAAATTGACACACATAATAAAAGTCAGAAATATAGTTAAAAAGCTTATTAAAAAAAGATGTGAAAAAATAAAATAGCAAAAAACAATTTTTAGTGTTACAAGAACAACAATATTGCAAAGTAGGAAACTTTCATAAGAGTCCTTATCCAAAAAAAAACAGTCTTATGAAAGCAAAGAATTGAGAACAATAGGCAAGCAGAAAAGCCATACAGACCACATAGTCAATTAAAAGACACTGAAAAAAAATTATTTTGAAAATAAAATAAAAAAATCAAATTTTGGAATAGAAAAAATAATGTTAATAAAATCAGTCCAATTTCTACAAAAAACCCAAGGTTATTAATTTAACTGCCTAAAAAAATGGCAAAACATTTTAAAACGGAGTCTGTTGTCTTTAAAAAAAAATCATAAGAATTAGCTGACAAGTTACGCAAACCACAAAAGGAATGCTCAAAATCTCATTAATCTTTTGAACTGTGGCAAGGGCACACAAAAAAGAAAAAATAAATCAAATAAAAAACTTTAAATAGCGGCAGACAAAAACGGACAAATCCAAACAAAGATTTCCCAATAGCTGCCATAAATTAATTAGCAAAATAACTCCTTTCAAACAAAAAAGGTTGGAACCAAAAAAGACTATAACATTTTATGCAGTCATGCTTTATTAAAACTATCTACAATTCATACAATACAATACAATACAATACAATACAATAACAGAGTTGGAAGGGACCCTAGAGGTCCTTCAATCCAACCCCCTGCCTAGGCAGGAAACCTATACCATCTCAAACAAATAACCATTCAACATCCTCTCAAAGACCTCCAGTGTTGGGCCATTCACAACCCCTGGAGGCAAGCCGTTCCATTGACCAACTGCTCTTAGAGGCATTCACAGATATCACTGGGGCGTTTCATACACACACTCATGGTAAAAATGAGCAAACACTCATTCTCCCCGCTCCTCCTGCTTCCCTCCTAAGAATGACCCAGAAGGAAGAGTGGGTGGGGGGAGGGGGAAATTCACACAGGCAATCACGTGGACCTCTGGAGCCATTCACTTATCACTCCCTGGGACATGGGAGACACATATTCACATTCATACTGCAATCAAACCTTCATGCTTGCTCATGCCAAACAATTTGGAAATGATAACACACATGCATACACACACATACCATTCTTTATATAAAAGGGAATCAAACTACATTCATACCAACTTTTACCATCAACCTACTCACATTTGCACTACAATCATTAATTTCACATATAAAAATCCCATTTCATTCTTTCTTCATGCAAGGCAGTTATTACAATTACTTCAAGGAGCTGTACATAAGCCAATGAGCTCCATTTTCTATTATTAAAGGATCTCAACTTCCCTCCATGTCTGGAGATGATCACACACTAGATTGTTAATGCCTGTCTCTGCCCTGGGGTGTTCGTTTCTTAATTTGGATCTGCCAGCGGATGCTGGCTAAGTTTTAAAGATCCAAATTCTATCTTGATATCCCAGCACGCGCTGGCATTTTTAAATATCAAGATGTATAAAAACAATGTACAGAGATGTTTGTCCACACATTGTTTGCATTCAGCCAGGGTTCTAGGTTGGCTCATACTGGCATATTTTTAAAGATCCAAGATGTATGGAGACTTTCATTAACACATCATTTGCATCTGGGTGGGGCCCTTGATTCATCTGATGGTGGCCAAGAAATCAGCAAATTTGTTGACAAAATCTAAATCAAAACTGCCTTCTGGAGGCCAGGTTTTTACTTTAGGACTAATAGAGTAGGTTGGTCAGAAAAATGTGCAGAGGGTTTTTACTCAGGTTGAAGGCAAACCTTTAGTAGGAACTTCCTTCATTTCATACATACATACAAGGCAACAAAGGCAGAAAAGGAGCCAGCCCGTGGATCTACGTCAGGAAAGTCAGTAGGAGTTTCAGTAGGAAAAGAAGCAGAAGTCTCCGCCAGGGGAGCGGAGGAAGCGACTGAGACTTTGGGGGCCTCATAAGGAGGTGGTGAAACCTTTGGGGTTTCGTCCAAAGGAGAAAGATTAGGAACAAAAGAAACGGAAGAATCGTCTGAAGGAGAATTAGGATAGAGAGTAAGCGATAGATTTTCGAGAAAGCGGATAGACAGTGATGCTGTTAATCTTTTGGAGAGAATTAATACGCTTCACGAGAGCGAAAAGTTCCTCTCGGTGATGAGCAGAAACTTTTGAGCCCGAGGAGCCCATGACTTACGTGTGCACAGTGGCGCGTCCGGCCGGGTAAGTTCACAGGAGTGAAGGAGAGCACACCGCTAGACAACGATCGTGCCCATGAAGACGCCAAGACAAGACTGGACGAGCCCCCAGATGTCGCTAATACAGGACTGGACGAGCCCCCAGATGTCGCTAATACAGGCCCGGACGAGCCCCCAGATGTCGCTGCAAGGGTCGCGACATACTTGAGTCCGGGTTCGCCTGTCTGGGCCTTCAGGGTTCTCCCTTGGGTGGGAGAACGAGCCCCGGTCCTCACCGGGAATTTGGAGGGTCCACACGTGGACGAAGGCCGCAAATTAAGACACCACACAAAGAGTTAGCTCGAGGTAGGCAAGCACAGAGCTTGGAGGATGTATGGCTACATTCCTCCTGACATGTTCTGCACAGACCTTTTTATTAAGCAGTTTTTTTAGGGCGGGGGAGTGGACAGATACAAAGAAGTACATTCAGCAATTTTCCACAAGAAAATAATTAATAGGTATGTAGCAGTTAAGGGGTTTTCAAAAACATCCCTAACAATGCATTGTATACACAGTTAGATATTTGCAGTTAACCAACAACCTATACAAACGCTATGCTAAGCTAGATAAACGGTTAGTTAAATATTGTGGTCAGCAAACATCCTATACACAGTTAGATATTTGCAGTTAACCAACAACCTATGCAAGCACTATATATGTTAAAGGTCACATTCTCATGGCCTACTTGCGTTTCAGCTTCAGCAAGGCCTGAACCAAACTACTGTCTTGCATTCACACCCCTCCCTCTCTTTTTGTCCAAAATTCGGGATACTAAAGTGATGCCACTGTGCTAACATTGCAAATGATCACAAATCAGTTAGACCAAAATAAATAAGCTTTAGTTTTTTAAAAAAACTATTTCAGAAAACAAATTCTGATCTTCCTGATCACAAATAAGATGGGGAGCCATCTCTGTGATGCGAAGAATTCGAAAAGACTCAAAAGTTGCATCCACAGTGTAGAACTGTGACCTGAGCCAGGGAGAGAAGCATGGAGCTTTATTTCGTGAAAGGCCTCATAATCTGAGGGAATTGCCACATGCACATCAATGTACAGTGAGTGAGAAGAGCTGAAAGGATGATGGATTCCTCTTTCTCTGATGAAAAGCCCCCACCCCCAAATGCATGTACAAAATCTTTTTTCAAGCATTACGGCCATACTTTGCTCCTCTAAAGTGTGATGGAGACTAAGAAGTCATCTAAATCTGATTTTAAAAAAATTAAATATCAATGGTATTGTTACTTTCTGATCATGTATTATGCTCTTTTACTCTTTGCTTATATTAAATATATAATAACATTCCAATATTTGTAAGTATTTGGGTGGGGGCATAGTCAGGATTTTAGAGGCTCGTGTTGGCATGAATTTGCTTTTTCAGTGCTGATATTTGAGGCCTCCTTGAATCTCTATAGAGCCATGATGGCGAACCTATGGCACGCGTGCCACAAGTGGCACACGGAGCCATTTGTCAGGGCACGCGAGGTTCACCTTTTAAAAAGCTATTTTTCGCCTTCCCCAGGCTCCAGAGGCTTTATAGGAGCCTGGGGAGGGCGAAAAGAGCCTCCCCCCCCCGGAGGCTTCAGGGACCGTCCCTGAAGCCTTCGGAACGCTTAAAACCACCCTCCAAGCAAACCGGAAGTGACCTCCAGGTTGCTCGGAGGGTCGTTTTAAGCGTTCCAAAGGCTTCAGGGACTGTCCGAGGCTTCCCTGATGCCTTCGGAGGGCTTAAAACGACCCTCCGAGCAACCCGGAAGTCACTTCCGGTTTGCTCGGAGGGTGGTTTTAAGCACTCCTAAGGCTTCAGAGAAGCCTCTGGACAGTCCCTGAAGCCTCCGGAGGGCCTCCGGGGGGTCGGGGGAGGCTCTTTTCGCCCTCCCCAGGCTCCTATAAAGCCCCTGGAGCATGGGGAGGGCAAAAAAACCATGTAAAAATGGGGGGGGTCGTGCGTTTTGCGCGCATGCGCACTGGGGGTGGTTGGGCGTTGCGTTACGGGTGCGGCATGCCCGCACTCGAACCCCCCCTGTGCTCCCCCCACTTGTGGCACGCGAGCCAAAAAAGGTTCGCTATCACTGCTATAGAGCCTTCAGAGTGGCTCTTTTGGAGGAAAGTGAGTTTTGATCCTCCACAGAAATTCACAGAAAGAACACAAATGATTCCTACACAGTAAGTGGAATAAATATATGGGGTAGACAGCATCACCACCCGATGGAGTTGTAACTGGCTGACAAACAGCCCTCTCTACATGGGGCTTCCCTTGAAATGCACTCGGAGGCTACAGTTGGTCCAGAACGCAGCCGCGCGGGTAATTATGGGGAGTACTAGGTACTCCCATGTGACACCTTTCCTGCGCGAGCTGCACTGGCTTCCTGTGGTCTACCGGGTGCGTTTCAAGGTTTTGATAACGATCTTTAAAGCGCTCCATGGCTCAGGACCTAGTTACTTGCGGGATTGTATCCTGCCCCATACATCCCTGCGACCAATTCGCTCGCACAGAGAGGGACTCCTCCAGGTGCCGTCCACCAGACAATGCCGAGGGGCGGCGCCTAGGAGTAGAGCCTTCTCTGTGGCGGGCCCAGCCCTGTGGAATGACCTCCCTCCGGATATTAGGACTACCTCTGACCTCCGCTCCTTCCGTGTAAAGCTCAAGACCCACCTATTCCAAGTAGCTGGCCTGGGTCAACCATGATCTAACTATATCGCTCCTGACGGGTTTTTATTTGTGTAATTTAATTGAATTTATTTATTTATTTAGGGGTTCTTAAATATTGTGATTTTAATTGTTTTTATCCATCAGCCCACCTCCTCCTTGTACACGTCTTAGTACACGTCTTTGTTATATGTATGTCTTGTTCAGATATGTATTTTATATGTTTTATTGTACGCCGCCCCGAGTCCTTCGGGAGAGGGTGCGGCTAAGAAATAAATATTCATTCATTCATTCATTCATTCATTCGAACTATACTCAGAGTATCATGACACTACGTCTACATGGAGGGAACTAAGGTTCCTTCTTGGTCCCAATACTTTTCAATATCTTCATAAATGACTTAGATGAGGGAATAGAAGGGGTACTCATCCAATTTCCTGATGATACTAATCTGGCAGGAATAACCAACACCCCAGACGACAAGCTCAGGATCCAGAAGGATCTTGACAGACTTGCACAATGGGCCCTATCCAACAAAATAAAAGTTAATGTGGAGAAAAGCAAGGTTTTGTACCTGGACAGGAAAAACCAAAGGTACAAGTACACATTAGGTGAAACCTGGCTCAAAAACAGTAACTGTGAGAGGGGCCTTGGAGTCCCAGTGGACAATCACTTAATCATGAGTCAGCAAGTGTATGGCAGCCGCCAAAAAAGCTAATCTAACCCTTGGTTGTATAAACGGGCATAGAATCAAAGTATCAATACTGATTTATGAAGACTTAGTAAGACTACACTTGGAATACTGCATCCAGTTTTGGTCACCACATTTCAAAAAAGATGTTGAGACTTTGGAAAAATGCAAAGAAGAGCAACTAAGATGATTAAATGCCTGACAGGATTGGGGTTAGGCTAGTCTAGACTACAGAAAAGCTAGGGGGATCATCATAGTAGTATTCCAGTATTTCAGTGACTACCACAAAGAGGAAGAGGCCATTTTCAAAAGCACCAGAGGACAGAACAAGAAACAATGGAGAGAAGCTACCTGGAATTAAGGAGAACCTTCCCAACAGTGAGGAAAATAAATTGGTTGAACAGCTTGCCTTCAGAAGTTGTAGGTGGTTCAACACTGGAGGTTCTTAAGAAGAGACAGGACAGTCACTTGTCTGAAATGGTATCTGATTTCCTGCTTGAACAGGGGGTTGGAGTAGAATACCTCCAAGGTCCCTTCCAGCTCTCTTCTGATTCCATCTAGAAACTTCAATGTGCTAGAGATGCCACTGGTTTTCTTAAGTAGAGTGTTTTTTGAATAGTTTGTTGATTTTTATTTTCGCTGGTGGTTCTTATTTTACAATGCCTTGAGATAAAGACATGTGTTAAGGGCAATGGAGAAGTTATTGTTTATGTACATGTTTCCTCAAAAACAAATTCCTCAATTATACTTGTAATTTAAAAAAAATTCTGCTTGCACAGCCATGAAGAAGAAAAAGCTCCATTATTAATGAACTTCAATCACACAAGAATAAATGGAGGGAAGCATCCACATTATATATACGTGTACATTACATCTAAATCTATAATGTAGACGCACATTATATCTATATCTATAGGGAGGGAAGCAAACAGTGGGTTACCCTAGGGTTCTGCCTGAGACACAGTTCTCTCCAAAATCTTAATTAGCAATGTAGATGGGGGAAATAGAAGGAAACTCATAAAAGTTTGGGACAACACCAAGCTAGAGTGAATAGCCAACGCTTTAGAAGATAGGCTCAAGGTCCAGAACGATCATCAAAGATTTGAACACTGGGCCCTACCCTCAAAAATGCAGTTCATCTTTTAAACAGGCAGGAAAATAATAAAAGTATTTCTATGGAACAGGAGATATCTAGATCAACAGTGGGCACTCTAGAAATATTGCAAAGAACCTCAAAGATGATGTTTAGGAGATTAAAGCATGAACAGTTGCAGGAACTGGGTTCTAACAGAGAGAAGAACAAGGGTTGACGTAAGAGGAGCCTTCCAATACATGAGGGGCTGTCACAGAGAAATTCCTGACAGAACAATTAACTAATGGAACAGCTGGACTCCAGAGGTTTTTGGTGTTCTATCACTGCAGCTTTTCTAGAAGGCATTGGACAGGCATTGGTCTGCGATGGTGTGGGGTTTCCTGCTGGGGAATTGGGCTACACAAAATTGGGCTACACAACATGCAAGATTCTTCCAACTATGTTACTTGGAATTCTATATTTTGAATCTGTTGAGATCTGGTGGATCGGCTCAGTACACAACAAGAAGAAGGCTGAATCCGATTTCTTCTGGGTCCCTTCACTCCCCGTATAAAAAGATGCAGCTTTCTTACAGGAACCCTTATTAAAAGTGAGAAGGTGTAACTCTGTCAGAAGCAATTGGATAAAGAAGGGTTATGGATCACGGGTGGGAGGGGGGACAACCTCCTCCTTTCTGGGCCCTGATGGAAAAGGCACCGTTTCCACCCTTTGCATAAGCCCCTTCCATGCACACAGGAATCCGCCAGGTGTGTCCCTCTAAAACGAGAACAGGACGCCGTGCGATTCCCCATTCGGCCACTGGGGGGGTCGGACGCCAGAGGTGATTTACCATAGGAGAATGGAAGGGATGTGACGTCACTGGATCTGACGTCTCTATTTAACCCTTTGAGCTTCGCAGGAGGTTTGAGTGGGTGCAGGGAAGTCTTGAAGGGAGGAGAACTCCAGGTGGGCAGAGTAAGCGGCGGTTTGAGTGTGTGTGATGTGTCTCCACGTGCAAAAGGGGAGGGGGGAACAGGGGGTGCTGGTGCTAGAGAAGGAAGGGAGAGAAGCCCCCATGCAGATTCCATCTTCGGAGTCCAGAGGGTGGGAGAGCCCGGGATCCCATGTTCCCCTGCCGCCCCTCTTCACGCAGGTGCCAGGCAGAGGGAAGCGGTGCTCAGGACGAGCCGCGTTGTCCCAGGAACAAATCCCCAGAGAGGAGGGAGGGTCCCGGGGGAATCCTCCCCCCCCCCCCATAGCCTGGAGGAAGTTCCGAGAAGAGCCTGGAGGGGGAATCTGGAGCAGGGAACAAGAAGATGGTTGCAAGGGAGGAACTGCAGGAGATTCTGCCCGCCTTCTCCTTAGGTGCTGCAGGAGACTAAAATTGGGTTGGATCCCCAGGAGTTCAAAAGAAAACATCAAAAGCAGGTCACTTTTTTGAATTTCATTTTTTAAAGTGAACTTTCATGGTTTGTTCACCTATTAGAGTTTGGCGTGTTGGGTAAAAGCTTCTTTGTAGGTAAATGCAGATCTAGGTTTTTATAAAGCAAGCCCTACTTTGTGAGAAAAAAAGAAATTAAAATAATGATCCAAAATGCATTTATTTATTTACACACATTCCTGCACAAGGGTTAAGTGCTCAATGTGTACAATCCTGTACTAGCTCAGAAAAATATATCTTTCCATCGATTGTTCTTCAGGGGTAAAATCCACCATTTTGTGTTTAATCTCATATATAGAAATTGGAAACCATTTATACTGACTCATTTGGAGGCAACAAAATGGACCATGAAGGCTGAAAGACTTGCCTGACTATTGCTACATGAATGGTACTATGAAAACAAAGGTGTTTGGAGATCCATAAGATTCCCTAGACCCATTTGGCATTGCACTACAAGACAGAAAGAATGAAAAGCCAATCTTTAGAAAGTGAGGGAATTGGAAAAGGCCCTCCTGGTTTCCAGCCTGAGAGCGATAGGGAGATCTGGGCAAGAACTGGGCAGAAGATACTGGAGGAGACAACCAGCCATTCAGAAGTTCAGCCCTGGAAGTTCAGGAGCTTCCAATACAAAGAGAATGAAGGTCCCCGAGGACTATGCAGCCGACTCCATTCCTTTTCTAGTCGATGGTTGAGACCAGAAATGCACACAAAAGCACAGATGCTGGACCTAGTTGTTTTGGAACAGTTCTTGATGCTTCTGCCCCTGAACATTGAGAGCTGGGTACGAGAGTGTGGAACAGAGACCAGCTCCCAGGCGGTGGCCCTGGTGGAAGGTTATCTCCTGAGCCAGGGGGTGGAGCAGAAGGAGAGGATTGACTGGCAGGTGAGCGACCTTCTAATCTAATGCACTAAATCTAACAGTGGGTTTGAATTCTTAACTCATGCCTGCCAGAGTTCTTTGGCATCCGTTATACATGGAGATACTGTACTTCTAATTCTTGTAGGACCTTGTTCTTTTATTTGTGATAGTCGTTCCTTTCCTAATTTCCAACCTCACTGATAGCCTTCCGGGGCTTTGGAGGGGTGTTCACAGAAGAAGATTCCACTTTTCCATGTGTATTGTCCATTTATTATTCTTGTTGTTTTCTGCCAACTTTTACAAGTCCTTCATGGTGGAGATCCGAGATCCTGATGGAAGGAGGCATCCATCAAGTTCATCTCCGGAAATCTCTCAGGAGGTTCCAGATATGGACACGACCAGAGGTAATCTAAAATTCTCCCATTCCCCAGAGGGATCTCAACTGTTTCATCTTCTCTATGCCTTCTCTTCTTTAGAACTTCTACATTATGAATTATGCAGTGTAAATTCTGTCTCCCTCATAGGGAAGAATAGAAGGAAGTTGACCCTTCCTGATGGTGGAACTGAAAGAACGGTTGAAACTCCAGTTCAAGTAAGAGGAAATTAATTTCTTAGATTTTTTTTTTAAAAAAGTTTTGTTTTTATTTCTCAGATTCACAAATATACATTCTCATAAGCACTGTTAATATTTATGTGTTTTCTTTTAACATTGATCACAATTCATTTAAAAGTTTAAAAATACAATATTTTCTGGTCTGTTTCCTTTCCACCCCATCTATCCATCTTATTTTACAACAACCCTACTTCTTCTTCCATCTCCTTTTCCTCCCAACCTCTCTTCTTCTCTACCTCCTTCCTTCCTCCTCTCCTTTCTCTTTTCTTCTTCCCTTCCCTCTCCCACTCCTCCTCTCTTATTCCCCTTCCAATCGTCTCTCCTACTCTCACTACCCCTCCCTTACTTCCGTTCCTTTTCCCTTTCTTCTTTCCCTCTCCTTCCTCCACAATTGGTGGAGACAGCAGTCACGTAGGGTTAGCTCCGTCCAGTAACCAATAGGGCTGAGATTAAAAGCCATCCTCCTTGCTGCTCTTCCCCAGCTTTAGACTCAGCCAGTTCTGGGCTGGACGTGTAGGTGACTTCTCTCTCTTCAAAGTTTTTTTTTTCTGATTGGATTTTCTAAATTAACTCTAAAATTACCCTCTGCCATCCTTAACACCTTCCAGGCAGAGGGCAGAGATTAAAATAGTCTGGGGCTTCGCCTTGCGCCGCGGAAGGGCCGCGCGGCTGCTTAAAAGCCTTTCTGAACATCAGCGGCTTTTTTCCCCTTCGCAACGAGCTCTGGAGGCTTCAAATCGGCAGCGGAGCGGCGCAGGTGCTCCCTGAGGGTTCCGGTCAGCTTGTGAGTGCCCTGCTGGCATGCCCAAGGGTGGTAACCCTGTGGCCTCCTTCTAAACTGATGCGCATTGTTTTTGAAGGCCTCAGACCAGTCGGGAGCAGTTAGGAGGAGATAAAAGAAGGCAGACGCCATTTTGAGGCAAGGAAAAGAGGTATGGCAGTTTATTTTGGTGCGAACAGTTGAAGGCGTCATTTTGAAGCCAATGGTCAGTAACAAGGCTCCCTGTCAGCGTTAATCTTGAGGGTGGCTGTTTCTTTTGCCTTGAATATGGCTTCTGATGCAAGAGAGGAGGCAGTGGGCTCTCCCCAGGGTTTTTGGGGTTTGAACCAACCCCTGCTATTACCCCTGAGGTAGCTGCCATTATCTCTTCAGCAATTGAAAAGGGTATAGCTGCGGGCCTCAAACGTAAGAGATCCTCTGGCCACAGTTCTAAATCTAAATCATTGGAGTCTAAATCCAAGAGTAAAAAGAAACACTCCTCTGGTAAGGATACTGCTGATCCTTCGGCTTTTCGATCTTCCAGAGCAAAAGATGAGGATGAGCAACCTCCCAGAGATTCTGACCTCTCTGAGGACGAGGATCTGGGGCCCAATCAGCCTTTGTGGGGTTGTTCAAACCTGCGCTTTTCCGATCCTTGCTGTTTAAGGCAAAGAAGATTGCTGGCTTTAAGCCTACCCCGGATCCTAAGCCTGCGGCCTCAGAAACTGGGTATTCTGAGGATCTTCTTTTGCTGGAACCCACCGTTGAGAAGGAGGTGGTTCCTTTGCCTAGAATTTTTATGAATGCGGTGCAGAAGCAATGGGCCTCTCCTGGCACCGGTCCTTTTCCTAATTCTCTTGATAAGCGCCTGAATAATGTAGGGCCTGCCTTGGTTAAGGCTCTCGACCTTTTGGCCATTGACCTGCCTGTGGTAGCTGTGGCTTCTCCTAATGCTGCTGCCAGTGCTCCTGAGGATTCGCTTAAGCCCAAGGACAAGCGTTTAGAACAAACGCTTGTCAAAGGTCACCAGACCTCTGCCTGGGCTATTTGGGCTTCCACTTTTTCCTCATTTTTAGCAGATCTCCTCTTCTTTAGTTTTAAACAAACTAAAAGCAGCTCTCGAGTTTTCTGCTGATGCTGCGCTTAACGCAGCGTGCTTTGCCTCAAAAGCCATTGCTTCTACGGTCACCTCTAGGCGGTTACTATGGCTAAAAAATTGGCAAGCCGATGCAAGACATAAATGGCGTCTGGCTTCGTCTCCCTTTTCGGGGGGTAATCTGTTTGGTGCCCCTTTGGAACCCTTATTAGTGAAATCAAAGGACAAGCATAAGGTCCTTCTATCGACCTTCCACAAGGCAGACAATATAAATTCTTCTACCTTCTATAGACACCAGCCCTTTCGAGGGCAGGACGGGAGTTTCTCCAACTTCCTTCCGCAACGTCAGTCACTCTCTAGGCAGGGATTCCCACCTCCTCTCAAGGTTTGTCAGAATCCAAGTATATCTAGATGACATTATCCTGTTGTCCCCCTCCATCAGGGGGGTATCTCCGTTGGGAGACAGAGAGTAGTGCAGCGGAATGTGCAGCTGGAGAGAAAAACATTGCTAGTAGAAACACATGAATAGAGTCATAGACACTGCTAGTAAAAACAAGTAGCTTTACTACTAAATTTGCTTCACAAGCAGTAATAGTAGATAGTAGATATTAGTCCAAACACAATTCAAAGAACAAACAATTGCTTACAGTCACAGTTCACGTTCCAGTCATCAAGTCATCAATCATAGGACAAGCAGAGAGAGAATCAGAGAGAGAATCAGCTCTCCTGACTTCCTCTTATAGCAAAGCTAATTACATCTGTTAGGTACATCCATTCATTTAAAGTAACAGCGACCATTTGTCATGGCAGATGATAGATAGATAGATAGATGATAGATAGATAGATAGATAGATAGATAGATAGATAGATATAGATAGATAGATAGATGATAGATAGATGATAGATAGATAGATAGATAGATAGATAGATAGATAGATAGATAGATAGATAGATAGATGATAGATAGATAGATAGATGATAGATAGATATTGCCTGCCCAACACTAGGAGTATACTCCCAACATTCTCCCCTTTGGGTAGCCAATATATATTTACAATTTTAATCCATAATATTCACAACTTTCTTTGTGTTTAATAGCACCCTCAGCCTTTGTGAAATGGTCGGCTATATTATCCTCTGACATACAGTATGTTAACTCCACTAGCTTATTTTTAATACTCTTCCGTACATTTAAATAACGCAAATCTGCATGCTTCGTTCTAGTTTTAACTGCCAAATTAGTAGCCATTTGGATAGCTGCCTGATTGAACTCGTACACGGTAATAGAATCATTTACTTCTATTCCTAGATCAATCAATAACTGTTTGTAACATATTATATCAGTACATAGTAGTGATAGACAAGAAAATTCTGCTTCCATGGTAGACAGACTCAGATGTTTCTACCTAATAGATCTCCATCCTATTAATGCCTTACCCAAAAATACAGCTATTCCTGACGTTGACTTTCTTGTGTCTATATCTGTAACAAAGCTCGCCTCAGCATATGCAGTCAGCTTTAGCTCCTCATTAGGTTCAAGGTATAATGCATAGTGCATCGTTTTCTTCAAATACCTTAAAATCCTTTTTACAGCCTGCCAATGCCTCTCAGTTGGGTCTGAATTATACCTAGCTAATTGGTTTGTGCTGTATGCAATATCAGGCCTTGACCAATTGCTTAAATATGACAGACTTCCGATTAGTGATTGGTACAGACCCTTATCAAACATAGCATTTTGATCATTGCTATTGTTGAACTCCTGACTCATAGGAGTCTTTGACGGTTTACATAGTTCCATTTTGAACGGTTTCAACAAATTGTTTATCTTATCCGTCTGTGATATTTTAAACCCTCCCCTGGTTTTATCAATCCTTAATCCTAAATATTGACGTATTTCACCCAGATCTTTTATTGTGAAATGTTTCCTCAACTGTTCAATTATTTTAATAGCCTCTTGTTCTGTCTTAGTTAACAAGGCTATATCGTCTGTAAATAAAAGAAGTAATGAAACATTTCCATCTCTTTCCATTCTAAACAGACATGGATCAGCTAAACCAGCTTTAAATCCAATACTGGTTAAAGCGTTTACTACACACTGGTTCCACTCATAACCAGACTGTTTTAAGCCATAAAGACTCTTCTTCAGAATCCAACATTCAGACTTGTCATTGTCTTTGATTCCTGCTGGTTTTTTCATGTAGATTGTGTGTTGTAATGGTGCATGTAGATAAGCTGTTTCTACATCCAAGTGTCTAATCAAATACTTATTTTTTGCAGCCCAGACTAAAGCGGCTCTTAAGTGTAGTGGATTTTAGACTAGGTGCGAACACTTCATCATAATCTGTGGCTGCTTGGTCAAAACCCTGAGCCACTAGTCTAGCCTTATATGTTATGGCTCTGTCTCCGCCAGTTTTTATTTTATATATCCACTTATTCCCTATTGTTTTCTTACCTGGAGGTAAATCAGTATTTTCATATACTTTCAGTATACTTAAGTTCTTTATAGAATAGAATAGAATATTTATTTCTAAGCCGCACCCTCTCCCGAAGGACTTGGGGCGGCGTACAATAAAACAAATAAAATACAAAGTACAATACAATACAATACAAATCTGGACAGGACATACATGTAACAAGGACGTATATAAAACGTATACAACGTATACAAGGAGGAGGTAGGCTGATAGCTAAAAAACAATTAAACAATTAACAATTAAAACAATTAAAAAGTCACAATATTTAAAAACCCCAATAAATAAATTCTATTGAATTACATTAATAAAAAACCCGTCAGGAGCGATATAGTTGGATCATGGTTGAGCCAGGCCAGCTACTTGGAATAGGTGGGTCTTGAGCTTAACTCTGAAGGAACGGAGGTCGGACGTCGTCCTAATATCCGGAGGGAGGTCATTCCACAGGGCTGGGCCCGCCACAGAGAAGGCTCTACTCCTAGGCGCCGCCCCTCGACACTGTCTGGTGGACGGCACCTGGAGGAATCCCTCTCTGTGCGAGCGAATTGGTCGCAGGGATGTATGGGGCAGAATACGATCCCACAAGTAACTAGGTCGTAACTTTAGTCATTGCAGTTCTCCATTCCTTTTGATCTTCTGGAGGAAATGTGGTCATTTCATGATGTGTTGCAGGAACTTTGTTTACCTGATAAGCCATAGTTGCCTGATACCTATCAGGTGGCTTAGTTACATGTGTAGAACGCCTTGGTAACTCAGGACTTTCTACTGGACTTTCTATTTTCACTTGTTCCTGCTCTACTACTCCCTCTTGAGTGGACAACTCATTTTTAATATCCAATCCTGGTTTCTCATCATCTTCATGAGTGCTAGGCCTGGTTTCTATAATTACATCATTATTTAGTTCTAACCTATTCCATCCTATATATTCCATAAATTTGGCATTTGCACTGCTAACGACCCTTGTTGATCCTCTTTGCCAAAATCTGTAGGGTCTGTGATTAGAATTATAGCCTATAAAAATTAGTTGTTGAACTCTCTTTTGTCCTTTTTGTCTCAATTGCGAGGGAATATGAACCCAAGCTGGAGTTCCAAATATATGAATGTAACTGAGGTCTGGTTTTTTACCAAACCATCTAGTATACGGTATTTCACCAGTTTCATCAAGTGATGAGAGAATAATATAAACTTGGTGCTGCTCCGAAAAAATTAACTCTTTCTCATGTAGCTCTTGAAACATTTGCTTCACGTAGTTCAAATGTGCTAACATGTTACCACCCTTGGTGAGGCGTGTTCTAAAGAGTTTTCTTGTAATATTAATATGGGCACCCACAGAGTCTCGAACATATATTTTCTTTAAATTGTCCCAACATTTAGCAGCAGACTGTTCACCTTGGATATGACTCAGTTGTTGGTCAGCCAGTGTGAGACCAATAATGCATAACGCCCGTTCATTCATTCTCTGGAACTCTGCAATCTTCTTTGCATCATCATCATTGTTTGCATCCCAGGCAGTGACATCCGGTGGGGTCTGTACTACGTCCCAAAGCCCTTCACTACGCAATAGCAAAGTACATTTTGCATACCAGAATACGTAGTTTGTGCCATCCAGCCGGGTGATCAACGATAAATTCGGAGTTTGGCCTTGTGCCATCTTCTCAGGTATATCTCACTAACTAGATATTTGCAAAACTATAACGTGTGTAGCAACTCCACTCTCTTAACGCTGCAGCTGGCACTCTGGATACACAGGGTACACTGAGCCCATAACCAGTGTTAGGGGGTATCTCCGTTGGGAGACAGAGAGTAGTGCAGCGGAATGTGCAGCCGGAGAGAAAAACGTTTCTAATAGAAACACATGAATAGAGTCACAGACACTGCTAGTATAAACAAGTAGCTTTACTACTAAATTTGCTTCACAAGTAGTGATAGTAGATATTAGTCCAAACACAATTCAAAGAACAAACAATTGCTTACAGTCGCAGTTCACGTTCCAGTCATCAAGTCATCAATCATAGGACAAACAGAGAATCAGAGAGAGAATCAGCTCTCCTGACTTCCTCTTATAGCAAAGCTAATTATATCTGTTAGGTACATCCACTCATTTAAAGCAACAGCGACCATTTGTCATGGTAGATTATATATATATATATGTGTGAGGTGAGCCTATGGAGCTGACCACCAAATCCAAAATAAAAGCCTCTGCCATCAGTGAAGAGATCCAGCAAAGAATCATCCCCAGAGAGAAATCTTCCAGATGCCCCAAACTCTATGGTCTCCCCAAGATACACAAAGAAGGAACACCACTCAGACCCATAGTCAGCTCCATAGGCTCACCTCTACAGAATCTTGCCAAATTCCTCGCCAAACAACTCCAACCCTACGCAGAAACCATCACCTCAAACGTACAAAACTCACTCCACTTCATAGAAACAATAAAGAAACAAAACATACAACCCAGCGACCTACTTGTGAGTTTCGATGTCATATCCCTCTTCACCCAAGTGCCTATAAAAGAAGCCTTGACAGCCATCCAGAAAAAACACAACCCCCCCAAACACATCCTGGACCTGACCAACCACTGCCTAACCAACACATACTTCATCCATAATGGACAAAGATACAAACAGATAGAAGGAGCACCCATGGGATCACCCCTCTCACCTGTCATTGCAAACTTATACATGGAACATTTTGAAACCAACGCCTTAGACAAATCTGAACACAAACCCAAACTCTGGCTTAGATATGTTGATGACACTTTCGTGATTTGGCCACACGGAAAAGAAAAACTGGACAATTTCCTCACACATCTCAACAGCCTACACCCCAAAATACAATTCACCATGGAAATAGAAGCAAACAACCAACTTCCCTTTCTGGATGTCCTAATCTACAAAAAACCTAATGGCTCCCTAGGACACACCATCTACCAGAAAAACACACACACCAACCGCTACTTAAATGCACAATCCCATCACCACCCTGCACAGATCAACTCTGTAGCCAAGACCCTCATCTCCAGAACCAAATGCCTAGCCGACAAAGACCACCTGAAAACTGAATTACACAAACTCACAAATGTATTAATCTCCAACGGATTCCAAAGAAAAATAATCACCAACCTAATCCAAAAGGAGACTCCCCCAAAAACCAAGACACAGAACAGGACAATGGCATTGCCCTCCTCCCTTATATCAAAGGCACCACAGATAAAATCAGCAAAATTATCCACAAGCACAATATCAGGACAGCCTTCACCACTGACCAAAAAATAGCCAACATCTTAAGAAACCCCAAAGACAAAATCCAGCTAGAAAACCAAGGAGTCTACAAAATACCATGCAAAATCTGCCCAGCAATATACATAGGACAAACAAACAGAAGGATAAATGCACGCATCACAGAACACAAGAACGCAGTAAGAAAAAAAGAAAAAACTTCCTCCCTTTTCCAGCACCTTAAAGCTACAGGACATGAAATCAACTTTGAAGGAGCCAGGTTAATCTCCAAAACAGAACACCTCCACAAGAGAATAATCATGGAAGCCATCGAAATAGAGAAACACCCCCACAACATGAACAAACGTGATGATACCTCCCGCCTACCAAACATCTGGAAACCAGCCCTAGCCAACAAACGAACACCACCCACCACCCAAGCCGTTAAAATACAAAACAACAATGCACACACAGCCTGCACCAATCAGCACCAATCTACCAATCATGATACAACCACACAACCAATCATTCCACTTACTGAAACAAAGCCAGCACCCCATCCCCTCCCACCAAGACTTACAGAAAGACGGCAGCTCCGATCACATTTTAAGCCCACAGCTTGAAGATGGCAGGTGAGATCCTGCCGAAACGTTGCAAAGACAATCTCAACCTTACACGGGAAAAGACCCGAATACAACAAAACCAGCATACCTACACCCGTGAAAATCTACGAAAACACCCACACACACACACCCACACACACACACACATATACATACATATATATATATATATATATATATATATATATATATATATATATATATGTGTGTGTGTGTGTGTGTGTGTGTGTGTGTGTCTGTGTGTCTGTGTGTCTGTGTGTCTGTGTGTGTGTCTGTGTGTGTGTGTCTGTGTTTTGTGTTACAACCCCTGGTATGACCAAATATGGGAGGGAGCTCACTCCTCCCTCTTTCTGTCCTTTCGGCTCATCACAGAAAACCATCCAGGCAGAAACCCATATTTTTATTTTTAATGTTGCCTTTTTTTTATCAGCACAAATACAACACACACACACACACACACACACACACACACATATATCCTTCCCAACACTAGGAGTATATTCCCAACAAGGGTCACAGGGACATTCGAACTACCATTCAAGTCCTCCAGGGGCTAGGCTTCTCTGTAAATCTAGCAAAAGGTCTCTAAACCCAGACACTCACATCCTTCATCTGGGAGCTCTAATAGACACTGTGCAGGGCAAAGTGTTCCCCTCAGCAGATCGGCGGAACAGCCTGCAGGAGCTGACCAAGACAATCCGGCGACATCGCAGAGCCCAACTTTTCCAGTTGTCTCGCCTCTCGGGGGAAAATGGTGTCATGTGAAAAAGTCCTGTGGGGTCATGGTTTTCCCCGGCATTGACTCAAGGGACTCTCTTTCAAGAGCCGGTTCGTCTGGAGGAGGCGCCAATGTCGCAACAAGACGGATGTGCGGTCTTGATGCTCCGAGACCGCAGCCGATACATTTGCCGCTGGTTGGTCCAATCGGATCTAAACCGTCCCAAAGAGAACAGGAAGAATACATCTTGCTGACCTCAGGGACATTGCAAAGTCCCTGATCGATGTGAGAGAAGTACTTCAAGCTGGCGACAAAAAATCCTGTCAATGCTGACGAAGTCGGGGCGTTTCCAAAACGGAAGGATACGGAAAGAGAAAGTCTTTCCAGCTGGTGAGGAACTTTTACTGTTTTAAAAAGAGACTGCCTATAAAAAACTTTAAATTAATTTAAATTGGAGAACAGAAGAATTAAGGCGGAATTAAATTGGGAATGGTTTTGGACAGTGATTATCTTACTTTTTAAATGCTATCTTCATGGATGGAATTTATGCAAGCCTTTTGAAACGGATGGATTAAGTTTTCTTCTATTTTTTCTTTTATTGTTCTCTGTAACCTTTGGACTAAAGTTTTCTGCTTTCATTGCTATGGGTGTTCTTCTAACCCATTTAAAGATTGGACTCTTTTCTAACTTGAAATACAAAAAAGATACAAAAGAAATAAGGAAATTTGCAACGGTAACACTGCTGCTCGGTGGCTGGAGGGTTTGTGTATTGGAGTTTGTGTATTGGAAATGGAACACTTTTTTTCTTCACTGATTGTTTTGGCTTGGCACTGCAAGGTCTTACTGCTTGGTTATAGAGAGTGATAAGAAGGGAAGCATACAGATGTCCCTTTGAAGTATACCTCTAACCAGAGAAAAGTGAAAACAAACATATTTGTGAATCTATGTTTAATTTTATTAATCTTCCAAGCTAGAGCAGCTGTATTTGTTAGCTGGAGAGAATGGCACAATTTCAAAAGCAAACAGAAATCTTGAGCTTGCAAAAGATATTTTCAGAAATACAAAAAATATCAAATATGAGAGGATAGAGAAGAAGCTGGTAGACCACATAACAGCAAAATATGATGAAGAAGTTGAGGATGTTTATCAAATGCAAAATGTGGTGGTTAAAACTCAAAAAATCAAAGTGGAAAATGAATATAACGAGATTAAATTTGCTGATATTTATGGTGATTGGTTGTTCTCTGAAAATGGAAAGAGTGGAATACTGAAAGACGAATTAAAGGGAGGAGAAATGTATCCCAGAGGGCAAGATACAGAAGAAGAAGAAACCAAAGAATCTATGGATTTAAAGAGAGAAATTTTATTAGCAATAGCATTGATAACACTACTGACAATCAAAGATAAGCTGATTAAGGAAACAGAAGAAGGGCATCAAGATTACATGAGAGATTTTATAAGCAAGGAGTTGCTAAGAGGAGTCCATACAAAGTTGATCAAGGAGATGATTACAGGACTGGCACCACAAATGGCAGAAGTTATGAGACTGTTTTGCTATTGGAAAGATACAGGTTGATAGATGGAAGAATATAATTTACAAGTAGGTAAATTTAGTGAAATTTTTTGATAATAGATATAGTTTAAATAAATATTTGATAATGTTACTAATGTATACAATGTGTTGTGTTATGATGAGTATAATTGGATATGAATATTGAATGGTACCTATGTAAGGAAGATTAGAAATCCCTTTGGATTATACATAAAGGTTAATAAAAAAAAGGAACCATCTTAGATACAGTTAAAGTTTTGATTATAAGGGGGGAAATGTTATGATACAGGATATAGTCAAATAAAGGAGGGATAAGAATAACAACGTATATATATATATATATATATATAGAGAGAGAGAGATATGGGTATAATATATGGAAACTGGGTGTAAATTTTAAACAGTGATTTGGAAAGAAGGATTAGAAAACTTTATTATTAAATACTATGGATGTTTAGCTAGAATAGGACATAAGGATTTAGTGTTAGTGGGGGATTTTAGAAACAGTAATTGAAAGGCCAGTGTGCGGTTATGTATTAAATTTTGGTATATTTTATTTTTATATTTTATATTTTATGAAGGACTCTTAAACAATTATAGTCAAATGAAAATGGAGGTATGATGATGGTGACATGTATAAATATTTGAGTTAAAATGCTTGAGTTAATATAAATTATGTTTGTTGAC
Source organism: Natrix helvetica (assembly GCF_964273705.1). Classification (NCBI taxonomy): domain Eukaryota; kingdom Metazoa; phylum Chordata; class Lepidosauria; order Squamata; family Natricidae; genus Natrix; species Natrix helvetica. The sequence continues at coordinate 339,380,453 of NC_138548.1, forward strand.
TGTGGAAGAGATGCACGAAAGTCTTTTTGTAACCAACTGATACACTTTCTACAGCATGTATAGAAGGATATTGTATTTGTTTTAAATAAAAAATATTTTTTAAAAAAGAGCCGGTTCGTCTAACTCTCACCACTGACGCCAGCCTGACGGGGTGAGGGACCCACCTTCAGTCAGGGATGACTCAGGGACTGTGGTCACAAGCCGATCTTGCCAATACCATCAATTGGCTGTAACTGTGAGCCATCCATCTAGCCCTTCAGAGGTTCCAAAACACGGTGCGCAACACCAGTGTCCTAATCCTCACGGACAACATCACCACGAAAGCGCACATAAATTGACAAGGGGGCACCAGGTCTGAACCGCTAATGAGGGAGGCATGGCTGTTAGGGCTTTGGACGGAAGCCCATCTTCTCTCCCTCAGGGCGGAACACATCTCAGACGTCGACAACATTCAGGCTGACTGGCTAAGTCGAATTCCGGTCGACCAGGGCGAGTGGAGCATCTCACACAATCTCTTCCAGGAACTATCCTGCAGATACGGCAGACTGGTACTCTACCTCTTCGCCTGGAGGGAAAATGCCCTTCTGCCGCGGTACTTCACCAGGTATGCATTGGCGGGAGTGGAGGAGGTGGACGCTCTGCGTTGCCCATGGCCCCCAGGCCTTCCATACGCGTTTCCTCCTCTGCCACTAATACAGAGGGTGGTACAGAAAATGCTAGATGAGGAGGCAGAAATTCTGGCGCCACATTGGCCACGCCAACCATGGTTCGGGGACTTAATGATGTTATCAGTAACACCTCCGCTACACAGACTGTCCCTCTCACAAGGCTCGATCCAGCATACAGACCCGCAACGGCTACAACTAACTGTGGAGGTTGAGCGGCAGGCGCTGAAAGTGGATGCTCTGTCGGAGAGTGTCATTCAAACCATTCAAGCCTCGTGCCACCCTTCCACAACTCGAATATACGACGCAACCTGGACAGCATTTACTAAGTGGTGTTGTGCTTCTGACATTCTTCCCTTGTCTGCTTCTCTGGCTAATGTGTTAAGACTTTCTCCAACAGGGCCTCACAAAAGGTCTTTCGCCAACACGTTAAGGCGTCAGGTGGCGGCCCTCTCTACAGTCTTGACTCTACCAACAAGTGTGCCCATCTCTCATCTGCCAAACATACGTCGGTTTCTCCATGGAGTGACCAATATTCATCCTCCAACTGTTCACAGATACCCAACCTGGGACTTAACCAAAGTTTTAGACTTTCTGACCACGGCTCTATTTGAGCCATTGCGGACCGTGTCTCTTCACCATCTCACGCTCAAGGTCTGTTTCCTGATCGCAGTGACGTTGGCAAGACGAATCTCCGAAATCACAGCTCTGTCGATTAGAAGCGACCTTTGTATATTTCATGCAGATAGGGTTGTTCTCCGTCTAGGTCCGGCATTTATGCCCAAAATTAACTGATCCTTTCATAAGATTCAGGAGTTAATTCTCCCTAATTTTTGTTCCAATCCTTCTCATGGGTTAGAAAAAACGTGGCATTCCCTAGACGTTCATGGGGCTTTACATATTTATATCAAACGTTCATCTACGGTCAGGCCTTCTGAAGTCTTGCTAGTCTCTTTTCAGCCAGCTTCCATGGGTTCTAAAGTCTCCTCTTCCACCATGGCTCCTATTTCCTTTATCCGTCATTACAAGATAGACCGGTTTGCTTCGGCTGAAGCGGCCTTTGGAAGGTGGGTTTTATAGCAAGTCCATTCCTTGGACTCCACTTCCACAGGGACCCGATCCCGCCCTTAATTAGGGACTAGCTTGGGTATGTCCCTATGTGACTGCTTCCTCCACCAATTGTGGAGAATGGGTGTTGGTACTTACCTGATACGCTCATTCTCACCACAGGTGGAGACAGCAGTCACCCCCACCCTCTTCCGGTCTGGTTTCATCCTTGATGGGTTTAGGTCTTCCCTTTTTTTCTGTTGTTTGGTTTTCCTTTTTTCTACTTCTCCATATCACCTACACGTCAGTCTACAGTTGTCTTCGCCTAAAGCTGGGGAAGAGCAGGAAGGAGGATGGCTTTTAATCTGTAGACTCAGCCCTATTAGTTACTAGACGGAGCTAACCCTACGTGATTGCTGTCTCCACCTGCAGTGAGAATAAGTGTATCAGGTAAGTATCAACACCCATTCTCCTCTCCTCTTCCTCTTTCTAATCTCTCCCTCTAATCTTTCGGGTGGCATGTGCTATCTATAAAACATTTTATACAAATTTTCTTTATATGCTGTTGCCATTGTTGGTTTACACTTCCTTTCCCATAGTTGTTGCCATTTTTCTAATTCTATCGTGTAACCAATGTTTTTTGCCCATGCTATCATTGTTTCTTTTACTTCTTCTTCCTCTAATTTAATTCTAAGTAAATAACTATATAGTTTCTTAATCATTTTTTCATGTGTTCCCATAAGTATCTTATGCAATTCTGAGCTTCCCAAGTTAAAACTATTTTCATATCTTGATTGTATTTGCATTTGTGTAAATAGCCCAGTGGTGGGCAACCTTTTTTTTTCAACTGAGCCAAATCTCGCCAAAACCACGATTGAAATTTATTTTGAGAGCCACATTTTTAAAACCGAAAATACATAGGATGGTACACTGTTTTTAGTTTCAATAAACTCTGGCATTTGAAGCACACAAGTTTTAAAGCTATCAAGTTACAAGATCCTTGCATCCCTAACCCTTTAGGAAAAAAACCCCAAGGGGTCTTCAAACCTGACAGCTTTAAGACTTTGGACTTCAACTCCCAGAATTCCTCCTCCAGTCATGTTGGCTCAGGAACTCTGGCATTGAAGCATGCAAGCCTTAAAGCTGTCAAGTTGCAAGACCCTTGCACCCCCAACCCTTTAGAAAAAAAAACCCAGGGTCTTCAAACCTGACAGCTTGAAGACTTGTGGACTTCAACTCCCAGAATTCTGAGAATTGAAGTCCACCAAGGGCATCAATCATATTAGCCCAGGGATCTGCAAAATTGGCTCTTAAGACTGGTGGACTTCAACTCCCAGAATTCTGAGAATTGAAGTCTACCAGTCTTAAAACAGCCAACTTTGCAGACCTCTGTGTTAGCCCAAAGCCTGGCGCTGGGCGGGCCTTGCTCCCCCAGAAGCGAGGAGGGAGAAAAAGAGACGGAGGCCAAGGAGCTTCCCCCCCGCCCCCTCCCAGCAAAAATCTAACTGGGGAGCCGGGCGGGCAGTAGCAAATTAACCTTAAAACGTATCAACGCTTGGAAGGACGTTGTGAACAAAAACCAGCGTGCAATATGGAAGGATCCCAAATGACTTAACGTTTGTAATGCTGAACTGTCCAAGAATGCTAAACCAATTTGTGATTGCAACTTCCTCAAAAGCCTTTTGAGCGCACCTGGATTAAGGTTCCCTTCCCATAACTTTGTTATCAAATCCCATGGCCACCAAATTAACTCACCCATTTCCACATATACCCAATCATAAAGTAATCAAGACTGACTGGAATGGCACACACACACACACACAAATTAAAAATCATAAAGCTGAAGGTGAGCCTGTTTCTCAACCTTGACAACTTTAAGGGGTGTGGACTCCAATTCCCAGAATTCCCCAGCCAGCCATACTCCAATTGTAATTTCTTCTTAAAATAGGATAGAAATGCTCATGGCAAGAAACTCCAGGGATCCAAACAACTAAAAGGTCAAGGCTGTGTGTTAATTCTGTTTCCCACTTATTTCACAAAGTGGGCTGATTTATTTATCCCACTCATTTATGCCATGCTGTCTTTAGTTTTTGAAACATTTTACAGACTAAGCCTTTTTTAAAAAAATGCCATCAATGTATACACAATTTATTGAGCTGGTATAGGTTCTCCTTGAGCAGGCGGCTGAATTAGAAAACCTCCAAAGTCCCTTCCAGCTCTGTTCTATTCTAAAGACTCTCTTGTGCTCAGCTCCATTCCAAACAATACTGACACGGTCAGTACTAGTTTTCCTGATTTCCTGATTAGGGAGGATCCTGAAGTCGGGCGGGGACGAGAAGCAAGGAGGCAGGAAAAGAAACGAAGGCTAAGGAGCTTCCCCCCACCCCCTCCCAGCAAAAATCTAACTGGGGAGCCGGGCGGGCAGTAGCAAATTAACCGATCACGCGGTTAGATTTTTGCTGGGAGGGGGCGGGGGGAAGCTCCTTAGCCTCCGTTTCTTTTTCTGCCTCCTCGCTTCTCGTCCCCGCCCGACTTCAGGATCCTCCCTAATCATTGTGGGTCGAAAAAAGGGAAAGGGGCGCTTGTTTTGAAGTGCCCGAGAGGAGGGAGGGGAGCGGGCGCCCGGCACACAGAAGAGCCGCATTAAAATGTGTAAAGGGCCGCGTGTGGCTCGCGAGTTGCGGCTTGCCGACCACTGAAATAGCCTATATCAATCCCTTGTTCTTCTAGTTCTTTTTTTCTGCTTTAGTTCTCCCCTTTCTGATAAAATATCTTTGTATCTAATAATGTTTCTCATATTACTAATATTCGGATGTGTCAAACCTCCCATTGTTGAAAGCCATCTTGGTATTTCCAAGTAGTGTTTTCCTTTCACTTTTTCCCATACTGTTGTTGTAATGTTATTTTTCATTCAGGACTCAGACAGTCCACGGATAAAAACTGTTCGTCCGCCTGTTTGTGCGGCTGACTATGCTTCTATATCTCCTACCCGATGGTAGGAGAGGAAAGAAGGGCTGACCAGGGTGTGAGTCCTCCCTGAGGATTTTCTTCGCTCTCCTAAGGCAGGGAGCCCTAGCAATGTCGCCTACCCCATGATATTTTGTGCTGTGCTCCCCACCCTCTGTAAAGTCTTTCTATCCGCGGCTGTCAAGCCAGCATAGCACACCATAGTGCAATGAGTGAGGACGCTTTCTATTGTGGACCAGTAGAAAAAGGTCATCAGTTGTGGTTCCACTTTATTTTTTTGCAAAACCTTAAGGAGTCAGGCTTCCCATCATGCACTTGGTTTGAGAGGGCAGGCTGATTGGCAAATGAATGGAGTAGGCTCCAAAATAATATACTTGGGGTGTGTTTCTCTGTCCAGCCACTAGATGGAGCAAGAGAGCAACAACAGTATAAACGTATATGTTGTGGCATAACACTACCCAAAATATTTCTTCAATCCAAACCTTTTCTCTGTCTGTTTTCTCACATAAACCCTGAAATGCTACCTAGCAGAGCCATTTACCTTAGTGCATAGCATTGCTTTGGAAATTTGTAAGCGATAGGACCTGTTTTTTTAACAATACCTCCTGGGCCTTCTGTGTACTCTCTTTCCCCGTCAGGAGGGCCTTGTCTCCTTCGAGGAGGTGGCTGTGTATTTCTCCGAGGAGGAATGGTCTCAGCTGGATCCTGGCCAAAAAGCTCTGCATTGGGAAGTCCTGATGGAAAATTACAGGAACGTGGCCTCTCTTGGTAAGGGTGTTTCCTACTCTGCAGACAGAGAATTCAGGAAGACTTTTTGTAGTTGGATACCTCTGGCTGTTTCTCATTTAAAAAATCTCAAATTGATGTCATCTCTGGGGAGGAAGCAGGTAGAAACAAGCCATTCTAAGAGGGAATGTTGATCTTCTGGGGGGGAGGAGAAACAGGATTAGAATTAATACAGTTCACGAGGCGGAAGCCTTCATAAAAAAACATTTTCCCCTTCCAGAGGACGAACACCGTGAAGGTAGTGAAAGGGACAGTAAGGTGCAAGACAAGAAGGAGGGGGGGGGGCTGAGGCTTCCTCTGGGGATAGGGAGGAAGGAACAATATCGAAAAGGCTCAGATCACAAAAATAAAAGTATTTGAAATAACAGCAATTGGTGACATGCTAGAAAGTGACAAAGGAAAACGAGTGAACACATGGTTGACAATATTTATTTTATTTTCATTTATTTATTGGACTTTTAGACCACCCCCTCTCCCCGAAGGGACTCAGGGCGGTGTACAGGTACAAATTAAGTCATACAGTCAAAATACATATAACTAAAATCGAATTAAATACACCCCTGTACAAATTTATAAAAATTAAAACTTAACCTTAAAACCAAATCACAAAATTTAAAAATTCAAACTGAGGTGGGAAAGCTGGAATTAGGCCAGGCCGGCTAGATGAAACAAGTGGGTTTTGAGTTTCTGGCGGAAGGAGCGGAGGTCCGTGGTCGTTCTAATGTCAGGGGGAAGGTCATTCCAGAGGCTCGGGCCCGCCACAGAGAAGGCCCTTCCCCTGGGCGCTGCCCGCTGACACAGTCTAGTGGATGGCACCCGGAGAAGTCCCTCTCTGTGTGAGCGAATCGGCCGAAGGGATGTGAGGGGCAGGATACGATCCCGCAAATAACTAGGTCCTGCGCCATGGAGCGCTTTGAAGATGATAATCAACACCTTGAAATGCACCCGAAAAGCCACAGGCAGCCAGTGTAGCCCGCGCAGGAGAGGTGTTACGTGGGAGTATCTAGAGACTCCCAGAACTGCCCACGCGGCCGCATTCTGAACCAACTGCAGCCTTCGGGCGCATCTCAAGGGGAGCACCATGTAGAGAGCGTTGCAGTAGTCTAGCCGGGACGTCACAAGCGCATGAGTGACTGTGCGAAGGGCGTCCCGGTCCAATAGGGGACGCAACTGGCGCACCAGGCGAACCTGGTGAAACGCCCCCCTTGCCACGGCTGTCACATGGTCGTCCATTGACAGCCGGGCATCTAGAAGGACGCCCAAATTGCGTACCTGATCCACGGGGGCCAGATGTTCGCCCCCAATGGCCAGTGATGGAATCAGCTGGTTGAACCGGGGCGCCGGTAGCCACAGCCACTCAGTCTTGGATGGGTTGAGCTTGAGTCTGTTATTTCCCATCCAGATCCGTACGGCTTCCAGACACCGGGACATCAGTTCGACGGCATCGTTGGGGTGGTTTGGGGTAGAGATGTACAACTGGGTGTCATCCGCGTACAGATGGTAATCTACCCCATACCCACGTATGATCTCGCCCAGCGGCTTCATATATGCATTGAACAGGAGAGGCGAGAGGACCGATCCTTGTGGCACCCCACAAGTGAGCGGCCTCGAGGTCGACCTCTGCCCCCCTGCCAATACAAATTGTGCTCGACCAGAGAGGTAGGAGGAGAACCATCGCAAAGCGGTGCCCCTCACCCCCAACCCCTCCAGTCGACACAATAGGATACCATGGTCGATGGTATCAAAAGCCGCCGAGAGGTCTAATAGGACCAGGATGGAGGAACAACCCCCATCTCTGGCCCTCCAGAGATCATCCACCAACGCGACCAATGCCGTCTCCGTGCTGTGGCCGGGCCGGAAACCGGACTGGCGCGGGTCCAGATAATCAGTTTCCTCCAAGTGGCGTGGAAACTGTTGTGCCACCACACTCTCTACGACCTTCGCCAGAAAGCAAAGGCTGGAGATGGGACGGTAGTTGACTAACAGAGCTGGGTCCAGGGAAGGCTTCTTGAGGAGGGGCCTCACCACCGCCTCTTTCAATATAGAATAAGACCTGGCTTTCTGCTTGTCTTTTATATTTTGTTTTTAAGATTGTAAAAATTGTGAGTTTTGGATGGATTTCTATCACTAGTGTGGGAGCTGCCAAAATGTTTTGTATATCCCCTTACCTTTTCCCCATATATGTATAAAAACCAATAAAATTTTTATTAAAAAAAAAAAAGAAACACGCCATTCTCCTGCTCCTAGGAAGGAAATAGATCCATGGCGTTCTCTTTAGATGCATCCTGTGCCATTTCACATCTAGTGTGTTTTCTATTTCTATTTAAAGAAGTCAGTGGCAAAGTCATTCCTTTTCTTGATGTAATGTTAAACTCCATCGCAGATTTCAGCTTTTTTGGCCCAGATAATTCCATATCAGTCCTGTGAAGCCGTGATGGCGCAGTGGTTAGAATGCAGTACTGCAGGCTACTTCTGCTGACTGCCGGCTGCCTGCAATTTGGCAGTTTGAATCCCACCAGGCTCAAGGTTGACTCAGCATTCATTCCTTTTGAGGTCAGTAAAATAAGGACCCAGATTTTTGGGGGCAATATGCTGACTCTGAAAACCGCTTAGAGAGGGCTGTAAAGCCATGTGAAGTGATATATAAGTCTAAGTGCTATTGCTATGAGGCCTTGTCATTCAAGTAAGTGGGTTAACTAGTTCTATTTTATTTCTATCCTGCAACTTAGAATTAGGGGTAAAATGGTGACGGTTTCCCATTGCAAACATGCAGCTTAAGCTTAATAGAAGAACACTAGTATTTCTCCCCCTTCAATCATGTGATTTTTGGCAAATAAAAAACAAAATGCAAGTGAAACATGTTTTCTGTAAGAAGAAAAAGAGGAGATTGAAGATGAGTTTCAAAGGGGGATTTAGTTCTTGTAGGTCTCTGTTGGAATAGATGCACAGGTGGTATTCAGCAGGTTCCGCCCATTTCTGGAGAACTAGTAGTGGAAATTTTGAGTAGTTCAGAGAACCGGTAAATAGCACCTCTGACTGGCCCAGCCCCCATCTATTCTCTGCCTCCCGAGTCCCAGCTGATCAGAAGGGAATGGGGAGTTTGCAGTAACCTTCCCCTGGAATGGGATGGGAATGGAGATTTTACAGCATCCTTTCCCTGCCACACCCACCAGGCCACGCCCACCAAACCACGCCCACAGAACTGGTAGTAAAAAAAATTGAATCCCACCCCTGAATTGGTACCTTTCCAATAAATGTTAGTATTCTCCCAATACAACTTTGGATGCTTCCTCTGATTTTTCATTAAAAGCTGACCCTTGTTGGGATTTGAGTATCTATGGATGATTATAAAGAAAAAGAATGTCTGCTTTTCTTAAATCTTTTAGGCTTTATTAACATGGGAATTATCATTTATATCATTGTAAGCAATCAAACATGCTATGTCTTAGAGTCTGATAAGTTTCAGAAGGCAATAATGATGACTTCCGACTGATTGGTCTTTTCCTTTAACCTTCTTTATTTCCCTTTCCCCTTGAAGGTGATAATGAGAAGGACCATGAAGAGTCAAGGGAATCATTCCAAGGGTTCAAGCATGGAGACGTAATGGAGAAGCCTGCAATTCAAACAGAATTCCACAGGCAGGAGAGAAACCCCTCAAGTAATTTGAATAAGGAAAGCTCATCTTCCATTGAGGTTCACATGCAGGAGCTTCTTGAGGAAGGGGGAAAAATACAGAAGAAATATATGGGGAAACTATCCAAAGACACATTAGAGGTAAATGAACACTATCCATCCACATCCAAAGTACAGGATTATATACCCAAAGAGAATGGAAAAAATTACAATTGGAGTTTCCCATTTTCTCAGGAAAATGGGTCACAAAAAAATCTTCCCATCGGGGAGACTCTGGAGGATGGAAAGAGCTTCTGTGAAAGGAAGACTTTGACTGATCAGGAAAGAAACCAGAAGGAGAAGCCATATAAGTGCACGGACTACGGTTCGGGATTCCATAAGACTGCATCCCTTGTGAGACATAAGGGAATTCTCACATGTGATGCACAATATAAATGCATAGATTCTGGAAAGAGCTTCAACAAAGAGAGTAATCTTACATCCCATAAAAGGATCCACACAGGGGAGAAGACATTTAAATGCATGGAGTGTGGAGAGTCTTTTTGTCAGAGCCATCATCTTACTTCCCATCAAAGGATCCACACAGGGGAGAAGCCATTTAAATGCATGGAGTGTGGAAAGGGCTGCAGTACAAGCAATGCCTTTACCATCCATAGGAGGATCCACATAAGGGAAAGGCCATTTAAATGCATGGAGTGTGGAAAGTCTTTTTGTCAGAGACGACATCTTACTTGCCATCAAAGAATCCACACAGGGGAGAAGGCATTCAAATGCATGGAGTGTGGAAAGGGCTTCAGTTCAAGCAGCACCCTTACTATCCATAAAAGGATCCACACAGGGGAGAAGGCATTCAAATGCATGGAGTGTGGAAAGAGCTTCAGTTCAAGCAGCACCCTTACTATCCATAAAAGGATCCACACAGGGGAAAGGCCATTTAAATGCCTGGAGTGTGGAAAGAGCTTCAGTACAAGCAGCACCCTTACTATCCATAAAAGGATCCACACAGGGGAAAGGCCATTTAAATGCCTGGAGTGTGGAAAGAGCTTCAGTACAAGCAGCACCCTTACTATCCATAAAAGGATCCACACAGGGGAAAGGCCATTTAAATGCCTGGAGTGTGGAAAGAGCTTCAGCCACCCTAGTGGCCTCATTAATCATAAGAGGATCCACACACGGGAGAAGCCATTTAAATGCATGGAGTGTGGAAAGGGCTTCAAAACAAACAGTGCCCTTACCGTCCATAGGAAGATCCACACACGGGGGAAGACATTTAAATGCATGGAGTGTGGAAAGTCTTTTTGTCAGAGCCATCATCTTACTTCCCATCAAAGGATCCACACACGGGAGAATACATTTAAATGCATGGAGTGTGGAAAGGGCTTCAGTAGAAGCAGTGCCCTTACAGTCCATGAGAGGATCCACACAAGGGAAAGACCATTTAAATGCCTAGAGTGTAGAAAGTCTTTTTGTCAGAGACAACATCTTACTTGCCATCAAAAGATCCACACAGGGGAGAAGGTATTCAAATGCCTGGAGTGTGGAAAGGGCTTCAGTACAAGCCGTGCCCGTACCGTCCATGAGACGAGCCACACAAGGGAAAGGCCATTTAAATGCCCAGAGTGTGGAAAGTCTTTTTGTCAGAGACAACATCTTACTTCCCATCAAAGGATCCACACAAAGGAGAAGGCATTCAGATGCATGGAGTGTGGAAAGGGCTTCAGTACAAGCGAAACCCTTACCGTCCATCAAAGGATCCACACAGGGGAGAAGCCATATAAATGCACGGAGTGTGGAAAGGGCTTCAGTACAAGCGAAACCCTTACCGTCCATCAAAGGATCCACACAGGGGAGAAGCCATTTAAATGCATGGAGTGTGGAAAGGGCTTCATTAGTAGCAGTGCCTTTTCCGCCCATAAGAGGATCCACACAGGGGAAAGGCCATTTAAATGCCTGGAGTGTGGAAAGAGCTTCATCCAGGCTGGTGGCCTCATTAATCATAAAAGGATCCACACAGGGGAGAAGCCATTCAAATGCATGGAGTGTGGAAAGGGCTTCAGTAGAAGCGAAACCCTTACCGTCCATAAGAGGATCCACACAAGGGAAAGGCCATTTAAATGCCTGGAGTGTGGTGAGAGCTTCATCCAGCCTAGTGGCCTCATTAATCATAAAAGGATCCACACAGGGGAGAAGCCATTTAAATGCATGGAGTGTGGAAAGGGCTTCATTAGAAGCAGTGCCTTTACCGCCCATAAGAGGATCCACACAGGGGAAAGGCCATTCAAATGCATGGAGTGTGGAAAGGGCTTCAGTAGAAGCGAAACCCTTACCGTCCATAAGAGGATCCACACAAGGGAAAGACCATTTAAATGCCTGGAGTGTGGAAAGAGCTTCATCCAGGCTGGTGGCCTCATTAAGCATAAAAGGATCCACACAGGGGAGAAGCCATTCAAATGCATGGAGTGCGGAAAGTCTTTTAGTCAGAGCTACAGTCTTACTTCCCATCAAAGGATCCACACAGAGGAGAAACCATTCAAATGCATAGAGTGTGGAAAGGGCTTCAGTGGAAGCAGTGCCCTTATCCTCCATAAGAAGATCCACACAGGGGAAAGGCCATTTAAATGCCTGACGTGTGGAAAGTGCTTCAGTAGAAGCAGTACTCTTACTACCCATAAGAGGATCCACACAGGGGAAAGGCCATACAAATGCATGGAGTGTAGAAAGGGCTTCAGTACAAGCAGTGCTCTTACTGTGCATAAGATGATCCACAAACGAGGAGAGGAGGAGCTTGATGTTGCTGTGAAACAACTGACTTTTCCAGACTCCCAGGATCGCCATTGAATTCTGGTTGCGGGACGGTCCAATCGGACCTAACCCTTCACGTAGAGACGGTGATAGTTAGGGGTATATCCTGCTGATCCCAGAGACACCTACAAAGTCTCTGGTGATCTGGGGAAAAGCCCCTGAGTCAGACATTAGGCTGCTGAAATGGCAGACAGCTCCATAATGCAAGGGCAGGAGAGAGGCATGTTGTTTGGTGAGAATTTTAAATTCTTTTTTTCTTTTTCTTTTTTTTTTCTTTTAAAACAAACAAAAACATACATAAAAATATCATCAGTTACATATCTATTTAGCATGTCGTTTGGTCACAAACATTTATGCGTCATCACTTTTGGTTGCATATAAAATCAATAGTTATCAACCCAATATACCTTAGTACGTTTATCATTGTAAATCATATATTCATATAATGCTGTGTTATAATTTCTTCCTTTTAAACATGTATTCTAAAGGTTATATTCATATGTATGCTAACTATCTGTTACATCATTATAAATCTATTAAATAATAACATATCTTTATAGTATCATCTATCTTATTCTGATATTTCTTACAGTATATAAGAAAAAAAGGAATCACCAACATTTTATATTTGTGTATCATTACTTTTATTTTATGTAAAATCATAAAATATCTATCAAATGTATATAAATACATCTTCATCATTGTGTCTCATATGTTCTACAATTATTATTTCTTCATTTTAAACAAGATGTTCTAAATATTTAGTTCATATATATACCAATATTTTATTACTTTGTTATAAATCTATAAAATCTATATATTCAATTCATATGTATATACCAATATTCCATTACATTATTATAAATCTATACAGTCTGTATAAGAGTAATATGTCTTTATAATATCTCCTAGCACATTTTATTATTACAATTCAAAATTATGGTAATTGTATCCCTTGATAAAACAAGTCCCAAATCTTATGTATCTGGTATAATACCCAATAAAAAAGTCTCTGGTTTAAAGTCTATGCGTTTCTGTGTCATTTTCTCCAACCATGTGTGGATTTTAGTCCAATACCTTTTAGCTTCTTGGCAAGTCCACCATATGTGGTAGTATGATCCCGGTGTCTGATGACATTTCCAACACTTTTCAGATTTGTTCTTGAACATTCTTGCTATTCTCGTTGTGGGTAGATGCCACCTGTAAAACATCTTATACAAATTTTCCTTATAAGCTGTTGACATTGTCATTTTATAATTTTGGGACCACAATTTCTCCCATTTCTCTAATTCAATCCCAGGTCCAAAATTTTTCCCCCAAGCTATCATAAGTTCTTTAACTTGTTCTTCTTTTAGTTTAACCTCTAGTAAATGTTCATATAGTTTTTTAATTATTTTTTCATCCGTACCTGTCAAGATTTTATCTAACTCAGTTTTTTTATCATAGAAACCTTCCATTTTACAGTCTTTATCATATCTAGATTGTATTTGCACATATGAAAACCAATTCATTTCAACTCCTTCCTGTTTCAGCTCTTGCATGATTTAAGTTTACCATCTGCATTCAAAATTTCACCATATCTAACCGTTTGTTCCTTTTTGTATATTATTTGATAAGGAAAAGCTTCAATAGTTGATAGCCAGACTGGAATTTTTAAGTAAAATTGCTTTTCAATCTTCTCCCAATTCAATAACAAAGCCTCCCTTAAGTAATGTCTTCTAAAATAACCCTGTGTTTTAGTACCTTTATACCATAAAAAAGCATGCCATCCCAACAATAGGTCATGTCCTTTTAATGTCAGTAGTCTGGAATTCCTTACTGTTATCCACTCCTTAACCCACATCAAGCTAGTTACCTGGTGATATAGTTCCCAATTGGGTAGGCCCATGCCTCCTCTTGTTCTAGCATCTTGTAACAACTTTAATTTTATTCTTGCTTTTTCCCCATGCCAAATGAACAATACTATTTTATTTAATTCATCAAAATAATTTTTCCCTAGTCTAATTGTAATTGTCTGGAACAGATATAAAATTCTAGGTAAAATGTTCAGTTTCATTGTAGAAATTCTCCCTATCATTGATAATTGTAAATTTTCCCATTTCATTAGATCAGATGCAATCTGTTGCTTATATAATTGTTATCTTTAAGATATAATAATAATAATAATTGGTTAATAAAAAAGGGAATCAACTTAGATACAGTTAAAGTTTTGATTATTAGGGGGGAAATTTTATGATACAGGATATAGTCAAATAAAGGAGGGATAAGAATAACAACTTATATATAAATATGGGTATAATATAAAAACTGGATGTAAATGTTAACAGTGATTTGAAAAGGAGGATTAGAAAACTTTGTTATTAAATATTATGGATGTTTAGCGAGAATAGGTCATAAGGATTTAGTGTTAGTGGAGGATTTTAGAAATATTAAATGAAATGCCAGTATATAGTTATGTATTAAACTTTGGTATATTTTATGATGAAGGACACTTAAACAATTATAGTCAAATGAAAAGGGAGATATGATGATGACATGTTTAAATATTTGAGTTAAAATGCTTGAGTTAATACGTATTATGTTTGTTGACTGTGGAAGAGATGCACGAAAGTCTTTTTGTAATTAACTGATACACTTTCTACAGCATGTAAAGAAGGATTGTGTTTGTTTTAAATAAAAAAAATAAAAAAATAAATGAACTCTTCCATGGCATGCACTGCATTAGGATGAAACCAGCAGACAAACAATAAAGACAGCTACTTACAGAGGGAAGATTACTGCCTTGCCCGTCTTCTGCATTACCACCTCACCACCTTGCTCCAATAACCTGCACAAAGAAGAGACACAGAAAGGAAGACTTTAATCGCATGCACTGCATTAGGATGAAACAAGCACACAAAATAATAGAAAAGGAAGATTACTGTCCTTTTCTCCATCTTCTGCACCACCACCTCACCACCTTTCTCCAATAACCTGCACAAAGAAGAGACACAGAAAGGAGGACTTTAATCACTTGCACTTACTATATTAAGGATGAACCCAGCACACCCAGCAATAAAGACAGCTACTTACAGAGGGAAGATTAGCTGCCTCGCCGGTCTTCTGTACACCACCACCTTACCACTTTGCTCCAATAACCTGCACAAAGAAGAGACACAGAAAGTAAGATTTTAATTGCATGCACTTATACCTTACATAAGAATAACACAATGAAAGAGATACCCGACATTAGAACCACTACTGACCTCCGCTCCTTCCGGCAAAAATTGAAGACTCACCTGTTCCGATTAGCAGGCCTGGCATAATTACAACTGTCCCTCCTGGCAAATGTATTAACTGGTTATTTTAGGGGTATTGTTTTTAACTTATTGTGTGTGTTTTAGGGGTTCAAAATCCTATATTTATATATATTGCTTGTACAGTTCTTTTAATTCCATTTTTAACCTCCTCCATTCCAACTGTACATATTCAATTTTTATTGTATTTTGATATATTTTGCATGGACTGTACACCGCCCCGAGTCCCTTTTGGGAGAGGGGGCGGTCTAGAAGCATGAATAATAAATAAATAAATAAATAAATAAATAAATAAATAAATAAATAAATAAATAAATAAATAAATAAATAAATACTGTACACGCAAGTACTTACTTGAGTTATTGGTTTTCTGGTTGTTGATATTTCCATATTGTTCTTAGGCTTTCAGACTCCTCAGTTGCAGCTTTCTTGGTCTTTATTCGTGGATCATCAGCCGTGTGATGGTGCGCTCTGAGCCACTTTTTCACTGCAGGAATTGGGTCCCATCTCTAAACAGGCATGCCAACAACACTTATAATAAAATAAAATACAATACAATAGCAGAGTTGGAAGGGACCTTGGAGGTCTTCTAGTCCAACCTCCTGCCTAAGCAGGAAACCCTATATCGTTTCAGACAAATGGCTATGCAACATCTTCTTAAAGACTTCCAGTGTTGGGGCATTCACAACTTCTGGAGGCAAGCTGTTCCACTGATTAATTGTTCTGTCAGGAAATTTCTCCTCAGTTCTAAGTTGCTTCTCTCCTTGATTAGTTTCCACCCATTGCTTCTTGTTCTACCCTCAGGTGCTTTGGAGAATAGTTTGACTCCCTCTTCTTTGTGGCAACCCCTGAGATATTGGAACACTGCTATCATGTCTTCCCTAGTCCTTCTTTCTCTTAAGCTAGACATACCCAGTTCCTGCAACCGTTCTTCATATGTTTTAGTCTCCAGTCCCCTAATCATCTTTGTTGCTCTTCTCTGCCCTCTCTCCAGAGTCTCCACATCTTTTCTACATCGTGGTGACCAAAACTGAATGCAGTATTCCAAGTGTGGCCTTACCAAGGCATCACCATCACCATCATTATCGCCATCGGATTATTTATGTTTGGAACAATTAGGCGGGTTCTTTGCTCTGAACATATGAAGTTCATTTTTGAGAACCCCCTTTCTGCCTCTGCTGAACTAACAGCAATTGTCCTGACAATATCTCTAGCTTTTCTGATACCGTCAGGAATTTTGTATTTGTTTGAATTTTTTAGCACATTTTCCAAAAAATCTCTGTAGTCGTTCAAATTAATTTCGTAATTAAAAATTTGGCCAAATTCAAACAATGCTGCCTCTACCTCAGCCCATGGAACAACTACATCTTCAATGTTCCAGTAATCTGGCTCCAAATATGTGATAAAGTGTAACTTGTTTGCGGCTGGCAATTGGCTACCTGTTTTTAGATGGTCACAATTCATCAGCCTTTTCTTCAAATTGGTGATGATGCTTGACTGAATCTTGTCAGGAGAAAGGGCAACAAATTGTTGATTTGGAGTTAAATTGATGTTTTTGAAGGCTTGTGTTTTTAGCATTGCATCAATGTTGTTTTCATATGTGCCCTTTCTCTGTCTAAGCACTTCAAAAGCTTTTCAGCCTTGATGATATCTGTGTCTCTCCCCTGCAGGGCATTTGACAGATGAGAAATCTCATATAGAATATCTATCATGAGGGCCCAATCCTTCAAAAAATTTAGATTTTCAAAATGGGAAGCCATGCCTGGGAATCTTTCATTGCCCAGAAAAAACTTATGTAGCACTGGATAAGCACGCCACACAGCCATGGTTGCCCTTAAACTACAGGCAGCCCATCTTGGTCCCAAAACTCTGCCAATATTCACAATTTCAATGCCCAATTGTTCAGAGATTTGGAAAAGGTCATTCTGGCTCTTGCAGGATTTGTGGAAGGTGGTGTGTATTTTAACAAGGAAGATCTTGAAGTGGTTGAGTTGCTTTATTTCTCTTATTGCATCATCCAGCACAAATTGGTGGCGGAGATTCAAGCAGTGCCAGATTACGATGTTTGGGAAGTCTTGAGCTATTCGGGTGCTGACTCCAGATTTTCTTCCAAGTATAAAATTGGCATCGGAGCAGACAGAGATTAAATTCTTCTGGAGATATTCGGTGGTAAACCCATCTTTACGCAAGCTTCCCATCGCTGGAGAACATATGGTTTCTGCATCTTGTTTCTCTAATTCCAAAAGCTCAACGAAAATGGTTGCTGGGCATTCTGGATCCTCAATCTAACAAAAACTATCAGGACTGCTTTCATTGAAAGTGTTGAGGCTTCATCGATTATTAGGCACACCTTTAAATTCTTTGCAATAATTCTGGAAAACACGGTGGTTTTGATTTCGCTCGCAATGAATTCAATTATTTTCACTGCGGATCTCCGTTAATTTCACTGAGGTTTTAACTTTTTTAGGTATTGTAACTTATTTATTTATTCTTACCTCCTCTGTACGCTATATAATACTTTTGTACGTCGCCCCGAGTCCCTGTGGGGAGAGGGGGCGACTAATAAGTTCAAGTAATAAATAATAAATAAATAAATAAATAAATGCAAGTCAACTCCCACATCCACTCCAACCGTAGTTAGCAAATTTACCTGCACTTCGATGTCTGAGAATGGATTACATCTTTGCGCCAGATCGTAAACAGTAGAAAATATTTTGCAAGTGCTGGATAATGTTTGTCAGTTGACTTATCTACAGATTTGGTTAAAGCATCCTGCTCCCGTTGTTTACTGCTCTCCAAGCAAATAAGGTGTGCTTTTGATTGAAAATGTTCCTTTAATTTTTTTCTGAGCAATGCTTGTTCAGTCTCCTTAGTTTTCCCTGCTGGCACAACCTGGAAATGTTTCCACTCTCTAGAAACATGAATACCTTTCTCTAATGAGAACCTGGGTTTTGCACAGTACTCACAACCTAACTTCTTGTCGGATACTGCCAGTCCATCATACTTGTCCTTGAAGTGTCTGTATTGCTGCAAATTCCAGCAGTCAGGAAGTTGTGGAACTTCAGTGGAGGAGATGGACTTGTTGCTTTCTCCGACCTCAAGTGGTGGAAGTGCTTGTGGTGCTGGTGACTGTTGTGGATCAGCTGATTCTTCGGCTTTTGGTTTTTTGGAGAAGAAAGTGGTCATACTCTGTTGCCTCTTCTTTATTCTGTTAAATAATACTAACTGCAAAAGAAATAAAACAATATTGGACTCAATTGTGGTTGTAATCTGAGGACTACAGGTAACAGAAGGGACCTCTGCTTTCACTCAACAATGTACAGTCTTTTCAGGAAGGATGCCCCCCAACAAACAGGAAAGATATAAACAAACAGGAAAGATATAGTCTTTCATCCAAGAAGTTAGATCAAGAATGAATGTCTTAGGTAGATTCACAGAGCAATACAGATTTCTTTTTCTGAAATTTAGTTCTCAGTTCAAAAAAACCGGAATATATGAATTAGGTTCAGTACTTATGTCGGTCCAAGTAGCTATTCAAGAGTTAGTGGTTAGAAGCAATGGTAAAGCAAGACATGGATTTAAAACCAGAAATATTTTGTTGGTTATTTGACAGGGAATACTATACATATTTAATTTTACACATGTTAGCAGCTGCTGGAATTGTCTTTGCACAACAGTGGAAAAACAGAGATATGAAAATGAATAAATATTAGAATGTGCAGGAATAAATAAATTGACAATTAAAATCAAGAAGGCTCTGAATACTTTTTCAAGTGGGATTCGTTTTAGCAATTGCTAACTAACAGAAACAGAAATTAGAAATTAAAAGTTTTTTTTCAATTTACAAGGGAAAAGGTATTGGAAACTTGTTTATTAAAAAAAAAGAAATTAGAAATTAAAAGTATGAAAGAAAACACCAGTTATGTAAGGAAAGGTCACTAAAATGTATAAGGAAATATTATTAGTACTTGATCATTATTAATGTGTAGATAACTGCGGGACATTACACACTCACACACACAAACTATGACAGTGGCAGGAAAACACCAAAAAATAACAGTCTTTCCCCCCAAAAGACTGCAGACAAAACCAGTTTTTCCCCCTAACCCTAAGGACAGGAAAGACAAAGCCACTGGAATAAAAAGCATCAAGGCATTGTGGGAAATTGTAAAGGACAGTGCCAGGAAGCTCACAGAACCAGCAACCACCTCACAATTACCTAAACAACCAGGTAACACACAAAAACACACAAAATCTGGCAAAGCTGCCTTGCACCAACCTGGCCTGCCCATAGAAAAGCAGCCACTTAGAGATACATAAACGATGCACCAACCTGCACATTTAAAAGCAACATATTGCATCACAAATAAAACATTTGCAAAAAGGAAGAAAATTTCTTGTAATAAACATTCTATACACAAATAAATAAAAATTCCCTAAAATATTTTTTTAAAAATATTCTATAAATAACAAAAAGTTCTTAAAAACCATTAAAATATTCCATACACAATAAATTACAATAAAACCATTTAAAAATATTCAATACGCAATAAATTACAATAAAACCATTTAAAATATTCTATCCACAATACTTTTAAATGTATTGAGTATAGAATACTCAATACTTAATTATGTATTAAGTATAGAATATTTTTAAATGGTTTATTTTAATTTATTGTTGATAGAATAATTTTTTTAAATAGTCTAACACAATTTTAAAAATTCTACCAACAATAATTCTACCAACAATAATTTAAAATAAAATCAGTAAAATATTCCATACACAATAAATTACAATAAAACCATTTAAAATATTCTATCCACAATACTTTTAAATGTATTGAGTATAGAATATTTTTAAATGGTTTATTTTAATTTATTGTTGATAGAATATTTTTTTAAAATAGTCTAAGACAATTTTAAAAAGAATCTACACACAATAAATTGAAATAAACCATTTTTAAAAATTCTATGCTCAATATTTTTAAATAAAACAATTTTTAAAAATGCTATACACAATAAATAAAATATTCTTAAAAAAAACATTAAAAGCATAAAAGATAAAAAAATGGGTTACTTACCAGAAGGCAGAATCAGCAGCTCTCTGATGTTATGGATGCAGCAGGGAGCAAGCAGGCGACAATTGGGTCAGCTAGGCCCGCTGCGTGGCAGGCTTAGCCAGGCGAGATTGGAGACGGGGGGCGGGTAGCAGGAAACCCCCTTTTGGGCACGCAGCATATGCCAGCTTGCAGCTTTCACGAGGCAACGCCTGAAGGTCTTCCCTCACGAAAGCGCTCAGCTGGTGTAAGCTAGCCTTCTCCCCCCGCCGCTGCTGCCCACCTCCTTTGGCCACATAGCATATGCCAGCTCGCGGCTGGCGCAAGGCAAAGCCTGAAGGCCTTCCCTTGCAAAACCGCGAGCTGGTGTAAGCTAGCCACTCCCCCCCGGCCATTGCCGCCCACCTCCTTTTGGCACGCGGCGTATGCCAGCTGAAGGGCTGAAGGCCTTCCCTCTCAAAAGCCGCTAGCTGGCGTAAGCTAGCTCCCCCCTGCCACCACCGCCCACCTCCTTTCGGGCACACTGCGAGCTGGTGTAAGCTAGCCTCCTCCCACCCCGCCACCGCTGCCCACCTCCTTTCTGCCACACAGCGTATGCCAGCTAACGGCCTGAAGGCCTTCCCTCGTGAAAGCTGTGAGCTGGCATAAGCTAGCCTCCTGCTGCCCCCGCCGCCCCCCTCACGCTTAGTTGCGTACCTGAGGGAAGCAGCAAACAGCTGGAAGGCAAAGGGAAACAAAACAAAATGAAGTGAGGACAAGGGCTAAGTGCTCAATGTGTACAATCCTGTACTAGCTCAGAACAATATATCTTTCCATCGATTGTTCTTCTGGGGTAAAATCCAGCATTTTGTGTTTAATCTCATATAGAGAAATTGGAAACCATTTGTACCACCTCTCTGGGAGGCAATAAAATTGGAAACCATTTATACGGACTCATTTGGAGGCAAAAAATTGGAGAGAGAAGGCTGAAAGACTTGCCTGACTATTTCTACATGAATGGTACTATGAAAACAAAGGTGTTTGGAGATCCATAAGATTCCCTAGACTCATTTGGCATTGCACTACAAGACAGAGAAGGAATGAAAAGCCAATCTTTAGGAAGTGAGGGAATTGGAAAAGACCCTCCTGGTGTCCAGCCTGGGAGCGATGGGGAAATCTGGGCAAGAATTGGGAAGAAGATACTGGAGGAGACAACCAGCCTTTCAGTAGTTCAGCCATGGAAGTTCAGGAGCTTCCAATACAAAGAGAATGTCAGCCTCTTTTTCACTATTTGCCTTCGGCTGCCATTGAAACGGGGAGGAGGGGGGCTGGTATTTGGGAAGGGAAGTTTTAAGTATAGGAATGATTGTAAAAAGGGAATTTTGGTTCTCACCATCTACTGCGCATGCTGGAGATAGTGCTTGGTGTGGTCAAGGCCAACCATCCTGCATACCAACCTGATGATGCTCCTTGAAGACAGAACTCACATGACACCTAAGGGATTTGCAGATTGGACTGTGGGATGGGGTTACCAGGGGGAGGGGGTTTGGTCACATATTGATATGTATGATTTCACACGCTTTTGCCTCAGATCTTGCTTTGTTTAGCTGCTATCTTTTCATAACCAGTAAAAGTACTCTTAATTCTGCGAAATGGAATTAAGTGGTTTCTTTCTTGATTGCTAAGGGAGGCTGGCTTGACAGAGAATGAAGGTCCCCGAGGACTATGCAGCCGACTCCACTCCTTTTGTCGTCGATGGTTGAGACCAGAAAAGCAACAGATGGTTGTTTTGCAACAGTTCTTGATGCTTCTGCCCCTGAACATTGAGAGCTGGGTTCGAGAGTGTGGAGCAGAGACCAGCTCCCAGGCGGTGGCCCTGGTGGAAGGTTATCTCCTGAGCCAGGGGGTGGAGCAGAAGGAGAGGATTGACTGGCAGGTGAGCGACCTTCTAATCTAATGCACTAAATCTAACAGTGGGTTTGAATTCTTTTTTATTGTTCAAATTTTTTATTAGTTTTAAAAATTTTACAAGGAAAAGGGGTTATAGGGTTATAAAACATTTTGACAGCTACATCGTGTGGGGGGGAGAAGCCCCCCCAGGTCTCACAACTTTTACCAAAAAATAGAAAATTATCAACATTTACATAGGTATTAGCAGTTTTGAGTTTAACACAAAATCATCAGTATGTTTCAATCATTTGTTTTGTATCACTTCCATAAAGGTACATTGTAACAACAATTGCAATAGTATTTCAAATCACTTTTGTGATCTGAGTCTTCTAGTTGTTGCGTCCTCCCTCCCGTCCACCGGCTGAGCCTCAGCCCCTCCCTCCTTTGATTCTTGTGTAACATCCCCCATTTCGCCTAAGAGAGCACTGTGTTTTTTAGTGAAAGCCTCTGCTTCCACTACTGTGTTGATTCTAATTCTGCTGCCCTCCCAAAAAATCAACATGCCTTCTGGAAACAGCCACCTGAACCAAACCCCATTATTGTATAATTTTTTTGCTAAGAAGGAATATTTCCTTCTGTTATCTCTTACTTCCTTTGGGATCTGTTTAAGAATGGTTATTTCTTTATCCTTATATTTTAATGGTCCTCCCCTTTGAGCTCCTAGAACCTCATCTCTTGTAGTTTTTCTAAGAAATTTAACATGAACTTCCCTTGGAACATTGTGTGTTCTTGCATAGGCTGAATTAATCCTATAGATCAGATCAATGTCCCACCAAAGCTGTTGTTTATCTCTATTAATATATTCTGCTAGTATTGTGGTCATAATCTCCTTAAGTTCTTTGTTCTCAACTTCTGGCATGTTTTGGAACCTAAGAAAAAAAGACATCCTTTCAAATTCAATTTTTAACATCTAATTTCCAAATTCTACATTCCCCTTTTGGATTGTCTTCATCTCGTCTCTCATCCCAACCGCCCCCTCCTCCAGTACACCTATCCTCTGTTCATTCTATGTGGTTTGCTGATTTGTCTCTCTGAGCTGTTCATTTAAGTCCTGCAGTTGTTTTTTAATTTCATCCTGTCCCTTTAAGATGATTTGAACCATCTGATGAGTAGACAAGTCCTTTGCACTCTCTTCAGAGGCTTTAGGTTGTAAAAAAGATCCCAGCTGTGACTGGTGAGCGGGGCTGGACATAGAAGATGTTGGGGCCGATGAGGCCTTACCAGGCAGTAATTTCTTTGGACCCATCATGAGGCTCAGAGATAGTTATTGTTCTGTACAAAGAGATGGCATCTGTGGGAGAGCACAGCCGGTAGGGATCACCAAACAAACAAGTCCAAAGGAGAATAAGTCTTCTAGTACAGAACTAGAGCAAATAGGTGGGTCAGAATATTCAGGGGAATAACTTACTTGAAGTTATTCCAGGGGAATAACGTACTTGAAGAGGCTCCTAGAGATCTCTGGGGTGGAAATTAGTTGAAAGCCATAAAGTTTTCCAAGGGAGGAGTCTCATTCATGGAGACAAAGAAGAAGGAGGAAGTTGGCCATATTGGCTCAGCCAGTACAGGTGGTCAGGAAAAAAGAAAGTAAAAGTTCCCATAGATAGTTTAGAGAAGAATCAGTTCAGCCATCCTTTCTCTCGCAATTGTAGTCAAGAAAAAAAAATTCCCCCATTATTTAAGGGAAGTGAAAGTAGATTTCAAACTTTCTCTCTCCCCCATAAAAGGGAGAGATTTTTCAAGTGCCACTTTTCCAAGGAGGGTGGAATTTCCCCCCCTCTCCAATCTAAACTCCTCCAGAAGTTGAAACAAAGTCCCAAAAAGAAAACTGCAGAACAGTCAAAAGAGTACTTAACTTAACTTTATTGGATTTCTAGACCGCCCCTCTCTCAAAAGAGACTCGGGGCGGTGTACAGTCACATTAAAATAGTTAGACAGTAAATATACATGTTATAAGTATACAATAAATAAATTAAACATAGGAGGAGGTAGTAGAAATTCCCTGTACAATTTAGTTAAGTTAGATTAAAAATTTTAGAAAATTTAAAAAAGTTAAAAACATTAACCTTAAAAGCTATCCCAAATAAAATATCCGACAGGAAGTAAGAGTAGAACTATAAGTGGGCCAGGCCGGCTAGTCGGAACAGGTGAGTCTTAAGTTTTTGTCGGAAGGAGTGGAAGTCGGTAGTAGTTCTAATATCGGGGGGGAGGTCATTCCAGAGGGTTGGGCCCATCACAGAGAAGGCTCTACTCCTAGGCGCCGCCCGTTGGCATTGCTTGGTGGACGGCACCCGGAGGAGTCCCTCCCTGTGTGAGCGAATTGGTCGCAGGGATGTATGTGGTAGAATGCGATCCCGCAGGTAACTAGGCCCTGTGCCATGGAGCGCTTTGAAGATGATGATCAACACCTTGAAACGCACCCGAAAAACCACAGGCAGCCAGTGCAGCTCGCGCAGGACAGGTGTCATGTGGGAGTACCTAGTACTCCCCATGATGGCCCGCGCGGCCGCATTCTGAACTAGCTGTAGTCTTCGGGTACATCTCAAGGGGAGCCCCATATAGAGTAAGGATAGTAAAAGACCTGGGGAGACCCCTCGCCTCACCGCTCTTCAGCTGTTTCGTTCCAATTAATTGTTTCCTTCCAGGCTGCGTTTGGCGAAGCATGCGGTGGCATTCCCATGCTCCCTATGCTCCCCGGCTCCTGGGGCAAAGCGGGAGACCCCCCCGTGGCCGCCGTCGTTCCAGGGGGTCCCAGCAAGCCACCCCTATGGCAGGGCGCCACTCCAAGCACCCTGTGCTCCCCCTAGACTCCAGGGGAGCCCACTAGGGCAGCGAAAAGGCGGACGCGCACGTCCATCACCTTCAGCTGCCGGAAGTCACCTAGTGGGTTTGAATTCTTAACTCACGCCTACCAGAGTTCTTTGGCATTCATTATACGTGGAGATACTTCTAATTCTTGTAGGACCTTGTTCTTTTATTTGTCATAGTCCTTCCTTTCCTAATTTCCAACCTCACTGATAGACCTCCAGGGCTTTGGTGGGGTGTTCACAGAAGGAGAATTCACTTTTCCGTATGTATTGTCCATTTATTCTTCTCGTTGTTTCCTGCATACTTTTACAAGTCCTTCATGGTGGAGATCCGAGATCCTGAGGGAAGGAGGCATCCTTCAAGTTCATCTGCTATGTTTCATCGGCCCTGCCGGAGCTGCTGGATGTATTAGCTGGGTTGGTGGTTGATTTCCCCAGGCTCATGGTCCTGGGGGATTTCAATCTGCCTTCCATTGGCGAGACATCCGAGTCAGCTCGGGAGTTCATGGCTTCCATGACAGCTATGGACCTAACTCAGTTAATTCAAGACCCCACCCATAATGGGGGACACACGCTCGACCTGATTTTTGTCTCTGGACAGTGGATGAATGATCTAGATTTAGGGGATATTTCTATTCAACCCTTGTCATGGTCTGATCATTTCCTCATCAGGCTTGACTTCCATACTGCTACCCCTCGCCGCAGGGAGGCGGAACCGACTAGATGGTTCCGCCCCAGGTTCCTGATGGACCCCGAAAGGTTCCTGATGGAGCTTGGGACTTTTCCTGAATCCCTTGCTCACAACTCGACCAAAGCCCTAGTGGAAGCCTGGGATAGGGCTGCCGCTGGGGCTTTGGATCATGTTGTGCCTTTGTGGCCTCTGACCCGGTGTCGATTCCGAATGGCTCCCTGGTTTACTGTGGAGCTCCGGGAGATGAAACGCCGGAAAAGACGCCTAGAGAGTGGCTGGAGGGCTAGCCGGTCCGAATCTGATCGAACACTAGTAAGAATTTATATTAAATCCTACTTAGTGGCAATAGATGCGGCAAAACGGCAATATTTTTCCGCTCTTATTGCACCCGCAGATAACCGCCCAGCCGCCCTGTTTAGGGTGACCCGCTCCTTACATAACCAAGGAACTGGGGAAGACCCCTTGCAGGGTAGGGCTGAATAATTTGTTCAGTATCTGCAGGATAAAATTGCTTAGATCTGGACAGGCTTGGACTCTGACTGGGTAGATTCAGGCGAGCCGACGGGGATGAATCTTGAGGAGACAATCTGGGATGGGTTTGACCCTGTGACCCCTGAAGGCATGGACAGGATTATGGGGAGACTCAGTGCTGCCACTTGTGTGCTGGACCCGTGTCCCTCTTGGTTAGTTTCGGCTTCCTGGGAGGTGACACGAGGCTGGCTCCAGGCGATTACCAACGCTTCATTGAGAGAGGGGTTCTTTTCCACCGCCTTGAAGGAGGTGGTGGTGAGGCCCCTCCTCAAGAAGCCTTCCCTGGACCCAGCTTCTTTAGCCAACTATCGTCCGATCTCCAACCTTCGCTTTGTAGCGAAGGTTGTCGAGAGTGTGGTAGCACGTCAGCTTCCCCAGTACCTGGATGAAGCTGTCTACCTGGATCTGTTTCAGTCAGGTTTCAGGCCTGGGTACAGCACGGAGACGGCATTGGTCACGTTGGGCGATGATCTCTGGCGGGCCCGGGACAGGGGCGGTTCCTCTGTCCTGGTCCTATTAGACCTCTCAGCGGCTTTCAATACCATCGACCATGGTATCCTACTGCGATGACTCGGGGGGTTGGGAGTGGGGGGCACCGTTTTACGGTGGTTCTCCTCCTACCTGTCGGATCGGTCGCAGTTTGTGTTGACTGGAGGGCAGAGATCGACCCCCAGGCGCATCACTTGTGGGGTGCCCCAGAGGTCGGTTCTCTCACACCTCCTGTTCAACATATACATTAAACCACTGGGCGAGATCATCCATGGTTTTGGGGTACGGTATCATCAATATGCTGATGATACCCAACTTTTCATCTCTACCCCAAACCACCCAAACGATGCCCTCGACGTGATGTCCCGATGCCTGGAGGCTGTGTGGATCTGGATGGGGAGGAACAGGCTCAAGCTCAATCCCTCCAAGACTGAGTGGCTGTGGTTTCCGTCATCCCGATTTGTACATCTTGTTCCATCTTTGACGATAGGGGGAGAAATTTTAGCCCCCTCAGAGAAGGCTCGCAATCTGGGATTCCTCCTGGATACGGGGCTTAGTTTAGAAGAACACCTGATGGCCGTGACCAGGGGGGCCTTTTACCAGGTTTGCCTGGTACATTAGTTGCGCCCCTTCCTGGATCGGGATGCTCTGTGCACAGTCACTCATGCTCTCGTCCTTTCTTGCCTGGACTACTGCAACGCTCTCTACATGGGGCTGCCCTTGAAGAGCACCCGGAGGCTTCAGCTGGTCCAGAATGCGGCCGCGTGGGTTGTCATGGGGGTACCTAGGTGCTCCCATGTTACACCCCTTTTAGGCGGCCTGTATTGTTTGCCGGTTGTTTTCCGGGTGAGATTCAAGGTATTAATTATGACCTTTAAAGCGCTCCATGGCTTAGGCCCAGGGTACCTGCGAGACCACCTACTGCCACCAGTAGCCTCCCACCATTCAGTACGATCCCACAGAGTTGGCCTCGTCAGGGTGCCGTTGGCCAGGCAGTGTCGGCTGGTGACCCCCAGGGAGAGAGCCTTCTCTGTGGGAGCGCCTTCCCTCTGGAATGAGCTGCCCCCGGAGCTCCGCATAATCCCTGACCTCCGGTCCTTCCGACCAGCCCTAAAAAGTTGGCTTTTCCAGCAAGCCGGCCTGGCCTGTTAATTTTAATTTTAACTTATTTTAAATGTATTGTTTTTTTTAAAAAAATTGGTTTGTTTTTTTGGAAATGGATTTAATCTTTTTTAACTTTTGAGATGTGTGTTTTTTAATGTTGTACGTTGCCCTGAGTCCTTTTGGAGAAGGGCGGCATATAAATCCAAATAAACCAAACCAATAAACCAATCTCCGGAAATCTCTCAGGAGGTTCCAAATACAGACACGACCGGAGGTAATCTAAAATTCTCCCATTCCCCAGAGGGATCTCAACTGTTTCATCTTCTCTATGCCTTCTCTTCTATAGAACTCCCACGTTATGAATTATGCAGTGTAAATTCTGTCTCTCTTGTGGGGAAGAATAGAAGGAAGTTGACCCTTCCTGATGGTGGAACTGAAAGAATGGTTGAAACTCCAGTTCAAGTAAGAGGAAATTAATTTCTTAGATTTTTTTAAAAAAAAGTTTTATTTTTATTTCTCGGATTCACAAATATACATTCTCATAAGTACTAGTAATATTTATGTGTTATCTTTTAACATTTATCACAATTCATTTAAAAGTTTAAAAATACAATCAGGGCCGCTTTCCTTCTACCCTATCTATCCATCTTATTTTATAACAACCCTACTTCTTCTTCCGTCTCCTTTCCTCCCAACCTCCCTGTTAGGTAAGCTCCCCATTGGGAGAGCGAGTACGTTCAGAGAAGCGTTGTGAGAGTGTTGTTGGAGAACACACAAACCAGCATACAGAGACACTGCAGTTTAAATAGGCTTTTACTTTCATGGAAATAGAGGTATCAGAGTCCATCAAACAGTCCAAGTCATACACGGTTAAGACAGTCAGTCATCAGCGTCTTTCAGTTAAGGGATAATCCAAATAACATAGTCCATAATCATACAAACAGTCCGGTACACAAAGTTTGCTAGCAGTTGCAAAACTTACAATAGCTCACGCTGATCACAATACGGCACTTCAACAGCCAGCTTCCAGATCAGATCAGATCAGCATCTAACAGTGATTCTGGCTCCATCTTATGGTTGATTGAGGAAACAGCAACCAATCACATTTTACAGCATGATTTAAGGAAACAGGTACAGCATTGTTACATGATTTATATATTGCCAACCCAACCGTTAGATTATATTCCTAACATTCTCTCCTTTGGGTAGGACAATATACAAATCTTACAATCTTAATCCGTATTCTTCGCAACAACGTTTATGCTTTATATTATCTTGGGCCTTAGTAAAATGATCTGCAATGTTATCTTCATACATACAGTACTCCAGTGAAACTAATTTGCCATTCACACTTTGCCTTACATTGAGATATCTTAGATCAGTGTGTTTTGACCTTGTCTTTACAGCAAGATTGGATGCCATCTGAATTGCTGCTTGATTGTCTTCAATAGGTTCTTGTACATTAATTCCCATATCCAGTAGGAGTTGTTTGTAACAAACTAAATCTGTACATAATAATGACAAACATGAGAATTCAGCCTCCATAGTCGATAGACTTAAATGTTTTTGTCTAATAGACCGCCATCCAATTAGTGCTTTTCCCAGGAATACAACAAACCCTGATGTTGATTTCCGTGTAGACACACCTGTAGCAAAACTTGCATCAGCATATGCATTTATGCTCAGATCATCCTTAGGTTCTAAAAACAATGCATAATGCATCATTTGCTTAAGATATCTTAATATCCTCTTAGCAGCTTGCCATTGCCTTTCAGTAGGTTCAGCATTAAACCTGGCTAATTGATTTACACTATATGCTATGTTGGGCCTTGACCAATTACTCAGATATGATAAGCTACCAATTAATGATTGATAAATACCTTTATCAAAATATAGGGCTTTTTATGTCATTGTGGCTAAACTCTTGGCCCATTGGAGTTTTTGCCGGTTTGCACAGTTCCATCCTAAATGTTCTGAGTAGTTGGTTAATCTTCTCAGTTTGTGAGATTTTGTATCCTCCCCTAGTTTTATCTATTTGTAAACCAAGATATTGCCTAATCTCACCGAGATGTTTTATATTGAACTGCGTCCTTCACAGTGTGATAATCCTCATAGCTTCTTGCTCAGTTTTAGTGATTAATGCTATGTCATCAGTGAACAATAGCAACAATGAAGTTTATTTATTTTTATTTATTATTTATTTTCAGTATTTCTAGACCGCCCCCTCTCCCTGAAGGGACTCCATCACTTTCTTTCTTAAACAAACATGGATCAGCCATGCCACCTTTAAAATCTATCTTAGTTAACTCTTTAACTATACATTGATTCCATTCATATCCTGATTGCTTCAAGCCATAAAGACTCCTTTTCAACCTCCAGCAATCAGTTTTTACTAGCAGTTTTGAATCCTGCAGGCTTCTGTAAATATATAGTATGTTGCAGTGACGTGCGGTGAGGGTTATGGCTGGGGAGGCTGGTGACGTCATCAGGAAGGCGGGGAATGGGACCACGTGTGCAGACCACGTGTGCAGACCACGTGGTCTCATTCTCCGCCTTCCTGAGTGAACATTAAGGGGACCGCGGCGTAACATTACTTCTTCCACCGGCACCAGTCCCTTTCGCCCCACTCAAGCCTTGCCGCCTGCAGCCACCGCCCGCCCTCGCTGCTCCTTTCGTTGCTTGCCCGCCCGCCTCTAAGGCACGCCAAAGCCTCCTTCGTCCCCCCCCAGCGCGTGCCCTTTTTATTTCCCGCGACACCCCCCCCCCATTTCGGGAAAGCTTTCCCCATTGCCTGGGGGGTGAGGGGGGCGGCTCCTCTCCCCCCACTCCCTCCGTCCCTGCCTCTCTCCTCAGCCCCAAAGCTCTGTCCGCGCGACTCACTTCCAAGGCGATGGCTGCTCCATTCCGCTCTGGCTCTGGAAGCGACCGAAGATCAGGCTGCGTGGCTCGCTCGCTCGCCGGACTGCTTCGGCGCCATTCTGGCTACCTTCGTCCATCCGCGCCCGGGAGATGCGGAAGCAGTCCGGTGGACGAGTGACCAAAGATCTCGCTGCCTCGCTTGCTGCCTCGTTCGCTCGCTCGCCGGACTGCTTCGGCGCCATTCTGGCTACCTTCGTCCATCCGCGCCCGGGAGACGCGGAGGGAGAAATGTTGTCGGCGCCTCCAGATGACGAACCAGTCGCTTGCTTTCGTCATCGGGAGGCCGATAACATTTCTGCCTCCACGTCTCCCAGGCGCGGATGGACGAAGGTAGCCAGAATGGCGCCGAAGCAGTCCGGCGAGCGAGCGAGCGAGGCAGCGAGATCTTCGGTCACTCGTCCACCGGACTGCTTCCGCATCTCCCGGGCGCGGATGGACGAAGGTAGCCAGAATGGCGCCGAAGCAGTCCGGCGAGCGAGGCAGCGAGATCTTCGGTCACTCGTCCACCGGACTGCTTCCGCATCTCCCGGGCGCGGATGGACGAAGGTAGCCAGAATGGCGCCGAAGCAGTCCGGCAAGCGAGCGAGCGAGGCAGCGAGATCTTCGGTTACTCGTCCACCGGACTGCTTCCGCATCTCCCGGGCACGGATGGACGAAGGTAGCCAGAAGGGCGCCGAAGCAGTCCGGCGAGCGAGCGAGCGACGCAGCCTGATCTTCGGTCACTCGTCCACCGGACTGCTTCCGCATCTCCCGGGCGCGGATGGACAAAGGTAGCCAGAATGGCGCCGAAGCAGTCCGGTGAGCGAGCGAGCGAGGCAGCGAGATCTTCGGTCACTCGTCCACCGGACTGCTTCCGCATCTCCCGGGCGCAGATGGACGAAGGTAGCCAGCATGGCGCCAAGGCAGTCCGATGGACGAGTGACCGAAGATCTCGCTGCCTCGCTCGCTTGTTCGCCGGACTTCTTCGGCGCCATTCTGGCTACCTTCGTCCATCCGCGCCCAGGAGATGCGGAAGCAGTCCGGTGGACGAGTGACCGAAGATCTCGCTGCCTCGCTCGCTCGCCGGACTGCTTCGGCGCCATTCTGGCTACCTTCGTCCATCCGCGCCCGGGAGACGCGGAGGCAGAAATGTTGTCGGCCTCCCGATGACGAAAGCAAGCGACTGGTTCGTCATCCGGAGGCGCCGACAACATTTCTCCCTCCGCGTCTCCCGGGCGCGGCCGGACGGATGTATATAATATTATATATAGTATATAATATTATATACTATTATTCCATGAAGAGAGGTGAGGCCCTGCCTCCCTTGCCTCTACTGACCGCACGTCACTGGTATGTTGCAATGGTGCATGAAGATATGCTGTCTCTACATCTATATTATTAACTATATATTCATTCTTAGCTGCCCACACTAATGCTGCATGTAACGTTGTAGCCTTTAAACTAGGTGCAAAGACCTCATCATAGTCATTGGCTGACTGAGCAAACTCTTGTGTAACTAACCTGGCTTTATGAGTTACAGTCCCATCTATACTATTTTTAATTTTGAAAATCCATTTACAACCAATGGCATGTTAACCTGGTGGTAACTTTACATTTTCATATACTTCTAACTTTTGCAATGATTTTAATTCCTTTTCCATTGCATCTTTCCAAGCTTTCTGTTCCTCAGTTGGATATAGAGTTAAATCTTGGTAATTATCAGGAACCTTATTTGCCTGACATGCTATAGATGCCTGATACCTGTCAGGTGGTCTCATTACACGGGTTGAACATCTAGGTATTTCAGGACTCACCAGTGGACTCTCCTGTATAACCTGCTCTTGTTCCTCTGGTTCTTCCTGTAACTGTACTTCTTCCTTAATTTCTTTAATTACTGGTTTTACTACCTCATCATTAGGGACTACCTGGGTGTCGATAATTACATTTGTTTCTAATTTATTCCACCCCACGTGTTCTATAAACCTAGCACTAGCGCTACAGTAAACCTTAGCTGTGTCTTTCTCCCAAAACCTAAATGATCTATGGTTAGCCTCATATCCAGTGGTGGGTTTCAAATTTTTTTGGAACCTATTCCGTAGGTGTGGCCTATTTTGTGGGTGTGGCTTAGCAGTCATGTGACCGGGTGGGAGTGACCAACTTGTAAATGTGGTGAAACTCATTTAACAATGCTCTTGCTTAGGAACCAAAATTTTGGGTTCAATTGTGATCATAAGTTCTCTTCCTTTTTCTTTCTTTCTTTTTCTTTCTTCCTTCCTTCTTCCTTTCTTTCTTGTGTCTCTCTCTCCCTCTTTCTTTCCTTCCTTCCTTCCTTTCTTTCCTTCCTTCCTTTCTTGTGTGTCTCTCTCCCTCTTCCTTTCTTTCTTCCTTCTTCTTTCTTTCTTGTGTCTCTCTCCCCCACTTACTTTCTTTCTTCATTCCTTCTTGTGCCTCTCTTTCCCTCTTTCTTTCTTTCTTTCTTTCTTTCTTTCTTTCTTTCTTTCTTTCTTTCTTTCTTTCTTTCCTTTCTCTTCCTCTGTCTTCCTTCCTTCTTTCTTTCTTTCTTGTCTCTCTCCCCCACTTATTTCCTCCCTCCCTTCCCTCCATCCTTCTTGTGTCTCTCTCTCCAACGTTCTTTCTTTCTCTTTCCTTCTTTCTCTTTCTTTCTCTCTTTCTCTTTCTATCTTTGTCTCTCTCTCTTTCTCTCTCTCTCCCTTCCTTCCTTTCTGTCATTACTCTTTCTTTCTCACTCTCCCCCCCCCCTCTCACAAACACATACCTTCCAGTTGGCAAAAATTTCTGTTTTGCCAGCTGGGAGGCTGGCAAAGAAGCCTCGTTTTGCCTGCCGCCCGTGGCACTTCACTTGCTGAAACTCGGACAATGGGGAGGTGGGAGTAGCGCTGGGTTTGAGGAACGGATGTTCCTTCTGCTCAGCTTACGCACTTGAAAAGACCCCACAGTTCCACATTCACAGCTGATCCCTTCTTGGTCAAAAGGGCACCTTTTCGGTCCCAGCTGGGCGTCTGGAAGAGAGTGGCCAAAGTGGCTTCTCTCTCCTCCTCCTGCAGCCGAAGGAAAAGCCCCGGGGAGACGGGCTCCGCGCGCTGCAGCCCGGCAGAGCAGCGCGCAGAGCTCGTCTCCCCGGGGCTTTTCCTTCGGCTGGTAGGAGGAGGAGAGAGACGGACTCCGTGCGCTGCTCTGCAAGGCTGTCGCAGCCGATCCTCCGCTGTGCTGCAGCCGAAGGCCAAAGTGGCTTCTCTCTCCTCCTCCTGCAGCCGAAGGAAAAGCCCCGGGGAGACGGGCTCCACGCGCTGCAGCCCGGCAGAGCAGCGCGCAGAGCTCGTCTCCCCGGGGCTTTTCCTTCGGCTGGTAGGAGGAGGAGAGAGACGGACTCCGTGTGCTGCTCTGCAGGGCTGGTAGGAGGAGGAGAGAGATGGACTCCGTGCGCTGCTCTGCAAGGCTGTCGCAGCCGATCCTCTGCTGTGCTGCAGCCGAAGGCCGAAGTGGCTTCTCTCTCCTCCTCCTGCAGCCGAAGGAAAAGCCCCGGGGAGACGGGCTCCACGCGCTGCAGCCCGGCAGAGCAGCGCGCAGAGCTCGTCTTCCCGGGGCTTTTCCTTCGGCTGGTAGGAGGAGGAGAGAGACGGACTCCGTGCGCTGCTCTGCAAGGCTGTCGCAGCCGATCCTCCGCTGTGCTGCAGCCGAAGGCCGAAGTGGCTTCTCTCTCCTCCTCCTGCAGCCGAAGGAAAAGCCCCGGGGAGACGGGCTCCGCGCGCTGCAGCCCAGCAGAGCAGCGTGCAGAGCTCATCTCCCCGGGGCTTTTCCTTCGGCTGGTAGGAGGAGAGAGACGGACTCCGTGCGCTGCTCTGCAGGGCTGGTAGGAGGAGGAGAGAGACGGACTCCGCGCGCTGCTCTGCAGGGCTGGTAGGAGGAGGAGAGAGACGGACTCCGCGCGCTGCTCTGCAGGGCTGGTAGGAGGAGGAGAGAGAAGCCGCTTCGGCCAACTTGTGTAAGATAAGACAGGCAGGCGGGTGGGCGCGTGACTCTGCCGAAGAAAACGTAGAAGGCGTGGAATCAGCTCTGCCTGAAGGCAAAAAGCTTGGACCTCCCCCCCGCGCACCCATCAGCCAAAACCTCCCGGGAGGCTTCGGCTGGTGGGCAAGCAGGGGTGGTGGTAGCTCCGAGCCTTCTCGCCTTCAGACAGAGCTGATTCTGCACCTTCGCTTTCTCCTGGGCAGAGTCATGTGCCCACCAGCTTGCCTGTCTTGTCTTACACAAGTTGGCCAGCTGAAGCCTCCCGCCTTTCCTGAGCAGCTGGCAGCTGCAAGAGGCGCGAAGGGGAGGCAGGTGGGGTTTGCAACCCGAAGGCTGGCATTTCGTCTCTGCAGCGTGAACCAGCTTGGGTGCGACCGGAGAAGCTTCTTCAGTGGAGCTCCTGAAAGGGACGCAGGCTGCCACCGCTCCACTGAAGACATTTCTGAGAAGAGAAACTTCTCCGGTCACGCCCGAGCTGGTGGAGCGCAGGCAAGTGCCGTCCCGTGAAAGGGGTGGGGCAGGAAACTTACTTCCAGGTTCATTGGCCAACCGGATCGCGCGATCCGGTGCGATCCGGCAGAAACCCACCACTGCTCATATCCTACAAAAAATAACTGTCGAGCTCTTTGTTGCCCTTTCAGTCTCACTTGTGATGGTATATGCACCCATGCTGGGGCTCTGAATGTATGTAGGTAACTCAAATCTGGTTTTCTGCCATACCACCTAGTGAATGGCAATTCACCGGTTGTTGTATTCACCACATTATTTAAAACATGGTATTACACATCATAGCTTCTCTGTTCCCTCTAAGGTGCGTGGGTGCGCAGCCGCGCACGTGGCAACAAAACACAGCGCAGCAGTTTCCAACTGCCGCGCAGTGGTTTTTGTGAAACGCTTTCCACGATAATAGGAGTGGAGAGCCAGCCTGGAGACAGCAATCAGTTCTAGGTTCACAAGGCAGAAAGTAGCTGAGAGAAGGGGTGTGGGGGTTGGGAGAAGGCATGGTACGGGCTCCCAGTAGCGGCTGCTCGGATTTGCCATTTGCCAGAGAGAGTGAGAGAGCGAGAGAGCGAGAGAGAGCGTGTGTATCCCTTCTTCCTTCAGCCCAACACTCTCGCTGGCATCCCGGCCAGACGAGAGGGACTGCAGAGGGTCTCCTCGAGTCTAGGACAGCGAGTCATTCAATGGGGAAGTTGCCTCTTGGAAGGAATTACCCGGCTTGGCTCCAGCTTCTTCTCTCCTGCCTCATCTCTCCTGCCTCTTCACTTCTCCATTTGGTCGTTGGATGGCAGATCGAAGCGATCTCTCTCTCTCTCTCTCTCTCTCTCTCTCTCTCTCTCTCTCTCCCTCCCCCTCCCTCCCTCCCTCTCTCTCTCTCTCTCTTAGCTTAAACTTAGCACTTTGTTAAGTTTGTTTCTCTGTGTATTGTGTATATATACATGTCTCCATGGGTGCAATTGTGCAAGCATTTTTTTTCCTCTTTAAAAGAATTTTTGGATTTCTCCTCACCAAACCTTTAAGACTGAAAGAGTTGAAATATAAAGAGATTGTCAATCGCCATACTATTAGATTGATAGGCAATTATGGACTAACTTGATTATATCCTCTTTAGAAAGAATATGCTACTGTATGGTTGAGAAAAAGATCAAACTTCATCCCATGGAAACCCAACAAATTTCATAGGGAGGGTTTCTTTCTACAATGGGCTTCTTGGGTCAACAGTGAACATCAGTTATCAAAAATGTAGGTAGAAAATTAAGCAGGCAATAGGCAATTACAAAAAGGGAAGCCAACTCTCTGAATTCTGTTTCTTTGCCCTTAGTGATTTATAAATAGTAGACTAATGTTCTGAAAACTTGACCTAAATTACTATATATTTTAAATAGCTGTAAAGTTATGCTGAAAAAGTTGTTCTCAAGGTATTGTGATAAATTCAATAAAAAGAAGGGAATTCTTGATGAACTTAAGGAGAAATGAGAGAATTGGATGGTAAATGGACAAATAAAATTACCAATCAAAGAGAATATTTGCACCTCAGGGTTGAAATGAGATGTTCTCTCTTACTCTTTCCTCTTACTCTCTTCTCTCTCTGTCTCTCTCATTCTCTTTCTCTTTGTCTCTCTTCTCTTTCTCTCTCCTTCTTTTCCATTCTTCTGTCACTTTCTCTCTCCATCGCCGTTTTCTCTCCTCTGTCTCTTTCTGTCTCTCTCACCCTCTTTCTCTTTGTCTCTCTTTCTCTCTCCTTCTTTCCCACTTCTGTCACTTTCTCTCTCCTTCTCTGTCTCTTTCTGTCTATCTTCCCTCTTTTTTCTTCCTCTCTTCCTCTCTCCCACTCTTTTATCACTTTCTCTCTACCGCCCAACTTGTCCCCATACTTATCTTCGACTGATCATGTTTGCAATAATTTACCTTCTTTTCTAAATAGGCGCAGTTCCCTTACCGGATCCCTCGCTCACTCAAACACACACACTCACACACAAAACCATTTTTCTCCATTCCAATTAGGATCCTATAAATCAATTGCTCTGTGAAACATCTGTGAAAAAAATTCAGGTGCTCAGGCATGAAAATGTGCTGCTCAAACACTATACTTTTCCGCACACACTGAAAAAAAATTAGAGGGAACATTGCATAGCTTCACCCCACAATGTTTCCGGCAAACCTGAATCAGCTATCATAGTTTGAGCCATGGCCTGTAATGTTTGTCCCCTTCGTTCTACAAACGAGTTATGTTGTGGCCTATAAGGAGCAGAACGTTTGTGCTCGATTCCAGCTGTTTTTAACATTGTTTGGAATTTATAATTGGTAAACTCCGTCCCATTATCAGTTGGCTTTCATCTTTCTTTCCGCAAACCTCAGCCAATTAAAGAAATTCTGAAACGTTTCTGTTTTGTTTTTCATTAAGTAACAGAAACCGTATCATGAATAATGATCCATGATACTCAAAACATAACAGGCACCTTCCAAACTGGGTTTTAAAGGTCTTATTATATCAGCAAAAACAAAAACAACCTTCAGAGGTCCCTTTGTTTCAAAACCATTTAATTCTCCTGATTGCAAACATTGCAGTTTAAATATTTTCCACATGGCTTTTACTCCTTCTGCCAACTTAACAGCTTGTTGCAGCATCTTGAAATTAATGTGCCCCATGCGTCTATGTAGTAAAATGTATACATTCATCATGGGGTTTAACATTATGATAAGCTGTGTTAGCCATCTGGCCATCTGGTATAACATACAAACCATTTTTTAAAGTAGCAGTAACCCTGTTACCCTCCTTTTCAATAATACAGATATCTCCCCTAAAGGTTACCACATAGCCAACGTTAACCAGAGCCCTAATTGATAGTAAGTTGAATTTCAGGTTAGGTACACATAACATTGGTAACTGCTCATTTAAGAATGAACAATATGCATTACCTTCACCAGACGCCTTCACCTTCCATCCTTTTGCCAAACATACATGTTCCTTGCTCGTGGTCATTTTTACAAATCTTTTTCCATCTCTAGCAATGCACTGTGATGCTCCACTATCAATAACCCACAAATCATGGTTTACAGATGCATTGCTAGACATAGCCAAAGTAGACATAGGTAAGTTGACATTAGCATTTTTTCTAGCGCTTCCGGCATTCTGTTGTTTTGCCTTTTTACAGAATCTAGCTATATGTCCCTTAGCCCCACAAGAAAAACATTTTCAAACAGTACATGCTGTAGAAGGTGACTCCTCATGTTGTGGTGGTTTCTCTCTCAGTTGTTCTCTTTCCATCCTTCTTCTGGACTCTTCCAACAGTCGTGCAGTAATGTCAGTCAATGTTAGTTCATTTCGGGTTAGGACTTCAAGAGAAGATACAAAAACATCATAACTCTCATTCAGTGAGGAGAGTATGATATAAACTTGATGTAGCTCAGAAAAAAATAGTTCTTTTTTATGTAGCTCATGGAAAACCCCTTTCATAAAGTTTAAATGAGCTAACATATCTCCACCTTTCAGAAGACCTAAAGAGTTTGCGTGTAAGATGTATATGTGCACCTACAGTGTCATGTACATAAATCCTCTTCAAATTCTCCCAACATCTTGCAACAGAATTTTCTCCACGAATATGTACTAATTGTTGGTCATTCGGTGTTAGACCAATTATACACAATGCCCGTTCGTTGCATCGCTGAAAATCTGCTATCTTCTTGGCATCATCGTTATCTGGATTCCAAGCAGTTACATCCGGTGGATTCTGTACAGCATCCCATAAACCTTCCCTACGCAGGAGTAGATTGCACTTCATAGACCAGGAAACATAGTTTGTTCCATCCAACCAGGTGATCATCGATAGGCTTGTTGATGGGGCGCTTGCCATCTTCTCCAGGATACTAACAGTCACTAGCGAAACAGCTGTCGGTGTGCTGCATTGCGTATCAACACCAACTCTCCTTTAGCTACGTCTGGTACACGCTGGGCCCATAACCAATGTTAGGTAAGCTCCCCGTTGGGAGAACGAGTACGTTCAGAGAAGCGTTGTGAGAGTGTTGTTGGAGAACACACAAACCAGCATACAGAGACACTGCAGTTTAAATAGGCTTTTACTTTCGTGGAAATTTATTTTCTTTTGAAAAGTAAGATTCCTATTCTCCACTTGTTTCTTCTTCCCACGTGATCACACTCAAAAGGATTTAAATTTCCCTATTTTCCCTCATTTTTCCCTTTCTGATTCATTAATAGACACCCAATTTATTAGAGTACTTTCCTCCATCCTCAGGAAAGTTGGAATGGTGCAGCCGAGAGATTCTAGGCCAGAGATGGCGAACCTTTTAGGCCCCGATTGCCAAAACTACGCGCGCCTGCATGCCCTAACTGAAAGTTGTTCATATTTCCATTCGAACATGCCTGTGCCATGGACATGCAATAATGTACACATGCACATCAAAGATCTGAAAACCAGCTGGCTGGCAGGAGGTGGGTTATCCCATATTGGCAGCCCGGCACCAGGTAACAGGTAAGATCAGTGCGGCAACAGGTAAGAAGCTCATAAAAGAAACTCCACAGAGATGTGACCTGGGCTGACGGCGCATGTGCCAGCATAGCACAGAGGGCTCTGCATGCCACCTCCCGAACATGTCCCATAGGTTCATCATCACAGTTCTTGGCTTTTTAAAATATACAAATATAATCCAAAAAGACTTCAAGTTGCATCAAAGTTTAGAGTGAGGTGGAATTTGATACTGAATTGTCTTATTCAGGAATTGTGACATTGCATTAACAGTGACAAGTAAGAGGTTTTCCACTTTTGATTTTTCATGATTCCCCCTCCCTCTCTTTTTGTCCAAAATTTGGGATACTAAAGTGATGCCACTGTGCTAACATTGCAAATGATCAAGCAAGAAAGGTGCCAATCACAAATCAGTAAGACCAAAATAAATAAGCTTCAGTTTTTAAAAAACTATTTCAGAAAACAAATTCTGATCTTCCTGATCACAAATAAGACGGGGAGCCATCTCTGTGATGCAAAGAATTCCAAAAGAATCAAAAGTTGCATCCACAGTGTAGAACTGTGACCTGAGCCAGGTGCTATGTGTAGAGAAGCATGGAGCCTTATTTAGTGAAAGGCCTCATAATCTGAGGGAATTGCCACATGGGCATCAATGGACAGTGAGTGAGAAGAGCTGAAAGGATGATGGATTCCTCTTTCTCTGATGAAAAGCCCCCACCCCCAAATGCATGTGCAAAATCTTTTTTCAAGCATTACGGCCATATTTTACTCCTCTAAAGTGTGATGGAGATTAAGTCGTCTAAATCTGATTTAAAA
The DNA here is from genome assembly GCF_964273705.1 of Natrix helvetica. NCBI lineage: Eukaryota > Metazoa > Chordata > Lepidosauria > Squamata > Natricidae > Natrix > Natrix helvetica. The sequence continues at coordinate 339,420,982 of NC_138548.1, forward strand.
AAAATTAAATATCAATGGTATTGTTAGTTTCTGGTCATGTATTATGCTCTTTTACTCTTTGGTTGCATTAAAAATATAGTAACATTCCAATATTTGTAAGTATTTGGATGGGGGCATAGTCTGGATTTTAGAGGCTCGTGTTGGCTTGAATTTGCTTTTTCAGTGCTGATATTTGAGGCCTCCTTGAATCTCTAGAAAGCCTTCAGAGTGGCTCTTTTGGAGGAAAGTGAGTTTTGATCCTCCACAGAAATTTACAGAAAGATCACAAATGATTCCTACACAGTAAGGGGGATACATGTATGGGGTAGACAGCATCACCACCCGTTGGAGTTGTAATTGGCTGACATACTGTACTCAATGAGTAGTCCTTCATGACACTACGTCTACATGGAAGGAACTAAGCAGTGAAGTACCAAAAGGCTCCATCTTGGGCCCAGTACTCTTCAATATCTTCATAAATGACTTAGATGAGGGAATAGAAGGGGTACTCATATCCAATTTCCTGATGATACTAATCTGGCAGGAATAACCAACACCCCAGACAACAAGCTCAGGATCCAAAAAGATCTTGACAGACTTGCACAATGGGCCCTATCCAACAAAATAAAAGTTAATGTGGAGAAAAGCAAGGTTTTGTACCTGAACAGGAAAAACCAAAGGTACAAGTGCACATTAGGTGAAACCTGGCTCAAGAACAGTAACTGTGAGAGGGACCTTGGAGACCCAGTGGACAATCACTTAATCATGAGTCAGCAAGTGTGTGGCAGCCGCCAAAAAAGCTAATCCCTTGGTTGTATAAACGGTTGTATAAAATCAAAACAACCTGAAGTATTAATACTGATTTATGAAGACTTAAGTAAGACTACACTTGGAATACTGCATCCAGTTTTGGTCACCACATTGCAAAAAAGATGTTGAGACTTTGGAAAAAATGCAAAGAAGAGCAACTAAGATGATTAAATGCCTGACAGGATTGGGGTTAGGCTAGTCTAGACAACAGAAAAGCTAGGGGGATCATCATAGTAGTATTCCAGTTTTTCAGTGACTACCAGAAAGAGGAAGAGGTCATTTTCAAAAGCACCAGAGGACAGAACAAGAAACTGTTGGAAGAAATGTCCTTCTGGGTTTGGCTCCAAGTGGGGAAAAAGACACTGGAGACATGGAGGCTGCTTGGAAAGATGGTTTTAATGGTGGACAGGACCACATGGCTTGAGCCCTGAACAGAAAAGGTGATCACATGCTTCAATGTTGGTGGAGAAGAAGAGAAGGGAAGAGAAGAGGAGAGAAGAGGAATGAAGAAGGGCTTGCAGGGCTTTTTATAATCTGTTCAGTCCCACCTATCTGTTTCCTGTTCCTGTGTAAGAAATGTATTCTGATTGGTTGCCAGACTCCCATGGGCCCGTGCAAGGGCAACCCTCTAGGCTGAGTTTTGAATCCAGGTTTGATTGAGTTCAGATGCCATATGGTCAGTTGAGTAAAGGCTTATATTATCATGCCTTCATTGTCACTGCCAGAACTCTACACCCATCCCCCTGGAGCTGAAGGGGAGAACTCTTTATTATGTAAAGTGGACTAGCTTGGCCTTCTTAATGGCCCATTGATAAAGTGAGGATGGCAGGAAGCTGCAGGAATTTACTTTGTGTTTAAAATGTGTTTCTCCCTTTTTCACATCCAGGAAAATATAATATTCTGCCTTTTCAATATTTCCTAGGATATTTCATTTTTCTGGGAGAGGGCTGGGTGATGACTTCCTACAAAACAATGGAGAGAAGCAACCTGGAATTAAGGAGAACCTTCCCAACAGTGAGGAAAATAAACCGGTTGAACAGCTTGCCTTCAGAAGTTGTAGGTGGTTCAACACTGGAGGTTTTTAAGAAGAGACTGGACAGTCACTTGTCTGAAATGGTATCTGATTTCCTGCTTGAACAGGGGGCTGGAGTAGAATACCCCCAAGGTCCCTTCCAGCTCTCTTCTCATTCCATCTAGAAACTTCAATGTGCTAGAGACACCACTGGTTTTCTTAAGTAGACTGTTTTTGGAATAGTTTGTTGATTTTTATTTTCGCTGGTGGTTCTTATTTTACAATGCCTTGAGATAAAGACATGTGTTAAGAGCAATGGAGCAGTTATTGTTTATGTACAGGTTTCCTCAAAAACAAATTCCTCGATTATCCTTTTAATCCTTGTAATTAAAAAAAATTCTGCTTGCACAGCCAGTAAAGAAGAAAAAGCTACATTATTAATGAAGTTTAATCGCACAAGAATACATGGAGGGAAGCATCTATATTTTATCTATGTGTACATCTAAATCTATAATGTAGACACACATTATATCTACATCTATCGGGAGGGAAGCAAACAGTTACCCCAGGGTTCTGCCTGAGACACAGTTCTCTCCAAAATCTTATTTAGCAATGTAGATGGGGGAAATAGAAGAAAACTCATAAAATTTGGGGACAACACCAAGCTAGAGTGAATAGCCAACGCTTTAGAAGATAGGCTCAAGATCCAGAAGGATCTCAACAGATTTGAACGCTGGGCCCTATCCAAAGTTATGCAGTTCAGCTTTTAAACAGGCAAGAAAATAATAAAAGTACTTTTATGGAACAGGAGATATCTGGATCAACAGCGGTAACTCTAGAAATATTGCAAAGAAGAACAACAAAGATGATTAGGGGGCAGGAGACTAAAACATTAAGAACACAAGGGATGGCGTAAGAGGAGCCTTCCAATACTTGAGAGGCTGTCACAGAGAAGATGTCAACCTATTTTCCAAAGCATCAATGTTAACATAAGTAATAGATGAAAACTTATCAGATAACTCCAGCCTAGAACCTGTGGAAAGTTATCACCCAGCCTTCTCCCAGGAAAATGAAATATCCTAGGAAATATTGAAAAGGCAGAATATTATATTTCCCTGGATGTGAAAAGGAAGAAACATGTTTTAAATTGAGAATAGCTCCCTGTAGCTTCCTGCCCCCACCCACTTTGTCAATAGGCTATTAAGAAGGCCAAGCCACTCCCTTTACATAATAAAGAGTTCTCCCCTTCAGCTTCAGTGGGATGGGATTAAGGCATGATAATATTAGCTCTTTACTCAACTGACCACATGGCATCTGAGAACTCAACCAAACCTGGATTCAAAATGCAGCCTTGAGAGTTGCCCCTGCATGGCCCCATGGGAGTCTGACAACCAATCAGAACACAAGCTCAAGATCAAAGGCCAGAGAGGGTATAAAACCAGGGACTCAGCATCTCAGTCTTTCCTTTTCTTCTTCTCCACCAAAATTGAAGCATGTGATCACCTTTTCTGTTCAGGACTCAAGCCATGTGGTCCTGTCCACCATTAAAACCATCTTTCCAAGCAGCCTCCATGTCTCCAATGTCTTTTTCCCCACTTGGAGCAGAACCCAGAAGGACATTTCTTTCAACAAACCAAAGAGAAATTTCCTGACAGAACAATTAACTAGTGGGACAGCTGGATTCCAGGTGTTTTGGGGGTTCTATCACTGCAGCTTTTCAAGAAGACATTGGACAGGCGTAATTCTGCAATGGTGTGGGGTTTCCTGCTGGAGCAGGGAATTGGGCTAAACAACACGCAAGATTCCTTCCAACTATGTTCCTGGGTATTTTGAATCTCTTGAGTAAGAAGAAGGCTGAATCCGATTTCTTCTGGGTCCCTTCGCTCCCTGTATAAAAGGATGTAGCTTTCTACAGGAACCCTTCTTAAAAGTGAAAGGGGGCACATGGGTGTAACTCTGTCAGAAGCAATTGGATAAAGAAGGGTTATGGTGGTGGTGGGGGAACAACCTCCTCCTTTCTGGGCCCTAATGGAAAAGGCACCGTTTCCACCCTTTGCATAAGCCCCTTCCATGCACACAGGAATCCGCCAGGTGTGTCCCTCTAAAACGAGAACAGGACGCCGTGCGATTCCCCATTCGGCCACTGGAGGGCGGACGCCAGAGGTGATTTACCATAGGAGAATGGGAGGGAAGTGACCACACTGGATCTGACGTCTCTATTTAACCCTTTGAGCTTCGCAGGAGGTTTGAGTGGGTGCAGGGAAGTCTTGAAGGGAGAACTCCAGGTGGGCAGAGTAAGTGGCTGTGTGTGTGTGTGTGTCTCCGCGTGCAAATGGGGAGGGGGGAACAGGGGGTGCTGGTGCTAGAGAAGAAAGGGAGAGAAGCCCCCATGCAGGTTCCATCTTCGGAGTCCAGAGGGTGGGAGAGCCCGGGATCCCATGTTCCCCTGCCGCCTCTCTTCACGCAGGTGCCAGGCAGAGGGAAGCGGTGCTCAGGACGAGCCGCGTTGCCCCAGGAACAAATCCCCAGAGAGGAGGGAGGGTCCCGGGGGAATCCTCCGCCCCCCTGGAGGAAGCTCCGAGGTCGGAGAAGGGGAGAGCCTGGAGGGGAAATCTGGAGCAGGGAATAAGAAGATGGTTGCAAGGAAGGAACTGCAGGAGATTCTGCCCGCCTTCTCCTTAGGTGCTGCAGGAGACTAAAATTGGGTTGGATCCCCAGGAGTTCAAAAGAAAACATCAAAAGCAGGTCACTTTTTAGAATTTCATTTTTTTTAAAGTGAACTTTCATGGTTTGTTCACCTATTAGAGTTTGGCGTGTTGGGTAAAAGCTTCTTTGTAGGTAAATGCAGATCTAGGTTTTTATAAAGCAAGCCCTACATTGTGAGAAAAAAAAGAAATTAAAATAATGATCCAAAATGCATTTATTTATTTACACACATTCCTGCACAAGGGCTAAGTGCTCGATGTGTACAATCCTGTACTAGCTCAGAAAAATATATCTTTCCATCAATTGTTGTTCTGGGGTAAAATCCAGCATTTTGTGTTTAATCTCATATATAGAAATTGGAAACCATTTATATTGACTCATTTGGAGGCAAAAAAATGGACCATGAAGGCTGAAAGACTTGCCTGACTATTGCTACATGAATGGTACTATGAAAACAAAGGTGTTTGGAGATCCATAAGATTCCCTAGACCTATTTGGCATTGCACTACAAGACAGAGAAAGAATGAAAAGCCAATCTTTAGGAAGTGAGGGAATTGGAAAAGACCCTCCTGGTGTCCAGCCTGGGAGCGATGGAGAGATCTGGGCAAGAACTGGGCAGAAGATCCTGGAGGAGACAACCACCCTTTCAGAAGTTCAGCCATGGAAGTTCAGGAGCTTCCAGCACCAGGAGGATGAAGTTCCCCGAGGACTTTGCAGCCAACTCCATTCCTTTTGTAGTCGATGGTTGAGACCAGAAAAGCACACAAAAGCGCAGATACTGGACCTGGTTGTTTTGGAACAGTTCTTGGCGCTTCTGCCCCTGAACATTGAGAGCTGGGTACGAGAGTGTGGAGCAGAGACCAGTTCCCAGGCGGTGGCCCTGGTGGAAGGTTATCTCCTGAGCCAGGTGGTGGAGCAGAAGGAGAGGATTGACTGGCAGGTGAGAGACCTTCTAATCTAATGCACTAAATCTAACAGTGGGTTTGAATTCTTAACTCATGCCTATCAATACAGTAGCAGAGTTGGAGGCCTTCTAGTCCAACCCCCTGCCTAGGCAGGAAACCCTATACCGTTTCAGACAACATCTTCTTAAAGACTTCCAGTGTTGGGGCATTCACAACTTCTGGAGGCAAGCTGTTCCACTGATTAATTGTTCTAACTGTCAGGAAGTTTCTCCTCAGTTCTAAGTTGCTTCTCTCCTTGATTAGTTTCCACCCATTGCTTCTTGTTCTACCCTCAGGTGCCTTGGAAAATAGTTTGACTCCCTCTTCTTTGTGGCAACCCCTGAGATATTGGAACAATGCTATCATGTCTCCCCTAGTCCTTCTTTCTATTAAACTAGACATACTCAGTTCCTGCAACCGTTTTTCATATGTTTTAGTCTCCAGTCCCCGATCATCTTTGTTGCTCTTTTCTGCACTCTTTGTAGAGTCTCCACATCTTTTCTACATTGTGGTGATCAAAACTGAATGCAGTATTCCAAGTGTGGCCTTACCAAGGCATTATAAAGTGGTATTAACACTTCACGTGATCTTGATTCTATCCCTCTGTTGATACAGCTTAGAACTGTGTTGGCTTTTTTGGCCGCTGCTGCACACTGCTGGCTCATATTTAAATGGTTGTCCACTAGGACTCCCAAGATCCCTTTCACAGTTACTACTGTTGAGCAAGGTACCACCTATACTGTACCTGTACATTTCGTTTTTGTTGCCTAAATGTAGAACCTTACTCTTTTCACCATTGAATTTCATTTTATTAGATAGTGCCCAATGTTCAAGTTTGTCAAGCTCCTTCTGTATCTTTAGCCTATCTTCTGGAGTGTTGGCTATTCCTGCCAGCTTGGTGTCATCTGCAAATTTGATGAGTTCCCCATTTATTCCCTCATCCAAATCATTGATGAAGATGTTGAAGAGTACTGGGCCCAAAACAGAGCCTTGGGGTACTCCACTGCATACTTCCCTCCATGTAGATGCAGTTCCATTGAGGACTACACGTTGAGTGCGGTTGGTCAGCCAGTTACGAATCCATCTTGTGGTGATGCTGTCCAACCCACATTCTTCTACTTTATCTAGTAGTAGGTTATGGTCTACCTTATCAAATGCCTTACTGAAGTCCATGTAAACTATATCGACGGCATTCCTCTGGTCCACTAATTTTGTCACTTTGTCAAAGAATGCTATAAGATTAGTCTGGCATGATCTGTTTTTGACAAACCCATGTTGGCTTTTGGCTATTACTTTGTTTGCTTCTAGGTGTTCGCTAATTCGTTGTTTGATTATCTTTTCCAGAATCTTTCCTGGTATTGAGGTCAGGCTGATAGGACTGTAGTTTCCTAGATCTGTTTTTTTTTCCTTTTTTGAAGATGGGAACCACATCAGCTCTTTTCCAGTCCTCTGGTAGTTCCCCGGTGCTCCAGGATCTCTGAAGGATATAGTTCAGTGGTTCTGAGATCTCGTCTGCCAGTTCCTTCAGAACCCTGGGGTGTAATCCATCCGGTCCTGGTGATTTGAACTCGTCTAGGGTAGACAGGTGCTCACTTACCATTTTCTTCCCTATTTCAACTTGTGTTCTTAATCTGATTTTTGTAGTGCTGTTTTTGATAGGTTGGACTGTTTTATCCTTTTGTGTAAAGACAGGTGCAAAACATGAGTTAAATAGTTCTGCTTTCTCCCTGTTGCTTGTCACCTTCTTGCCACGTTCTCCCAGCAATGGACAAATTGTTTCCTTAACTCTTTTCTTGTTTTTAACATGTTGGAAGAAGCTTTTTTTGGGGGGTTATTTTTTACTTTTGTGGCAAGCCTTTCTGCATTGTGGGCCTTAGTTTTCCTCACTTCATCTTTACATGCTCGGGCTATTTGCTGATATTCTGCCTTAGTTATGTCCCCCCCTTTCTACTTTTTGTACTTATCTTTTTTGTCTTTTAATTTGTCAGAGAGTTCTTTATGCAGCCATGCTGGTTTCTTTTGGGAACTGTTATTTTTCTTCTTCATTGGTATTGTGCTAGACTGGGCTTTTGTAATCTCATTTTTCAAAATTTCCCAAGCTTCTTGACTTGTTTTCCCCTTGAGGATTCTCATCCATGGAATTTTTCCCAAGCTCTCTCTAAGTTTATTGAAATTAGCTCTCTTAAAGTCCAAGACTCTAGTTTCACTTTGTTCTACTACTTGTGTTTGCATAATGTTGAATTCCAGTATTGCATGATCACTTGCCCCCAGGGTTCCGGTGGCTTCAAAACCTTCTATCATTTCCTCTCTGTTAGTGAGAATTAAGTCCAATATGGCTGATCCCCTTGTTCCCTTATCTACTTTTTGCAAAACAAAGTTGTCTGCTAGATTTGTTAGGAACCTGTTGGATCTTCCACTTGGTGCAGAGTTTGTTTCCCAGTTGATGTCAGGGTAGTTAAAATCCCCCATTACTATTGTGGTGTGCTTCCTACATACCCTCGTTAGCTGATAAGTAGCTGACATCTACTTCCTCTGCTTGGTTGGGTGGCCTGTAGTATAGACCTATGGCAATATCATTCCCCCCTCCCCCAACCTTTAATATTGACCCAAATGCATTTAAGATAGTTCTCATCATTGTTGTGTTCTATTTCTGTAGAGAGGTAATTATTTCTTATATATAGTGCAACTCCACCTCCTCTTTTATTTGGTCTATTTCTTTTAAATAATTTAAATCCTTCTAGCTGTATGTTCCATTTGTCGGTTTCATCCCACCAAGTTTCTGTAATGGCAACAATATCATATCTGCCCACTTTTGCTTGAATTTCTAATTCGCCCTGTTTATTCCTCATACTCTGTGCATTGGTGTATAGACATTTGAGTCCATTTTGATTGACCCTGTGTTTACTGTCTAAATAACCTGTGTTATGCCTCACTGCCCCTATTTTCTTGCCACTTGTATGATTCGTGCACATGGTATGGCAATCAGAGTTCTTTGGCATTCGTTATACATGGAGATACTGTACTTCTCATTCTTGTAGGACCTTGTTCTTTTATTTGTGATAGTCGTTCCTTTCCTAATTTCCAACCTCACTGATAGCCTTCCGGGGCTTTGGTGGGGTGTTCACAGAAGAAGAATCCACTTTTTGATGTGTATTGTCCATTTATTCTTCTTGTTGTTTCCTGCCTACTTTTACAAGACCTTCATGGTGGAGATCAGAGATCCTGAGGGAAGGAAGCATCCATCAAGTTCGTCTACGGAAATGTTTTTCAGGAGGATCTCTCGGGAGGATCCAAATATGGACACGACCAGAGGTAATCTAAAATTCTCCCATTCCCCAGAGAGATCTCAGCTATTTCATCTTCTCTATGCTTTCTCTTCTATAGAACTCCCATGTTATGAATTATGCAGTGTAAATTCTGTCTCCCTCGTAGGGAAGAATAGAAGGAAGCTGACCCTTCCTGATGGTGGAACTGAAAGAACGGTTGAAACTCCACTTCAAGTAAGAGGAAATTAATTTCTTAGATTTTTTTTAAAAAAAAGTTTTATTTTTATTTCTCAGATTCACAAATATACATTCTCATAAGTACTGTTAATATTTATGTGTTATCTTTTAACATTGATCACAATTCATTTAAAAGTTTAAAAATACAATATTTTCTGGTCTGTTTCCTTTCCACCCCATCTATCCATCTTATTTTACAACAACCCTACTTCTTCTTCCATCTCCTTTTCCTCCCAACCTCTCTTCTTCTCTACCTCCTTCCTTCCTCCTCTCCTTTCTCTTTTCTTCTTCCCTTCCCTCTCCCACTCCTCCTCTCTTATTCCCCTTCCAATCGTCTCTCCTACTCTCACTACCCCTCCCTTACTTCCGTTCCTTTTCCCTTTCTTCTTTCCCTCTCCTTCCTCCACAATTGGTGGAGACAGCAGTCACGTAGGGTTAGCTCCGTCCAGTAACCAATAGGGCTGAGATTAAAAGCCATCCTCCTTGCTGCTCTTCCCCAGCTTTAGACTCAGCCAGTTCTGGGCTGGACGTGTAGGTGACTTCTCTCTCTTCAAAGTTTTTTTTTTCTGATTGGACTTTCTAAATTAACTCTAAAATTACCCTCTGCCATCCTTAACACCTTCCAAGCAGAGGGGCTTTTGATTCCCCTCAAAGTGAGGATGATTCCTTAGAGGATCCAGGCCCTTCTCCGGTGGCAGATCAGGCTTCCTCTTCCCCAGGGTTTTTAGGGTTTGAACCAACCCCTGCTATTACCCCTGAGGTAGCTGCCATTATCTCTTCAGCAATTGAAAAGGGTATAGCTGCGGGCCTCAAACGTAAGAGATCCTCTGGCCACAGTTCTAAATCTAAATCAGAGGGGTCTAAATCCAAGAGTAAAAAGAAACACTCTTCTGGTAAGGATACTGCTGATCCTTCGGCTTTTCGATCTTCCAGAGCAAAAGATGAGGATGAGCAACCTCCCAGAGATTCTGACCTCTCTGAGGACGAGGATCTGGGGCCCAATCAGCCTTTATGGGGTTGTTCAAACCTGCGCTTTTCCGATCCTTGCTGTTTAAGGCAAAGAAGATTGCTGGCTTTAAGCCTACCCCGGATCCTAAGCCTGCGGCCTCAGAAACTGGGGATTCTGAGGATCTTCTTTTGCTGGAACCCACCGTTGAGAAGGTGGTGGTTCCTTTGCCTAGAATTTTTATGAACGTGGTGCAGAGGCAATGGGCCTCTCCTGGCACCGGTCCTCTTCCTAATTCTCTTGATAAGTGCTTGTATAATGTAGGACCTGCCTTAGTTAAGGCTCTCGACCTTTTGGCCATTGACCTGCCTGTGGTAGCTCTGGCTTCTAATGCAGCTGCCAGTGCTCCTGAGGATTCGCCTAAGCCCGAGGAGAAGCGTTTAGAACAAACACTTGTCAAAGGTCACCAGACCTCTGCCTGGGCTATTTGGGCTTCCACTTTTTCCTCATTTTTAGCAGATCTGCTCTTCTTTGGCTAAAGCAACTTCAGAGCAGATTCCAAATAAAGACACTAGGGCCTACAGGGATTTAAGCAAACTAAAAGCAGCTCTTGAGTTTTCTGCTGATGCTGCGCTTAACGCAGCTCACTTTGCCTCAAAAGCCTTTGCTTCTACGGTCACCTCTAGGTGGTTACTATGGCTAAAAAATTGGCAAGCCGATGCCAGACATAAATGGCATCTGGCTTCGTCTCCCTTTTCGGAGGTAATCTGTTTGGGGCCCCTTTGGAACCCTTATTAGTGGAATCAAAGGACAAGCATAAGGTCCTTCTATCGACCTTCCACAAGGCGGACAATATAAATTCTTCTACCTTCTATAGACACCAGCCCTTTCGATGGCAGGACGGGAGTTTCTCCAACTCCCGTCCGTAGCGTCAGTCACTCTTTAGGCAGGGATCCAACGAACAACAGGTCGAATAGGACCTTCCAACAATATCCTCCTAGGAAATCCTTTAGAGGGGGCTTCAATCGATCCTACAGACGTCAGAAGTGACTTTCTGGAGGATCTCCCGATAGGGGGCTGACTGACTGTGTTTGCGGACCAATGGGAGGACATAATAACAGATGCTTGGGTCTTGCAGACCATCAGATGGGGTCTGACCCTGGAATTTTTCTCCATTCCCCCAAGGCATTTCGTCCCTTGCCCAGTGTCTTGGGGCAGTCTCAAGAGATAGTTGGTGGAACTGGCCATTTGCCATCTTCTTCAGATCAGGGCCATCCAAGCTGTTCCCAAGGGCCAGGAATGTCAGGGGTTTTACTCAAAGTCTTTACGTTCACAGGGCTTTACGTATTTATATCAAACGTTCATCTACGTTCAGGCCTTCTGAAGTCTTGCTAGTCTCTTTTCAGCCAGCTTCCCTGGGTTCTAAAGTCTCCTCTTCCACCATGGCTCCTATTTCCTTTATCCGTCATTACAAGATAGACCGGTTTGCTTCGGCTGAAGCGGCCTTTGGAAGGAGGGTTTTACAGCAAGTCCATTCCTTGGACTCCACTTCCACAGGGACCGGATCCCTCCCTTAAATAGGGACTAGCTTTGGTATGTCCCTACGTGACTGCTTCCTCCACCAATTGTGGAGAATGGGCGTTGGTACTTATCTGATACGCTCATTCTCACCGCAGGTGGAGACAGCAGTCACCCCCACCCTCTTCCGGTCTGGTTTCATCCTTGATGGGTTTAGGTCTTCCCTTTTTTTTCTGTTGTTTGGTTTTCCTTTTTTTTACTTCTCCATATCACCTACACGTCAGTCTACAGTTGTCTTCGCCTAAAGCTGGGGAAGAGCAGCAAGAAGGATGGTTTTTAATCTGTAGACTTGGTTACTGGATGGAGCTAACCCTACGTGACTGCTGTCTCCACCTGCAGTGAGAATAAGTATATCAGGTAAGTATCAACGCCCATTCTCCTCTCCTCTTCCTCTTTCTAATCTCTTCCTCTAATCTTTCAGATGGCATGTGCCATCTATAAAACATTTTATACAAATTTTCTTTATATGCTGTTGCCATTGTTGGTTTACACTTCCTTTCCCATAGTTGTTGCCATTTTTCTAATTCTATCGTGTAACCAAAGTTTTTTGCCCATGCTATCATTGTTTCTTTTACTACTTCTTCCTCTAATTTAATTCTAAGTAAATAACTATATAGTTTCTTAATCATTTTTTCATGTGTTCCCATAAGTATCTTATCCAATTCTGAGCTTCCCAAGTTAAAACCATTTTCATATCTTGATTGTATTTGTGTAAACAGCCTATATCAATCCCTTGTTCTTCTAGTTCTTTTTTTTCTGTTTTAGTTCTCTACTTTCTGATAAAATATCTTTGTATCTAATAATGTTTGTCATATTCCTAATATTCGGATGTGTCAAACCTCCCGTTGTTGAAAGCCATCTTGGTATTTCCAAGTAGTGTTTTCCTTTCACTTTTTCCCATACTGTTGTTGTAATGTTATTTTTCATTCAGAACTCAGACAGCCCACGGATAAAAACTGTTCGTCAGCCTGTTTGTGCGGCTGACTACCCGATGGTAGGAGAGGAAAGAAGGGCTGACCAGGGTGTGAGTCCTCCCTGAGGATTTTCTTCGCTCTCCTAAGGCAGGGAGCCCTAGCAATGTCGCCTACCCCATGATATTTTGTGCTGTGCTCCCCACCCTCTGTAAAGTCTTTCTATCCGCGGCTGTCAAGCCAGCATAGCACACCGTAGTGCAATGAGTGAGGACGCTTTCTATTGTGGACCGGTAGAAAAAGGTCATCAGTTGTGGTTCCACTTTATTTTTTTGCAAGACCTTAAGGAGTCAGGCTTCCCATCATGCACTTGGTTTGAGAGGGCAGGCTGATTGGCAAATGAATGGAGTAGGCTCCAAAATAATATACTTGGGGTGTGTTTCTCTGTCCAGCCACTAGATGGAGCAAGAGAGCAACAACAGTATAAACGTATATGTTGTGGCATAACACTACCCAAAATATTTCTTCAATCCAAACCTTTTCTCTCTCTCAATTTTCTCACATAAACCCTGGAATGCTACCTAGCAGAGCCATTTACCATAGTGCATAGCATTGCTTTGGGAATTTATAAGCGATAGGACCTGTTTTTTTAACAATTCCTCCTGGACCTTCTGTGTACTCTCTTTCCCCATCAGGAGGGCCTTGTCTCCTTCGAGGAGGTGGCTGTGTATTTCTCCGAGGAGGAATGGTCTCAGCTGGATCCTGGCCAAAAAGCTCTGCATTGGGAAGTCATGATGGAAAATTACAGGAACGTGGCCTCTCTTGGTAAGGGTGTTTCCTACTCTGCAGTCAGAGTCTTCAGGAAGACTTTTTGTAGTTGGATACCTCTGGCTGTTCCTCATTTAAAAAATCTCAAATTGATGTCATCTCTGGGGAGGAAGCAGGTAGAAATACATTGTTATCCTGCTACTAGGAAGGAAGTAGATCTGTGGTATTCTCTTTAGATGCATCCTGTCCTGTGAAGCCGTGATGGCGCAGTGGTTAGAATGCAGTACTGCAGGCTACTTCTGCTGCCTGCCAGCTGCCTGCAATTTGGCAGTAAGAATCCCACCAGACTAAAGGTTGACTCAGCCTTCCATCCTTCTGAGGTCAGTAAAATGAGGACTCAGATTTTGGGGGGCAATATGCTGACTGAAAACCGCTTAGAGAGGGCTGCAAAGCGATATATAAGTCTAAGTGCTATTGCTATGAGGCCTTGTCGTTCATTTAAGTGGGTTACCTACTTCTGTTTTATTTCTATCCTGCAACTTAGAATTAGGGGCGAAATGGTGACGGTTTCCCATTGCAAACATGCAGCTTAAGCTTAATAGAAGAACACTAGTATTTTCCTCCCCTTCAATCATGTGATTTTTGGCAAATAAAAAACAAAATGCAAGTGAAACATGGTTTGTGTAAGAAGAAAAAGAGTAGGTTGAAAATGAATTTCAAAGGGGGATTTAGTTCTTGTAGGTCTCTGTTGGAATAGGCGCACAGGTGGCATTCAGCAGGTTCCGCCCATTTCTGGAGAACTAGTAGCGGAAGTTTTGAGTAGTTCAGAGAAGCGGTAAATAGCACCTCTGACTGGCCCAGCCCCCATCTATTCTCTGCCCCCCGAGTCCCAGCTGATCGGGAAGGAATGGGGAGTTTGCGGTAACCTTCCCCTGGAGTGGGATGGGAATGGAGATTTTACAGCATCCTTTCCCTGCCACACCCACCAGGCCATGCCCACCAAACCACGCCCACAGAACTGGTAGTAAAAAAAATTGAATCCCACCCCTGAATTGGTACCTTTCCAATAAATGTTAGGTTTTCTCGCAATACAACTTTGGATGTTTCCTCTGATTTTTCATTAAGTCAAAGCTGACCCTTGTTGGGATTTGAATATCTATGGATAATTATAAAGAAAAAGAATGTCTGCTTTTCTTAAATCTTTTAGGCTTTATTTATGTGGGAATTATCATTTATATCATTGTAAGCAATCAAACATGCTATGTCTTAAAGTCTGAAAAGTTTCAGAAGGCAATAATGATGACTTCCGACTGATTGGACTTTTCCTTTAACCTTCTTTATTTCCCTTTCCCCTTGAAGGTGATAATGAGAAGGACCATGAAGAGTCAAGGGAATCATTCCAAGGGTTCAAGCATGGAGACGTAATGGAGAAGCCTGCAATTCAAACAGAATTCCACAGGCAGGAGAGAAACCCCTCAAGTAATTTGAATAAGGAAAGCTCATCTTCCATTGAGGCTCACATGCAGGAGCTTCTTGAGGAAGGGGGAAAAATACAGAAGAAATATATGGGGAAAGGTGTAAAACTATCCAAAGACACATTAGAGGTAAATGAACACTATCTATCCACATCCAAAGGCCGAGATTATATACCCAAAGACAATGGAAAAAATTACAATTGGAATATCCCATTTTCTCAGGAAAATGGGTCTCTTACATCACTAAAAAGTCTTCCCATCGGGGAGACTCTGGAGGATGAAAAGAGCTTCTGTGAAAGGAAGACTTTGACTGCTCAGGAAGGAAACCACAAGGAGAAGCCATATAAGTGCATGGACTGTGGTTCGGGATTCCATAAGATTGTGGAGTGTGGAAAGGGCTTCAGTACAAGCAGCACCCTTACTGTCCATAAGAGGATCCACACAGAGGAAAGGCCATTTAAATGCATGGAGTGTGGAAAGAGTTTCAGCCACCCCAGTGGCCTCATTTGCATGGAGTGTGGAAAGGGATTCAGTGTAAGCAGTGCCCTTACCGTCCATAAAAGGATCCACACAGGGGAGAAGCCATTTAAATGCCTGGAGTGTGGAAAGTCTTTTGGTCAGAGCCACAGTCTTACTTCCCATCAAAGGATCCACACAGGGGAGAAGCCATTCAAATGTATGGAGTGTGGAAAGGGCTTCATTACAAGCAGTGCCCTTACCGTCCATAAGAGGATCCACACAGGGGAGAAGCCATTTAAATGCCTGGAGTGTGGAAAGTCTTTTTGTCAGAACCATCATCTTACTTCCCATCAAAGGATCCACACAGTGGAAAGGCCATTTAAATGCCTGGAGTGTGGAAAGTGTTTTGATCAGAGCCATCGTCTTACTTCCCATCAAAGGATCCACACAGGGGGGAAGGCCTTCAAATGCATGGAGTGTGGAAAGGGCTTCAGTACAAGCAGTGACCTTACCGTCCATAAGAGGATCCACACAGGGGAGAAGCCATTTAAATGCCTGGAGTGTGGAAAGTGTTTTTGTCAGAGCCATCATCTTACTTCCCATCAAAGGACCCACACAGGAGAAAGGCCATTTAAATGCCTGGAGTGTGGAAAGTCTTTTTGTCAGAGCCATCATCTTACTTCCCATCAAAGGATCCACACAGGGGAGAAGGCATTCAAATGCATGGAGTGTGGAAAGGGCTTCAGTACAAGCAGTGCCCTTACCGTCCATAAGAGGATCCACACAGGGGATAGGCCATTTAAATGCCTGGTGTGTGGAAAGGGCTTCAGTACAAGCAGTGCCTTTAATGTCCATAAAATGATCCACAAAGGGGAAAAGCCATTTAAATGCATGGAGTGTGGAAAGAGCTTCAGAAGAAGCAATTTGCTTAAATGCCATCAAAGGATCCACACAGGGGAGAAGCCTTTCACATGCAAGGAGTGTGGAAAGAGCTTCAGGATAAAGTATTTTCTTATAACCCATCAAAAGTTCCACACAGCAGAGAAACCATACAAATGCATGGAGTGTGGAAAGAGCTTCAGCTACTCCAGTGGCCTCATTTTCCATAAACGGAGCCACACAGGGGAGAAACCATATAAATGCAATGATTGTGGAAAGAGCTTCAGAATAAGCAGTGCCCTTACAGTCCATAAAAGGATCCACACAGGGGAGAAGCCATTCAAATGCATGGAGTGTGGAAAGGGCTTCACAATAAGCAGTGCCCTTACCATCCATAAAAGGATCCACACAGGGAAGAAGCCATTTAAATGCATGGAGTGTGGAAAGTCTTTTTGTCAGATCCATCATCTTACTTCCCATCAAAGGATCCACACAGAGGAGAAAGCATTCAAATGCATGGAGTGCGGAAAGTCTTTTAGTCAGAGCCACAGTCTTACTTCCCATCAAAGGATCCACACAGAGGAGAAACCATTCAAATGCATAGAGTGTGGAAAGGGCTTCAGTACAAGCAGTACCCTTACTGTCCATAAGAGGATCCACACAGGGGAGAAGCCATTTAAATGCATGGAGTGTGGAAAGGGCTTCAGTACAAGCAGTGCCCTTACTATCCATAACAGGATCCATACAGGGGAAAGGCCATACAAATGCATGGA
Source organism: Natrix helvetica (assembly GCF_964273705.1). Classification (NCBI taxonomy): domain Eukaryota; kingdom Metazoa; phylum Chordata; class Lepidosauria; order Squamata; family Natricidae; genus Natrix; species Natrix helvetica. Next base: position 339,437,725 of record NC_138548.1, read on the forward strand.
GTGTAGAAAGGGCTTCAGTACAAGCAGTGCTCTTACTGTCCATAAGATGATCCACACACGAGGAGAGGAGTGGCTTGATGTTGCTGTGAAACAACGGACTTTTCCGGACTCAAGGGATCGCCGTTGAATTCAGTTTGCTGGATGGTCCAATCGGACCTAAACCATCCCGTAGAGACGGTGATAGGTTGGGGTATATCCTGCTGATCCCAGAGACACCCGCAAAGTCTCTGGTGTTCCGGGAATAAGCCCCTTTTGCCAGTGACTTTGAGTCAGACATTAGGCTGCTGAAACTGCAGACAGCTCCAAAATGCAAGGACAGGAGAGAAGCATGTCGTTTGGTGACATTTTTAAATTCTTTTTTTTTTAAGTTTTGTTTTATTTTAGAACAAACAAAAACATACATAAAAATATCATCAGTTACCTATCTATATAGCATGTTGTTTGGTCACAAACGTTTATGCGTCACCGCTTTCGGTTGTATATAAAATCAATAGTTATCAACCCAAAATACGTTAGCACGTTGATTATCATTGTAAATCATATATTCATATAATGCCCTGTTATAATTTCTTCCTTTTAAACATGTATTCTAAAGTTTAAATTCATATGTATGCTAACTATCTGTTGCATTATTATAAATCTATAAAATGATAACATATCTTTATAGTATCATTTATCTTATTCTGATATTTCTTACAGTATATAAAAAAAAAGAATCACCAACATTTTATATTTGTGTATCATTACTTTCAATTATATGTAAAATCATAAAATATCTATCAAAGGTATATAAATACATCTTTATCATTGTGTCTCATATATTCAACTACAATTATTATTTCTTAATTTTAAACAAGATGTTCTAAATATTCAATTCATATATATATACCAATATTCCATTACTTTGTTATAAATCTATAAAATCTATATATTCAATTCATATGTATATACCAATATTCCATTACATTGTCATCCGTACCTGACAAGATTTTATCTAACTCAGTTATTTTATCATAAAGACCTTCCATTTTACAGTCTTTATCATATCTAGATTGTATTTGCACACATGAAAACCAATTCATTTCATTTCCTTCCTGTTTCAGCTCTTGCATAGATTAAAGTTTACCCTCTGCATTCAAAATTTCACCATATCTAACCGTTTGTTCTATTTTGTATATTATTTGATAAGAAAAAGCTTCAATAGTTGATAGCCAGACTGGAATTTTTAAGTAAAATTGCTTTTTAATCTTCTCCCAATTAAATAACAAAGCCTCCCTTAAGTAATGTCTTCTAAAATAACCCTGTGTTTTAGTATCTTTATAACATAAAAAAGCATGCCATCCCAACAATAGGTCATGTGCTTCTAAAGTCAGTAGTCTGGAATTCCTTAGTTTTATCCACTCCTTAACCCACATCAAGCTAGTTGCCTGGTGATATAGTTCCCAATTGGGTAGGCCCATGCCTCCTCTTGTTCTAGCATCTTGTAACGACTTTAATTTTATTCTTGCTTTCCCCCCCTGCCAAATGAACTTCAATACTATTTTATTTAATTCATCAAAATAATTTTTCCCTAGTCTAATTGCAATTGTCTGGAACAGATATAAAATTCTCGGTAAAATGTTCATTTTCATTGTAGAAATTTTCCCTATCATTGATAATTGTAAATTTTCCCATTTCATTAGATTAGACGCAATCTATTGCTTAAGTTTATAATAATTGTTCTCTTTAAGAGTGCTACATCTTGCAGTTAAGCATATCCCTAAGTATTTAACTTTGTTTGTAACTTGGATCTCCAATGCTTCTGCCAATTCATCCTTTTGTCTCGATGTTATATTCTTTGTCAAAATTTTCATTTTGTCTTTATTTATTTTCAAACCGGGTACATTCCCATATTCCTCTACTCTCTCAATCAATTTGGATGCCATTTCAAATGGATCCTCAAGAATAAAAACCAAGTCACCTCCAAATGCTTGTAGTTTATATTCTTTTTTAATTTTCATTCCTTTTAATTCTTTTTCTTCTCTGATCTTTCTATTTAATATTTCTAGTGTTAAAACAAAAAGTAAAGGTGATAGTGGGCAGCCTTGTCTTGTACCTTTCTTTATTTCAATGGAATCCATCAATTCTCCACTTTGCTGTTTGTTTATGGTATATGGTTTGAATGGCTTGTGTAAATTTCTTGCCAAAATTCATCTATTCCAATTGTAAGAACATAAATTGCCAATTCACATTGTCAAATGCTTTCTGGGCATCTAAAAAGATCAAAGCCATTTGTTTTTCTAGGTGTGCCTCATAATATTCCAATGTATTCAAAATTATCCTCATATTATCTTTGATTTGTCTTTTTGGTAGAAACCCATTTTGATCGGGATGAATAAACCCATTTAAATATTTTTAAGTCTTTCTGCTAGTATCAAAGCAAATAACTTATAGTCTGACTTCAGCAAGGAGATGGGTCTATAATTCTTAATTTGTAATAAATCAACCTCCTCTGGGTAGGAGCATAATATATGCCTCTGACCATGATTTGGGTATCCTACTCTCTGACATCACCTCATTCATAATTTCCAGTAGTTGAATGGACAACAAATCTCGAAAAGTCTTATAGAATTCTGCAGGCAGCCCATCTGGGCCTGGAGCCTTGCCATTATTTTGTTTTTTAAGTGCTTCAGTTAATTTCATCATTGTTATTTTACTTTCTAATATTGTTTCCATTTCTTTGGGTATTTGGGGAAGATTGGTTTCTTGTAGATATTGTTTAACTCCTCCCTCATCTAAATTCTCTTGTTCGTACAGCTTACAATAGTAATCTTGTATAACTTTCTTCTTCTCTACAATTCTGTAGCAAATCTGCCCTTGATTATTTTTTAATCGCAATATTTTTTTTGATTCTCTTTTTTCAATTTGTATGCCAACCATCTGCCTGGTTTATTAGCATTTTCAAAATAGTTCTGTCTAGCACCTCTAATTTTTTGTACTAATTCCCCCTTTTCCAATAGATCCATTTTGTGCTTATTTATATCCATTTTTATTTTAATATCCTTTTTTTGTGGAGACTTATGTAACTCTTTTTCAAGGGTCTTGTAATCATTCTCTAAACCTTTAAGAAGTTGTCTTTTCTTTATGTTTCTCTTTCTTGCATAGTCTATTATCAAACCTCTAGTATAAGCCTTCATTGTATCCCAGAGGTTCTGTATCAATGTATCTTCCTTTCTATTTTCTTTAAAGAAAAAAAGCCAATTCTTTTTCCATTTTCTGTACAAAATCCTTCTCTTTTAAAATCTTATTATTTAATGTCCATCTAGATCTCTTTCCTTGCCCTTTCCATTTAATTGTAATTGGATTGTGATCTGTCCAAGTACTTGTTTCAATTTCAAGTTCCTGCATATTACAACTCAGTTCCATTGTAGCCCACATCATGTCAGTTCTGGAGTATGATAAGTGTCTATTTGAATAGAATGTGTATTGTTTTTTGGTAGAATTTCTTTCTCTCCAAACATCTTTAAGATTTATTTCATCTGTCATTTTAAAAAAGGCTTTAGGTAGCAGTTTTCTATTTATCTTTATAGTTTTTCCTGTTTTATAGTCCAGATTTTGATCTACAATTCCATTAAAGTCTCCCATCATGCAACTATCAGTATAGTCCAATTCAATTATTTTCCTATGTAGTTTTCTGTAGAATTCATCTTCTTTGTTGTTCGGGGCATATGTAATTAAAAGTATTTTCTTCAAGTTGTCCATAATTTCCACCATCAAGATTCTTCCCTCGTCATCTGTATAAATTTGTTTTGCTGGAATTGTACCTTTTTTTATTGTCCAAATTTTATTGATTTTAGAAGTTTTACAGGGAAAAAGGGTTAAAAGGTTATAGAACATTTTGATAGCTACCTCGTGCGGGGGGGAGAAGCCCCCCCAGGTCTCACAACTTTTACAAAAAAATAGAAAATTATCAACATTTACATAGGTATTAGCAGTTTTGAGTTTAACACAAAATCATCAGTATGTTTCAATCATTTTGTTTTTTATCACTTCCATAAAGGTACATTGTAACAACATTTGCAATAATGTTTCAAATCACTTTTGTGATCTGAGTCTTCTAGTTGTCGCATCCTCCCCCTGTCCACTGGCAGAGCCTCAGCCCCTCCCTCCTTTGATTCTTGTGTAACATCCCCCATTTTACCTAAGAGAGCACTGTGTTTTTAGTGAAAGCCTATGTTTCCACAACTGTGTTTATTCTAATTCTACTGCCCTCCCAGAAAATCAACATGCCTTCTGGTAATAGCCACCTAAACCAGACCCCATTATTGTATTTTTTTTTTTTTTTTTTTGCTAAGAAGGAATATTTCCTTCTCTTATCTCTTACTTTCTTTGGGATCTGTTTAAGAATGGTTATTTCTTTATCCTTATATTTTAATGGTCCTCCCCTTTGAGCTCCTAGAATCTCATCTCTTGTAGTTTTTCTAAGAAATTTAACATGAACTTCCCTTGGAACATTGTGTGTTCTTGCATAGGCTGAATTAATCCTATAGATCAGGTCAATATCTCACCAAAGCTGTTGTTTATCTCTATTAATATATTCTGCTAATATTGTGGTCATAATCTCATTAAGATCTTCATTCTCAACTTCTGGCAAGTTTTGGAACCTAAGGAAAAAAGACATCCTTTCAAATTCCATTTTTATCACATGATTCTCAAATTCTACATTCCCCCTTTGGATTGTCTTCAGCTCGTCTCTCATCCCAACCGCACCCTCCTCCAGTACACCTGTCCTCTGTTCATTCCGTATGGTTTGTTGTTTCGTCTCTCTGAGCTGTTCATTTAAGTCCTCCAGTTGTTTTTTCATTTCGTCCTGTCCCTTTAAGATGGATTGAAGCATCTGATGAATGGACAAATCCTTTGCACTCTCTTCAGAGGCTTTAGGTTGTAAAAAAGATCCCAGTTGTGACTGGTGAGCAATAGGGCTGGACATAGAAGATGTCGGGGCTGATGAGGCCTTACCAGGCGGTAACTTCTTTGTACCCATCATGAAGCTCAGAGATAGTTATTGTTCTATACCAGTAGTTCCCAAACTTTTTCAGTCCACCGCCCCCTTGTGCTACAAAATGATCCTCAGTGCCCCCCACCCAGGGGTGGAATTCAAATTTTTTTACGACCGGTTCTGTGGGCGTGGCTTGATGGGTGTGGCTGGGGGAGTCATGTGACTGGGTGGTTTGCATGAAGGAATAAAGATAGTAACAATAACATTCAAAACTGTAACAATTAATTGCACATTTATTCAAAATCCAATTTAAAAACCTTTGTAGTTAGTTAATTCAACAAAATTGTTGAACATGATCCAGTGATACCAGGTTTTCAAAGTCTGATAGTCATTTATCAAGAACCTTACTAACTAGTAACTTAGTAAACTTAGCAAAATTTAGTAACTACTTCACTGTTCAGTAAATTCTTAATGTGATGGATGGGCTTGATGAAGTGATACCAGTTTCCCAATGTCTGGTTTTAAGTCACTTAGCAGGAGTCTTAAATCACCACATTCAGTAATCTGGAGTCATTTTCTTTGCTTGGAGAGAAGTTGCATGACCACACTGAAGCCAAATTCCACCAAATATGATGTTGGAAATGCAACAAGGAGCTTCTTAACCACTGTCCATAGTACAGGATAGCGATCAGAAATTTCTTTCTGTAACTAAAACTCTTGGTACAATTTCTTGAACTTTGGCTTCAGCTCAATGTCACCAACATTTGCTTGAATTATTTGATGAGATTATTGCATGGTACCTAGGGATTCCCAATATGGAAATTGAGAATGGGAACATTTTAACAGATCTATATGTTCTTGGGTTATAATTTTCACTAAAGAACCATGGGGATGGAAAGGGAAATATAGACAATGGAGTCCAATCCCCCTCCTCAACAGTTTGGAAGAATAACTCTAGCAAAATGTAGCCTTTTACATCTTTGGGTGCGGGCTTGCCTTCCCATACATGATGGGCTACTCATAATGAAGACAACAAACAAGCATTTCCTCGAGGTGAGAGTGAGTCCAGAGCGTGTTCTGACCCCCTCTTTTATTAAGAGCGTATAAGGAAACAAAAGCATTCTGATATATCATTGGTTACATACAGCATTTAGCCTAATATGGTTATATTTAGCTCTACCTGCTTAAGCGATGTTTTCAAATATGAGTATCTTAACGGCTTAAATCATGTGTTTCCTAGCTGCCTCAGCCTGGAAAGTCCCTGTTAAGATCTATGCATTGCTATTGCCTTTGCAAGCACAGCTTTCTAAATTGGGTCCTCCCAGTGGGCATCCAGCTCAACCCGCATTCAATACTCAATTTATTTCAGTCCCAATTCCATATATGTGTTCCAATCAGGAAAACTGATCTGCACATATACCATGGCGACCTCGTTCCCACATTTGGGGAATCATTTATTATTATTATTATTATTATTATTATTATTATTATTATTATTATTATTATTATTATTATTATTAATAATAATAATAATAATTTATTTATTTTTCCCAATACAACTCATGCAAAGGGTCATCCACAACTACATTACATTTTCCACATATCTGTGATTCTTTATAACTTCTTTAAACTAAACATTTTTAGTACAAATCAACGCATTGACATATATATCACTAATGCAGTTTCCTATCTCTTCCATTGACATAATTAACACCTTATGTATTGAATACAAGTATATCAAGCATAGGTTAAACATGAATTGAATAACATCTAATTCAAATGTATAAGCTGTGAATTTATTATATAATCACAGGCAAACATTGCACCTATGCCTAAGTCCTCTAGCCACGCACATTATAAGACAGATAAAACTATCTTAGCTGGCTGTTGTAAATATTACTCTGCTAATTCAACAAGAAATGCTATTGCATGAATTCTTAATGCAGAACACAACTAAAAGTGATTTTAGCAATTTTCTTTCCAAGTTAATTCAAAATGTACATCCAAATGTTCCTCTTATTTTTTCCCCAAGCACTAGGGAGGATTATATTCAAAACCAGACACTTTTGCTGTGTGTGCGTGTGTGTGTGTGTTTGCTTGCTTCTGGTCTCCAGAGTCAGAAGGGCTGGTTGGGACCCCCAGAGGTCATCTAGTCCCATCCCAGACAGCGCCTCCCCGCCCCACATTCCCCAGCCCCACCTCCTCTGGGAAGGCTCCGGTGGGGGGGGGGAATGCAGAGCCCCTGCAGAGAGCCCCTGCTGCTCTCCCTCACCCTTCACTCTTACTCCCTCCCTCTTTTCGCAGGCCGAGTGGCCGCAGCGTTACTGGGATGGTGATCATGGATGTACTGTTGCCCCGGGGAGGGGAGGTCTGGCCGCCAGCAAAGGGCTTCCGCCGAGGCAGCCCATGCAGGCAAAATAGCGAGCGAGCGAAGGAGGATCAGGCACGGCACCGAGGCCCCTTTGCCTCCCACTTTGTCTTGATGAGGTCACTGCAACTTCCGGGGGCTGACGGACAGAGGTAGCCAGAGCGGCCCGGGCAGGCAAGCGGGCGAGCAATGGAGGATCAGGCAGCTTGCTCGCTCGCCTGCCCCCCTGGGCTTCCTCTGGCTACCTCCGTCCGTCTGCGCCCGCAGCTGCAGCGACCACATCAAGACAAAGTGGGAGCGAAGGGAGGTGAAATGGCCTCCCTTTGATCACTCGCTCCCCCCGGCTGTCCGCACTATGCTAGCCCTGCACTCACTGGCTCACCAATTGTCCCGCCCACCTCTAAGAGCCCTATCTATAGAAAGCCAAGCCAAACTTGTTCTGAATAGCTCGCTAGAGGAGGCCACTTCCAGCACTCCTTTGCCACCCCCCCTGGCCTCTTACCACCCCCTTGCCGCCCCCCTGGCCTCTTACCGTCCCCCTAAACCATCTCACCGCCCCCCAGGGGGCGGTAGCGCCCACTTTGGGAACCACTGTTCTATACAAAGAGATGGTGTCTGTGGGAAAGCACAGCCAGTAGGGATCACCAGGCAAGCAAGTCCAAAGGAGAATAAATAGTCTAATGCAAAACTAGAGCAGATAGGTGGATCAAAATATTCCAAATCCAGGGGAAAAACGTATTTGAAGAGGCTCCTGGAGGTCTCTGGGGTGGAAATTAGTTCAAAGCCATAAAGTTTTCCAAGGGAGGAATCTCATTCATAAAGACAAGGAAGAAGGAGGAAGTTGGCCATATTGGCTCAGCCAGTACAGGTGGTCAGGAAACAACAAGATCAAAGTTCCCATGCGTAGTTTAGAGAAGAATCAGTTCAACCATCCTTTCTCTCACAGTTCTGCTCAAAAAAGAAAAAAAAATTTCCCCATTATTTAAGGGAAGTGAAAGTAGATTTTAAACTTTCTCTCCCATACAAGGGAGAGATTTTCCAAGTGCCGCTTTTCCAAGGGGGGGTGGAAATTTCTCCCCCCTCCAATCTTAACTCCTCCAAAGGTTGAAACAGAGTCCCCCCCCAAAAAAACCGCAGAACAGTCAATAGAGTAAAGACAGTAAAAGACCTGGGGAGACCCCTCATCTCACCGCACTTCAGCTGTTTCATTCAGATTGATCATTTCCTTCCAGGCTGCGTTCGGCGAAGCGCACAGTGGCATTCCACGCGCTCCCTACGCTTTCCGGCTCCTGGGGCAAAGCTGGAGACCCTCCCGCGGCCGCCGCCGTTCCAGGGGGTCCTAGCAAGCCGTCCCTACGGCAGGGTGCCCCTCCAAGGTACCCTGTGCTCCCCCTAGACTTCAGGGAAGCCCACCGAAACAGCGAGAAGGCAGACGCCCGTGACTGTCGCCTTCGGCTGCTGGAAGTCGTCTCCTGGAATTGTATCTTTAACATAAAATATCACTCCTCTTTTCTTACAGCTTGCCAATGCTGTAAATATTTTTCCCAATTTTGATTGCACCAATAAATGTTCATGCTGTTTTTAATATGAACTTCTTGTACACAAATTATATCCAATTTTAATTTTTCTAATTTATGAAATATTTTTCTTTAATTGCAGAGTTAAGTCCATTTATATTAATTGAGATCATTTTTTTTCTTCCATATCTATAATTTACAATTAGGATTTATAGCTCTAATTGATCTCAATTCTCGTTGTTCTCTAATATCGACACCACTTGTAGCTCCCTCCTCAATTTGAATCCCACCTACCACACCTTCATGTTTCTTGATCGCAACTGTACATGCCTCTTGCACGTCTACCAATAGATCTTCTCTTCTGGTCTTCTCAGCCTTGTCAGCCTTTCCTCTCAGATGCTCATTGAAGAATGCTTCTGCCTTGAGAGAACGAGCCAGACGTTGCAATGACACAACGTGTGGTCTCGACAGTCCGAGACCGCCGTTGACTCTTTTACCTGCTGCACAGTCCGTAGGGACCTAAACCGTCCCAGAGAGACGGTGACAGGGAGACAAATCCTTGCTGGTCTCAGGGACATCGCAAAGTCCCTGATTGACCCAAGGGAAGTTCTCCAAGCCGGCGGTAAACAGACAGCCCCCAGACTGACAAAGTCGGAGACGGCTCCGGAAAGAAGGTGAAAGTGAGTCCAGCTGGTGAGGGTTTTTTTTCTTTGAGAATAATTGCCCAAATAATTTTTTTTAAGATAAATTAGTCCTTTAAGCAAAAGAATAAAGTGGCGAAATTTATCTTTATTGGACTGCCTTAGAAAGTTTTTTTTTTCCTCTTCTATGTAACAGCATTTTGTGGATTGAAGTGATTGGAATGCTTCCTGTTTCTCCTCTTAATGAATGAATTGATTTTTCCTCCTAATTTGTGCTACCTTTATTTTTTGGCTGATCTAAAACTTCACTTTAATAATCCTTCCTCTTTCTGACTATTAAATTTTATTAAAGATACTTAGAGATCTCCTTAAGCTTGATACGAATAAGAGAAAGTTGAATCTGCCATTCGGAAGCCAGAACTTGGTTTTCTTCTTCTTTTGAAACAAAGTATCCTTTGCTCTATTTCACTGAGTTTGTTGACATTGTAACTAGAGGGTTTACAGCTTGTCTGTAGAGACTGATACTGGCTCAAGGACATGAACTGTTTTTCTTGCAGGTGTCCTTGTGGAATATTTTGGACAAGGGAAGGGAAAGAAAAGAAAAGATAGAACCCTCATTTCTTTTTTCTTCCTGAAAAAATTAAAAGGATCTTATGTTTAAGCAATTTTAAAACAAAAAAAAAATTATACATAAAAGAGATATTGAAGGCAAGAGTGGCAGTGGATTTCAAACTTTTTCTTTTCTTCTGGGAAATATGCATTCATATACAGATGAAGAAACCCTAAGCTACCAGAATTTTTTGGATGGAATTTTAAAGATATTAGAAGGATTTGAGAGGTTTGATAAGAAGCTAGATAGATTATTGTCTGACTCAACAAAAGATGAAGGGACTGGAGCCTCAAAAATTAAAGATGAGAGTGAAGATATAGAAGATAAAGACAAGATAACAGATGAACCTAATAATAGAGCACCTAAGAGTGAAAGTGGAAAGGAAGGAACATGGAAAAGTGAATTTGATTATTATTACATACTTGAAGATCTGGAGCTCTACCCCCTCTGTCAAGATATGGATTTGATGATGGAATTAAGAAGAGAAACAGCTTTAGAAAGACATTGGATAATTAAAGACATGCCAATTTTAATGCTAATTCAATGGCAACAATACTATATGAGAGATCTTTCAAGCAAAAAAGTGCGGAGAGAAGTTTTTAAAAACTTTATAAAGAAGTTTATAAGAGAATTGACACAACAACCGGTTAAAGAGATAAGACAGTTTTGTTCCTGGAAAGACACAGGCTGATGATGAAGGTTGATAACTCAAAACTTAGTAAATTTTTGGTGATTAATAAGTAGGATTTCCTAGACACTTTTAGAATGTTTTCTTTTTAAAAAGTTTTTGTTAATTAATAATTCATTATGATAATAATAATGAAGTAAAAATCTCAATTAGTAAAAATAATTTGGATATAAACTGTTGTGGGATTGAATTGGTTGTGCTCTTGGTCACGTACTCATGTCTGGCAGGATATGTGGATTGTCTGTAAGGAACCTTGATTCTTTGAATGGTGATAATTAACTCCTTATGTGTACTTTTACGTGTAACTAATTATCTTTTGGTGCTTTAGACTTTCTTGTGTATTGAATAAATAGAGTGTGCCGGGCTTTGCCCTGGGCTACTCATCCCAAGGACAATCCTTGTGTCCAGTCTCTTTCATGGGTAGCCGGGAAAATCACCACAAGTGGTGACCCCCAACGTGATTGGAAAGGGAAAATCCAACGGGATTCCCCCCAATGCGTCCGCCTTCCACTCTACTTTCGCCAGGACTTGGACCAGAGCTCTTCATCAGTTTGTCGCGGGTCGACTCTGATTCTACGTAAGTTTGAGTGGTGATCTCTCAACAGTTCGGTTAGAACACGTCAAGGAGATAAGGGAGATAACTAGGCGAAATTATTTTTATTTTCAGCTTAATGGGAAAGCAGGTCAGTTGAAAGAGAAAGAAATAAAACTGATTAAGGAGAGAAACGGCTTGGAGCTGGGAAGAGTTTTCCTGGCAGTTAAAAAAGTTCCATCCTTGCCTTTATTGTGTGTCTAAATGATTTTACCTGTTCATTTCTTTCCTGAAGCATGTGAATCCAGACTCCATTTCTCATCTGTGATATTCCCATAATGTTTATCTGTTTAGTAACTGATGGTTTTATTTTTCAAACTCTGTCTGCAAGCTATCTCCCCCCCCCATGCTCCTTTACCTCTAATCCTCCAACAATGCCTTTTCTGTGGGGGAGGGAACCTTGTTCTCCTGTCTTTCAGCCCTAGAAGATTGTACTCTTCAGGTGAGTATATATATTTTTTTCTTTTAGGGGGAAGGAGGAGAGTGTTGCCTTGTGTGTGCATGTATGAAATGAAGGAAATTCCTACTAAAGGTTTGCCTTCAACCTGAGTAAAAAAGAACCTCTGCACATTTTTCTGACCAACCTACTCTATTAGTCCTAAAGTTAAAACCTGGCTTCCAGAAGACAGTTTTGATTTAGATTTTGTCAACAAATTTGCTGATTTTCTGGCCATGTGTGTGTGTGTGATCATTTCCAGACCTGGAGGGAAATTGAGATCCTTTAATAATAGAAAATGGAGCTCATTGGCTTATGTACAGCTCCCTGAAATAATTGTAATAACTGCCTTGCATGAAGAAAGAATGAAATGGGATTTTTGTATGTGAAATTAATGATTGCAGTGCAAATGTGAGTATGTTGATGGTAAAAGTTGGTATGAATGTAGTTTGATTCCTTTTCATATAAAGAAACAGTAAGTTACAAAGTTGTTTAATGGTATGTGTGTGTATGCATGTGTGTTATCATTTCCAAACCTGAAGGGAGGGTGAGATCCTCTAATAAAAGACAATGAAGCTTGGTGGCTTGTGAAAAAAAAAAAAAGCTTCTTGACATACCTATGATTGTTTGGCATGAGCAAGCATGAATGTCTGCTTGCAGTATGAATGTGAGTATGTGTCCCCCATGCCCCAGGGAGTGATAAGTGAATGGATCCAGAGATCCACGTGATTGCCTGTGTGAATTCCCCCCCCCCCCAATCTTCCTTCTGGGTCATTCTTTGGAGGGAAGTAGGAAAGGCGGGGAGAATGAGTGTCTGCTCATTTTTACCATGAGTGTGTGTATGAAACGACCCAGTGATACCTGTGAATGCCTCTAAGAGCAGTTGGTCAGTGGAGCGGCTTGCCTCCAGGGGTTGTGAATGCCCCAACACTGGAGGTCTTTGAGAGGATGTTGAATGGTTATTTGTCTGAAATGGTATAGGGCCGTGATGGCGAACCTATGGCACGCGTGCCACAAGTGGCACGCGGAGCCATTTGTCAGGGCACGCGAGGCGCTGCCCTGTCAGCTGGCCAGCGCGGGTGCGCGCGCTGGCCAGCTGAGTTCACCTTTTTAAAAGCTATTTTTCACCTTCCCCAAGCTCCAGAGGCTTTATAGGAGCCTGGGGAGGGCGAAAAGAGCCTCCCCCGGCCCCCCAGAGGCTTCAGGGAACGTCCCGAGGCTTCCCTGAAGCCTTCAGAACACTTAAAACCAACCTCCGAGCAACCCGGAAGTGACTTCCGGGTTGCTCGGATGGTCGTTTTAAGCGCTCTGAAGGGTTCAGGGAAGCCTCGGGACGGTCCCTGAACAGGCACGAGACGTGCGTTTCCATCGCCCGGGCCCGGATCGCCTCCACTGCGCGGCGCCTCAGGCTCGGCGTCCTTGCGCCCGGCCTTCACATCGCTGCCGCCGCCACCACCACCGCCGCTAGGACGCCGCCCTCGCCTCTTCCTCCTCCTCCTCTAGCCGCGCCATCGCAAGGATTAAGGCGAAAGGGGGCGGGGGCAGGGAAAGCGAAGGGGGCTTTGTTGTCCTCCTTCTCCTCCTCCTTTCCCCCACCGGCTCGAACGCGGCGCCGGGGCCCGGCAGGCAGCGAACGAGTTGGAGCCTGCCGACTGGAGGAAGAGGGTGAGAGGCGGGTCCTGTGAACGGGGGCAGCAGCGGCGACAATAGTCGTAACTTGCCGGCTGGCCGCCCCGGCTGGGAGACAAAGGAGGGGAAAGGCGGCAGGCAGCCGAGTTGCGACTATTGTCGCCGCTGCTGCCGCCGTTCACAGGACCCCCCTCTCACTCTCTTCCTCCAGTCGGCAGGCTCCGACTCGTTCGCTGCCTGCCGGGCCCCGGCGCCGCGTTCGAGCGTTCCGTGAAGCCTTCGGGGGGGCAGGGGAGGCTCTTTTCGCCCTCCCCAGGCTCCTATAAAGCCTCTGGAGCCTGGGGAAGGCGAAAAAATCATGCAAAGCCCCCTTCGCTTTCCCCGCCCCCGCCCCCTTTCGCCTTAATCCTTGCGATGGTGCGGCTAGAGGAGGAGGAGGAGGAGGCGAGGGCGGCGCAGCTGAAGCCTGACGGACTTCCCTTCGGCCGACCCCGTCCTAGCGGCGGTGGCGGCGGTGGTGGCAGCGATGTGAAGGCCGGGTGCAAGGACGCCGAGCCTGAGGCGCCGCGCGGTGGAGGCGATCCGGGCCCAGGCGATGGAGACGCACGTCTCGTGCCTGTTCAGGGACCGTCCCGAGGCTTCCCTGAAGCCTTCAGAGCGCTTAAAACAACCATCCGAGCAACCCGGAAGTCCGGGTTGCTCGGAGGTTGGTTTTAAGTGTTCCGAAGGCTTCAGGGAAGCCTCGGGACGTTCCCTGAAACCTCCGGGGGTGGCGGGGAGGTTTTAAGTGTTCCGAAGGCTTCAGGGAAGCCTCCGGACGTTCCCTGAAACCTCCGGGGGTGGCGGGGAGGTTTTAAGTGTTCCGAAGGCTTCAGGGAAGCCTCCGGACGTTCCCTGAAACCTCCGGGGGTGGCGGGGAGGTTTTAAGTGTTCCGAAGGCTTCAGGGAAGCCTCCGGACGTTCCCTGAAACCTCCGGGGGTGGCGGGGAGGTTTTAAGTGTTCCGAAGGCTTCAGGGAAGCCTCCGGACGTTCCCTGAAACCTCCGGGGGTGGCGGGGAGGTTTTAAGTGTTCCGAAGGCTTCAGGGAAGCCTCCGGACGTTCCCTGAAGCCTCCGGGGGGGGGCGGGGGAGGCTCTTTTCGCCCTCCCCAGGCTCCTATAAAGCCTCTGGAGCCTGGGGAAGGTGAAAAAATCATGCAAAAATGGGCGCGTTGTGCGCGCATGCGCACTGGGGGCGCGTTGCATTATGGGTGCGGCACGCCCGCAAACGACCCCCCCGCGCTCCCCCCACTTGTGGCACGCGAGCCAAAAAAGGTTCGCCATCGCTGGTATAGGGTTTCCTGCCTAGGCAGGGGGGTTGGACTAGAGGACCTCCAGGGTCCCTTCCAGCTCTACTATTGTATTGTATTGTATTGTATTGTATTGTATTGTATGAATTGCAGATTGTTCCAGTAAAAATAACTGCATGAAATGTTACAATCTTTTTTGCCCCAATTTTTCTTTGTTTAAATGCACACGGAGGTATTTTGCTAATTAATTTATGGCAGCTATTGGGGAACCTTTATTTGGGTTCGTCCGTCTGTGTCTGCCGGTTTACTTAAAGTTTTTTATTTGATTTATTTTTTCTCTTTCGTGCCCTGCCACAGTTGAAAAGATTAATGAGATTTTGAGCATTCCATTTGTGGTTTGCGTAACTTGTCAGCTTATTCTTTTCATATTTTTAAGATAAAAAGACTCCGTTTTAAAATGTCTTGCCATTATTATTTTTTAGGCAGTTGTTGAATTAATGACCTTGGGTTTGTTGCAGAAATTAGACTGATTTAATTAATATTATTTTTCCTATTCCAAAATCTGATTTTTAATTTTGTTTTCAGAACAGCTTCTTTCTTCAGTGTGCTTTAACTGACTATGTGGTCTGTATTTCATATCATTTGCCTGAAGTTCTTTGGCTTGCGTGTTTAAAGACTTCTTTTCCTACCTCGCAATACTGTTGTTCTTGCAACACTAAAAATTGTCTGTTGCTACTTTAACTTTTCACATCTTTTTTAACAAACTTTTAAACTATATTTCTGACTTTCATTATGTGTGTCAACTTAGTTTTAATTTTCTAGGTAATTTTTTTAACTATGTTTTTTCTTCAGATTTTTTTTGATAATTTTTTCATCAAAATGCCTGGGGACTGGCACAATTTTGCCATATGCCACTCAACCAGGTCAAGCAAATTGTTTCATCTTGCCCCCAGTGTTTTGGGGCATCCCCCTCTGGGGACACGGAACTTAATCCCCATGATTTGGCCTCTAATCACTATGGCAAATGGATGTCACCTATGTTTCTTTTTTGGCTCCTTAGAAGTAAATTCATTTATCTAAATTTTTTTTGGCCACATTTTAATGAAAAGAAACAGCTAATCATGTTTTTTTCTCACCTTTTTTCAGCCTTTACTGCCTTGGGCAAACTTTTCTTTTTTAAAGACTGATAATGGCCTGGCCTATTTTTCATTGGCCTTTTTTGTAATCTTGTATTGATTGGAACATTATTTTAATTTTGGTTTTTTTTTCCTTAATTGGTCCTTAGGGACTGTCTTCTCAAACAAATAAAAAAGGAGGGATTTTGGGTACCTAACAATTTGGTGTACCCCAATTTGGCTAATTTGGCATAGGTAACTGTTGTGGCCCAGCCGGTGCCGCTGTCACCAGACTCCGAGAGTGATACTCCATACGAGTCAGCTCCAGAGGAGATGTGCGATCCTGGACAGGATTCGGAGGCTGAGCAGGAATCCGAGAGTCTGGTCGGCCACCAGGTGGCGCCAGAGGCATGGAGCAGCGGTGAGAGCCAGAGGAGGAGGACTCCCGATGCCCTGCCTTGGAGCAGCAGAGAGGATAGTGACTCAGGACTTAGTAGGGCGTTTCTAGATGCCCGTTTCCGGCGCGCCCACAAACGCAAGGAGCGTGGGCGTAATTATAGGCAGTAAAGAGCTCTCAGGTGCTGTTTGGGAGACGCCCTTTTTAGGTTATAAAAGGGTTGACTCTGGAGAGGCTCTGCGTAGCAATCAACAAAGGACTTATGCCAGCAACTCTAGTCTGGGATCCTGGCAAGCTGGATTGCTGCTTTTGTGTGTTCTGTCTTTGTGAGTTCTGTCTTGGTGGCTTGCTGCCACAACACCTCTTGTCTGTTGGTGTAATAAACCTTGTTCCCTTGTACTGTTCCAGAGTGTGTGTGCTGTGTGGGCAACGGAGGAAGGGGGGTCAGAACAGGTAACATAATAGATTTAAAAAGTTTGTTTGCCTCCCCCGCAATGGGGACGAGGATATGTTGTGCTTGCTTCTACAGGTCTTTGTGGATTCTAGCACGTGGTGTTTGTCTAGCTAAGGATATTGTGGTACCAGTTCCCAAATCCAGTTCCAGAGATGACCAAGATGACTTTACAGACAGCACAGTGGCCAATACGATCTTGCCAAAACAGCTGTCCAGTGATGTGAAAAACCAAAAACCACCAAAGCAGTGCTGAAACAACAACATGAGAACTTATGCACTGTCATTTTTGCCAATTCCCTAGTCATCATTTGTTTATGTTTACTTGTTCTGTCATCTCACCCGAAAACTGATTTGAACAGTGACTGTAAAAAGAAAAATCTATGGGTGCAACTAACATCACACACACTGACTTGAACTGTACATGGAACATTTACTTTCTACATGCTTGGATCCTGTTTGAATCTTGCCTGCAGTAATTCAACACTTTATTGGTTCGAATTATAAGACTATCTTTCATTGAGGATTAATTGCTTATGATCCTCCACCTGATGCAATTGCTTTGTATACTCCCATAGTAGCAGTTCCTGAAAATGTAACATGTGCTAAAGTAGTTAACTGTATATCTTTAAGTAAAAAGCCTCACTGTTTCCATATTAGTTCACCTGCTTTAAATTGTACAGCTTTGAGGAGATTTCCTTTCACTTTGCTTATGTTTGGCTTCTGCAAGGATGGTTTTTTACATATGGTTACGAAACTTTTAATTACATTTCTGTTAATATTAGTGAAGCACAATCTTGCTTTAGCTAGTTAATTCTTGTGTTGCTTTCCAAACAGCAACTTCAGACATCACTTGTGACTCTGAGACTAATGTGGTTGTATGTAATTTGGTCTATTAATGTGTTGTTTTAATCTTTCAGATGAATCCAGAACTATCCAGTACCAATTCAATATTTTACACAATTTGGCCTTTGATTTGAAAATTGATACCCTAGGATCCTGGTGGGAAAGCTTTTACCCACAGGTCTGTTGGGAAATGTTTTAAGTTATTTAGTCATCATTTGTGCTAGAGGTAACCTTACGTAAAGACATGTGTAGAAAGCTACCATGATCTCAGTAATTGGTTATCTTGGACGCCTATAAGCTCACCTAATTAGCAGAACCAGATGTGGAATAAAGGAATGGTTACGTACAGACGTACGCATTACAGCTATGGTCTCGAGTAGCCTGTTATTTTTTAGCTTAACCAAAAAAAATAATTTGTTCTTGTTGTTTTATTCAATGTATTCCGTCTTTGATGTCTGTATGTAGGAATATGGTATCTGGAAAAAGGACAATTATGTACTCAAGCAGCCAAGATGAGCTTATGAAAATCACAACATTTGCAAATAGAAAAAAAAAGGGGGAGTTGTGGGATTGAATTGGTTGTGCTCTTGGTCACGTACTCATGTCTGACAGGATATGTGGATTGTCTGTAAGGAACCTTGATTCTTTGAATGGTGATAATTAACTCCTTATGTGTACTTTTACGTGTAACTAATTATCTTTTGGTGCTTTAGACTTTCTTGTGTATTGAATAAATAGAGTGTGCCGGGCTTTGCCCTGGGCTACTCATCCCAAGGACAATCCTTGTGTCCAGTCTCTTTCATGGGTAGCCGGGAAAATCACCACAAACTGTAAATTGCGACCTGGGGAAAAGATTTATCAATTCCACTAATATTTTTGTTTAGATTTTATTATAAAGATGCAATTTTTCTTGGGCACTTATAAACTCTACTAACAAACCTTTGGTTAGACTTTATTATAAAGATGTAATTTTTCGTGGGTTGGTAGGGAGGAGTTGTGATATAAATGTCAAAAAAAATCTTTTTTTTAGATAACTATAATAAGAAAATGTTAATGGATAATGTTTAATGATTTTTATATGTCTTGCATTGGTAAAAGCAATTAGATATAAGCCTTAGATAATGAGTTGGGGGAAAATGGGAATATGCTATAAAAGAGTAATTATTTGAGGTTTATAGGAATAGCTAATGAATGCCAGTAGATGGTTGTGTCTTCAAGTGCAAACAATTCTAGATAAAAGCATATTTAAATAATTACAGCTAAATGAGAATGATGGTATATTGATGGTAAAATACATAAAGATCTTCAATTTTAAAATGTAAATTAAAAATATGAAGGATGAATAGTAACGCACGAAATTCATTTGTAACCAATCGACATGCTTTCTACAAGATGTAATGAATAATGTTTTTTTTTGTATTTTCGTTTAATTAAAACAATAAAAAAATTTCAAAAAAAAAGAATGCTTCTGCCTTATCGGTTGTGTCTATTCTGTATCTTTGTCCTTGCCATGTAAATATTAAACCTTCTGGTATAAGCCATCTGTAGTTAATGCTTTTCTTAAGTAGAATCTTAGTCAGGAATTGATATGTTCTTCTCGTCTCTCTCACTCTTCTTGGGATTTGTTTCAGCACTACAACCTCCTTCCCCTTATATTCCAATTTTCTATGTCTTGTTTTCTGTAAAATTTGTGATTTTATTATTTTCTAAATGAGACGGGGAGCCATCTCTGTGATGTGAAGAATTCCAAAAGACTCAAAAAGCTGCATCCACAGTGTAGAACTGTGACCTGAGTCAGGTACTATGTATAGAGAAGCATGGAGCCTTATTTAGTGAAAGACCTCATAATCTGAGGGAATTGCCACATGCACATCAATGTACAGTGAGTGAGAAGAGCTGAAAGGATGATGGATTCCTCTTTCTCTGATGAAAAGCCCCCACCCCCAAATGCATGTGCAAAATCTTTTTTCAAGCATTATGGCCATACTTTGCTCCTCTAAAGTGTGATGGAGACTAAGAAGTCGTCTAAATCTGATTTAAATAAAATTAAATATCAATGGTATTGTTACTTTCTAGTTACTTTCTAGTCATGTATTATGCTCTTTTATTCTTTGGGTGTATGAAAAATAGTAACATTCCAATATTTGTAAGTATTTGGATGGGGGCATAGTCTGGATTTTAGAGGCTCGTGTTGGCTTGAATTTACTTTTTCAGTGCTGATATTTGAGGCCTCCTTGAATCTCTATAGAGCCTTCCGAGTGGCTCTTTTGGAGGAAAGTGAGTTTCAATCCTCCACAGAAATTCACAGAAAGATCACAAATCATTCCTACACAGTAAGTGGAATACATATATGGGGTAGACAGCATCATCACCCAATGGAGTTACCAGCTGACAAACTGTACTCAATGACACTACGTCTACATGGAGGGAACTAAGGTTCCTTCTTGGTCCCAATACTCTTCAATATCTTCATAAATGACTTAGATGAGGGAATAGGAGGGGCACTCATCCAATTTCCTGATGATACTAATCTGGCAGGAATAACCAACACCCCAGACGACAAACTCAGGATCCAGAAGGATCTTGACAGACTTGCACAATGAATTTTACAATGCCTTGAGATAAAGACATGTGTTAAGGGCAATGGAGCAGTTATTGTTTATGTACAGGTTTCCTCAAAAACAAATTCCTCAATTATCCTTTTAATCCTTGTAATTTAAAAAAAAATTCTGCTTGCACAGCCAGTGAAGAAGAAAAAGCTCCACTATTAATGAAGTTCAGACACAAGAATACATGGAGGGAAGCATCTATATTTTATCTATGTGTACATTACATCTAAATCTACAATGTATATGTACATTACATCTACATCTATAGGGAGGAAGCAGGCTGTGGGTTACCCCAGGGTTCTGCCTGAGACGCAGTTCTCTCCAAAATCTTAATTAGCAATGTAGATGGGGGAAATAGAAGGAAACTGATAAGATTTGGGGACAACACCAAGCTAGAGTGAATAGCCAACGCTTTAGAAGATAGGCTCGAGATCCAGAACGATCATCAAAAATTTGAACACTGGGCCCTACCCTCAAAAATGCAGTTCATCTTTTAAACAGGCAGGAAAATAATAAAAGTATTTCTATGGAACAGGAGATATCTGGCTCAACAGCGGTAACTTTAGAAATATTGCAAAGAACAACAAAGATGATTAGGAGATTAAAGCATGAATAGTTACAGGAACAGGGTTCTAAGAGAGAGAAGAACAAGGTTTGACGTAAGAGGAGCCTTCCAATACATGAGGGGTTGTCACAGAGAAATTCCTGACAGAACAATTAACTAATGGAACAGCTGGACTCCAGATGTTTTTGGTGTTCTATCACTGCAGCTTTTCAAGAAGACATTGGACAGGCATTGGTCTGCCATGGTGTGGAGTTTCCTGCTGGAGCAGGGAATTGGGCTACACAACATGAAATATGTTACTTGGAATTCTATATTTTGAATCTCTTGAGTAAGAAGAAGGCTGAATCCGATTTCTTCTGTGCCCCTTCGCTCCCTGTATAAAAGGATGCAGCTTTCTTACAGGAACCCTTCTTAAAAGTGAGAAGGTGCACATGGGGTAACTCTGTCAGAAGCAATGGGATAAAGAAAGTTTATTGATTGGGAGGAAAACAACCTCCTCCTTTCTGGCCCCTGGTGGAAAAGGCACCGTTTCCACCCTTTGCATAAACCCCTTCCATGCACACAGGAATCCGACAGGTGTGTCCCACTAAAACGAGCACAGGACGCCGTGCGATTCCCCATTCGGCCACTAGAGGGCGGACGCCAGAGGTGATTTATCATAGAATGGGAGGGACGTGACGTCACTGGATCTGACGTCTCTATTTAACCCTTTGAGCTTCGCAGGAGGTTTGAATGGGTGCCGGAAAGTCTTGAAGGGAGGAGAACTCCAGGTGGGCAGAGTAAGTGGCTGTGTGTGTGTGTGTGAGTCTCCACGGGCAAATGGGGAGGGGGGGACGGGGTTTCTGGTGCTAGAGAAGGAAGGATGAGAAGCCCCCTTGCAGGTTCCATGTTCGGAGTCCACGGGGTGGGAGAGCCCGGGATCCCATGTTCCCCTGCCGCCCCTCTCCACGCAGGTGCCAGGCAGAGGGAAGCGGTGGTCAGGAAGAGCCGCGTTGCCCCAGGAACAAATCCCCAGAGAGGAGGGAGGGTCCCGGGGGAATCCTCCGCCCCCCCCCTAGCCTGGAGGAAGCTCCGAGGTCGGAGAAGGGGAGAGCCTGGAGGGGGAATCTGGAGCAGGGAATAAGAAGGGAGGAGCTGCAGGAGATTCTGCCCGCCTTCTCCTTAGGTGCTGCAGGAGACTAAAATTGGGTTGGATCCCCAGGAGTTCAATTTCTCTTGGGAGGGTGAGTGAACCAGCACATCACTAACCCTGGTGTCTCATGTGAACAGCTGCTTAGCCTGTTTGGGTTTAGGGTATTTTTGTGAACTTACCTGCATGTAATTGTTTGATTTGGCTCTCCAAAAGCAAACCTTGAAGAAAGGGAACATCCAAGCAGGTTCATTTTTTTTAAAAGTGAACTTTCCTGGTTTAGAGTTTGGCATCTTGGGTAAAACCTTCTTTGTAGGTAAATGCAGACCTAGGTTTTTATAAAGCAAGCCCAACTTTGTGAGAAGAAAAGAAATTGAAACACTGATCCCACATGCATTTATTCAGTGTTCCAAGTCCTTGATGGAAATCAATCTCAGGTTTTGTACAAACACATATTACTGCACAAGGGCAAACTGTTCAATGCCTCTGCAATCCTGTACTAGCTCGGAAAAATATATCTTTCCATTGGAATGTTCTTAATCCACCACATTCTTTTAATCTCACATATAGGACTTGGAAACCACTTGTACTACTTTTCTGGGAGGCAAAAAATTGGACAGAGGTGGCTGAAAGTCTTCCCTGACCTGTAGCTACAGGAATTGGCAAGATTCCCTTGGACCCATTTGAAGTTGCAGGAAGAAGAAAGAATGAAAAGCCACTCTTTAGAGAATAAGGAAATTGGAAAAGGCCCTTTGGGTGTCCAGCCTGGGAGCTATGAAGAGATCTGGGCAAGAACTGGGCAGAAGATCCTGGAGGAGACAACCACCCTTTCAGAAGTTCAGCCATGGAAGTCCAGGAGCTTCCAGCACCAGGAGGATGAAGGACCGCGAGGACTATGCAGCCAACTCCATTCCTTTTGTAGTCGATGGTTGAGATCAGAAAAGCACACAAAAGTGCAGATACTGGACCTGGTTGTTTTGGAACAGTTCTTGGCGCTTCTGCCCCTGAACATTGAGAGCTGGGTACGAGAGTGTGGAGCAGAGACCAGCTCCCAGGCGGTGGCCCTGGTGGAAGGTTATCTCCTGAGCCAGGTGGAGGAGCAGAAGGAGAGGATTGACTGGCAGGTGAGAGATCTTCATTTGGGAGCTCAGAATTCATTAAATCTAAATTTAAGTTTAAATTTAGTCTAAGTCTAAATCTAAAGTGTGTTTGAATTCTTAACTAATGCTCCAGAGTTCTTTGGCATCCATTATACATGGAGATACTGTACTTCTAATTCTTATAGGACCTTGTTCTTTTATTTGTGATAGTTGTTCCTTTCCTAATTTCCAATCTCATTGATAGCCTTCCGGGGCTTTGGAGGGGTGTTCACAGAAGAAGAATCCACTTTTTGATGTGTATTGTCCATTCATTTTTCTTCTTGTTTCCTGCCTACTTTTCCAAGTCCTTCATAGTAGAGATCAGAGATCCTGAGGGAAGGAGGCATCCATCAAGTTCATCTCCGGAAATGTTTTTCAGGAGGATCTCTCAGGAGGATCCGAATATGGACACTACCAGAGGTAATACAAGGCTCTCCCACTCTCCAGAGAGATCTCAGCTGTTTCATCTTCTCTATGCCTTCTCTTCTATAGAACTCTTACGTTATGAATTATGCAGTGTAAATTTTGTCTCCCTCATAGGGAAGAATAGAAGGAAATTGACCCTTCCTGGTGGTGGAACTCAAATAATGGTTGAAACTCCAGTTCAAGTAAGAGGAAATTAATTTATTAGATTTGTATGCTCCCTTTCTTTAAGGATGCTGAAAACTGTCTAAATATTAACAATGACAATTACAATTTTTTTAAAAAAACCTTTTTAGTCAAGGCACTTTTGGCTTGCAAATAAATTCTTTTTTTAAAATATATGTTTTATTATTATTATTTAAATATACATCTGTATTGTGTGTGAATGGAATTAGTTCTGAGTACCATTCATATTAGTTCAGTTCATAATAACAGTATTAGTAATTTCTATCCCATTTATCAAATTTTAGTGATCCTCATTGTATTTTTAAAACATACATAAACAAGAAATGCCTAACTCCTCATCTTTATCTCTATCTTCATCTATGTCTTCCTTGTTCAGTCTAGACATTTCTCTATTATACATATATAAACAAGTTTGACTATCATTCATATTAATCCAATTCACGTTAACATTGTTAATAGTCTCTATCGCATTTATCAAATTTATATAATCTTCACTATATTATTGAAACATACATAAAAAAAGAAAAATACCTAACATCTGTAAATTTCGAATCTTTATATTATTTTTATTTATTTTATAAACAATTTATGTTTTAATATTTCCCCTATCTAATGTTATTTCTGTCTCCTTAGCTTACACTCAGGCTACTTTAATGTTTAAAGGGCAATTTTTAATCCATCATCTCTTCTCTTCTTTAGTGCTTCAATTTTTATCCATTTTTTAATTTGCCTCCCACACTCCTCATCTTTGTCTCTATCTTTATGTATCTGTTTTTTGTTCAATCTAAACTTTCTTCCCAGTACAATCTTGCATTGCCAATTCTCCCAGTTATCTGCCCATATCCCAATCTCCTTATCAAAGGAATCTTCCTGTCTCTCCAATTGTTGATTTATCTGTTTTATTTTCTTCAGTCTTTCTTCCTTTGTCAGCTGATTTGTCAATCCTATTTTTGCTCAAGTCCTTGATTCATTTGTTGATGTGACCAATACCTCTGTTCTTTCCGCTCCTTTTGCTTATCATTTACCGTATTTTTCGCCTTATAAGACACACTTTTTTACTCCAAAAAAGAGGGTAAAAATCTGAGTGCGTCTTGTAAGCCGAATGTAGCCACTGGGTCATCTGAAAATGGGGCAGGCAAAGAGGGGGCTGCAGAGATCGTGATGGCTGGAAAGGAGAGAGGTTTCGCTTTCAGAGCTCCCGCTCGGCTGGGCTCCCGAGAGGGCTTAGGCGGTGGTGGCGGTGACAGCGGCTCCTCACATTGCTGGGGCGCTGCTTTAAGCTGCCCTCCTCCTGCAAACGAAAGGTGCCTCAAGGCTTTGGCTCCTGAGATCGGTGCGCTGCCATCCAAAATGCTGGTACCACGATCGCTGCAGCGCCCGCTTTACCTGCCGCTTCTCGGGCGGTTCCAGGTGGCAGAGATCGTAGTAATAGCATTTTGGATGGCAGCGCACCGATCCCAGGAGCCAAAGCCTTTGAATCAAGTTTGATTGTGTCCCATCTAGCGTTCTCCACCCCCAACCCCAAATCTCTCCGGATCTGCTTATTGCTATTGCTGCTATTGTGCCCAGCTACTGTATCTCTTTGCTGCATGACAGATCCAGGCGGATTGGGGGTGGGTGGGTGGAGAACGCTAGATTGGGAAGTTAAAAACCTAGAATGGGACACAATCAAACTTGGTTCTAGGTTTTTAACTTCCCAATCTAGCGTTCTCCACCCACCCACCCCCAATCCGCCCGGATCTCATGCAGCAAAGAGATGACATATGATGAGTTTTGGATACAGCCCAGACAACCAAATTAAGGTGCACTTTAGTCAAATTTGATGGGACTTAATATGGACTCTAAACTCTGTTCAGCTCTATGATGGATTCATTCTGTGTTGCTTCTATGTTGTCAGCTCTTCACAGTGGAAAAGATCAGGAAACAGACTCCATAGGAAGTCTGTAACTATGTTATAATATCAGAGTCTTGCAAGCCTGCTTTAAGTTTTAACTTTCTTCCCTCTTACGCTCCAGTGAATCAAGTAACAGCTTCTATGGGTCTCTTCTAAATATTACGGTACCTTGTTTCTCAGGACCTAATGAATGTTTCAGTCTTTTTAAATTATTCAGTGACTCTTACCTATTTCCCTAAAAATCACCTTCCTGATGCTGTAAGAAGTTTCCGAAGTTTCAATGCATAGCAGAAGTTCCCAAACCATAACTTCACTCATATGGGACAATCCTCACTGCTCACATAGTTGTCTTCACAACTATGCCAGCAGTGAGCATTGTCCCATATTTGCCATGTCAAATAAAAAGTATGTATCTTGTTTTTCCATAAACATGAATGTGATTGAGTATTTCTATAGTCAAATAGCATTTTGAGAGATTGCAGTAAAATGCTATTACTACGATCTCTGCCGCCTGGAACCACCCGAGAAGCGGCAGGTAAAGCAGCGAAGAAGAGGAATTCTTGGGGTTCGAATAAAAACATTACAGCCTTATTTTTGTTACTTTCACTGTTTACTGACTTTACTGACTGTTAATGAGAGTAAAGATAGTTCTTAATATGTTACATGGTTGACATAAAATTGTTCTTAAACTGCTGTTAACTTTATACAGTTGATATAAAATATTTTACTACAGTATTTGGTTCAGAATCTTTTTTTTCTAGATTTTCCTCCTTTAAAATTGGGTGCGTCTTATATTATAGGGCGAAAAATACGGGTATCTGTTGTTCCTCTTCGTTGAGCTGTTGCTTTATTTGCTGATTTTTCTGATCCATATTTTTTTTCTGTTCATGTTCCATTTGTTGGCTTAAATAGTCAATTTCATCCATTCTTTCTGTTGCTTCGACCAGTTTGGTCTTTGTTCCATGTTTCATACAAAATGTTTTCCATTTTCTGATCCATACCATCGACTAAGAAACAACAAAGTCAACTCATTGAGAAATCCTCTCATTTCCACAGCTGTTCCTTAAACTCCAGTCATAAATAGAATACAAATAGAATAAACAATCCTCAATCAACTTCAGAGGTTCCAAAACCCTAAACGTATGGTTTGTTAAGTGGCACTCTCCTCTCCAATTTCCACACATCCTTTTTTCCAGCAGATATTTATTTCACTCAATCTCCAATTCTTTCAAAACAGGGTCGATTGTTTAAATAAACCCATTCTAGCATTTAGTCAATGTTTTGATAGTCCAAGGTGTTTTCCAAGTTCTTTAAATGTACTCTGTGGTTTTAATCTTTTGTTATAGTTTCCCAATGTCTCTTTTATAAAGTTTTGTTCTTATTTCTGCCTCTGGTGAGCATAAAACAATAAACAGCTAAAAATCACAGCCACCAAATATCAAGTATTTTCTCCTCTGTAAATTTCCAGGAGTCCGGGAGTCACTTTTTCTTTCATCACTAGATGATGCTCTCAACTTACTTTTCAGCATAAATCTCTTTAAAAATATTTTCTTCCACTGTTTTAAACAGTTATATGTTTAGAGTCTCTTCTCTTGTATATTTTAATCTTTGGGATAGTTTATAAAGAAAAAAAGAATCATCTCACCCAGCAACACAATCTCTGTTCACTGCTCTCTTTGCTCCTGAACTATCTTAGGTTTTCTGACTGTCCCCAGCTTCATGGCAGCCATTTTTGCTGCTGCTGCTCCTCGTCTTCAGATGAGGGGGCTTTCCGAGTCAGGGAGGAGAGATGTGGCTCTCCTCAACCTGCAAGGCGATCCCCCTTTACTTTACCGTGGCTGTGGCTCCAATTGCACCCTCCGACCAGGAGAGCTTGGAATGGGGCTGCGGAGAGCACGCTCCTCACTTGCAAAGGCGCCAGAAGTACAGCCGGAAGCATCTTGCAAATACATTTTAATACCTTGCTTTATACCTGAATTTGAAGCCAAACAGTAAAAAAGTTTCTCCTTGAGAAATTTCTCCCCCTTTGTTATCTTCCATTCAATCAATGTCTCAGACTACAAGCAGCTTCCTTACAACCTGAGGAGGGCCAGCACTTTCATGAAGATGTTGAGAGGAGATAGGATTGCTCTTTCTTGGGAAACCATGAGACATTTATTAAAATGCTGCAAAGGACCCTTCCCCCTCCCAAACACAGAAATGTTTCCTTCTGCAGACACAAGAAGGATTGTCTTCTCACCCAGGCTTCCTTAAAAAGCAAGAAGCAAAGTCTTGATCCCACCAAAACCCCTTTTATTTACATGACTGTGAATTCCTTTTATTCACAGTCAGCAAGGCTTACACAAACCTTATCTCATTTGGGGAGCTGCCTAATAACTAGTTTCCAAATGCAGGGCAATGCAAAACTTGGCACAGACTCTCTTATAGTCACAAACAGAACTTTCCACTCTTGAAATAACCGAATGAACAAATCGTTTCCTGCAAAAGCCCCCTCCCCGGTCCTTCCTCTTTTGTTTCCTATGGGAGGGGCCAATCACCTCCAAGGTATGGCTTTATTCCTAAGTCGATCCTGCTTTCTTAATTGTTCTTGTCTTCTGGCAGTTCTGTGCATGGACACACTGGGAACAGGCTCGAGCTGTTCCTTGCCTCACTGCTATCTAGCTCCCTCTCTGCCTCTGATGCAGAGCCCTCATCTGAGCTTTCCTCAGTCCCCAAGAATGGCCCATGTTCCTCCCCAACCTCCTCACTGTCCGACTACGCTGCCAACTCTGCTGGCCACCGGCGGGCCACAACAGATTGGTGTCACAGATAGATGGAGTTTTGGAATGATAGTAGCTCAATTGATCCAGAAGAAACTTGTGTTACTTTCACTGATTGACACTGAAAGTCCTGCAGAATCAGTCTAATGGATAAAACATTTCCAAACTATTGCTTCACTTAAAAGCTTTTGGCTTTGTCCGCTTTGTCACATAAACCCTGGAATGCTACTTAGCAGAGCCATTAGTGCAGTGATGGCGAACCTTTTTTGGCTCGCGTGCCAAAAGCTCAGGGGGGGTTGTGCGCAGTGTGCCACACCCATAAAGCTATGCACATGACCCCAGCATGCATGCGTGCACAACCAGCGCTCTCCCACATTTTTGGCATGCAAATTGGAAGTGCTCGTAGGGTTTTTTTTTGCCCTCAGGAGCTTTCAGGGAAGCCTCCTGAAGGCTCCGGAGGGCTAAAACCGCCCCCACGAGCAAATCAGAAGTATGTTCCTGAACTTCCGGTTTGCCCATAGGGCCGTTTTTTTTTGCCCTCCGGGGGCTTCAAGGAAGCTTCCGGAGGGCAAAAAATGGCCTCAAAAGAAGGCCGAAGTCAGCTGTGCATGCTGATCAGCTGACAGGACAATTCCTCATGTACCCTGACAAATGGCTCTGTGTGCCATAGGTTCGCCATCACGGCTTTAGTGCATAGCTTTGCTTTGGGAATTTATAAATCATAGGACCTTTTTTAAAACAATTCCTCCTGAGCCTTCTGTGTACTCTCTTTCCCCATCAGGACGGCCTTGTTTCCTTTGAGGAGGTGGCTGTGTATTTCTCCGAGGAGGAATGGTCTCAGCTGGATCCTGACCAGAAAGCTCTGCATTGGGAAGTCATGATGGAAAATTACAGGAACGTGGCCTCTCTTGGTAAGGGTGTTTCCTACTCTGCAGTCAGAGACTTCAGAAAGACTTTTTGTAGTTGGATACCTCTGGCTGTTTCTCATATAAAATATCTCAAATTGATGTCATCTCTGCAGAGGAGGGACGCAGTGGCTGAGTGGCAAAAACACTGAGCTTGTCAATCAGAAAGGTTGGCAGTTTGGTGGCTCGAATCCCTGTGCCACATA
The DNA here is from genome assembly GCF_964273705.1 of Natrix helvetica. Classification (NCBI taxonomy): domain Eukaryota; kingdom Metazoa; phylum Chordata; class Lepidosauria; order Squamata; family Natricidae; genus Natrix; species Natrix helvetica. The sequence goes on from NC_138548.1 coordinate 339,467,097, forward strand.
ATGGAGTGAGCTCCTCTTACTTGTCCCAGCTTCTGCCAACCTAGCAATTCGAAAGCATGTAAAAAATGCAAGTAGAAAATAAGGACCATCTTTGGTGGGAAGGTAAGAGTGTTCCGTGCGCTTTTGCCATTTAGTCATGCTGGCCACATGACCATGGAGACGTCTTCGGACAGTGCTGGCTCTTCGGCTTTGAACTGGAGATGAGCATCGCCCCCTAGAGTCAGGAACGATTAGCACATAGGTGCGAGGGGAACCTTTACCGAGCAGATAGAAATACACTGTTCTACAAAATGCAAGTGCAATATAGGTAGTGTAAGAAGAAAAAGAGGCGTTTGAAAGAGGATTTAGTTCTCGCAGGTCTCTGTTGGAATTGGTACCCTTCCAATGAATGTTAGGTTTTCTCTTAATTCATCTTTGGATGCTTCGTCTGATTTTTCTTTAAGTCAAAGCTGACCCTTATTGAGATTTGAATATCAATGGCTAATTATAAAGAAAAAGAATGTTCGCTGTTCTTAAATCTTTTATGCTTCGTTAATGTGGGAATTATCATTTACACCATTGTAAGCAATCAACCAAGCTATATTTTAGAGTCTGAAAAGTTTCAGGAGGCAATAATGATGACTTCCGACTGATTGATCTTTTCCTTTAACCTTGCTGTCATGTTTCTCTTTCCCCTTGAAGGTGATAATGAGAAGGACCATGAAGAGTCAAGGGAATCATTCCAAGGGTTCAGGCATGGAGACGTAATGGAGAAGCCTGCAATTCAAATGGATTTCCACAGGCAGGAGAGAAACCCCTCAAGTAATTGGAATAAGGAAAGCTCATCTTCCATTGAGGCTCACATGCAGGGGTTTCTTCAGGAAGAGAGAAAAATACAGAAGAAATATATGAGGAAAGGTGTAAAACTATCCAAAAACACATTAGAGGTAAATGAACACTATCCATCCACATCCAAAGGAAGGGATTATATACCCAAAGACAATGGAAAAAATTACAATTGGAGTATCCCATTTTCTCAGGAAAATGGGTCTCTTAAATCACAAAAATGTCTTCCCATAGTGGAGAATCTGGAGAAAGGCTTGGAGAATGGAAAGAGCTTCTGTGAAAGGAAGTCTTTGACTGCTCAGGAAAGGAACCACAAGGAGAAGCCATATAAATGCATGGACTGTGGGACGGGATTCCATAAGGTTGCATCCCTTGAGAGACATAAGATCATTCTCACATGTGATACACCATATAAATGCATGGAGTGTGGAAAGGGCTTCAGCAAAGAGAGTAATCTTACATGCCATAAAAGGATTCATATTGGGGAGAAGCTCTATAAATGCATGAAGACCTCTGGACGCAGCAGCAATCTAACTGCCCATCAACAGAATCACACAGGGGAGAAACAATATAAATCTAAGGAGTATGGAAAGGGCTTTGGTGTAAACATTTCTCTTAAAACCTATAAAAGGATCCACAAAGGGGAGAAGCCATATAAATGCATGGAGTGTGGAAAGAGCTTCAACAAACACAGTGATCTTACTTCCCATAAAAGGATCCACACGGGGGAGAAGCCATATAAATGCATGGAGTGTGGAAAGAGCTTCAGACAAACCAGAACTCTCATTATTCATAAAAGGATCCACACAGGGGAGAAACCATATAAATGCACAGAGTGTGGAAAGAGCTTCGGTGTAAACTGTTCTCTTAAATCCCATAAAAGGATCCACACAGGAGAGAAACCATACAAATGCATGGAGTGTGGAAAGACCTTCAGCCAATCCAGTGGCCTCATTATTCATAAAAGGATCCACACAGGGGAGAAACCATATAAATGCATGGAGTGTGGAAAGAGCTTCAGCCAACCCAGTGGCCTCATTATTCATAAAAGAATCCACACGGGGGAGAAGCCATTTAAATGCACTGAGTGTGGAAAGTCTTTTAGTCAGAGCACTCACCTTACTGGCCATAAAACAATCCACACAGGGGAGAAGCCATTTAAATGCAAGGAGTGTGGAAAGGGCTTCACTTTAAATTGTTCTCTTACATACCATCAAAGGATCCACAGAAGGGAGAAGCCATTTAAATGTATGGAGTGTGGAACGTCTTTTAGTCAGAGCACTCACCTTACTTCCCATAAAAGGAGCCACAGGGGAGAAACCAAAAAATGCTGAATACGTGGAAATACTTTTAGTCAGAGGAATCACCTTACTGGCCATCAAAGATCCACACGGGGAGAAGCCAAGATAAATGCATGGACTTTGGAGACAGTTGTAGGAGGAGAAATGTCCTAATTTCCCATACTGAGGGAAATTGGGTGGGAACGTATGTTAATTCGAGAAAGTTACATTAATGAATTTTCCTATGTACAGAGAATGAGCTTGCAAAGGAATTTTTTTGAAGCTCAATCCTTCCTATTGTCTGAGCGTGGAATATGAATTTACTAATGAAAATAAAAACAATTCCTAGGGGCCATTTTAATTATGACCTGGATTATTGAAGGGTATCTATATTTAAATTTAAATACGATTTATTTTATTTTTAAAGTAGAATTCCTATTCCCCACTTGTTTGTTCTTCCCATTTGATCACACTCAAAAGGATTTAAATTTCCCTTTTTTCTTCTTCTTTCCCTTTCTCATTCATTAATATACACCCAATTTATTAGAGTGCTTTTCTCTATCCTCAGAAAATTTGGAACAGAGAGCAGCAGAGAGATTCTAGGCTTTTTAAAATGTACAAATACAATCCAAAGAATTCAAGTTCCATCAAACTTTAGAGTGAAGTGGAATTTGATATTGAATTGTCCTATTGCGTAATTGTGATATTACACTAACAGTGATAAATAAGAGGTTTTCTACTTTTAATTTTTCATGATTTCTCCCCCACTCTCTTTTTGTCCCAAGTTAGGGATACTCAAGAAAATAACAAAGTGATGCCACTGTGCTAACATTGCAAATGATCAAGCAAGAAAGGTGCCAATCACAAATCAGTAAGACCAAAATAAATAAGCTTTGGTTTTTTAAAAAAAACTATTTCAGAAAACAAATTCTGATCTTCCTGATCACAAAAGAGACGGGGAGCCATCTCTGTGATGCAAAGAATTCCAAAAGACTCAAAAGTTGCATCCACAGTGTAGAACTGGGACCTGAGCCAGGTACTATGTGTAGAGAAGCATGGAGCCTTATTTAGTGAAAGGCCTCATAATCTGAGGGAATTGCCACATGCACATCAATGTACAGTGAGTGAGAAGAGCTGATGGGATGAAGGATTCATCTCTCTCTAAAGGACCTAGAATGATGAGAAGCTCCCCAAATCAATGTGCAAAATCTTTTTTCAAGTGTAACAGCCATATTTCGCTCTTCTGAAGTGTGATGAAGACTAAGAAGTCGTCTAAATTTGATTTAAATAAAATTAAATATCAATGGTATAGTTACTTTCTTGTCATATATTAAGAGCTTTTTCTCTTTAGTTGCATTTAAAACATTCAAATATTTGGAAGTATTTGGGTGGGGGCATTGTCATGCCACAAAGGGTAACTTGTACATGCCACAACATGGCTGGAGAGACAGGCCCAACTCAATTGTCTGAAGCCTGACTCCATTTTTCTTCGGCATTTGGAGAAGGCCAAAGCAGCCACTTTGGTCTGTGACACATGGTCAAGCGGAGACAGGCCTACGCCCCTCACACGGAGCATCGCTGGTGAATTTCAAGCTGCTTGTTAGTTGGTTGTTAAGTTCATCAGTAGCTTTATGCTGTCTGTCTTGTATTTGTATCTTATCTCTCACTGTATGTATCTTTATTTTCTTCGGTTTCACCGTACCCTGTTTGTTCTGTAGGGAGAACGAGGCAGGCAGGAACTGAGGCAAGGCAGGATGAAGCTAACACAACCTTTATTAACAGTTTAACAAGGCAAAATGTAAGGCAAACCTCAAACCGGCAAACAGCAGCATTTGACAGTTGACATCCCTTTTTATACCAGAGCTGTCAGGCGCTGAACCAATAGAATGGCTGCATTCTCCCACCAGATGGCTGCTCGCGTCTTAACCAATCAGGAGCCGGCAATGATAGTCAATGGTGTCATAGCCTCCCCCACCCTCCTGGAGGCTTCAGGAGCTTCCCTGAAGCCTCCAGAGTGCAAAAGAACGGCCCTCCAGGTAAACCGGAAGTTCGGGAACGGACTTCGTTTGCTCGTAGGGCTGGTTTTAGCCCACCGGAACCTTCAGGGACCTTTAGGAGTCTGGTTTGAACTTAAGACCGTTTTTAGTCTTCCGGAGCCTTGCTCCGGAGGACTACAAATGGCCCTACGGACAAACCGGAAGTGACTTCGGATTTACTCATAGGGTCGTTTTTTGCCCTCCAAAGCCTTCAGAAAGCCCCTGAGGAGGGCAAAAACAGCCCCCCTCCCCTGGAGGCTCTCTGGAGGCTTCAGGAGCTTCCCTGAAGGCTTCGGAGCGCAAAAAATGGCCCTACGAGCAAACCGGAAGTCACCATTCCTGAACATCTGGGTTCCTCGTATGGCTGTTTTACTCCCTCCAGACACTTCAGGGAAGCTCCTGAAGCCTCCAGAGGACCTCCAGGGGAGGGGGCTGTTTTTGCCTTCTCCAGGCTCCTAGAAAGCCTCTGGAGCCTGGGGAGGGCGAAAAAAATGCACCAAAAGCGGGAGGGGGGGGGGTTTCCTGGTCACGTCGTGCACATGAATGCTGCAGCACGCGCATAGCATTATGGGTGTGGCATGCCCGCTCACGACCTTTCTGTGCTCCCCCCGCTTTTGGCATAGGAGCCAAAAAAGATTCGCCATCACTGAGAACAATTAATTAGTGGAACAGCTTGCCTCCAGAAGTTGTGAATGCCCCAACACTGGAAGTCTTTAAGAAGATGTTGGATAGCTATTTGTCTGAAACGGTATAGGGTTTCCTGCCTAAGCAGGGGTTTGGACTAGAAGACCTCCAAGGTCCCTTCCAACTCTACTATTGTATTGTATTGTATTTAGAAGATAGGCTCAAGGTCCAGAAGGATCTTGACAGATTTGAATACTGGGCCCTACCCAAAAAAATGCAGCTCAGATTTTAAACTTAAACAAGAAAATGAACTAAGTACTTGTATGGAAGAGGAGATATCTGACTCAACAGCAGTAACTCTAGAAATATTGCAAAGAAGAACAATAAAGATGATTAGGGGGCAGGAGACTAAACATGAAGAACAGTTGCTGGAACTGGGTTCTAACGTACCGAGGAGAACAAGGGATGATGTAACAGGAGCCTTCCAATACATCAGGGGCTGTCACAGAGAAGATCTCAACAAATTTTCCAAAGCACCAATGGTAAGATAAGTAATGGATGAAAGGTTTTCAAAGAGATATCTAGCCTACAACCAAGGAGAAATGTCCAGACAGAACAATTAAATAGTGCAGACCCTTGCTCTGGTGTGTGTGTGTGTGTGTGAAAGGCAGCACTGATCACTGATTATAACAGCACAAGAACAGGCACTGAGCACCGGATCTATAGAAGTAGGGATTTACCATACTAGATAGAACTCAAGGGGTAGATCAGTATCTCTCAGCTGAAACATGTATGGAGTTTAACTCCCAGAATTTCCCAGCCAGACATCTAGGAGTTTCCACAGAAGATCGTGGAGAATAATAGAGAATCTGTGGGATTTCCGGATCCCGAAGGACAAACATGCATTAGATCAGGGGTGTCCAAACTTGGGAACTTTAAGACTTGTGGACTTCAACTCCCAGAATTGACACTATAGTAGTAGGCAAATTAATAGACAAAAAGCAGAAGAGCTCTGGAAGCAGGGCAATGGGGGCTAGGCAACTCTCAATGTGAGTGATGTTGAGTTGGCCATGCCCACCCAGTGACATGCCAATCCAGCCACGCCCAGCCACTTGGTCATTAAGGCAGAGAATTATTTGAATACCACCACTGTGTTTTGGAGTAGGGTTTCCTGCTCCATCAGGGAATTGGGTTACACAACACGCATGGTCCCTTCCAACTATGTTACTCTATTTTCCATATTTTGAAACTAAGAATCTGATTTCTTCTGGGTCCCTTCACTCCCTGTATAAAAGGATACAATACAATACAATACAATAGTAGAGTTGGGACCTTGGAGGTCTTCTAGTCCAACCCCCTGCCTAGGCAGGAAACCCTATACCATTTCAGACAAATGGCTATCCAACATCTTCTTAAAGACTTCCAGTGTTGGGGCATTCACAACTTCTGGAGGCAAGCTGTTCCACTGATTAATTGTTCTAACTGTCAGGAAATTTCTCCTCAGTTCTAAGTTGCTTCTCTCCTTGATTAATTTCCACCCATTGATTGGGTGGAAACTAATCAAGGAGCTGGTTGCAAGGGAGGAACTGGAGGAGATTCTGCCCGCCTTCTCCTTAGGTGCTGCAGGAGACTAAAATTGGGTTGGATCCCCAGGAGTTCAATTTCTCTTGGGAGGTTGAGTGAACCAGCACATCACTAACCCCGGTGTCTCATGTGAACTCAGCCTAACTAATATGTTGCTTAGCCAGTTTGTGTTTAGGGTATGTATGTTTTGGGAACCTGCCTGTGTGTAATTGTGTGATTTGGCTCTTAAAAAGGAAAACCTGAAGAAAGGGAACATCCAAAACTGGTTTTTTTTTTCTTAAGTGAACTTTCCTGTTTTGTTCACCTGTTAGAGTTTGTCTAAACCCCCTTGCAGGTAAATGTACATTTAGGCTTTTATAAAGGAAGCACTCCTTTCTGAGAAAAAAAGCAACTGAAAATGATGCAAAATGCATTTTATTCAGTGTTCTATGTCCATGATGGACGCAAGTCCCAAAGTTTGTATCAAACACAGATTCATGTACAGGGATTAAGTGCTCAATGCCACTGTAATCCTTAAGATTACAGCTCAGAAAATACTTCTTTCCTTTGGAATGTAGGTTCTTCACAGTTAAATCCACCACTTTCTAATTAATCTCAGATATACCATAGAAATTGGATACCCTTTGTAACACTCTCTGCTGCAGCCAGAAAAATGGACAGAGGTGGCTGAAAGACTTCCCTGACCTGTAACTACAGGAATGGTACTATGAATAGAAAGGTGTTTGGAGATCCACAAGATTCCCTGGACCCATTTGGAGTTGCACCACAGAACAGAGAAGGAATGAAAAGCCCATCTTTAGCAAGTGAGGGAACTGGAAAAGGCCGTTCTGATTCTCAGTCTGGAATCCGTGGAGAGATCTGGGCAAGAATTGGGCAGAAGATCCTGGAGGAGACAACCAGCCTTTCAGAAGTTGAACCCTGGAAGTTCAGGAGCTTCCAATACAAAGAGAATGAGGGTCCCCGAGGACTTTGCAGCAGACTCCATTCCTTTTGTAGTCAATGGTTGAGACCAGAAAAGCACACAAAAGCGCAGATGCTGGACCTGGTTGTTTTGGAGTGGTTCCTGGCGCTTCTGCCCCTGCAAATGGAGAGTTGGATACGAGAGTGTGGAGCAGAGACCAGCTCCCAGGCGGTGGCCCTGGTGGAAGGCTTCCTCCTGAGCCAGGCGGAGGAGAAGAAGGAGAGGACTGAGTGGCAGGTGAGATACCTTTATTTGGGACCACAGAAATTGTTAAATCTAATAAAGTGTGTTTGAATTATTATCCCTTGCCTACCTGAGTTCTTTGGCATTCATCATATGTGGAGATACTCTGAAAATTCCTGCAGGACTTTTTTTTGTTATTTGTGATAGTTGTTCCTTTCCACTTTCCAACTTCACTGATGGATTCTGGAGCTTCAAAATGGTGTTCACAGAAAAAGAATCTTGATGTTTATTGTCCATTCATTCTTCTTGTTTCCTGCCTACTTTTTCAAGTCCTTCATGGTGGAGATCAGAGATCCTGAGGGAATGAGGCATCCATCCAATTCATCTCTTGAAATGTTTTGCAGGAGGATCTCTCAGGATATTTCAAATCAAGACACAACCAGAGGTAATACAAGGCTCTCCCATTCCCCAGAGAGATTTAAGCTGTTTCAGCTTCTGTATGTCTTGCCTTTTATAGAATACCACCTCCTATATTATGAATTATGTAGTTTAAAATTCTGTGTCCTCACAGGGAAGAATAGTAGAAAATTGGCAATTTCCAAATGTGGAGCTGAAACAGTGGTTAAAACTCCAATTCAGGTAAGAAGAGGAAATTTATTTATTAGAATTGTATTTTCCTTTTCCTTCACAAAGTCAGAGGTGGTGTACATAATACTGTCTCCTTCCATTAATGTTTTTGAAGACCAGTACTTTTAAAAAGTGCTACTTGTTGCCAATAATTGTAATTATGCTGCTGTGTTTCCCTGAAATTAAGACCTAGCCTTAAAATAAACCCTAGGCTTGATTTTATATGTGCACCTATAAAAGCCCTACTCCCAAAATAAGCCCTAGTTAGGATCCTGCCCACTTCGTTGCATCTGGTTGCATGAAGTGGGATGAGGCACACCAGTAAAAAGCAAGCTAGGGTGGAGATTCGGGTGTGTGTTTGTATAGCAGCCTCCCATGTCCCACACCTGCTTACTTTATGACAGTTGCAACCAGTCCTCCCTTGCCCTCACACCTACCTCACCTTGCCGGCCCACTTCTGCGGCCACTTGCCACCGCTTGTGCATATCGCTCCTGGCCTCCTTTCGGCTGTCAGAGGCCTTCAGGAAAGCCCCCTGCAGCCAAGAAACGAGATCCAGATTGATGGGCACCTTTCTGAAGGCCTATGACAGCAAAATGGAGGTTGGGGGCAATATGCACAATTGGTGGCAAGTGGCCACAGAAGAAGTGAGCCGGCAGTGGCCACACGAGCTCCTGCTGGGCAGGGCTGTTGGTGCCGCCACCGCAAGGTGAGACTGAAAAAAACATTCCACAAAAATAAGACCTAATGCCTCTTTTGGAGGAAAATTTTTTAAACCTGGTCTTATTTTGGGGGATTACTCTAAACCTTTTCAAGTAATCCTTCATGATGCCCAATCTTTTTGTAATTCTTTGAGTTAGATTTGTGCAAAGGATGCTCAAAAATAACTTATTATTTACACTGGCAAATTACCATTTTTTTAAAAAAAAGCTTTGTTTACAAAGTGATAAAACTAAGTGGAGCAGATTAAATGGTAACACTATTAAAATCCAATGCGAGTTAATAGAAATTCTCAAAGTATAAATTGTTCTTGAAAGAGCACATAATCAAGGAATTTTGGCTTGCAAAGTAAACTCTAATGTCTTCATTTGTGCCTGGATTTGAAGGCTAAGCAACCTAGCTTTGCAAAAGGTAAAAATGTCCTTCTTGGGAAATTTCTTCCACTTTGTTATCTTCCATTCAGTCGATGTCTCAGACTAGAAGCAACTTCCTTAAATCCAAGAAGAAGCAGAAGCCAAATGCCTAGCTGAGTTCTCCCAGCACTTTCATGAAGGGATTGCGGATAGACAGGAGTGCAGCTTCTTGGTATACCATGAGCCATTTACTAAACGCCACAAAAAATGCCCCCCACACAGAGATTCTCACATTTCCTTACTTAGCAGAGCCATTTACCTTAGTGCATAGCTTTGCTTTGGGAATTTATAAGTGATAGGACCTTTTTTTAAACAATTCCTCCTGGGCCTTCTGTGTACTCTCTTTCCCCATCAGGAAGGCCTTGTCTCCTTCGAGGAGGTGGCTGTGTATTTCTCCGAGGAGGAGTGGTCTCAGCTGGATCCTGACCAAAAAGCTCTGCATTGGGAAGTCATGATGGAAAATTACAGGAACGTGGCCTCTCTTGGTAAGGGTGTTTCCTACTCTGCAGTCAGAGACTTCAGGAAGATGTTTTGTAATTATAGGCTGTTTCTGATTATTATTTATTATTATTATAACCAAAAATTTTCACTATATTTCCACTTCCCAGTTCTATTCCTTCTGTTTTTTCCATTTTTTCTTGCCACATGGATAATGTAGCACCTTTTTCAAGTCCAAAGTTTATTTTCATATCACTGCTGAACAGTTGAACTGTGTTGAATATTGATTTAAGTTCAGTGGGGCTTTACGGATATATATATTTAAGTCATCCATGTATAGTAGATCGTTTATCTTGCCATGTTGGCTTGAGATTTGGTATCCCAGTTTTGTCTTTCGTAGGATTATTGTCAGTGGAATTAATGCAATGTTGAACAGTAGTGGTGAAAGTGAATCCTCTTGGAAGATTCCTCGTCTGACGTTGACTTCACCAATGTTCTCCCCATTTGCTGTTAGAACTGTTTTCCATTTTTGCATATTTGCTTTCAAAAATGTACAGATATTTTTGCTGATTCCAAAGTTTTCCAGACAGGTGTTAATCCAGCTGTGGGATAATGAGTCAAATGCCTTCTTGTAATCAATCCATGCCATATTTAAATTTTTTTTCTTCATTTTGCATTTTTAGTACCATTTTGTCAATGAGCAGCTGATCTTTTGTTCCTCTTGATTTTTTATAATTTCCTTTTTGTTCTACTGGATACACACTGTTTTGCATCAGATGATTGAATACTGAATTTGCCAGTATCCTTGTAAAAAGTTTGAACGTTGTTGGCAGACAAGTAATTTGGTGATAGTTGCTTGGTTCTATGCCCTTTTCTGGATCTTATCAAGTATGTTCGAGCTGTTAACCATTTTCACTTGTTACATTTTGAAGCATTTGATCAAATTGAATGGCCATGCGATGATGGAGGCTGGTCAGGTGTTTTAGTCAGTATCCATGCAGTTCATCAAGGCTAGGTGCACTCCAGTTCTTGACCTTCTTTGCTTGTTTTTCCACCATGTCAGTTTTTATTACAATATTTTTCCATTTTGTTTTGTCGTGTTGTTGAATATCTTTGATCCAGGAGGCAGTTTTGTTGTGTTCCATTGGGTTTTCCCACAGTTCTTTCCAAAAGTTCAAAGTTTTTTCTTTACATGGGTGAACATTAGTTTGGACTTTATTATTATTATTATTATTATTATTATTATTATTATTATTATTATTATTATTTCATTAAACATGAAATTCAGTCAACTGAACATTCAAAAATGCATCACAAATACCACTGACTGGTGCTAATAGTTGATACAGTTTGCTGCCAGCATTCTATGTATTAACCAAGTACATTCTTCAAATATACAGTTGTTGTTTTTATTATTTTGCTATTTTCAGACTTATAATTTATGCATAATAGCAATAATTATTTTTGTCATGCTATTATAAGCATGGAAATGAGCAGTGCAGTGGCCGAGAGGTGGAGCTCTCGCCTCACAATCAGAAGGCTGTGACTTCTATCCTAGGCAGAGGCAGATATTTATCTGTCTGGGCACAATGAGAATATGAGAATATATCTGCAAGTAAACCCTCAGCTCCTTCAGTTGTTCCGACTTCACCTCAATGCGAGGGATTACGGGGTCATTAAAGGGGGGGAAATATAAATATGCAAGCATGCAATATATTGGAATCTGGTAAATACCAGAAGGCAATTATTATAAATTCTGATAGATTGAACTTTTTTCCTAACTTTGCTATTGTTTTTATTGTTGTTCCCAAGGTAATAACAGGCAGGACCATAAAGAGTCTAGGGATTCCTTCCAAGTGCTCAGACATGGAGACGTAATGGAGAAGCCTGAAATTCAAATGAAATTCCAGAGGCAGGAGAGAAATCAGTCGAATGATTGTAATAAGGAAAGCTCATCTTCCATTGATGCTCACGTGCAGTATCTTGAACAACCAAGAAAAATAAAGAAAAAATATATTGGGAAAGGTATAAGAATATCCAAAGGAACATTAGATGTAAATGGAGAGTATCTGACCCAAGCCAAAGGACAAGATTGTATATACAAAGACAATGGAAAACAATACAAATGGACTTTCACACTTTCTCAAGAAAATGTGTCTCTTAGATCACCTAAAAGCATCCACCTGGCAGAGAAGCCGAATAAATCCCTAGAGCATGAAAAAAACTTCAGTGAAAACAAGACTCTTACGATTCATAAAAGGATCCACACAGAGGAAAAATCATTTAAATGCATGGAGCGTGGAAAGGGATTCAGCAAACTCAGTGAGCTTAGTTCCCACAAAAGGATCCACACAGGGGAGAAGCCATATAAATGCATGGAGTGTGAAAAGAGCTTCAGAGTACTTAGTGACCTTACTTCCCACAAAAGGATCCACACGGGGGAGAAGCCATATAAATGCATGGAGTGTGGAAAGAGCTTAAGAACAAGCAGTGATCTTACATCCCATAAAAGGATCCATACAGGGGAGAAACCATATAAATGTATGGAATGTGGAAGGTGCTTTTGTGAATACAGTAATCTTATTTTCCATAAAAGGATCCACACAGAAGAGAAGCCATTTAAATGCATGGATTGTGGAAGGGTTTTCAGTCAGTGTAGTAGCCTTACTTCCCATAAAAGGACACACACAGGAGAGAAGCCCTTTAAATGCATGGATTGTGGACAGTGCTTCAGCCGACCCAGTATGCTTACTTCCCATAAAAAGATCCATAAAGATGTGGAACCAATTTTCGAAACAGAGAGAGATTTGGGTGAGAATGTATGCTAATTTAATGGATTAAATCTATGGATTTTCCTATTTAACCGACTGGACTCGGAAAGGAATGTTTTTTTGAGTTTGGCCCTCCCAACTGGCAGCCCCAGAGAGAGAGGAATATATTAATTAAAATGAAAACAATGTGCATGTTTTCATTGTAATCATGAATGAATGAATGATCTATGTACCTATTTAACTTTTTTTAGAAATACATTTCTGTTCCCCATGAGTGACATCTGTCTGCATTTTAGAGGTGCTGCTTCTGCTATTCAATTTTAACTTTCATGTGTAACTTGGTTTTTTTCTTTCTATTTTGCCTTTTACTTTGGATGAGTAGATTACATGTTAATTGCCAGGTTGAATGCTGTCAAGTCTAATACACTCCCTTGATGAACTACAATTAAAGACTTATTGCTTTCAGGATAAAACTTCATCTGAGTTATCACTTTCATCTGATTATGGCATGGAAGGGCAGTGGCAGAGTTCAGTCTTTTGTCTTGAAATGAAGTGATTTTAGCCATTTTTGGCTTTTTCATTAGTTATTGAAAAGGCAACATTATTTATTATAATTATTTATTGAAATTGCTTTATCAATTTTGAAGAACGTTAGTATTTCATTCCATTTTCCCTATACATACAGTTCCTTAATTCAAGAAGAGGAAATTTCCTCTCTTTTTTCCCTTTCCTCTTCCTTTCATCATGGGAACAGCAGTGTTGATCTAAGAAAGTGTTTGGGAACACTTTGAATTCTTTTTGATATTGAACATTGCTTAAAGATTATTTATTTGATATGTTCTATATTGGCCATGAGGTCACTGAAGTTTATTAAGAATCAGAGAACTCTAACGAAGTATTTTTAGAACGACATATCAAGCAAAATAGAGAGAGGAAAGACAGAGAAGGGAGGAAGGAAGAAACACAAAGAGAAAGAAAAATAAAACAAAGGAAAAGAAAGTGAAAGAAGAAGAAAGAAAGAAAGATAGATAGAAAGAAAGAAAGAAAAAACAGGATTTTAATATCTAACTTTTTATAGAGAGTTTTTAGTAGAAAATGCTCTTAAATTACAAACCACAAAAAAGTGTTTGGTGAATTTGACGCAATGGCTAAAAATTTAAATGAAAGGCTGCACCAAAAACCTGAAAAATTTGTAACAGGGTAAAACTGAATGAAGGAAGATGTTAAAAATACGCACATAAAAACAAAAAAGTTAGATATGCAAATAGCAGCAATGGAAGGTATTTTATTATTATTGGATTTGAAAGAGTAAGAATTTTATCTGAGAATCGGGTTAGCCAAAAATGTGGAAAAAGGCACTAACATAAAATATTTAATTAGTTATATGACCACTTGTTTTATTATGTTTATAAAATACTAACTTAGGATAAACATGGAAGAAGAACGTGTTAAGGATAGTATGGTAAAATGGGAGAAAAACCTTGGCTATAATATAATGTTAGATCAATGGGAAAATATGTGAACTAACAGTTTAAAGTTTACTTTGAATTACAGTTTGAAAGAATAATTTTATAAGATGATGTATTGATGGTATTTGATTCCAGATAGATTGGCAAGAATATATAATGGAACTTCCAACAAATACTGGAAATGTAATTAAACTCCAGGTATGTTTCATCTCATGAGGTGGACTTATTAAGATGCCAAATCATATTGGATAAATATAATAGTGGTTATGCAGAAGATACCCAAAACTCAAATATTAATGAAAGATGGTGACAGTGAGACCTAGCTTTGAGCTTTGCTCTTCTTTTTACTCTATTTTTACTCTTTTTTAAAATACTCTTTCTACTTTTAAATCAGTTTTTAACTTTTAACTTTAAAAAGTTTTAATTTCACCAGTTGAGAAGTTCAGCTTTTACTCCAGCTAGTAAAGTTTAGTGAATGAGAGGAAAGTTTTCTCTACTAAGCAAACAAAACCAGCTAAACATGGCTGCCAATGCCTAGACAATCCAAAATAAAAGACTTTGTACGGTTGTATCCTTTGCAAATTCCAGAACTTTAATAGAGGGTGTCTCCCCCCCCCCCCGAGGTACAGTACCAAGGGAGAAGGGCAATGGAGAGAGCACACAGCCCTGAAGGGTACTTAGGCTAATTACCTGGGTACTAGATATAATTTTCCCAAATTACACTTATCTTATCAAAAAGCTGATTATCCACTTATAAGTATGAACAGGCATAGTGAGCTGAATCAGTTTAGAGCAGGGGTGTCAAACTCAATTTCACTGAGGGCCGCAGGAGGGTTATGTTTGACCTTGGAGGGCTGGGCTGGGTGTAGGCATTATGGGCGTGACACAGGACTTGTGCCAGGGGCACCTGTGGTGGCCAAGGCATGATTTCCCTGAGACCCTCCCTCACGTTCATTATTGCATTTCTTCCTTCCTCCTTTCTCTTCTTATTTATGTTAGATATTAGCATATATCGTGGCAAGTCTCCCCTCTGGTCCGCTGCTACAGCGGGAAACAGGTATCGTTCTGATTGGTCGAGGGGCGTACCCAATCCCTATAAAAGGGGAACCCTCCGACCACAGAGCAAGCTGGATCACTACTATTACTAATAAAGAGCTGTTAAGTCACTTCGTGTCCGCAGTCTGTCTCTCGTTGCCCAGATCTAACATTGGCGACGAAGGTGGGATCGAGAGGCAGATAGGACGAAGAACGCTACCTCCAGAATCTCCGGATTTGATCCAGCCCAGGAATTCGGCAGAAATTCCGGCAGCCATCTCAGATCACCGCAGCGCGGCAAATTCAAACAGAGAAGATGGCGATGCATGCTCCCCCTGCTCCTTTCGACCCAGCAAACGACGAATGGGAAGCCTTCATGATTCGTTTCGAGTGTTTCCTCGAAGCGAACGAATACACGGGGATCACCGACGCGAGGAAGAAAAACATCTTCCTCGGCTACTGCGGAAAGGAAGTCTTCAATACGGCCAGAGACCTCACCGCGCCTACTCCAATACAGGCAGTATCGTGGACGGCGTTGCAACAGGCTCTGCAAACTCATTACGTGCCAAAACCTTCCCGCCATGTCTGCCGCAAGGAATTCAACACGAGGAACCAGAAGGCGGGAGAATCCATAAATCAATATGTTGCAGCCCTACGAAAAGCAGCAACTCACTGCGAGTTCAGGGATCTGGACGAGCACATCTTAGCGCAGCTCATCTGTGGGTTAAGAGACATTTCGCTACAAAAGAAGCTATTGGCAAACCCGAATTTAACCCTACAGATAGCGCTAAACGAAGCAAGAGCGTCAGAGTCAGCGGAGAAATCATCGGTGACCATACAACGAGGGGCCAACGTAAACCAGCCAGCACCAAGACAAACCAGAGTACACTACGAGGACACAAGCCCCGACTACGAGAATCCCGAGTTCGAGGACAGTCACCTGATGCAGAGCAGTCACTTGAGGCCTGGGGGGAGACCCGGATTCCGTTTGCCGCCCTGCGCAAGCTGCGGAGGGAATCACCCCAGGTCTACTTGTAGGTTCAGGAACGTTGTTTGTTCGCACTGCAACAAACTTGGGCACATCGCACGAGTGTGCCGGAGCGGAGTCCCTGCCTCACGGCAGCCACCCATGTACCGCCAACAGAAGCCCAACCCAGGGGCTTGGCGAAATCAAAAAGGGCGCCCAGAGAGAAATCCACAAGTGTTTACCCAGAGAGAAAATTTCCAAAGAGCTGAACGAGCGTATCCCCAGAGAGATTACTCACAAGGAGCTGAGCGAGCGTATCCCCAGAGAGAATACACACAAAGAGCTGAAAGAGCGTTCTATCAAGACGCTCAACGAGAGTATTTTCAGGATGTAGACGATGAGATAGAGTTGACCCAGAGAGAGGAGTTGCGAACGTATCTCACCACAATACATCAGGTCCGCCCTAAGCGGCCAAAAAGGCTGAGAGTCACAGTCCTCTTGGAGGGCTCACCCTGCGAGCTAGAAGTTGACACAGGATCGACCCTGATGATTATTTCATGGGCATCCATGAAACAGGCTATCCCTAGCCTCAGAAAGAGCCAACTACGCGCTCCAGACGTCCTGCTACGAGACTACCAGGGGAACCAAGTCCCCATCGTGGGCCAAGGCACATTCCACATCCGTTTCAAGGACATCGAAGCCCAGCTGCCCGTGACCATCGCCAGCGCGCCATTACAGAACCTTCTGGGGCTTGATTGGTTTGAAGCCCTGGGGTTAGAAGTCACCGGAATCAACGCCGTGAGAAACAGCAGCGCTGAACAGATTTTTAAGGAGTTCGAGGATGTGTTCAGCCCCGGTCTTGGTAAGTATGTGGGTTAACCAATATCATTCAATTTAGACCCCAAGGTGGCGCCAATCCGACTTAAACCGAGACGAGTGCCTTTTGCACTCCGCCCAAAAATAGATAAGGAAATAGATAAGTTAGTGGAGCAAGGAATCCTTGAGCCGGTAGATCACGCGTGCTGGGAAACACCCATCGTGACCCCAGTCAAACCAGACGGATCAGTCCGCATCTGCGCGGACTATAAATGCACAATTAATGTCGCGCTACAACAGAGCGCATACCCTGTGCCTGTAGTACAGCACTTATTGCACTCGTTGGGGCCAGGAAAGGTATTTGCTAAGTTAGACATGGCACAAGCTTACCAGCAACTGCCAGTTGATAGCGCCACAGCGGAGGCCCAAACTATAGTGACGCATAGAGGAGCATTCAAATGCAACCGGCTACAATTTGGTGTGAGTATTGCCCCAGGATTGTTCCAGAGTGTCATGGAACGACTTTTGCAAGGGATACCGGGAGTCGTCCCCTATTTTGACGACATCTTGGTGTCCGCTGCAAACGAGGAGCAATTAAATAAAAGAGTCAGAACTGTTTT
Source organism: Natrix helvetica (assembly GCF_964273705.1). NCBI lineage: Eukaryota > Metazoa > Chordata > Lepidosauria > Squamata > Natricidae > Natrix > Natrix helvetica. The sequence continues at coordinate 339,484,464 of NC_138548.1, forward strand.
GGCCAGAATCAGAGAAAAGGGTCTCCGCCTTAAAAAGGAAAAATGCCAAATTAACGTGCCTAGCGTAGAATTCCTGGGTTATAGAATCGATGGTCAGGGAATACACCCCACTTCAAAGAAAATTAAGGCGATCCAGGACGCCCCCACACCACGAAATCAGACCGAGTTGCAGGCTTTCCTCGGACTACTTAACTTCTACAGCGTTTTTCTGAGGCAGAAGGCGACCGTTGCTGAGCCACTACACCGTCTACTCCAGAGGAACGCACCATGGAAATGGGGACGATCCGAAGCTGCAGCTTTCGCCGGGGTAAAGCGCCTGCTCACCACTGACTCACTGCTTGTCCAATACAGCCAGACCCTACCGCTGGTATTGACCTGCGACGCATCACCCTTCGGAATTGGAGCAGTCCTCAGCCACAGGATGCCCAACGGAAAAGAAGCACCCATCGCCTTCTACTCCAGAACTCTTTCATCGGCCGAAAGGAATTACAGCCAAATGGACAGGGAAGCGCTGGCTGCTGTAGCTGGAGTAAAGCGTTTCCACGAATACCTCTACGGCCGCGATTTTGAACTAATTACAGATCACAAACCGTTGTTGGGACTTTTGGCGGGAAACCGCCCCACTCCGGTCTCCCTTTCTCCACGCATGACCAGGTGGACTGTTTTCCTGGCTGCGTACTCATACAAATTGATTCATCGACCGGGCTCCACTCTCGGACATGCAGACGCACTCAGCCGTTGCCCATTACCTGACATTCTGCCAGACCCCACTCCAGAAGTACCGGTATTGCTCATTGACTGTTTGGACTCTGGACCGGTTTCTTCATACGACGTTGCAAGGTTCTCCTCTAAAGACAATGTAATAAAGCAAGTTCAAACTTGGGTTTGGAGGGGGTGGCCGAAGGGCAACGTGGGCCCGGAATTCAAAATGTTTTGGTCAAAACGGGACGAACTCTCAGTGTTACAAGGTTGTTTATTGTGGGGGGATCGAGTTGTTATTCCGTATGTTTTACGAAGGAATGTATTAGATGCTTTATATGTGGGTCATCCGGGGATTGTTAGAATGAAGGCGTTAGAAAGAAGTTACGTTTGGTGGCCAAACATGGACAAAGAAATAGAGGAGTGGGTGGCCACTTGCGACCCATGCCAGGAATCGAGACCAGCACCCCCGGAAGCGCCCGCCACAGAATGGGAGAAACCTAAAGCACCCTGGTCGCGAATACACATCGATTTCGCAGGGCCATTCCAGGGTCAGACTTTCCTTATAGTTGTGGATGCATACTCAAAGTGGCTAGATGTAGTCCTAATGACTTCAACCACGGCAGAGGCAGTCATTAAGGTTCTACGGCAACTTTTCGCCACCCATGGCCTGCCCGACCTCCTGGTCTCCGATAACGGGCCCCAGTTCACGGCCATGCAATTTGAGACATATCTAGCAGGTCAGGGAATTCGGCACGCCCTCGTCGCGCCATTCCATCCGGCATCAAATGGACAGGCGGAGAGAATGGTACGATTCGCAAAAGAGGCCCTCGCTAGGATGGGTCCAGGTGATTGGCAAACACGCATTGATCATTACCTTTTAATTCAGCATATCACCCCAAGTGCAACGACGGGTAGGAGCCCCGCTGAACTACTCATGGGCCGCCGTCTACGGTCTCACCTGGACCGTCTTCACCCAAATTACTCTGCCACAGCTCCCCCAGACTCCACAAGCAAAATTCGGTCTTTTAGCATAGGGGATTCAGTATACGCCCACAACTATGCAGGGGGAACATTGTGGATGCCGGCAAAGGTCATTGGCATCACGGGTCCACGATCGTATCTGCTGGAACTGGAAGATGGGCGGAACTGGAAAAGGCACATCGATCAACTTCGGGGTCGCCTAGCGCACTCAGACCTTCGAAACGAAGACGAGATTTTCCTGCCTACCGAGAGTCAGCCACACGAGAGCCTCATCATAGAAAACTACGACACCTGCGAACCAAGCTCGGGACAAGAAAGCACGCACGAAGCAGAGCAACCCCCAGGCAACGCAACCGAGCAGACTCCGGAACGCCCTAGCAACGAGGGTATGAAACCTCCCGAACGTGGAACGGGAAAAGCATCCGATCCGGAAACCATTTCTGACCAACCAGAACCACGACGTTCCTCCCGAGTAAGACAACCCCCAACATACCTAAAAGACTATGTTACCTACCGCAACGTTCCGTCTAGGAGGGGAGGGGTGTTAGATATTAGCATATATCGTGGCAAGTCTCCCCTCTGGTCCGCTGCTCCAGCGGGAAACAGGTATCGTTCTGATTGGTCGAGGGGCGTACCCGATCCCTATAAAAGGGGAACCCTCTGACCACAGAGCAAGCTGGATCACTACTATTACTAATAAAGAGCTGTTAAGTCACTTCGTGTCCGCAGTCTGTCTCTCGTTGCCCAGATCTAACAATTTATAATTTTATTTATGAATTTTTTGTTTAACATCCAAAAGTCCTTGGTGAACACTGTGTCAATAGCAATAGCACTTAGACTTATATACTGCTTTATAGTGCTTTTACAGCCCTCTCTAAGTGGTTTACAGAGTCAGCCTATTCTGCCCCCCCAACAATCTGGGCCCTCATTTTACCCACCTTGGAAGGATGGAAGGCTGAGTCAACCTTGAGCCGGTGAGATTTGAACTGCTGAACTGCAGCTAGCAGACAGCTAAAACAGCCTGCAGTACTGTACTCCAACCACTGCGCCACCCTGGCTCCTTGCACGCAATTCTAATAATGATAGTACCATTTAAAATATACATAATCATAATCTTTCAACTGCTAACATTTGTTTATACATAGTAATTATAATATGTTCTATTATATTTCAGTATGCATAATAACCATTTTCCCAATGTCTACTTTCTACTTTTTTCTAACACTTACTAAAATAACCACCATGTTAAAAAATATTCTATATTTATCCATCATCTCTTGCCCTTTTTAGAATTTCAATTCTTATTAACTTTTTGGTGAATCATTCATGCTTCTTCTCTGGTATCTTGTAACTCCTTTTGTAAATGTTTATTTAATATCAATATTTCATCTGCTACAACATCTCTTTTGCTGTTGGATCTCTAGAGCACAGTTCTAGAGCGCAGTTCCCCCATCATTTTTAGGATACCTTTCTCTTTATTCTCTTTTATATTTTGACTTCTTAAGGGATATTCTGTCTATTCTGTGTTGCTATCTCTTCCATATCTTTCTCTGCTTGTATCATTTTTGGATTTATCTCCACCATTCTTTCCTCAACTCTTTCTAATTTCTCCTCTTTTTTCTGAATTTTTTGTTCATTTTTTATTGTCATTTGCTGGGGCCTTTCTAGTCTCACACCTGTATCCTGCATCAATTCCATCATCTCCCTATGATTCCTTGTTATATCTTCCTTAATACATTGACACTTCAATAATATTTCTTTATAAACTGCATTTGTTTTCCCCTGTTGAAGCATTTTTGATGATATAATAAACTAATCACTACTCAATATTCCACCAAAATGTCAACATCCCAATTGTTCAGAAACACCATAAACCCCAGTATTCATAAAATTTACACAGTCCTGGAACTGTTCCTCATATCCTCCTTAAAATTTTCCAGTTTGCATCCTCTAAGTTTTCCAAATTTTTAAGTCTTGTCCAACTTTTCTTCTTTTGTCTTGTGGACTGTTCTTGATGATCCAAATTTCCTCAAATGTCTTTATTCCACAAAGTCAGATATTCAGTTTCAAGGATATTTCTTGTTAATTGTAATCCACCTTGTTTTAGAAATTTTCAAAAGGCTTGCTAATACTTCCAAGCAGCCAAGGCGCCAGTAGATATGGAACCAAAATAAAAGGGCCTTCCACTGGTGGTATTTGCCTTTCAATGTTTTCTTTCTTCTCTTTGTTATTTGTGTATTATCAAATAATTCTTAATTTCCACTGTTATTCCCACTAGGTACTAATATAATATCTTCTTTGACAAGTAGATGGCATCCCTGCTCTAAAGTCCAGCATTAAACACAGCAAAGATAAAACAGCTGGCATCAAAGAGAAAGATTGGAGGAGGGGGGGGGGTAAAAATTAAGCAAACTTCCTCTTTGTACAGATTCTTCTAGTAATCAAACAGTATTATACACCAATTAAATCACTTTCCACACTACTACCAGTTCCAGTCCAGTCTTTTAAGCTTCAGTCTTCCACACTGTGCGATTCACCATTTGGCCACTGGAGGGTGGTTTGTAATAGGAGAAGAGAAAGGAAATGACCTCACTGGATCTGATCCATCACTCTGTCGCTATTAAGCCTTCGAGCTTCGCAGGAGGTTTGAATGGGTGCCGGAATGCCTTGAAGGGAAGCGAACTAGAGGTGGGCAGGGTGAGTAGTGGGTGTGTATGTGAGTGTGTCTTCGCGTGCAAAAGGGGAGGGAGGGCAGAGGGTTCTGGTGCTAGAGAAGGAAGGGAGGGAAGCCAAGTCCCCATACAGGTTCAATCTTCCGAGTCCTGGGGGTGGGAGAACCCTAACCCGGGATCCCATGTTCCCCTGCCGCCCCTCTCCACGCAGGTGGCAGGCAGAGGGAAGCGTTGCCCAGGAACAAATCCCCAGAGAGGAGGGAGGGTCCCCCATAGCCTGGAGAAAGCTCCGAGGTCGGAGATGGGGAGATCTTGGAGGGCAAAGGGAGGAACTGCAGGAGATTGTGCCCGCCTTCTCCTTAGGTGCTGCAGGAGACTAAAATAGGGTTGGATCCCCAGGAGTTCAATTTCTCTTAGGAGGGTGAGTGAACCAGCACATCACTAACCCTGGTGTCTCATGTGAACTCAGCCTCTGAGGTTGCTTAGCCTGTTTGTGTTTAGGCTATGTTTTGGGAATCTGCCTGTGTGTAATTGTGTGATTTGGCCCTTAACAAGCAAACCCTGAGATCATTTATTGGCATTTCATTTTTTCTTTAAATGAACTTTCATGGTTTGTTAACCGATTAGAGTTTGGTATGTTGGGTAAAACCTGCTTGTAAGAAAATGTAGATCTAAGTTTTTATGAAACAAGCCCTAAAAAGAAATTAAAAATGACCCAAAATACATTTATTCAATGTTCCAAGTCTCTCATGGATGTCAGTCCCAAACACACATTCATATGCAGGGACCAACTGTAATCAGAAAAATACTTCTTTCTGTTAGAATGAGTGTTCTTCAGGGATTAAATCCACCACTTTCTAATTAAGATGCAGAAATTGGAAGCCATTTGTGCTCCTGCTTTCGGAAGCAAAAACATGGACAAAGATGGCTGAAACTCTTGTCTAAACTGTAGCTACAGGAATGGTACTATGACTGGAAAGATGTTTGGAGAGCCACAAGATTCCCTGGACCCATTTGGAGTTGTGCTACAGGACAGAGAAAGAATGAAAAGCGATCTCTGGAAAGTGAAGGAACTGAAAAAGGGCCTTCTAGTGTTCAGCCTGGGAGCCGTGGGGAAATCTGGGCAAGAATTGAGAAGAAGATCCAGGAGGAGAAAACTATCCTTTCAGAAATGGAGTCCTGGAACTTTAGGAGCTTCCAACACCAGGAGGATGAAGGACCGCGAGGACTTTGCAGCCAACTCCATTCCTTTTGTAGTCAATGGTTGAGATCAGAAAAGTACAAAAAGGCGCAGATACTGGACCTGGTTGTTTTGGAACAGTTCTTGGCGCTTCTGCCCCTGAACATTGAGAGCTGGGTACGAGAGTGTGGAGCAGAGACCACCTCCCAGGCGGTGGCCCTGGTGGAAGGTTATCTCCTGAGCCAGGTGGAGGAGGAGAAGGAGCAGGTTGAGTTGCAGGTGAGACACCTTCATTTAGGAGCTCAGAAATGGTTAAATCTAATAAAGTGTGTTTGAATTCTTAACCCTTGCCTACCAGAGGGTGTTTTTTTTTTAGGTATTCATTATAAGTGGAGATACTTGAAGGACATCATTCTGTTAATTGTGATAGTCATTCATTTCCTACTTTCCGACCACACTGATGGATTCTGGAGCTTGAAAATGGTGTTCACAGAAAAAGAATCTTGATATGTATTGCCTGTTCATTCTTCTTGTTTCCTGCCTACTCTTTCAAGTCCTTCATGATGGAGATCAGAGATCCTAAGAGAAGGAGGCATCCATCAAGTTCATCTCCAGAAATGTTTTGCAGGAGAATCTCTCAGGATGATCCAGATCAAGAAACAACCAGAGGTAATACAAGGCGCTCTGTTTCATATTCTTTATGCCTTCTCTTCTATAGAACACCACCTCCTACGTTATGAATTATGTAGTTTAAAATTCTGTCTCCCTCACAGGGAAAAATACAAGGACGTTGACCCTTTCTGAAGGTGGAGCTGAAACAGTGATTGAAACTCAAGTAAGAAGAGGAAATTTATTTATTAGAATTGTATTCTCCTTTTCCTTCAGAAAGTCAAGGTGTTGTACATAGTATAGTCTCCATTCATTTTTCCCTCTTGTTGAGTTGGCTTATTTTGTGTTCCCAAGCGAGATGAGGCTATTATTAGGAAATCGTATTTTAAGATCAGTATTTTAAATAAATGCTAATTGTTGCCAATTATTATAATGGTTATAATTATACTAATTATTCACTTTTCAAATAATTCTTCATGATGGCTCTTCTTTTTGTAATTCTTTGACTTGTATCTGTGCAAGTATACGCAAAAATAATTAAGAATTCACACTGGCAAATTGCAATTTTCTTTAAAAAATGTTTTATTTGCAATCTGGGATAAGACAAGTGGACCTCAAAAGACAAGACTATTAAAATACAATGCAGGTTTATGGAAATTTCTCAGAGTAAAAATTGTTCTAAAAGAGCACATAATCCAGGCACATTTGGCTTGCAAAGTATATTCTAATGCCTTGATTTGTATCTAATAATAATAATAATAATAATAATAATAATTTTATTTGATTAGCCGCAACCCTCCCCCGAAGGACTCGGGGCGGCGTACAATCAAACGGATAAAAATACACATGAGACAAACATATATACAAAAGAACAAAGACATATACATATGTGCATAGAGGAGGATTGACTTATAAGTGCAAGACAGTTAAAAATACAATTTAAAATCCCCTTAGATAAAATTACTAAATTAAAAAAACCCATCAGGAGCGTTACGAAGTTATGGTCGAGCCAGGCCAGCTATTTGGAAAAGGTGGGTCTTGAGCTTGACACGGAAGGAGCGGAGGTCAGTAGTGGTCCTAATATCCGGGGGGAGATCATTCCACAGGGCTGGGCCCGCCACAGAGAAGGCTCTGCTCCTAGGCGCCGCCCCATGGCACTGTCTGGTAGACGGCACCTGGAGAAGTCCCTCTCTGTGCGAGTGGATGGGTCGTAGGGATGTATGGGGCAGAATACGATCCCGAAATAGAACGCGGGGGTTGGTACAAGCGACCGGGTGTAACCAGCACCCACGGTCTCCCAACCGACTGCGAGTTGTTAATCTGTCCTCGTATCTGCCCCTCCCTACGACTGTTGGAATCAAGGAGCCCTGTATAGGAATGGTATCCTCTCCCCCCTCCTCCTCTCTGCTCCTTCTGCTCAAGACCCCACCTGGTGACCTGGCTCCGTCATCGCTCCTGATCTGACCCACCCACCCCCCAACCCCTGAACCCCTAAAAGAATTTAAAAAACATTTGACTAAAAACCCCCTAAGTCTCCGCTTCCTCCACTGAAACAATCCAGTTTTGCAAAAGCTAATAAACAGAATGGGACAACTTACCACATCCAACTAGCCATGATTAACTCACCACGTCCAACTTGCCATAGGACATCTCTCTGCAGGAGAATTCAACAATTGCATTTAATTATTTTAAAACTTAAAATTTATTTTAATTTTTGTCATTCACATTTCGTTTCGTCACTCCTATGTCATCCTTTGTTTAATAATTCTATTTCACTATTCCTTCGATATTAATATAAATCTCTTGGCGAGTTGGCCATAGCGAGTTGTCCTATGATGATTTGGCCATGGTGAGTTAACCATGGTGAGTTGGCTACATTGAGTTGGCTGCAGTGAATTGTCATAGACCCCCTAAGAAATTTCCTCCTCGGGAAATTTCTTCCACTTTGTTATCTTCCATTCAGTCGATGTCTCAGACTACAAGCAGCTTTCTTACAATGCGAGGAGGACTGGAAACAAATTCCTGGCTGGGTGCTCCCATCACCTTCATGAAGGTGTTGAAGAGAGACAGGATTGCTCTTTCTTGGGACATCATGAGACATTTATTAAAGTGCTGCAAAGAATCCTCCCCCCCAAAATAGAAATATTTCCTTCCACTAACACAGGTAGGACGCGGTCACTGGAGTTTTGGAACTCTGGATACCAATTGATTCCAGATGTCTTTGATGGTTGCTGGAGGGTGGGAAGGTTAGTGAATGGATGGATGATGGTAGCTCCAGAAAGAAACTGGTGTTACTTTCACTGATTGAATCAATCAAATTGATAAAAACTGCCCAAACTATTTCTTCTCTCACAAGGTTTTGGCTCTGTCAACGTTCTCATGTAAACCTTGGAATCCTAGCAAGCAGAGCCATTTACCTTAGTGCCCAATGTTGCTTTGGGAATTTATAAATCATAGGACCATTTTTTTTAACAATTCCTCCTGGGCCTTCTGTGTACTCTCTTTCCCCATCAGGAGGGCCTTGTCTCCTTCGAGGAGGTGGCTGTATATTTCTCCGAGGAGGAATGGTCTCAGCTGGATCCTGGCCAAAAAGCTCTGCATTGGGAAGTCATGATGGAAAATTACAGGAACGTGGCCTCTCTTGGTAAGGGTGTTTCCTACTCTGCAGTCAGAGAATTCAGGAAGACGTTTTGTAGTTGGATACCTCTGGCTGTTCCTCATTTTAAAAATCTCAAATTGATGTCATCTCTGGAGAGGACGCAGGTAGAAACATGCCATTCTCCTGCTCCTAGGAAGGAAATAGATCCATGACATTCTCTTTAGATGCATCCTGTGCCATTTCACATCTGATGTATTTTCTATTTCTATTTAAAGATGTCAGTGGCAAAGTAATTCCTTGTTGTGATGTAATGCTAAACTTCATCGCAGATTTCAGCCTTTTTTGGCTCAAATAATTCCATATCAGTCCTGTGAAGCCTTGTCAGTCAGGTATATGGGTTAACTACTTCTGTTTCACTTCTCTCCTGAGCCTTGGAATTAAGGATGAAATGGTGCTGTTTTTCTATGAAAAACATGCAGCTTAATCTTAATAGAAGAACACTAGTTTTTTCTCCCCCTCCCTTCAATCATGTGATTTTTGGCAAATAAAAAACTAAATGCAAGTGCAATTTAAGTTGTGTAAGAAGAAAAAGAGGAGTTTTAAAGGGGATTTAGTTCTCACAGGTCTCTGTTGGAATTGGTACCCTTCTAATGAATGTTAGGTTTTCTGCTAATACATCTTTGGATGCTTCCTCTGATTTTTCATTAAGTCAGAGCTGACCCAGGTTGAGATTTGAATATCTATGGATTATTATAAAGAAAAAGAATGTTTGCTATTCTTAAGTCTTTTATGCTTTGTTAATGTGGGAATTATCATTTACACCATTGTAAGCAATCAAACAAGCTATATTTTAGAGTCTGAAAAGTTTCAGAAGGCATTAATGATGACTTCCGACTGATTGATCTTTTCCTTTAACCTTGCTGTCATGTTTCTCTTTCCCCTTGAAGGTGATAATGAGCAGGATCATGAAGAGTTAAGGGAATCATTCCAAGGGTTCAGGCATGGAGACGTAATGGAGAAGCCTGCAATTCAAATGGATTTCCACAGGCAGGAGAGGAACCCCTCAAGTAATTGGAATAAGGAAAGCTCATCCATTGAGGCTCACAGACAGGAGTTTCTTAAGCAACTGGAAAAAATAGAGAGAAAATATTTGGGGAAAGGTATAAAACTGTCCAAAGACACCACCTCTCTTACACCACTTCCCACCAGGGAGAATCCAGATAAATACATGAAGAATGGAAAAGGCTTCTGTGAAAGGAAGACTTTTAGTGTTCAGAAAAGGAACTACACATGGGAGAGGCCATATAAATGCATGGACTGTGGGACGGGATTCCATAATGTTGCATCCCTTATGAGACATAAGAGAATTCACACAGGTGATCCACCATATAAATGCACAGAGTGTGGAAAGAGCTTCAACAAAAAGAATAATCTTACAATCCATAAAAGGATCCACACAGGAGAGAAGCCATTTAAATGCATGGAATGTGGAAAGACTTTTACTTATAGGAAACAACTTAGTTCCCATCAATTAATCCACACAGGGGAGAAACCATACCGGTGCATGGAGTGTGGAAAGGGCTTCAGCCAACACAGTAAACTTACTACTCATGAAAGGATCCACACAGGGGAGAAACCATTCAAATGCATGGAGTGTGGAAAGAGCTTTCGCCACTATAGTGGTCTTACTTGCCATAAAAGGATCCACACAGGAGAGAAACCATTTAAATGCATGGAATGTGGAAAGAGCTTCAGTGTAAACTGCAATCTTACTTCCCATAAGTGGATCCACACAGGGGAGAAACCATTTAAATGCATGGAGTGTGGGAAGACTTTTAGTCAGAGCAGTTCCCTTACTCTCCATAAGAGGATCCACACAGGGGAGAAACCCTTTAAATGCAGGGAATGTGGAAAGTCTTTTAGTCAGAGCCATCACCTTACTCGCCACAAAAGGATCCACGCAAGGGAGAAGCCAAGATAAATGCATGGACTGTGGAAAGAACTTTAGGAGGAGCAGCGACTTAATTTATCATACAGAGATACACTTGAGTGAGAATCTATGTTAATTCTAGAAAGTTAATTAAATTTATTATTTTTTTTCTATTTACAGAGATGTAACTTGGAAAGACATTTTTTTAGTTTGATCCCACTGGTGCCTGAGGGAGATGAGTTTATTCATGAAAATGTAAACAATGGAGACATGCCATTTTAATTATGAACTGTGGTTTTTTGAATGTTTGTACATTTAGCTACATTTTTTTTCAAAAAAATAAAAGAGTTTAAACTTTTCTTCTTTTTCCTAATCTTATAATTGTTTCACCTTCCTTTCTTGTTCATCAATATATACATAATTTCTTAGAATACTGTTTCTCTGTCCTCAGAAAAGTTGGAAATAATGCAGCAGAATGATTCTAGGCTGTGAAAAAAATATTATAATTCAAGTTCCTTCAAAGTTTAGAGTGAGGTGGAATGTGGTATTATATTGTCCCATTGAGTAATTTTGATATTGCTTTAAAATTGACAAGTAAGAGGTTTTCTACTTTTAATTTTTCAGGATTCCCTTTCCCTCTCTTTTTTGTCCCAAGTTAGGGATACTCACAAAAATAACAAAGTGATGCCACTGTGCTGACATTTTAAGTGATCAAGCAAGAAAGGTGCCAATCATAAATCAGTGGGACTGAAATAAATAAGCTTGAGTTTTAAAAAAACTATTTCAGAAAACAAATTCTGATCTTCCTGACCACAAATGAGATGAGGAACCACCTCTGTGATGTGAAGAATTCCGTTTGTAATTCTCATCAATCAAAGAACTTTCCAAAAGGAAAAAAAAAGTTTTTGCACTCTGCAAACCTCCCCAAAACAGTCTGTTTTTTGCTAAAATGGCCCTGTTTTTTTAAAAAAAGGCAAGAATAGCCTTGGTGGGGCTTGCAGAGTTTTTCACGAAAATGGGGCCAGTTTTTGTCAACAAAATTGCATGCATAACCTTATGGAGGCTTATAGAGTGCTGCTGAGGGCTAGGAGGGGAAACGGCCCGTTTTCCCTCATTTCTGCCCTCCCCAGCCCCCAGGAGCTCTCTAAACACCTCCATAAGGCTACACACGGCCATTTTGATAAAGGGGCGGGGCTTCGGGAGGCAAAAAATGCTGTATTCACTGTATAAGACGCACCCAGATTTTCAGCCTCTTTTTTTGAGGAAAAAAGGTGCATTTTATACTCTGAAAAATACGGTACGTATAGAGAACATGGGGCCTTATTTATTTAGTGAAAGGCCTCATAATCTGAGGGAATTGTCACATGCACATCAATGTACAGTGTGTGAGAAAAGCTGAAGGGATTATGGTTCCCCTCTCGCTAAAGGACCTAGAATGATGAGAAGCCCCCACTCCCAAATGCATGTGCAAAATCTTTTTTCAAGCATTACGGCCATATTTTACTCTTCCAAAGTGATGAAGACTAAGAAGTTGTCTAAATTCAATTAAAATAAAGTATCAATGGTATAGTTACTTTCTAGTCATGTATCTTTTTCTCTGTAGTTGCATTAAAAATATAATAACAGTAGAAGCATAATCCCTCCCAGCACTGGCAGTCCTTCTTGGTGGCGGTAAGCTGTGGTTGGGGCCCCACTTGCATAGTTTCTTCGGGGGAAGTGGTTCCTCATGGAGCTTCACCACGGGGGGTGATTCCACCCTCCATCTCTGTGTTCACCATTGCTGGATCTGTCTATCTATACGCACACGGAGGTGCGTGAGGGCCTATAAATTACTGGGACAGTCTGTCTGGGCCAGCTCGTCCAGACGTTTCAATGACAGAGCCTCTGGAACTGATCAATGAGGGCCTCCTGGTTCCACCTCAGATACTGGCTTATCAATTGGAAGTCACTGGTATATTCTATGACTGACTGTCACCCTGGCTTTAGCTCAGCAGCTGCTGGTTCGCCTTCTAGGCCTTCACAGGGTCCTCGAACATAGACCTCAATTGGAATTGGGTACAGAACCCTGCACAATCATCCAAAAGTTGGCTGGAAGTCATCCAGCCCCAAGATCATAAACAGCTGCCATTGTCTCCAAAACCAGGAAACTCCTCCAAAGTCCCATCAAATTTCTCTGGCACAGGCACTGGGCATTTCTGATGGGGACATACCAGGGCTGCTGCTTGCATCTAGGCCAGCTGCAAAGAAAGCAGGGCCACTTGCTGGGCCAGCTGTGCACTGTCTGCCAGGAACTGCTCCACCCTTTTGAAGAGTAGGCTTACTGGGGAAGCCGAGCTGACTCAAACATATATATATATATGATTTGCAACTGGGCTGGCATGCCTTCTTGTGATATGGGAAAAATAAAGTACATGGTTACTTTCAAAGACATTACATTAGGAATGCATTATTGTTAGTGTGGGAGAAAACTAGAGAACAACACTACTTGAGGATACCAGTTTGGCTTTCAACAATGGAAGCACTGATTCACCCAAATGTTATCAATATGGAAAATATTGTTAGGTATAAAGATATTTTGAATGAAAAGGGGGAACTCAAAACTAAACAAGAATTGAGCGATCAAGGGATTTGTATGGCATTGTATTCACAAGTGCTGATACATTCTAGATATGAGAAAGATGTTAAAACTATATGGATTTTATAAAGAATTAACAGAATTAGACAAATATGAGCCAGCAGTGTGCTGCAGCTACCAAAAAAGCTAATGCAGTCCTAGGATCAAGATCATGAGAAGGGTTAGTTCCACTATATACTGCACCGGTAAGACTATGCTTGGAATCGAGTTTTGATCACCACGATCCCCCCCCAAATATTGAGACTCCAGAAAGAGTGCAGAGAAGAACAACAAAGATGATTAGGGGAAAGGAGACAAAACATGAAGAGCAGATGCAGGAACAGGATAGGTCTAATCTAAGTAAGAGAATGATTAGGAATGATATAACAGAAGCCTTTCAATACTGAGGGGCTGCCATGGATAAGAAGAGGTCAATCTGTTCTCCAAAGAACCAATGGCAGCATAAGAAATAATGGAGGAAAACCTATCCAAGAGATACCAGCATAAATCACCAGGACCTTATGGATTGCCATATTTTGCGGAGTATAAGACACACTGTTTCCCCCCTTAAAAGAGGGTGAAAACGTGGGTGCATCTTATACACTGAATATAGCCCTACCCAACCACCAGCCCCAACCCTTTGGCCTCTGTCTCCCAGTAATTTACCTCTTTGCAACAAATGGGGGTGTCAGGCCTGTAGTCATATTCCTTTTAGGATCTTTGGCCTGCCACACTCTCTCTTATTTTACTATGCTGTTTCAATAGTGGGGAATTAGGAGGGGGGAATAGTAAGGAGTAGAATGTGTTGTTGTCAAAATAAAACATTCCTTTCTAGAAACCCAAGGTCATCCTTTGTCTCTGCACCTCTGCACCTGACCGGAACTATATGGGTGGAAATGCCAGCGTGACAGTGGAAGATTGCACCATATGATGGACTTGTGGGTGTGGGGGCAAGGTTTTGAACTTTCAACTGGGTGGAAACCCAGGAAGCTTTCAAATGTCTCTCTTATTAAATTGGAACTTTGATGAAAGCTATGCCTTGAACTCTGATTTAATTCTGGATGATATTTGGAATGCTGACCGGGCTTGCGGGAGGCTTCAATAGACTATAGCAATCACTGCAGCCTAACAGCTGATGATCGGGAGAAATTGAATGTGAAACTTGCTTGTTTGCTCCACCAGGCAAATTACTGGAAAACAGAGACAGATTTTTTTTTCTTGTGCTAATCAGGCTGTTTGCTGCAAGGAGGTAAGTCAACAACTATAAGTGCCTATAGAATATTCAAATTATTAAACTTATTTTTTAAAGAATGCTTTATTATTCTAGACAACTTAACAACTTCATTGAAAAACGAAGAAGCTTTTTAAAATAAATGCTCGAACTGAAGAGGCCCAGTGCTATTCTTTTAAAAAGTGTTATTCTTTTAAATAGTAGATAATAACTATACTCCCAGAAAGCACATCAATTTTAACAGCATCTGTACAAGTATAGTCTGAAATATAACACTACAAACAATGTATATTGTCTGTTCTGTTTGCTGTTTGTTGCAAGGAGGGAAATTGCTGGGAGGCAGAGGCAGATATTTTTCCCTTGTTTTCCTCCCCAAAGGCTAGGTGTGTCTTATACTTCGGAGGTTTTACGGTGCATCTCATGAGTTCTGAAGGAGCTGGCAGATGTTATCTCAGAAGTATTGTACCATATCTTTTTAAAAAAAAACTGGAGCACTGGAGAACTGCCAGAGGATTGGAAAAAAGCTGATGTGGTTCCCATCTTCAAAAAAAAAAGGGTGGGGGGAACAGACCCAGGAAATTACGGACCAATCAGTCTAACACTAATATCTGGGAAGATCCTGGAAATAATAATAAATAAATTTAAAACTAGTAGCTAGCAAAGGGTTGTTAAAAACATCATGCCAAACCAATCTTATTTTATTGTTTAACAAACTGACTAAATTAGAAGACCAGCATAATGCTGTGGAAGTAGACTTCAGCAAGGCATTTGACAAAGTAGATCACAACCTGCTTCTTAGTAAACTAGAAAAATGTGGGAGAGTAAGTGCTTTATTCGAAGCTACTGAGGAACAAGAGGAGGCTTGTATAACAATCAAGGCTTTATTAACAGAACTAGTTAACCACACAACAAGAACAAATGCTCCTGTCTAACAGCTATTTATACTATTAGCTGTCAGACAGGCAGCCAATCAGGTGTTTTTTGTTTTCCCGCCAGCTGGCAGGCGCACCTCAGCCAATAGGGATCTTCTTAGCTTGCCAGCAACTATGCCAGGACGTAACACTCCTTCCCCCCGGATTGCGCACATAGTCCTTTAAATAGGCTGGCTGACTTCGGCTCAGCCCTGAGCGTCTCAGTTCCTGGGCAGAAGCCAGAAGATCAGGTTGTTGATTGGACTCCTCCATTTCTGGACGATGGACATCATAAGCGACTGGAGTAATGGAACTAACAGGTAAGCCTGGCTCAGGACCTAGTTACTTGCGGGATCGTATCTTGCCCCATACATCCCTGCGACCAATTCGCTCACACAGAGAGGGACTTCTCCAGGTGCCGTCCACCAGACAGTGTTGGGGGGTGACGCCTAGGAGCAGAGCCTTCTCTGTGATGGGCCCAGCCCTGTGGAATGACCTCCCCCCTGATATCAGGACCACCTCTGACCTCCGCTCCTTCCGCGTAAAGCTCAAGACCCACCTCTTCCAAGTAGCTGGCCTGGCTCAACCATAGTTTTATCATATCGCTCCTGACGGGTTTTTTAATTGTGTATTTTGTATTGTAATTGAGGGGATTTTAAATCGAAATTTTAATGCTATTTTATTCATTTGTTTACCTCCTCCATGCACATGCATATGTATATGTTTATGTATTGTTTATATTTGCATTTTTTATGTGTTTTAATTGTACGCCGCCCCGAGTCCTTCTGGAGAGGGTGCGGCTAATCAAATAAAATTTGATTGATTGATTGATTGAAGCCACCCAACGAGAATGCCTCGGAATGTGGCTAGAGCTGAAGAAGTGGGTCTTGCCGGTAGGCGGCAACCAAGGTTTGTTTGGGTCGTTGTTGAACGCTATTTGGAAGTAACTCATCTGCAGATTGGTGTTGCAGGACCTGGGGCTGCAATTGATCTATGTGGCAGCGCCACTGGTGTCCATCATCTAGTCGGACCCTATAAGAACAGGGCCCGGTTACATGCGTGATAACTCCGGGCACCCATCTGGGTTCCCCCTGGCAGTTGCGTGCATAAACCTTATCCCCAGGAATGAAACTTCTAGTGTGACCTCTTTCAACATGCGGGGCATCCATTTTGCTGTCCCATTAATAATTCAGTAGGACTTTTGCCAGACACTGGACAGGGAGTAGAATGTTGGATTGCTAGGTAGTTAGTTATTTTCTCTGCTAATTTACCAGGGACCATTCTTGACAGCGACTCCTTGGCTGACCAAACTCCCGCTCAGTTTTATCAATGTAATTTGCATATTTGATTGCTTCACCCGAGTATATGCTACCGAGATTGGCATCTTCTAGGAGACAACGCATCATGGTTTGTAGAACCCCTTGTCTTCTTTCTACGACTCCGTTATGAGCCGGTGTATATGGAGCGGATGTCTGATGAAGAATTCCATTCTTACGCATCCAGTCCTGGAAACGCTGAGACATGAATTCCGCACAACGGTCGCTCTGGATTCTGGCGATGCGAACTTGATATTGTGTAGAAACAAAAGCTGCAAAGTCTTTAAAGATCTGAAAGGTCTCAGATTTCTCTCTCATAGGATATACAAATCTATATCTAGAATGATTATCTACAATTGTTAGAAAATACTTTCTACCACCAAATGATGGTGGGAAAGGACCCACTATGTCAGTGTGTACCAAATCAAAAATGCGTGTTGACAGGCATGTAGCGTGTTTGGGAATTGCAGCTGCTTTGGATTTAGCTTTCCTGCAAACTGTACAATCCAAAAACACCTTACACCCCTTTAGATCCAAACCTTTTGCGAACTCCGGCATCTTTCTAAGAACACGGAAACTGGCATGCCCCAATCTTCTATGCCACTTGTGGATACACCTGGAATGCAAAGGTTTACCAGTGAGTGAATTTCAACATTAACAGTTTCATGAGGAACCTCAGGCTTGCTCTGAGCAACCTGCTTCCTTTTTCTTTGTTTGTTGGCTTTAGGAGCCTTTGGAACAGTAACAGGTTCTCTCTCTGAACCAACTCTCTCTGGGCCTGTGCTGTCCCTTTTTGGAGTTTGGAGCATACTTCCCTGTGCTTTTGGCTTTAAGTAATAAACACCACCAATCAGCATGGTTTCAGCAACAATATCTCCATCTTTAACTATGTAACTTGCTTTCTCGAGGTGGTGAACCTGGAACTTTAACTCTCTAGACAAGTGACTTTGACTGAGCAAATTACTGGTTGCTGAAGGTATGTAATAAACATCAGGGATGAATGTATCGAGCTCTTCAATGTAAACAGTTCCTTTTCCCATGACCTTACAAGTGTGGTTGGAGAAGGAGTACAATTCTCGATATTCGGACTCCAGCTTGCCCATCTCTGTGAAAAGTTCCTTTCTGTAGATAACGTGTACAGCTGCTCCACTATCTAAAGTCCACAAAAGATATCTGTCATGCTTTGGATCAGGTTGTGGAACGTTGGTTATGCCAATGTTGCGAGTGGAGCTTGTGGATCATGCCTTGGACCACGATGACCTTGTCTTCCACCTCTACCTCTGCCTCTGGAGTCTGTTCCTCTGGGCTGGTATGTGACGGGAGCTGGAACTTGTTGGGGACAATCCCGAGTGTCATGTCCCATACGGTTGCAGATGTAGCATCTTGGCATCCTTGGAGCGTAGACTCTTCCTCGGAAGGGGACGTCTAGCTGGAGCTTTTGACGCTGTGGGTCGTTGCAGATGTGATGTAGCTAATTTGATAGCTTCCTCCTCAATTAAAAGTCTGCATATATGATTAACAGTGCGTTGAGCAATGGGCACGTAGTTAATCTTTGCAATGGCATCTTTCCATTCATAATTCAATGAGTTGATGATGATGCTGATCATTTGGATATCATCAATAACATGGCCACTTTCTCTCAATTCACTTCTCATTCTTTTCAGTTTGGTCAAATGTCCACCAATTTGTTCACCAGGTTTCAACTTTGAACCATGGAACTCAGACATGAGCAAACATGAAGATTCAGTTGAAATGGGCCTGTAGCAATCTTCCAAAATAGCCCAAATTTGTTGGGCTGTTGCATCAGGTGGAAAGGTAACCTGCAATTCAGTATCCATGGACATCAACGATGTTGTACAAGCCCTAGTCTCTAGGTCTCTTATTGCAGGAGTCCATGGTTGG
Source organism: Natrix helvetica (assembly GCF_964273705.1). Classification (NCBI taxonomy): domain Eukaryota; kingdom Metazoa; phylum Chordata; class Lepidosauria; order Squamata; family Natricidae; genus Natrix; species Natrix helvetica. The sequence goes on from NC_138548.1 coordinate 339,503,111, forward strand.
GCAGGAGAATCTCACTGACCCAGGCTTTATAATTCTGTCCTGACTCCTTTAATTTTGACTCACCAGTCAAAGGAGTGACAGAAAATGCCTGCTGAGGGATATGCATTTGAACAACTTGCTGTGCAGGTTGAAAAGCTGGTATTGGAGCTGGCCTTTGCCTTTGGTTTTGCCTTGTTCCATCTAGGGAAAATCTAACACCACCAGGGGGAGTTGAATATTTAACCTTTGGAGGCATTTGCATTGTTGCTTGGCCATCTGGACGAGCTACAGGTAGCCAAGGCTGTTGCAATTTATTTAATTGTTGCTCTAATAAATTTTCACCATGAAATGGCAGTGCAGCTTCACTTCTTGGCTGCAACAGACCTGCATACGTGGCAGAATCTGGAGAACAAAGATCACGTGACTTCGGTGACGTGTACATATCTCTCTGTTCTGATTCGCCTGAAGCAATGCCCTCTAGGGGGGGGTGTCTTAGGTTGTAGAGAAGAAGGCAAGATGGCGTCCTCAGACATTTTGGAAATGGGGAAACCCCTCCTACTTGCCTCTAGCTTTTCATAGTGTTTTCTAGCTTGAAAAACCTGTTTTTCAAAAATTCTATCTGGTCACGATAGCTTTTCATATCTTCCCCAGGGCCTGAGAGGGATTCATAAGTTTCACTTTCTGCGTGGGGGTGATTTTCCTCTGCCGGCCGTTGCTGCGAGAGGTTTGGCCAGACATCAATTGTTTCATAATCTCCAAGAGTTTGGGAGTGAATTTGCTCTGGCAACGTGGAACGCTTTGGTTTAGCCCCGAGCATTTCATAATCTCTTGGATATATTTGGGAACGTGCATAATCAGAAGGTAAATTAACTGACCTCAGTCCGTAGATTTCACCTCCTGGAAAGGTTTCCTCTTGTTGAAATGTTTCCCCCACAGCAGATTCTTCTTTTGGCCCGGCTGTTGAAGAAATTCGGTGCTTTGGAAGCCAGCTTGAGAAAACTTCCAGTTCTGTGTCAGAGGGAAGGGATCCCTTTGAACGTGCTTCATCTTTGCCTCTTTTCTTTTTCTTCCTTGGCATGGTTAATTAGACTTATCTCTTGAAGATAACTTGGAAGGAAAAACCGTAAATTATAGCCATCCGTTCTGCTGCCATTATTGTCAGGGGAAATTTCACCCTGAGCTAACGAGGTCTAGAATTGACGGCTTTCCAAACAGCATATCTTCAGAAAAAGCGAAAATAAAAACCTGAGAACATGTTCTAATGAAAACAAGCTTTAATATAAAAATAAGAAAATAAACAAATCTAACTAATTGTTACATTTTGGCAAAAGCAATTATCGTCCACCTTCTTGGCAGACGAACAGAAGAACAAAAAAGTAAAGAAGTCTCTGGAATGTGTGATGTATATGAAACGTGTTAAGAAGCATGCACAGTAAATCATTGCTGATAAGGACCTATGACCTGCGCAGTAACTTTTCAGTTCAGCTAGCAAACAATTAAAGCAGTGACATTCCATCCCCATCACGCTGGTGATTGACTGCTGCCAAAGAAAAGGCTTGGTTGCAGGCAGCCTGGTACCTCTGAATTTCAGCGGCAGATCTGTCAGACTGTTCTGCCACTCTAGCCTCGTCCATAGTGATTTGTAAAGTAAGCTCAGAACAGGTTAATAAACATCTTTGGAGATGCAAGTCCTTTACTCCACATACTAATTGCTCTAAGAGAGCCTCATCAAGTTTCTGGAATTCACAATGTATGGCTGAATTCCGCAAAGTAGCCAATAACTGACTCACAGTCTTTCCTTCACCCTGGAAACACTTTTGGAAAGAATGCCTTCGGGCTAAGCGAGACGGGGCTGGAGCGTAATGGGCTCTTCACTTGTTAATTAAGACTTCCCATGGTAGCGAGTGCACAGGAACAGGCGCTGCGAGAGGCCTAACAATGAAGAACATCTCCGGGCCACACGAACTTAAAAAATAGCCTTGTTTCGACTTCCGGTTCCAGCTGCGGTTCGCGACGGGCTGGTTCTGCTCGCCCCACGCACTCCTGGTGGGCTCCCCACTGATCCAGGGGGCACAGGACGCCCTGGAGGGGCTCCTGCCGAGGAGGAGGCATAGCGGGGGACCCCCTGAGTCGGGGGTGGCCGGGGGGGCTGCCCGCATCGCCCTAGGCACCGAGAGGCAAGAGGGGAGGCGCCGCGGCGTCTTCACGATGAGGCAGCTGGAAGAAAGGAAGATTTGAAGGACGCAGCTGCTGTGTGGTGAGGTGGAAACTTTCCCCCGTTCCCTTACTTGGCTGAAAGGAAAAAAAAACTGCCAGCTTTTTAAAACTGACTTTCAACTTGTTTTGGAGAAGCGTGACTGGAGGGAGGGGGATTTCCCCCCCCCCCTGGACAAGCGGCTTTAAACGGTTTTGCTCTCTGCCCCCAGAGGAGGAGGAGGGGGGGAGCCATGCAACGAAATCACGCTCATAGCAAAGGCAGATTTTGGACTGCAATTGTGTAAATGAGGTGATGATCTGAAAACTTTGAAAACTTTTGGTTTTTGCCTTCTGATCCCGGAGCTGGCAGGGCAAGATGGCACACTGCTGTCGTCTTCATAGACACTGAATCGTGACTCCACCCATAGAAGCTTCAGGCATCTTGTCTTTGTCTCCGTGGCACTCAGATAAATCTCTTGTTACATTGGACTCTGGGCTTGGAACAAAGGACTTTATTACTTTATTGCCAGGAGCTGAATATAGAAAAGGTTCCTATCTGCTTGGACTCTCTGCCTCGTAACCTCCTCGGCGGTTTTCCTCCCTAATTGTTTCCTCTCTGTATTGACATTGTTATCTCTTTGCTCACTATAATGCCATCCAAAAGACCACCCCCGGGGAAGCCGGGCTTTGCAGTCTCTGCCCCGACATCCTCAGCGTCCAGCCCCAGCGGGCAACAGACTTTAACCTCCCTGCTTCAACCCAAGCCTTCTGAGGTGGACTTTCAGCAGATGTTTCAAAGATTTTAAAGGGACAGGAGGATTTAAAAAATCAATTCAAGGAGATGAATGAGCAGCTTAGAGAGAACCAAGACCGGGCGATTAATAATTCACAGAGACTGGATCTTTTGGAGGAGGAGACGGCTGAGATGAGGGGGGAAGTGGGGGGGGTGCAGAAAGGGAACCAAGAGCTAGAGAACCACCAGATAAAAATGGAATTTGAAAGAATGTCCTTTTTCCTTAGGTTTCAAAATGTGATTGAGGCAGATGATGAAGATTTAAGGGACATTATGACAAACCTTTTGGCTGAATACATTAAAAAAGACAAACAACAGATGGGGTGGGACATGGACCTGGTTTATAGAGTAAACTCAGCATACGCTAGAACACATAATGTTCCAAGGGAGGTACACATTAAATTCCTTAGAAAGACTACAAGAGATGAGATTCTGAGTGCACAAAGGGGGCAAGCACTAAAATACCAGGATAGAGAAATAGATATTCTGAAACAGATCCCTAAGAGAGTGAGAGAGAGAAGAAAAAACTATTCGCTACTAGCGAAGAAATTATACCAGAAAGGGGTGTGGTTCAGATGGCTGATGCCTGAAGGTATGCTAATTTTCTGGGAGGACACAAGAGTCAGAATTAATACTACCATAGAGGCTCAGGCCTTTATGGGAAAAAATAGAGCCCTCCTAGATAAGCCTGATGATACTACACCAGATACACAAGACACGGGAGGGGCTGGAGCTCTGCTGGCAGGGGGAGAAGGGGCAACATCGAGAAAACTCAGATCACGAAAATGAACAAGAAAATCTGTTTGATGTAAAGTGATTGAAATTATTTGAAGATAAAAGTTTATATGCTGACAAAATACCATCGATTTGTAATAATCTAATGTATTAATAAATGAAATGTATGAGTACGGGGGGAGGGACCACCTCCAGCATATTGTAACTGCCAAAATTTGTAACTTATTCCACTACCCCTTTCCTTGTTTATTTTTTTTAAAAACCAATAAAATTTTGTTTAAAAAAAAATAGCCTTGTTTCCTGTCTGAGGAAATGTCAGTAAAATCGTTTGCCTTGAGAAAGCATTCAAACCTCTCAAGAAATGCTTCCACATATTCCTTGTCCGGCCTAAAAACGGCAAAAGGGGGAATCGCTGACATGACGGCGTTGTGAGGGAAAGTTTTTTCTTTTTTTATTTCTTTTCCTTTTCCTTGTTAATCTCCTCAGCATATCTAAGCTTTCTGTGGGTGGGTGTTTTAGAAACCCGATCCCACCCTCGTCGCCAGTGCTATATTCAAAGCTACTGAGGAACGAGAGGAGGTTTGTTGTTAGGGGGTATCTCCGTTGGGAGAAGAGAGTAGTGCAGCGGAATGTGCAGCTGGAGAGAAAAACTTTGCTAGTAGAAACACATGAATAGAGTCTTAGACACTGCTAGTAAAAACAAGTAGCTTTACTACTAATAATAGCTTCACAAGCAGTGATGGTAGATAGTAGATATTAGTCCAAACACAGTTCAAAGAACAAACAATTGCTTACAGTCGCAGTTCACATTCCAGTCATCAAGTCATCAAGCAGAGAGAGAATCAGCTCTCCTGACTTCCTCTTATAGCAAAGCTAATTACATCTCTTAGGTACATCCACTCATTTAAAATAACAGCGACCATTTGTCATGGTAGATAGATAGATAGCTAGATATTGCCTGCCCAACACTAGGAGTATACTCCCAACATTCTCCCCTTTGGGTAGCCAATATATATTTACAATTTTAATCCAAAATATTCACAACTTTCTTTGTGTTTAATAGCACCCTGAGCCTTTGTGAAATGGTCGGCTATATTGTCCTCTGACATACAGTATGTTAACTCCACTAGCTTATTTTTAATGCTCTCCCGTACATTTAAATAACGCAAATCTGTATGCTTCGTTCTAGTTTTAACTGCCAAATTAGTAGCCATTTGGATAGCTGCCTGATTGTCCTCGTACACGGTAATAGAATCATTTACTTCTATTCCTAGATCAATCAATAACTGTTTGTAACATATTATATCAGTACATAGTAGTGATAGACAAGAAAATTCTGCTTCCATGGTAGACAGACTCAGATGTTTCTACCTAATAGATCTCCATCCTATTAATGCCTTACCCAAAAATACAGCTATTCCTGACGTTGACTTTCTTGTGTCTATATCTGTAGCAAAGCTCGCCTCAGCATATGCGGTCAGCTTTAGCTCCTCATTAGGTTCAAGGTATAATGCATAGTGCATCGTATTCTTCAAATACCTTAAAATCCTTTTTACAGCCTGCCAATGCCTCTCAGTTGGGTCTGAATTATCCTAGCTAATTGGTTTGTGCTGTATGCAATATCAGGCCTTGACCAATTGCTTAAATATGACAGACTTCTGATTATTGATTGGTACAGACCCTTATCAAACATAGCACTTTGATCATTGCTATTGTTGAATTCCTGACTCATAGGAGTCTTTGACGGTTTACATAGTTCCATTTTGAACTGTTTCAATAAATAGTTTATCTTATCTGTCTGTGATATTTTAAACCCTCCCCTGGTTTTATCAATCCTTAATCCTAAATATTGATGTATTTCACCCAGATCTTTTATAGTGAAATGTTTCCTCAATTGTTCAATTATTTTAATAGCCTCTTGTTCTGTCTTAGTTAACAAGGCTATATCGTCTGTAAATAAAAGAAGTAATGAAACATTTCCATCTCTTTCCATTCTAAACAGACATGGATCAGCTAAACCAGCTTTAAATCCAATACTGGTTAAAGCGTTTACTACACACTGGTTCCACTCATAACCAGACTGTTTTAAGCCATAAAGACTCTTCTTCAGAATCCAACATTCAGACTTGTCATTGTCTTTGATTCCTGCTGGTTTTTTCATGTAGATTGTGTGTTGTAATGGTGCATGTAGATAAGCTGTTTCTACATCCAAGTGTCTAATCAAATACTTATTTTTTGCAGCCCAGACTAAAGCGGCTCTTAAGTGTAGTGGATTTTAGACTAGGTGCGAACACTTCATCATAATCTGTGGCTGCTTGGTCAAAACCCTGAGCCACTAGTCTAGCCTTATATGTTATGGCTCTGTCTCCGCCAGTTTTTATTTTATATATCTACTTATTCCCTATTGTTTTCTTACCTGGAGGTAAATCAGTATTTTCATATACTTTCAGTATACTTAAGTTCTTTAGTCATTGCAGTTCTCCATTCCTTTTGATCTTCTGGAGGAAATGTGGTCATTTCATGATATGTTGCAGGAACTTTGTTTACCTGATAAGCCATAGTTGCCTGATACCTATCAGGTGGCTTAGTTACACATGTAGAACCCCTTGGTAACTCAGGACTTACTACTGGACTTTCTATTTTCACTTGTTCCTGCTCTACTACTCCCTCTTGAGTAGACAACTCATTTCTAATATTCAATCCTGGTTTTTCATTATCTTCATTAGTACTTCATTAGTACATTATCTTCATTAGTACTAATTAGTACATTAGTACAATTAGTACTGTTACCTCCTGGAAATATATTCTCAACTGGTATTTTAATGGGTATGGTTTTAAATCTAATTGATTTTAGGGTTTTTAGAACCATATTTATATTCTTCTGTACAGTTCTTTTAATTTTTTAACCTCCTCCATATGTATATTTATATCTATATTTATATCTGTATTTATTATTTGTTATTTGTTCTGTGGACTGTACACCGCCCCGAGTCCTTTTTGGGAGAGGGGGCAGTCTAGAAATGCGAAGAATAAATAAATAAAATAAAACTTGGCTTGGTTTCTATAATTACATCTGTTGTCTATTGAAGCGTTCCTCACTTTCACTAGCTTGCTAACTGCGGACTCCAGTCCCCTAATCATCCCACTCCAGTCCTCTGTTTAGGCGGGAACAGAGGTTCAATCTGATTGGTTGAGAGGTCTGATAGCTCCCTATAAAAGGAGAGCTGTCAGACCTAACAGTTGCTGGATTGTACATACTTGTCTGTGAATAAAGAGCTGATGTTGCCTTGAACCTGAGTCTGTCTTCTCATTGCCCTGATCTAACACTGGTGACGAAGGTGGGATCGAGAGGCAGATAAGGTGAAGAACGAACAACCAGACAATCCAGCAAGTGAATCCAGCCCGGAGCATCGGCGTGGCATCGAGCAGCCATTTTAAAGCGGTAAATTCAAACCGCAAAACAAAATGGCCATGCACCCTCCGCCAACTCTGTACGACCCAGTGGCCGAACATTGGGAATCCTACATGTTGAGGTTCAAATGCTTCCTCGAGGCAAACAACTTCATGGGAGTTCCGGACTCCCGAAAAAAGAACCTGTTCCTGGGTTACTGCGGCTGTGAGTTCTTCGAGATGGCCAAAGACCTGTCGGAGCCAACTCCGATCCAGGCAGTAACATGGACGGCATTGCAGCAGATGCTACGGACACACTACGTGCCCAAGCCGTCCCGACATGTCCGCCGACACGAGTTCTACATGCGGAACCAAAAAGGCAGATGAATTCATCAATCAATACGTTGCAGCCTTACGAAAAGCGGTCACGTATTGCGACTTCCGTGACCTAGACGACCAAATCCCGGATCGTCTGATCTGCGGAGTGCGGACATTCATCTGCAGAAACGTCTGCTGGCAAAATCCAACATGTCTCTGCAGATCGCACTCGACGAGGCCAGGACATCAGAGTCAGTCGACAGATCCACGGAAGCCCTACAGCACCAGTACAATGCGCCCCAGTCCATCCTTAAGCCTCCACCATGAGGCCGCAGACCAAGAAACAGATGACAGTGAGTGCGATGACAACTACCGCATGCGCGGTAGCCGCACGAAGCCAGTGCGAAAATTCGACTCCCGTTTGCCGCCCTGCGCAAGCTGCGGAGGGAACCATCCCCGGTCTACCTGCAGATTCCAGGACGCAACCTGCCAGCGTTGTGATAAGAAGGGGCACATCGTGAATGTCACTGCGTTAAAATGTTTGCTAGACTGAACTGACACTAAATAGTTAAACTGAGAAAGAGTTATTGCGCAGGTCATAAAAGTTCTTATCTGACAGTGATGTACTGCGCATGATTCACACATTCCAGAGAGAGCTACTTCTGACTGTCCGGCTGCCAGGAAAACTGGCAGACGGAACTTTCTTTTATCAAAATGTAACAATTAGTTAGATTTGTTTTATTTCCATTTATTATTTTTGTATTAAAGTTTGTTTATTAATTAGAATATGCTTCCACAGAATCTTTATTTTCTTTTTCTTCGCATCTTAAAGTATATGCTGTTGGAAAACAGCCCGATCCTAGACCTCATTTTGTTCAGGGTGAAATCTTCCCCTGACAATTAATGGAAGCAGAGATGGTTATAATTTACGGCTGTTTTTCCTTCAAGCTATCTTAAGATAACCGGCTAGGCTAATTAGCCATGTCGAAGAAGAAAAAGAAGAAGAAACGTGGAACGAGCTCAGATGGGTCCACTTCTTCTGATACAGAGGCTCCCTCAGACACAGAGAAGCAAGATCCTTCAAAATTACTTCAAAAGCAACAAATTTCTCCAAACACCGAGCCTGCTGTGGGGGAAGGAGCTACAGAAGGCGAGATCTACGAACAGAGGTCAGTAGTTCCCCCTTCTCATGAAAACTCCCAAATACCTCCAAAAGATTATGATTTATTGGGGGCCAAGCCAAAACTTCCCACGTTGCCAGAGCAACCTCACTCCCAAACTCTTGGAGATTATAAAACAATTGATGAATGGCAAAAGCCTCCGCGGCAACTGCCAGCAGAGGAAAAATACCCCCACGCAGAAAGCGAAATTTATGAATCCTTCTCAGGCACTGGGGAAGAAATGCAAAGCTATCGTGATCAGTTAGAGCTGTTCAAAAAATACGCCAGGGAAGCCAGAGAATGTTTTGAGGAAATGAAAAGAAGTAGGAGGAGTTCCCCCACTCCCAAAATGTCTGAGGATGCCATCTTGTCTTCTTCAAAACAACAGCCTAAGACACACCCCATAGAGGACATTGTTTTAGATGAATCAGAACAAAGAGATATGTACACGTCACCGAGGTCACGTGATCCCTTTTGTTCCACTGAATTTCCGGCCACATATAGAGGGCTGATGCAGCCAAGAAGTGAAGCTGCACTGCCATCTGTTGGCAGAGAAAATTTATTAGAGCAAAAGCTAAAGCAGCTACGCCAAAGCTTTAAAGATTTATCTATGAGTCCTCTAGAAGCTCAAGTTTTGCCTCCAAAGGTTAAGTCTTCAACGCCCCCTGGTGGTGTTGGATCCGCCCTAGATGGAAAAAGGCAAAGCCAAAGGCGAATGCAAGGAAGTCAATTTGATGTTGCCACGCAAAGGCCAATGGTGCAATTGCAGCACCCCCTGGTTCAACAACCAGCTTTGCAACCTGCACAAGTTGTTCCAATGCATATTCCTCAGCAGGCATTTTCAGTCACTCCTTTGACTGGTGAGTCAAAATTAAAGGAGTCAGGAGAGAATTATAAAGCCTGGGTCAGTGAAGTTGTGCTCTTGCTTCGCAGAGAAGGCACATACTGCATGGTTTTTAATCCTCCTGCCCAACCATGGACACCTGCAATGAGAGATTTGGAAAACAGAGCAATCACGACTTTGCTCATGTCGATGGAAATTGAGCTCCAGGGTATCTTTCCACCTGATGCAACAGCCCAACAAATTTGGGCTATTTTGGAAGATTGCTACAGGCCCGTTTCAATTGAATATTCATGTTTGCTCATGTCTGAGTTCCATGGTTTGAAGTTGAAACCTGGTGAACAAATTGGTGGACATTTGACCAAACTGAAAAGAATGAGAAGTGAATTGAGACAAAATGGCCATGTAATCGATGATATCCAAATGATTAGCATCATCATTAACTCATTGAATTATGAATGGAAAGATGCTGTTGCAAAGATTAACTACGTGCCCATTGCTCAACGCACAGTTAACCACGTTTGCAGACTTTTAGTGGAGGAGGAAGCTATCAAGTTAGCTACACCACATCTGCAACGACCCCCAGCATCAAAGGCTCCAGCTAGACGTCACTTCCGAGGAAGAGGCTATGCTCCAAGGATGCCAAAATGCTACACCTGCAACCGTGTGGGACATGACACCCGGGATTGTCCCCAACGAGTTCCAGCTCCCGTCACGTACCAGCCCAGAGGAACAGACTCCAGAGGCAGAGGTAGAGGCAGAAGACAAGGTCGTCGTGGTCCAAGGCGTGATCCACAAGCTCCACTCGCAACATTGGCCATAACCAATGTTCCACAACCTGATCCAAAGTATGACAGACGTCTTTTGTGGACTTTAGACAGTGGAGCAGCTGTGCATGTTACCCACAGAAGGGAACTTTTCACAGAGATGGGTGAGCCAGAGCCCAAGTATCGAGAACTGTACTCCTTCACCAACCACACTTGTAAGGTCATGGGAAAAGGAACTGTTTACATTGAAGAGCTCGATACATACATCCCTGATGTTTATTACATACCTTCAGCAACCAGTAATTTGCTTAGTTAAAGTCACTTGTCTAGAGATTTAAAGTTCCAGGTTCACCACCTTGAAAAAGCAAGTTACATAGTTAAAGATGGAGATATTGTTGCTGAAACCATGTTGATTGGTGGTGTTTATTACTTAAAGCCAAAGCCTAAAGGGCAAGCACAGGCAAGTATGCAAACCCCAAAAAGGCACAACACGGGCCCAGAGAGAGTTGGTTCAGAGAGAGAACCCGTTACTGTGCCAAAGGCTCCTAAAGCCAACAAACAGAGAAAACAGAAACAGGTTGCTCAGAGCAAGCCTGAGGTTCCTCATGAAACTGTTAATGTTGAAATTCACTAACTGGTAAACCTTTGCATTCCAGGTGTATCCACAAGTGGCACAGAAGATTGGGGCATGCCAGTTTCCGTGTTCTTAGAAAGATGCCGGAGTTCGCAAAAGGTTTGGATCTAAAGGGGTGTAAGGTGTTTTTGGATTGTGCAGTTTGCAAGAAAGCTAAATCCAAGGCGACTGCAATTCCCAAACACGCTACACGCTTGTCAACACGCATTTTTGATTTGGTACACACTGACATAGTAGGTCCTTTCCCACCAACAATTGGTGGCAGAAAGTATTTTCTAACAATAGTAGATAATCATTCTAGATATGGATTTGTATATCCTATGAGAGAGAAATCTGAGACCTTTCAGATCTTTAAAGACTTTGAAGCTTTTGTTTCTACACAATACCAAGTTCGCATCGCCAGAATCCAGAGTGACCGTGGTGCAGAATTCATGTCTCAGCGTTTCCAGGACTGGATGCGTAAGAATGGAATTCTTCATCAGACATCTGCTCCATATACACCGGCTCATAATGGAGTCGTAGAAAGAAGACAAGGGGTTCTACAAACCATTATGCGTTGTCTTCTAGAAGATGCCAACCTCGGTAGCATATACTGGGGTGAAGCAATCAAATATGCAAATTACATTGTCAACCGTACTTGGAGCAGTGTAATCAATCAAACTCCTTTCTACATGCTGTATGGCTACAAGCCTGATCTCAAGAACCTCCACATTTTTGGTTCATATGCTATGGTGAACACTCCCTTAAGTCAAAGAAGAAAGGGGGGTACAGTAGCAAAGAGACTGAGATTTATGGGTATTGATGATAACTCAAAATGGTTCCAAATTCATTTCACAATCTGCTAATTTTGAGGAAGACATTGACTGATCCAGGATTCATTCCAATGATCCTGGAGTTTATTTTCCTAGAGATGGTGTTCCAGATGCCACGCAGCCTGATGACAATTCGCAGGCAGATATTCCTTCTACCAGTTCTTCACAACCTGATGTTCCGTCTTCGCAAGCCGCGGATGCTGATGCTAGCGACGAACGTGAGGACGATGATGATGAAGAAGAAGAAGACTGGTCTGTTGTTCCTAGACGTTCCAAGAGGGTCACAAAAGGAATCCCTCCACAACGATATTCATGGCAACTGACAAAAACACCATTACCTTTGATTTGCAACGTTACTCTTCCTCCTGAGACATTCACACAAATCAAACAGCTTCCTGATTCAGAGCAAGACAAATGGTATGATGCAATGCAGGATGAAATGGATAGTTTAAAGAAACTTAATGTATTCACACCTGCAAAACCTCCAGCAAACAAGAAAGTCATTGGCACTCGATGGGTCTACAGAATCAAGAAGAAACCGAATGGTGAGTCTTTATACAAAGCCAGACTTGTAGCTCAGGGTTTCGCTCAACGTTATCCTGAGGACTACACAAATACTTACTCACCAACAGTCAGAACTGAAAGTGTAAAAATTGCCTTAACCACTGCAACTATTCTTGGTTTAGAAGTTTTCTAATTTGATGTGGACACAGCTTATCTACATGCAGACCTAGATGAAGAGATCTACGTGAGAAGCCCTCCAGGATTCCAAAAGCAAGAAGGGGATACCTGGTTCCTGAACAAAAGTCTTTATGGTCTGAAACAGTCAGGTTTAATGTGGCATTTATGTCTTACTGACAAACTAAATTCAATGGGCTTTATTAAGTCCGAAACTGATGAATGCGTGTTCACAAAAAGATCTAACAATGCATATGAGATAATTCTTGTTTATGTTGATGATATTGTTTATATTGGTCCAAATAAGAAAATGAGTGAGATTTTTGCTAAAAGTTTGCAGAGATACTTCACATTGAAATCTTTAGGTCACATTAGCACTTATTTAGGTGTTCAGATTGAAAAGACACAGAAGGGGTTTAGTCTTTCACAAGAGGAGAAAATTGACCACATTTTGTATCATTGCAACATGAAAGATGCTAGCACAACAAAGACACCCATGCAAACAGATTTTCACAACTTAACACATGAACCAAGTCCTGAGTTCGAGGACCAAACACTTTATCGTTCAGTCATTGGTTCACTATTATACATTAGTAGTTGGACCAGACCTGACATTGCACTTAGTGTTAATCTTTTATCACGACACGTAGGTAAGGCAACACAATTTCATTGGGCATGCATTAAGAAGTTGTTGAAATACCTGAAACACACTAAACACATGAAGTTATTGCTAGAACCAACACACACTGATCATCCACAGTTAATTTGTTATGCTGACGCCGACTGGGCAAGCGATAAGAAGTCACGCAAAAGCACTTCTGGTTACATGATGTTCCTGAATGGTTGTCCTGTTTACTGGCAAGTGAGAAAACAGAGTTTTGTTTCATGTTCATCTACTGAAGTTGAATATGCTTGTGTTTCAGATGCTTGTAATTCTCTAACGTGGTTTGATGCTTTGATCACAGATATCTGGACACATCCGATTCGACCAATCACCGTGATGGAAGATAATGTATCTGTGGTTTATATTTCTGAGTCACATTTCACAGGTTCTAGGTCCAGACACATTGACATTCGTTATCAAAACACAAAGCAATTAGTTAAGCAAGGTTTTGTTAAATTGCAATATGTTTCTACACATTATCAGATTGCAGATATGCTGAACAAACCACTCCCCGCAAATCAACACGAGTATCTGCGAAAGAAGATGTGCCTTAATTGATGATTTGATGACGTCAGCCCAACTAGCAAAAGAAGGGGTGTCACTGCGTTAAAATGTTTGCTAGACTGAACTGACACTAAATAGTTAAACTGAGAAAGAGTTATTGCGCAGGTCATAAAAGTTCTTATCTGACAGTGATGTACTGCACATGATTCACACATTCCAGAGAGAGCTACTTCTGACTTTGTCCGGCTGCCAGGAAAACTGGCAGATGGAACTTTCTTTTATCAAAATGTAACAATTAGTTAGATTTGTTTTATTTCCATTTATTATTTTTGTATTAAAGTTTGTTTATTAATTAGAATATGCTTCCACAGAATCTTTATTTTCTTTTTCTTCGCATCTTAAAGTATATGCTGTTGGAAAACAGCCCGATCCTAGACCTCATTTTGTTCAGGGTAAAATCATCCCCTGACAGTGAAAGTGTGCCGGAGCGAAGTCCTTGCCACTACTTGGCAGCCACAAATATATTGCCAACAGAGGCCCATGCCAGGGGCCTGGCAAAAGAACCAAGGGCGCCCAGAGAGAGAACCAAGGGAGACAGCCCAGAGAGAGTACACCCAGAGAGAGTACACTCAGAGAGAACCGCTGAAAACCTATTAAGCAACGATAGGTCAAGTCCGCACACGGCGGCCCCAAAAGCTGAAGCTCACGGTCCTCATTGAGGACACTCCCTGCGAGCTTGAAGTCGACACTGGATCGTCACTAACGATCATATCCAGGTCGACCCTAAAATGGGCTATCCCAAGCCTCAAAAGTTAGTATCGCCCCTGGACTGTTCGAAAGCGTCATGGAACGGCTTTTGCAGGGGATACCAGGAGTCGTCCCCTATTTCGATGACATCTTGGTATCGGCTGCAAATGAGGGGCACTTTTAAAACGTGTCAGGGCCATTTTGACCAGAATTCGGGAAAAAGGCCTCCGTCTCAAAAAAGAAAAATGTAAAATTAATGTGCCCAGGGTAGAATTCCTAGGGTACATGATTGACGGTTCTGGGATCCACCCGACATCCCAAAAAGTCAAAGCAATCCAGGACGCCCCTACACCTCGCAATCACACCGAGTTGCAAGCTTTCCTCGGGCTCCTTAACTTCTACAGCGTCTTTCTCAGGCAGAAAGCAACCGTCGCCGAGCCCTTGCATCGACTACTAGCCAAAAACGCTAAATGGACCTGGGGACGAGACGAGGCCGCCGCGTTCACTGGAGTAAAGAGCCTGCTCACAGCTGACTCCCTGCTGGTCCAGTACAGCCAGACCCTGCCTCTGGTTTTAATGTGCGACGCTTCACCCTTCGGCGTCGGCGCAGTCCTCAGCCACTGAATGCCCAATGGCGCTGAAGCCCCCATCGCCTTCTACTCGAGAACCTTGTCTCCTGCTGAACGGAACTATAGCTAACTGGACAAAGAAGCTTTGGCTGCAGTAGCGGGAGTCAAGTGTTTCCACGAGTACCTCTATGGCCGCGACTTCGAACTTGTGATGGACCACAAGCCGCTGCTGGGGCTGCTGGCTGGGGACCAACCCACCCCGATATCCCTTTCCCCGCGCATGACCAGGTGGACTGTTTTCCTGGCTGCCTACACATACAAACTGGTACACCGACCAGGCTCCATGCTGGGACACGCCGATGCCTTGAGCCGCTGTCCCCTACCCGAACTATTGGCCGACCCCACTTCTGAGACTCCGGTCCTATTGATTGACTGTTTGGACTTTGGACCAGTCTCCTCTGCTGATGTTGCCCGCTTTTCTGCCAAGGACAATGTAATTAAGCACCCTTAACTGGGTGTGGAGGGGGTGGCCCAAGGGGCCTGTTGCGGCCGATTTTAAAATGTTTTTTGCAAAGCGTGACGAACTGTCGGTTCTAAAGGGATGTTTACTGTGGGGGGACCGGGTGGTTGTTCCAAACAAACTGCGACAAGCAGTATTAGATGAATTGCATGTGGGGCATCCTGGCATCGTCAGGATGAAGGCATTGGCTACGTCTGGTGGCCTAATATGGACAGGGAGATAGAAGAGTGAATGGCCACTTGCACTCCATGTCAGGAATCCAGACCAGCTGCCCCAGAGGCGCCCGCTAAGGAGTGGGAGCGCCCTCAGGCATCCTGGTCTAGGGTGCACATAGATTTTGCAGGCCCCGTTCACTCCAAACGTTCCTAATAGTTGTGGACACATATTCGAAATGGTTAGAGGTAGCCCTGATGACCTCTACCACGGCAGAGGCGGTCATCAAGGCGCTACGGAGACTTTTCTCCACGCACGGCCTGCCTGATGTATTGGTCTCCAACAATGGGCCCCAATTTACGGCCATGCACTTCGAGACCTATCTAGCTAGCCAGGGAATTCAGCATGCCCTAGTCGCGCCATTCCATCCGGCCTCGAATGGACAGGCGGAACGAATGGTGTGCTCAGCAAAAGAGGCCCTCGCCAGAATGGGCCCGGGTGATTGGCAAACACGGATTGATCACTATCTACTAATACAACATATAACTCCTAGCACCACCACCAGGAGAAGCCCCGCTGAGCTTCTAATGGGTCGCCGGCTAAGGTCCCACCTAGACCGGCCACACCCAAACTACTCTGCCACATCGCCCCCAGACTCCACTAGCAAGATTCGGAACTTTAGCATAGGGGATTCAGTATACGCCCACAACTATGCAGGGGGGACTCTGTGGATTCCTGCCACGGTGATAGGCATCACTGGGCCTCGCTCTTACCTGTTAGAGCTAGAGGATGGTAGAAATTGGAGGAGGCACATTGACCAACTCCGCGGTCGCCTAACCCACTCCAATCTTAGAGCACCAGATGAAACTCTGACGCCAACCGGCCAAAGCCCTACCCAAAAGGAGCAAACATTCACTCCTTCCACAGACTTCTCAATCCCAAAAGAACCGGCAGACTTACCTGAGTTTGTTACAAGCCCACAGCGAGCCCCGAGTGAACAAGCTCAAAGGACTCCAGCCGCATCTTGGGGTAAGTTCCAGCAGCTTCCACTGAGAGGAGCTGAGGAGCACACAGGTCCCTCCGACCTGCTCCAAGAACCGGTTCAAAATGAACTGCGCAGGTCCGCCAGAGTTAAGCAAAGACCCACCTACCTAAAAGACTACATCACTAATTGGAACACTCCAACTGAGAGGGGAGGGGTGTTAGATATCCACACAAGCTGCTGTGGTTTCCACTCCAGTCCTCTGTTTAGGCGGGAACAGAGGTTCAATCTGATTGGTTGAGAGGTCTGACAGCTCCCTATAAAAGGAGAGCTGTCAGACCTAACAGTTTCTGGATTGTACATACTTGTCTGTGAATAAAGAGCTGTTGTTGCCTTGAACCTGAGTCTGTCTTCTCATTGCCCTGATCTAACAATTTTCACCTTTCATTTTTCCTTCTTGTTTGTTCTGAGTCATTCTTTTACAGAATAGCAGAGTTGGAAGGGACCTTGGAGATCTTCTAGTCCAAACCTCTGCTCAGGCAGGAAAAAATGATTGTCTAATCTCTTCTTTTAAAAAGTGTTGGAACTTCTAAAGTGAAGTTGTTCCACTGATCTATTTTTCTAACTGTCAGGGAAATCGTTATTTGTGAGCATCAAAAATTTAAGAAAGATCCTTATTAGGAAATGTTATTTTTAAAACTAGTATTTTTAATTTCAATACTCTTTACTGCAGCATAACACTGCCAAAAGCAGATGGATTGTGAAGGCTTCCTGATCAAGGGCAGGATGAGTGCCCTCTCCTGGTTTCCCATGGGAAATGCACCATTCCCCACTTTTTGCAGCAGCACCTCTGGCCCACAGAAAATCCACCAAGGTGTTGATTGACTACATACTCTTTTCGCCCTCCCCAGGCTCCTATAAGGCCTCTGGAGCCTGGGGAGGGTGAAAAATGGCTTTAAAAAAGGGTGAACTCAGCTGGCCAGCGCACGCATGCCATAGGTTCACCATCATTGGTCTAGGTGGAAGACATCCATTTACCATTTCAGAAAACTATTTCTAGGGGGATGAGTTTGGCTGAATGGTTGTTGAGGGCTTAAGGCAGTGATGGTGAACCTTTTTGGCACTAAGTGCTGAAAGGGAGCGCTTCGCATGGTCACTCATCTGCACCGCAACGAGAAAGAGGAGCTACCAGGGGAAAATGAACTTCCGTTGTCTGGTGTGCGTATGCCATGTTGCCTGGCACGTGCGGCATCACCCGTTCCTCTTCCGGGTTTCTGGCAGGCATGTGCACGCGTTGATCAGCTGGCCAGCACACATGCTCACGCCGGAAAATGGAAGACCAGCTCTTCTGGTTCCTGGCACTGCCGCACGCACAAAGGCCAGCTGATTGTTGCCTGTGCATGCAAGGCAGAAACCCGGAAGAGGAACGGGCAATGCCACACGTGCCAGGTGACATTGCTCTGTGTGCCACTTTGGTCACACGTGCCATAGGTTCACCATCAGAGGCTTAAGGGCTTGTTCTCCTATTCCCCTTAAAATAGAATAAAATATGGATTAAAAATATAAGAATGAAGACGTGGCAAAAGGGACAGTTAGAAGCTTGCTTAAAGGGACAGGGAAATGTCATCAGCCTCTAACCACAAGATGTTCCAGCCAACATCCCTATGTCAAATGTCCAAACCACAAGGTTCAATTAAATTGGGTTTGGGGTTTTAATTGGGATGTTTTTAGGATTAGAATATATTTATTTCTTAGTACAGCCTATCTCCCCCTCCAAATGTATCTTAAATGTATTTTATTATTATGACTGATTTTATTTGTATTGACTGTACACCGCCTCGAGTCCCTTTCTGGGAGAGGGGGCGGTCTAAAAATCTAAGAAATAAAATAAATATAAATAAAATAAAGTTTGCATAAAGGCACCTAGTCAGTACCTATGGCTCAAGACAAAAGGAGAAGACAGACCCCATTTCCTTATAAGGCTTTTTCCTCAAGGTAACCAATAAGAAATGAGTTAAGTGTATCCATGTTACGCTGCCATTGAGAATGTATAAGAATGCGTGCTTTGATAATGAAGGTTGTTCAGAACTTGCAATGCTAGCCATGGGCAAGCTTTCTGAACCTGGCTGCCAAATAAACTTTTCCTGTATCATGAGAAGCCTGTCATTTTCTGCAACACCCTGGCTAGATAAATATTGCTATACTTGAAAAAGCATTGAAAAGGACATTCACTGACTAGATTAGTATCTCCCTGTCTCTCAGGAAATCGGATGATGTACATATTATCGGTAGTCCTGGATTGAGCCCAACATTTCTGTTGCTAAGTCTCCCTAACAAGGAAGGGTAGGAAGAAGTTGACTCATCCATATGGTAGAGCTGAAAAAGTGGCCAAAGTTCCAACTCACGCAAGAGAAGGAAATTTATTAGATTTGTATTCCCTCTTTCTTTCAGAAAGTCAAGCTGGGGTACATTGTACAGTCATATTTCGTTTTTCCTTCTTGTTTCGATTGATTTATTCCTTTCTTCCTCAGCAACATACTTAAATGAGATTCTTGTTAGGAAAATGTTTCCCCCTAATGCCAGTACTTTAAATACAATTCTCTTTACTGAAGTATAACATTGCCAAAATCTTCCCAATCAAGGAGCCCCACCAGGCCCCACCCCATAGGAAATGCACCATTTCTCCGCTCTTTGCATGAGCACCTTCCATGCACAGAAAATCCACCAGGGGGGGCACTTCAGATTTGAGCCCCGGTTACAAGTTGGGAAGGCAGTGACGTCATTCTGTTTTTTCCTTTCTAGGATTCTAGACTCTCTTTAACCACGTGTGCTGCGGAGGAGTTTAGAAAGGGAGAAAGAAAATCTTAAATTTTCAGAGGTAGAAAAGGTAAGTGTGTGTTTGCGTGTGTGTGTTTCCCTCCCGTCTAACCGCCCCTTTCCATGATTGTAACAGGCATGGGGAGAAATCAGAGGCCATGCATGCTGCCCTCCGGAATAAATCCAGATCCTCGGAAATGAAGGGGGTAGGGAGGGACCTGGAGAGAGTCCTTCCCACCCCCTTTCCTGGTGAAAGCTCCTGTGTAGGGGAGAGCTTGCATGGCAAATCTCAAGCAGGAAATAAGAAATATATTTGCAAGGAAGAGAGGCTGAAGATGATGCCTACATTCTCACTGTGTGCTGGATGACACTAAACTAGGTTTGGACTCCCTTTCTAATTTGTCTTAGGAAGGTAGTAAACCAGCATCCTAAATCAGGGTCAATTGACTGGCATTTCATTTGATGTGAACTGAAGTTTCATGCTTTGATCTACACTTTTAAAAAGCAAGTCTCTCCTTGTGAGTAAAAAGAAATTGAAATGATCCAAAATGCCAAATACACTCAATCTTCTTGATGGAAGTCATCACTTTACCAGCTGAGTAAATACTTCTCAATATGTGGGGATGAGTGTTGATGAATGGTCCAATCCACAACTTTCTGGCTGTTTGAATATATTCTCTTTTCTGTAAGAGAATCAGAAAATGGAGGTCATTTGTTCATCTTCTTTAGGACAACATTATTTCTTTGGCTAAGAGGACTTTAGGTATTCCCAAGACTAGGTGAACATTGCTATGAATGTGTGGGAAACTCAACACCCCCCCTCCCCAAGAATGAACTATTTGGAGAAATATTAAAAAGAAGCAGAATATATTTCCCCTAAGGGAGAAATGGAGAAACATGGTCTTTTATTAAATATTTATTTTTTGTTCTCTATATACAATTATAGGTATACATTCACATAGTTATTCTTTTTTTACATTCATGGTTCTTATACATTTGCCATTCCATTTATAGAATTATAATATTCCATTTGGGTTGCTTTGTTTACCATCCCTCACCTGTTTTGACACCACCTTCTTTTCTCTTTTCTCCCTCCCTCCTTTCTCTACTTACTTCCTCCTTTCCCTTCCTTCTTCCCTTCCCTTTCCCCTCCTCCTCTCTTCCCCTTCCTACCCTCTCTCTTTCTCTCCTTCTCCCTTCCATCTTCCTCTCCTCTCTATCTTCCTCCCCTTCTCTTCCTCTCCTCTCCTCTCTTCCTTTCTCTCCCTCCCTCCCTTCTCTACTTTCTTCTTTCCTCTTCTCCTTCCCCTTCCTTCCTCCCTTACCTCTCCCCTACTTCTCTCTACCCCCTCCCCTTCCTACCCTCTCTCCTTCTCCCTTCCATCTTCCTCTCCTCACCTCTCTCTTCCTTCCCTCCTTTTTCTCTCATTTCCTTTCCTCCTCTCTTCCTTTCTCTTTCTATTGTTGCAGGTGTCTCTTCCAGCTCTTAATTTATATTTTCTTGGGGTGGTATTTCTGCAAACCGAAAAATTGTTGAATATCGTTTCTTGTTCCTTTTCCTTCTCTCTCTCTCTTTTTTTAAAAAAAGAATATTTTTCTTTTTTGGACAAAGACAGACAACACATAACACATAGAACCTTCTTCAATCACATACAGCATGTCGTTTGGTTGCAGAGTTTTGTGCATCATTTCCATAGTCCTCACTTTCAATTTTATATAAAATCACAAATTATCAATCTAGTATATATGTATGCATTATTATCATTGTACATCATTTATTTGACTATAATTATTATTCCTTCATTTTGAATGAAATATTCTAGGTATTGGATTCATTTATATTATAACAATTCATTACATCATCCTAAATCTATTCAATGATCATATACCTTTGTATTGTTATGTGTATTATTCTATTATTCTTATATTATAAAAATTCTCCAACGTTTTTCATTTCCATGTTTTTTTATCTAACCACTGGCAAAATAAATCCCATACCTTATAAAATTGTTCATCTTCTTCTCTAATTTCAAATGTCAATTTACTCATTTCAGCACCTTTCATTATTTTCTGAATAACTTTCTCCTGCGTTGGTATTTTCTCACTTTTCCATTTTTTTGCAAATACAATTCTAGCTGCCGTTAACACGTTTACAATCAAATATTTCAAGTCTCTATTGTATATTTCCAGTAATATTCCCAATAAAAAAAATCTCAGGTTTAAAGTCTATATGTTTCTGAGTCATTTTTTCCAACCAAGTGTTGATTTTAGTCCAATATCTTTTAGCTTCTACGCATGTCCACCGCATATTGTAATATGAACCCGGTATCTGATGACATTTCCAACATTTCTCTGATTTGTCCTTGAACATTCTTGCTATTTTCGCCGGGGGTAAGTGCCACCTGTAAAACATCTTATACAAGTTTTCTTTATATGCTGTTGATATTGTCATTTTATAATTTTGTGACCATAATTTTTGCCATTTCTCTAAATCAATTCCATGACCAAAATTTCCCCACCCCCCAAGCAATCATAGATTCTTTAACTTATTCTTTTTCTAGTTTAACCTCTAATAAGTATCCATATAATTTTTAATCATCTTTTCATCAGTACCTGTCAGAATTTTATCCAAGTCAGTCATTTTGTCATTGTTCTTCTAATTCTTGCATAGATTTAAGTTCACCCTTAGCATTCAATATTTCACCATGTCTAACTGTTTGTTTCTTTTTGTATATTATTGAATATGAAAATGCTTCCATAGTTGATAACCAGACTGGGATTTTTAAATAATTTTGCCTTTTAATCTTCTCCCAGTTTAATAACAATGTAATGCCTTCTGAAATACCCCTGTGTTTTAGTTCCCTTACACCATAAGAAAGTGTGCCAACCCAACAACAAATCATGACCTTCTAAGGTCAATAATCTAGAGTTTCTTAACGTTATGCATTCCTTAACCCACATCAAGCTTGTTGCCTGGTAATATAATTCCCAGTTAGATAGGCCAAATCCTCCTCTTATTCTAGCATTTTGTAACAGTTTTAAGTTTTATTCTCGCTTTCTTTCCCTGCCAAATGTACTTCAATACTATTTTGTTAAGGTCTTCAAAGAAATCTTTCTCTAATCTAATTGGAATTGTCTGGAACAAATATAAAATCCTGGGTAGTATATTCATCTTGATTGTTGATATTCTCCCTATTAGCGATAGTTGTAAGTTTTCCCATTTGGCCAGGTCTGTTGTAATTTGTTGTTTAAGTTTATAATAATTGTTCTCTTTAAGTGTACTACATCTTGCTGTCAAATATATCCCCAAATATTTAACCTTGTTCGTGACCTGAATCTTCAAAGCTTCCGCCAATACTTCCTTTTGTCTTGCTAACATGTTCTTTGTCAAAATCTTTGTTTTGTCTTTATTTATTTTTAAACCTGCTACTTTTCCATATTCCTCTATTTTTTCTATCAATTTAGGTGCAGTTTCCAATGGATCCTCTAAAATGAAGACTAGGTCATCTGCGAATGCTTGCAATTTATATTCTTCTTTTTAAATTTCCATTCCTTTTATGTCTTTATCTTCTCTAATGTTTCTATTTAAGACTTCTAACGTTAACACGAACAACAGGGGAGATAGTGGGCAACCTTGTCTTGTCCCTTTCCCAATATCAATGGAATCTGTGAAATGTGCATTCATCATTATCTTTGCTCTTTGTGGTATATGGTTTGTATGGTTTGAATAAATTTCTTGCCAAAGCCCATCTGTTCCAACTGTAGCAACGTTACTAACCAATTCACATTATCAAAGGCTTCTGAGTATCCAAGAATATCAATGCCATTTGTTTTTCAGGATGTGCCTCATAATATTCCAAAGTGTCCAGGATTATTCTCATATTATCTTTAATTTGTCTCTCTGGCAGAAATCCATTTTGATCAAGATGAATGAAGTTATTTAAGTATCTTTTGAGTCTTTCTGCCAGTATTGAGGCAAATATTTTATAATCTGAATTTAGCAGGAAAATTGGTCTATAATTCTTAATTTGCTGTGGGTCGGTGTCCTCCTTTGGCACCAGTGTTATATAAGCTTCTGACCAAGATTTAGGTATCTTCATCTTTAACATGGCTTCGTTCATAACTTCTAACAATGGGAGATACAACGATTCCTGTAAAGTCTTATAAAATTCCACTGGTAGTCCATCTGGACCTGGAGCTTTTCCATTGTTTTGTTTTTTAAGGACTTCAACTAATTCCATCATCGTCATATTACCTTCTAGCATCATTTCAGTTTCTTTAGTTATCTGGGGTAAATTTGTTTTTGCACATATTGTTTAACTCTTTACTCCTCTATCTTCTCTTGTTCATATAATTTCCCATAGTATTCTTGTATAATTTTTTTCTTCTCTCTGTTTCCATAACAAATTTGCCCTTGGTCGTCTATTAGTTGCATTATTTTTCTTGATTCTCTCTCTTTTTTCAATTTATACGCTAGCCATCTCCCTGGTTTATTTGCATTTTCAAAATAATTCTGTTTAGCACTTCTAATTTTTTGTGCTAATTCCTACTTTTCCATTAGCCCCATTTTATGTTTAGTTGTGTCCATTTTTACTTTAATATCCTTTTTTTGTGGGGCCTTCTGTAGCTCCTTTTCAAGTCTCTTGTAGTCATCATCCAGTATTTTAAAAGCTTGTCTTTTCTTAATATTTCTTTTTCTTGTATAGTCCATTATCAAGTCTCTGGCATAGGCCTTCATTGTGTCCCAGAGATTCTGCATTGATGTGCCTCTTTTTTATTTTCTTTGAAGAAAAACACCAATTCTTTCTCCATTTTCTGTACAAAATCCTTTTCTTTTAATATAGTATTATTTAAAGTCCATCTAGATCTTCTCCTTTGTCCTTTCTACTTAATTGTCATTGGATTGTGATCTGTCCAGGTACTTGTTTCTATGTCAATTTCCTGTATATCACAAATCAATTCTGTTGAGATCCATATCATATCTAATCTGGACCATGATAAATGTCTATTTGAGTAGAAGGTATATTGTCTATTTGTGGGGTTTCTTTCTCTCCATATATCTTTTAAGTCTATTTCATCAGTCATTTTAAAAAAGGATTTAGGAAGAGTCTTTCTATTTAGTTTTGTTGTTTTTTTGTTTTATAGTCCATATTCTGATCTACAATTCCATTAGTCTCCCATCATACAAATATTAACATAGTCCAATTCAATTATTTTCATATGTAATTTTTTATAAAATTCCTCTTGACTATCATTAGGAGCATAAATTGCTATTAAAAGTATTTTCTTGTTATTGTCCATAATTTCCACCATTAAGATTCTTCCATTGTCATCTGTGTAGATTTGCTCTGCTGAAATTGTATCCTTAATATACAGAATCACTCCTCTTTTCTTGCATCATGGCAATGTTGTAAATATTTTCTCTAGTTTAGGTTGTATCAATAATTGTTCCTGTTGTTTTTTAATGTGTACTTCTTGAAGGCAAATTATGTCCACTTTTCATTTCTCTAATTTATGAAATGTTTTCCTTCTTTTAATACCTGAGTTAAGTCCATTTATATTTATTGAAATTAACTTTTTCTCCTCCATGTTTATGTTTTATAGGTAGGGTTTACTGCTCTAGTAGATCTCGGTTCTCGTTGTTCTTTAGTATCCACAGTGCCACCTACTGCGCCTTCTTCTTTTCCAGTCGCAGCCTGGCCATTATCTTGTAGTTCAATTAATGATTCTTCTTTTCCTGTCTCTCCTTCTTTCCCTCTAAAGTATTCTGCATAGAATAGTTCTGCTTTATCAATTGAATCTATTCTATGTCTTTGTCCTTGCCATAGAAACATCAAACCTTCTGGGATCAGCCATCTATGATTAACTCATTTTTTCTGTAGAATTTTTAGTCAAAAATTGCTATTCTCTTCTTATCTCTCTCAGTCTCCTTGGTACCTGTTTCAGAATCACAATCTCTTTGTCTTTGTATTTCAATGTTTTGTCTCTTGCCATCTGTAGTATTTGTGTCCTAATTGGAGATTTTTTGAATATATTCCCTTTTCTGTAAGAGAATCACAAAATGGAGGTCTTTTTTTCATCTTCTTTAGAGACAACGTTATTTCTTTAGCTAAGAGGACTTAGCTAAGAGGTATTCCCATGGCTAGGTGAACATTGCTAAGAATGTGTGGGAAGACCCCCCTCACCCGGACAACAAACTATTCGGGGGAATATTAAAAAGAAGCAGAATATTATATTTCCCCTAAGGGAGAGATGGAGAAACATGCTCTTAAGGGAGGCAGAAGTCAACCTCAGTCTCCCTGCCCCAAGGGGAAACTGAGAGGGCCAGTTTTTAGAAATGCAGATTTGGTAATCCATTCAGAAAGATTGGATCAGGCAGAAACTTCAGATACGCAACACAATTAAGCCAAAGGTTGACAAAGTTGGGCTTTGCCTTGATATATGAATGGCATAACACAGGTTGCGGTTTCATGTTTTTAGAACAGTGGTCTCAACCTTGACATGGTCCTCTCTTTGTCCCAGTTTTTCATAACGTTTCATAACGTATGGCCATTTGGAGATTTTGCAGAAGTCCCCAAAGGAAGGAACAAAATGTACAGGATGGTAAGAATCCGGATCACAAAGATGGGAGACTTTTTATAAAGGTTCCCCAGCTTAGAAATGCCCACCATGCATGGTCATATGACAGCAACACAAGTGCCTTCTGTAATGCCCCAGTCCTGCTCAGATCTTAAAAAGAAAAATTCAATGTATGTGAATGGAAAGAGAACTTGTACTCGTGGCCGTTAGATAAAATTGTATTTTTTCAGACAAACACCTAGGATTTGCATTTCCCCTTTTGCTTATGAAGTGCCACCCATGAGCCCTACATGACCCCATAGGAATCCAGAAGGTATAAAATCCACCCGCTGAACTCCATTTTGTCAGCCGTCCCAGAATGACATGTGGTTGGTGGTTCTGCTTTCTTTCCAATCAGCCTCCAGCCTCCATTTTATTCCCAGCACCTTCCTCCTGTATTGGAACTGAACCAGATGGATATTTCTCTCAAGAAATGAAAAAAAGCATTTGGAGATACACAACTTTCCTTGCACTAATTCTGAATTGTGTTACAGGGCAGAGAGAGAATGGCTGGCCTTCCTTTAGCAAGTGAGGGAAGTGGAAAAGGCCCTTCTGATTCCCAGTCTGGAATCCGTGGGGAGATCTGGGCAAGAACTGGGCAGAAGATGCTGGAAGAAGGAACCATCGTTTCACAAGTTCAGGCCTGGAACTTCGGGAGCGTCCAATATCAGGAGGATGAGGGTCCCCGAGGACTTTGCAGCCGACTCCACTTCTTTTGTAGTCAATGGTTGAGACCAGAAAAGCACACAAAAGCACAGATGCTGGACCTGGTTGTTCTGGAGCAGTTCCTGGCCCTTCTGCCCGTGCAGATGGAGAGCTGGGTGCGGGAGTGTGGAGCAGAGACCAGCTCCCAGGCGGTGGCCCTGGTGGAAGGCTTCCTCCTGAGCCAGGCGGAGGAGAAGAAGAAGGAGCAGGTTGAGTTGCAGGTGAAATATAAATCTTACCCCGGTATTTCTTTCCTTCGTCACAAGTCCAGCAGAGTTGGTAAAAAGTTCCTTTTTTACGTTTACATTTTAAACACGTAATTGATATATCTTTGATAGTTTATCAGTGTTAAATAGGATACATCATTTTATGAAATATTTATTTTAAATTATAACCCTTATTTTAAACTCTTCAACCACATGTCTTCCCCTTGTTCAGGCATTATGTTATACACAAACATCTTTTCCTTCGAATTTTGATGTCTTCTTACCAGACTTTCCTGGCATTCACACTATGTGGAGATGCTTCACTAATCTTTGTATAGTTCCCTTATCCATTCTAGAAGAAAGATTTTACACAGCAATTTCTTTCTTACTTCCCAGCCTAATTGATTGACACCGAGTGATTTGCAGTGGGGTTCACTGGGAAAGAAACCACTTCATGATTTGTGACGTCCATTAATTATTTTCTCCTGTTTCAAGTCCCTCGCAATGGAGATCAGAGATCCTGAGAGAAAGAGGCATCCGTCAAATCTCCCTCAAGAACTGTCTTTCAGGGGGATCCCTCAGGGAGATCCAATTCAGGACACCTCAGGAGGTAATATAAGGTCCTTCCACTCCTTTGATAAATCCTAACTTTCTCATCTTCTCTGTGTCCTCTCCTCTATAGCATAACTTCTCCCATCTTACTAATTATTCTTTTTGAAATTCTGTCTCCCTCACAGAGAAGAATGGAAGGAAGTGGACTCTTTGTTTTGGGGGAGCAGAAACTAGGATTGAACCTCCAACTCAGGTAAGAGAAGAACATTCATTTACTAGATTTCTATTTTTCCATTTGCCTCAGGAAATCAGAGGATGTAGATAGTATAGGTAGTACAGTCTTAACTGTGAAAAATGGCCATATCACTTTCTTCGCTGCTGTGCAACTTTGAACAGTCACTAAAAACTATTATTAGTCAAGAACTACAAATAGTGTCTTCTGCCATTTTGCCCTCTGCTTTTGGTTGGAGATTCTTTTTAGGACTAGTATTTTAAAAATAAAACACTTTCATGAATTACCCTGCTTATCTGAAAATAAGACCCAGTCTTATATTCTCTTAGGCCTCGAAATAGGCACTCAGGCTAATTTTTGGACGTGTTTTACCCTGTTTCCCTGAAAATAAGACCTCCCCGGATAATAAGCCCAATCGGGATTTTGAGCACATGAGGTAAAATAAGCCCTCCCTGAAAATATTGCAGCACTGCAGCAGCCATGAGGTGACTATGCTCTCCACTTCATGCATCTCAAAAATATTAAGATCTCCCCGAAAATAAGGCCAAGAGCTTTTTTCGGAGGTCAAAACAAAATAAGACCTTGTCTTATCTTCGGGGAAATATGGTATTTTTTTCAACTACAGGAGGTGGAGAGCCTGCTGGCCCCACCCTCTCCATCCCACCACCCGCTTGCCTTTTTTTTGCATGGCCGAACTTTTCAGCACATCCCGGCCTCCACCTGCCCTGCTTGCTGACCCTGCTGCTGCCAGGACACTTTTGGCTGCTGGCTGCCAAGTGGTTGCCTTTGCTACTTCTGGCCTCCTGGTAGCACTGCTTTTGGATGTCCTCCCTCTTGCCTGCTGCAGACAGAGTCATCCCAAATCTATGACTTCCGGAGCTGAAGGTGGAGCTGTGCCCCCCACACCACTTTGCACAGCCAGCACGAGAGCTAGCACCCACCAGGGCCAGGGCCCGAAGAGTGCCAGGCTAAAGTCATAGCCCGGCACCTGCAGCACCAAGTAGACCTGCAGGAAGGTGCTCGGTAGCCCAAAGGCAGCAGTTGGTAAGGCGGCATGGCTCCATCTGTCGTTGCTGGCAAAGGGGCTCTGGCAGGCCGGTGATGGGAGGGCACTTCGGAGGTCGTAGATCTTGGCTGACTCACCCTGCGCCAGGCAGGAACAGCCCAGCAAGGTGGATGAGAGCAGTGCTGCCAGGAGGGCAAAGAGCTCCAGTGAGCCCAGAAGCAGCACAGGCAGTCGCTCGTGCCAGTTGGTGCAAGGGAGTGGCAAAGGTATCAAAAAGGGAAAAGCAGGACTCAGCTTGCAGCAGCTGCCTGAAATGTGCTTATTTATTTATTTATTTATTTTTCAGGATTTATAGACCGCCCCCTCTCCCCGAAGGGACTCGGGGCGGTGTACAGGTGTCTCATTAAAACGAATACAAAAGACGAATATCCTATACCCTTAAAAACGAATTAAACCTCATACAACTGTACAAAAAGTAAAAATTAAAAATTAAATTAAAAACAACTAAAAGCATACCCCTAGAAAATTTAAAAAATGCAGGCTTGAGGAACTAAAATTGGGAATTAGGAATTAGGCCAGGCCGGCTAAATTGAACAGGTGGGTCTTTAGTTTCTTACGGAAGGAGCGGAGGTCGGTGGTAGTCCTGATATCCGGGGGGAGGTCATTCCAAAGGGTCGGGCCCATCACAGAGAAGGCCCTACTCCTGGGCGTCGCCCGCTGGCATTGCCTAGTGGACGGCACCCGGAGGAGTCCCTCTCTGTGAGAGCGAATCGGCCGAAGGGATGTATGGGGCAGGATACGATCCCACAGATAACTAGGTCCTGTGCCATGGAGCGCTTTGAAGATGATGACCAACACTTTGAAACGCACCCGAAAAGCCACAGGTAGCCAGTGCAGCCCGCGCAGCAAAGGTGTTATGTGGGAGTATCTAGTGGCTCCCACAATTGTCCGCGCGGCCGCATTCTGAACCAGCTGCAGCCTTCGGGTGCATCTCAAGGGGAGCCCCATGTAGAGAGCATTACAGTAGTCCAGTCGAGACGTCACAAGCGCATGAGTGACTGTACATAGGGCGTTCCGGTCCAATAGGGGACGCAATTGGCGCACCAGGCGAACCTGGTGGAATGCCCCCCTTGCCACGGCTGTCACATGGTCATCCATTGACAGCCGGGCATCCAGGAGGACACCCAAATGTGCCCGCCGGGCTACCGTGCATTCCATCAGCCGCGGGCCCAGGGTAGGGGTGGTGGGGTAGCGGTTATCGTAAGGGAGGGTCTCGAGCCAAGAGAGTCCACTGTGCCACAGATAACTGGTTGTGAGTCCCTATGTGTGAAGTGGGGCCCAGGGAGACAGTTGGGCTTGCTGATTGTATACCTGGCTCCTCGCTATGCATCAGCGGCCCTGCCCGAGCTCCTCGAGGTGATCTCCGAGATGGCAGTTGAGACCCCCAGGCTGTTAGTCATGGGGGACTTTAACTTGCCATCGGTAGGGGAAACTTCCGAGGTGGCTCGGGAGTTCATGGCTTCCATGACAGCCATGGACCTGATCCAGGTAATTCGGGGCCCCACACACGAGGGAGGTCACACACTGGACCTTATTTTTGTATCTGGCCAGTGGAGGAGTGATCTGGGAGTAGGGGATTTAGTTGTCACGCCCCTGTCATGGTCAGATCACTCACTTCTCCGGCTCGACTTTCCAACCGCTGCTCCCCATCGCGGGGAGGCGGAACCGGAATGCTCTAGATGGTTCCGCCCCAGGCGCTTGATGGAACCTGATAGGTTCCAGACGGAGCTTGGGCCATTCCCTGTAGCCCTGACCCGCACCCGGACGGAGGATCTAGTGGCCGCATGGAACAGTGCGGCCGCCGGTGCCTTGGACCGGGTTGCGCCTTTGCGGCCTCTCTTGTGGCATCGAATCACCCAGGCCCCTTGGTTTACCGAGGAGCTGGGGGTGATGAAGCGTCGCAAGAGACGCCTAGAGAGCAGATGGAGATCGTCACGCTCCGAGTCTGACCGAGCACATTTACGGACTTACCTTGTGGCATTAAGAGTGGCCAAACGACAATATTGTGCCACTCTTATTGCGTCCGCAGATAACCGCCCTGCCGCCCTGTTTAGGGTGACCCGCTCCCTCCTTTCCCAGAGGCCGCGGGAAGCACCCTTGCAGGGTAGAGCAGAGGAGTTTGGGGAATATCTGCAGGACAAAATCGCTCAGATTCGCAGCGAATGGGTCTCCGCTAGCGGTCTAGAAGAGACATCGGAGGCGGGTCTTGAGGTGCCATCCTGGGAGGAGTTTGACTCTGTTACTTCCGACGATATGGACGGGTTACGTGGACGACTGCGAGCCACCACATGTTTACTGGACCCGTGTCCCTCCTGGCTTATACTGGCATCCTGGGAGGTCACACGAGGTTGGCTCCAGGAACTAGTGAACGCTTCACTGAGGGAGGGGTCCTTGCCGGCCGTCTTGAAAGAGGCGGTGGTGAGGCCCCTACTCAAGAAGCCTTCCCTGGACCCAGCTAATTTAGTTAATTACCGTCCCGTCTCCAACCTTTCCTTTTTGGCGAAGGTTGTAGAGAGTGTGGTGGCGCAACAGTTCCCACGGCACCTGGAGGAAAGTGATTATCTGGATCCGCGCCAGTCCGGCTTCCGGCCCGGTCACAGCACGGAGACGGCTTTGGTCACATTGGTGGATGATCTCTGGAGGGCCAGAGATGGGGGCTGTTCCTCCATCTTGGTCCTGTTAGATCTCTCGGCGGCTTTTGATACCATCGACCATGGTATCTTGTTGCACCGACTGGAGGGGTTGGGGGTGAGGGGCACCGTTTTGCGGTGGTTCTCCTCCTACCTCTCTGGTCGAACGCAATGTGTGTTGACAGGGGGGCAGAGGTCGAGCCCGAGGCCGCTCACTTGTGGGGTGCCGCAGGGGTCGGTCCTCTCGCTTGTAGAGACTGTGGCACGATGAGCCATATTTAGTGGCACAACAGCTATCAGCTCCTAGCTGATTTTTCACCCTTCCCGAGAATCAGTGGAGGCCTTTTTCACCCTACCCAGGCGTCAGGAAAGCCTCCGGAGACTGGGGAGGGTGAAAAACAGCCCAAATGGGCTAATCGGAGATTCAAAAATGAACATTTGATTGGCTCATTGGGGCTGTTTTCCGCCCTCCCCAGCCTCCGGAGGCTTTCCTTTTTATTTTTTCATTTTCATACAAATAACCACATGGATATCATTGCATAATCAACACCATTTTGTATTATTCAATATTATATCAATTTGTCTTACCCTCCACCCCCAAAGACTATCATTCACTCTTCTGCTCTCCATATACCATATTTATACCCTATCCATCACTTTCTTCTCCCTCTCTCTCCCTCCTCTCTACCTCCTTTCTTCCCTATGTCCTCCTTCTCTACTTCCCCTTCTTCTCTCTTCTTTCCACTCCTTTATCTCCTTCTCTTCCCCTCCCCTCTACCCTCTCTCCTAACCCTCTCTTCTTCCTCTCTCCTCTCTTGCAATTTTCCCTGTACCACTATCAAACCTAGTGAAATCTTTTGTCTGCTTTTTATTTTCTATTGCTTCTGTAATTTCACTACCTTCCCCTTCTCCTTCTTGTTTCTCCTTAATTTCTAATTTCAAAATTCTATTCAAGTTTAATTTTAATGACTCATCCATATTTTTTATAATTTCACGTATTTGTTCAAATTCCCAACTTTCCATATTGTCCAGTTCAAAAGTTACGGTTAATTATAAGTTAAGTTCCACAGTTTCTTCTTATTTCCCAATTCTGATCCAGCACCTATATTCCAGTTCAGCTGAAGTGGAGAGAGAGAGAGAAGGGGGAGACATCTTAAATGCTTCACTTTTTTTATTCTTCCCTCCCGCAAATGGCTCCCTATTCTTTTAACTCGATGATTTCCAGCAATACCAATTGAATATTTTTAAATCCAGTTTTAAATCTAGGAAAGATAGAATTATGAACAGAAAAAATAACACTTTTTCTTGATTTTTCCTCTTTTTATCTTCCACCTCTCATTGATTAGGGTTGCTTAAGATATGTAAATTAGAACATGCTTGAACAAAGCAAGTCTCCTTGGTGTTGGTATGGGGCCGTTTTTTGCCCTCTCCAGCCTCTGGAGATTTTTCTGAAGCCTGCGGAGGAGGCGAAAATGGCCCCAACGAGCCAACCAGAAGTTCGGAAACGATCCCTTTCCGGCTTCTGGAGGACCTTCGGGGGACCGGGGGAAGCTTTTTTCGCCCTCACCAGGCTTCAGGTAAGCCTCCAGAGCCTGGGGAGGGGTTGTGCGTGTATGTGCGGGTGGAGGAGGGGGTCGCATGCACATGTGCAGATGGGTGGGGAGATTGGGCACCTGTGTGCGAGAGAGAGTGTGTGTGCAATTTTGGCACGCTGTCAGAAAAAGCTTCGCCATCACTGATTTAGGCGCTGCTGCTGATGTGGAAAGAATGGCTTTTACACTTTAGTTTTTTTTCATGCCATGTCACACGAGAGGTCTCATGGAGAGGCGGGCAAGCCCCTTGTCCTTTGCTGTGCGGCTTCTCTCCCCTGTGTCTCCTGTGTTTTCGCTTGCCCTTGCTCTTTATCACTCTCCAAAGAGGGAGGCCAAGATTCAAAGGAGATGTGAGTGCTGGAACAAATCTGAAAGAAACAGAATCTTCCTTCCATGCTGGGTTTCCGTGAAGAAGCCTGGAGAGAAGTTGTCGAAGAGGCAGCCCTCAAAGGATTGCTCTCCCTTTCCCTCCTTCTCCTTCCTTCTGAAGTGAGGGTTGAAAGCCCCATCGTTTACAGTCACCATCCCATCACCTATTTTGCTTGCGAAGTGTACGGCACAGCTGGAGGACAGCGGGGGCTGAATGTCCACAGGCTGTGGCATGGCAACACTCTGTCCCGCCACTTAACTTCACCCGCCTCGCAGAGGCACCAACAACTAGAGGTGTGGAGATGAGTGGGGAAAGCATGCAATTTGTATCGCCAGACGTGCCGTGAGGCCGGGGGTCCCTACATCCTCAGCCCCCGCCATCCAGCCTGGCCCTCAAGCTCCATCCCACACTCCATGCAAGGAAAGAGAGATGTTAGGACAGATTACATCTCCCCCTGCCCCAGCGCAGGCTGCAGTTGCTTTCAGACACCATCTGGCACTGCACACGTACTCACCAGCACCTATGATTGCCATGCGCTCTGCCCCACCCTCCCTGATGACACGCTGACTTTGGGCTTATTTGGGGGGTAGGGCTTATTTTATGAGCAGCATGAAAAATCATGCTAGGTCTTATTATTGGGGTGGTTGTATTTTCTGTAAATGAAAGAGGATTGCTCCTTCTTAGGACAACATAAGTCATTTCATAAAATACTACAAAGAATCCCTTCGCCTACAGACACACCTCTGAAGGGTTAGTATCACTTATTGGTGGTTTTTGATTCTCTCAAGACACTGAGGGCCTTTTGATTGGGGGTGGATGAATAGATAAAGAAGAAAGAGCATTTTGATGATGGCTGGCTGGCTCTTTGGTAGATCAATTGATTCAGAAGAAAACAGGTCTTATTTAATCTGAATGGCACTGAAAGTCCTACAGAATCATTCAAGTTGATAAAACCTGCCTAAAATCTTTCTTTAATCAAATGCTTCTTATTCTTTCTATTTTCTCATCTAAACCATGGATCCTTACTAAGCATAGCCACTTTCCTTAGTGCATAGCTTTGCTTTGGAAATTTCTAAACAATAGGAAAGATCATGCAATTCTTCCTTGGCCTGTTCTGTACTTTTTTTTTCCCTTTCAGGAGGTTCTTCTACCCTTTGAGGAGGTGGCTGTTTATTTCTCCGAGGAGGAGTGGTCTCAGCTGGATCCTCACCAAAAAGCTCTGCATTGGGAAGTCATGCTGGAGAATTATAAGAATGTGGCCTCTCTTGGTAAGGGTTTCCTTCTCTCCCTCAGAGAGTTCAGGAAGACATTTTGTAGTTAGATGCCATTAGCTAGTTCTTACGAAAACATTTCTAAATAGATCTCCTCAGAGGGAGAAGGGAAAGTTCTTTTTTTCTAGTGCTCCTAGGAAGGAAATAGGTCTATGGCAGTGGTT
The DNA here is from genome assembly GCF_964273705.1 of Natrix helvetica. Classification (NCBI taxonomy): domain Eukaryota; kingdom Metazoa; phylum Chordata; class Lepidosauria; order Squamata; family Natricidae; genus Natrix; species Natrix helvetica. Next base: position 339,537,776 of record NC_138548.1, read on the forward strand.
CCCAAACTTTTTCAGTCCACCGCCCCCTTGGTGCTGCAAACTGATCCTTAGTGCCCCCCACCCAGTGGTGGAATTCAATTTTTTTTATTACCGGTTCTGTGGGCGTGGCTTGGTGGGTGTGGCTGGGGGGGTCATGTGACTGGGCGGTTTGCACGACAGAAGGAAGATAGTAACAATGAAATTCAAAACTGTAACAATTAATTACACATTTATTCAAAATCCAATTTAAAAACCTTTTTAGTTAATGTTAATTCAACAAAATTGTTGAACATGATCCAGTGATACCAGGTTTTCAAAGTCTGATAGTCATTTGTCAAGAACCTTAGTAACAAGTAACTTAGTAAACTCAGTAAAATTTAGTAACTACTTCACTCTTCAGTAAATTCTTAATGTGATGGATGGGCTTGATGAAGTGATACCAGTTTCCCAATGTTTGGTTTTAAGACACTTAGCAGGAGTCTTAAATCACCACATTAAGTAATCTGGAGTCGATTTCTTTATATCTAGTCACTAGATGACCTACGAAGTCCCTTCCAACTCTGTTAAGATCCACCCGAAGAATTGCTCAATTTGTCGAGAGCTACCTTGCTGCTGCTTACCACCCACCATAATTCCTCCCTCCCACATACGTATGTCCCCGAGCCTTTGCTTTGATATGGGCTTCTCTCGCCCCAAATCTTGCATCACTCCTCCTCCCACCCCTCTCAGAGGGTTCTCTCCCTTCCACTTGGAAAGCTCTCCTCCCATGGGGAGATGGGGTGGGGGGGTGAAGCAGAATTTCGCATCCAGCAACCAAGGCTGTTTAAACAAAAAAGGGGTGCCTGTCCACGACTCTCCTGACCTCCTTCCCTGCTTCTCCTCCTACCCTCTCTCCCTCCCCCAATTTTTGGAGAAGGATGAATCAGGGAGAGGGAGGGGAAGGGCCACTGACCTGGAAACGGAGGGAGGGAGGGGATTTTCAAGAAAAGGTAGAAAGGAGCAACCTCCAGACAGGAAGGGAAAATCAAGGCAGAGTTTAGCGCCCTCCAGCTTTGATCCAGAGAGCCCCCCCCTCCCCAAATTTGAAACATGTGGCGGAGTTCCCATGATGTGTGAGAACAAGCGGACTCAGCTGGTTCTCCCGGGATCTCCTCCCAGGGTGGAGGAGGTGTCAGAGAAGTTGCATCCAGGGAAACTTTGTAAAGAAAAGCCAAAAGTCTCGGCTTTTGAGAGAGAGAGGCACCACCGTGGACGCTTCCCGTGGGTGAAAGAGCACTTGGAGAGCACCATCCCACGGAGCGTGTCGGCTCCGGCTGCCCACTTGAAAGGCGCTGGCTTCCGAGGCTTTGGGGATCGCGGAGCATCCGAGGTTCCAAGGCTTTGGAGCGCAGCCCCTGGAGCTGCCCAGGTGGGGCCAGGCGAGTCCTCGCAGCTGCTTAGATGCTGGCTGGGAGTTCGCTTGGGCAGCCCCGCGGATGTGTATAGCCGAGCCCAGCCAGGTCTACAAGCGGGTTGGTAGTGCTTCTTTCCCACGTCGCCCAGAAAAGCTGGCCCCACTCCCTTCCCTCTCCTCCCCCCAACCCCAATGCAGCTTCACTCTCCCTCTCTCTCCCTCTCTGTGTGTGTGTGTGAGTGTGTGCGCGCGAGAGTGAGCCTCCAAAGAGAAAACTGTAGATCTCTTGTCCTGACCCTTGACCCCTATGTAAGCCTCCGATGTGGAGCTGCGGGCTGTTGACCCAGCTTTACCTGCCTGCCCTACGTCGCTTCCCTATAAAATCCCAGCACAGAGGGGGAGGGGGAGGGCGTTCTTTGGAGGGCAGATCGCTACCTCTCATTCCCCCCTCCTGGGCTACGTTCCCACACCACTCGCTTAAACCACCTGCGTGGAACCCCCCATCCTCCCCCAAAGCAGCACGTGCACCACGGGAAAGCTCTTGGGTCAGCACGAACCGTGGTTAGTGGGAAGGGGCTACCACCACCCCTGCCTGTGCAGCGATGCCGGTTCTGGACTTTGGGTTACGGAACAAGCCAGCTCGTTTCTTCCACATTCGCATGTCGGAATCGGACTGCTGGTGACTTTGCGGAGGGAGCGAGACGACGCCCAGCTCTTTAAACGCGCAAAAACGTCACTCTAACAAAGGGGCCACCTCCAGCACTCCTCTGCCACCTCCCATGCCTCTTAGCGCCCTCCTGCCGCCCCCCTTGCCTCTTAGCAACCCCATGCCACCCCCCTTGCCTCTTAGCGTCCCCCTAAGTCATCCCACCGCCCCCCCAGAGGGTGGTACCGCTCACTTTGGGAACCACTGGTCTATGGCATTTTGCTTAGATATATCCTATCTAATTTATATTTCTATTTAAACATTTTATGACAGTAATTCCTTGGTTTGAGGTAATGCCAAACTTCATCACACAGATTTCAACTATTTTCGCCCAGATGCTTCCATATCAGTCTTATCAAGACTTGCCATTCAGGTTTTTTGACTTAATGCTTTTCCAAGGTTTTATGCCTCATCAATAGAGATATAATCATTTCTATACCATGCTATTATTAGGATACAAATATGCTGTATATATTAGAATTGGGCACAATACCTGAAGGCAATCAATATGACTTCTGACAGAGTGATCTTTTTCCTAACCTTTCTCTCTCTTTCATTTCTCTTTTCCTTTGAAGGTGGTGATGAGAATTACAACGAAGACTCTGCAGAACCAATCAAAGTGTTCAGACAAGGAGATGTAATGGAGAAACCTGCAATTCAAACAGTATTCCAAAGGCAGGAGAGAAACATATCAAATAATTGGAATAAGGAAGACTCATCTCCTTCGATTGTTGCTCAGATGCAGGACTTTATTGATCAACAAGAAAAACTAAAGAACAAATATATTGAGAAAGGTGTAAGACTCTTCAAAGAGACATTAGATGTAAATGGACCCTGTTCATCACAAGCCAAAGGAGGAGCCAATATGGGCAAAGATAAAGGAAAAAAATACAGTTGGATGTTCACACCTTCTCAAGAAAATGGGTCTCTTGAGTCACAGAAAAGTTTTCACATGGGAGAGAAGAAAAATAAATGCAATGAACATGGAAGCAAGACTATTAATAAAAGGACATTCAGAAGGGAGATGCCATATAAATGCATGGAGTGTGGAAAGAGCTTCAGAATAAGCAGTAAACTTACAAGGCATCAGAGGATCCACACAGGGGAGAAGCCATATACATGCTTGGAGTGTGGAAAGGGCTTTAGCGAAAACAGTCACCTTATTACCCATCAAAGGATCCACACAGGGGAGAAGCCATATAAATGCATGGAGTGTGGAAAGGACTTCAGAGCAAGCAGTGAGCTTACAAGGCATCATAGGATCCACACAGGGGAGAAGCCATATAAATGCATGGAGTGTGGAAAGGGCTTTATCCAAAACAGTCAACTTATTTCCCATCAAAAGATCCACACAGGGGAGAAGCCATATAAATGCATGGAGTGTGGAAAGGACTTCAAAAGAAGCAGTGAACTTACATGCCATCAAAGGATCCACACAGGGGAGAAGCCATATAAATGTATGGAGTGTGGAAAGGGCTTCAGAATAAGCAGTAAACTTACATGCCATCAAAGGATCCACACAGGGGAGAAGCCATATAAATGCTTGGAGTGTGGAAAGGGCTTTAAGGAAAACAGTCACCTTATTACCCATCAAAGGATCCACACAGGGGAGAAGCCATATAAATGCTTGGAGTGTGGAAAGGGCTTTAAGGAAAACAGTCACCTTATTACCCATCAAAGGATGCACACAGGGGAGAAGCCATATAAATGCATGGAGTGTGGAAAGGGTTTCATAACAAGCAGTAAACTTACATGCCATCAAAGGATCCACACAGGGGAGAAGCCATATAAATGCATGGAATGTGGAAAGAGCTTCAGAATAAGCAGTGAACTTACATGCCATAAAAGGATCCACACAGGGAAGAAGCCATATAAATGCATGGAGTGTGGAAAGGGTTTCAAAACAAGCAGCCAACTTACATCCCATCAAAGGATCCACACAGGGGAGAAGCCATATAAATGCATGGAGTGTGGAAAGGGCTTCAGAACAAGCAGTGAACTCACATGCCATAAAAGGATCCACACAGGGAAGAAGCCATATAAATGCATGGAGTGTGGAAAGGGTTTCAAAACAAGCAGCCAACTTACATCCCATCAAAGGATGCACACAGGGGAGAAGCCATATAAATGCATAGAGTGTGGAAAGGGCTTCAGAAGAAGCAGTGAACTTACAAGACATCAAAGGATGCACACAGGGGAGAAGCCATATACATGCTTGGAGTGTGGAAAGGGCCTTAGCCAAAAGACTCACCTTATTACCCATCAAAGGATCCACACAGGGAAGAAGCCATATAAATGCATGGAGTGTGGAAAGGATTTCAAAACAAGCAGCCAATTTACATCCCATCAAAGGATCCACACAGGGGAGAAGCCATATAAATGCATGGAATGTGGGAAGGATTTCAGCACACCCCATAGTCTTATTTCCCATAACACAATTCATAGACTGCAGAATCCTCAAACGATTAATTTGAATGAGAATCTATGCTAATTATTGATTTAATGGATTCTATGTATGGATTTACAATTTACAGACTGAACTCTGTAAAGGATTTTTAGTAATGAAAAAAGAAACAATGGGCATTTGTCATTATAATTATGTTTATACATTTTTAAAATGTATCTGTATATACAGTATATAGGAGTGTCAGACTCCTGAACTAGTTGTGTCACATGCTGGACCCGCCCATCCCAGCCCCCGCGAATAGGGAAGCTGTTGCAATGCATCACGTAGAGCACCAAAAACCCAAAAACAAACTTGGTGCTTCACTGGCTGCCAAAATGACCGGATCTTGCTTGACCATGAAGACTGAACTGGGTTTAAACTCCATGTGCTGCTTTGGTCACTTAGATATCTCTCTACACCAGGGGTGTCAAACTCTATTTCATTGAGGGCCACATCAGGGTTGTGTTTGACCTCAGGGGGCCGGGATGGGCGTGGCAAGCTCGATGTCACTTGTGTCAATCGCTGTTGTGGCTTGTTGTGGTGAGAAACCATATAAATGCATGGAGTGTGGAAAGGACTTCAGAGCAAGCAGTTATCTTACATGCCATCAAATGATCCACATGGACGAGAAGCCATATAAATGCATGGAGTGATCTTACATGCCATCAAAAGATCCACACTGGAGAAGCTATATAAATGCATGGAGTCTGGAAAGAGCTTCAGAAATTCCAATAATCCTACATGCCATCAAAGGACCCACATAGGGGAGAAACCATATAAATTCATGGCGTGTGGAAAGAGCTTCAGAACAAGGAAGGAACTTACATCCCATCAAAGGATCCCTATAGGTGAATAACCATATAAATGCATGGAGTGTGGAAAGGACTTCAGCACACCCCATAGTCTTATTTCCCATAACATGGTTTATAGACTGGAGAATCCCCAAAACACAGACACATTTGGATGAGAATGTATGATAATTATTGATTTAATGGGTTCTATGTATGGATTTCAAATTTACAGACTGAACTCTGAGAAGGGTTTTTTCTGCCATTCACCCTCCTGACAGCCGTCGAGAGATGAATTTAGTAATGAAAAAAGAAACAGTGGGCATGTCATTATAATTATGATTTATACATTTTTGAATTTATCTATATATACAGTATATAGGAATGTCAAACTGGCGGCTCACAGGCTGGTTGTGTTATGTGAAGGACACGCCCACCCCAGCTCCGCAAATAGGGAAATAGTTGCAATATGTCACATGATGGCCACGTGATACATGGAGTTTGAAACCCGTGGTATATACGTTCATTTTATTTTATTTTTAGAAATGTGCTTTCTGTTTCCCAACTGTCATTATTCTCCCAGTTAGTCACAGCTCTCAGAGTGATGCCAAGACGTTTAACAGATGCTGCTTCCCTAAGTCCAAAAGGAAAATATCAAAAAAAATAATCAAATTGCACCCATGGTATAGAACTGGGATCCTCCACAATAGTTAAATTTGCATCCCTAGTGTAGAACTGAGACCTGAGTCAGCTGGATCTCACACACTGTAATTGTTGTGTGTGTCTGTCTGTCTGTCTGGCAAGAACAAAGAATGCTTATCAACAGGAAATATGCATGTATAAAGCTGTAGCAATTATGGGTAGTTAGTTGATAAAAGTAACAAGAATTAGACAACTTGCAGACCTCAGCTAAAAGTTAGGAATAGAGATGGCCAGCAGCAAATGAAATGTCTATTAGATAACCCCTGGAGCGTTCATTAGCCAACGCTTAGGAATGGGACACCTATAGACCAATAAAACAAATTGTAGAATTATTGCTAAAATGTTTATTAGAGGATATTTCTTATTATTTCACCTTGTCCCGCCTTCTCCTTTAGCGAAAATGTATAAAGCTTTCTTAATCCTTGGTTCTTGGTTCTTGGCCTTTTGACTTGGAACCCTTTTCCTTGGAGTACTCCAATAAAAAGCAATCAGAAAACCTGCACCTCGTGTCTGGCGTCCATCATTGGCTTCGGCACCAGGTTCACCCAAATTGGGGACAACAATCTGGGGGCTCGTCCGGGATTCCACACCTGGATTCAATTGGAAGGCACCAAAGACTACCAGAGGAGGGCCCCTGGACAGGTAAGACTTAGTGGCTGAAAGGTGTGTGATTTCTCTGAAATAAAACTCCCAGTCGGTGACCAGGACTGTGTATTTCTGCACTGCCAGCCGCCCTTAGAGCTCATTAGTCTTTTGACAGTGATTGAGTACTCTGAAAAGCAAGGGGTAATGCAGAGATCCGCGTGTCCCACTGATGCAAAGAGTGGGTTGACTGAATGCTATGAGCCACTGTCTAAATGAACGTCCAGCCTCGGTAAGATTCTTGGTGACTTCTTAATTGAACTCAAAGGCTGAAGCCCTGAAGAAAGCGAGGAGCAGGAACCGGTGGAGGAACAGAAAGAGGCAAAATGTGGAGGAAAGGTAAGGACTGGACAGGAGACGTCCCAGGGGATAAGGGGTATCCGACTGAGATCCAGCCCTAAGTAAAAGGCAAACAAAGGCAAAGACCAGACACGAGATGTCCCAGGGGATTAGAGGAATCCACCTGAGATCCGGCTTTGAAATGGGAAACTGGTAGCAAAAAGGCATCCAGTCTAGGACAGAGTTGCCAAAAGGAAAGCTGCTCAAAAGATTTGCCGGTGGGTTATATTTTGCCTCAATCTGAGATATTAGGAGGATTAGATATAGGGATCAAAGGCAGCCTTTTTCTCATTATTGTATGTCGGTCTGGCCTCAACTTCCTTTGGACAATCCAGGTAATTTTATTTGTGAAATTTGTTAATAGTCCATTTCTGTTAGAGGAGTGTGGAGGTAGTGTATATGTGTTTCTATGTTGTGTCATTTCCAAGACTTGGGAGGAGAGTAAGACCCTCTAATAACAATAAATAAAAAGGCCTTATTATTATTTATTATTTTACTTTAAAAAAGGGATTTGGGAAAAAAAATGGAGGTTATTGGCTTGTGAAAGCTCCCTAAAATAATAATAATGATTTGTTTGCCTGGAGAAAGTATGAAAGGAAATATTTGTATTTGGATTTTTATGCAAGCAGTTTGAATGGAGGATAAACGTGTAAGTATGCTGATGTATAAATGCTTGTGTGTGTTGAGTCCCTATCCCCAGACTGTGAAGGGGGTTAATTATTTTGACTCCTTTCTTATAAAGAAACCCAGTGCTCCTCTGGTTAAACTGGAGGACTCTTGAGACTGGTCTGCCACCCCCTACTTACTAATGGAATGAGACACTCCAGACAAGGAGATCCCAGAGAAGGGGGGAGTTAAAATAAGAGAGAAGAAGCATGAGAATGACAGCCGCTGGGAATACCCCCCTCACAGAGCGAGAATGGGATCTGGATGATGATGGGGACAATATGAGGCTACAGAATTCTCAATTTTCTATGGAATCCAAAAATGGAGTTCCCTAAATTAAGAGTCTTTAAAAAGTATATGAAATAAGGCAAAAGAAAGGTGAGAGTCCTGAGGACTTTTCCTGAAAGGATATATCAGGATTTTAGGTAATACACTGATTTAGCTCATGAAGCCTCAGATAATCAGGAAATCATAAACATGATTTTTATAGGGAAGTCAGCAGAGGATATTAGAAGAAAGTTACAGACAGTAGAAGGAGGTCTGTGGAAAGATATTTCAGACTTGGTTGAGATAGCTTACTGGATGGTAAGAAGAAATGAGAAAGAAATTCAGAAGCAGATGCCCTAAGGCAGGAAAAGGCGGGAGGAAGGGGGACAAAGCAGAGCTTCCCACCTCTGTGGAAGTCCAAATTGGGGGATCTAAACATAAGATGTTAACAGATACAGGAAGCAGTTGATCTGTTTTTAACAGATGTATTCAGTGGTGGGTTTCAAATTTTTTTAGAACCTCTTCTGTAGGTGTGGCCTGCTTTGTGGGAGTGGCTTGCTGGCCATGTGAACAAGTGGGAGTGGCTTGGCGCTTAGCAACCAAAATGTTGGCTCAGAAACTCTGGCAATGAAGTGTGCAAGTCTTAAAGCTGTCAAGTTACAAGACCCTTGCACCCCTATCCCTTTAGAAAAAAAAACCCCATGGGTGTTCAAACCTGACAGCTTTAAGACTTGTGGACTTCAACTCCCAGAATTCTTCTTCTCGCTCTTCATCTTGATGATATGCGGATGGGCGGGGGGAGGGAGCTGGAACCGGTTCTAAACGGCACTGTAGATTTGTGGAACCTCTTCTATAGAAGAGGTTAGAACTGGCAGGAATCCACCCCTGGATGTATTGCTCCTCCGACTACCGATGAGATACCTTTTGTTGGGGCTTCAGGAAAGGCTATAATGTGCCTGAAACAACAAAAGCCCAAATTGCACAGCAGGAGGTGAAAACGTAGGGTATGGCATCTCTACAGGACAGCAGAGACTGTTAGTCTAAAGAGGGAAGCAATCTATTAAAGCCCTGTGTTAATAGAAAACAATTGGGATTCTTGGGGATGGCTGGTTTTTGTAGAATTTGGATTCTTAATCTTTGATTTATTGTCAATTTGATTTATTTTTAAAAGGGTGGGTGGGTGGGAAAATATTTGAATGGACTGGAGAAAGCCAACAAGCATTCACACAAATAAAGAGTGAGCTTATGAAAGTACTGGCATTGGGGCCTGGATGTCTGAGAGAAAGGCAGGATATGCCGTGGTCACACCGTGGGGAGTAATAGAAGCCAAACTACCAGTAAATACTTCTGCCCAACTGGCTGAGCTGGTAGCTTTAACTAGAGCCTTACAGCTGGCTGTAGGACTAACAGTAAATATTTACGCAGGTGGCAAATGTGCCTTTGGAATCTTGCACACCCATGGGGCTTTATGGAAGGAAAGAGGATTATTAAATGTAAAGGGGTCCACTATTAAGTTTTAGAATTATTGGAAGCAGTCTGGCAGCCAAAAGAAGTAGCAGTCATACATGTCAAGGGCATTCTAAGGAAGACACCCTTTACGCGAAAGGGAACCGGGCTGCAGATAGGGCTGCTAAGGAAACTGCCCTACAACACTCAGAATGAACAGCTTCCCTAATTCCAGTGTCTCCATCCATACTCATTCCTGCAAGAAAATAAAATAATAGAAAAGATAACACAAGAAATGTACATTTCAAACAGAATCAAGGCTTATCAGAGTTCCGTAAGAGTTCAGGAGCTCTAACATGAGATTTATCAACCCACTCAGCCTGGGAGGGGGGAAAATGCTTCCAGGAGACTAGATATTGAATTCAATTCCTATGCTTCCTGGAGTCCAAGATTTCTTTAACCTCAAAATGTTGTTCTCCCTCAATAATAAGAAGGGCAGGGGGTGCAGGTAGGGGTGCACGAAAAGAAGTGTGCTCTGGCTTCAACAGGTTTACATGAAACACAGGATAAATCTGTTTAAGATTCTTTGGTAATTCCAATCATACAGAAACAGGATTAATGATTTTCACAATAGGGAAAGGACCGACATACTTTGGCCCCAGTTTCTTAGATTTCTGGGTTGTTTGTAGAAACTTGGTGGGCAAAAATACTCCTACTTTGTACTTCCTTTGCTTCACCCTCTTTTTGTCAGCCTGTTTCTTGTGTGCCCGGTGAGCAGCCTCCAACGCCTTGCGGGTCATGTGCCAAATTTGGCAAAGCTGGGTACTCCACTCGAAGAGGGACAAAATTTGCGGGTTTTCTCGAGGTAATTCAGGAATTGGTACAAAATCCTGCCCAAACACAACTCTAAAAAGGGTCAAGCCGGTACTGCTGTGCACAGTTTTATGCCACCTCAGCATGTGGTAACAGTTCAGCCCATTTATCTTGCTGATAATTGATGAAACACCGGAGGTACTGTACAAAACAGAATTAGTCCATTCACAAGCCCCGTTAGTCTGAGGATGGTGGGCGGAGCTTAGCCCTGGGTGGAGCCAATTAACTTCAGAAACTCCTTCCAGAAGAGGGAGGTGAACTGGACCCCTCTATCCGAAATTATGCATTCAGGTACTCCGTGTAACCGGTATACATGTGAAATAAACAACTTAGCTAATGACTTAACTGATGGAATTTTGGAACAGGGTACAAATGAACTTGTTTGGAAAACAGGTCGGTGTTTACCCAAATCACGGTATTTCTGAGACTCTCTGGCAATTCGACAATGAAGTCCATTGATATCTCCTTCCATGGGGCCTCAGGGCAGGCCACACCTTGGAGAAGGCCTTGGGGTTTTCCCAGCGGGCGCTGTGCAGCAGCACAAACAAGACAACTGGCTATGTAGGACTCAATGTCCTTTTTCAATGAAGGCCACCAAAATTGCCTCTTAACCAGATGTAAAGTCTTTACAAATCCAAAATGGCCTGCCATTCTTGAACCGTGGGCCCGTTGAAGAACAATAGCTTTCAGGTTAGCAGGAACATACATTTTAGCCCCTACCCAAGCCAGTCCATCCTTCACAGTACATTCATTTGAATGTTCCTTGAACCAGTCATTGGACTCAAGGCCTTCCTTGAGTTTGCACATGAGGTCCGTCATGACCTCTACATTCAAAATGCTTTGGTTTCTAGTAATCACCGGGGCAGCTAGACTTTTTGCTGGGATGACTGGGTGAACTACGCTCAGCTTAGAGCTGTTGTATTGGGAAAGCCTAGACAAAGCATCAGCCATGAGGTTCTCCCCCCTCTTCCGGAATGTACTTGAGGGTGAAGTTGAAATGGTTGAAATGTTGCGCCCAACGCATCTGTTTAGGAGATAGCTCACGAGGGGTCTTCAGCGCTTTCAAATTTTTATGATCAGTCCATACTTCAAAAGGGTGCTTCGCCCCTTCTAGGAAATGTCGCCAGGTCATCAAAGCCCATCTGACCACAAAAGCTTTCTTTTCCCATATAGCCCATCATCTCTCCATCTCTGTCAGTTTGCAAGAGGTGTAAGCGCATGACTGCAATTTCCCATCAGCGTTTGTTTGAAGTAATATTGCCCCCACCGCCACATCACTGGCATCAGCTTGAATGATAAATGGTGCCTCCATATCTGGGTGTTTCAAAACAGGTTCAACTGCAAAGAGTCGCTTTAATTTCTCGAAAGCGGCTTGAAACTCCATAGTCCAATTCAGAGGCTTACCCGGTCTTGGACTGGCCTCCCCTTTTGACTTTAGGAGATTTGTAATGGGCAGAGCAATGCTGGCGAACGAGGGGATAAATTGATGGTAAAAATTCGCAAATCCCCAAAAACTTTGTAATTGTTTGCGGGTGCGAGGAGGTGCCCACTCAGTTACAGCCTGGACTTTCGCTGGGTCCATCTCGATGCCATTGTGGGAGATGCGGTAGCCCAAGTAATCAATTTTCTCTTGATGAAATTCACATTTAGACAATTTGGCATAAAGTTCTGCGGCCCGGAGTTTCTTGAGTACTGATCGTACTAAAGTCACGTGTTCATCACATGTTTCTGTGTAGATAAGGATGTCAAGGTAGACCATCACACCCTTGTACAGGTGTTCATCTAAAACTTCATTTATTAATTGCATGAAAACAGCTGGCGGCCCCTGAAGGCCAAACGGGAGTACTCTGAATTGAAAACCCCCGAGTGGGCAGTTGAAAGCAGTTTTCCATTCATCTCCCTCTTTGATTCTGACTCTGTAGTAGGCCTCTCTTCGGTCCAATTTTGTGAAGATCTTTCCTTTACCCAATTGGCCCAACATATCCTTCATCAGAGCGAGGGGGTATACATTTTCAACGTACACACTATTAAAATTTTTGTAATTAACACAGAGACGAAGGAGCCATCTTTCTTTTCTCTAAACAACACAGGGGCCTAGCAGGTTCAATAAACCCCCCTTTAAATTTTTGTCAATAAACTTCTGTATGTCAGGCCTGCAGTTATATTCCTTTTAGGATCTTTGGCCTGCCACATACTCTTTTATTTCACTGTGCTGTTTCATTAGTGTAGTAGTTGGGAGGGGGAATAGAAAGGAGTAGGATTGTGGAATGTGTTGTTGTCATTCTTTTCTAGAAGCCCAAGGTCATCTTTTGTCTCTGCACCTCTGCATCTGACTGGAACTAGATGGGTGAAAATGCCAGCGTGGCTGAAGAAGATTGGACCATGTGATGGATTTATGGATGTGGGGATAAGATCATGAACTTTCAACTGGATGAAATAGCAAGAAGTTTTAGATTTGGGATTTTCCACAGATCTGCCATTATGTCTGTCTTATTAAATTGGAACTTTAAGGATAGCTCTGCCTTGGACTCTGATTTAATTCTGCATGATATTTGGAACACTGACATTACCCCAAACCTCCTTTTAAAATAAATCACCAGCACCCCGGCAAGGGGGCTGGTGAGGGGGGTGCTGATTTCCCAACACTGACCGGATCAGCGTAAAATATCAGCAAACAATTAAGAGAAAGCTTTTTGAGATAAGAAGCTGAGATGAGATGCTTCTCTACATCTCTCCCAAGCAGCAAAGGAATTTGTAGGAGAGGAAATTTTCAGATAAATAGTGTCTGGGAAGATGCAGCCGGAGGAGACTCGGAAAACTAATTCACCGCACGGCTGGAGAATGAAACTCCCAGATCAACTTGAGCAGCTAAACATGAGTGATTCTCCCCCCCCCCCCTTCAATAGTAAAAGCTGCAATGGACTGGAGGACTGGAGTGGAGATAATTACTCCTTCCAAACAGTGATAAATGAAATGACCCATCACCATGCAACTGAGTTGAAGACAGATTCCCTATCAAAATGGGAAATTCAACCCAGCCAGCAAGAAGGGATTTGGCCAGTATCTTTCACTTGCCAGCCACGAGAAATTGGGCTGCAGCTTGTGAATGAAGCACCACCAAATTGGGCTTTCTTCCCAGAGTATGGATGGAAAAGATGCCAGTGGGCACCTGCTTGGCCATCAGCATTGGAAAATCCTTCAAGTCAGCAGAGGGGGCCTTGGCCCATAACTCCTCCAAGCCAGCAGAGGGGGCCATGGCACACAACCCCCCCTGCCAGCCATTGTTGGTTGAACTGCAACCTGTGAATCAGAACCCCCCGGGATGGATCTTAACCCCAGGTCATGGATGGAAGGGATGCCAGTGGGCACCTGCCCTTCCTCAGCAGGTGGCACCATGGCAGATAACTGGGCAGTGGCCAACCCAGGGATTGACACCCCCCCCCCCAGAGTCCAGTCTCACCTGCAATGCCCCAACAGGTTCTTCCCCCACCTTCCTACAGAGAAAAGTTCTCAACAATGGAAGAAGGGATGAATATGGGGAAGGCTGCAGGATGAATGGCGGGATAATGTGCACCTGCAATGCCCCAACAGGTTCTTACCCCACCTTCCTACCGAAAAAGGTTCTCGACAATGGAAGAAGGGATTACCAAGGGGAAGCTACAGGATGGATAGCGGAACAATGTGATGAGGTGGTTCCTAAGTTTAGAGATGTAACTAGGTTTCTTTCCTCATGGGGGCCAATAAAATGCCACTATTACTGTCAACTTGGCCACAAAGCATCAGAGTGCTTGGCTCCAGCCCCAATGCCACAAATGTGCATGCCAACTGCCACGGTGGTAAAGAGAAGGCCCCAGATGCCACCACAGAAGAGTCATCTGGGCCAACAACCTCTGAAAGAGGATCCCCAACCTAAGGTGATGAAGTGTCCTACCAATGGGGAGACCTTGGAGGAGGAAAATGCTGAAGATGACCCAATGGTGAATGCACCCATCTGCCCCTTCGCCTTCCAAGTCAACCTCCAAGTACCTGAGACAGGGGTGGAAGGGGAAGTTGAAGTAGTTGTGGACACTGGTTGCACTCGATGCTTAATCAGCATGTCGATTGTCAAGCAACTAGGCATATGCACAAGACCTCTAGCCTATCCCATTCGGGTTGAGCAGGTAGATGAAACACTAATTGGAGGGGGCCCAGCCACGCTAATAAATGAACTGGTAAAATTACAAATGGGCCGCCACTATGAGCTTCTCAGATTCATTGTGGCTCCAGAGATGCCAGAAAATATTATCTTGGGGCTTGCATGGCTTGACAAGCGGAAGCCTACGATAAAGTGGGAAGATGGTGGTAGGAAATTGCTGATTGCGTTTGGGCCGTTACCACCGGTGGAGGAAAAGGGCCACCCAGGGACAATTGAACCCAAGAGCCCAGAACCTGGAGCACCTGCAGCAGAGACAAAAACCCCAGGGATCCAACAAGTACCAAAAAACCTGTTGGGGAATGTTTTGTCAAGAAAACCGCAGGACGACAGTAAGAAGGGAGAAGTTGTTCACCCAATCATTTCTTCCTCCCACCAAAAGGCAGCCGAAGTCACTAACCGAAGCCAGGATAAGCTGATGATAGCTATGAAATTGGCGCTCCCAAAAGACCAGTGGCTCAACAATAACCAGGAAATCCTAACGATGGAAAATGGATTAACCTGGACGGGGTCCAAACTGTACGTCCCCGCGGAGTTGAGGCTGGAAGTTCTACAGCAAAGCCATGAGGCGGAACTAGGAGGCCACTTTGGATTCCAAAAAACGCTCCACCTCACCAGGCATCAATTTTGGTGGCCAAAGATGAAATTGGAGGTGGAAAATTTCGTTAAAAGCTGTGCTACTTGCGCGATGATGGAACCACTGCCGGATAAGTCCCCTGGACTACTACAACGAGTGGTCAGCCCTAACCGACCATGGGAAGAGGTCGCAATGGATTTCATCGCCAAACTCCCAGGCAGCAGTGGGAACAGAGTAATCTGGACAGTTATTGACTTGGTTTCCAAGCAGGCACACTTCATCGCTTGCTCAGGGTTGCCATCTGTAAAGAAATTAGCGAAAATATTTGTGACTCACATTTATCGCCTGCACGGATTGCCCAAGAGGATCATTTCAGACTGTGGAGTCCAGTTCACAGCCAAGTTCTGGAGAGAGGTTCTGAGGTCCATTGGGTCCACACAAGAACTGAGCTCAGAGGTTCATCCCAGCATGAACTGCGCAGCAGAGAGAGCCAATGCGGTGGTGGAACCATACATCCGGTGTTATGTGGACTATCAGCAAGACAACTGGTCGGACTTGCTACCCTTCGCCAAAGTGGCATACAACGATGCGGTCCACAGCAGCACGGGATTAACGGCTTTCCAGATTACTAGTGGCATGGAATTTGTTGCCATGCCTGAGCTGCCTAGAGAACCTCCCTCCTCCATGTCTTTGAATGAATGGATGGACACGCTAAAGAAAGGATGGGAGAATACAAAGAAAGCTCTAGCAGATGTGGCAGAAGCCTACAATAAGCAAGCTGATAAACATCGCTCACTCCAAACCCCCTTCCGTGTGGGGGACAAAGTTTTTGTATCTACCAAATACATGAGATTAAGAATGCCTAGCAAGGAATTTGGTCCAAAATTTCTAGGTCCATTCTCAATAGTGAAGATAGTTAACCCAGTTACAGTTCAACTCAGTCTACCAGAAGTCTAGGGAAAATTGGCCCAGAATTTCATTGTAGCTTGTTGAAACCAGTAATTGGGACTAGCATAAGAGCATCCACCACAGCTTTCTCTCCTCCTGTAGTGATAGAAGGGAAAACACAATCTGAGGTGGAAAAAATCGTAGACTCCAGGCTGAATAGGGGTTGCTTACAGTACTTAGTGTATTGGAAGGGTTACCCTTGGTCTGAAGCCACTTGGGTGAAAAGCTGGAACCTAAAAGTGGAGACGTTAGTAAAGCAATTCCATGAGAAGTTTCCCGATAAGCCAAAGGGTCCCCGGGAGGGGGGAGAGGTGGTTAATAGTGTTATGTTAACTTTTATGTTATTCTCTTTTCAGGAAACATTTTTCTTCTGAGGAGAGGCCGCCTGTCAGGCCTGCAGTTATATTCCTTTTAGGAGCTTTGGCCTGCCACATACTCTTTTATTTCACTGTGCTGTTTCATTAGTGTAGTAGTTGGGAGGGGGGAATAGAAAGGAGTAGGATTGTGGAATGTGTTGTTGTCATTCTTTTCTAGAAACCCAAGGTCATCTTTTGTCTCTGCACCTCTGCATTTGACCGGAACTAGATGGGTGGAAATGCCAGCATGGCTGAAGAAGATTGGATCATGTGATGGATTTATGGGTGTGGGGATAAGATCATGAACTTTCAACTGGGTGAAATAGCAGGAAGTTTTAGATTTGGGATTTTCCACAGATGTGCCAACATGTATGTCTTATTAAATTGGAACTTTAAGGATAGCTCTGCCTTGGACTGATTTAATTCTGCATGATATTTGGAATGCTGACACCGTAATTCCTCCTTTTTGCGTGGGGTCATTGAGTAAATCTGGGGTTTTGGAAGTTTTACTCCTGGGAGGATCTCAATTCTGCAATCCGTTGCGCAGTGAGGGGGTAATTTATCAGAGGATTTTTTTACTGAAAACGTCATTTAAATCCCAATAATCTTTTGGGATTTTCTCCTCCCCCTCAATTTTTTCCTGCACTGCGGCCACTAGGTTAGGTTCAGCATTGTTAATGTTGGAAACCCTCCCTTCTCCCTCAGGGGGTTTAGCGGTTTGGATGCGCAATCACCCTTTCTTCCAGTTGATGTGTGGGTTCCATTTACGTAACCAGGGTAAGCCCAGTATGAGAGGCCGGTCCATCCCCAGTGCCACAATGAAACTTAATGTTTCCTGGTGATCTCCCATCCACATGTCTATAGGTTCAATCACAAAATGGGCAGGAGCCCCCACAGCTATAGACCCATCTAGCTGGCAAAAAGCAATGGGGACTTCTCAGTTTCAAGCCCAATTTCTCCACCACTTCTGGGCTAACGATGCAACGTGTGTATCCCAAGTCTAAAAGGGCCAGCATTTTTGCCTGGGCGCCAGTAGAGGGCACTTTAAGTTCTACTGGGATGGTCATGGGGCCCGATCGGGAACTTACCAGACAGTCGTCATCGGATTCGGTTTCACTTTTCCCCGATGAGGAGGATGGTTCTTTTTCTTCTCTTGGAATGGGAGGGAATTGTGTAACAGGTTCCACCCCTTTCATGGTTGTTTGTTTGGTTTCCTGTCGTCCCCAGCAGGTCATCCCCAGCAGGTCGTCCCCAGCAGGGGTTTTTGGGCCAATCTTGGAATGGCAATTTGCTGCCCGGTGCCCCTCTTTTCCTCAACGGAATCAGGTGGTAGATCGGGGCTTGCTTGTAGACCAACTTTTTCCTCCTTTTTGAGCTCCTTTGGAGGGGTTGGGAGGGGCAGCTTTCTCTTTCTCACTCTCTTTGCGGTACTTGTCTCTGGCTAGATTGATCTCCACATCTGCTGCCAATTCGTACCAGAGTTGCAAGTTACTGGGGGGCGGTGTTTACACAGTTCTGGCATGAAGTTTCCAAGAGTTGCCCTAATTAATTTACGAGCCCCGAGACTCCAAGGTTCAAAAAAAAAACCATTCATTTATTAGGACTAACATCTTGGCACGGACTTCTGTGTAGCTGAAACTAAATCACACTTAATGGCGTCTGACCTTTACCCCTGTGCCCCCTCCCCTCTGGCTGAGGTCATCAATCACATTCTCCAACAGGACGTTATGGCAGGGTTCTGGACATGCGCAGTCACATCCCAGTAAGAAATATGAGACTTACTCTGGCCAAAAGTATGCATGGCATTCCCCCCCCTTCTCAAGGTGATAGTAGTCATGGAAATGCCTTAGGCATTGACATCCGGCTCCACTCACTTCCTGAAAGCGACCTGTATAAAACAAAGCAATTTAAGTACAGGTGTATAACTTAGGGATGTGATCCTCCCCCAGGCTTGCTTGGATTTTCTGCATGGAATTTTGCTATAAGGCGATCAGCCTGGATATTTCTACTTTTCACCCAAGATGCCTCTGACAAGGGGTAGCCCTTCCATTTGATTAAGTATTGGAGTTGTCTCCTGTGCCACCTTGAATCACAGATACGCTGAACTTCACAATGGGTTTGGCCGCCTCTGACCATAGGGCCCAGGGGCTCCTGGGGTAGTGGTCTCAGAGTGGATCCAATCACGGGTTTCAAGAGGCTGCTATGGAATGCTGGGTGTATCTTCCCCAACAATCGAGGCAGTTTCAATTGCACTGTGACTGGGTTGATCTTTACTATGGGAATGGTCCCATAAACTTTGGTCCCAGTTTCTTGCTAGGCAGTTTTAATCTCAAATACTTTGTGGAGAGGTAAACCTTCTCTCCCACCCGAAATGGCCGTTGTGGAGCCCGGTGTTTGTCTGCCTGTTTCTTATAGGTTTGTGCCGCTTTAGCCAGTGCCTTTTTGACATTTTCCTAGGTCGCTTTCAGCAACGACATCCAGTCAGCCAAGCTGACTGAGGAGGGGGGAATCCCTTGGATACTCAGGCATTGGGACGAAGTCCATACCACTCACTATTTTGAATGGCGTGAGTCCTGTGCTACTGTGGACAGCATTATTGTACGCAACCTCAGCAAAAGATAAAAGGTCTGCCCAATTGCTCTGCTGATAGTTCACGTAACACCTCAGGTACTGCTCTACCACGGAGTTCAGTCTCTCTGCTGCCCCATTGGTGCTCGGATGAAAAGCTTAACTCAGACCCTGAGATGATCCAATGGACTGCAGGAACTCCCTCCAGAACTTAGCCGTGAACTGGACCCCTCTGTCTGAGATAATTCTTTGAGGTATTCCACGCAGTCGGTAGATATGCTTCACAAACAGTTTAGCCAGCTTGTGAGCCGAGGGTAGCTGCTACAGGGTATGAAGTGTGCCTGTTTGGAGAACAGGTCTATTACAGTCCGAATCACTGTGTTTCCCCCACTTTTTGGCAACTCTACTATGAAGTCCATTGCGATCTCCTCCCATGGCCTCGTTGGCTCTGCTACTGTTTGCAGTACTCCAGGGGTTTTTCCTGGTCATGTCTTCATTGTGGCGCAAATGGTACAACTTTTCACGTAACTATCTACATCTTTCTTCATGCCAGGCCACCAGAATTGCCTCTGGTCTAAGTTTAAAGTCATTAGGAACCCAAAGTGGCCTGCTGGTTTGGCATCATGACTCCTCTGGAGAACTAGGGTATGTAGGGATTCTGGGACGTAGAGTTTTGTCCCCTTCCATGCAAGGTCATCTCGCTTTGTCAAGATGTGTTGGTTGGTTTGGAACAAGGGGTCTGCTAGCAGTTCAGTTTTGAGCCTCGTGGTTAGGTCGCTTGCAAGTTGGTCTTGCCGGTCACAGCGTTGCCGTCTGGTGGACACTTGGGCAGCGGTTTGGGGAGAGGGAATAATGACATCCACTACGTGCTCCCGTTCACATTTGTACTGAGGCATGCGGGAGAGGGCGTCAGCTAGAAAGTTCCTCCCCCCTGGAATGTGCTTTAAAATAAAATCAAAACGGTTGAAGTATTGAGTCTATTAGGGCTTGAAAATCCCCCTGGTTTCCTGTTTTTGGGGCTGTGAGGCATATTGGAAAAAGGAAAGGGTGAATTGATTCACTCACCATCGGGTCATTTTCTCCCTCGTCCTCGCTGTCATATGATTCTGGTGACTGGTTGTTGTTGCCTGGGGTTCCACCACTTTCGCCTGAGGGGAAAGGGGCCTTTGCAACCTGGAGGGCTTTCCCGGATGTGTTGGTGGTCCATTTGGATCCTCGTTCTGGTCGTGCCCTGGGTGGTGCGTCTGGCCTTGGTTTTGGGGCTGGGGTTGGGCATGCAGCTGCCATGTGGCCCATCCCCCCACATCTGTAGCATTTCAGCAGACTTTGAGGGAGGGCTGGTCGCAGAGACTGCTGTGGTGCTGTGGTTCCCTGCCGGCTGGGTGGTTTCAGGTCGGGTTGACCTCTCTTTTGTGTGTCCAGTTGCTTTGTCATGTCTTTGGTGCACAGCCCGCTGTCGACTTTTGTTGCTACTTTGAACCACTCAGAGAGTTGATTTGGGATGTTGCAGTATGCAGTTACCTGGGCAATTTGCTTGTCCAGGCTTGTTCTGAAAAATGCACCAACAGCCGCTCTGGTAAAGGGGGTAGCCTTCCTATGACCCTCCTAAATTCACGGATATGCTCTTTGATGGGGCGGCCTCTCTGCTTTAGGTTGCTGAGTTCCTCTTCTGCATATGAGTCCTCCTCCACCTCCTCAAATCTGGCCTCTAGCAGTTGCAGGAAGTCATCTATGTCTTGCAGTTGGGGGGCTCTCCTCTTGTGGAGGGCTGCTAGCCATTCCCTTGCTTCTCCCTCTAGACCCTCTGCGATGGTATTCACCATGGCTTTGGGGGATGGGTAGAGATGCCCATAGCGTTCTAGGTGGATATCAGCTGAATCAAGGAATAGGGCTAACTGGTTTGAGTCTCCATCAAACTTTCCCCTGAATTGGGGTGGGTCATTCAGCCCTAATCCCCCAGCCTCCTATTGGCCTTGGTATGGCTGGTTTTCTCCTTCACTCCTAGTTTGGAGAGAGGGAGGGGGTTGCCTGCTCTTGGCAGCCTGCCTGCTGCATGGGAGAGGCACTGGTTGACATTCTGGGCTCCTTCTCCTTCTATCGGGAGGGGGAGGGGGGCTGCGATCCAGTCTTCATCTCTTCCCTTCAACAAGATCAGATGTCCCTCCCCTCTCTTTTAGGCAGCATAATGGTCCCTCATCGGCAAGGGTGGCTCAGTAAAAATCCTCCCTTTGTTGATCTTTTGCACTCCCTCGGGATTCCATCTGGGGCTTTGGACTAGGGCAAGGGAATTTCCACCAGTACTTATCTTCTCTTGCTTCTGCTTCTGAGAAAGGCATCCCTGTTTGGCTTTGTCGCATACCTCCAGCTGCAATCAATCTCCTGTCTTCCTGATTTTCCCTCCAAGCAACCCAAACATTGGGGGGGAGTACTCGGAGAGCCCGGGCTTCAGGAAACCCGGAAAAAATATATTTTAAAAGTCAGTTTCAGCTATCTATGAAGTTTCCAAGAGTTGCCCTAATTAATTTACGAGCCCCGAGACTCCGAGGTTCAAAAAAAAACCCATTCATTTATTAGGACTAACATCTTGGCATGTACTTCTGTGTAGCTGAAACTAAATCACACTTAATGGCACCCCTGTGCCCCCTCCCCTCTGGCTGAGGTCATCAATCACATTCTCCAATAGGACATTATGGCAGGGTTCTGGACATGCGCATTCACATCCCAGTACAGAAATATGAGACTTTGGCCAAAAATATGCATGGCATTCCCCCCCCCTTCTCAAGTTGATAGTAGTCATGGAAACGCTTTAGGCGTTGACATCTGGTATATATATCTTTGGTTAAGCCATGCATAAAACCATCCATTAAAGCTTCTTCCGACCAACTCCGCAAACGGACAATTCGCAAAGCTCTTGTATGTAATCAGCCACTGGGTTCTTCCCCTGGGTAAGGGTTTTCATTCTGGTTCTGGTCTTCCGCTCCATGCGTGGGTCATCAAAGCATTTCCTCAGGGCAGCCATAAACCTATTATAGTCTCTCAGCAGGGGGAAATCATCGTTATGCAGAGCAACCATCCATGCCGCTGCCTTGTTCTCCAGCGCCATGGTAACAACTCTTACCTTGGCTTCTTCTGTGGGGAGATCCTCTCCGAACTGTTGCATGAAATTCCAGACTTGGACCAGGAAAAATCTTAGTTCCTTTTTTTTTTTTTTAAACATTTACTAGGAAAAGGGTATGTGGAATAATATACAAATTTTGGCAGTTGCAAGTATGGCAGACGCCCCCTCCCTCCAAACTCATAGTATACATCTAGGTATAAAACATTAATACATAATCATGTAAAATCAGCATATAGAAATAAAGGTTTTCAATCAACTTATATAACATATTTTCTAAATAAATTTCACTATTACTTTTGGTATGTTTATAGCAATGTGGTTTTCTTATTCATTTTTGTGATCTGAGCTTTCTTGGTATTGCCCCTTCCCCCCCCCCCCCCCCGCTGGCAGAGCTCCGGCCCCTCCCGTGTCCTATATAACCGTTGTAGAGTCTTCTGTTTTTTCTAGGTTTGCTTTATTTTTTTCCATAAAGGCCTGAGCCTCTATGGGTGTATTAATTCTAATTCTTGTCTCCTCCCAGAATATCAACATCCCTTCAGGCATCAACCATCTAAACCACACCCCTTTCTGGTATAATTTATTCGCCAATTGCGAATAACTTTTCCTTTTCTCCCTAATTTTTTTTGGGATCTGCTTCAAGATGGTTATCTCCCTATCGTGGTATGTCAATGTTTGCCCCCTTTGTACACCCAGAATTGCGTCTCTTGTGCTTTTCCTAAGGAATTTAATATGAACCTCCCTGGGTACATTGTGTATCCTGGCATATGCTGAATTCACTCTATAGGCCAAGTCTATCTCCCACTCCATCTGTTGTTTGTCTTTGTGTATGTATTCAGCTAAGATGTTGGTCATAATGTCCCTTATATTTTCCCCATCTGCTTCTATAACATTTTGAAATCTAAGATAAAAGGACATTCTCTCAAACTCTGTTTTCATTTGTTGAGTATCAAGTTCTTTGTTACTCTTCTGTAGAACTTCCACCCCCCCTCACCTCCGCCACCCCACCCTCCACAAGGTCCAGTCTCTGTGAGTTCTTATAAATTTGAACTTGATTCTCTTTAATTTCTTCCTTCATTTCTTTTAGTTGTTTCTTAATTTCTTCCTGGCCCTGTATGAGTTGTTGAAGCATTTGCAGCAAATCCAACTCTGTACTCTTAGGTTGCATCATTTCTGTAATCTTTGACTGTGTGGCAGGGCTGGATGTTGCAGATGTCGGTGCAGAAGTAGCAAAGCCAGGTTTTCCAGGTGGTGGTCTTTTTGGAGACATAGTTTATAAAACAGAGAGATCAGTCAGTGTAGAGACTGGACAGCTGGAGAAGTAGAGCAGGCAGATGAGTCCAGGAGGCAGAAAATCCAAACAAGTGAGAGTTTATTTGGTCAATCTAGCATTAAGAAAAGGTTTCCTCTCCAGAAGGTTCAGGAAATAGCAATCCACAAGAGATTCTTCTGGGTAGTACGGAGACAAAGACCGGAAGCCTGAGTTTTAAAGGTGGAGTCAGGTTTCACAGTTCATGAAGACAACGGAAGTGTGCCATCTTGCCCTGCCAGCTTTGGGCTCAGAGGCATAATAAAGTTTCAAAAGTTCACAAAGTTCTCAGGTCATCAACAAATCATAAAACTAAGTCCAGTGAAAATCACTTTTACAGGGGTGAGGCATCATTAGTTGGCTCTCCCCCCTCCTCCTTCCTCCTAGGGGCAAAAGCAGAATTTTTTCAAGCCGCTTGTCCAAGGGGGGGGGGAAATCCCCCCCCTCTAACCGCACCTCCAATGAAGCTCCGAAAGTTTAACTTATAACCTTGCTGAAAAGTCCATCAATTCAACAAAAAAGGAATGGAGAAAGGAAGCACCTCACCATACCGCCGCTGCTTCCTTCAATTTCCTTTGGATCGCCTCCAAATTTCACCAAGCGGAGGAAATTTTGCCATCCAGCGTCTGCGGGTGGCCCCTCCTCCTCTTGGAAGGGCTCTTGTGTCTGCTGCTGCTGCTTCCAGGGCTTCCTCATCCTTATGAGCTCCACTGTCTGCCCCCAGGGCCCCCCTTGGGTGGAACAGGGCTTCTGCAGTTCTCTCCTCTAGGTCTGGGAGATCACCTTCTCTTTTGGGACCACTCTCGCGTAAACGTCGCCTCTCCCAAGCCTCTTGAAAGAGTTTCATAGCCTGGGACATCATAAGGTTCTCCTCATCGGTGTCCTGCCAAGCAGCTGCCGGCCGCCGATGTCACCTTGTGGTAACTCCAGCCGGAATTTCCTCAGGGTCATACTTCTGTCCCACTCCCAACGACCACCTGGGGTGAACGGATCGTTCCTCCAAGTTCAGATCCACCATCCACTCTGTCTCCAAGGGACACGAGGGTGCGCTGCCCCCATGTTGTCATCCTGGTCTCTGCCTGGGTAGGACATTCCTTTGAAGGTTTTGGTTTTATTTACACTCCCTTCAGAAGGTGTTAGCTCCGGGATGAGTGCAAAAGTGTGATCTTGCTTACTGTCAAGCCAGCCTCCTTCAGCAACCAAGAAAGAAACCACTTAACTCCATTTTGCAGAATTAAGAGTACTTTTACTGGTTATGAAAAGATAGCAGCTAAGCAAAGCAAGATCTGAGGCAAAAGCGCACGAAATCATACATATCAATATGTGACCAAACCGCCTCCCCCTGGTAACCCCATCCCACTGTCCAATCTGCAAATCCCTGAGGTGTCATGTGAGTTCCATCTTCAAGGAGCATCATCAGGTTGGT
Organism: Natrix helvetica; assembly: GCF_964273705.1. NCBI lineage: Eukaryota > Metazoa > Chordata > Lepidosauria > Squamata > Natricidae > Natrix > Natrix helvetica. The sequence continues at coordinate 339,562,514 of NC_138548.1, forward strand.
GTGCAGGACTGATGGCCTTGACCAACACCAAGCACTATCTCCAGCATGCGCAGTAGATGGTGAGAACAAAACTCCCTTTTTACAATCTCTCCTGTACTTAAAACTTCCCCTCCCAAATACTAGGCCCCCCTCCCTGTTTCAATGGCAGCCAAAAGCAAATAGCAAAACAGAGGCTGACACTATAGTTGTGTGAGGGGAGAACTGTGATCTCCCATAGGTGTTTTCTCAATTAGAACATTTCCCCAAAAGGTATTTGTAGCTACCCACACTAGAATTAGGAGTTAGCCAATTATTACCACTAGCTGATTGGTGCAACTCTGTGTGTGAAGGCTAAGATATTAAGACAAATAGATTTAACAACTGTCGGGATGAGACCGTATGATTTGTTATGTATCTGTGTTCTTCACACCCACCTATATTATGTCCACTTCATCTGAAAGAAAGATTGGAAACCATAAGAATCTTGAACAATTCCGAAAGTACTTGAAGAATACCAACCCCTTACTTTGTTCTGTGAGCTCTGGTCCCTCAATAATGCTTTGTATCATATACAAGCAGTGGAGGAAATCCTGGCTAATGAGACTGGGGAGTTTTTATTGCTGCAGCAAAAGAACAAGAAGCCATTCAGACAATGACAGTTCAGAATAGAATGGCTCTAGATATGATATTGGCATCCTAAGAAGATGTGTGTGCACTACTTAGACGCTGTTGTGTGCATATTCTGAACAAATCAGAGGAATTCCACAGCTGAACTACACACATCGCAAAGATAGCTGCAACACCGTCCCTCCACTTGGACGAATGGAAAGACTAGTGGCATTGACTGACAGGATGGTTCCCTGATTTCACTGGTTAAGTACCTAATAATGACCCTGGCAGGCATAGTCATTGTTTTCATAATCACCTGTTGTACATTACAATGCCGTCTGTTTTACCTTTCCACCTATAAGCAAACTACGGGGTCTCCCAGTACGCAGATATTGATGTTGGGTGAATCTTGGAAAATTAAATCATTTTCAGATTCAGGGGGGGGGGGAATGATGGGCTGGCTGCTAAAGCAAGGTCATGGCACACACTTGAAAGTAAATCAGGAAGACTGTAATTGGTGTGTGTGTGTCTGTCTGTCTGGCAAGAACAAAGAATGCTTATCAACAGGAAATATGCATGTGTAAAGCTGTAGCAATTATGGGTAGTTAGAAAGTTGATAAAAGTAACAAGAATTAGACAACTTGCAGACCTCAGCTAAAAGTTAGGAATAGAGATGGCCAGCAGCAAATGAAATGTCTCTTAGATAACCCCTGGAACATTCATTAGCCAAGGCTTAGGAATGGGACACCTATAGACCAATAGAACAAATTGTAGAATTATTGCTAAAATGTTTATTACAGGATATTTCTTATTATTTCACCTTGTCCCGCCTTCTCCTTTAGCGAAAATGTATAAAGCTTTCTTAATCCTTTGTTCTTGGTTCTTGGCCTTTTGACTAGGAACCTTTTTCCTTGGAGTACTCCAATAAAAAGCAATCAGAAAACCTGCACCTCGTGTCTGGCGTCCATCATTGGCTTCAGCACCAGCCTCAGACCCAAATTGGGGATAACAATGTTTGTAAGAAATAGTGGTCTTACCTACAAAAGAATATATACTATACATACACATACTATAGGCAGGAGTCAAACAATCAGTAAATTTCAATTTTGTTGACCTGTTTGTGTTCAGGGCATGTTGTGCGAACTTGTATGGCTGAGTGTAGGAAGAAAGAAAAATGGAGCACTGTAAATATGAGTCAGTTGACTGGCATTTCATTTGATGTGGACTGAATTTTCTTTATTTGTTAAATGCCAAATACACTGAACATTCTAGGTGGAAGTCATCCATTTACCATCTCAGAAAATATTTCAATGGGAATGAGTGTGGTTGAGGTCTTAAGGGCTTGTTCTCCTATTGCCCTGGCTAGATAAATATTGCTATACTTGAAAACGCATTGAAAAGGACATTCACTGACCAGATTTGTATCTCCCTTTCCCACAGGAAATCGGATGATGTACATATTATAGGTAGTTCTGGATTGAGCCCAACATTTTTGTTGCTAAGTCTCCCTAACAAGGAAGGGTAGGAAGAAATTGACTCATCCATATGGTAGAGCTCAAATAGTGGGCAAAATTCAAACTCACATTAAGACGAGGAAATTTATTAGATTTGTATTCTCTCTTTCTTTCAGAAAGTCAAACTCTATTTCATTGAGGGCCGCATCAGGGTTGTGTTTCATGTCAGGGGTCTGGGATAGGTGTGGCCAGCTGGATGTCACTTGTGTCAATCGCTGTTGTGGCTTGAGCCCTCTGCCAGTGAAAATGGGCTCCTGAGCTCCGGTTTTGGCTGTGACAGCCTCCTGAAACCCTCTGCCAGCGAAAATGGAGCTTGCAAGGGCCGTGTTCCTCCTGAACCTACTGGCACCTCTTTTAGCTCCAACTATCCACAAACCAGAGGTTCTTATAGCTTCTTCTATACATAGTCATCCTTGATGTTTGACTTGATGGTGAAAGTGCAGCGCAACCAAAGAAGCAATGTGATGATTGCCAGGAGGGTTTTTCTCTTTTTCTTCCTTAAGGCAGCCACCTACTCCCAAAAGACCATTTTGACCGAGAAACGGGTCAGGTTTCCTCAGGGAGCTCTCTCTAGGGATAAGTCTTTAGTTTAGCATACAGTGAATTTCTTGGGATAGGTTTCAGACTGCACAGCGTGCACAGTTTTGCCCATAACAAATCCAATGTGACATTGTGTTTTAGTATCTATTGTTTTTAAGCAAGTAACAGCAACTACTGCTGTTATAGAGACATCAGAAAATATACAGAGCTTTTGGCTTTGTATCTCTCTAAAGCAGGTTTATCAAGCTCAATTTATTGAGGGCCTCATCAGCATTATGGTTGCTCTCCAGTTGCATGTAAGATTATGATGACTCAGTGCCAGGTGGGCATGGCTGGGTAGGCATGTCTGGGTGGTCGCAGTCAGATCATCAAGACTAGGTGAGCATGAGTGGCTCGACATGGCTGGCTGGACGCTGATCACTGGGCACAGCTGACTTGGGATAGGAGTATTTTTATCTGCACTTGACTGTACACCGCCCCGAGTCCCTTTTTGGGAGAGGGGGCGGTCTAGAAATCCAAGAAATAAATAATAAAATAAAGGAGAAAGTTTGCAGGAAGCAGTTTCCTCCAAGTCCAACTTCTGCCTTGAGAGATCGTTGGAGAGGAAGAGGGAATGGGGGGGGGGGGATTATGTTCTGTCCACACTGCACGTTAGTCTGTGTGCAGCTCGACAGGCAGCTAAACCCACCTATCCTCCAATAAAACAGACCGTGTGTGTAGATCTGAATGCTTTATTGAAAGAACAGGATATGGTGAAACTGGGAAAAATAGGGATACATACAATGTGAACAAATACAAGACAGAGAGTATTAAGTTACTGCTAAACATAAGAAATAAATACAAGCTATTTTTTTAAAAAAATATTTTATTGAACAGTTTTTTTAAAAAAGTCAAAAAGAAAAAAATATTTTTTGCAATTTTCTTCTCTCAAACATTTCCATCTTGGTATGCATCAATCTAAATCTCACCAACGATGCTCTGGGTTTGTCCTTGGATGACCATGTTCCACAGGTTAAGGTGGGTTCTGCCTCCTCCAAATTTTGAGGGAAATGGAGTCTGGCTTCTCTGTGTGCACTTGGTTTGAGAGTGCGGGGTGATGGTTAAATGGGTAGAATCAACTTTAAACAATATATTTGGCGCATATTGTCTCTCTTCTTAAGAAGAAGTCTAAATTGGATTTAAATAAAATTAATTAAATATCAATGGTGTGGTTATGTTCTAGTCATGTATTATATTCATATATTAAACTCTTTAGCTGCTTTAAAATGTATTAACGTGAAGATATTTGGAAGGATTTGGAGGGGGCATATTTCAGGATTTGAGAGCAGATGCAGGAACAGGATAGGTCTAATCTAAAGAAGAGAAGGATTAGGAATGACATAACAGAAGCCTTTCAATACTGAGGGGCTGCCACGGATAAGAAGAGGTCAATCTTTTCTCCAAAGAACCAATGGCAGCATAAGAAATAATGGAGGAAAACCTATCCAAGAGATACCGGTGTTGGAAGAAATGTCCTTCTGGGTTCGGCTCCAAGTGGGGAAAAAGACACTGGAGACATGGAGGCTGCTTGGAAAGATGGTTTTAATGGTGGACAGGACCACATGGCTTGAGTCCTGAACAGAAAAGGTGATCACATGCTTCAATGTTGGTGAAGAAGAAGAGAAGGAAAGACTGAGATGCTGAGTCCCTGGTTTTATGCCCTCTCTGGCCTTTGATCTTGAGCTTGTGTTCTGATTGGTTGTCAGACTCCCATGGGGCCATGCAGGGGCAACTCTCTAGGCTTCGTTTTGAATCCAGGTTTGGTTGAGTTCTCAGATGCCATGTGGCGAGTTGGGTAAAAAAGGCCAATATTATCATGCCTTAATCCCATCACTCTGGAGCTGAAGGGGAGACTCTTTATTATGTCAAGTGAACTAGCTCAAGGTTTAATGGTTCATTGACAAAGTGGGTGGAGGGGTGGGAAGCTACAGGGAGCTATTCTGTCTTTATAATATGTTTCTTTTCACATCCAGAGAAATATTCTGCCTTTTCAATATTTCCTAGGTCAGCGATGGCTAACTTTTTTGGCTCACGTGCCATAAGTGGGGGGAGAGCAGGGGACTCGTGTGCAGATGTGCCACATACATAATGCAATGCACTACCCCCCAGTGCGCATACGTGCACTACACGCACGATCCCCCCCATTTTTGGTTGCTTTTTTCGCCCTCCCCAGGCTCCAGTGGCTTTATAGGAGCACGGGGAGGGCAAAAACAGCCTCTCCCGCCGCCCCAGAAGCTCTCTGGAGGCTTCAGCAACCTTCAGGAGGCTTCCCTGAAGCCTCCGAAATGACCCTCCAAGCAAATCGGAAGTCACTTCCGGTTTGCTTGGAGGGTCGTTTTAAGCACTCCGAAGGCTTTAGGGACCTTCAAAAGGCTTCCCTGAAGCCTCTGAAGCAGTCAAAACAACCCTCCAAGCAAACCGGAAGTCACTTCCGGTTTGCTTGGAGGGTCATTTTAAGCGCTCCAAAGACTTCAGGGACCTTCAAAAGGCTTCCCTGAAGCCTTCGGAGCGCTCAAAACGAACCGAACGTCCGATTTGCCCGTACGGCTGTTTTTTTGCACTCCGGAGGCTTCAGGGAAGCTCATGAAGCCTCTGGAGGGCCTCCGCGGGGGGGGGGGAAGGCTCTTTTCTCCCTGCCCAGACTCCTATAAAGCCTTTGGAGCCTGAGGAGGGCAAAAAATGGCTATAAAAAGAGTGAACTCAGCTGGCCAGCGCGCGCATGCACTCTGCCCAGCTGACCAGGCAGCGCCTTGCGTGCCCTGACAAATGGCTCTGCATGCCACCTGTGGCACGCATGCCATAGGTTCGCCATCACTGTCCTAGGATATTTCATTTTTCTGGGAGGAGGCTGGGTGATAACTTCCTACACCGGTATAAATCACCAGGACCTCATGGATTTCACCTCAGAGTTCTGAAGGAGCGAGCAGATGTTATCTCAGAACAATTGTACCATATCTTTAAAAAATCTGGAGCACTGGAGAACTGCTAGAGGATTGGAAAAGAGCCGATGTGGTTCCCATCTCCCCAAAAAAGTGGGAGGGGAACAGACCCAAGAAATTACGGACCAATCAGTCTAACACCAATATCTGGGAAGATCTATACACAAATGAACTTAAAACTAGTAGCTAACAAAGGGTTGTTAAAAACATCATGCCAACCCAATCTTATTTCATTCTTTAACAAAGTGACTAAATTAGAAGACCAGCCTAATGCTCTGGACGTAGACTTTAGCAAGGCATTCGACAAAGTAGATCACAACCTGCTTCTTCGTAAACTAGAAAAATGTGGGAGTTTAAGCATCCATCCGTCAATCAAAATGCAGCTAAAATGGACCTCGTCTAATCCTCTGTTCAAGCAGAAGATCTTATACCATTACAGACAAGTGACTGTCCAGACTCTTCTTAAAAACATTCAGTGATGAAGCAGATGCACCCACCACTTCTGAAGGCAGGCTTTTCCATTGGTTAAATGTCCCCATTATTAGGAAGTTTCTCCTTAATACCAGGTTGCTTCTCTCCTTGTTTACTTTCCATCCATTGTTTCTTGTCCTGCACTCTGGTGCTTTGCAAAATAAATTGACCCCCTCCTCATTGTGGCAGCCTCTCAAATACTGGAATGCTGCTATCACATCCCTCCTAGTCCTTTTTCTCAACACTAGTCAAAGCCAAATCCTTCATGTGTTTTAGTCTCCAGGCATTTAATCATTTTAGTTGCTCTTTTTTGCACTTTTTCTAAAGGCTCAACATCTTTTTTGTAATGTGGTGATAAAAACTGGCTGCAGTATTCCAGTTGTGGCCTTTCTAAGGCTTTAGAATGTGATACTAATACATCACATCATTTTGATTCTATGCCTGTTTACGCAACCAAGGATTGTATTAGCTTTTTTGGCTGCTGCCACACACTGCTGACTCACGTTTAACTGATCGTCCACTGAAACACCAGGGTCCCTCTCACAGTTATTGTTTTTGAACCAGGCTTCACCTAATCTGTACTTGTACTTTTGGTTTTTCCTGCCCAGGTGTAAGACCTTGCTTTTCTCCACATTAAATTTCACTTCGTTGCATGGGGCCCATTGTTCAAGCCTGCCAAGATCTTTTGGATCATGAACTGGTCTTCTGGGGCGTTGGCTGCTCCTGCCAGCTTAGTGTCATCTGCAAATTTGAGAAGGAGCATGAGATGAGGTGTATGATGTCCATTTCTTCTTCTTCTTTTCTTCTGTCTACCATTTCAAATCCTTCTCTATGGAGATCAGAGATCCTGAGGGAAGGAAGCCAGAGGTGGGTTGCTCCTGGTTTGTCCCGGATCAAGCGAACCAGTAGTAGTGGCGGCAGAAGGCTCCGCCCACCCACCAGTACATTTTTGCGCATGGGCAGAAGCGTGCGTGATCACATTCGTGCACACGAGCAAACAGGTAGTAAAAAAATTGGAAACCCACCACTGAAGGAAGCTTCCACCAAATCTCCCCCAGGAACTGCTTTTATGAGTAGGTTTTTTCCCCCAGGAATATCCAGGTAAGGACAATTCAGGGGGTAATATAAGGTCCTTCTATTCCCCATAGAGATCCCAACTATTTCATCTCTGTGTTCTATAGAACAATTCTTCCTACTTTACAAATTATGCATTTTAAAATTGGGTCTCCCTCACAAGGAAGAGTAGAAAGAAGTTGACCCTTCCTATGGCAGAGCTGAAATAGGTTAAAATTCCAAGTAAAGTAAGAGGAGGAAATTATTTGTATTATGCCTTTCTTTCAGAAAGTCAAGCTAGTTTAAATACTACCTTTCATTTTTACCCCTTGTTTGAATTTGCTCTTTTTTTTTTGTTCCTGAGCAACAAAAATTTAAGTGAGATTGTTATTACTTTAATAACAGTACTTTAAATAGAAAATTGTTTACTAAATTATAACATTGGCCAAAGCAGATTGAGAAGGCTTCCTAGGTTTCTGAAGAGAGCCCCCTCCTGGCCCCCATGGGAAATGCACCATCTCTCCTTTTTCCATGAACACCTTCTTCCCTGCATAGAAAATCCATCCGGGGCTCCCTCTGCAAAGAGAAAGGATCTGCGTTGAGCCGCTGTTGCAGGTTGGGAAGGTAGTGACGTCACTACGTCTTGCCTTTCTAGGATGCTGGACTCTCTCTCTTTAACCCTTTAAGCTTCGCAGGCCGTTAAAAAGGCTGCAAGGAAGTTTTGAAGGAAAGGTGGCAAGGGTAAGGGTGTGTGTGTGTGTGTGTGTGTCTGTGTCTGTGTCTGTGCATGTGCATATATCTACCAAGTCAATCTTAGGAGCGGGAGACTCCCAGATCCCATGTTTCTCTGCCGCCCTTTTCCATGATCGTAGCAAAGCAGAGCTCCAGAAGATGCATGCTGCCCCCAGGAAGGATTCCAGATCCTAGAAAGGAAAGGGATCGTCCTTAGCGCCCCATTTCGTGGGAATAGCTCCTGGCTAGGGGAGAGGGGGAGCTCGTATGGCAAAACTCAAGCAGGAAGCAAAAACAACTTTGAAAGGAAGAGATGCAAAAGGTGATAACTACATTCTCACTCTGTGCTGGATGACACTAAACTCGGCTTGGAGCCTTTTGCAGCTTAATTTGTTTGAGGAAGGTAGTGAACCACGTCATCGTGTTAAGCTGTGTGCATTTAATTCTTTATATTTCATAGGAACGGAACCCCTGGATTTGATTGACCTGTTTGTGCTTAGGACACATTGTGTGACCCTGCCCACCTGTGTGAAGGAAGAAAGAGAAATGGAGCAGGGTCAAAGGATTGGCACCTCATTTTTTGTGAACTGAATTTTCATGCTTTGTGAACTTTTTCTGGGTTTTTGTATGTTGTATGGTGTGTGAACCCTGCTTAAAGGTAAATGTAGAGCTATATTTTTAAAAAGCAAGTCTTTCCCTTTGAGTAAAAAGAAATTTAAATTATCCAAAATGCCACATGCACTGAATCTTCTTGCTGAAAGTTGCCACTTTACAGGTCAGAAAAATGCTTCCTTCTATGGGGATAAGTGTCGATAAATGGTCCAATCTACTACCTTAGATTTATTCTTTCTTCTATAAGAAAATTGCAAAATGGAGTCCATTTGTTGATCTTCATGTAGAGAAAAAATGATCTCTTTGGCAAAGAAGGCTTAATGGCTTGTCCTGGTATTCCCATGGCTAAATGAACATTGCTAGGAATGAAAAAGCATTTGGAGATACACTGGTTTCATTACACCCATTTGGAATTGTGTTACAGGACAGAGAGAGAATGGCTGGCCTTCCTTTAGCAAGTGGGGGAACTGGAAAAGACCCTTCCGGTGCCCAGTCTGGAACCCGTGGGGAGATCTGGGCAAGAACTGGGCAGAAGATGCAGGAAGAAGGAGCTATCATTTCACAAATTCAGGCTTTGAATTTCAGGAGCGCCCAATATCAGGAGGATGAGGGTCCCCGAGGACTTTGTAGTCACCTCCACTACTTTTGTAGTCGATGGTTGGGACCAGAAAAGCACACAAAAGCACAGATGCTGGACCTGGTTGTTCTGGAGCAGTTCCTGGCCCTTCTGCCCCTGCAGATGGAGAGCTGGGTGCGGGAGTGTGGAGCAGAGACCAGCTCCCAGGCGGTGGCCCTGGTGGAAGGCTTCCTCCTGAGCCAGGCGGAGGAGGAGAAGAGGGAGCAGGTTGAGTTGCAGGTGAGAGGACTTTTTCTTCGGCCTGAATATAATAATATGATCAAATTTTTGTATCAATTTTTTGTAGGTTCATTAAGTTTATTGAGATATGAAATGCAAGAAAATGAAAATAGTAGGAAAGGGGGGAAGGGAAGGGAAAGAAGAGTAGGGTAAAGGGGAAAAAAGAAAAATCATTGAAAATCTGAATCTTTTTAGCACAGTCGAATAAAATGGTAACATTCCAGGTTCAATGTTTTACATTTACATACTTAATATGTACTAGTTAATTCTGTATAACAACAAACTTATGTAATCAGCAAAACCCGATCAAAGTTTCATTTTTTTCGATCTAAAGAACAAAATCCAGCGGTGGTTCCAAAGTGGAAGCAAGTTGGCTTGGTCTTTTCTTTAACTAAAGCAGTTAATTTTTCCATCTCTTCCATCAGTTTTCCCAACGACTTTTCCATTGTGGCTATTAAAATATCCGTCCTCTTTGCAAAGAGCATCCTTGCTGCTCTCAACATATATAACAGCAATGTTCGAGATTGTTTTTCCATCTCTTTGTCTATTAAACCTAAAAGAAAAGTCTCTGGTTTGATTTTCATGCCCACTTTGAGAATCTTCGGCAGTAAAATATAAATCTTACCCCGTATTTCTTTGCTTTGTCACAAGCCCAGCAGGTTTGGTAAAAAGTTCCTTTTTTACATTTACATTTCAAACATGTATTTGAAATTCCTTTGAGATTTGAAAAATCTTTGGCAGTTTATCAAGTGTTTAAGTAGAGATACACACCACTTCATGATGTGTAATGTCCATTAATTCTTTTTTTCCTGGATCCTGTTTCAAGTCCTTCGCAATGGAGATCAGAGATTCTGAGACAAAGAGGCATTTGTCAAATCTCCCTCAAGAACTGTCTTTGAGGGGGATCCCTCAGAAAGATCCAATTCAGGACACCTCAGGAGGTAATATAAGGTCTTTCTACTCCTTTGATCAATCCTAAATTTCTCATCTTCTTTCTGTGTCCTCTCTTCTATAGCATACTTCCTCCCATTTTATTAATTATGCCTTTTGAAATTCTGTCTCTCTCACAGGGAAGCGTAGAAGGAAGTTGACTTTTTGTTTAGAGGAAGCGGAAACCGTGATTGAATCTCCAACTCAGGTATGAGAAGAACTTTGATTTACTAGATTTCTATTTTTTCCCTCAGGAAATCAGCCGTTGTACATATTAGAGGTAGTCCTTGACTTAGGACCACAATTGAGGCTACAATTTTTGTTGTTAAATGACACATTTGTTAAGTGAACTTTGCCCCATTTTACGACCTTTCTTGCCACAGGTGTTAAGTGAATCACTGAAGTTAGAAATATGGTTGTTAAGGACTTTACTTGTCAGAGGTTCACAAAAGGTGATCACATGACCCTGGGACCCTGCAACTGTCATGTGGCCATGGGGATGCTGGAACAGTTGTAGGTTTGAAAAATGGGCATCAGTCATTTTTGTCACTGTCATTTTAAATCACTAAAAACTATTGTAACTTGAGGACTACCTGTACTGTCTTCTGCCATTTTCCCCTATTCTTTTGGTTGGAGATTCTTTTTAGGATTTTTGTAAAGACTAGCACTTTAATTAGCACTCCTTTTGCTAATTATTCTCCCAACTTTTCAATAAATAATGTTTTACATAATTCTTTATGTTAGTCATGATTCCTGCAGCTTGTCCTATGAAAAACTGTACAAAAGAGATGGTTTGCGTCCATCAAACAAATGGATTACTTGGCATTAAATTCACAGATTCTCTGGATAAACATTTAAACTAAACAGTGGGGACAGATTATTGATTGATACAGAACATTTCTGTCTCCAGCAATCTAAAATTAATAAGGTTATCAGTGCATATAACATAGATGTTTGTGTGGGTAAGAATATCAACCTTGCTGTCAAACAAAATCAAGCATTTAATACAATACAATACAATACAATAGCAGAGTTGGAAGGGACCTTGGAGGTCTTCTAGTCCAATCCCCTGCCTAGGCAGGAAACCCTATACCAGTGATGGCGAACCTATGGCATGCGTTTGCCAGTTGAGCTCACCCTTTTAAAAGCCATTTACAAAAAAAATGTAAAAATGGGGGGGAGTGGCTGTAGTGCGTGCATGTGCACTGGGGGGTCATGCATTGCATTATGGGTGCGTCACGCCCGCACACGACCCCCCTGTGCTCCCCACACTTATGGCATGCGAGCCAAAAAAGGTTCGCCATCGCTGCCCTATACCATTCAAGACAAATGGCTATCCAACATCTTCTTAAAGACTTCCAGTGTTGGGGCATTCACAACTTCTGGAGGCAAGCTGCTCCAGTGGTTAATTGTTCTAACTGTCAGGAAATTTCTCCTCAGTTCTAAGTTGCTTCTCTCCTTGATTAGTTTCCACCCATTGCTTCTTGTTTTACCCTCAGGTGCCTTGGAGAATAGTTTGATTCCCTCTTCTTTGTGGCAACCCCTGAGATATTGGAACATTGCTATCATGTCTCCCCTGGTCCTCCTTTCTATTAAACTAGACGTACCCAGTTCCTGCAACCTTCATAGGTTTTAGTCTCCAGTCCCCTAAACATCTTTGTTGCTCTTCTCTGCACTCTTTCTAGAGTCTCCACTTCTTTTCTACATCGTGGCGACCAAAACTGAATGCAGTATTCCAAGTGTGGCCTTATCAAGGCATTATAAAGTGGTATTAACACTTCACGTGATCTTGATTCTATCCCTCTGTTTATGCAGCCTAGAACTGTGTTGGCTTTTTTGGCAGCTGCTGCACACTGCTGGCTCATATTTAAATGGTTGTCCACTAGGACTCCAAGATCCCTTTCACAGTTACTACTGTTGAGCAAGGTACCACCTGTGCATTTCATTTTTGTTGCCTAAATGTAGAACCTTACTCTTTTCACCATTGAATTTCATTTTATTAGATAGTGCCCAATGTTCAAGTTTGCCAAGATCCTTCTGTATCTTTAGCCTATCTTCTGGAGTGTTGGCTATTCCTCCCAGTTGGGTGTCATCTACAAATTTGATGAGTTCCCCATTTATTCCCTCATCCAAATCATTGATGAAGATGTTGAAGAGTACTGGGCCCAAAACAGAGCCTTGGGGTACTCCAGTGCATACTTCCCTCCATGAAGATGCAGTTCCATTCAAGACTACACGTTGAGTGCGGTTGGTCAGCCAGTTACAAATCCATCTGGTGGTGATGTTTTAATAGTGAGTGCCATACAATCTGCAATCAAAAAGGTGGTAAGAAAGTAGGGAAGTCAGACACAACACAGGTTATGTAGACAGTAAACACAGGGTCAGTCAAAATGGATGCAAATTTGTACACCAGTGCACAGAGATTGAGGGATAAACAGTGTGAATTAGAAATTTAAGTAAATGAGGGCAAATATGATATTGTTGCCATTACGGAAAGTTGGTGGGATGAAACCTACAAATGAAACCTACAGCTGGAGGGATTTAAATTATTTTTTAAAAAATAGACCAAATGAAAGAAATGGTAGAGTTGCACTATATATAAAAATATTTCTCTACTGAAATAGAGCACAACAATGCTGAAAATTGCCTTTAATGCATTTGGGTTAATAGGGGAGGGGGGGAAATAACATTGCTATAGGCCACCCAACCAGAGTAAATAGATGAACTTTTTGCTAGTCAGTTAACTAAGGTATGTAGGAAGCACATCGCAATAGTAATGGTGGATTTTAACTACTCTGACATCCTGGGAGACAAACTCTGCACCAAGTGGAAGGCAAACAGGTTCCTGATAAACCTATCAGACAACTTTGTTTCCCAAAAAGTAGAGAAGGGAGTCAACCAGATTGGTTTTAATTCTCACTAACAGTGATGAAATGATAGAAGGTGTTGAAGATACAGGAATCTTGTGGGGGAGTGATCATGCAATACTGGAATTCCACATTATGAAAGCACAAGCAATAGAACAAAGTCTTGGACTTTAAAAGAGCTAATTTCAATAAACCTAGAGATAGTTTGGGAATGATTCCATGGATGAGAATGTTCAAGAGGAAAACAACTCAAGAAGCTTGGGAAATTTTGAAAAGTGAGATTATAAAAGCCCAGTCTAGCACAACACCAATAAAGAAGAAAAATAACAGCTCTCAAAAGAAATCAGCATGTTTGCATAAAGAACTTCGATAAATTGAAAGACAAAAAGGACAAGTTAAAAAAAGGGAAACATAACTAAGACAGAATATCAGCAAATAGCCCAAGCCTGCAAAGATGAAGTGAGGAAAGCTAATGAACTATGGCTTATGACAAAAAAAGCTTCTTTCAACATGTTAAAAACTAAAAAAAGGTCAAGGAAACAATTGATCCATTGGTGGGAAGACCATTAAAGCTGATTAGGGGACTGTCGGAGTGTGGGTTGCTGCCAAGGTTCTTATCTGTGAGTCGTGTTTGGGCTTTCAGCCAACAAGATTATAGTACTGTCAATAAAGTGTGGCATCCAGCTAAGCCTGTGTCGGTATTCATTACCGGACGGAGGGGGGTCAGAACAGGGTGACATGACAGTATAGAGTTTTCTGCCTAAACAGGAGATTGGAATAGAAGACATCCAAGGTCTATTCTAACCTATCCTACCCTACCCTACCACACCCTACCTCATCCTATCCTACATGGTGCCACTTTTTTGTAATTATTTGAGTTGAATTTGTGCTAAGAACCTGAAAAATATTTCAATATTCAAACTAGCAAATTTCCATTTTTCCAATGCTTCATTTACAATCATTAATAAGAAAAATACATGGTTAATAGTTAAGATGATTCAAATCCCAGGACAGTCGAAATATAGAAAGGTCTCCAAGTAAAAAGTGTTCTGAAAGAACAATTAGCCAAGGCCCTATTAGCTTAGAAAATGACTTGTGCCTGGATTTGGAGGCCAAAAATCCAGCTTTCCATAGGCTAAGAATTGTCTTGAAGATAATGGAAAACATTCTCCCTTTTCTTATTTACTGTCCAGCCAATGGCTCAGACTACTAGCAGCTTCCTTGCAATCTGAGAAGGAGCAGAGTCTTTGGGTATTGATGGCACACCACACAGAACCCAGGTTGAGCTCTCCCAGCACTTTCATGAAGGTGTTGAGAATGAACAAGATTGCTCCTTCTTAGGACAACAGAAGCCATTTCATAAAACACTACAAAGAATCCCTTCCCCTATAGACACATTTCCTTCTTTAAAAGCAGGAAGGGTTTAAAGGGCTTCAGTGTCTTGAGAGAATCAACTGGCAGGTGGGCCTTCGAAAACGCACCAATCAGGAACACTATCCAAGAAAAGGTTAGTGTCACTGATTGGTGAGTTTTCCAAGGCCCACCTGCCAGTTGATTCTCTCAAGTCACTGAGGTCCTTTTGATTATGGATGGATGGATTCATAGATCCAGAATGAAGAGTATTTTGATGAGGGTTGGCTGCTTGTTTGGTAGATCAGTTGATCCAGAAGAAAACAAGGCTTATTTAACCTGAATGACCCAGATGCTTATTGCCATTCAGGTTTTTTGACTTAAATGTCTTTTCCAAGGTTTTATGGCTCATCAATAGAGATGTTATCATTTCTATACCATGCCATTAATATATGGAGTATATTGAAAGTCCTACAGAATCATTCAAGTTAATAAAACCTGCCTAAAACCTTTCTTTAGTGAAATGCTTTTTGTTCTGTCAATTTTGTCATCTAAACCACAGATCCTCACTAAGCATAGCCATTTATTTTAATGTCTATGTTTGCTATATAAAATTCTTAATAATAGGAAAGATCCTTCAGTACTTCCTTGGTCTGTTCTGTATTTTTTTCCCCTTTCAGGAGGTTCTGCTGTCCTTTGAGGAGGTGGCTGTTTATTTCTCCGAGGAGGAGTGGTCTCAGCTAGATCCCCACCAAAAAGCTCTGCATTGGGAAGTCATGCTGGAGAATTATAAGAATGTGGCCTCTCTTGGTAAGGGTTTCCTACTCTCCGTCAGAGAGTTCAGGAAAACATTTTGTAGTTAGATGCCATTAGCTAGTTCTTATGAAAACATTTATAAATTGATATCTTCAAAGGGAAAAGGGAAAGATCTGTTTTTCTAGTGCTCTAGGAAGGAAATAGGTCTATGGCATTTTGCTTAGATATATCCTAATTTATATTTCTATTTAAACATTTTATGACAAAGTAATTCCTTGGTTTGAGGTAATGCCAAACTTCATCACACAGATTTCAACTATTTTGACCCAGATGCTTATTGCCATTCAGGTTTTTTGACTTAAATGTCTTTTCCAAGGTTTTATGGCTCATCAATAGAGATGTTATCATTTCTATACCATGCCATTAATATATGGAGTATATATTAGAATTTGGCACAATACCGGAAGGCAATTAATATGACTTTTGACAGAGTGATCATTTTTGCTAACCTTCCTCCCACTTTCATTTCTCTTTCCCTTTGAAGGTGACAATGAGAATTATAATAAAGACTCTGCAGAACTAATAAAAGTGTTCAGAAAAGGAGATGTAATGGAGAAACCTGCAATTCAAACAGAATTCCAAAGGCAGGAGAGAAACCTGTTGAATAACAGGAATAAGGAAGGCTCATCTCCTTCGATTGTTACTCAGATGCAGGACTTTTCTGATCAACAAGAAAAACTAAAGAAGAAATATATTGAGAAAGGTGTAAGAATCGTGAAAGAGACATTAGATGTAAATGGACCCTGTCCATCACAAGCCAAAAGAGGAGTCAATATGGGCAAAGACAGAGGAAAAAAATACAATTGGATGTTCACACTTTCTCAAGAAAATGGGTGTCTTGAATCACAGAAAAGTTTTCACATGGAAGAGAAGACAAATAAATGCAATGAACATGGAAACAAAACCGTTAATAAAAGGACATACAGAAGGGAGAAGTCATATAAATGCATGGAGTGTGGAAAGGGCTTTATTCAAAAGAGTCACCTTATCACCCATCAAAGGATCCACACAGGGGAGAAGCCATATAAATGCATGGAGTGTGGAAAGAGCTTCAGAACAAGCGATATACTTACACGCCATCAAAGGATGCACACAGGGGAGAAGCCATATAAATGCATGGAGTGTAAAAAGCACTTCAGAGTGTGCAGTCAACTTACATCGCATCAAAGGATCCACACAGGGGAGAAGCCATATAAATGCATGGAATGTGGAAAGAGCTTCAGAACAAGCGATATACTTACACGCCATCAAAGGATGCACACAGGGGAAAAGCCATATAAATGCATGGAATGTGGAAAGAGCTTCAGAAAAAGCTATAATCTTACATCCCATCAAAGGATCCACACAGGCGAGAAGCCATATAAATGCATGGAATGTGGAAAGAGCTTCAGGAAAAGCAATCATCTTACATCCCATCAAAAGATCCACACAGGCGAGAAGCCATATAAATGCATGGAGTGTGGAAAGAGCTTCAGAAAAAGCAATCATCTTACATCCCATCAAAAGATCCACACAGGGGAGAAGCCATATAAATGCATGGAGTGTGGAAAGGACTTCAGAATAAGCAATCAACTTACATTCCATCATAGGATCCACACAGGGGAGAAACCACATAAATGCATGGAGTGTGGAAAGGACTTCAGAACAAGCGGTCAACTTACATCCCATAATAGGATTCACACAGGGGAGAAACCATATAAATGCATGGAGTGTGGAAAGGACTTCAGAATAAGCAAGGACCTTACAACCCATAAAAGGATCCACACAGGGGAGAAGCCATATAAATGCATGGAATGTGAAAAGGGCTTCAGAACAAGCAAGGACCTTACAACCCATAAAAGGATCCACACAGGGGAGAAGCCATATAAATGCATGGAATGTGAAAAGGGCTTCAGAACAAGCAAGGACCTTACATCCCATAAAAGGATTCACACAGGGGAGAAACCACATAAATGCATGGAGTGTGGAAAGGGCTTTAGCCAAAAGTGCACCCTTATTACCCATAAAAGGATCCACACAGGGGAGAAGCCATATAAATGCATGGAGTGTGGAAAGGGCTTTAGCCAAAAGTGCACCCTTATTACCCATCAAAGGATCCACACAGGGGAGAAACCACATAAATGCATGGAGTGTGGAAAGGACTTCAGAAGAAGCTTTGATCTTACATCCCATCAAAGGATCCACACAGGGGAGAAACCACATAAATGCATGGAGTGTGGAAAGGACTTCAGAACAAGTAACGAACTTGGAATCCATAAAAGGATCCACACAGGGGAAAAGCCATATAAATGCATGGAGTGTGGAAAGGGTTTCAAAACAAGCAGCCAACTTACATCCCATCAAAGGATCCACACATAGGAGAAGCCATATAAATGCATGGAGTGTGGAAAGGACTTCAGCACACCCCATACAGTAGTCTTATTTCTCATAACATGATTCATAGATTGGGGAATCCCCAAAACAAAGATATATTGGATGAGAACGGTCTTCTGTAGTGTGGTGAGGTCCAAATTTGATTTAAATTAAATCTGTTAAATATCAGTTGTGTGGTTTATATTCTAGTCGTGTATTAAATTCATGTATTAAACTCTTTAGTTGCTTTGAAATTGTATTAACACAAGATTTTTGAAAGGATTTGGAGAGGGCATATTTCAGGATTTGAGAGGCTCAGGTTGGTGTGAAGCTCAATTGTCAGTAATAGTTCTGGGTCAAGCTGGAAAATAAAGACACTGAAACGAGCAGAGAGGTTAAGTCAGTTCTTTTTTAAACCCTTTTTTCTTTCCATCTACATTCTTTCTTTTAATTGTAGCTAAATCTCTCCCTCCCCCGTTGTATTGTGACCTCCATATCCAGAGGAATCTCTTCAAACCATTGGAAAATGTTCAGGTCTTGTGGTTGGAACATTTTTGTTTGTTTGTTTGCGATCTGTGTATTGATGAATCCCAGTGCTGCATCCTGCTTCCTCTCAGGTCTGTTCCTGGCGTGGGAGCCAAGGCACGCTCTGATTGGTCACAAGTCAGCCAGCACCGAGTATAAAAGAGTTGTCAAAGTGCCAAGCAGTTGCTGCTGTTGTGAGCCAAGCAACCACTGGCTAGACTTACTGTTTGCTGCAATAAATAGTGTTACCCTTTATTGCTGTCTCACCTCAGTCTTTCAACCCTCATACAGGAACAGATCAATAGGCAACAAAGATGGGATTAGTCCCAAAACTGAGGCGTTAGATGAGAGCTGGTTACAGAGCTAGTCACAGAAACCAGCAGTCACTATCCTGAGCTGGAGTGAAAAGGCGACCTATGTTGTACTGCATTATAACAATCAAAAAAAATTTGAGGAGCAAAGTGCCTATCCCGAACAAGAATGGCAACAATGCTCTTTTTTGCCGCCTTCAATTCAGCGACAGAAATGTTGGACACATGAGAGGAGGAGTCTACGTCGGTACGTAATGGTCGCCCGATCTCGATGTTCCGAGATCGCCGCCAAAACTTTTATCGCTGGGTGGTCCAATCGGACCTAAACCGTCCCGTAGAGACGAACAGGAAGACTACGTTCTGCTGATCACAGGGACATCGCAAAGTCCCTGATTGATCCAGGAGAAGGTCTTTTAGCTGGCGTTAAAAGCTCAGCTCCTAGGCTGACAAAGTAGGGACGACTCCAAAACGGAAGGAAACGGAAGAGAAAATGTTTACACCTGGTGAGGATATGGTTAAATAAACAATTGAAAATGATTATAATGTATACACATGTATTGGTATAACAAGTAGTAATTGGATATGAATATTGAATGGTACCTATGAAAGGAAGATGAGAAATGGTTTGGTTACATATAAAGATTAATAAAAAAGAACTAAATTATGATAATGGATATAGTCAAATAAAGGAGAGATAATGATAATGTATATATAGGTATGGGTACAACATGGGGAAATTGGATGTAAATTGTAAACAGTGATTTGGAAAGGAAGATTAGAAACCTTTGTTACTCAATATTATTGATGTTTAGCTAGAATAGGCCATATGGAATAGTGTTATTGGGATACTAGAAATAACAAATGAGATGCCAGTATGTGGTTATGTCTTGAGTTTTGGTATGTTTTATGATGAAAGACGTTTAAACAATTATAGTCAAATAAGAATGGGAGTATGATGATGGTAATATGTACAAATATATTTGATTTAAAATACTAGAATTAATCTGAATCATGAGTGACTGTGAAAGAAACACACGAATTTTTTTTGTAATCGACTGATACACTTTCTACAGTATGTAAAGAAAGAGGATTTTTGTGTTGTGTCTGTTTTGAAAAATAAAAATAAAAAACTTTTAATAAAAAAAAAAAAGAAATGTTGGACACGTACCTAGAAAAATTTGAATACTTTTTGTTAGCAAACAAATATACAGAAATCTCAAATGATAGAAAAAAGACATATCTTTTAACTTTCTGTGGAACTGAGGTGTTTGAAACAGCTAGGAACTTGCTAGCACCTGAGAAAATTCATTCCGTGGCATGAGAGATATTACCAGCAACATTAAAAAGCCATTATGCCGCAGTGCCATCCATAATAGCCAAACGACATGCATTTTACGATAGGAATCAAAAAGAGGGTGATACTATTAACCAATATATTGCCTCACTAAGAGCCAATCTTTGGCATCAACCACGTCAGCGAACCAGACATATCCAGCTTAATCAAAGAATTTGCCACAGTATTTGAAGATGGCCTGGGTAAGTACACAGGCAACCCCTTTTAATTTAGACCCCCAGATAGCACCCATCTGCTTAAAACCAAGGGGAGTGTCTTTCGCTGTCAGGGTAAAGGTAGACGCGGCCTTAGATAAACTTTTAGCACAGGGAATCCTAAAGCCCATAGACCACGCTAAGTGGGAGACGCCTATTGTAATACCAGTTAAACCAGATGGCTCTGTAAGAATATGTGCTGACTATAAGTGCAAAGTTAATTGAGCTCTCAACAGTGCCTATCCTCTATAAGCACAGCACTTATTGCACTCACTAGGAGAGGATAAGATTTTTGCAAAATTGGATTTAACTCAGGCCTACCAACAAATCCCTCTGGATGCAACAACTGCCCAAGGACAAACAATTGTGACTCATAGGGGGGCCTTTAAGTGTCATAGGTTACAATTTGGTATTAATGTGGCCCCTGGAATCTTCCAAAGCTTGATGGAAACATTGCTCCAGGACATCCAAGGTATCATCCCCTACTTTGACAACATACTGGCATCTGCAGCCAACATAACAGAATTAAAAGAAAGCCTAGGGGCAGTTTTGCTGAAATTTAAGAAAGCAGGCCTAAAGTTGAAATGTGAGAAATGCTAATTGGCTGCTCCCGAAGTAGAATTTTTAGGATACAGGATAGACGCATCAGGTCTACATCCTATTACAACAAAGATAAAAGCTATTCGAAATGCCCAAACACCCAGAAATAAGACAGAATTACAAGCTTTTTGGGGTTTCATACATTTGTAGAGTCTATTCCTGCCCCATAAAGCATCAATCATTGAGCCACTGCATAGATTACTGGATACAAAACAGCAATGGCACTAGGGAACAAAGGAAAAAGCTGCATTCAGGGCAGTAAAAAGCCTCTTAACGTCTCCAAGTTTATTGAACCAATATAATGAAAAATTGCCTTCAGTGCTGGCATGTGATGCCTCTTCCTATGGCGTTGGCGCTGTGTTTAGCCACAAAATACCAACGGGAATAGAAGGACCTATTGCATTTTTTCCCCAGAACCCTGTCTAAGACTGAAAGCAACTATAGTCAAATTGACAAAGAGGCATTGGCACTAGTCACTGGAGTAAAACAATTTCATGAGTATTTGTATAGTCGAAGTTTTGAACTAATTACAGACCACAAACCAGTGGGTCTCAACCTTCCTAATGCCGCGACCTTTTAATACAGTTCCTCATGTTGTGGTGAAGCCCAACCATAAAATTATTTTATGTTTTCCGTATTTTTTCAAAAATATGTGCTTTCCGATGGTCTTAGGCGACCCCTGTGAAAGGGTTGTTCGACCCCCAAAAGGGTCGCAACCCACAGGTTGAGAACCACTGCCATAAACCATTGTTGGGGTTGCTCTCAGGTGACTGTCAAACACCCCAAGTCCTTTCACCACACATGATGAGATGGACTGTCTTCCTGGCAGCCTACACTTATTCAGTAACACATCGACCATGGAACCATCTTAGCTATGCTGATACATTAAGCTGATGCCCTTTGCCCATTGATGTAGAAGACCCAGCACCTGCTCACACAGTTCTACTCATCGAAGACCCACAGTGGCCTTTGATTGCATCCGATGTAGCAAAGTACTCTGCTAAGGAGCACGTAATTTGCCTGGTGATAGACTGGGTTAAAAGAGGCTGGCCATCCAAGACAGTGGGGGAGGAATTTAAACCTTTCAAGTCAAGACAACACAAAATGTCAACAATGAAGGGGTGTTTACTGTGGGGAAGCAGAGTGGTCATCCCAGTCCCACTGAGGAAGCATCTCCTGACAGCCCTACATGAGGGACACCCAGGGATAGTGCGCATGAAAGCGCTGGGACAAAGTAATGTATGGTGGCCTAATATGGACCAAGCTATCACAGAATGGGTCTCAGGCTGCCAAGCTTGCCAGGAATCCAGGTCAAATCCACCAAGGAATGGAAAATACCTAGGGCACCATGGTCTCGGATTCACCTTGATTTCGCAGGGCCTGTGCAGGGTCAAATTTCTAGTGGTGGTAGATGCCTATTCTAAATGGGTGGAGGTGATTCTGATGGCTTGTACCACTACTGAGGCTTTAATCAAGGCCGTTAGATCCCCATTTGCCACTCATGGTCTGCTAGACATCTTAGTTTCAGACAATGGACCATAATTTACGGCAGGGCCGTTTGAGTTATACCTGGCAGGACATGGCACCAGACGTGCTTTAATTGTGCCATTTTAGCACTCTAGTAATGGATTGGCTGAAAGAACCGTGAGGTCTGTAAAAGAAGCTTTTTTGCAGCCAGTGAAGCACCAAGTTTGTTTTTGTTTTACCGGCGCTGTGTGGAGGATCTCCTGCTCCTGGGCTAGAGCGCTAGCATTGCTTCTATAAGTATTTTAAAGTATTCTTTTTTGTTACTCTATAGCTCTGTACAGCTTGTTTGTAAGCACTTTGGGAACTACTCTGCTTTTTAATCACTGTACTGTAGTTTGCAAACTACCGTATTGTATTTGTAAGTACAGTTCTTTGCAAAGGTAAAGTTTGTTGGCATTTGCTTTGAAACTGTAGAAATGCTAGCCAGTGTTGTCCCTAAATCTGAGCTCTTGCTTGATGTCGAAGCCGATAAGTCACCGGACACAAGGTGTGATATAGAATCATATTTTTATTTTGGTACCAAGATATAAGAACCCCAGTTTGAAAAGCTAACCAAGGGCCAAGAGTAGAATCTTACAGCAGTTTTTATAGTCAAGGGATGGTCGTGTTCAACCCTTTGCCCTTCCCCTAATAATGCATGCATAGAAGATAAATTTGATTGGTTATTTGGATTTCAGCCCCCCGAAACCCTTATGCTTCTAATGTTCTTGCAAAGTGTGCCAGCTATGTGGGTTTGGCGTTTTTTCTTATAAGCAGCTATTCTTGTTCCTTACATCCTGGCTAGTGGTTTTAAGGAGCTAACTTTTGTCTCGTTGTTAATGTGCAGCCACCCCCTCCTTCCTATTGCAGAGCAGAATAAAAAACAAACCGTTTTTTTGTGACAGCTCCCCCGCTTCCCCCCTCCCTCTTCAGTGAGAGAGACAGGAAATGAGCAAAGCTCTTAATTGTCAAGGCAAATAAATGAAGACAACACAAAATGTTTTATCAGAATTCATATTCCTCACTCTCATGTCCATTCCATCCACACCTGGGTTCCATCTCCTCGGATCCCCAGGGCCTCATCTGTGCATACTTCCATCATCTGATCCTTCATTCCCCTCTCGAGGACCTTGGGAGGGCCTACTTCCCAAAGGTCCTCCTGAGACTATCAATTCTTTTTCAATCCTTATTTGCTTTATTGACCTCATAACCAGTTGTCTGAGTACAGCGATCACAGGGGATGAAGGCTATTTCTGCTACCCCACAAAGCAACAGGAACATCAGCTGTCTGACCCATGAAAACCACTGATCTGTCGGTAATAATCTCAGTCCAATCTGGGATGTTCTGTCTTGTAGGTCCTTTGCAGCTTCTCTGACCATTCCTGATTTATTATAGAAACAGCATTCTTCTCCTAAAACCAAACACAAACCACTTTCTCAGTTGTCAGGAGTTCCAGCCCCCATCGATTTTGCATGACTACTGCTGCCAAGGAGTCTGTCTGGCCTTGCACTTCGACTAAAGTTCGGATGGTCTGACCTAGGCTATGTTGGAACTCCTCTGACAGCTGCTTAAACTGCACTGTAGAGTGAGCTAGGCCACCCATGCCTATCCCAACTGCTGTGCCTCTCCCCAGGATCACTAACAGTGGGATCTCTAGTGGCACTCTTTTCTGAACATGGCCTAAGAGAGGGACTGGGAGGGACGCTTCCCCAGCAACAACACCCATCCTTGGGATGAGATGTACCAAGGTAGCTGTCCCAGTCCATTTGCAAGACAAACATACCTATGAATTCCCCCCTCACAGGCATAAGACACCATTTTCTTCCAAAGAAACTGCCATGCTCATGGAGAAAGCGTAAAAGCGCTTGTATTCATTATGCCAGATCCCCAAAGTCCCTGCCAAACATGTCAGTTAATGGCTGGAGTAGAGGTTCTTCGTGTCACTGGACTTTGTCAATGATAAAGGGAACTCCAGCCTCCAGGAAACAGCGGGAGCTCTCATTTCCAAAGAGGAGAAAGTAGGCGCTGCCTGGGCTTCTTCCAACAGCTGAATCCTACCCTCCTTTTCCTTCTTCGGCTGCTGGAAGAAGCCCACGTGGAGCGCACTTCCTTCTCTTTGACAGCCACCTGGTTTCCAATTGGAGGGGGGAATCCAAGCGTTAGAGCGAAGAGAAGGCTGAGCTTCTACTAGGGACTGCCTTTCCTCCCTCTTCCAACAGCCAAAAGAGGATCAGGAGGGGAGGATTCGGCTGTTGGAAGAAGCCCACGTGGCGCACGCTTTCTTCTCTTTGACAGCCATCTGGTTTCCATTGGGGGGGGGGGGGAATCCATGCGTTAGAGAGGGAAAAAAAGGCAGTCCCTAGCAAAAGCTCACCCTTTTCTTTGTTCCTCCACCCTATAAGCAAAATTCTTTCAATGGGTATTCGGGCACCGTACTACCTGAAACCCACCTCTATTCCTTTCCTTCGGAAAGTCAGGGTGGGGTACATTGTAAAGTCACCGTTCGTTTTTCATTCTTGTTTCAGTTGATTTATTCCTTTCTTCCTCAGCAACAGAATTAAATGAGATTCTTGTTAAGAAATTTATCCCTTAATACCAGTACTTTAAATACAAAGCTCTTTACTAAAGTATAACATTGCCAAAAGCTTCCCGATCAAGGAGCCCATCCAGCCCCCCGCCCCCCATGGGAAATGCACCATCTCTCCTTTTTCCATGAACACCTTCTTCCATGCATAGAAAATCCATCCGGGGCTCCCTCTGCAAAGAGAAAGGATCAGCATGCGCTTCAGCTTTGAGCCGCTGCTGCAGGTGGGGAAGGCAGTGACGTCACTAAGTCTTGCCTTTCTAGGATGCTGGACTCTCTCTCTTTAACCCTTTAAGCTTCGCGGGCCGTTAAAAAGACTGCAAGGAAGTCTTGAAGGAAAGAGGTGGCAAGGGTAAGGGTTTGTGTGTGTGTGTGTGTGTGTGTGTGTGTCTGCATATATCTACCAAGTCAATCTTAGGAGCGGGAGACCCCCAGATCCCATGTTTCTCTGCCGCCCTTTTCCATGATCGTAGCAAAGCAGAGCTTCAGAAGATGCATGCTGTCCTCAGGAAGGATTCCAGATCCCAGAAAGGAAAGGGATCGTCCTTAGCGCCCCATTTCGTGGGAATAGCTCCTGGATAGGGGAGAGGGGGGGGCTCGTATGGCAAAACTCAAGCAGGAAGCAAAAACAACTTTGAAAGGAAGAGATTCAAAAGGTGATGCCTACATTCTCACTCTGTGCTGGATGACACTAAACGCGGCTTGGAGCCTCTTGCAACTCAATTTGTTTGAGGAAGGTAGTGAACCACGTCATCGTGTTGAGCTGTGTGCATTTAATCCTTTATATTTCATAGGAACTTTACCCCTGGATTTGATTGACCTGTTTGTGCTTAGGACACATAGTGTGACCCTGCCCACCTGTGTAAAGGAAGAAAGAGAAATGGAGCAGGGTCAAAGGATTGGCACCTCATTTTTTGTGAACTGAATTTTCATGCTTTGTGAACTTTTTCTGGGTTTTTGTATGTTGTATGTTGTGTGAACCCTGCTTAAAGGTAAATAGGGAGCTATATTTTCAAAGTCTTTCCCTTTGAGTAAAAAGAAATTTAAATTATCCAAAATGTCATATACACTGAATCTTCTTGCTGGAAGTCACCACTTTACAGAACAGAAAAATGCTTCCTTCTATGGGGATGAGTGTCGATAAATGGTCCAATCTACTACCTTAGATTTATATTTTTCTTCTATAAGAAAATGGCAAAATGGAGTCCATTTGTTGATCTTCATGTAGAGAAAAAGTGATCCCTTTGGCAAAGAGGGCTTAATGGCTTGTTCTGGTATTCCCATGGCTAAATGAACATTGCTAGGAATGAAAAAGCATTTGGAGATAGACTGGTTTCATTACACCCACTTGGAATTGTGTTACAGGACAGAGAGAGAATGGCTGGCCTTCCTTTAGCAAGTGGGGGAACTGGAAAAGACCCTTCCGGTGCCCAGTCTGGAATCCGTGGGGAGATCTGGGCAAGAACTGAGCAGAAGATGCTGGAAGAAGGAGCCATCATTTCACAAATTCAGGCCTGGAACTTCAGGAGCGTCCAATATCAGGAGGATGAGGGTCCCCGAGGACTTTGTAGTCAACTCCACTACTTTTGTAGTCAATGGTTGAGACCAGAAAAGCACACAAAAGCGCAGATGCTGGACCTGGTTGTTCTGGAGCAGTTCCTGGCCCTTCTGCCCCTGCAGATGGAGAGCTGGGTGCGGGAGTGTAGAGCAGAGACCAGCTCCCAGGCGGTGGCCCTGGTGGAAGGCTTCCTCCTGAGCCAGGCGGAGGAGGAGAAGAAGGAGCAGGTTGAGTTGCAGGTGAGAGGACTTCTTCTTGGGCCTGAATATAATAAACAATATGTTCAAATTTTTGTATCAAATTTTTGTAGGTTTTTTAAAGATATGAAATTCAAAAAAATGAAAATAGTAGGAAAGTGGGGAAGGGAAGGGAAAGAAGAGTAGGGTAAAGGGGAAAAAGGAAAATCATTGAAAATCTGAATCTTTTTAGCACAGTCGAATAAAATGTTAACATTCCACGTTCAATGTTTTACATTTACATACTTAATATGTACTAGCAAATTCTGTATAACAACAAACTTATGTAATCAGCAAAACCCGATCAAAGTTTCATTTTTTTCAATCTAAAGAACAAAATCCAGCAGTGGTTCCAAAGTAGAAACAAGGTTGGCTTGGTCTTTTCTTTAACTAAAGCAGTTAATTTTTCCATCTCTTCCATCAGTTTTCCCAACGACTTTTCCATTGTGGCTATTAAAATATCCGTCCTCTTTGCAAAGAGCATCCTTGCTGCTCTCAACATACATAACAGCAATGTTCAAGATTGTTTTTCCATCTCTTTGTCTATTAAACCTAAAAGAAAAGTCTCTGGTTTGATTTTCATGCCCACTTTGAGAATCTTCTGCAGTAAAATATAAATCTTACCCCAGTATTTCTTTGCTTTGTCACAAGTCCAGCAGGTTTGGTAAAAAGTTCCTTTTTTATATTTGCATTTCAAACATGTATTTGAAATTCCTTTGAGATTTGAAAAATCTTTGGCAGTTTATCAAGTGTTTAAGTAGAGATACACACCACTTCATGATGTGTAATGTCCATTAATTCTTTTTTCCTGGATCCTGTTTCAAGTCCTTCGCAATGGAGATCAGAGATCCTGAGACAAAGAGGCATTTGTCAAATCTCCCTCAAGAACTGTCTTTGAGGGGGATCCCTCAGAAAGATCCAATTCAGGACACCTCAGGAGGTAATATAAGGTCTTTCTACTCCTTTGATAAATCCTAACTTTCTCATCTTCTTTCTGGGTCCTCTGCTCTATAGCATGCCACCTCCCATTTTATTAATTATGCCTGTTGAAATTCTGTCTCTCTCACAGGAAAGAATAGAAGGAAGGCGACTCTTTGTTTAGGGGGAGCGGAAACCGTGATTGAATCTCCAACTCAGGTATGAGAAGAACTTTGATTTACTAGATTTCTATTTTTTCTTTCAGGAAATCAGCCGTTGTACATATTAGAGGTAGTCCTTGACTTAGGACCACAATTGAGGCTACAATTTTTGTTGTTAAATGACACATTTGTTAAGTGAACTTTGCCCCATTTTACGACCTTTCTTACCACAGGTGTTAAGTGAATCACTGAAGTTAGAAATATGGTTGTTAAGGACTTTGCTTGTCAGAGGTTCACAAAAGGTGATCACATGACCCTGGGACCCTGCAACTGTCATGTGGCCATGGGGATGCTGGAACAGTTGTAGGTTTGAAAAATGGGCATCAGTCATTTTTGTCACTGTCATTTTAAATCACTAAAAACTATTGTAACTTGAGGACTACCTGTACTGTCTTCTGCCATTTTCCCCTATTCTTTTGGTTGGAGATTCTTTTTAGGATTTTTGTAAAGACTAGCACTTTAATTAGCACTCCTTTTGCTAATTATTCTCCCAACTTTTCAATAAATAATGTTTTACAGAATTCTTTATGTTAGTCATGATTCCTGCAGCTTGTCCTATGAAAAACTGTACAAAAGAGATGGTTTGCGTCCATCAAACAAATGGATTACTTGGCATTAAATTTACAGATTCTCTGGATAAACATTTAAACTAAACAGTGGGGACAGATTATTGATTGATACAGAACATTTCTGTCTCCAGCAATCTAAAATTAATAAGGTTATCAGTGCATATAACATAGATGTTTGTGTGGGTAAGAATATCAACCTTGCTGTCAAACAAAATCAAGCATTTAATACAATACAATACAATAGCAGAGTTGGAAGGGACCTTGGAGATCTTCTAGTCCAATCCCCTGCCTAGGCAGGAAACCCTATACCAGTGATGGCGAACCTATGGCATGCGTTTGCCAGTTGAGCTCACCCTTTTAAAAGCCATTTACAAAAAAAATGTAAAAATGGGGGGGAGTGGCTGTAGTGCGTGCATGTGCACTGGGGGGTCATGCATTGCATTATGGGTGCGTCACGCCCGCACACGACCCCCCTGTGCTCCCCACACTTATGGCATGCGAGCCAAAAAAGGTTCGCCATCGCTGCCCTATACCATTCAAGACAAATGGCTATCCAACATCTTCTTAAAGACTTCCAGTGTTGGGGCATTCACAACTTCTGGAGGCAAGCTGCTCCAGTGGTTAATTGTTCTAACTGTCAGGAAATTTCTCCTCAGTTCTAAGTTGCTTCTCTCCTTGATTAGTTTCCACCCATTGCTTCTTGTTTTACCCTCAGGTGCCTTGGAGAATAGTTTGATTCCCTCTTCTTTGTGGCAACCCCTGAGATATTGGAACATTGCTATCATGTCTCCCCTGGTCCTCCTTTCTATTAAACTAGACGTACCCAGTTCCTGCAACCTTCATAGGTTTTAGTCTCCAGTCCCCTAAACATCTTTGTTGCTCTTCTCTGCACTCTTTCTAGAGTCTCCACTTCTTTTCTACATCTTGGCGACCAAAACTGAATGCAGTATTCCAAGTGTGGCCTTATCAAGGCATTATAAAGTGGTATTAACACTTCACGTGATCTTGATTCTATCCCTCTGTTTATGCAGCCTAGAACTGTGTTGGCTTTTTTGGCAGCTGCTGCACACTGCTGGCTCATATTTAAATGGTTGTCCACTAGGACTCCAAGATCCCTTTCACAGTTACTACTGTTGAGCAAGGTACCACCTGTGCATTTCATTTTTGTTGCCTAAATGTAGAACCTTACTCTTTTCACCATTGAATTTCATTTTATTAGATAGTGCCCAATGTTCAAGTTTGCCAAGATCCTTCTGTATCTTTAGCCTATCTTCTGGAGTGTTGGCTATTCCTCCCAGTTGGGTGTCATCTACAAATTTGATGAGTTCCCCATTTATTCCCTCATCCAAATCATTGATGAAGATGTTGAAGAGTACTGGGCCCAAAACAGAGCCTTGGGGTACTCCAGTGCATACTTCCCTCCATGAAGATGCAGTTCCATTCAAGACTACACGTTGAGTGCGGTTGGTCAGCCAGTTACAAATCCATCTGGTGGTGATGTTTTAATAGTGAGTGCCATACAATCTGCAATCAAAAAGGTGGTAAGAAAGTAGGGAAGTCAGACACAACACAGGTTATGTAGACAGTAAACACAGGGTCAGTCAAAATGGATGCAAATTTGTACACCAGTGCACAGAGATTGAGGGATAAACAGTGTGAATTAGAAATTTAAGTAAATGAGGGCAAATATGATATTGTTGCCATTACGGAAAGTTGGTGGGATGAAACCTACAGCTGGAGGGATTTAAATTATTTTTTAAAAAATAGACCAAATGAAAGAAATGGTAGAGTTGCACTATATATAAAAATATTTCTCTACTGAAATAGAGCACAACAATGCTGAAAATTGCCTTTAATGCATTTGGGTTAATAGGGGAGGGGGGGAAATAACATTGCTATAGGCCACCCAACCAGAGTAAATAGATGAACTTTTTGCTAGTCAGTTAACTAAGGTATGTAGGAAGCACATCGCAATAGTAATGGTGGATTTTAACTACTCTGACATCCTGGGAGACAAACTCTGCACCAAGTGGAAGGCAAACAGGTTCCTGATAAACCTATCAGACAACTTTGTTTCCCAAAAAGTAGAGAAGGGAGTCAACCAGATTGGTTTTAATTCTCACTAACAGTGATGAAATGATAGAAGGTGTTGAAGATACAGGAATCTTGTGGGGGAGTGATCATGCAATACTGGAATTCCACATTATGAAAGCACAAGCAATAGAACAAAGTCTTGGACTTTAAAAGAGCTAATTTCAATAAACCTAGAGATAGTTTGGGAATGATTCCATGGATGAGAATGTTCAAGAGGAAAACAACTCAAGAAGCTTGGGAAATTTTGAAAAGTGAGATTATAAAAGCCCAGTCTAGCACAACACCAATAAAGAAGAAAAATAACAGCTCTCAAAAGAAATCAGCATGTTTGCATAAAGAACTTCGATAAATTGAAAGACAAAAAGGACAAGTTAAAAAAAGGGAAACATAACTAAGACAGAATATCAGCAAATAGCCCAAGCCTGCAAAGATGAAGTGAGGAAAGCTAATGAACTATGGCTTATGACAAAAAAAGCTTCTTTCAACATGTTAAAAATTAAAAAAAGGTCAAGGAAACAATTGATCCATTGGTGGAAGAAAGTGGCAAGAAGGTGACAAGGGACAGGGAGAAAGCAGAACTACTTAGCTCATGTTTTTCATCTGCCTTTACACAAAGGAAAAAGCCAGTTAAACTTATCAAGCACTACAAAAAACAGATTAGGAACACAAGTTAAAATAGGTAAGTGAGTACTTGTCCACCCTAGATGGGAAGACCAATAAAGCTGATTAGGGGACTGGAGGCTAAAGCATATAAGAACGGTTGCTGGAATTGGGTATGTCTTGTTTAATGAAAAGAAGGACTAGGGGAGACATGACAGCAATGTTTCAATATCTCAGGGGCTGCCATAAAGAAGAGGGAGTCAAGCTATTCTCCAAAGCAAATGGGTGGAAACTTGGATAACCATTTGTCTGAAATGGTATGGAGTTTCCTGCCTAAGCAGAAGGTTGAAGTAGAAGACCTCCAAGGTCCCTTCTAACTAAATTATTGTATCCTGTCCTATCCTACCCTATCCTACATGGTGCACCTCTTGTAATTATTTGAGTTGAATTTGTGCTAGGAGCCTCAAAAATATTTAAATATTCAAACTAGCAAATTTCCATTTTTCCAATGCTTCATTTACAATCATTAATAAGAAAAATACATGGTTAATAGTTAAGATTATTAAAATCCCAGGACAGTCAAAATTCAGAAAGTTCTCCAAGTAAAAGTGTTCTGAAAGAACAATTAGCCAAGGCCCTGTTAGCTTAGAAAGTAAATTTTAATATTCTGACTTGTGCCTGGATTTGGAGGCCAAACAATCCAGCTTTGCAAAGGCTACAGCTGCTCTGGAGACAAGCTCCTAAAAGATAATCAAGCCCAGGTGGTTGTGGCTTGGCCCCTCCCAAGAGCTTATATAAGAACAGAGTTTTGGGAGGAGGCTTTTTGCAGGACACAACCGTTCAAAGTAATCTGCAGAAGTCCTGGTCTGATCTGCTTTGTGTTTCCGTTTGTAACAAGCTGGGGAAGCTCTTGTCTGTATCTGTCGGAGTGTGGGTTGCTGCCAAGGTTCTTATCTGTGAGTCGTGTTTGGGCTTTCAGCCAACAAGATTATAGTACTGTCAATAAAGTGTGGCATCCAGCTAAGCCTGTGTCGGTATTCATTACCGGACGGAGGGGGGTCAGAACAGGGTGACATGACAGTATAGAGTTTTCTGCCTAAACAGGAGATTGGAATAGAAGACATCCAAGGTCCCTTCCAACTAAACTATTCTAACCTATCCTACCCTTCCCTACCACACCCTACCCCATCCTATCCTACATGGTGCCACTTTTTTGTAATTATTTGAGTTGAATTTGTGCTAAGAACCTGAAAAATATTTCAATATTCAAACTAGCAAATTTCCATTTTTCCAATGCTTCATTTACAATCATTAATAAGAAAAATACATGGTTAATAGTTAAGATGATTCAAATCCCAGGACAGTCGAAATATAGAAAGGTCTCCAAGTAAAAAGTGTTCTGAAAGAACAATTAGCCAAGGCCCTATTAGCTTAGAAAATAAATTCTTCTGACTTGTGCCTGGATTTGGAGGCCAAAAATCCAGCTTTCCATAGGCTAAGAATTGTCTTGAAGATAATGGAAAACATTCTCCCTTTTCTTATTTACTGTCCAGCCAATGGCTCAGATTATTAGCAGCTTCCTTGCAATCTGAGAAGGAGCAGAGTCTTTGGGTATTGATGGCACACCACACAGAACCCAGGGTGAGCTCTCCCAGCACTTTCATGAAGGTGTTGAGAATGAACAAGATTGCTCCTTCTTAGGACAACAGAAGCCATTTCATAAAACACTACAAAGAATCCCTTCCCCTATAGACACATTTCCTTCTTTAAAAGCAGGAAGGGTTTAAAGGCCTTCAGTGTCTTGAGAGAATCAACTGGCAGGTGGGCCTTCGAAAACGCACCAATCAGGGACACTATCCAAGAAAAGGTTAGTGTCACTGATTGGTGAGTTTTCCAAGGCCCACCTGCCAGTTGATTCTCTCAAGTCACTGAGGTCCTTTTGATTATGGATGGATGGATTCATAGATCCAGAATGAAGAGTATTTTGATGAGGGTTGGCTGCTTGTTTGGTAGATCAGTTGATCCAGAAGAAAACAAGGCTTATTTAACCTGAATGGCACTGAAAGTCCTACAGAATCATTCAAGTTAATAAAACCTGCCTAAAACCTTTCTTTAGACAAATGCTTTTTGTTCTGTCAATTTTGTCATCTAAACCACAGATCCTCACTAAGCATAGCCATTTATCTTAATGTCTATGTTTGCTATATAAAATTCTTAATAATAGGAAAGATCCTTCAATACTTCCTTGGTCTGTTCTGTATTTTTTCCCCTTTCAGGAGGTTCTGCTGTCCTTTGAGAAGGTGGCTGTTTATTTCTCCGAGGAGGAGTGGTCTCAGCTGGATCCCCACCAAAAAGCTCTGCATTGGGAAGTCATGCTGGAGAATTATAAGAATGTGGCCTTTCTTGGTAAGGGTTTCCTACTCTCCATGAGAGTTCAGGAAAACATTTTGTAGTTAGATGCCATTAGCTAGTTCTTATGAAAACATTTATAAATTGATATCTTCAAAGGGAAAAGGGAAAGATCTGTTTTTCTAGTGCTCTAGGAAGGAAATAGGTCTATGGCATTTTGCTTAGATATATCTTAATTTATATTTCTATTTAAACATTTTATGACAAAGTAATTCCTTGGTTTGAGGTAATGCCAAACTTCATCACACAGATTTCAACTATTTTGACCCAGATGCTTCCATACCAGTCCTATAAAGAGTTGCCATTCAGGTTTTTTGACTTAAATGTCTTTTCCAAGGTTTTATGGCGCATCAATAGAGATGTTATCATTTCTATACCATGCCATTATTAGGATACAAATATGGAGTATATATTAGAATTTGGCACAATACCGGAAGGCAATTAATATGACTTCTGACAGAGTGATCATTTTCGCAAACCTTCCTCCCACTTTCATTTCTCTTTTCCTTTGAAGGTGACAATGAGAATTATAATAAAGACTCTGCAGAACCAATAAAAGTGTTCAGAAAAGGAAATGTAATGGAGAAACCTGCAATTCAAACAGAATTCCAAAGGCAGGAGAGAAACCTGTCGAATAACTGGAATAAGGAAGGCTCATCTCCTTCGATTGTTCCTCAGATGCAGGACTTTTCTGATCAACAAGAAAAACTAAAGAAGAAATATATTGAGAAAGGTGTAAGAATCGTGAAAGAGACATTAGATGTAAATGGACCCTGTCCATCACAAGCCAAAAGAGGAGACAATATGGGCAAAGATAGAGGAAAAAAATACAGTTGGATGTTCACACTTTCTCAAGAAAATGGGTGTCTTGAATCACAGAAAAGTTTTCACATGGAAGAGAAGACAAATAAATGCAATGAACATGGAAACAAAACCGTTAATAAAAGGACATACAGAAGGGAGAAGCCATATAAATGCATGGAGTGTGGAAAGGGCTTTATTCAAAACAGTCACCTTATTACCCATCAAAGGATCCACACAGGGGAGAAGCCATTTAAATGCATGGAGTGTGGAAAGGGCTTCAGAACAAGCAAAGAAGGTGCATCCCATCAAAGGATCCACACAGACGAGAAGCCTTATAAATGTAAGGAGTGTGGAAAGGACTTCAAAAGTAGCAGTCATCTTACTTGCCATCAAAGGATCCACACAGGGGAGAAGCCATTTAAATGCATGGAGTGTGGAAAAGACTTCAGAATAAGCAGTCAACTCACATCCCATCAAAGGATCCACACAGGGGAAAAGCCACATAAATGCATGGAGTGTGGAAAGAGCTTCAGAACAAGGAAAGAACATGCATCCCATCAAAGGATCCACACAGGGGAAAAGCCATATAAATGCATGGAGTGTGGAAAGGACTTCAAAAGTAGCAGTAATCTTACCTGCCATCAAAGGATCCACACAGGGGAGAAGCCATATAAATGCATGGAGTGTGGAAAGAGCTTCAGAACAAGCGATATACTTACACGCCATCAAAGGATGCACACAGGGGAGAAGCCATATAAATGCATGGAGTGTAAAAAGCACTTCAGAGTATGCAGTCAACTTACATCGCATCAAAGGATCCACACAGGGGAGAAGCCATATAAATGCATGGAATGTGGAAAGAGCTTCAGAAAAAGCAATCATCTTACATACCATCAAAAGATCCATACGGGGGAGAAGCCATATAAATGCCTGGAGTGTAGAAAGGGCTTTAGCCGAAAGAGCACTCTTATTACCCATCAAAGGATCCACACAGGGGAGAAGCCATATAAATGCATGGAGTGTGGAAAGGACTTCAGAAGAAGCTCTGATCTTACATCCCATCGAAGGATCCACACAGCGGAGAAACCACATAAATGCATGGAGTGTGGAAAGAGCTTCAGAACAAGCGATATACTTACACGCCATCAAAGGATGCACACAGGGGAGAAGCCATATAAATGCATGGAGTGTAAAAAGCACTTCAGAGTATGCAGTCAACTTACATCGCATCAAAGGATCCACACAGGGGAGAAGCCATATAAATGCATGGAATGTGGAAAGAGCTTCAGAAAAAGCAATCATCTTACATACCATCAAAAGATCCATACGGGGGAGAAGCCATATAAATGCCTGGAGTGTAGAAAGGGCTTTAGCCGAAAGAGCACTCTTATTACCCATCAAAGGATCCACACAGGGGAGAAGCCATATAAATGCATGGAGTGTGGAAAGGACTTCAGAAGAAGCTCTGATCTTACATCCCATCGAAGGATCCACACAGCGGAGAAACCACATAAATGCATGGAGTGTGGAAAGGACTTCAGAATAAGCAAGGACCTTACATCCCATAAAAGGATCCACACAGGGGAGAAGCCATATAAATGCATGGAATGTGAAAAGGGCTTCAGAACAAGCAAGGACCTTACATCCCATAAAAGGATTCACACAGGGGAGAAGCCATATAAATGCATGGAGTGTGCAAAGGGCTTTAGCCAAAAGAGCACCCTTATTACCCATCAAAGGATCCACACAGGGGAGAAGCCATATAAATGCATGGAGTGTGGAAAGGACTTCAGAAGAAGCTTTGATCTTACATCCCATCGAAGGATCCACACAGGGGAGAAACCACATAATTGCATGGAGTGTGGAAAGGACTTCAAAACAAGTAACGAACTTGGAATCCATAAAAGGATCCACACAGGGGAGAAGCCATATAAATGCCTGGAATGTGGAAAGGGCTTTAGCCAAAAGAGTAACCTTATTACCCATCAAAGGATCCACACATAGGAGAAGCCATATAAATGCATGGAGTGTGGAAAGGACGTCAGCACACCCCATACAGTAGTCTTATTTCTCATAACATGATTCATAGATTGGGGAATCCCCAAAACAAAGATATATTGGATGAGAACGCTCTTCTGTAGTGTGGTGAGGTCCAAATTTGATTTAAATTAAATCTGTTAAATATCAATTGTGTGGTTTATATTCTAGTCATGTATTAAATTCATGTATTAAACTCTTTAGTTGCTTTGAAATTGTATTAACACAAGATTTTTGAAAGGATTTGGAGAGGGCATATTTCAGGATTTGAGAGGCTCAGGTTGGTTTGAAGCTCAATTGTCAGTAATAGTTCTGGGTCAAGCTGGAAAATAAAGAGACTGAAACGAGCAGAGAGGTTAAGTCAGTTCTTTTTTAAACCCTTTTTTCTTTCCATCTACATTCTTTCTTTTAATTGTAGCTAAATCTCTCCCTCCCCCGTTGTATTGTGACCTCCATATCCAGAGGAATCTCTTCAAACAATTGGAAAATGTTCAGGTCTTGTGGTTGGAACGCTTTTGTTTGTTTGTTAGCGATCTGTGTATTGATGAATCCCAGTGCTGCATCCTGCTTCCTCTCAGGTCCGTTCCTGGCGTGGGAGCCAAGGCACTCTCTGATTGGTCACAAGTCAGCCAGCACCGAGTATAAAAGAGTTGTCAAAGTGCCAAGCAGTTGCTGCTGTTGTGAGCCAAGCAGCCACCGGCTAGACTTACTGTTTGCTGCAATAAATAGTGTTACCCTTTATTGCTGTCTCACCTCAGTCTTTCAACCCTCATACAGGAACAGATCAATAGGCAACAAAGATGGGATTAGTCCCAAAACTGAGGTGTTAGATGAGAGCTGGTTACAGAGCTAGTCACAGAAACCTATCCTGAGCTGGAGTGAAAAGGCGACCTATGTTGTACTGCATTATAACAATCAAAAAAATTTTGAGGAGCAAAGTGCCTATCCCGAACAAGAATGGCAACAATGCTCTTTTTTGCCGCCTTCAATTCAGCGACAGAAATGTTGGACACGTGAGAGGAGGAGTCTACGTCGGTATGTAATGGTCGCCCGATCTCGATGTTCCGAGATCGCCGCCAAAACTTTTATCGCTGGGTGGTCCAATCGGACCTAAACCGTCCCGTAGAGACGAACAGGAAGACTACGTTCTGCTGATCACAGGGACATCGCAAAGTCCCTGATTGATCCAGGAGAAGGTCTTTTAGCTGGCGTTAAAAGCTCAGCTCCTAGGCTGACAAAGTAGGGAGGGCTCCAAAACGGAAGGAAACGGAAGAGAAAATGTTTACACATGGTGAGGAATTTTATCCATTTTAAAAGAGACTGCCTATAAAAAATGTAAAGCTAATTTAAATCTAAGAATAAAAGAAATAAGCGGCGGAATTAAGCTTTGGATGGTTTCGATCAGTGTGTTATCTTAATTTTTAAACGTTGTTTTCATGGATGGAATTTATCCAAACCGTTTGAAATGAATGGATCAAGTTTTCTTCTTCTATAATCTTTACTATTATTTTCACAACCTACGGACTAAATTTCTCCTTATTCATCACTATGTGTGTCTTTTACTCTTCTCTATGTCATGTAAGAATTTAACTTTTTTTTTACTTGGAATATTAAAAGATACAGAAAGAACAAAGAGAATTGCAACAATTGTAACAACAAAGGGAGAGATAACACAGCTACTCGAAGACTGGAAACTTGTGTATTGAAAACAAAATACTTTTACTTTCACTACTGATTATCCTGGACTGGAACTTTAAAGACTCACAGTTTATTTATAGAAAGTGATAAGAAGTAAAGCACCATTTGTTTATTCAAATGTTCCTTTGAAGCATATCCTTAACCAGAGATCTCATGGTGAACCTAGGTGTAACCTTGTAAAAATCTTCCAAGTCACAGTAGCAGTGTTTTAAAAGCTGGAAACAATGGCTTATTTTCAACAACAGAGAGAAACTGTCAACTTGCAAGCGATAATGTTTGTAATACAGAAACTATCAAATACATTTAGTGAAATTTAGTGACAATAGATATGGTTAAATAAACAATTGAAAATGATTATAATGTATACATATGTATTGGTATAACAAGTAGTAATTGGATATGAATATTGAATGGTACCTATGAAAGGAAGATGAGAAATGGTTTGGTTACATATAAAGATTAATAAAAAAGAACTAAATTAGGATAATGGATATAGTCAAATAAAGGAGAGATAATGATAACAATGTATATATAGGTATGGGTACAACATGGGGAAATTGGATGTAAATTGTAAACAGTGATTTGGAAAGGAAGATTAGAAACCTTTGTTACTCAATATTATTGATGTTTAGCTAGAATAGGCCATATGGAATAGCGCTATTGGGATACTAGAAATAACAAATGAGATGCCAGTATGTGGTTATGTCTTGAGTTTTGGTATGTTTTATGATGAAGGACGTTTAAACAATTATAGTCAAATAAGAATGGGAGTATGATGATGGTAATATGTACAAATATATTTGATTTAAAATACTAGAATTAATCTGAATCATGAGTGACTGTGAAAGAAACACACGAATTTTTTTTGTAATCGACTGATACACTTTCTACAGTATGTAAAAAAGATGATTTTTGTGTTATGTCTGTTTTGAAAAATAAAAATAAAAAACAATAAAAAAAAGAAATGTTGGACAGGTACCTAGATAAATTTGAATACTTTTTGTTAGCAAACAAATATACAGAAATCTCAAATGATAGAAAAAAGACATATCTTTTAACTTTCTGTGGAACTGAGGTGTTCGAAACAGCTAGGAACTTGCTAGCACCTGAGAAAATTCATTCCGTGGCATGAGAGATATTACGGGCAAAATTAAAAAGCCATTATGCTGCAGTGCCATCCATAATAGCCAAACGACATGGATTTTACGATAGGAATCAAAGAGAAGGTGATACTATTAACCAATATATTGCCTCACTAAGAGCCAATCTTTGGCATCAACCACGTCAGCGAACCAGACATATCCAGCTTAATCAAAGAATTTGCCACAGTATTTGAAGATGGCCTGGGTAAGTACACAGGCTACCCCTTTTAATTTAGACCCCCAGATAGCACCCATCTGCTTAAAACCAAGGCAAGTGTCTTTCGCTGTCAGGGTAAAGGTAGACGCGGCCTTAGATAAACTTTTAGCACAGGGAATCCTAAAGCCCATAGACCACGCTAAGTGGGAGACGCCTATTGTAATACCAGTTAAACCAGATGGCTCTGTAAGAATATGTGCTGACTATAAGTGCAAAGTTAATTGAGCTCTCAACAGTGCCTATCCTGTATAAGTACAACACTTATTGCACTCACTAGGAGAGGATAAGATTTTTGCAAAATTGGATTTAACTCAGGCCTACCAACAAATCCCTCTGGATGCAACAACTGCACAAGCACAAACAATTGTGACTCATAGGGGGGCCTTTAAGTGTCATAGGTTACAATTTGGTATTAATGTGGCCCCTGGAATCTTCCAAAGCTTGATGGAAACATTGCTCCAGGGCATCCAAGGTATCATCCACTACTTTGACAACATACTGGCATCTGCAGCCAACATAACAGAATTAAAAGAAAGCCTAGGGGCAGTTTTGCTGAAATTTAAGAAAGCAGGCCTAAAGTTGAAATGTGAGAAATGCTAATTGGCTGCTCCCGAAGTAGAATTTTTAGGATACAGGATAGACACATCAGGTCTACATCCTACTACAACAAAGATAAAAGCTATTCGAAATGCCCAAACACCCAGAAATAAGACAGAATTACAAGCTTTTTGGGGTTTCATACATTTGTAGAGTCTATTCCTGCCCCATAAAGCATCAATCATTGAGCCACTGCATAGATTACTGGATACAAAACAGCAATGGCACTAGGGAACAAAGGCAAAAGCTGCATTCAGGGCAGTAAAAAGCCTCTTAACGTCTCCAAGTTTATTGAACCAATATAATGAAAAAATGCCTTTATTGCTGGCATGTGATGCCTCTTCCTATGGCGTTGGCGCTGTATTTAGCCACAAAATACCAACGGGAATAGAAGGACCTATTGCATTTTTTCCCAGAACCCTGTCTAAGACTGAAAGGAACTATAGTCAAATTGACAAAGAGGCATTGGCACTAGTCACTGGAGTAAAACAATTTCATGAGTATTTGCATGGTCGAAGTTTTGAACTAATTACAGACCACAAACCAGTGGGCCTCAACCTTCCTAATGCCGCGACCCTTTAATACAGTTCCTCATGTTGTGGTGACCCCCAACCATAAAATTATTTTATGTTTTCCATATTTTTTCAAAATGTTTTTTCCGATGGTCTTAGACGACCCCTGTGAAAGGGTCGTTTGACCCCCAAAAGGGTCGCAACCCACAGCTTGAGAACCACTGCCATAAAATGTAAGTAATGTATGGTGGCCTAATATGGACCAAGCTATCACAGAATGGGTCTCAGGCTGCCAAGCTTGCCAGGAATCCAGGTCAAATCCACCAAGGGCCCACCCCACGGAATGGAAAATACCTAGGGCACCATGGTCTCGGATCCACCTTGACTTTGCAGGGCCTGTGCAGGGTCAAATTTCTAGTGGTGGTAGATGCCTATTCTAAATGGGTGGAGGTGATTCTGATGGCTTCTACCACTACTGAGGCTTTAATCAAGGCCGTTAGATCCCCATTTGCCACTCATGGTCTGCTAGACATCTTAGTTTCAGACAATGGACCATAATTTACGGCAGGGCCGTTTGAGTTATACCTGGCAGGACATGGCACCAGACGTGCTTTAATCGTGCCATTTTACCACTCTAGTAATGGATTGGCTGAAAGAACCGTGAGGTCTGTAAAAGAAGCTTTTTTGCAGCCAGTGAAGCACCAAGTTTGTTTTTGTTTTACTGGTGCTGTGTGGAGGATCTGCTGCTCCTGGGCTAGAGTGCTAGCATTGCTTCTATAAGTTTTTTAAAGTATTCTTTTTTGTTACTCTATAGTTCTGTACAGCTTGTTTGTAAGCACTTTGGGAACTACTCTGCTTTTTAATCACTGTACTGTACTTTGCAAACTACCGTATTGTATTTGTAAGTACAGTTCTTTGCAAAGGTAAAGTTTGTTGGCATTTGCTTTGAAACTGTAGAAATGCTAGCCAGTGTTGTCCCTACATCTAAGCTCTTGCTTGGTGTCGAAGCCGATAAGTCACCGGACACAAAGTGTGATATAGAATCATATTTTTATTTTGATACTAAGATATAAGGACCCCAGTTTGAAAAGCTAACCAAGGGCCCAGAGTAGAATCTTACAGCAGTTTTTATAGTCAAGGGATGGTCGTGTTCAACCCTTTGCCCTTCCCCTAATAATGCATGCATAACAAATAATTTTGATTGGTTATTTGGATTTCAGCCCCCCGAAACCCTTACGCTTCTAATGTTCTTGCAAAGTGTGCCAGCTATGTGGGTTTGGCCCACAATAAGATCAGTCCAATCTGGGATGTTCTGTCTTGTAGGTCCTTTGCAGCTTCTCTGACCATTCCTGATTTATTACAGAAACAGCATTCTTCTCCTAAAACCAAACACAAACCACTTTCTCAGTTGTCAGGAGGTCCAGCCCCCATCAATTTTGCATGACTACTGCTACCAAGGAGTCTGTCTGGCCTTGCACTTCAACTGAAGTTCATGTGGTCTGACCTAGGCTATGTTGGAACTCCTCTGGCAGCTGCTTAAACTGCACTGTAGAGTGAGCTAGGCCACCCACCCCTATCCCAACTGCTGTGCCTCTCCCCAGGATCACTAACAGTGGGATCTCTAGTGGCACTCTTTTCTGAACATGGCCTATGAGAGGGACTGGGAGGGACGCTTCCCCAGCAACAACACCCATCCTTGGGATGAGATGTACCAAGGTAGCTGTCCCAGTCCATTTGCAAGGCAAACATACCTATGAATTCCCCCCTCACAGGGATAAGACATCATTTTCTTCCAAACAAACTGCCATGCTCATGGAGAAAGCGTGAAAGCGCTTGTATTCATTATGCCAGATCCCCAAAGTCCCTGCCAAACATGCCAGTTAATGGCTGGAGTAGAGGTTTTTCGTGTCACTGGACTTTGTCAGTGATAAAGAGAACTCCAGCCTCCAGGAATCAGCGGGAGCTTTCATTTCCAAAGAGAAGAAAGTGGGCACTGCCTGGGCTTCTTCCAACAGCTGAATCCTCCCCTCCTTTTCCTCCTTGGCTGCTGGAAGAAGCCCACGTGGAGCGCACTTCCTTCTCTTTGACAGCCACCTGGTTTCCAATTGGAGGGGGGAATCCATGCATTAGAGCGAAGAGAAGGCTGAGCTTCTGCTAGGGACTGCCTTTCCTCCCTCTTCCAACAGCCAAAGGAGGATCAGGAGGGGAGGATTCGGCTGTTGGAAGAAGCCCACGTGGCGCACGCTTTCTTCTCTTTGACAGCCATGTCAAAGGGGAGAAATCCATGCGTTAGAGAGGGAGAAAAAGCAGTCCCTAACAGAACCTCTCCCTTCTTTTCGTTTCTCCACCCTATACGGGAACGGACGCAAAATTGTTTCAACGGGTATGCGCGTACCGTATTACCTGAAACCCACCTCTGTCCCTTTCCTTCGGAAAGTCACTGTGGGGTACATTGTAAAGTCACCTTTCGTTTTTCCTTCTTGTTTCAGTTGATTTATTCCTTTCTTCCTCAGCAACAGAATTAAATGAGATTCTTGTTAAGAAATTTATCCCCTAATACCAGGACTTTAAATACAAAGCTCTTTACTAAAGTATAACATTGCCAAAAGCTTCCCGATCAAGGAGCCCATCCTGGGGCCCCCATGGGAAACGCACCATCTCTCCTTTTTCCATGAGCACCTTCTTCCATGTATAGAAAATCCATCCGGGGCTCCCTCTGCAAAGAGAAAGGATCAGCATGCGCTTCAGCGTTGAGCCACTGCTGCAGGTGGGGAAGGTAGTGACGTCATTACGTCTTTCCTTTCTAGGATGCTGGACTCTCTCTCTTTAACCCTTTAAGCATCGCAGGCCGTTAAAAAGGCTGCATGAAAGTTTTGAAGGAAAGAGGTGGCAAGGGTAAGGGTTTGTGTGTGTGTGTTTGTGTGTGTGTTTGTGTGTGTGTCTGTGCGTGTGCATATATCTACCAAGTCAATCTTAGGAGCGGGAGA
This sequence comes from Natrix helvetica, assembly GCF_964273705.1. Lineage (NCBI taxonomy): Eukaryota > Metazoa > Chordata > Lepidosauria > Squamata > Natricidae > Natrix > Natrix helvetica. The sequence goes on from NC_138548.1 coordinate 339,605,847, forward strand.
CCCGCAGATCCCATGTTTCTCTGCCGCCCTTTTCCATGATCGTAGCAAAGCAGAGCTCCAGAAGATGCATGCTGCCCTCAGGAAGGATTCCAGATCCCAGAAAGGAAAGGGATTGTCCTACTGTTGAGCAAGGTACCACCTATACTATACCTGTGCATTTCGTTTTTGTTGCCTAAATGTAGAACCTTACTCTTTTCACCATTGAATTTCATTTTATTAGATAGTGCCCAATGTTCAAGTTTGTCAAGGTCCTTCTGTATCTTAAGTCTATCTTCTGGAGTGTTGGCTATTTCTGCCAGCTGGGTGTCATCTGCAAATTTGATGAGTCCCCCATTTATTCCCTCATCCAAATCATTGATAAGGTGGCCAACTTTTTAACAATGAAAAGGAGGACAAATAAATTGGAAAAATATATTGTAAATAAAAGAAATATTTTATTCATTGCAACAATAATACACTAAAATATGATATATGCATAATAAAAACATTTGCAACATTTTATATTGTAATTATGCTTACATCCCTGTTAATTATTATTTAAATGAGTACTTTTCCATTGAATTAATATTTTTTGTCAATGTATCATCTTCTAACAATATATTGGAAATATCTGAACAAGAAATATTCTTCATATTGAATTTTACGGCAAGTGCTGCAGCTAGAGTATCAACATTCAATCTCGATTTCTCACTTGTCGAAAAATCATTGGCAATTGAAAAAAACTCTTTCAACTGCTGCATTAGTTCCAGGGCAGCACAACGTAAATTGAACAAGTATAAATAAATGTTCACATGGAATATGTTCATTTTTGAAATGGCTGAAAATAACCACCCATCTTTCATCAATTTCAACATGTTGATTTTCCCATTGTATTAATTTTTCAGAATTTAAATATACATTCAGTCTTCTAATTTCTTCAAAGAGACAATTGTCGTCTATTTTAATGTCTAGCATTTCTTTAGATAAAAATTCAACACAAGATTCAATATCTGTTCAATATACTTGTGATGAAGTAAAAAAAACACCATTAAAACTGTTTAATAAAACGTGAATTGTACTTACCTCTGTATAATTGAATATTCACTGAGAAAGAAATAATTACCGTGAGTCATTCAATTGCCGACGTGCCGTGAGTCTACTGCGTGCGTAAGAAGTAAACAAAGCCACTTGCACGCGGCGCTCTCTCTCAAGGTCTCCCGTGCGGAGCGCATGCGTCTCATAATCGTGTCTTATACCGCACTATACCGAGTCTTGACGAATTGTCATGTCAAATACAAATACGTCACATAACGCGCAACAGATTAGTCTTGAAATATCGAAAAGGAGGACATGTAGGAGGACACTTTTCGAGGGAGGACAGAACTTACAAAAGAAGGACTGTCCTCCCTAAAGGAGGACAGTTGGTCACCTTACATTGATGAAGATGTTGAAGAGTACTGGGCCCTTCTAACTAAATTATTGTATCCTATCCTATCCCACCAGTGGTGGGTTTCAAATTTTTTTAGAACCTATTCCATAGGTGTGGCCTATTTTGTGGGCGTGGCTTAGCGGTCATGTGACCGGGTGGTAGTGACCAACTTGTAAATGTGGTGAAACTCATTTAACAATGCTCTTGCTTAGGAACCAAAATTTTGGGCTCAATTGTGATCATAAGTTCTCTTCCTTTTTCTTTCTTTCTTTTTCTTTCTTCCTTCCTTCTTCCTTTCTTTCATTTGTCTCTCTCTTCCTCTTTCTTTCTTTCCTTCCTTTCTCTTCCTTTCTTCCTTCCTTCTTCTTTCTTTCGTGTCTCTCTCCCCCACTTACTTTCTTTCTTCATTCCTTCTTGTGCCTCTCTCTCCCTCTTTCTTTCTTTCCTTCCTTTCTCTTCCTCTTTCTTCCTTCCTTCCTTCTTTCTTTCTTGTCTCTCTCCCCCACTTATTTCCTCCCTCCCTCCCTTCCTTCCCTCCATCCTTCTTGTGTCTCTCTCTCCAATGTTCTTTCTTTCTCTTTCCTTTTTTCTCTTTCTTTCTCTCTTTCTCTTTCTCTCTTTGTCTCTCTCTTGTTTTCTCTCTCTCTCCCTTCCTTCCTTTCTCTCTAACTCTTTCTTTCTCACTCTCCCCCCCACCTCTCACACACACACACCTTCCAGTTGGCGAAAATTTCAGTTTTGCCAGCTGGGAGGCTGGCAAAGAAGCCTCGTTTTCCTGGCCGGCCGCGGCACTTCACTCGCTGCAACTCGGACAATGGGGAGGTGGGAGTAGCGCTGTCCGGGTTTGAGGAACGGATGTTCCTTCTGCTCAGCTTACACAGTTGAAAAGACCCCGCGGTTCCACATCCACAGCTGATCCCTTCTTGGCCAAAAGGGCACCTTTTCGGTCCCAGCTGGGCGCCTTTTCGGTCCCAGAAGAAGCGGTGGTGGATCCTCTTCTTTAGGGGTTAGCGGAGGATTGGCTGCGAAGGATCGGCAGAGCAGCGCGCGGAGCCCATTTCCCCAGGGCTTTTCCTTCGACTGGCAGGATGAGGAGGAGAGAGAAGCCGCTTCGGCCAACTTGTGTAAGATAAGACAGGCAGGCGGGTGGGCGCGTGACTCTGCCGGAGAAAACGTAGAAGGCGCGGAATCAGCTCTGCCTGAAGGCAAAAAGCTTGGACCTCTCCCCCCCGCGCACCCGTCAGCCAAAGCCTCCCGGGAGGCTTTGGCTGGTGGGCAAGCAGGGGGGGGAGTGGCTCCGAGCCTTCTCGCCTTCAGACAGAGCTGATTCTGCACCTTCTACGTTGTCCTGGGCAGAGTCATGCGCCCACCAGCTTGCCTGTCTTGTCTTACACAAGTTGGCCAGCTGAAGCCTCCCGCCTTTCCTGAGCAGCTGGCAGCTGCAAGAGGCGCGAAGGGGAGGCAGGTGGGCTTTGCAACCCAAAGGCTTGCATTTCGTCTCTGCAGCGTGAACCAGCTTGGGCGCAACCGGAGAAGCTTCCTCAGTGGAGCTCCTGAAAGGGACACAGGCTGCCACCGCTCCACTGAAGACATTTCTGAGAAACTTCTCCGGTCGCGCCCCAGCTGGTGGAGCGCAGGCATGCGCTGTCCGTGACAGGGGCGGGGCAGGAAACTTACTTCCGGGTTCATTGGCCAACCGGATCGCGCGATCCAGCAGAAGCCCACCACTGTATCCCACCCTACCCTACCCTAAATGGTGTCCCTTTTTTGTAATTATTTGAGTTGAATTTGTGCTAGGAGCCTCAAAAATATTTAAATATTCAAACTAGCAAATTTCCATTTTTCAAATGTTTCATTTACAATCATTAATAAGAAAAATACATGGTTAATAGTTAAGATTATTCAAATCCCAGGACAGCCAAAATATAGAAACATCTCCAAGTAAAAAGTGTTCTGAAAGAACAACTAGCCAAGGCCCTATTAGCTTAGAAAGCAAAATTTAATCTTCTGACTTGTGCCTGGATTTGGAGGCCAAACAATCCAGCTTTACAATACAATACAATACAATACAATACAATACAATACAATACAATACAATACAATACAATACAATACAATACAATACAATACAATAATAGAGTTGGAAGGGACCTTGGAGGCCTTCTAGTCCAACCCCCTGCCTAGGCAGGAAACCCTATAGCGTTTCAGGCAAATGGCTATCCAACATCTTCTTAAAGACTTCCAGTGTTGGGGCATTCACAACTTCTGGAGGCAAGCTGTTCCACTGATTAATTGTTCTAACTGTCAGGAAATTTCTCCTCAGTTCTAAGTTGCTTCTCTCCTTCATTGCATCTTGTTCTGCCCTCAGGTCCCTTGGAGAATAGTTTGACACCCTCTTCTTTGTGGCAACCCCTGAGATATTGGAACAGTGCTATCATGTCTCCCCTAGTCCTTCTTTCTCTTAAGCTAGACATACCTAGTTCCTGCAACCGTTCTTCATATGTTTTAGTCTCCAGTCCCCTAATCATCTTTGTTGCTCTTCTCTGCACTCTTTCTAGAGTCTCCACATCTTTTTACATCGTGGCGACCAGAACTGAATGCAGTATTCCAAGTGTGGCCTCACCAAGGCATTATAAAGCGGCATCAACACTTCACGTGATCTTGATTCTATCCCTCTGTTGATGCAGCCTAGGACTGCGTTGGCTTTTTTGGCAGCTGCTGCACACTACTGGCTCATATTTAAATGGTTGTCCACTAGGACTCCAAGATCCCTTTCACAGTTACTACTACTGAGCAAGGTACCAACTATACTGTACCCGTGCATTCCATTTTTGTTGCCTAAATGTAGAACCTTACTCTTTTCACCATTGAATTTCATTTTATTAGATAGTGCCCAATGTTCAAGTTTGTCAAGGTCCTTCTGTATCTTAAGCCTATCTTCTGGAGTGTTGGCTATTCCTGCCAGCTTGGTGTCATCTGCAAATTTGATGAGTTCCCCATTTATTCCCTCATCCAAATCATTGATGACGATGTTGAAGAGTACTGGGCCTAAAACAGAACCTTGGGGACTCCACTGCATACTTCCCTCCATGTAGATGCAGTTCCATTGAGGACTACCCGTTGAGTGCAGTTGGTCAGCCAGTTACGAATCCATCTGGTGGTGATGCTGTCCAACCCACTTTTTTCTACTTTATCTAGTAGTAGGTTATGGTCTACCTTATCAAAAGCCTTACTGAAGTCCAAGTAAACTATATCAACGGCATTCCTCTGGTCCACTAATTTTGTCACATTATCGAAGAATGCAATAAGATTAGTCTGGCATGATCTGTTTTTAACAAATCCATGTTGGCTTTTGGATATTACTTTGTTTGCTTCTAGGTGTTCGCAAATTCGTTGCTTGATTATTTTTTCCAGAATCTTTCCTGGTATTGAGGTCAGGCTGATAGGTCTGTAGTTTCCTGAATCTAATTTTTTCCCTTTTTTGAAGATGGGAACCACATCAGCTCTTTTCCAGTCCTCTGGTAGTTCCCCGGTGTTCCAGGATCTCTGAAAGATATAATTAATAATATCTAATAAAATGAAATTCAATGGTGAAAAGAGTAAGGTTCTACATTTAGGCAACAAAAACGGAATGCACAGGTACAGTATAGGTGATACCTTACTCAGTAGTAGTAACTGTTAAAGGGATCTTGGAGTCCTAGTGGACAACCATTTAAATATGAGCCAGCAGTGTGCAGCAGCTGCCAAAAAAGCCAACACAGTTCTAGGCTGCATCAACAGAGGGATAGAATCAAGATCACGTGAAGTGTTAATACCACTTTATAATGCCTTGATAAGGCCACACTTGGAATACTGCATTCAGTTCTGGTCGCCACGATGTAAAAAAGATGTGGAGACTCTAGAAAGAGTGCAGAGAAGAGCAACAAAGATGATTAGGGGACTGGAGACTAAAACATATGAAGAACGGTTGCAGGAACTTGGTATGTTTAGCTTAAGAGAAAGAAGGACTAGGGGAGACATGATAGCATTATTCCAATATCTCAGAGGTTGCCACAAAGAAGAGGGAGTCAAACTATTCTCCAAAGCACCTGAGGGTAGAACAAGAAGCAATGGGTGGAAACTAATCAAGGAGAGAAGCAACTTAGAAATGAGGAGAAATTTCCTGACAGTGAGAACAATTAATCAGTGGAACAGCTTGCCTCCAGAAGTTGTGAATGCCCCAACACTGGAAGTCTTTAAGAAGATGTTGGATAGCTATTTGTCTGAAACGGTATAGGGTTTCCTGCCTAGGCAGGGGGTTGGACTAGAAGACCTCCAAGGTCCCTTCCAACTCTACTATTGTATTGTATTGTATTGTAATTCAGTGGTTCTGAGATCTCGTCTGCTAGTTCCTTCAGAACCCTGGGGTGTAATCCATCCGGTCCTGGTGATTTGAACTCGTCTAGGGTAGATAGGTGCTCACTTACCATTTTCTTCCCTATTTCAATTTGTGTTCCTAATCTGATTTTTGTGGTGCTGCTTTTGATAGGTTGGACTGTTTTATCCCTTTGTGTAAAGACAGATGCAAAACATGAGTTAAATAGTTCTGCTTTCTCCCTGTTGCTTGTCACCTTCTTGCCACTTTCTCCTAGCAATGTGTCAGCGTTCCAAATATCATGCAGAATTAAATCATTGTCCAAGGCAAAGTGATCCTTAAACCTCCAATTTAATAAGACAGGCATTTTGGCATTATGCTGTTAAATTTCAACTCTAACGTACATCCTGTGAGTTCACCCAGTTAAAAGTTCATCATCTATCCCCACACCCCATAATTCATCACATGGTCCAATCTTCATCTTCCACGCTGGCATGTACACCCCTCTTTTTCCGGCCAGGTGTCGAGGTGCGGAGACAAAAGACGACCTTGAGCTTCTAAGAAAATCCATAACAATACATTCCACAATCCTACTCCTTTCTATTCCCCCCCTCCCAACTACTACACTATTGAAACAGCATAGAAAATTACAAGAAAGTGTGGCAGGCCAAAGATCCTAAAGAGAACATAACTACAGGCCTGACACAACGGACCAATTGTTTCCTTAACTTTTTTCTTGTTTTTAACATATTGGAAGAAGCTTTTTTTGTTAATTTTTACTTTTGTGGAAAGCCTTTCTTCATTGTGAGCCTTAGCTTTCCTCACTTCATCTTTACAGGCTCGGGCTATTTGCTGATATTCTGCCTTAGTTATGCCCCCCTCCTTCCACTTGTTATACTTACCTTTTTTGTCTTTCAGTTTGTCAGATAGTTCTTTATGCAGCCATGCTGGTTTCTTTTGGGAGCTGTTATTTTTCTTCTTCATTGGTATTGTGCTAGACTGGGCTTTTGTAATCTCATTTTTCAAAATTTCCCAAGCTTCTTGAGTTGTTTTCCCCTTGAGGATTCTCATCCATGGAATTTTTCCCAAGCTCTCTCTAAGTTTATTGAAATTAGCTTTCTTAAAGTCCAAGACTCTAGTTTGACTTTGTTCTACTACTTGTGTTTGGATAATGTTGAATTCCAATATTGCATGGTCACTTGCCCCAAGGGTTCCTATGGCTTCAACACCTTCTATCATTTCCTCTCTGTTAGTGAGAATTAAGTCCAATATGGCTGATCCCCTTTGCACAGGCTAAGAATTGTCTTCAATGGAAAACATTCTCCATGTTCTTATTTACTGTCCAGCCAATGGCTCAGACTACTAGCAGCTTCCTTGCAATCTGAGGAGGAGCAGAGTCTCTGGGTATTAATGGAACACCACACAGACCTCTGGTTGAGCTCTCCCAGCACTTTCATGAAGGTGTTGAGGATGAACAGGATTGCTCCTTGTTAGGACAACAGAAGCCATTTCATAAAATACTTTCCTTCTATAAAGGCAGGAAGAGTTTAAAGGCCTTCAGTGTCTTGAGAGAATCAACTCGTAGGTGGGCCTTGGAAAACCCACCAATCAGGGACACTATCCAAGGAAGGGTTAGTGTCACTGATTGCTGAGTTTTCCGAGGCCCACCTGCCAGTTGATTCTCTCAAGTCACTGAGGACCTTTTGATTGTGGATGGATGGATTAATAGATCCAGAATGAAGAGTATTTTGATGAGGGCTGGCTGCCTGTTTGGTAGACCAGTTGGTCCAGAAGAAAACAAGACTTATTTAACCTGAATGGCACTGAAAGTCCTACAGAATCATTCAAGTTGATAAAACCTGCCTAAAATCTTTCTTTAGTCAAATGCTTTTTGTTCTGTCAATTTTGTCATCTAAACCACAGATCCTTACTTAGCATAGCCATTTATCTTAATGTCTATGTTTGCTATATAAAATTCTCAATAATAGGAAAGATCCTTCAGTACTTCCTTGGTCTGTTCTGATTTTTTTTTCCTTTCAGGAGGTTCTTCTGCCCTTTGAGGAGGTGGCTGTTTATTTCTCTGAGGAGGAGGGGTCTCAGTTGGATCCCCACCAAAAAGCTCTGCATTGGGAAGTCATGCTGGAGAATTATAAGAATGTGGCCTCTCTTGGTAAGGGTTTCCCATTCTCCCTCAGAGAATTCAGGGAGACATTTTTTAGTTAGATGCCATTAACTAGTTCTTATGAAAATATTTAAAAATTGATATCTTCAGAGGGAGTAGGGAAATTTCTGTTTTTCTACTGCTCCTGGGAAGGAAATAGGTCTATGGCATTTTGCTTAGATATAACCTATCTAATTTATATTTCTATTTAAACAATTTATGACAAAGTAATTCCTTGGTTTGAGGTAATGCCAAACTTCTTCACACAGATTTCAACTATTTTTGCCCAGATGCTTCCATATCAGTCCTATCAAGACTTGCCATTCAGGTTTTTTTACTTTAATGTCTTTTCCAAGGTTTTATGCCCTATCAACAGAGATATAATCATTTCGCTAACCTTTCTCCCACTTTCATTTCTTTCCCTTTCAAGATGAGAATGAGAATAAAGACTCTGCAGAACCAATCAAAGTGTTCAGAAAAGGAGATGTAATAGAGAAACCTGCCATTCAAACAGAATTCCAAAGGCAGGAGAGAAACCTGTCAAATAACTAGAATAAGGAAAGATCATCTCCTTCGATTGTTGCTCAGATGCAGGACTTTATTGATCAACAAGAAAACCTGAACAACAAATATATTGAGAAAGGTGTAAGAATCTTCAAAGACACATTAGATGTGAATGGACCCTGTCCATCACAAGCCAAAGGCGGAGCTAATATAGGCAAAGACAAAGGAAAAAATTACAGTTGGATGTTCACACTTTCTCAAGAAAATGGGTCTCTTGAGTCACAGAAAAGTTTTCACATGGGAGAGAAGACAAATAAATGCAATGAAGATGGAAACAAGACTGTTAATAAAAGGACATCCAGAAGGGAGAAGTATGTATGGAGTGTGGAAAGAGCTTCAGAACAAGCAGTGCACTTACATCCCATCAAAGGATCCACACAGGGGAGAAGCCATATAAATGCGTGGAGTGTGGAAAGGGCTTCAGAACAAGCAGTGAATTTACACGCCATCAAAGGATCCACACAGGGGAGAAGCCATATAAATGCATGGAGTGTGGAAAGGACTTCAGCACACCCCATAGTCTTATTTCGCATAACACGTTTCATGTACTGGAGAATCCCCAAACAATGATTAATTTGGATGGGAATGTATGCTAATTGTTGATTTCATGGATTCTTTGTATGGATTTACAATTTACAGACTGAACTCTGGAAAGGGTTTTTTCTGCGGTTCACCCATCTGACAGCCGGAGAAAGATGAATTTAGTAATGAAAAAAGAAACAATGGACACTTGTCATTATAGTTATGATTTTGACTTTTTAGAAATGTATCTGTATATACAATATATAGGAGTGTCAGATTGGTGGCTCTTGAGCCAGTTGTGTCACGTGCAGGATACGCCCACCCCAGCCCCCGCGAATAAGGAAACTTGCAATGCGTCACGTACAGCACCAGAAAACCAAAAACAATCTTGCCGCTACACTGACTGCCAAAATGACCGGATCTTGTTTGGCCATGAAGAGTGAACTGGGTTTAAACTCCATGTGCAGCTTTGGGCACTTAGATATCTCTCTACACCAGGGATGTCAAACTCTATTTCATTGAGGGCCGCATCAGGTTTGTCTTTTACCTCAGGGGGCCAGGATGGGTGTGGCCAGCTGGATGTCACTTGTGTCAATCGCTGATGTGGCTTGAGCCCTCTGCCAATGAAAATGGAGCTCGGGACAGTCACACATGGCCCTTACATGCTCCCTTTTTGACTGCGACAGCCTCCTGCAACTCTCTGCCCACGAAAATGGAGCTTGCAAGGGCCGTGTTCCTCCTGAACATGTGGCCCTCCTGAGCTCCTTTTTTGCTGGCAAAGGCAACGCAAGTCGGTCCTTTGTTATTTGCAGGGTGGATCCATGGGCCAGTTCTAACCACACCCGGGCCTTGATTTTGACACCTCTGCTCTATGATATCGGTGTCAATATTCAAAGAAACATGCAGTTCTTTGGCTGCCCCAAAACGTTGGTGCCTCTGTCTGAACTAATGTTTTTAAAGGGCCTCAAATAGCAATAAAACACCTGAGGGCATTTATGAAGCTAGAAGTGTCCATACTCAATAACTTCAATGTGGACAGCTCTAATGGTCATACAGATGAATAAGGCTGCCCACCTCTCACTGTTTGCTTCACACTCTCTAATGTGATGTGTGGTCATACACCAGGAGCCCAAGAAATCAAGACCAATATTAATGAAAGGAGGATTTGTGCTGAGTCTGTCGGCTGGAAGATCAACCACATTTTTTCTTTGTAACCTACCATGCAGCTTATGACAAGTAATACACCCAAAGACTACCTACTCGCACCTCTTTTAGCTCCAACTATCCACAAACCAGAGGTTCTTATAGCTTCTTCTATACATAGTCATCCTTGATGTTTGACTTGATGGTGAAAGTGCAGCACAAACAAAGAAGCAATGTGATGATTGCCAGGAGGGTTTTTCTCTTTTTCTTCCTTAAGGCAGCCACCTACTCCCAAAAGACCATTTTGACCGAGAAACGGGTCAGGTTTCCTCAGGGAGCTCTCTCTAGGGATAAGTCTTTAGTTTAGCATACAGTGAATTTCTTGGGATAGGTTTCAGACTGCACAGCGTGCACAGTTTTGCCCATAACAAATCCAATGTGACATCGTGTTTTAGTATCTATTGTTTTTAAGTAAGTAACAGCAGCTATAGAGACATCAGAAAATATACAGAGCTTTTGGCTTTGTATCTCTCTAAAGCAGGTTTATCAAGCTCAATTTATTGAGGGCCTCATCAGCATTATGGTTGCTCTCCAGTTGCATGTAAGATTATGATGACTCAGTGCCAGGTGGGCATGGCTGGGTAGGCATGGCTGGGTGGTCGCAGTCAGATCATCAAGACTAGGTGAGTATGGGTGGCTCGACATGGCTGGCTGGACGCTGCTCACTGGGCACAGCTGACTTGGGATAGGAGAAAGTTTGCAGGAAGCAGTTTCCTCCAAGTCCAACTTCTGCCTTGAGAGATCGTTGGAGAGGAAGAGGGAATGGGGAGGGGGGTTATGTTCTGTCCCCACTGCACCTTAGTCTGTGTGCAGCTCGACAGGCAGCTAAACCCGCCTATCCTCCAATAAAACAGACCGTGTGTGTAGATCTGAATGCTTTATTGAAAGAACAGGATATGGTGAAACGGGCGGAAATAGGTATACATACAATGAGAACAAATACAAGATAGAGAGTATTAAGTTACTGCTAAACATAAGGAATAAATACAAGCTATTTATTTTTTAAAAAAAATATTTTATTGAACAGTTTTTTTAAAAAAAGTGAAAAAGAAAAAAAATATTTTTTGCAATTTCCTTCTCTCAAACATTTCCATCTTGTTATGCATCAATCTAAATCTCACCAACGATGCTCTGGGTTTGTCCTTGGATGACCATGTTCCACAGGTTAAGGTGGGTTCTGCCTTCTCCAAATTTTGAGGGAAATGGAGTCTGGCTTCTCAGTGTGCACTTGGTTTGAGAGTGCGGGGTGATGGTTAAATGGGTAGAATCAGCTTTAAACAATATATTTGGGGCATATTGTCTCTCTTCTTAAGTCTAAATTGGATTTAAATAAAATTAATTAAATATCAATGGTGTGGTTATGTTCTAGTCATGTATTATACTTGTATATTAAACTCTTTAGCTGCTTTAAAGAAGATATTTGGAGGGGGCATATTTCAGGATTTGAGAGCAGATGCAGGAACAGGATAAGTCTAATCTAAGGAAGAGAAGGATTAGGAATGACATAACAGAAGCCTTTCAATACTGAGGGGCTACCACGGATAAGAAGAGGTCAATCTATTCTCCAAAGAACCAACGGCAGCATAAGAAATAATGGAGGAAAACCTATCCAAGAGATACCGGTGTTGGAAGAAATGTCCTTCTGGGTTCAGCTCCAAGTGGGGAAAAAGACACTGGAGACATGGAGGCTGCTTGGAAAGATGGTTTTAATGGTGGACAGGACCACATGGCTTGAGTCCTGAACACATGCTTCAATGTTGGTGAAGAAGAAGAGAAGGAAAGACTGAGATGCTGACTTCCTAGTTTTATGCCCTCTCTGGCCTTTGATCTTGATCTTGTGTTCTGATTGGTTGTCAGACTCCCATGGGGCCATGCAGGGGCAACTCTCAAGGCTGCATTTTGAATCCAGGTTTGGTTGAGTTCTCAGATGCCATGTGGGGAGTTGGGTAAAAAAGGCCAATATTATCATGCCTTAATCCCATCACTCTGGAGCTGAAGGGGAGAACTCTTTATTATGTCAAATGAACTAGCTCAAGCTTTAATGGTTCATTGACAAAGTGGGTGGAGGGGCGGGAAGCTACAGAGAGCTATTCTGTCTTTATAATATGTTTCTTTTCACATCCAGAGAAATATTCTGCCTTTTCAATATTTCCTAGGTCAGCGATGGCGAACTTTTTTGGCTCACGAGCCATAAGTGGGGGGAGAGCAGGGGACTCGTGTGCAGATGTGCCGCATACATAATGCAATGCACTACCCCCCAGTGCGCATGCGTGCACTACAGGGGCGATCCCCCCCATTTTTGGTTGCTTTTTTCGCCCTCCCCAGGCTCCAGTGGCTTTATAGGAGCATGGGGAGGGCAAAAACAGCTTCCCCCGCCACCCCAGAAGCTCTCCGGAGGCTTCAGGGACCTTCAGGAGGCTTCCCTGAAGCCTCCGAAACGACCCTCCAAGCAAATCGAAAGTCACTTCCGGTTTGGTTGGAGGGTTGTTTTAAGCGCTCCGAAGGCTTTAGGGACCTTCAAAAGGCTTCCCTGAAGCCTCTGAAGCAGTCAAAACGACCCTCCAAGCAAACTGGAAGTCACTTCCGGTTTGCTCGGAGGGTCATTTTAAGCGCTCCAAAGACTTCAGGGACCTTCAGGAGGCTTCCCTGAAGCCTTCGGAGCGCTCAAAACGACCCTCTGAGCAAACCAGAAGTCCATTCCCGAACTTCCGGTTTGCCCGTACGGCTGTTTTTTTGCACTCCGGAGGCTTCAGGGAAGCTCATGAAGCCTCTGGAGGGCCTCGGGGGGGGGGGAGGCTCTTTTCGCCCTGCCCAAGCTCCTATAAAGCCTTTGGAGCCTGGGGAGGGCAAAAAATGGCTATAAAAAGGGTGAACTCAGCTGGCCAGCGCGCGCATGCACTCTGCCCAGCTGACCAGGCAGCGCCTTGCGTGCCCTGACAAATGGCTCTGCATGCCACCTGTGGCACGCGTGCCATAGGTTCGCCATCACTGTCCTAGGATATTTCATTTTTCTGGGAGGAGGCTGGGTGATAACTTCCTACACCGGTATAAATCACCAGGACCTCATGGATTTCACCTCAGAGTTCTGAAGGAGCGAGCAGATGTTATCTCAGAACAATTGTACCATATCTTTAAAAAATCTGGAGCACTGGGGAACTGCCAGAGGATTGGAAAAGAGCCGATGTGGTTCCCATCTCCCCAAAAAAGTGGGAGGGGAACAGACCCAAGAAATTACGGACTAATCAGTCTAACACCAATATCTGGGAAGATCTATACACAAATGAACTTAAAACTAGTAGCTAACAAAGGGTTGTTAAAAACATCATGCCAAACCAATCTTATTTCATTCTTTAACAAAGTGACTAAATTAGAAGACCAGCTAAATGCTCTGGACGTAGACTTTAGCAAGGCATTTGACAAAGTAGATCACAACCTGCTTCTTCGTAAACTAGAAAAATGTGGGAGTTTAAGCATCCATCCGTCAATCAAAATGCAGCTAATACTGATCTTGGAGCTCTTGTCCAATCCTCTGTTCAAGCAGGAGATCTTATACCATTACAGACAAGTGACTGTCCAATCTCTTCTTAAAAACATTCAGTGATGAAACAGAAGCACCCACCACTTCTGAAGGCAATGTTTTCCACTGGTTAATTGCCCCCGTTATTAGGAAGTTTCTCCTTAATTCCAGGTTGCTTCTCTTCTTGTTTAGTTTCCATCCATTGTTTCTTGTCCTGCACTCTGGTGCTTTGCAAAATAAATTGACCCCCTCCTCATTTTGGCAGCCTCTCAAATACTGGAATGCTGCTATCACGTCCCCCCCAGTCCTTTTTCTCAACACTAGTCAAAGCCAAATCCTTCATGTGTTTTAGTCTCCAGGCATTTAATCATCTTAGTTGCTCTTTTTTGCACTTTTTCTAAAGACTCAACATCTTTTTTGTAATGTGGTGATAAAAACTGGCTGCAGTATTCCAGCTGTGGCCTTTCTAAGGCTTTAGAATGTGATACTAATACGTCACATCATTTTGATTCTATGCCTCTGTTTACGCAACCAAGGATTGTATTAGCTTTTTTGGCTGCTGCCACACACTGCTGACTCACGTTTAACTGATCGTCCACTAAAACACCAGGGTCCCTCTCACAGTTATTGTTTTTGAGCCAGGCTTCACCTAATCACTACTTGTACCTTTGGTTTTTCCTGCCCAGGTGTAAGACCTTGCTTTTCTCCACATTAAATTTCACTTTGTTGCATGGCGCCCATTGTTCAAGCCTGCCAAGATCTTTTGGATCATGAACAGGTCTTCTGGGGCGTTGGCTGCTCCTGCCAAGCTTAGTGTCATCTGCAAATTTGAGGAGGAGCATGAGATGAGGTGTATGATGTCCATTTCTTCTTCTTCTTTTCTTCTGTCTACCATTTCAAATCCTTCTCTATGGAGATCAGAGATCCTGAGGGAAGGAAGCCAGAGGTGGGTTGCTCCTGGTTTGTCCCGGATCAAGCGAACCGGTAGTAGTGGTGGCAGAAGGCTCTGCCCACCCACCAGTACATTTTTGCGCATGGGCAGAAGCGTGCGTGATCACATTCGTGCACACGAGCAAACAGGTAGTAAAAAAATTGGAAACCCACCACTGAAGGAAGATTCCATCAAATCTCCCGGCTTTTATGAGTAGGTTTTTTCCCCCAGGAATATCCAGGTAAGGACAATTCAGGGGGTAATATAAGGTCCTTCTATTCCCCATAGAGATCCCAACTATTTCATCTCTGTGTTCTATAGAATAATTCTTCCTACTTTACGAATTACGCATTTTAAAATTGGGTCTCCCTCACAAGGAAGAGTAGAAAGAAGTTGACCCTTCCTATGGCAGAGCTGAAATAGGTTAAAATTCCAAGTAAAGTAAGAGGAGGAAATTATTTGTATTATGCCTTTCTTTCCTGAGCAACAAAAATTTAATTGAGACTGTTATTCGGATAACAAAAAACAAAAAAAACACCAGTACTTTAAATACAAAATTCTTTAGTAAAGTATAACATTGCCAAAAGCTTCCCGATCAAGGAGCCCATCCTGGCCCCCCATGGGAAACGCACCATCTCTCCTGTTACCATGAGCACCTTCCATGCACAGAAAATCCATCCGGGGCTCCCTCTGCAAAGAGAAAGGATCAGCATGCGCTTCAGCGTTGAGCCACTGCTGCAGGTGGGGAAGGCAGTGACGTCACTACGTCTTGCCTTTCTAGGATGCTGGACTCTCTCTCTCTTTAACCCTTTAAGCTTCGCAGGCCGTTAAAAAGGCTGCAAGGAAGTCTTGAAGGAAAGAGATGGCAAGGGTAAGGGTTTTTGTGTGTGTGTGTGAGTGACTGTGCGTGTGCATATATATCTACCAAGTCAATCTTAGGAGTGGGAGACCCCCAGATCCCATGTTTCTCTGCCGCCCTTTTCCATGATCGTAGCAAAGCAGAGCTCCAGAAGATGCATGCTGCCCCCAGGAAGGATTCCAGATCCCAGAAAGGAAAGGGATCGTCCTTAGCGCCCCATTTCGTGGGAACAGCTCCTGGATAGGGGAGAGGGTGAGCTCGTATGGCAAAACTCAAGCAGGAAGCAAAAACAACTTTGAAAGGAAGAGATGCAAAAGATGATGCCTACATTCTCACTCTGTGCTGGATGACGCTAAACTCGGCTTGGAGCCTCTTGCAACTCAGTTTGTTTGAGGAAGGTAGTGAACCACGTCATCGTGTTAAGCTGTGTGCATTTAATCCTTTATATTTCATAGGAACTGAACCCCTGGATTTGATTGACCTGTTTGTGCTTAGGACACATAGTGTGACCCTGCCCACCTGTGTGAAGGAAGAAAGAGAAATGGAGCAGGGTCAAAGGATTGGCACCTCATTTTTTGTGAACTGAATTTTCATGCTTTGTGAACTTTTTCTGAGTTTTTGTATGTTGTATGTTTTGTGAGCCCTGCTTAAAGGTAAATAGGGAGCTATATTTTTAAAATGCAAGTCTTTCCCTTTGAGTAAAAAAAAAATTAAATTATCCAAAATGCCATATACACTGAAACTTCTTGCTGAAAGTGGCCACTTTACAGGTCAGAAAAATGCTTCCTTCTATGGGGATAAGTGTCGATAAATGGTCCAATCTACTACCTTAGATTTATATTTTTCTTCTATAAGAAAATTGCAAAATGGAGGCCATTTGTTGATCTTCATGTAGAGAAAAAATGATCTCTTTGGCAAAGAGGGCTTAATGGCTTGTTCTGGTATTCCCATGACTAAATGAACATTGCTAGGAATGAAAAAGCATTTGGAGATACACTGGTTTCATTACACCCATTTGGAATTGTGTTACAGGACACAGAGAGAATGGCTGGTCTTCCTTTAGCAAGTGGGGGAAGTGGAAAAGGCCCTTCCGATTCCCAGTCTGGAATCCGTGGGGAGATCTGGGCAAGAACTAGGCAGAAGATGCTGGAAGAAGGAACCATCGTTTCACGAGTTCAGGCCTGGAACTTCAGGAGCGTCCAATATCAGGAGGATGAGGGTCCCCGAGGACTTTGCAGCCGACTCCACTTCTTTTGTAATCAATGGTTGAGACCAGAAAAGCACACAAAAGCGCAGATGCTGGACCTGGTTGTTCTGGAGCAGTTCCTGGCCCTTCTGCCCCTGCAGATGGAGAGCTGGGTGCGGGAGTGTGGAGCAGAGACCAGCTCCCAGGCGGTGGCCCTGGTGGAAGGCTTCCTCCTGAGCCAGGCGGAGGAGAAGAAGGAGCAGGTTGAGTTGCAGGTGAGAGGACTTTTTCTTGGGCCTGAATATAATAATATGTTCAAATTTTTGTATCAATTTTTTGTAGGTTCATTAAGATATAAAATGCAAAAAAATGAAAATAGTAGGAAAGGGGGGAAGGGCAGGGAAAGAAGAGTAGGGTAAAGGGGGAAAAGGAAAAATCATTGAAAATCTGAATCTTTTTAGCACAGTCGAATGAAATGGTAACATTACAGGTTCAATGTTTTACAGTTATACTTAATATGTACTAGCTAATTCTGTATAATAACAAACTTATGTAATAAGTAAAACCCGATCAACGTTTCATTTTTTTCGATCTCAGGAACAAAACTCAGCAAGTTTGGCTTGGTCTTTTCTTTAAGTAAAGCAGTTAATTTTTCCATCTCTTCCATCAGATTTCCCAACGACTTTTCCATTGCGCTTATTAAAATATCCGTCCTCTTTGCAAAGAGCATCCTATCTACTGTCAACATATATAACAGCAAAATTCGAGATTGTTTTTCCATCTCTTTGTCTAGTAAACCTAAAAGAAAAGTCTCTGGTTTGATTTTCATGCCCACTTTGAGAATCTTCGGCAGTATAATATAAATCTTACCCCAGTATTTCTTGGCTTTGTCACAAGTCCAGCAGATTTGGTAAAAAGTTCCTTTTTTATATTTACATTTCAAATGTGTATTTGAAATTCCTTTGAGATTTGAAAAATCTTTGGCAATTTATCAGGTGTTAAGTAGAGGTACACACCACTTCATGATGTGTAATGTTCATTAATTCTTTTTTCCTGGATCCTATTTCAAGTCCTTCGCAATGGAGATCAGAGATTCTGAGACAAAGAGGAATCCGTCAAAACTTCCTCAAGAACTGTCTTTCAGGGGGATCCCTCAGGAAGTTCCAATTCAGGATACCTCAGGAGGTAATATAAGGTCCTTCAACTCCTTTGATAAATGCTAACTTTCTCATCTTCTCTTTCCTCTCCTCTATAGCATGCCTCCTCCCATTTTATTAATTATGCCTTTTGAAATTATGTCTTTCTCACAGGAAAGAATAGAAGGAAGTCGACTCTTTGTTTAGGGGGAGCGGAAACTGTGATTGAATCTCCAACTCAGGTATGAGAAGAACTTTGATTTACTAGATTTCTATTTTTTCCCTCAGGAAATCAGCCGTTGTACATATTAGAGGTAGTCCTTGACTTAGGACCAAAATTGAGCCTACAATTTTTGTTGTTAAATGACACATTTGTTAAGTGAACTTTGCCCCATTTTACGACCTTTCTTGCCACAGGTGTTAAGTGAACCACTGAAGTTAGAAATATGGTTGTTAAGTGGCTTCCCACTTAACTCCCACTGGAACAGTCATAGGTATGAAAAATGGGCATCAGTCATTTTTGTCACTGTCATTTTAAATCCCTAAAAATTGTTGTACGTTGAGGACTACCTGTACTGTCTTCTGCCATTTTCCCCTATTCTTTTGGTTGGAGATTCTTTTTAAGATTTTTGTTAAGAATAGTATTTTAGACACAAAACTCTTTTTGCTAATTATTTCCCTAACTTTTCAATAAATAATGTTTTACAGAATTCTTTATATTAGTCATGATGTCTGCAACTTGTCCTATGAAAAACTGTACAAAAGAGATGGTTTGCATCCATCAAACAAATGAATTACTTGGCATTAAATTCACAGATTCTCTGGATAAACATTTAAACTGAACAGTGCGGACAGATAATTAATTGGTACAGAAAATTTATGTAACTAGCAATCTAAAATTAATAAGGTTATCAGTGCATATAACATAGATGTTTGTGTGGGTAAGAATATCAATCTTGCTGTCAAACAAAATCAAGCATTTAATAATGAGTGCCATACAATCTGCAATCAAACAGGTGGTAAGAAAGTAGGGGAAGTCAGACACAACACAGGTTATGTAGACAGTAAACACAGGGTCAGTCAAAATGGATGCAAATATGTACACCAATGCACAGAGATTGAGGGATAAACAGGGTGAATTCGAAATTTAAGTAAATGAGGGCAAATATGATATTGTTGCCATTACGGAAACTTGGTGGGATGAAACCTACAAATGAAACCTACAGCTGGAGGGATTTAAATTATTTTTTAAAAAATAGACCAAATGAAAGAAATGGTAGAGTTGCACTATATATAAAAATATTTCTCTACTGAAATAGAGCACAACAATGCTGAAAATTGCCTTTAATGCATTTGGGTTAATAGGGGAGGGGGGAAAATAACATTGCTATAGGCCACCCAACCAGAATAAATAGATGAACTTTTTGCTAGTCAGTCAATTAAGGTATGTAGGACGCACATCACAATAGTAATGGTGGATTTTAACTACCCTGACATCCTGGGAGACAAACTCTGCACCAAGTGGAAGGTCAAACAGGTTCCTGATAAACCTATCAGACAACTTTGTTTCCAAAAAAGTAGAGAAGGGAGTCAACCAGATTGGTTTTAATTCTCACTAATAGTGATGAAATGATAGAAGGTGTTGAAGATACAGGAATCTTGTGGGGGAGTGATAATGCAATACTGGAATTTCACATTATGCAAGCAATAGAACAAAGTCTTGGACTTTAAAAGAGCTAATTTCAATAAACTTAGAGAGAGTTTGTGAATGATTCCATGGATGAGAATCTTCAAGGGGAAAACAACTCAAGAAGTTTGGGAAATTTTGAAAAAGTGAGATTATAAAAGCCCAGTCTAGCACAAAACCAAGGAAGAAGAAAAATAACAGCTCTCAAAAGAAATTAGCGTGTCTGCATAAAGAACTCTGATAAATTGAAAGACAAAATGGAAAAGTAAAGAAAAGGGAAAAAGGCAGAATATCAGCAAAAAGCCCAAGCCTGCAAACATGAAGTGAGGAAAGCTAATGAACTAAGGTTTGTGACAAAAAAAGCGTCTTTCAACATGTTAAAAACTAAAAAGAAGTCAAGGACACAATTGATCCATTGGTGGGAGAAAGTGGGAAGAAGGTGACAAGCAACAGGGAGAAAGCAGAACTACTTAACTCGTGTTTTTCATCCGCCTTTACACAAAGGAAAAAAAAACAGTTCCAACTTATCAAAAACAGCACTACAAAAAACAGATTAGGAACACAAGTTAAAATAGGTAAGTGAGCACCTGTCCACCCCAGATGAGAAGAGCAATAAAGCTGATTAGGTGACTGGAGGCTAAAGCATATAAAGAATGGCTGCTGGAATTGGGTATGTCTTTTTTAATGAAAAGAAGGACTAGGGGTGACATGACAGTATAGAGTTTCCTGCCTAAGCAGGAGGTTGGAGTAGAAGACCTCCAAGGTCCCTTCCAACTAAACTATTCTAACCTATCCTACTCTACCCTACCACATCCTACCCTACTCAACACAACCCTACATGGTGCTCCTTTTTTGTAATTATTTGAGTTGAATTTGTGCTAAGAACCTGAAAAATATTTCAATATTCAAACTAGCAAATTTCCATTTTTCCAATGCTTCATTTACAATTAAAACTTTTCTGGCTGTTTGGTAGATCAGTTGATCTAGAAGAAAACGGCTTATTTAACCTGAATGGCACTGAAAGTCCTACAGAATCATTCAAGTTGATAAAAACTGCCTAAAATATTTATTTAGTCAAATGCTTTTTGTTCTGTCAATTTTGCCATCTAAACCACAGATCCTTACTAAGCATAGCCATTTATCTTAATGTCTATGTTTGCTATATAAAATTCTCAATAATAGGAAAGATCCTGCAGTTCTTCCTTGGTCTATTCTGTACTTTTTCCCCCTTTCAGGAGGTTCTTCTGCCCTTTGAGGAAGTGGCTGTTTATTTCTCCGAGGAGGAGTGGTCTCAGCTGTATCCTGACCAAAAAGCTCTGCATTGGGAAGTCATGCTGGAGAATTATAAGAATGTGGCCTCTCTTGGTAAGGGTTTCCTACTCTCCCTCAGAGAGTTCAGAAAGACATTTTCTGGTTAGATGCCATTAGCTAGGTCTTATGAAAACATTTATAAATTGATATCTTCAGAGGGAGAAGGGAAAATTCTGTTTTTTTCGACTGCTCCTAGGAAGGAAATAGGTCTATGGCATTTTGCTTAGATATATCCTATCTAATTTATATTTCTATGTAAACATTTTATGACAAAGTAATTCTTTGGTTTAAGGTAATGCCAAACTTCATCACACAGATTTCAACTACTTTTGCCCAGATGCTTCCAAAGAGTTGCCATTTAGGTTTTTTGACTTAATGTCTTTTCCAAGGTTTTATGCCTCATCAATAGAGATATAATAATTTCTATACCATGCCATTATTAGGATACAAATATGCAGTATATATTAGAATTTGGCACAATACCGGAAGGCAATTAATTTGACTTCTGACAGAGTGATCATTTTCGTTAACCTTCCTCCCACTTTCATTTCTCTTCCCTTTGAAGGTGACAATGAAAATTATAATAAAGACTCTGCAGAACCAATCAAAGTGTTCAGAAAAGGAGATGTAATAGAGAAACCTGCAATTCAAACAGAATTCCAAAGGCAGGAGAGAAACCTGTTGAATAACTGGAATAAGGAAGGCTCATCTCCTTCGATTGTTACTCAGACGCAGGACTTTTCTGATCAACAAGAAAAACGAAAGAAGAAATATATTGAGAAAGGTGTAAGAATCGTGAAAGAGAGATTAGATGTAAATGGACCCTGTCGATCAGAAGCCAAAGGAGGAGCCAATATGGGCAAAGACAGAGGAAAAAAATACAGTTGGATGTTCACACTTTCTCAAGAAAATAGGTCTCTTGAATCACAGAAAAGTTTTCACATGAGAGAGAAGACAAATAAATGCAATGAACATGGAAACAAAACTGTTAATAAAAAGACATCCAGAAGGGAGAAGCCATATAAATGCATGGAGTGTGGAAACGGCTTTATTCAAAACAGTCACCTTATTGCCCATGAAAGGATCCACACAGGGGAGAAGCCATTTAAATGCATGGAGTGTGGAAAGGGCTTCAGAACAAGCAAAGAAGGTGCATCCCATCAAAGGATTCACACAGGCGAGAAGCCTTATAAATGCAAGGAGTGTGGAAAGGACTTCAAAAGTAGCAGTAATCTTAGCTGCCATCAAAGGATCCACACAGGGGAGAAGCCATATAAATGCATGGAATGTGGAAAGAGCTTCAGAATAAGCAGTCAACTTACATCCCATCAAAGGATCCACACAGGGGAGAAGCCACATAAATGCATGCAGTGTGGAAAAGACTTCAGAACAAGGAAAGAACATGCATCCCATCAAAGGATCCACACAGGGGAAAAGCCATATAAATGCATGGAGTGTGGAAAGGGCTTCAGAACAAGCAAAGAACGTGCATCCCATCAAAGGATCCACACAGGCGAGAAGCCTTATAAATGCAAGGAGTGTGGAAAGGACTTCAAAAGTAGCAGTAATCTTAGCTGCCATCAAAGGATCCACACAGGGGAGAAGCCATATAAATGCATGGAATGTGGAAAGAGCTTCAGAAAAAACAATCATCTTACATCCCATCAAAGGATCCACACAGGGGAGAAGCCATATAAATGCATGGAATGTGGAAAGAGCTTCAGAAGAAGCAATCATCTTACATACCATCAAAGGATCCACACAGGGGAGAAGCCATATAAATGCCTGGAGTGTAGAAAGGGCTTTAGCCGAAAGAGCACCCTTATTATCCATCAAAGGATCCACACAGGGGAGAAGCCATATAAATGCATGGAGTGTGGAAAGGACTTCAGAAGAAGCTTTGATCTTACCTGCCATCGAAGGATCCACACAGGGGAGAAGCCATATAAATGCATGGAATGTGGAAAGGACTTCAGAACAAGTAATGAACTTGCAATCCATAAAAGGATCCACACAGGGGCGAAGCCATATAAATGCCTGGAGTGTGGAAAGGGCTTTAGCCAAAAGAGTAAACTTATTACCCATCAAAGGGTCCACACATAGGAGAAGCCAAATAAATGCATGGAGTGTGGAAAGGACTTCAGCACACCCCATACAGTAGTCTTATTTCTCATAACATGATTCATCTCGATGTTCCGAGATCGCCGCCAAAACTTTTATCGCTGTGTGGTCCAATCGGACCTAAACCATCCTGTAGAGACGAACAGGAAGACTACGTTCTGCTGATCACAGGGACATCGCAAAGTCCCTGATTGATCCAGGAGAAGGTCTTTTAGCTGGCGTTAAAAGCTCAGCTCCTAGGCCGACAAAGTAGGGACAGCTCCAAAACGGAAGGAAACGGAAGAGAAAATGTTTACACCTGGTGAGGAATTTTATCCACTTTAAAAGAGACTGCCTATAAAAAACGTAAAGCTAATTTAAATCTAAGAATAAAAGAAATAAGCGGCGGAATAAACTTTGGATAGTTTCGGTCAGTGTGTTATCTTAATTTTTAAACATTATTTTCATGGATGGAATTTATGCAAACCATTTGAAATAAATGGATCAAGTTTTCTTCTTCTATAATCTTTACTATTATTTTCACAACCTACGGACTAAATTTCTCCTTATTCATCAATATTTGTGTCTTTTACTCTTTCTTCTCTATGTCATGTAAGAATTTAACTTTTTTAAAACTTGGAATATTAAAAGATATAAAAAGAACAAAGAGAATTGCAACAATTGTAACAACAAAGGGAGAGATAACACAGCTACTCGAAGACTGGAAACTTGTGTATTGAAAACAAAATACTTTTACTTTCACTACTGATTATCCTGGACTGGAACTTTAAAGACTCACAGTTTATTTATAGAAAGTGATAAGAAGTAAAGCACCATTTGTTTATAGAAATGTTCCTTTGAAGCATATCCTTAACCAGAGATCTCATGGTGAACCTAGGTGTAACCTTGTAAAAATCTTCCAAGTCACAGCAGCAGTGTTTTAACAGCTGGAAACAATGGCTTATTTTCAACAACAGAAAGAAACTGTCAACTTGCAAGAGATAATGTTTGTAATACAGAAACTATCAAATACATTTGAGAAAATGTTTGAAAAATTAGAGCACCTAACAAAAATATGATGAAAAGGATGGAGATGCTTATCAAATGGGAAAATAGAGGGTAGAGTTCCAAGCAATAAAGAGGAAAATGACTACAAAGAAATCAAATCTGCTGACATCTACGGTGATTGATTTCTGTCTGGAAATGGAAAAAGTGGAATATGGAAAGGGGAATTAGATGGATGGGAACTCTACCCTAGATGGCAAGACACAGAAGAAGAAAAAATAAAAAAAACTTATGGACTTAAAGGGAGAAATTTTATTAGTAACACCATTGATAACAACACTGACAATTAAAGACAAGCTGATTAAGAAAAAAGAAGAAGGGCATCGAAATTACATGAGAATCAATAAACAATGAGTTGCAAAGAAGAGTCCATACAAACTTGATTAAGGAGACAATTAGAGGACTGATGCCACAAATGGCAGAAGACATGAGACTGTTTCGCTACTGGAAAGATACAGGCTGATAGATGAAAGTGTTTAATATAAAACTAGTTGGAGTTAGTGAAATTTAGTGACAATAGATATGGTTAAATAAACAATTGAAAATGATTATAATGTATACATATGTATTGGTATAACAAGTAGTAATTGGATATGAATATTGAATGGTACCTATGAAAGGAAGATGAGAAATGGTTTGGTTACATATAAAGATTAATAAAAAAGAACTAAATTATGATAATGGATATAGTCAATTAAAGGAGAGATAATGATAACAATACACTTTCTACAGTATGTAAAGAAAGAGGATTTTTGTGTTGTGTCTGTTTTGAAAAATAAAAATAAAAAACTTTTAATAAAAAAAGGAAATGTTGGACATGTACCTAGATAAATTCAAATACTTTTTGTTAGCAAACAAATATACAGAAATCTCAAATGATAGAAAAAAGACATATCTTTTAATTTTCTGTGGAACTGACGTGTTCGAAACAGCTAGAAACTTGCTAGCACCTGAGAAAATTCATTTCGTGGCATGGGATATATTACGGGCAAAATTAAAAAGCCATTATGCCGCAGTGCCATCCATAATAGCCAAACGATATGCATTTTACCATAGGAATCAAAAAGAAGGTGATACTATTAACCAATATATTGCCTCACTAAGAGCCAATCTCTGGCATCAACCACGTCAGCGAACCAGACATATCCAGCTTAATCAAAGAATTTGCCACAGTATTTGAAGACGGCCTGGGTAAGTACACAGGCAACCCCTTTTCTTTTAATTTAGACCCCCAGATAGCACCCATCTGCTTAAAACCAAGGCGAGTGTCTTTCACTGTCAGGGCAAAGGTAGACGCGGCCCTAGATAAACTTTTAGCACAGGGAATCCTAAAGCCCATAGACCACGCTAAGTGGGAGACGCCTACTGTAATACCAGTTAAACCAGATGGCTCTGTAAGAATATGTGCTGACTATAAGTGTTTGCAGCTCTCAACAGTTAATTGAGCTCTCAACAGTGTCTATCCTGTATAAGTACAGCACTTATTGTACTCACTAGGAAAGGATAAGATTTTTGCAAAATTGGATTTAACTCAGGCCTACCAACAAATCCCTCTGGATGCAACAACTGCCCAAGCACAAACAATTGTGACTCATAGGGGGGCCTTTAAGTGTCATAGGTTACTGTGGGAATGAGAGGAAAGTTATGTAAAAGCATGCATAGAAATTACCATGATCTCAGTAGCTGGTTGTCTTGGAAACCTACAAGCTCACCTAATTAGCAGAACCACATGCGGGAATAAGGGGAAGGTGATGCACAGTCTGTTATCTTTTAGCTCATTAATTCACCAGAGCAAAGGCATGAGTTATCCTTGGCCTGAATAGCATTCTTGATTCACTAGGGAAGATTTGGGGGAGTGAACCGAAAGTAATGTGTTATTGCTAATGTGTTATTGCTCTGTGCTTTGCTTGTAAAAACTTTATAAAAGCCAAATAAACTCTGCGAGAGGCAGACAGATATTTTGGACACAAACTGCGTGATTGATTTCTGAAACCTACATCTGGTGCCGAAACCCGGGAACAAAGACACCCTTCGGGATCAAAGACACCCTTCGGGGGAGCAACAGCCAACATAACTACCTCCTGTCTGGAACAGACCCCAAAGCGCGCTTCGTCCTACGGGGCCCCTCAGAGGTAAGTATGGGTTGCAATCTGCCTCACCAGCAGCAAAAACATGTTCAAGAACTTAAATTCTTGTTACAGAAGTCAGGTGTTACCACACCTGAGGCAGAAATAAGGAAGCTAGTTGGTGAGATAGGGAAACATTGTTTTTGGTACCCTGAAAGGGGAACGCTTCGTTTATGTGACTGGGGAAAAATAGGGCAAACTTTACATCTTGAACCCAGAGTCCCAGTAAAGACATTACAACTATGGTTTCAGTGCCATTATGCAGTGGAAAAATTTGGCTCTAAGGTTTTGGCAGAACAACAATTGACCACAGAGCCTCCACCTAATTGTGAGCAAGTAAAAATTCTTCCCCCAAAATCATCTTTAGTTGGACTTTCAGCTCCTGATGGAGAGGTTAATTCATCTGCTTCTCCACAGTCAGAGGAACAATTAGCAAAAGAGGAGGGGAAGGAAGAAGATATGTTTTCTGTCTGTCCACCTAAATTGATTCCATAAGATCATGAAGTAATTGGTTTAAAGGATTGTTTTCCTTCTATCATTCTTTGCCCTGCTTTGCAAGAAAAGTTTGACTTTACTGCTGGTGAAGAAAAGTCCATCTTCTGTGTGCCTGCCTCTTACCTCCCCCCACCTCCCCCTCTTCAGGAAGAGTCTGTGCCGGTTTATGGCAAGCAGCCCTTCTATAATACCAGGCAAAAGGCTACTGAACTGTCTCCTGATTTTGTTAACAGATTGCAGGATGGTTTAAAACAACAAATAGCTAATTCCGAGTCTCAGATGAAGTTGTTGATGAAATTAGCAAAGGGAAATGCTACTTCCAAATGCCGGAGGGCAATTATTGGTTTTAGGAATGATCCTGAGTTGGCAGAAATGATTAAAGCATGTCAAGATATAGAAACAGCCTCTCATCAGGCTAATTTATTGGCAGCCGCTTTCTCACAAGGCAGCACACCTCAAGGGTTGAAGCTAAAAGCAAAATGCCCAAATATCAGATTTATGTTGTAGAATTGAATCCTTTTCGCAAGCATCATCCATTGGCTTTGGTATATGGATGATATTTTAATTGGGGCCCCAAAGATACCACTAATTGGGTTTCAGAAATACAACATGATTTGGCTGTTTATGGGTTGCAAATTGCCCCAGAAAAAAATACAACTACATGCTCCTTATCTGTATTTGGGTCATAAGATGTTGCATTCCTATTCTGCCCCGGCATTTCTTTGTTTGAAATTGCCTAACGTTATGTCACTAGTTAATTTACAACAGTCATTGGGTACTCTTAATTGGGTAAGGCCATATTTTTCTTTACCGACACATTTATTGAGATTGTTATTTGAATTACTGACCAAAGGAAAACAACCTGGAGATGTTATCGTGATTTCCTCAGCTGCATTTGCCGCAGTTGAGGAGATTAATGATCTTTTGAGCATTCAATTTGTGGATCGCATCCCTCATAGAGATTGTCAGCTAACTCTTTTGATGTTTTTTAAGACAGAAGATTCCGTTTCAAAATGTTTTGCCATTTTTTCAAGCAGTTGTTGAATTAATAACCTTGGATTTGTTGTAGAAATTGGACTGACTTAATTAATATTCTTTTTCCTATTCCAAAATCTGATTTTCCATTTTATTTTCAGAAAAACTTATCTCTTCAGTGTGCTTTAACTGATTAACTAACTATGTGGTCTGTATTTCATATCATTTGCCTAAAGATCTTTGGCTTGCGTGTTTAATGGTTTTTTTTTCCTATTCGTCTTGCTTTTGTTTCTCTGTTTTCGCAACACTGTTGTTCAAGTGGAGGGTGAACGAGAGGAGTGATTGCTTACAAGGACTCTCAGGAAAGTTTCCTACCCTGCAAAACAGTTGTTCCTGCAACACTTAAAATTAGCTGCTACCATTTTAGCTTTTCACATCTTTTCTCAACAAGCTTTTTAACTAAATTTCTGACTTTCATTATGTGTGTCAATTTATTTTTAATTTTCTAGGTATTTACATCACATCCAGGATGGATCTTAACCTTATGGCTTTGTTTTTAACTTTGCAGCAATTATTATGCTCCCATATGCAGTCATTTGTTTTTTCTAGGACCTTTTTCTTTTCTTTTTTTTGACAAAATTTTTTATTGGTTTTACAAAAATTTTTAGGAAAGGGGATAATGGATAAAGTTACAAATTTTGACAGCTACATCATGCAGGAAATGGCACTCCCCCCAATTCTCATAACTTTCACTTATTAGTACATTAAGTAATTACTACCTAGCAGTATTTTGACAGCATATTTTTACCTTATATCTTCAAGTAATTTCAATCTATTTTATGTCAAACAGAAAAAATTCCCTGTATTAGCAATTGCATTATTTTTCTAATTCACTTTTGTGATCTAAGTTTTCTCAGTGTTGCCTCTTCTCCCCCCACCAGCAAGGCTCCGGCACCTCCCGTGTCCTGTGTATCCCGTGTGGTATCATCAGTTTTATCTAGGAGCACTTTGTTTTTTTCCATGAAGGCCTCAGCCTCCATAGTTGTTTTAATTCTAACTCTAGTGTCCTCCCAGAATATCAGCATACCTTCTGGCAGAAGCCATCTAAACCAAACCCCTTTCTGGTATAATTTCTTCGCTAAAAGCGAATATTTTTTTCTTTTATCTCTGACTTTCTTTGGGATTTGTTTCAGGATGACTATCTCTCTATCCTTGTATTTTAACACTTGCCCCCTTTGTGCACTCAGAATCTCATCTCTTGTAGTCTTTCTAAGAAATTTAATGTGAACCTTCCTTGGAACATTGTGTGTTCTAGCGTAAGCTGAATTGACTCTATAGACCAGGTCAATATCCCATCCCAGCTGTTGTCTGTCTTTTTAAATATATTCAGCCAATAACTTTGTCATAATTTCCCTCAAATCTTCATCATCAGCCTCAATTACATTTTGAAATCTAAGAAAAAAAGACATCCTTTCAAACTCCATTTTATGTGATGGTTCTCAAGTTCTTGGTTTCCTCTCTGGACCCCCCTCACCTCCCCCCTCATCTCGGCCGTCCCCTCCTCCAAAACTTCCAGTCTTTGCATATTTTGAGCTGTTCAGTTTTGATTTTCTCTGAGTTGTTTGTTCATTTCTTTTAGTTGATTCTTCAATTCCTCCTGCCCCTTTAAAATCTTTTGAAGCATCTGTTGGGTTAGGTCCTCCTCCGGAGGCTTGGGCTGTAACAGAGATGTTAGTGTCTGTTGCCCACTGGGGCTGGACGTTGAGGATGTTGGAGCAGAACCAGCGAAGCCTGGTTTCCCAGGTGGTGGTCTTTTCGGTGCCATTTTGATAAAGAGAGCTCAGAGATGTCTATGTCAATACAGTGAGAAGGCAACTGTAAAAGTGGATAGCCAAGAGAGATCACGAGGCAGGCAGTCCAGGCAAATAAAGACCTTTTCTATAGTTCAAATCCAGACAATAAAGTCCATTGTTCCAAGTCCAAAGTATAGTATATCAAGAGATATCTCTGAGTGTCACGGAGACAAAGACAAAATGCCAGCAGTTTCTGTGGGTGGAGTCAAATTTCAGAGTACATGAAGACAGCGAAAGTGTGCCATCTTGCCTTGCCAGCACCGGGATCAGAAGGCAACAAACCAAAAGTTTTCAAAGTTTTCAAAAAAAGTCAGATCATCACCTCATTTTCACAATTGCAGGAGAGTATTCATCTGCTGCTTGCTATGAGTGTGACTTCATTCCAGAGCTCCCCCCCCTCCTCTTCCGGGGGTAGAGAACAGTTTCAAGCCGCTTTTCCAAGGGGGGGGGAAATACCCCTCCCTCCAGTCACACTTCCCAGGAATAGATTGAACGCCCCAAAAAGTTGGCAATCCTTCTTTTTTAACAGTAAGGAAAAGGAACGGGGGGAATTTCCACCTCACCACATTGCAGCTGCAGCCTTCCAATTGTCAGATTCGCCCAGCTGTCTCAGCATGAAAGCGCGCAGGAGCGCGGAAGCTCCTCGCGCCTCCCCTTTGGCCTCCTGGTGCCTAGGGCAATGCAGGGAGCCCCCCCGCGGCCACCACCGCAGAGGACCCTCAGCTAGCCGCCCCCTCAGCAGGGGCCTCAAACAAGGCTCCCTGTGCCCCCCCAATCACGGGGGAGCCCACCAAGAGCGCACGGAGCGAGTGAAACACGCCCGTCGCGCTCTACAACCAGAACCGGAAGTCTCTAGGACCTTTTTCTTAAAGCAACAGGTATGCAACTCAGACGCAGCTGTTTATGTTTTAACTACGTTTTTTTCTTCAGATTTATTTTTTGATTACTTTTTTTCATCCAAATGCCAGAGGGCTGGCACAAGCTTGCCCTATTCTAATTGACCAGGCCAAGCAAATTGTGTCATCTTGCCCCCAGTGTTCTGCAGCATCCCCTTCAGGGGACACGGGTGTTAATCCCCGTGGTTTAGCCTCTAATAACCTATGGCAAATGGATGTCACCCATGTTCCCTCTCTGGCTCCCTAGAAGTAAATTCATTTATCTATTATTATTTTGGGGCCACATTTCAATGAAGAGCAACTGCTAGTCATGCTATTTCTCATCTTTTGTCAGCCTTTACTGCCTTGGGTAAACCCTTTTCTTAAAAAACTGATCATGGCCTATTTTTCATTGGCCTTTTTGCAATTTTGTACAACTTGGAACATTTTTCTAATTCATGGGCTTTTTTACAATTCCACAGGACAAGCCATTGTGGAATGTGTTAATTGGTCCTTTAAGGACTGTCTTCTCAAACAAATAAAAAAAGGAGGGATCTCGGGTACCTAATAATTTGGCGTACCCCAATTTGGCTAATTTGGCATAGGTAACATAATAGTTTTAAAAAAGTTTGTTTGCCTCCCCCGCAAGGGGGACGAGGATATGCTGTGCTTGCTTCTACAGGTCTTTGTGGATTTTGGTACATGATGTTTGTCCAGCCAAGAATATTGTGGTATCAGTTCCCAAATCCAGTTCTAGAGATTACCAAAGTGACTTTACAGACAGCACAGTGGCCAATACGATCTTGTCGGACCAGCTGTCCAGTGACCACCAAAGCGCAAGCAGTGCTGAAACAACGACATGTGGAACAAATCCCCGGGAACTTATGCGCTGCCATTTTTGCCAAGTCCTTAGCCATCATTTTCTTATGTCTACTTGTCAATTGCTTCTCTTTATCGATAGCTGTTGTCATCTCACCCAAAAACTCGTTTGAACAATGACTGAAGTAAAAATCTATGGGTGCAGCTAACATTACACAAACTGATGTCTCTTGCTTATCTGAATTGTACATGGAACATTTACTTTCTACATGTTTGGATCCTGTTTGAATCCTGTCTGCAGTAATTCAACACTTCATTGGTTTGAACTATAAGACTATATCTAGTTGGGGATTGATTGCTTATGAACCGCCCCCTGATGCAATTGCTTTGTATACTCCCATAGCAGCTGTTGCATGTAATTTGGCAAAAACAATTAATGCTACTTCTTTAGCTATTTCAGCAATTAATCATGAGCTACAAGCTTTGCATAAAGCTATTTTGCAAAATTGTGCTGCTATTGACTATTTGCTTCTTCGCCAGCATATGGGTTGTGAAAGTTTTGATGGGATGTGTTGTTTTAATCTTTCCGATGAATCCAGAATTATTCAGCATCAGCTCGATATTTTACATAAATTGGCCTCTGATTTGAAAATTGATACCCTCCGATCTTGGTGGGAAAGCTTTTAGGCTTGGTTACCCACAGGTCTGTTGGGAAATATCCTACGTTATTTAGTTATTATCTGTGCTATTTTAATTGGCGGGTGCTGTTTTGTTCAATGCCTTCCCTCCCTTTGCAAAATGTGCATTACAGCTTTTTGCCCTAAACCCCCTCCTACATTGCCTCAGGGTCAGGTATATGCCTTGTATAAACAATTGCAGGGATGTTCCTCTCCTGAAGGGTAGCCCCTCCTATGATGCCTTGTCAAACAAAATAAAAAGAGTGAGATGTGGGAATGAGAGGTAAAGCTATGTAAAGGCATGCGTAGAAATTACCATGATCTCAGTAGCTGGTTGTCTTGGAAACCTACAAGCTCACCTAATTAGCAGAACCACATGCGGGAATAAGGGGACGGTGATGCACAGTCTGTTATCTTTTAGCTCATTAATTCAGAGCAAAGGCATGAGTTATCCTTGGCCTGAATAGCATTCTTGATTCACTAGGGAAGATTTGGGGGAGTGAACCGAAAGTAATGTGGTATTGCTAATGTGTTATTGCTCTGTGCTTTGCTTGTAAAAACTTTATAAAAGCCAAATAAACTCTGCGAGAGGCAGACAGATATTTTGGACACAAACTGCGTGATTGATTTCTGAAACCTACAGGTTACAATTTGGTATTAATGTGGCCCCTGGAATCTTCCAAAGCTTGATGGAAACGTTGCTCCAGGGCATCCAAGGTGTCATCCCCTACTTTGACAACATACTGGCGTCTGCAGCCAACATAACAGAATTAAAAGAAAGCCTAAGGGCAGTTTTGCTGAAATTTAAGAAAGCAGGCCTAAAGTTGAAATGTGAGAAATGCTAATTGGCTGCTCCCGAAGTAGAATTTTTAGGATACAGGATAGACACATCATGTCTACATCCTACTACAACAAAGATAAAAGCTATTCGAAATGCCCAAACACCCAGAAATAAGACAGAATTACAAGCATTTGGGGGTTTCATACATTTGTAGAGTCTAAGAACCCTGTCTAAGACTGAAAGGAACTATAGTCAAATTGACAAAGAGGCATTGGCACTAGTCACTGGAGTAAAACAATTTCATGAGTATTTGTATGGTCGAAGTTTTGAACTAATTACAGACCACAAACCAGTGGGTCTCAACCTTCCTAATGCCACGACCCTTTAATACAGTTCCTCATGTTGTGATGACCCCCAACCATAAAATTATTTTATGTTTTCCGTATTTTTTCAAAAATATGTGTTTTCTGATGGTCTTAGGCGACCCCTGTGAAAGGGTCGTTCGACCCCCAAAAGGGTTGCAACCCACAGGTTGAGAACCACTGCCATAAACCATTGTTGGGGTTGCTCTCAGGTGACTGTCAAACACCCCAAGTCCTTTCACCACACATGATGAGATGGACTGTTTTCCTGGCAGCCTACACTTATTCAGTAACACATCGACCATGGAATCATCTTAGCTATGCTGATACATTAAGCTGATGCCCTTTGCCCATTGATGTAGAAGACCCAGCACCTGCTCACACAGTTCTACTCATCGAAGACCCACAGTGGCCTTTGATTGCATCCGATGTAGCAAAGTACTCTGCTAAGGAGCACGTAAATGTCAACAATGAAGGGGTGTTTACTGTGGGGAAGCAGGGTGGTCATCCCAGTCCCACTGAGAAAGCAAGTCCTGACAGCCCTACATGAGGGACACCCAGGGATAGTGCGCATGAAAGCGCTAGGACAAAGTAATGTATGGTGGCCTAATATCGACCAAGCTATCACAGAATGGGTCTCAGGCTGCCAAGCTTGCCAGGAATCCAGGTCAAATCCATCAAGGGCCCACCCCACGGAATGGAAAATACCTAGGGCACCATGGTCTCGGATCCACCTTGACTTCGCAGGGCCTGTGCAGGGTCAAATTTCTAGTGGTGGTAGATGCCTATTCTAAATGGGTGGAGGTGATTCTGATGGCTTCTACCACTACTGAGGCTTTAATCAAGGCCGTTAGATCCCCATTTGCCACTCATGGTCTGCTAGACATCTTAGTTTCAGACAATGGACCATAATTTACGGCAGGGCCGTTTGAGTTATACCTGGCAGGACATGGCACGAGACGTGCTTTAATCGTGCCATTTTACCACTCTAGTAATGGATTGGCTGAAAGAACCGTGAGGTCTGTAAAAGAAGCTTTTTTGCAGCCAGTGAAGCACCAAGTTTGTTTTTGTTTTACTGGTGCTGTGTGGAGGATCTGCTGCTCCTGGGCTAGAGCGCTAGCATTGCTTCTATAAGTTTTTTAAAGTATTCTTTTTTGTTACTCTATAGTTCTGTACAGCTTGTTTGTAAGCACTTTGGGAACTACTCTGCTTTTTAATCACTGTACTGTAGTTTGCAAACTACCGTATTGTATTTGTAAGTACAGTTCTTTGCAAAGGTAAAGTTTGTTGGCATTTGCTTTGAAACTGTAGAAATGCTAGCCAGTGTTGTCCCTAAAACTGGGCTCTTGCTTGGTGTCGAAGCTGATAAGTCACCGGACATAAGGTGTGATATAGAATCATATTTTCATTTTGGTACCAAGATATAAGGACCACAGTTTGAAAAGCTAAGCAAGGGCCCAGCGTAGAATCTTACAGCAGTTTTTATAGTCAAGGGATGGTCGTCTTCAACCCTTTGCCCTTCCCCTAATAATGCATGCATAGCAGATAATTTCGATTGGTTATTTGGATTTCAGCCCCCCGAAACCCTTATGCTTCTAATGTTCTTGCAAAGTGTGCCAGCTATGTGGGTTTGGCGTTTTTTCTTATAAGCAGCTATTCTTGTTCCTTACATCCTGGCTAGTGGTTTTAAGGAGCTAACTTTTGTCTCGTTGTTAATGTGCAGCCACCCCCTCCTTCCTATTGCAGAGCAGAATAAAAAACAAACCGTTTTTCTGAGACAGCTCCCCCGCTTCCCCCCTCCCTCTTCAGTGAGAGAGACAGGAAATGAGCAAAGCTCTTAATTGTCAAGGCAAATAAATGAAGACAACACAAAATGTTTTATCAGAATTCATATTCCTCACTCTCATGTCCATTCCATCCACACCTGGGTTCCATCTCCTCAGATCCCCAGGGCCTCATCTGTGCATACTTCCATCATCTGATCCTTCATTCCCCTCTCGAGGACCTTGGGAGGGCCTACTTCCCAAAGGTCCTCCTGAGACTATCAATTCTTTTTCAATCCTTATTTGCTTTATTGACCTCATAACCAGTTGTCTGAGTAGAGCGATCACACAGGGGATGAAGGCTATTTCTGCTACCCCACACAGCAACAGGAACATCAGCTGTTTGACCCATGAAAACCACTGATCTGTCGGTAATAAGATCAGTCCAATCTGGGATGTTCTGTCTTGTAGGTCCTTTGCAGCTTCTCTGACTATTCCTGATTTATTACAGAATCAGCATTCTTCTCCTAAAACCAAACACAAACCACTTTCTCAGTTGTCAGGAGTTCCAGCCCCCATCGATTTTGCATGACTACTGCTGCCAAGGAGTCTGTCTGGCCTTGCACTTCAACTAAAGTTCGTGTGGTCTGACCTAGGCTATGTTGGAACTCCTCTGGCAGCTGCTTAAACTGCACTGTAGAGTGAGCTTGGCCACCCACCCCTATCCCAACTGCTGTGCCTCTCCCCAGGATCACTAACAGTGGGATCTCTAGTGGCACTCTTTTCTGAACATGGCCTATGAGAGGGACTGGGAGGGACGCTTCCCCAGCAACAACACCCATCCTTGGGATGAGATGTACCAAGGTAGCTGTCCCAGTCCATTTGCAAGACAAACATACCTATGAATTCCCCCCTCACAGGCATAAGACACCATTTTCTTCCAAAGAAACTGCCATGCTCATGGAGAAAGCGCTTGTATTCATTATGCCAGATCCCCAAAGTCCCTGCCAAACATGCCAGTTAATGGCTGGAGTAGAGGTTCTTCGTGTCACTGGACTTTGTCAATGATAAAGGGAACTCCAGAAGGAAATAGCAGGAGCTCTCATTTCCAAAGAGAAGAAAGTGGGCGCTGCCTGGGCTTCTTCCAACAGCTGAATCCTCCCCTCCTTTTCCTTCTTCGGCTGCTGGAAGAAGCCCACGTGGAGCGCACTTCCTTCTCTTTGACAGCCACCTGGTTTCCAATTGGAGGGGGGAATCCAAGCGTTAGAGCGAAGAGAAGGCTGAGCTTCTGCTAGGGACTGCCTTTCCTCCCTCTTCCAACAGCCAAAAGAGGATCAGGAGGAGAGGATTCGGCTCTTGGAAGAAGCCCACGTGGCGCACGCTTTCTTCTCTTTGACAGCCATCTGGCTTCCAATGGGGGTGGGGAGAAATCCATGCGTTAGAGAGGGAGAAAAAGCAGTCCCTAACAGAAGCTCTCCCTTCTTTTCGTTTCTCCACCCTATACGGGAACGGACGCAAAATTGTTTCAACGGGTATGCGCGTACCGTATTACCTGAAACCCACCTCTGTCCCTTTCCTTCGGAAAGTTAGGGTGGGGTACATTGTAAAGTCACTTTTGGTTTTTCATTCTTGTTTCAGTTGATTTATTCCTTTCTTCCTCAGCAACAGAATTAAATGAGATTCTTGTTAAGAAATTTATCCCTTAATACCAGTACTTTAAATACAAAGCTCTTTACTAAAGTATAACTTTGCCAAAAGCTTCCCGATCAAGGAGCCCATCCTGGGCTCCCATGGGAAACGCACCATCTCTCCTTTTTCCATGAACACCTTCTTCCATGCATAGAAAATCCATCCGGGGCTCCCTCTGCAAAGAGAAAGGATCAGCATGCGCTTCAGCGTTGAGCCACTGCTGCAGGTGGGGAAGGCAGTGACGTCACTAAGTCTTGCCTTTCTAGGATGCTGGACTCTCTCTCTCTTTAACCCTTTAAGCTTCGCAGGCCGTTAAAAACGCTGCAAGGAAGTTTTGAAGGAAACAGGTGGCAAGGGTAAGGGTGTGTGTATGTGATTGTGACTGTGCGTGTGCATATATCTACCAAGTCAATCTTAGGAGTGGGAGACGCCCAGATCCCATGTTTCTCTGCCGCCCTTTTCCATGATCGTAGCAAAGCAGAGCTCCAGAAGATGCATGCTGCCCCCAGGAAGGATTCCAGATCCTAGAAAGGAAAGGGATCGTCCTTAGCGCCCCATTTCGTGGGAATAGCTCCTGGATAGGGGAGAGGGGGAGCTCGTATGGCAAAACTCAAGCAGGAAGCAAAAACAACTTTGAAAGGAAGAGATGCAAAAGGTGATGCCTACATTCTCACTCTGTGCTGGATGACGCGAAACTCGGCTTGGAGCCTCTTGCAACTCAGTTTGTTTGAGGAAGGTAGTGATCCACGTCATCGTGTTAAGCTGTGTGCATTTAATCCTTTATATTTCATAGGAACTGAACCCCTGGATTTGATTGACCTGTTTGTGCTTAGGACACATAGTGTGACCCTGCCCCCTTGTGTAAAGGAAGAAAGAGAAATGGAGCAGGGTCAAAGGATTGGCACCTCATTTTTTGTGAACTGAATTTTCATGCTTTGTGAACTGGCTCTGGGTTTTTGAATGTTGTGTGAACCCTGCATAAAGGTAAATAGGGAGCTATATTTTTAAAATGCAAGTCTTTCCCTTTGAGTAAAAAGAAATTTAAATTATCCAAAATGTCATATGCACTGAATCTTCTTGCTGGAAGTCACCACTTTACAGAACAGAAAAATGCTTCCTTCTATGGGGATGAGTGTCGATAAATGGTCCAATCTACTACCTTAGATTTATATTTTTCTTCTATAAGAAAATTGCAAAATGGAGTCCATTTGTTGATCTTCATGTAGAGAAAAAATGATCCCTTTGGCAAAGAGGGCTTAATGGCTTTTTCTGGTATTCCCATGGCTAAATGAACATTGCTAGGAATGAAAAAGCATTTGGAGATAGACTGGTTTCATTGCACCCATTTGGAATTGTGTTACAGGACAGAGAGAGAATGGCTGGCCTTCCTTTAGCAAGTGGGGGAACTGGAAAAGAACCTCCCGGTGCCCAGTCTGGAATCTGTGGGGAGATCTGGGCAAGAACTGAGAAGATGCTGGAAGAAGGAGCCATCATTTCACAAGTTCAGGCTTTGAAATTCAGGAGCGTCCAATATCAGGAGGATGAGGGTCCCCGAGGACTTTGTAGTCAACTCCACTACTTTTGTAGTCAATGGTTGAGACCAGAAAAGCACACAAAAGCGCAGATGCTGGACCTGGTTGTTCTGGAGCAGTTCCTGGCCCTTCTGCCCCTGCAGATGGAGAGCTGGGTGCGGGAGTGTGGAGCAGAGACCAGCTCCCAGGCGGTGGCCCTGGTGGAAGGCTTCCTCCTGAGCCAGGCGGAGGAGAAGAAGGAGCAGGTTGAGTTGCAGGTGAGAGGACTTTTTCTTGGGCCTGAATATAATGTTCAAAAATTTTGTATCAGTTTTTGGTAGTTTTATTAAGTTTATTAAGATATGAAATTCAAAAAAATGAAAATAGTAGGAAAGGGGAGAAGGGCAGGGAAAGAAGAGTATGGTAAAGGGGAAAAAGGAAAATCATTGAAAATCTGAATCTTTTTAGCACAGTCGAATAAAATGGTAACATTCCAGGTTCAATGTTTTACATTTACATACTTAATATGTACTAGCTAATTCTGTATAACAACAAACTTATGTAATCAGCAAAACCCGATCAAAGTTTCATTTTTTTCGATCTAAAGAACAAAATGCAGCAGTGGTTCCAAAGTGGAAGCAAGTTGGCTTGGTCTTTTCTTTAAGTAAAGCAGTTAATTTTTCCATCTCTTCCATCAGTTTTCCCAGCGACTTTTCCATTGTGGCTATTAAAATATCCGTCCTCTTTGCAAAGAGCATCCTTGCTGCTCTCAACATATATAACAGCAATGTTCGAGATTGTTTTTCCATCTCTTTGTCTATTAAACCTAAAAGAAAAGTCTCTGGTTTGATTTTCATGCCCACTTTGAGAATCTTCTGCAGTAAAATATAAATCTTACCCCAGTATTTCTTTGCTTTGTCACAAGTCCAGCAGAGATGGTAAAAAGTTCCTTTTTTACATTTACATTTCAAACGTGTATTTGAAATTCCTTTGTGATTTGAAAAATCTTTGGCAGTTTATCAAGTGTTTAAGTAGAGATACACACCACTTCATGATGTGTAATGTCCATTAATTCTTTTTTTCCTGGATCCTATTTCAAGTCCTTCGCAATGGAGATCAGAGATCCTGAGAAAAAGAGGCATTTGTCAAATCTCCCTCAAGAACTGTCTTTGAGGGGGATCCCGCAGGAAGATCCAATTCAGGACAACTCAGGAGGTAATATAAGGTCTTTCCACTCCTTTGATCAATCCTAACTTTCTCATCCTCTTTCTGGGTCCTCTCTATAGCATGCTTCCTCCCATTTTATTAATTATGCCTGTTGAAATTCTGTCTCTCTCACAGGAAAGAATAGAAGGAAGGCGACTCTTTGTTTAGGGGGAGCGGAAACCGTGATTGAATCTCCAACTCAGGTATGAGAAGAACTTTGATTTACTAGATTTCTATTTTTTCCCTCAGGAAATCAGCTGTTTTACATATTATAGGTAGTCCTTGACTTAGGACCACAATTGAGCATACAATTTTTGTTGTTAAGAGACACATTTGTTAAGTGAACTTTGCCCCATTTTACGACCTTTCTTGCCACAGGTGTTAAGTGAACCACTGAAGTTGGAAATATGGTTAAGTGGCTTCCCTAAGGACTTTGCTTGTCAGAGGTTCACAAAAGGTGATCACCTGATCCAGGGACCCTGCAACTGTCATAAATGTGAGTCAGTTTGATCATGTGGCCATGGGGATGCTGGAACAGTCGTAGGTGTGAAAAATGGGCATAAGTCATTTTTGTCACTGTCGTTGTAAATCCCTAAAAACTGTTATAAGTTGAGGAGTATCTGTACTGTCTCCTGCCATTTTCCCCTTTTCTTTTGGTTGGAGATTCTTTTTAGGATTTTTTTTAAGGCTAGTACTTTAGAAACAAAACTCTTTTTGCTAATTATTCCCCTAACCTTTCAATAAATAATGTTTTACAGAATTCTTTATACTAGCCATGATGTCTGCAGCTTGTCCTATGAAAAACTGTACAAAAGAGATGGTTTGCGTCCATCGTACAAATGGATTGCTTGGCATTAAATTCACAGATTCTCTGGATAAACATTTAAAGTAAACAATGGGGACAGAGAATTAATTGATACAGAACATTTCTGTCCCCAGCAATCTAAAATTAATAGATTAATATAGTGCATATAACATATATTTTTGTGGGGGTAAGAATATCAACCTTTCTGTCAAGCAAAATCAGGCATTTAATCATGAGTGCCATACAATCTGCAATCAAACAGGTGGTAAGAAAGTAGGGGATGTCAGACACAACACAGGTTATGTAGACAGTAAACATAGGGTCAGTCAAAATGGATGCAAATATGTACACCAATGCACAGAGATTGAGGGATAAACAGTGTGAATTAGAAATTTAAGTAAATGAGGGCAAATATGATATTGTTGCCATTACGGAAACTTGGTGAGATGAAACCCACAAATGAAACATACAGCTAGAGGGATTTAAATTATTTTAAAAAAAATAGACCAAATGAAAGAGGTAGTAGAGTTGCACTATATATAAAAATACTTCTCTGCTGAAATAGAGCACAACAATGCTGAAAATTGCCTTTAATGCATTTGGGTCAATGGGGGGGGGGGGATAACATTGCTATAGGCCACCCAACCAGAGTAAATAGATGAACTTTTTGCTAGTCAGTTAACTAAGGTATGTAGGAAGCACATCACAATAGTAATGGTGGATTTTAACTACTCTGACATCCTGGGAGACAAACTCTGCACCAAGTGGAAGGCAAACAGGTTCCTGATAAACCTATCAGACAACTTTGTTTCCAAAAAAGTAGAGAAGGGAGTCAACCAGATTGGTTTTAATTCTCACTAATAGTGATGAAATGATAGAAGGTGTTGAAGATACAGGAATCTTGTGGGGGAGTGATAATGCAATACTGGAATTCCACATTATGAAAGCACAAGCAACAGAACAGAGTCTTGGACTTTAAAGGAGCTAATTTCAATAAACCTAGAGATAGTTTGGGAATGATTCCATGGATGAGAATCTTCAAGGGGAAAACAACTCAAGAAGCTTGGGAAATTTTGAAAAGTGAGATTATAAAAGCCCAGTCTAGCACAACACCAATAAAGAAGAAAAATAAAAGCTCTCAAAAGAAATCAGCATGTTTGCATAAAGAACTTCGATAAATTGAAAGACAAAAAGGACAAGTTAAAAAAAAGGTAAAGGGCACATAACTAAGACAGAATATCAGCAAATAGCCCAAGCCTGCAAAGATGAAGTGAGGAAAGCTAATGAACTATGGCTTATGACAAAAAAGCTTCTTTCAACATGTTAAAAACTAAAAAAAAGGTCAAGGAAACAATTGATTCATTGGTGGGACAAAGTGGCAAGAAGATGACAAGGGACAGGGAGAAAGCAGAACTACTTAGCTCGTGTTTTTCATCTGCCTTTACATAAAGGAAAAAACCAGTTAAACTTATCAAGCACTACAAAAAACAGAGTAGGAACACAAGTTAAAAAAGGTAAGTCAGTACTTGTCCACCCTAGATGGGAAGACCAATAAAGCTGATTAGGGGACTGGAGCTAAAGCATATTAAGACCGGTTGCTGGAATTGAGTATGTCTAGTTTACTGAAAAGAAGGACTAGGGGAGACATGACAGCAGTGTTCCAATATCTCAGGGGCTGCCACAAAGAAGAGGGAGTCAAGCTGTTTCCCAAAGCACCTGAGGGCAGGACAAGAAGCAATGGGTGGAAACTTGGATAGCCATTTGTCTGAAATGGTATAGAATTTTCTGCCTAAGCAGGAGGTTGGAGTAGAAGACTTCCAAGGTCCCTTCTAACTAAATTATTGTATCCTATTTTATCCCACCCTACCCTACCCTAAATGGTGTCCCTTTTTTGTAATTATTTGAGTTGAATTTGTGCTAGGAGCCTCAAAAATATTTAAATATTCAAACTAGGAAATTTCCATTTTTGAAATGTTTCATTTACAATAATTAATAAAAAAATACATGGTTAATAGTTAAGATTATTCAAATCCCAGGACAGCCAAAATAAAGAAACATCTCCAAGTAAAAAGTGTTCTGAAAGAACAACTAACCAAGGCTCTATTAGCTTAAAAAGCAAAATTTAATCTTCTGACTTGTGCCTGGATTTGGAGGCCAAACAATCCAGCTTTGCACAGGCTAAGAATTGTCTTCAATGGAAAACATTCTCCATTTTCTTATTTACTGTCCAGCCAATGGCTCAGACTACTAGCAGCTTCCTTGCAATCTGAGGAGGAGCAGAGTCTCTGGGTATTAATGGAACACCACACAGACCCCTGGTTGAGCTCTCCCAGCACTTTCATGAAGGTGTTGAGGATGAACAGGATTGCTCCTTCTTAAGACAGCAGAAGCCATTTCATAAAATACTTTCCTTCTTTAAAGGTAGGAAGAGTTTAAAGGCCTTCAGTTACCTCAGAGAATCAATTGGCAGGTGGGCCTTGGAAAACCCACCAATCAGGGACACTACCCAAGGAAGGGTTAGTGTCACTGATTGGTGAGTTTTCCGAGGCCCACCTGCCAGTTGATTCTCTCAATTCACTGAGGACCATTTGATTGTGGATGGATGGCTTAATAGATCCAGAATGAAGAGTATTTTGATGAGGGCTGGCTGCCTGTTTGGTAGACCAGTTGGTCCAGAAGAAAACAAGACTTATTTAACCTGAATGGCACTGAAAGTCCTATAGAATCATTCAGGTTGATAAAACCTGCCTAAAATCTTTCTTTAGTCAAATACTTTTTGTTCTGTCAATTTTGTCATCTAAACCACAGATCCTTACTGAGCATAGCCAGTTATCTTAATGTCTATGTTTGCTATATAAAATTCTCAATAATAGGAAAGATCCTGCAGTTCTTCCTTGATCTGTTCTATATTTTTCCCCTTTCAGGAGGTTCTTCTGCCCTTTGAGGAGGTGGCTGTTTATTTCTCCGAGGAGGAGTGGTCTCAGCTGGATCCCCACCAAAAAGCTCTGCATTGGGAAGTCATGCTGGAGAATTATAAGAATGTGGCCTCTCTTGGTAAGGGTTTCCCATTCTCCCTCAGAGAATTCAGGGAGACATTTTGTAGTTAGATGCCATTAACTAATTCTTATGAAAATATTTATAAATTGATATCTTCAGAGGGAGTAGGGAAAATTCTGTTTTTCTACTGCTCCTAGGAAGGAAATAGGTCTATGGCATTTTGCTTAGATATATCCTATCTAATTTATATTTCTATTTAAACATTTTATGACAAAGTAATTCCTTGGTTTGAGGTAATGCCAAACTTCTTCACACAGATTTCAACTATTTTTGCCCAGATGCTTCCATATCAGTCCTATCAAGACTTGCCATTCAGGTTTTTTGACTTAAATGTCTTTTCCAAGGTTTTATGCCCTATCAACAGAGATATAATAATTTCGCTAACCTTTCTCCCACTTTCATTTCTCTTTCCCTTTGAAGATGAGAATGAGAATAAAGACTCTGCAGAACCAATCAAAGTGTTCAGAAAAGGAGATGTAATAGAGAAACCTGCCATTCAAACAGAATTCCAAAGGCAGGAGAGAAACCTGTCAAATAACTGGAATAAGGAAAGATCATCTCCTTCGATTGTTGCTCAGATGCAGGACTTTATTGATCAACAAGAAAACCTGAACAACAAATATATTGAGAAAGGTGTAAGACTCTTCAAAGACACATTAGATGTGAATGGACCCTGTCCATCACAAGCCAAAGGCGGAGCTAATATAGGCAAAGACAAAGGAAAAAAATTCAGTTGGATGTTCACACTTTCTCAAGAAAATGTGTCTCTTGAGTCACAGAAAAGTTTTCACATGGGAGAGAAGACAAATAAATGCAATGAAGATGGAAACAAGACTGTTAATAAAAGGACATCCACAATGGAGAAGCCATATAAATGTATGGAGTGTGGAAAGAGCTTCAGAACAAGCAGTGCACTTACATCCCATCAAAGGATCCACACAGGGGAGAAGCCATATAAATGCATGGAGTGTGAAAAGGGCTTTAGAACAAGCAATGAACTTACATCCCATCAAAGGATCCACACAGGGGAGAAGCCATATAAATGCATGAAGTGTGGAAAGGGCTTTAGAAGGCGCAGTAATCTGACATCCCATCAAAGGATCCACACAGATGAGAAACCATATAAATGCATGGAGTGTGGAAAGAGCTTCAGAACAAGCACTCTTACATGCCATCAAAGGATCCACACAGGCGAGAAGCCTTATAAATGCATGGAGTGTGGAAAGGGCTTCAAGACAAGCAGTGAACTTGCATGCCATCAAAGGATCCACACAGGCGAGAAG
The DNA here is from genome assembly GCF_964273705.1 of Natrix helvetica. Lineage (NCBI taxonomy): Eukaryota > Metazoa > Chordata > Lepidosauria > Squamata > Natricidae > Natrix > Natrix helvetica. The sequence goes on from NC_138548.1 coordinate 339,650,128, forward strand.
CCTTATAAATGCATGGAGTGTGGAAAGGGCTTCAAGACAAGCAGTGAACTTGCATGCCATCAAAGGATCCACACAGGCGAGAAGCCGTATAAATGCATGGAGTGTGGAAAGGGCTGCAGAACAAGCAGTGCACTTACATGCCATCAAAGAATCCACACAGGGAAGAAGCCATATAAATGCATGGAGTGTGGAAAGGTCTTCCGAACAAGCAGTGACCTTACATGCCATCAAAGGATCCACACTGGGGAGAAGCCATATAAATGCATGGAGTGTGGAAAGGACTTCAGAACAAGCAGTGAACTTACACGACATCAAAGGATCCACACAGAGGAGAAGCCTTATAAATGCATGGAGTGTGGAAAGAGCTTCAGAACAAACAAGGAACTTACATCCCATCAAAAGATCCACACAGGGGAGAAGCCATATAAGTGCATGGAGTGTGGAAAGGGCTTCAGAACAAGCAAAGATCTTACATCTCATCAAAGGATCCACACAGGGGAGAAGCCATATAAATGCGTGGAGTGTGGAAAGGATTTCAGAACAAGCAAGGATCTTACAATTCATCAAAGGATTCACACGGGGGAAAAGCCATATAAATGCACAGAGTGTGGAAAGGGCTTTAGTCAAAAGAGTAACCTTATTACTCATCAACGGATCCACACAGGGGAGAAGCCATATAAATGCATGGAGTGTGGAAAGGAACTCAGCACACCCCATAGTCTTATTTCGCATAACACGTTTCATGTACTGGAGAATCCCCAAACAATGATTAATTTGGATGGGAATGTATGCTAATTGTTGATTTCATGGATTCTATGTATGGATTTACAATTTACAGACTGAACTCTGGAAAGGGTTTTTTCTGCGTTTCACCCATCTGACAGCCAGAGAAAGATGAATTTAGTAATGAAAAAAGAAACAATGGACGCTTGTCATTATAGTTATGATTTTGACTTTTTAGAAATGTATCTGTATATACAATATATAGGAGTGTCAGATTGGTGGCTCTTGAGCCAGTTGTGTCACGTGCAGGATACCCCCACCCCAGCCCCCGCGAATAAGGAAACTTGCAATGCGTCACGTACAGCACCAGAAAACCAAAAACAAACTTGCCGCTACACTGACTGCCAAAATGACCGGATCTTGTTTGGCCATGAAGAGTGAACTGGGTTTAAACTCCATGTGCAGCTTTGGGCACTTAGATATCTCTCTACACCAGGGATGTCAAACTCTATTTCATTGAGGGCCGTATCAGGTTTGTCTTTTACCTCAGGGGGCCAGGATGGATGTCACTTGTGTCAATCGCTGATGTGGCTTGAGCCCTCTGCCAATGAAAATGGGCTCCTGAGCTCCGTTTTTGGCTGTGACAGCCTCCTGAAACCCTCTGCCAATGAAAATGGAGCTCAGGACAGTCGCACATGGCCCTTACATGCTCCCTTTTTGACTGCGACAGCCTCCTGCAACTCTCTGCCCACGAAAATGGAGCTTGCAAGGGCCGTGTTCCTCCTGAACATGTGGCCCTCCTGAGCTCCTTTTTTGCTGGCAAAGGCAACGCAGGTCGGTCTTTTGTTATATGCAGGGTGGATCCATGGGCCAGTTCTAAGCATGCCCGGGCCTTGATTTTGACACCTCTGCTCTATGCTTTTGGTGTCTATATTCAAAGAAACATGCAGTTCTTTGGCTGCCCCAAAAACGTTGGTGCCTCTGTCTGAACTAATGTTTTTAAAGGGCCTCAGATAGCAATAAAACACCTGAGGGCCTTTATGAAGCTAGAAGTGTCCATACTCAATAACTTCAATGTGGACAGCTCTAATGGTCATACAGATGAACAAGGCTGCCCACCTCTCACTGTTTGCTTCACACTCTCTAGTGTGATGTGTGGTCATACACCAGGAGCCCAAGAAATCAAGACCAATATTAATGAAAGGAGGATTTGTGCTGAGTCTGTCGGCTGGAAGATCAACCACATTTTTTCTTTGTAATCTACCATGCAGCTTATGACAAGTAATACACCCAAAGACTACCTACTCGCACCTCTTTTAGCTCCAACTATCCACAAACCAGAGGTTCTTATAGCTTCTTCTATACATAGTCATCCTTGATGTTTGACTTGATGGTGAAAGTGCAGCACAAACAAAGAAGCAATGTGATGATTGCCAGGAGGGTTTTTCTCTTTTTCTTCCTTAAGGCAGCCACCTACTCCCAAAAGACCATTTTGCTTGAGAAACAGGTCAGGTTTCCTCAGGGAGCTCTCTCTAGGGATAAGTCTTTAGTTTAGCATACAGTGAATTTCTTGGGATAGGTTTCAGACTGCACAGCGTACAGAGTTTTGCCCATAACAAATCCAATGTGACATTGTGTTTTAGTATCTATTGTTTTTAAGTAAGTAACAGCAGCTATTGCTGTTATAGAGACATCAGAAAATATACAGAGCTTTTGGCTTTGTATCTCTCTAAAGCAGGTTTATCAAGCTCAATTTATTGAGGGCCTCATCAGCATTATGGTTGCTCTCCAGTTGCATGTAAGATTATGATGACTCAGTGCCAGGTGGGCATGGCTGGGTAGGCATGGCTGGGTGGTCGCAGTCAGATCATCGGGACTAGGTGAGCATGAGTGACTCGACATGGCTGGCTGGACGCTGCTCACTGGGCTCAGCTGACTTGGGATAGGAGAAAGTTTGCAGGAAGCAGTTTCCTCTGAGTCCAACTTCTGCCTTAAGAGATCTCTGGAGAGGAAGAGGGAATGGGGGGGGGGGTTATGTTCTGTCCCCACTGCACCTTAGTCTGTGTGCAGCTCGACAGGCAGCTAAACCCACCTATCCTCCAATAAAGCAGACCGTTTGTGTAGATCTGAATGCTTTATTGAAAGAACAGGTTATGGTGAAACGGGGGGAAATAGGTATACATACAATGAGAACAAATACAAGATAGAGAGCATTAAGTTACTGTTAAACATAAGGAATAAATACAAGCTATTTATTTTTTAAAAAAAATATTTTATTGAACAGTTTTTTTAAAAAAAAGTGAAAAAGAAAAAAATATTTTTTGCAATTTCCTTCTCTCGAACATTTCCATCTTGTTATGCATCAATCTAAATCTCACCAACGATGCTCTGGGTTTGTCCTTGGATGACCATGTTCCACAGGTTAAGGTGGGTTCTGCCTTCTCCAAATTTTGAGGGAAATGGAGTCTGGCTTCTCTGTGTGCACTTGGTTTAAGAGTGTGGTTATGTTCTAGTCATGTATTATACTCGTGTATTAAACTCTTTAGCTGCTTTAAAATGTATTAACACATGAAGATATTTGGAAGGATTTGGAGGGGGCATATTTCAGGATTTGAGAGCAGGTGCAGGAACAGGATAGGTCTAATCTAAGGAAGAGAAGGATTAGGAATGACATAACAGAAGCCTTTCAATACTGAGGCGCTGCCACGGATAAGAAGAGGTCAATCTATTCTCCAAAGAACCAACGGCAGCATAAGAAATAATGGAGAAAAACCTATCCAAGAGATACCGGTATAAATTACCAGGACCTTATGGATTACATCTCAGAGTTCTGAAAGAGCTGGCAGATGTTATCTCAGAACTATTGTACCATATCTTTAAAAAATCTGGAGCACTGGGGAACTGCCAGAGGATTGGAAAAGAGCCAATGTGGTTCCCATCTTCAAAAAAAAGTGGGAAGGAGAACAGGCCCAAGAAATTACGGACCAAACAGTGTAACACCAATATCTGGGAAGATGCTGGAAATAATAAAAGAAAAACCAGATCTGTGAAAATCTATAAACAAATAAATTTAAAACTAGTAGTTAACAAAGGTAGACCATAACCTACTACTAGATAAAATAGAAGAATGTGGGTTGGACAGCATCACCACCAGATGGATTCGTAACTGGCTGACCAACTGCACTCAACGTGTAGTCCTCAATGGAACTGCATCTACATGGAGGGAGGTATGCAGTGGAGTACCCCAAGGCTCTGTTTTAGGCCCAGTACTCTTCAACATCTTCATCAATGATTTGGATGAGGGAATAAATGAGGAACTCATCAAATTTGCAGATGACATCAAGCTGGCAGGAATAGCCAACACTCCAGAAGATAGGCTTAAGATACAGAAGGATCTTGACAAACTTGAACATTGGGCATTATCTAATAAAATGAAATTTAATGGTGAAAATAGTAAGGTTCTACATTTAGGCAACAAAAACGAAATGCACAGGTACAGTATAGGTGGTACCTTGCTCAACAGTAGTAACTGTGAAAGGGATCTTGGACACATGGAGTTTGAAATCCGTGGTATATACATTCATTTTTTTTTATTGTTTAGAAATGAGCTTCCTGTTCCCCAACTGTCATTTTCCCCCAGTTAGTCATAGCTCTCAGAGGGATGCAAAGACATTTAACAGATGCTGCTTCACTAAGCTAAAGAGGAAAATATCAAAAAAAAAATAGTCAAATTGCATTATTTGGAAGAATTGTGATCCTCCATAGTAGTTAAATGTGCATCCCTAGTGTAGAACTGACCTGAGTCAGCCGGTATCTATGCAGAAACATTGAACATTATTCAGTCAAAGGCCTCATGATATGAGGGAATTCTCACATGCAGGTCAATGTGTTGAAAGCTGAAAGGACGAACAATTCCTCTCTCACAATGAATCTCGGTATCATTGCTCAGGCTGGTCCAGGTTAGAAAGGAGAGGGGAGGTTTAGCATTACCAAATTGGGAATTATACACATTAGCAGTAACAATAACATGGGTAAAAGATTGGATAGAGCTAGAGAATAAAAGAATTTTGACCTTAGAAGGCCATGATTTGCAAGCAGGTTGGCATACATTCCTATGGGATGATAAAAATAAAACTCACAAAAAATACTTTCAAAAACATTTAATTAGAAGAGCGTTATTGCAAAACTGGCTCAAAATAAAAAAAAATCCACTATGTGAAAATCCCGAATTGGCTATCAAAAGGACGATCCATCTAAATTTTATAGATATGAATAAAATGCTAAGAAATTTTAAAACAATTGAAGAATTGGCAGAACAAAACATGAAAGTTGACTGGCTAACCTACTTGCAAATCAAAACTAAACACAATAATGATACTAAAATATATGACATTGAAACAGAACCACACAAATTGGATAAAATAATTTATAGCTCGGATAGAAAGATGATAAGGAGAATATATAAATTTCTCCTGAAGCATAAAATGGAAGAGGAAATCGTGAAATAACAAATGATAAAATGGGCACAGAACTTTGGCTATAATATTGAATTAGATAAATGGGAAAAATTTTGGGGAACAAACTTAAAAATGACACAATCATTTGCATACAAGGCAAATCAGTACAAAATGTTTTACAGATGGCATCTAGCACCAACAAATTTAGCTAAAATCTCAACAAATACCTCCCCAAAATGCTGGAAATGTGAATCAATACATGGAACATACTACCACATATGGTGGACCTGTGAGGAGGCTAAAATTTTTTGGAAAAGGATCAAAAATAGATTGGAAACCTGAAATTTTTTTATTAGGATTAATGACTGTGAAATATAAAAAAGAAATTCAATATTTAATATTACATATAATTACGGCGGCAAGGATTGCCTTTGTCCAGAAATAAAAAAACAAATTAATTCCAAGCGAAGATGAAATAATAAAGGTTATGGACTGTGCTGAAATGGACAAATTAACAAAAGAAATCCAGTGAAAAGAAGAGACTACTACTAGATATGGGATAAATGGTATAGGTGGATGGAGGAAAGAAACAAGGATAAATGAAGGAAGACAACAAAGCCCAAAAATAGTAGTTAAGGAGAATTAACACATATATATGTGTCCAAGTGGTTTAAACTTACTAGAGGTAATCAGCCAATATAGCAGACAGAGGAGTAAGATAAGAGGGTTAAGAATGGTGAAATATAAATGAAATATAATAAAAGGGGAAACAATATAAGGTGAGTGATATCGATTGGCAGAAAGAACAGGAAGCTCCTGTTCATATTGTATTGTGTAAATGTGGTGTACGTCTAAGTTTTGTGTGTGTGTTTTTTACATGTTTGTAAATAAAATTTAAAACTAATTTTAAAAAAAATCAGTTGAGTGGTTTTGTTCTGGTCATGTATTATGCTCGTGTATTAAACTCTTTAGTTGATTTAAAAATGTATTAACATAAGATTTGTGGAAGGATTTGGAAGGAGCATATTTCAGGATTTGAGAGGCTCATTTTGGTTTGAAGCTCAGTTGTCAGTAATAATTCTGGGTCAACCTGGACAATAAAGAGACTGAAAAGAGCAGAGAGGTTAATTCAATTCTATTTTACCCTTCTTTTCTTTCCATCTACATTCTTTCTTGCAATTGTAGCTAAATCTCTTTTTTTCCTCACCTCCATATCCAGAGGAATCTCTTCAAACCATTGGAAAATCTTCAGGTCTTGTGATTGGAAGGTTTTTCTCTGTTTATTCGTGATCTGTGGCTTGATGAATCCCAGTATCTTTGCTCAGCCTGGTCCAGGTTCTTTCTTGCCTCTCAAAGGCATTTGTGGGTCATAGAGGTAATCCAGAAGGGATAAGACCTGTCACAAGACATAACAATCACCTAAAATAAGAAGAAAATTCTGCGTAGCATGGATGAATGAAGGAGATGCAAGGGAAGACAAGATAGAAAGTGGATAAGAGAAACAAGGAGATTACAAGATAGTCCAAGGGAGGATTGTAATTTAATTATATAATAACCAAGGAAATTTAATAGTTGAAAGTTGCAGTTATATTGAGAAGTTTACTCGGGTTTCAACCAAGATTTAAAAACTTTTCTGCCCCTTGTTCTTCTTCCCCAGTTTTCTTTTGTCCTGCTGTCTTGTTTTATGTCTCCCAGGTTTGTTTCACCTCCCTCCCTGAACACAGAGGAGTCACTTCTGATGAACTTCCTCTTCACCTTTATGCAGCCCAAGTTCTGATAAGAACCAGGTTGCAATTACCGTATTTTCCTGTGTATAAGAGGACTGGGTGTATAAGACGACCCTCTACTTTTCCTACTTTTGGGCTATACTCACTGTATAAGACTACCCCTCTTCCAAGGCACACCAAATAAAAATGGAAAAATATCAGATTTGATTTCAATATGGTAGCTTCTGACGGATTTATGCAGCCTAAGTTCTGATAAGAACCACGTTGCAATTAGCTAAAAAGTGGTGAGCAAGACCACCCAGGGAGTGTAGGAGAAACCCTAAATTCTGAATCATGCATACATCCCTCTCAAAGATGAAAGTTTCCTAGAATCATAAGGTCTGTTCTGTCCTCATTACATTTTACTCTGCATGCAGCTTGACATGCAGCTATATCCAACTATCCCCCAATAAAAGAGACCATGTGAGTAGATCTGGAGGTTTTATTAAAGGAGCAGGATGGGTGAAACTGGACAAATAGAAATACAAGTATTTGTGGGGTACACTAAGCAAGAGCCCAGATTTGGGGACAACACTGGCTAGCATTTCTACAAGCAGTTTCAAAGCAAATGCAAACAAACTTTTTCTCCTAGGCGCTGCTTGGAGTGTCCAAGCACGGGTTAACATCAGCTTGCTGCCCAAGGACTGAGTTCGAATTCTTGTAGCTCCGCCTCTTGCTCCCCTCAGAGGCTCAGTTTTAAAAACTCAGTCGCCCTACAGGACGCAATTTGGGGAGATCCAGTCCTTGAGCAGCAGACTGGACCCTCTGGTTAGTGTAGTTTGCTCCCTTTAAGTAAAAATTTTAAGTTTAGTTAGCTCCTAGATAGAGGTTTGTTATTTTTTTAGTATTTTCTTGTATTTTCTTGTATTTCGAGTTTTTTTGCCGTTTGAATTTCGCGCGCGAGCCAGGCTGCCTGGAGCGCGACTCGCTTCTCGCAGCGACGAGAGCGATCGCACCGGAGGGGGTTCGTTTGGCGGCTGCCGACGAACAACTGGGGAGCAGGTAGGAGGCTAGGACCCCAAAGGACAGCATTAGGCTGTAGCCTTTTCCCCCGGTGCCGCTCCAGGCGCGAAAACGCGAACGGCGGCCATTTTTATTTTAAAATTTTGGCGCTTTTTTTTTGCCGGGGCTTTTAGCCTCATCGCGTTGCCTGCGCTCTCTGCAGATCGCCGCAGTAGGGGTTGAAGAGGACCATCGCAGGGTCTCCTGACTGGGTCTCTTCCCTCCAGACCTACAAAGCGGCCGCAGGGGTTCTTTTGGTCATCTAGACCATTCACCCTTGCCTTCTTCAGCACGGATCTGCTGGCTTCCTGCCTCATCTCAGCCGGAGCCATTTTCCAGCCACCACTTGCCTGCAGCACGAGGTTCCCAGCGACGCAAGCCTCAGATTCTCCAGCACCTCAGCCATCGGGAAGGGTTCCCAACGCTATGGAGAAGCAAGTGGATCAGCAGGCTGGCCCACCAGCAGCTAAACGCAGCAGGACCAACCCTGCTGCTAAAGGTGAAGGGGTGGAATGCCCAGCTAAGGGGAAGGCTCCTAAAGCCAAGCAGCCTTCTAAGGAGGCAGAGGGCCCTGGAAAAACAGTTCCAGAAGGCCCTATCTGCCCAGCAGGCCCTTCCCCCAGCTCCTACTCCTGGGGAGGAAGGGATTCCTGTTCCATCTACCTCCAAGCAAGGGATTCCTCCCTCCCTTCCAGGGGAAAGGGAGGAATTTGATTTTTCCCCTAATCCTTCCAGGGCCTCTATGGGTTCCCCAGGCCATTCCCTGGAAGCAGATTCCCTTGATGAGGCAGACTCCCTGGCAGAGGAGGGTTCCTTCATTTATTCAGTAACTGGGCCAGATACCCCTCAGGCCCACGATCTTCCTTTGCCCAAAAGCATGCAGGAGGTGGTGGCAGAGGCCATCTCTCGGGGTATCACCGATGGGATGATGCAGCTGGCATCTAAGCTTCCCTTTGCCTCTGCTAATCCCAGTAAGGGAAAACCGGCTAGGGCACAGGGACCTCCAGCTAGGGAGGCCTCACCTGCCCCCTCGGGCATCAGTGAGGTTTCTGATTCAGAGGAGGTGGAGCGTGATGCTCCAGACCTCTCTGAGGATGAAAATCCCACACCAGAACCCCCCCCCTCTCTGGGTCTTTTCAACTCTTCCATGTTTCGGGCTATCCTGACTAAGGCCCGGGCTGCAGGACCCCAGATGGGCCTTCCAGCCCCCAGGCCCAAACCTGCCTCGGATCAGGCATCCATGGAGACCATCGGTCCCCAGGACCCAGGGGCAGGGCTTTTCAATGAGGTTTCTCCCCCCCTAGACTTGGTTCCAGCCCCTCAGCTGTTCCTCGACATTATCCAACGCCAATGGACCCAGCCTGGTTCCTTAGCAAACCCCAGTGGGAACGACAAGAGGTTATATACCATGGAAGAGCCTCTGGAGGAGCTCCTAAAGCTCCCCCAGGTTGATGACCCCATTACCTCCAATTCGGCTCTACCTGCTGAATTACTGGAGGGGCTCAAGGCAGAGGACAAAAGGGCTGAATCGTCTTCTATCAAGACGCATATGGCCACTGCTTGGGCCATGAGAGCATCTTCTGCTTCTTCCTACTTCGGAAGGGCAGCTCTCTTCTGGCTCCGCAAACTATTGTCCGGCCTACCGGCTGGGGACACTAAAATGAGACAGAACGTGAATAAGATCATAGCAGCCATAGAATACTCTGCTGATGCCTCACTTAGTGCCACCAAGTTTTCCTCCAGGGCATTAGCCGCCAATGTGACCTCACGTCGCCTACTGTGGCTCCGCCACTGGCAGGCAGATGTCAAGGCAAAGTGGAAGCTGGCTTCCACCCCCTTTAAGGGTGGGAAACTTTTTGGGGAGGCTTTGGATTCCTTTCTGATTGAATCCAAGGATAAACACAAGGTACTCCCAGCCATGACCAAGAAACCTGAACGCAAGGGCCAGCCCTTTCGTAGGGGCTCCTTTCGGAGTTCCGAGCCTTCCACCTCCTCAGGTGGTTCCGGCCGTCCCTTTTCCCAGGCACAGGAACGTTCCCAGGACAGACCTTTCTACAGGGATAGAAATAGACAACAGGGCTACCGTAAACCTTCCCGAGGGGGGTTCTCCAACCGCCCCTTCCGGAAATCCAAGTGACAGTCACAGGGACCCTCCCATAGGCGGCCGTCTCCAACTCTATGCCGCCCAGTGGGAGGAGACCACGACGGACGTGTGGATCCTCAACACGATCCGTCACGGCCTGACCCTGGACTTCCTTTCCCCCCCTCCAAGATCCCGGGTTTGCTGCCCCACTCCCAGGTCACCTCACAAGCTCCAACTAGTGAGGGTGGAGATAGACCACCTCTTAGAGATAGCGGCCATAGAAAGGGTACCCGAGGGTCAGGAGGGCACAGGCTTCTATTCCATCCTGTTCCTAGTCCCCAAGCCATCGGGAGGGGTGCGGGCAATATTGGACCTCAAGCGACTCAACAAGCATCTAGAATACAAACGCTTCAAGATGCAGTCCCTGCAGACCATCCTGGGTTGCATCAGACAGAGAGACCTCTTGACTTCGATAGACCTGAAGGAGGCGTACCTGCACGTTCCAATTCACACGGCGCATCGCAGGTTCCTGAGGTTCCAGTTTGCCAACCAGCATTTTCAGTACAGAGCCCTTCCCTTTGGACTCTCGTCAGCCCCACGCACTTTCACTAAACTGCTGGCCGCCATCGCAGCTCACCTGCGCTCTATTCCAGTGAGGCTGGAGTGTTACCTGGACGACATCCTGATCCACTCGTCATCCAGGGAACAGGCGCAGCAAGACCTCAACACCACCATTCAGGTCTTGCAACAGCACGGCTTCTCGGTCAACCTGGCCAAGAGCCATCTCAACCCGACCCACAGGATCCAGCATCTCGGCACCATCATCGACTCGGAGTCCTGCAAGGTCTTCCTCACACAAGAGAGAGTGGACAGCATCAGATCCCTCGTGCGGAAGATCCGGTCCACCAGGTCAGCAACGGTAGTTTCCCTCTCTCAACTGCTAGGGAAGCTGGTGTCCTGCATTTCGGTGGTCCCATGGGCACGACTCCACACGAGGGACCTCCAGTGGTTCCTGCTGCCCCTCCAGAGACGCATGGCCAGCAACTCCAAGAGGGTGATACGCCTCCCTCCCAAGGTAATTTGTTCCCTCCGGTGGTGGCAGTCGGATGCTCTTCTGAAGGGCTCCTACTTCAAGGAGCCGGAGCGCCTGGTCATCACGACAGATGCCAGCCTCTTCGGGTGGGGGGCGCACCTTCATAACCAGGTGATCCAAGGCAGATGGTCACCAGCGGAGCTCGCCCACAATATAAACTGGCTAGAGCTCCGGGCTGCCAGACTGGCCCTGTGGCATTTCCTCCAGCTGGTCAGGGACAAGGATGTGCTGGTCCTGACCGACAACATCGCCACAAAAGCGTACATCAATCATCAGGGCGGCACACGATCCCTTGCTCTGATGACGGATGCGGAATCCCTGGGTCAGTGGGCGGAACGACACCTCAGGTCCCTGCGGGCGGACCACATCTCGGGGGAGGACAACGCGACTGCAGACTGGCTCAGCAGAACGCGGAGTGGCGCCTTCATCCAGAACTGTTTCATCAGCTGTCTCTGCGATTCGGCCTTCCAGTCGTCGACCTCTTCGCGTCTCTGGCCAATGCCCAGCTACCCAGGTACTTCATGAGGTTCCAGTGCCCAGGGGCGGAAGGCACGGACGCTCTTCGCTCTCCCTGGCCTCTGGGCCTGCTGTACGCCTTCCTGCCCCTGCCGCTAATTCCACAGGTCATCGGGAAGATCCTGACAGAGGGAGCGGAGATACTGCTGGTGGCTCCTCACTGGCCGAGGAGATCCTGGTTCGCTGACCTGATCAGTCTCTCAGTGTCTCGTCCCTGGCGCATTCCTCAGGACCGCATATCCCTCAGCCAAGGGGCAATCCAACACCCAGAACCCCAGTGGCTGAAACTTGCCGTGTGGCACTTGAAGGGGAGATCCTGAGGCTCAGCGCATATTCGGATAAGGTGATCCACACCATCCAGGCATCCAAACGTCCATCAACAGTCAGAATTTATGAAGCTACCTGGTCGGCCTTCTCTAGCTGGTGCCTTCAACACCAGATCTCTGCCACTTCTGCCACCGTTCCCCAAGTTGTGGACTTTTTGCAGGACGGTCTTGACAGGGGTCTGGCACCCAACACTCTCAAACGCCAGACTGCCGCCTTGGCCTCCATCCTGTCTACCGAGTCGCACCTGCCCCTCAGCAAACACCCGCAGGTGCGCAATTTCCTCAAAGGAGCCACCAATCTGTCTCCTCCTACCATCCACAGGTATCCTACCTGGGACTTGTCCGTGGTGCTACGTTCTCTGTCCAGACCACCATTTGAACCTCTTCGGACAGTTGGACTACGCCACCTGACCCTCAAGACGACATTCCTCATTGCCATCACTTCGGCACGCCGGATCTCTGAACTGGCAGCATTGTCAGTCAGAGAGGACCTTTGCGTCATCCACTCCGACAGAGTGATATTACGTCTGGACCCGGCATTCGTACCAAAAATCAACAGCGTTTTCCACCGCTCGCAGGAAGTGATCCTCCCGGACTTCTGTCCGCATCCCAAGCACTCCAGGGAACGTGAGTGGCATAACCTGGACGTCCGCCGTGCCCTGCGGATCTACATGAAAAGAACAGCTCCTTTCCGCAAGTCGGAGGCCCTCTTTGTGTCTTTTCAACCTGCCACCATGGGCAAGAAGGTCACCTCCGCTACAGTAGGGCGCTGGATAAGGGTGTGTATCCAGCTGGCCTACGAACATCAGGGCAGGCCGGCGCCTCCTCGTATCACTGCACACTCGACAAGAAGTGCTGCTACATCGGCTGCATGGGCCACCCAAGCATCCATTGAGGACATCTGCCGGGCTGCTACGTGGTCAGGCCCGTCACCGTTTGTCAAGCACTATAGACTGGACACCTTTGCCTCGGCTGAGGCAGCCTTTGGGAGAAGAATTCTGCAGAGGGTTGTGGCTAGTCCCGCGCCCGTGAACAGTTCTTCCCTCCCTGGGGGATCATAGCTTTGGCATGTCCCGTGCTTGGACACTCCAAGCAGCGCCTAGGAGAATGACCGTTGGCTTACCTGAATGGTCTTTCTCTAGGCGCTGCGGGAGTGTCCAACCCCACCCTATCAGGGGTCGCGGGGTAGTTTTTCCATTGGATTGGACTATTGCATTGACAGTTCCTTTGGACACTCCTTCGTTTTTTAAAACTGAGCCTCTGAGGGGAGCAAGAGGCGGAGCTACAAGAATTCGAACTCAGTCCTTGGGCAGCAAGCTGATGTTAACCCGTGCTTGGACACTCCCGCAGCGCCTAGAGAAAGACCATTCAGGTAAGCCAACGGTCAATCTCTGCAAAGAACTCTACTTACAAATACAATACCCATTGCCTAGTACCGTCCACTAGGCAATGCCAACGGGCGGCGCCAAGGAGTAGGGCCTTCTCTGTGATGGGCCCAACCCTCTGGAATGACCTTCCCCCCGACATTAGAACCACCACCGACTTCCGCTCCTTCCGACAAAAATTGAAGACACACCTGTTCCGATTGGCTGGCCTGGCATAATCATAACTGCTACCTCCTGGCAAACATATTTTTAATCTGGTATTTTAGGGGAATTGTTTTTTAAATTTAATTTTATGGGATATTTGTTGGGGTTTTAAATTATTTACTCAGCTGTACAGTTCTTTATACCTTTTTATCCTCCTTCGTATCTATTTATCTATTTAATAATTTTAATTGTTTATATGTTGTATTTCTGATATGGACTGTACACCGCCCCGAGTCCCTTTCGGGAGAGGGGGCGGTCTATAAGCGCTTAGTAAAGTAAAGTAAAAAGTAAATACTGTATACTCTGCGGCACGGTTTAGGTCCATTTGGACCACCCAGTGGCAAAAGTGTCAACTGCGAGCTCAGAGCATTGAGATCGCACGTCGTATCGTCGTGACTTTGGCTCCTCCTCCTCAGTATCACCTATCTCATTCTATTGTTCTTACAATATGAAAGAATACTTATGCATCACCATTTTCAATAGTATTTGAAATCGCAGAATACATTGATACGTTGTTATCATTGTACATCATATGTTCAACTACAGTTGTTATTCCTTTATTTTAAATAAAGTATTCTAAATATTCAATTCATATATATACCAATATTTCATTACATCATTATAAATCTATTTAATAATATGTCTTTATGATATCACCTATCTCATTCTATTATTCTTACAATATAAAAAACTTCTCCAAATTTTTTCATTTCTATGTTTTTTTATCTAACCACTGATAGAAAAAGTCCCATATAAAATTGTTCATCTTATAAAATTGTTATAAAATTGTTCATCTTCTTGCTCTCTAATTTCAAATGTCAATTTACTCATTTCTGCACATTCCATTATTTTTCGAATAATTTCCTCCTGCGTTGGTATTTTCTTGTTCTTCCATTTTTTTTGCATATACAATTCTAGCTGCCGTTAAAACATTTACAATCAAATATTTCAAATCTTTATTGTATGTTTCTGGTATAATCCCCAATAAAAAAATCTCTGGTTTAAAGTCTATGTGTTTTTGTATCATTTTCTCCAACCATGTGTGGATTTTAGTCCAGTATCTTTTAGCTTCTATGCAAGTCAACCACATATGGTAATATGAACCCGGTGTCTGATGACATTTCCAACACTTTTCTGACTTGTTCATGGACATTCCTGCTATTCTCATTGGGGATAAATGCCAGCTGTAAAACAAATTTTCCTTATATGCTGTTGACATTGTCATTTTATAATTTTGAGACCACAATTTCTGCCATTTCTCTAGTTTAATCCCATGACCAAATTTTTTCCCCAAGCTATCATAGTTTCTTTAACTTGTTCTTCCTTCAACCTAACCTCTAGTAAGTGTCCATATAATTTTTTAATTACATTTTCATCAGTACCTGTCAAAATTTTGTCTAATTCAGTCATTTTATCATAAAAACCTTCCGTTTTATGGTCTTTGTCATATCTAGATTGTATTTGCACATATGAAAAGCAATTCATTCCTATTCCTCCCTGTTTCAGCTCTTGCATAGATTTAAGTTCACCCCCCGCATTCAGTATTTCACCATATCTGTTTGTTCCTTTTTGTATATTATTGGATATGAAACTCAGCGACTTGTTGAGAGGCCGAGCTTGGAGAGCTAATTGGAGGTGGCATGCGATCTCCCTCCCTCTCTCTGTCTCTTGGCCGTTTTTGCCCTCCCCAGACTTCAGGAAAGCCTCAGGAGCCTGGGGAGGGTGTTTTTTCTTATAAGCAGCTATTCTTGTTCCTAATATCCTGGCTAGTGGTTTTAAGTTGCTAACTTTTGTCTCGTTGTTAATGTGCAGCCACCCCCTCCTTCCTATTGCAGAGCAGAATAAAGGAACAAACAGTTTTTTCTGAGACAGCTCCCCCGCTTCCCCCCTCCCTCTTCAATGAGAGAGACAGGAAATGAGCAAAGCTCTTAATTGTCAAGGCAAAGAAATGAAGACAAAACAAAATGTTTTATCAGAATTCATATTCCTCACTCTCATGTCCACTCCACCCACATGAGCACCTTCCATGCACAGAAAATCCGCCCCTGTGGGGGGGCACTTCAGCTTTGGGCCCCTGTTACAAGTTGGGAAGGCAGTGACGTCATTCAGTTTTTGCCTTTCTATGACACTAGACTCTCTTTCTCTCTAACCACATGTCCTGTGCAGGAGTTAGAAAGGCGGAAAGAAAATCTGAAAGATCCAGAGGTGGAAAAGGTAGGTGTGTGTGTGTGTGTGTGTGTGTGGTGTGAGTGTGTGTGTGTGTTGTTCTCACCAAAAGGGAGAGAGCGGGTTCTCACTCTAATAAATGGGGAATAGAGACATGCCTAGTCCTCATCCAGGTTCAAATTTTTTGTTTTAGGAGTGGGAGAAACTCCCCTAGATCCCATGTTTCCCTTTTCCATGATTGCAACAGACATTGGGGGAAAGCAGAGACCTGCCCTCCGGAATAAATCCTGATTCTCAAAAATGAAAGTGGGGAAGGGGAAACTGGAGAGTCCTTCCCACCCCCTTTCCTGGTGAAAGCTCCTGTGTAGGGGTAGAGCTTGCATGGCAAATCTCAAGCAGGAAATAAGAAATATATTTGCAAGGAAGAGAGGCAGAAGATGATGCCTACATTCTCACTGTGTGCCGGATGACACTAAACTAGATTTGGATCCCCTTTCTAATTTCTCTTAGGAAAGTAGTAAACCAGCACCCTAAAGCAGGGTCAATTGACTGGCATTTCATTTGATGTGAACGGAAGTTTCATGCTTTTGTGAGATAAAAACCCAATTATTAAATCCTCACAACACAGAGACAAGTCTGGTTCACAATTCAATAAGTTTTATTTACAGAAATATAAAAAGCGTTTGCAAAGGCAGCCTCCAAGTATCTTCCCAAGTGGATCGAGTAAAAGGAGGGCAAGGAACAGCATTCAAACAATACATTTTATAGACGATACTCCTAAGAAACTTCCCCCCTTCCTGCTTATTCATTTACATCGTTTCTTTCATTATTCTATATTCTAAAGGGTCATCTTGACGTTTTCTTGAGAGGCCTCTATCTCTTATTTGGTTTTTCTGGTGCCTTTCGTCTGAGCAGATGGCTTCCTACCTAACTTGTATGTAGGCTTGGAATAAAAAAGGTTTATCTTTTTCTATTTAATTAACACATTTTGTGGTTAGCAAAAGAACAGTAACTTTACATATTTCAGGCAAGAATATAATGGTTTATACATTTAACATAGTAAAAGAATACAAAAGCAACCTTTTAACATTTTATAAAAGAGTAACTTAATATCATTTCCTTCAATCATCACTTTTTCTCTTCTCGGTAACTTCCTATTTTATATCTACAATAATTCATAATGTCCTAACTTCTTAGTTTCATATGGAAGCAAGTTTTTTACATTCAGAGTTCTCCATCTCCATCCCCTGCTTCCCCACTTTCATTATTACCATAGGTTCTTTCTTTCTATTTGTTACTGATGTAGTTATTAAGGTCTTACTGCTCATAGTCCTTTTTATTAACATTTGTATAAGAGGAATCAAGCATGGTAAAAACCTGATAGCTAGGAATCCTAATATTGCAAATCTTGCTAAATCTTTCCAATTTGAAAACCACCCACTAAGCCAATCATTTACCCCAAGTAAAGTTAGCCCCTTTCAGGTTTGGACCAGAACATGGGCTAGCTGTAAAGTTTCCTAACGATGCCTGATTCATAATAAGCGAGCCAATATTATAATACAAAAACCAATGATTTATTAACAGCTTCATTAGGCATACTTCATTAGGCAATTCTTATTCGCAGCCATTTCTTTGCTTTCTTTACCTGCTTTTGAACTTTGCCCCTGTTCCTTTCCTCCCTTCAGTCTGTGTCATAAATCACATTCTCCAATAGATACAACCATCTCAACCCAGCTACTGTAATCTGAGATCCGGCTCTGCCGACGATTTGCGTGGAATTTCAACACAAGAGTTGACATCCGGCTCCCCTCATTTTTCAAAAGCAACCTCTGTGAGTAAAATAAGTATAGGATTCAAGGTTTTGTCCTCCCCCCAGGCTTATTTAGATTTTTTTCATGGAATCTTTCTATAAGGCGATCAGCCTGGATATTTCTATGCTTTACCCAAGATGCCTCTGACAAGGGGTAGCCCTTCCACTTGATTAAGTATTGGAGTTGTATCCTGTGCCACCTCCAATCAAGGATGTATTGTACCTCATAACTGATTTGCCCCCCTATAAGTACAGGGCCTAGGGGCTCCCGGGGCAGGGGTCTCAGAGTGGATCCAACCATGGGTTTTAAGAGGCTATTATGGAATAATGGGTGTATCTTCCTTAGCAGTCAAAGCAGTTTCAGTTGCACTGAGACTGAGTTAATGATCTTTACTATGGGGAATGGTCCCACTCAAATATTTGGTGGAGAGGTAAACCTTCTCTCCTACCAAGAATGGTCATTGCAGAGCTCGGTGTTTATCTGCCTGTTTCTTATAGGTTTATGCTGCTCTAGTTAGCGTTTTTTTTTTTACATTCTCCCAGGTTGCTTTTAGCATTGACATCCAGTCAGTCAAGCTGACTGAGGAAGGAGGATCCCTTGGATACTCAGGCATTGGGACGAAGTTCATGCTGCTTACTACTTTGAATGGTGTTAGTCTTGTGCTGCTGTGAACAGCATTATTGTACGTGACCTCAGCGAAAGACAGAAGGTCTGCCCAATTGAACTGCTGATAGTTCACGTAGCATCTCAGGTACTGCTCTGCCATAGCGTTCAGTCTCTCTGCCCCCCCCCCATTTTTGCTCAGGTGAAAAGCCGAGCTAAGGCCCTGGGATGACCCAATGGACCACAGGAACTCCCTCCAGAACTTTGCCATGAACTGGACCCATCTGTCTGACATAATTCTTCGAGGTACTCCAGGCGGTAGATGTGCTTCAGGAACAGTTTAGCCAGCTTGTGAGCTGAGGGTAGTCTGCTGCAGGATATACACAATAAAATACAATACAATAGCAGAGTTGGAAGGGACCGTGGAGGTCTTCTAGTCCAACCCCCTGCCTAGGCAGGAAACCCTATACCATTTCAGACAAATGGCTATCCAACATCTTCTTAAAGACTTCCAGTGTTGGGGCATTCACAACTTCTGTAGACAAGCTGTTCCACTGATTAATTATTCTGTCAGGAAGTATCTCCTCAATTCTAAGTTCTCAGCTTCTCTCCCTGATTAGTTTCCACCCATTGCTTCTTGTTCTACCCTCAGGTGCCTTGGAAAATAGTTTGACTCCCTCTTCTTTGTGGCAACCCCTGAGATATTGGAATACTGCTATCATGTCTCCCCTAGTCCTTCTTTCTATTAAACTAGACATACCCAGTTCCTGCAACCCTTCTTCATATGTTTTATAGAATAGAATAGAATAGAATATTTATTTCTAAGCCGCGCCCTCTCCCGAAGGACTCGGGGCGGCGTACAATAAAACAAATAAAATACAAAGTACAATACAATACAATACAAATCTGGACAGGACATACATATAACAAGGACGTATATAAAACGTATACAAAACGTATACAAGGAGGAGGTAGGCTAATAGCTAAAAAACAATTAAACAATTAACAATTAAAACAATTAAAAAGTCACAATATTTAAAAACCCCGATAAATAAATTCTATTGAATTACATTAATAAAAAACCCGTCAGGAGCGATATAGTTGGATCATGGTTGAGCCAGGCCAGCTACTTGGAATAGGTGGGTCTTGAGCTTAACTCTGAAGGAACGGAGGTCGGACGTCGTCCTAATATCCGGAGGGAAGTCATTCCATAGGGCTGGGCCCGCCACAGAGAAGGCTCTACTCCTAGGCGCCGCCCCTCGACACTGTCTGGTGGACGGCACCTGGAGGAGTCCCTCTCTGTGCGAGCAAATTGGTCGCAGGGATGTATGGGGCAGAATACGATCCCGCAAGTAACTAGGTCCTGAGCCATAGAGCGCTTTAAAGATCGTAATCAAGACCTTGAAATGCACCCGATAGACCACAGAAAGCCAGTGCAGCTCGCGCAGGAGAGGTGTCACATGGGAGTACTTCGTACTCCCCATAATCACCCGCGCGGCCGCATTCTGGACCAACTGCAGTCTCCGAGTGCATTTCAAGGGAAGCCCCATGTAGAGAGCGTTACAGTAGTCCAGGCGAGACGTCACCAGCGCGTGGGTGACTGTGCGTAGGGCGTCCCGGTCCAATAGGGGGCGCAATTGGCGCACCAGGCGAACCTGGTGGAATGCCCCCCTGGCCACGGCTGTCACATGGTCATCCATGGACAGCCTGGCATCCAGGAGGACGCCCAAATTGCGCGTCCGCTCCACGGGGGCGAGTTGAATGCCCCCAATGGCCAGAGATGGGATTAACTGGTTGAACCGGGGGGCCGGAACCCACAGCCACTCCGTCTTGGAAGGGTTGAGCCTGAGTCGGTTGTCATCCATCCAGACCCGTACGGCTTCCACACACCGGGACATCACTTCGACGGCCTCGTTGGGGTGGTTCGGGGTGGAAATGTACAGCTGAGTATCGTCAGCGTACAGATGATATCCCACCCCGAAACCACGGATGATCTCACCCAGCGGCTTCATGTATGTGTTGAACAGGAGTGGCGAGAGGACCGACTCCTGTGGCACCCCACAGGTAAGGGGGCTTAGGGTCGACCTCTGCTCCCCTGCCAACACACGTTGCGTCTGGCCAGAGAGGTAGGAGCCAAACCATCGCAAAACGGTGCCCCAGACCCCCAACCCCTCCAGTCGGTGCAACAGGATACCATGGTCGATGGTATCAAAAGCCGCCGAGAGGTCTAATAGGACCAGGATAGAGGAACAACCCCTATCTCTGGCCCTCCAGAGACCATCCACCAACGCGACCAAGGCCGTCTCTGTGCTGTGCCTGGGGCGAAAGCCGGACTGGCGCGGGTCTAGATAATCATTCTCCTCCAGATGTCGTGGGAACTGAGAAGCCACCACACTCTCTACAACCTTCGCCAAAAAGGGAAGGTTGGAGACAGGACGATAATTGGCCAGCTCCGTAGGGTCCAGAGAAGGCTTCTTGAGCAAGGGTCTCACCACTGCCTCTTTCAAGGCGGCCGGAAGAGACCCCTCAACCAACGAAGCATTCACTAGGCCCAGGAGCCAGTCGCGTGTAACCTCCCAGGATGCCAGTACAAGCCAGGAGGGGCACGGGTCCAATAAACATGTGGTAGGTCGCAGTCGTCCATGCAATCTGTCCAAATCCTCGATGACAACCAAGTCAAACTCCTCCCAAAAAGGTTTCTCAAGACTCGCCACTGGCGTCTCGACTGGGCCACTGAAGGGGACCCAATCCTTCCGGATTTGAGCGACTTTATCCAGCAGATATTTCTCAAATTCCTCTGCCCTACCCTGTAAAGGGGCCTCCCGCGGCCTCTGAAACAGAAGGGAGCGGGACACCCGAAACAGGGCGGCAGGGCGGTTCTCTGCGGATGCAATGAGAGCGGCACAGTATTGACGTTTGGCCGTTCTCAATGCCACTAGGTATGTCCTCAAATGGGCTCGTACCTGTGCTCGGTCAAATTCGGATCGGGAGGATCTCCAACGACTCTCTAGGCATCTCTTGCGGCGCTTCATCACCCTTAGCTCCTCGGTAAACCAAGGAGCCAGGGTGGATCGTTGCCGCCGGAGAGGCCGCAAAGGCGCCACCCGGTTCAAGGCCCCGGTAGTCGCATTATTCCACGCGGCCACCAGGTCCTCTACCCGAGGGCGGGTCAGGGCTGCAGGAGGTGGCCCAAGCTCCGTCTGGAACCTATCTGGTTCCATCAGGCGCCTGGGGCGGAACCATCTAGTGTTTTCCGGTTCCGCCTCCCCGCAGCGAGGGGTAGCACCAGGGAAGTCAAGTCGGAGGAGTGAGTGATCTGACCATGACAGAGGAGTGATGGTTAAATTCACTCCTCCCAGATCACTCAACCACTGGCCAGAGACAAAAACAAGGTCCAAGGTGTGACCTCCCTCATGTGTCGGGCCCTGAATCATTTGAGTCAGGTCCATGGCTATCATGGAAGCCATGAACTCCCGAACCCCCTCTGATGCTTCTCCCACCGATGGCAGGTTAAAATCCCCCATCACTAGAAGTTTGGGGGTCTCAACCGCCACCGATGCGATCAGCTCGAGGAGCTCAGGCAGGGTCGCTGATGTATGGCGGGGAGCCAGGTATACTATCAGCAGGCCCAACTGCCTCCCAGGGCCCCATTTCACAACAAGGGATTCACATCCGGACGTCTGTGGCACAGTGGACTCCCTCGGCTCTAAGTCCTCCCGGATAATCACTGCTACCCCACCGCCCCTTCCCCGGGCCCGGGGCTGGTGAAATGCTTGGTAACCTGGTGGGCACATTTCCACGAGGGGTAAACCTCCCTCATGGCCCAACCAGGTTTCCGTTATTCCCGTGAGGTCCGGCTCCCCCTCCAAAATTAGATCATGAATGAGGGGGGCCTTATTGAGAACGGACCACGCATTGCATAACAACAGCCCCAGGCCCTGGGCCTGCAGATCCTGACCACCTAGAACGCGGGGGTTGGTACAAGCGACCGGGTGTAACCAGCACCCACGGTCTCCCAACCGACTGCGAGTTGTTAATCTGTCCTCGTATCTGCCCCTCCCTACGACTGTTGGAATCAGAGAGCCCTGTATAGGAATGGTATCCTCTCCCCCCTCCTCCTCTCCGCTCCTTCTGCTCGTGACCCCACCTGGTGACCTGGCTCTGTCATCGCTCCTGATCTGACCCACCCACCCCCCAACCCCTAAACCCGTAAAAGATTTTAAAAAACATTTAACTAAAAAACCCCTGAGCCTCCGTTTCTTCCACCTCTCGGGGTCTATAAACCCGTCATCAAGGCGGGCCCTTGCAAGCGTCAAGGGCCATGCCTGCGAGAGGGGGTTCTCCCGCAGGCGGAGCAGATCAAACCTCGAATAAATAATCTTAATCTTAGAATCTTAAAAAACACGATGGGGTCAAAATGTTATAGATGGTAAGTGGTCAGTCATAGAAAAAAAGAAAGGGGGGGGGAAGAGTTCTTAGATGACCAAATGGTGATCTGGGTGGAGGAGAGATGGTCTAGGGTATAATCCAAATAGTCCCAATGTCCTAGTGATGTTACTGGCATCCATGACAGCTCTTTCAGCGGCTGCTGTTGAAACCAGCCTCTCACCTTCCAGTGTCCTTCCAACTCCTTCTTTTTCCTCTCTCTCCATTTTCCTCACTTTCCTTCCAGTCTCTCCTTCTCTCCTTCCAAACCTCTCAGCTCACCAGCTCGCTCCTTCCAATCCTCTCGGTTCACCCATTCACCAGTCTCTTTCCTTCCAACCTCACATTCCTCCTTCCAGCCGTTCTCACCTTCTTCCTTCCTGTCGCTCTCTGCAAAACGTTCCAAAACGCTCCAAAAGACTGTCACAAACATCGCCATTTCCAGCTCACAACCTCTTTCCTCACCAGTGGGACAGCCTCTTCCCTTCCAGCCTCACGTTCCAAAACGCTCCAGCCTCCAGCCTCACGTTCCAAAACGCTCCAGCCTCCAGCCTCACGTTCAGCCTCTTCCCTTCGAGCCTCACGTTCCAAAACACTCCAAAACGCAGTCACAAACGTCCAGCTCACAAGCCTCTTTCCAGCCTCAGCCTCTTTCTTTCCAGCCTCTCCTCGCAATTCCTCTTTCTAAGCATTCTCTCAAAAACGCTCCACAACGCTCCACACGCTCCAAAACGCTCCGAACGTTGCCATTTCCACACACGCCGCCATTTCCGATGCCGGTCTCTCTCCCCCATTCCACAGACCGTTCGCTCTTTATCCTTCCCTCCAGTCTTCTGATTCACCCTAGCGGACCCAAATGGGTCGAAAATGGGCCAGGGTGGTCATGCTAACTGACTTCCGACCCTCAGATGGAAATGAGGGTCGGAAATAACCTTTTCGCCCATCGCTGGGCTCCGTGGTATTCTGGAGCTTCAGGAGGCGACTGCCATCGCCGGAAGCTCCTCCTCCTATTTTAGTCTCCAGTCCCCTAATCATCTTTGTTGCTCTTCTCTGCACTCTCTCCAGAGTCTCCACATCTTTTCTACATTGTGGTGACCAAAACTGAATACAGTATTCCAAGTGTGGCTTTACCAAGGCATTATAAAGTGGTATTAACACTTCACGTGATCTTGATTCTATCCCTCTATTTATGCAGCCTAGAACTGTGTTGGCTTTTTTGGCAGCTGCTGCACACTGCTGGCTCATATTTAAATGGTTGTCCACTAGGACTCCAAGATCCCTTTCACAGTTACTACTGTTGAGCAAGGTACCACCTGTGCATTTCATTTTTGTTGCCTAAATGTAGAACCTTACTCTTTTCACCATTGAATTTCATTTTATTAGATAGTGCCCAAAGTTCATGTTTGTCAAGATCCTTCTGTATCTTAAGCCTATCTTCTGGAGTGTTGGCTATTCCTGCCATCTTGGTGTCATCTGCACATTTGATGAGTTCCCCATTTATTCTCTCACCCAAATCATTGATGAAGATGTTGAAGAGTACTGGGCCCAAAACAGAGCCTTGGGGTACTCCACTGCATACATCCCTCCATGTAGATGCAGTTCCATTGAGGACTGCACGTTGAGTGCGGTTGGTCAGCCAGTCCTCTGGTAGTTCCCCGGTGCTCCAGGATCTCTGAAAGATATAGTTCAATGGTTCTGAGATCTTGTGTGCCAGTTCCTTCAGAACCCTGGGGGTGTAATCCATCTGATCCTGGTGATTTGAACTTGTCTAGAGTAGACAGGTGCTCACCATTTTCTTTCCTATTTCAACTTGTGTTCCTAATCTGATTTTTGTGGTGGTGTTTTTGATAGGTTGGACTGTTTTATCCCTTTGTGTAAAGACAGATGCAAAACATGAGTTAAATAATTCTGCTTTCTCCCTGTTGCTTGTCACCTTCTTGCTACTTTCTCCCAGCAATGAACCAATTGTTTCCTTAACTTTTTTCTTTTTTTTAACATGTTGGAAGAAGCTTTTTTTTTTTTTTGTTATTTTTTACTTTTGTGGCAAGCCTTTCTTCATTGTAAGCCTTAGCTTTCCTCACTTCATCTTTACATGCTCGGGCTATTTGTTGATATTCTGCCTTAGTTATTTCCCCCCCTTTCCACTTTTTATACTTATCTTTTTTGTCTTTCAATTTGTCAGAGAGTTCTTTATGCAGCCATGCTGGTTTCTTTTGGGAGTTGTTATTTTTCTTCTTTGTTGGTATTGTGCTAGACTGGGCTTTTGTAATCTCATTTTTCAAAATTTCCCAAGCTTCTTGAGTTGTTTTCCCCTTGAGGATTCTCATCCATGGAATTTTTCCCAAGGTCTCTCTAAGCTTATTGAAATTAGCTCTCTTAAAGTCCAAGACTCTAGTTTCACTTTGTTCTACTACTTGTGTTTGCATAATGTTGAAATCCAATATTGCATAGTCACTTGTCCCCAGGGTTCCTGTGGCTTCAACACCTTCTATCATTTCCTCTCTGTTAGCAATAATTAAGTCCAATATGACTGATCTCCTTGTTCCCTTCTCTACTTTTTGGGAAACAAAGTTATCTGCTAGGTTTGTTAGGAACCTGTTGGATCTTCCACTTGGTGCAGAGTTTGTTTCCCAGTTGATGACAGGGTAGTTAAAATCCCCCATTACTATTGTGGTGTGCTTCCTACATATGTTAGTTAGCTGACAAGCAAAAAGTTCATCTACTTCCTCTGCTTGGTTGGGTGGACTGTAGTATAGACCTATGGGAATGTCATTTCCCTCCCAACCTTTAATATTGACCCAAATGCATTCAAGATAGTTCTCATCGTTGTTGTGCTCTATTTCTGTAGAGATGTAGTTATTTCTTATATATAGTGCAACTCCACCTCCTCTTTTATTTGGTCTATTTCTTTTAAATAATTTAAATCCTTCTAGCTGTATGTTCCATTTTTCGGTTTCATCCCACCAAGTTTCTATAATGGCAACAATATCATGTTTGCCCTCTTTTACTTGAATTT
Organism: Natrix helvetica; assembly: GCF_964273705.1. Classification (NCBI taxonomy): domain Eukaryota; kingdom Metazoa; phylum Chordata; class Lepidosauria; order Squamata; family Natricidae; genus Natrix; species Natrix helvetica. The sequence continues at coordinate 339,675,704 of NC_138548.1, forward strand.
CTAATTCACCCTGTTTATTCCTCATACTCTGTGCATTCGTGTATAGACATTTGAGTCCATTTTGATTGACCCTGTGTTTACTGTCTACATAACCTGTGTTATGCCTGACTGCCCCTATTTTGTTGCCACTTGTATGTTTCATGCACATGGTATGGCACTCACTATTAAGTGCTTGGTTTTGCTTGACATGATATGAAGTGTGTCTGTTTGGAGAAAAGGTCTATTACAGTCCAAATCACCGTGTTTCCCCCACTTTTCAGCAACTCTACTATAAAGTCCAGTGCAATCTCCTCCCACGGCCTCGTTGGCTCTGCTACTGGTTGCAGCAGTCCAGGAGGGGTTTCCCGGTTGCCTCTTCATTGTGGCACAGATGGTGCAACTTTTCATGTAACTGTCCACATCTTTCTTTATTTCGGGCCACCAGAACTGCCTCCGGGCTAAGTGTAACATCTTTAGGAATCCAAAGTGGCCTGCCGGTTTGGCGTTCAAGTTTCAAGTTTATTTGATTTATAGACTGCCCCCTCTCCCCGAAGGGACTCGGGGCGGTGTACAGGAACCACATTAAAAAACCGTATACAATAAATACTCTTAAAACCATATTAAACCTAGAGCCCTGTACAAGTTATAAAAAATTAAGACACGACCTAAAACCAGCCCATTGAGTTTAAAAATACAGGCATGGGGTGGGAAGTTGGAATTAGGCCAGGCCGGCTAAATTGAACAGGTGGGTTTTTAGCTTCTTGCGGAAGGAGCGGAGATCTGTAGTTGTTCTGATATCAGGGCGAAGGTCATTCCAGAGGGTCGGGCCCATCACAGAGAAGGCCCTTCCCCTGGGCGTCGCCCGCTGGCATAGCCTAGTGGACGGCACCCGAAGTCCCTCTCTGTGTGAGCGGATCGGCCGAAGGGATGTATGGGGCAGGATGCGATCCCGCAAATACCTAGGTCCTGTGCCATGGAGCACTTTAAAGATGATAGTCAACACCTTGAAACGCACCCGGAAGGCCACAGGTAGCCAGTGCAGCCCGCACAGGAGAGGTGTTACATGGGAGTACCTAGCGGCTCCCAAAACTGCCCGCGCGGCTGCATTCTGGACAAGTTGCAGCCTTCGGGTACATCTCAAGGGGAGCCCCATGTAGAGAGCGTTACAGTAGTCCATGGCTCCTCTGGAGAATTAGGGTGCGTAGGGATTCTGGGACATAGAGTTTCATCCCCTTCCATGCAAATTCATCTCTTTTTGTCAAAATGTGTTGGTTGTTTTGAAACCAGAAGTTTGCTAGCAGTTCAGTTCTGAGTCTCGTGGTTAGGTTGCCTGCTGGTTGGTCGTGCTGGTCATGCAGGGTTGTAAGTTTCCTTGGATTGTTTCTTTGGAGTAGCACCGCTCCCAGTGCCTGTCGCTGGCATCTGCTTGGATCATGAAGGGTTGCTTGGGGTCAGGATGCTTCAGCACTGGTTCCTTTGTAAACATTCCATTTAGTGTCTCGAATGCCCTTTGGCAAGTTAGGTCCCCCTGTAGAGGTTGTCCCAGGTGATGTTTTGTTCCTGGACTCCCTGTCTTTAAGAGGTCTATCATGGGTTTGGCAATCTTCGCAAAGGAGGGGATGAATTGCCTATAGAAGTTCGCAAACCCTAGGAAGCTTTGTAGCTGTCTGCAGGTGCGAGGGGGTTGCCAGCCTAGGGCTCTCTACTTCCATCTCTACTTCCTCATTTGACACTCAGTAGCCCAGGTAGTATAGTTGTTCACAGTGGAATTCACATTTTGATAGCTTGACATACAGGTTGGCTCCCAGAGGTTTTTCCAGTACCTTTTGGACCAGGGGTATGTGGTCATTCATAGTCTCTGTGTAGATAAGGATGTCATCTGGGTAGACAAGGACCCCCTTGAAGAGGTGCTCATGCAGCACCTCGTTTATTAACTGCATGAACACTGCTGGGGCTCCCTGTAGTCCGAAAGACATCACTTTGAATTGGAAGCTCCCTAGGGGGCAGTTGAACACTGTTGTCCACTCATCTCCTTCCCTAATCCGTATTCAATAGTATGCCTCTCTGAGATCTAGTTTGGTGAAGACTTTTCCCTTAGCCAAGTGAGATTGCATGTATTTCATGAGGGGGAGAAGGTATAGGTTGTGTACGCACACCGCATTGATTCCTCTAAAGTCGACCCACAGTCTCATAGTTCCATCTTTTTTCTCTTTGAAAAGGACTGGCGCCACAACCCGTGGCTTGGCTGGCTCGATGAACCATCATGCTAGGTTTTTGTCTATGTATTTGCACACTTCTTGTATATCCTGAGGCGTCATGGCGTACAGTTTGGGTTTGGGTAGTTTTGCGCCGGGGATGATTTCGATGGCAAAAATTGCCTCACGGGGGGGGGGGGGGGCAAATGTTGCACTTGGTCTTGCTGAATACTTCTGTGAAGTCCTGATATTCCCCTGGGATCTGTTCGGTCTCTGGGTTTCATCGGATGTGGCTCCCAGATGTTCTCGTGTGCTCTTTTGGGGGGTTCCCTGCTTGGGTGGTGTTTCTGCTTGCTGGCGGAAAAGGGATTGGAGCCCCTTTTCTGTCATAAGTCTGCAGGTACCCTCTTGCCACCAGATGGTTGGTCCCCACTTGTCTAGCCAGGAGAGTTCCAGTATGACTGCATCGGTCATTTTGGGGGCTATTATGAATTGAATTACTTCCCAGTGATTCACTAGCTCTAGTCTTACTGGTTCAGTCAGGTGGGTGGCATAGGCTTCCCCCATTAGGGACCCACTGACCTGCTCGAACCGGATTGGGTGGGCCAGTCTTTTTGCTCTGATCCCCAGTTTCAGGACTTTGGTCAGGTTGCTCAAGCATCTAGTGCAGCCTGAGTCTATTAGGGCTTGAAAAAGGATGCGTGGGTGGCCCGTTTGTGGCCCTGTTCCAGTTGTGCCCTGGGTAGTGGCTCTGGTCTCGGCATCGGGGTTGGGGTAGTGCACGTGGATGCCGTGTGGCCCACCCCCTGCATTTGTAGCATTTCAGTGGACTTTGAGGGAGGGATGGTTTCACGGCCCACTGTGTTGCTGCGTGTTTTCAGGTCGTTGAAACCTGGTTTGACCTCTCTCTTTCGTGTTTGATGGCTTTCAAATGTCGTTAGCGTGCAATCCGCCGTCAACTTTTATTGCTACTCAGAACCACTCAGATAGTCGGTTTGGGATGTCGTGGTAGGCAGTTACTTGGGCAATCTGCTGGTCCAGACTTGTTCTGAAAACATACACTAACAAATGCTCTGGTAAAGGGGGTAGCCTTCCAATGACTCTCCTAAATTCACGGATGTGCTCTTTGATGGGAAGGCCCCTCTGCTTTAGGTCTCTGACCTCATCTTCCACATATAGGTCCTCCTCTACCTCCTCAAATCTGGCCTCTAGCAGTCGTAGGAAGTCATCTACGCCTTCAGTTGGGGGGGGGGCGCTCCTCTTTTGGAGGGCTGCTAGCCATTCCCTTGCTTTGCCCTCTAGTCCCCTTGCGATGGTATTCACTATGGCTCTGGGGGATGAATAGGGGTGTCCATAGCATCCCAGGTGGATCTCAGCTGAGTCAAGAAATAGGGCTAACTTTGAGTCCCCAGCAAACTTTTCTTTGAATCGGGGCGGTTCAATCAGCAGTGCCCTTCCCTCCTCCTGTCAGCCTCTATAAGCTTGCATTTGATATGTGTGAAGATACTCCTCAGTTCTAGTTCAGAGGGAGGGTGGAGATTGTCTGTCCTGGGTAGACTGCCTGTTATGTGGGAGAGGCAGTGGCTTCATTTTCCTTCTAATGGGTGGAGAAGGGGGGCTGCGTTCCCGTGTGCTTCTCATCACCTGAAGAGGATCCACTGTTCCTCCTCTCTCTTTTGGCATGCATAATGGTCTTTCTTCACGAAATGTGACCAGGTCAAATTCCTCTATGGAACTTCCCAGGGGCTCCATTTGGGGATTTGGGGGCCTGGCTTGATTCCAGTCCAGCATCCCCTCCACTCTTCCCAGCTTGCTTAGGGCTTTTCCCTTTTTCTGGGCATAGGGGTAGGGTGGGGGCTCAGCTTTAGCTGTTTTTTAGAGGTTGAATACTCATCTCCTCTTGCTTCACCCATCTCAGCTTTGATGTCTGATGTCAGGATGCACTCCGGCTCTCTTTGGATAGCTGGCCTTTTGCCATGGTCATCTGAGTTCCCCCTCAGCACCCTCGATATTTAACAGCAAGAAATGGCTGTCTGTAAAGTTTCCTAATGATGCCTGATTCATAATAAGCGAGACAATATTGTAATATAAAAACCAGTGATTTATTAACAGCTTCATTAGGCATACTTCATTAGGCAATTCTTATTCACAGCCATTTCTTTGCTTTCTTTATCTGCTTCTGAACTTTGCCCCTGTTCCTTTCCTCCCTTCAGTCTGTGTCATAAATCACATTACCCAATAGATAAACCCATTTCAACTCAGCTACTGTAATCTGAGATCCGGCTCCACCGACGGTATGCATGGAATGTCAACACGAGAGTTGACACTAGCTTTATATTGTGTTCCATTTTCCAGTGATTAATTGGTGTATAAACATCTTACACCCAACACCCAAAACACAATCGATACAATGAGAACAATAACAACATCCACAAGTACAATTACAAAACCAACACATTCGGTCGGGCATGCAATGGAATTTGTTCAATCGTGGTTTTCTTCAGTTGAGGGAAGAGCATAGATAACCACTCTACTCTACATAACAAAAACACAAAAATTAGTCCGAGTGCAAATATTACCCCTCCTGTCAGTAGGATGATTGTCCACCAGTCCATTAAGTCCGTTGATACTTCAGCTTCAGTGGGTCTCCTTGGTGAGACTCCACCTTCCACTCCTTTGGGGCTGGCACGGGCCCTCTCATTCAGAAGTAATGTGTCTCAGTGAGCTAACACAGTCTAAATTTTTTCCCCTAGATCACTGGTTCCAAACAGTAGTTCCAAATTACTTAACCCTAAGTTTAACACAACAACTATCCCCCATTCTTGAGAGTTTCGCTGACTATGGTTTCCTGAGGTTCTCAATTTTACGGCCACTCCAAATCTACCCACCAGTCCCCTTCAGGCTGGCCTTCCCCCTCGCGGGAGTAAGGAACCACAACCTTTCAGGTCCACACTCGCCCTAGACTCACTAGTGTTCCCAGAATACAGTCCAGCACACACACACTGCTGTTACAGAAAAAATTCTCACAATTGCTCTCCTGACCACCCAGGTACCATTGCATGTTTCCCTCCTTTGGGGTTTGTGCACAGAGTTGCCTGGTCCTAGGGTTTCAGTTGTTGACTCCCTCTGGTTCCTTTTGATATTGCAGACCAGAACTGTCAATTTATTTCTGGCATGGGGCCCGCAAATGGAAGTTCAGGCTCAGATAACTCTAAGCAGTTGAAATCAACCAGCGCGTCCCCAGAATAACTGAGTAATATTCCCAAATGAGGCCCTTAAGCCTCACGTTGGGCACCAAGATTGTGAGATAAAAACCCAATTATTAAATCCTCACAACACAGAGACAAGTCTGGTTCACAATTCAATAAGGTTTATTTACAGAAAAATAAAGTGTTTGCAAAGGTGACCTCCAAGTCTCTTCCCAAATGGATCAAGTACAAGGAGAGCAAAGAATAGCATTCAAACAATACATTTTATAGATGCTACTCCTAAGAAACTTCCCCCCTTCCTGCTCATTCATTTACATTGTTTCTTTCGTTATTCTATATTCTAAAGGGTCAACTTGACATTTTCTTGAGAGGCCCCTATTTGGTTTTTCTGGTGCCTTTTGTCCAGTGGTAGGTTTCAAAAACTTTTAGAACCTATTCTGTAGGTGTGGTCTGTTTTGTGGGAGTGGCTTGGTGGTCATGTGACTGGGTGGGAGTGGCTTGGTGTTCACGTGACCAGGTGGGTGTGGCCAACGGAAAATGTGATGAAACTTACTCAACAACGCTCTTGCTTAGCAATCAAAGTTTTGGGCACAATTGTGTTCATAAATTCTCTTTCTTTATCTTTCTTTCTTCTTTTCTTCCTTCTTTCTTGTGGGTCTTTCTCCCTCTTTCTTCCTTTTCTTCCTTTCTTTTTCTTCCTTTCTTTCCTTTTTCTTGTGTCCCTCTCCCCCACTTTCTTTCTTTCTTTCTCTTCCTTCCTTCTTTCTTGTGTCTCTCCAACTTTCTTTCCCTCCTTTCTTTTTCTTCCTCCCTCCCTTCCTTCCTTTCTTGTGTCTCTCTCTCCCTCTTTCTTTCCTTCCTTTCTCTTCTTCTTTCATTCTTCCTTCCTTCCTTCTTTCTTGTGACTCTCCCCCACTTTCTTTCTTTTCCTTCCTTCCTTCCTTCCTTCCTTCCTTCCTTCCTTCTTGTGTCTCTCTCTCCAACTTTCTTTCTCTTTCCTTCTTTTTCTTTCTCTCTCTCTCTTTCTCTTTCTATCTTTCTTTATTTCTCTCTCTCTCTCCCTCTCCCTCTCTCCCTCTCTCTCTCTCTTACACACACACATACACACACACACCATTTCCCTCATGTCTGCCACTGACAGCTCTCAAAGAGAAAGAAGTGTAAGGATTCCTGCCTTGTGAAGGGGTTGGACTAGATTACCTCCACATTCCCTTGCATCCCTCTATGTCCTATTTATTCACAAACAGCCCCATTCACTTTGAAGTTGGTCATAAGCTCCACTCATCCCGTGCGCAGCCTGGTCCCACCCAAGGAGGCGAGCTATGGGGCAGGGGGAAAGGGGGGAGTCTGTGGCTCCATGTCTCTCAATCTTCTTCCCTGCCTCTGTGCTGCGATTCCGCACAACTGACCGCCCTGCCTCTCCTGGGGCTTTGCCTTTCTCTAGCGGGCAGGTGGAGGCTGTGCCTGGGAGGCAGCCGTCGTCTGCCCTGGAGCTGCGGGCAAAGGAGCGGTTGCTGCTTGGGCCAGCCGAGATCGGTGGGACTTGCCCCCTCCCACATGCCCTAACTCTGGGTGCCAAAACTTTGGTCCTGCCCCCTGGGCTTCAGGCACCAAAGGCGCCGGGCAAGATTGCGCAGGCACCTGCTGCCCTGCGTGGCTCCCATGACAGAAGGCAACAGAGAAGCGGCAGCTGGAACGAGGTCCAGTGCAGTCCCCAGCCCTTCCCAGGAGGATACCAGGACAGGGTGGGACCCTCCTTCGACTCCACTATTTCTGGGGGGCGGAGAGCCTTGGGGGAGCCTGGTGGGGCAGGCCAGTCCTCCGCTCCTGTTCCTTCTGTGAAAGAAGCCCGTGCTTCCTTCTCTTTGACAGTTGCCTCATTTCCAATGAGGGGGAATCCATAAAGAGGAATGAAAAATGCATGGATTCCACCCCCATTGGAAATGAGGCAGCTGTCAAAGAGAAGGGAGAGTGCGCCACGTGGGCTTGTCCAACAGTTGAAGAAGGAACAGGAGGCGAGGATTTGGCTGTTGGACAAGCCCACGTAGCATGCGCCTCCTTCTCTTTGATAGCAGCCTCGTTTCCAATGGAGATGGGAGTGGGGGAATCCATGCATTCGGAGGAAAAATGCATGGATTTCTTTCCCCCATTGGAAACGATGCAGCTGTCAAAGAGAAGGGAGCACATACCACGTGGGCTTCTCCCAATCCTCCACTCTAGCAAAGGAAGTGGGTGGGCGTGGCAAGCCTGGTACGGATAGACGGGGTGAGCGAGTGAGCGGTGACTGGCCAGGTGGGTGGGGGAGCGAGTGGGGGGGGGCGGACAGGCCAAGTTAGGGATCGTTCCGGTACGGGGCCTCTGGAAGATCAGTTACGGAAAGGCACGCTAAATTTCACCATGCGGTGCGCCCGGACTGGTGCATACCAGCGGAAATCCACCCATGCTTTCATCTGAACAGATGGCTTGCTATCTAACTTGTATGTAGGCTTGGAATAAAAAAAGGTTTATTTTTCCCTGTTTACTTAACACATTTTGTTGTTAGCAAAAGCACAGTAACTTTACACATTTTAGACAAGAATATAATGGCTTATACATTTAACTTTGCAAAAGAATACAAAAGCAATATTTTAACATTTTATAAAAGAGTAACTTAATATCACTTCCTTCACTTTGATCTACACTTTTAAAAAGCAAGTCTCTCCTTGTGAGTAAAAAGAAATTGAAATGATCCAAAATGCCAAATACACTCAATCTTCTTGATGGAAGTCATCACTTTACCAGCTGAGTAAATACTTCTCAATATGTGGGGATGAGTGTTGATGAATGGTCCAATACACAACTTTCTGGTTGTTTGAAAATATTCTCTATTCTGTAACAGAATCAGAAAATGGAGGTCATTTGTTCATCTTCTTTAGGACAACATTATTTCTTTGGCTAAGAGGACTTTAGGTATTCCCAAGGCTAGGTGAACATTGCTATGAATGTGTGGGAAGCTCATCACCCCCCCTTCCCAAGAATGAACTATTTGGGGAAATATTAAAAAGAAGCAGAATATTATATTTCTCCTAAGGGAGAGATGGAGAAACATGCTCTTAAGGGAGGCAGAAGGCAGCCTCAGTCTCCCTGCCCCAAGGGGAAACTGAGGGGGGCAGCTTTTAGAAATGCAGATTTGGTAATCCATTCAGAAAGACTGGATCAGGCAGAAACTTCAGATAAGCAACACAATTAAACCAAAGGTTAACAAAGTTGGGCTTTGCCTTGATATATGAATGGCATAACACAGGTTATGGTTTCGTGTTTTTACAGCAGTGGTCTCAATCTTGACAAGGTCCTCTCTTTGCCCCAGTTTTTCATAACGTTTCATAACGTATAGCTATTTGGAGATTTTGCAGAAGTCCCCAAAGGAAGGAAGAAAACGTACAGGATGGTAAGAATCCAGATCACCTAGATGGGAGACTTTTTATATAGGTTCTCCAGCTAAGAAATGCCCACCATACATGGTCATATGTCAGCAACACAAGTGCCTTCTGTAATGCTCCAGTCGTGTTCTGATCTTAAAAAGAAAATGTCAATGTATGTGAATGGAAAGAGAATCTGTTCTCAGAACTTGTACTTGTGGACGTCAGACAAAATTGTATTTTTTCAGACAAACACCTAGGACAGTGATGGCGAACCTATGGCACGCGTGCCACAAGTGGCATGCGGAGCCATTTGTCAGGGCACGCGAGGGCTTTATAGGAGCCTGGGGAGGGTGAAAAGAGCCTCCCCTGCCCCCCCAGATGCCCCCCGGAGGCTTCAGGGACCGTCCGGAGCCATCCCTGAAGCCTTCGGAACGCTTAACACCACCCTCCGAGCAAACCAGAAATGACTTCCGGGTTGCTCGGAGGGTCATTTTAAGTGTTCCGAAGGCTGCAGGGAAGCCTCCGGATGGTCCCTGAAGCCTCCGGAGGGCGTCCGGGGGTAGGGGGCGGGGGAGGCTCTTTTCACCCTCCCCAGGCTCCTATAAAGCCTCTGGAGCCTGGGGAGGGCAAAAAAAGCATATAAAAATGGGGGCGCGCTCGTTGTGCACGCATGCACACTGGGGGATCGCGTGTTGCATTATGGGTGTGGCACGCCGCACAAGACCCACCCGCAGTCCCCCCACTTGTGGCACGCGAGCCAAAAAAGGTTCGCCATCGCTGACCTAGGATTTGCATTTCCCCTTTTGCCTATAGAGTGCCACCCATGAGCCCTACATTACCCTGTAGGAATCCAGAAGGTATAAAATCCACCCACTCTGAACTCCATTTTGTCAGCCGTCCCAGAATGTGGTTGGTGGTTCTGCTTTCTTTCCAATCAGCCTCCAGCCTCCATTTTATTCCCAGCACCTTCCTCCTGTATTTCTAACTGAACCAGATGGATGTTTCTTCCAAGAAATGAAAAAGCATTTGGAGATACACAACTTTCCTTGCACTAATTCTGAATTGTGTTACAGGGCAGAGAGAGAATGGCTGGCCTTCCTTTAGCAAGTGAGGGAAGTGGAAAAGGCCCTTCCGATGCCCAGTCTGGAATCTGTGGGGAGATCTGGGCAAGAACTGGACGGAAGATGCTGGAAGAAGGAACCATCGTTTCACAAGTTCAGGCCTGGAACTTCAGGAGCGTCCAATATCAGGAGGATGAGGGTCCCCGAGGACTTTGCAGCCGACTCCACTTCTTTTGTAGTCAATGGTTGAGACCAGAAAAGCACACAAAAGCGCAGATGCTGGACCTGGTTGTTCTGGAGCAGTTCCTGGCCCTTCTGCCCCTGCAGATGGAGAGCTGGGTGCGGGAGTGTGGAGCAGAGACCAGCTCCCAGGCGGTGGCCCTGATGGAAGGCTTCCTCCTGAGCCAGGCGGAGAAGAAGAAGGAGCAGGTTGAGTTGCAGGTGAAATATACATCTTACCCCGGTATTTCTTTCCTTTGTCACAAGTCCAGCAGAGTTGGTAAAAAATTCCTTTTTTACATTTACATTTCAAACACGTATTTGAAATTCCTTTATATATGTTTGGTAGTTTATCAGCGTTAAGTAGAAGGATACATCGTTTTATGAAAGATTTATTTCCTGGCATTCACACTATGTGGAGATGCTTCACTAATCTTTGTATAGTTCCCTTATCCATTCTAGAAGAAAGATTTTGCACAGCAATTTCTTTCTTACTTCCCAGCCTAATTGATTGACACCGAGTGATTTGCAGTGGGGTTCACTGGGAAAGAAACCGCTTCATGATTTGTGACGTCCATTAATTATTTTCTCCTGTTTCAAGTCCTTCGCAATGGAGATCAGAGATCCTGAGAGAAAGAGGCATCCGTCAAATCTCCCTCAAGAACTGTCCTTCAGGGGGATCCCTCAGGGAGATCCAATTCAGGAGACCTCAGGAGGTAATATAAGATCCTTCCACTCCTTTGATAAATCCTAACTTTCTCATCTTGTCTGTTTCGTCTTCTCTATAGTATAACTCCTCCCATCTTACTAATAATTATGCTTTTTGAAATTCTGTCTCCCTCACAGGGAAGAATAGGAGGAAGTGGACTCTTTGTTTTGGGGGAACAGAAACTAGGATTGAACCTCCAACTCAGGTAAGAGAAGAACAATCACTTACTAGATTTCTATTTTCCATTTCCATCAGGAAATCAGAGGAAGTAGATAGTATAGGTAGTACAGTCTTAAGTGTGAAAAATGGGCATGTCATTTTTTTCACTGCTGTGCAACTTTGAACAGTCACTAAAAACTGTTCTTAGTCGAGAACTATTGTACATGTAATGTCTTCTATCATTTTGCCCTCTGCTTTTGGTTGGAGATTCTTTTTAGGACTAGTATCTTAAAAACAAAACACTTTCTCTAATTACCTTGTTTATCTGAAAAAAAGACCCAGTCTTATATTGTCTTAGGCCCCGAAATAAGCACTCAGGCTAATTTTCAGAGGTATCTTACCCTGTTTCCCTGAAAATAAGACCTCCCCATATAATAATCCCAATCGGGATTTTGAGCGCATGAGGTAAAATAAGCCCTCCCCGAAAATATTGTAACACAGCAGCAACCATGAGGTGACCACACTCTCCACCTCCTGCACTTCAAAAATAATAAGACCTCCCTGAAAATAAGGCCAAACGCTTTTTTCGGGGTTCAAAAGAAAATAAGTCCCTGTCTTATTTTCGGGGAAATATGGTATTTTTTTAAACTACAGGAGGTGGTGTGCCTGCCAGCCCCGCCCTCTCCATCCCACCACCTGCTTGCCTTCAGATGCAGTGGCCCAACTTTTCAGCACATCCTGGCCTCCACCTGCCCTGCCCTGCTTGCTCTTTTTTAATATATATATTTTTATTTTTAAACAAACACAAACAGATAGAACAAAAAACAAAAAACCATCTCCCATTACAAATTATAGAAAGTGTGTCTGTTGGTTACAAAATTTCTATGCATCCCTTCCGTAGTCATCACTTACAATTCATATCAAATCACATATTTTTAAATCAAAATATATATATATATATATATATATATATATATATATATATATATATATATATATATATGTGTGTGTGTGTGTGTGTGTGTGTGTGTGTGTGTGTGTGTGTGTGTGTGTGTGTGTTTATTTGTACTGAATATATATATATATATATATATATATATATATATATATATATATATATATATATATATATATATATATATATATATATAAATTCTACCTCAACCTTCATTTGACTATAATTGTTTTTATATCCTTTTATATGAAACATTCTAAATTTAAAGTAAAACTATATAATGGCATTCTATTAAATCCTCCTAAAATCATCCAATAACACCATATCTTTATAACATGTTCTAAATAAAGATTGGTTATTTTTAATAACAAAGCTTTTAAACCTCATCTCATAGTCTCCATTTGTAGTTTACATACAATTTCATATTATCAAACACACACACACACACACACACACACACACACACACGGCCAGTTTTTTGCGAAAAGGGTCCATTTCCCCCCCCCCTGCAAAGGCATGAATAGCCTTTAGGGGGCTTGCAGAGGGCTCCTGGGGGTTGGAGTCCCCCCCAAATGAGCAAAAAATGTCCCATTTTTTGTGTAAATGGGCCCATCTTTTGTCAAAAAATTGCACGCATAGCCTTTAGGAGGCTTATAGAGTAATCCTGGGGGCTTTGGGGGGGGGGGGGAATTGAGCAAAGCCAGGCCCATTCTTTGCTCATTTCTGCCTTCTCCAGCCCCCAGGAGCTCTCTGAAAGCCTTCTACAGGCTCTACACGGCAATTTTGGTGAAGGGGGCAGGGTTTCGGGAGGTAAAAAATCCTGTATTCAGTGTATAAGACACACCCAGATTTTCAGCCTCTTTTTAAAGGGAAAATGTCTTATTTTCCGAAAAACACAGTATATTTCAAGTTTCCCCCTCCATTTTTCCATATCTTTACTTAGGTTGCATTTAATTATCTTTTAATTACAATCCTTGCTATTCAATGCTTATTTCAATTCCATTGATCTGCTATATAAAATGACAAGCAATATGCACCTCACTTATATTCATTTTCTTAAAAGATCTATATTTTGTGTCCATGCAGATGACGTCAGGGAATTCCCCCTGACAGCCGGCATCTGCACTAGCAACAGCCAGGTCGCGTCTGATTGGCTAAGACGCGACCTGGCTGAGAGCGGGGAAACTCTGGCTTGGGGATTGGCTGGTTCATCTGACAGCTTCGTATAAATAGCTGTCAGACGAACCCTGCATTGATTCTCTCCTGTATATTTGTTGAGTCTGTTCGTGTTCAATAAAGACTGGTTAATTCTCCTCACGACTCCAATCGCCTTTGTGCCAACTTAACACTGGCGACGAAGGTAGGGTCTAGCCGCTAACCCACCGAACGTTCCATCTTGGCACAATCGTACCGGCGACCCATTCCTTTCCAGCCTAGCCCGAAACCTGAGGAGACGATGTCGGCGATGCCAACATTCGTTCCTTTTGGCTGCGACGGCGAGACATGGGAAGCGTTCCTGGAGCGCTTCGAGTGCTATCTGATAGCCAACGGCCGTCGCGATGTGCCAGATGATGAGAAGTGCAGCTTCTTCTTGAGCTGTTGCGGCACGCCAATGTTTAGCGCCGCTCGCTCACTAGCCGCCCCTCAGCCAGTCCACTCTCTGGACTGGGCTACATTAACGGAGCGTCTTCAGCGCCACTACGCCCCTACACCATCCTGGGTGGCGAGGCACTACGCTTTCAGGCGCTGTGTCCAGAAGCCGGAGGAGTCGGTGAGCCAGTTCCTCCAGTCGCTTCGCACAGCGGCGATGAGGTGCGAGTTTGCCGACCTCGATCGCAACCTCACGGAGCAGTTCGTCAGCGGCGTGAAAAATCTGCGCCTTCGCCGGCGGCTCCTGTCACAAGCGGACATCACACTGACTGGGGCCATTGAGCAGGCAAGGGCGGCTGAACTCTCCGACGAGTCAATGGCGGAGATGTTCAACCTGCCGCCTCCGCCAGGCCGCACTTGCCTGATAGACGAACTAGTTCCCCTGCCTATTGACTACCCTGAGGAGGGAGCGGTGGCGCGCATTGGCCAGTCCTCCAGAAGACGCGGCCCTCAGCAAGCCCGGGAAGCTGTGACCGCTTGCCTTGGCTGTGGAGGCAACCACGACCGTTCGGGTTGCCCCTTTAAGGCCGCGGTTTGCCGCCGCTGCCTTAAGAAAGGACATTTGGCCCAGGTCTGCCGAGCGCAGTTCCCCTTGCCACAGCGTCCAGATGACGTCCCGACCACAGCCGCCGTCAAACAGCGACCTGGAAGCCGTGCTGGACGACAGCAGCAGCAGCAGCAGCAGCAGCAGCAGCCTTCGCGCGGAGGTTGCTACGCCGTGGACGCTGACTTCCACGCCAACCCCGCAGAGTTGGCCTTCCACATGGGTGCAGGTGCGGAGCGCATCAAGGCGTCGCTCCTCATTGAGGGCTCCCCCTGCACCATGGAGGTGGACTCGGGGTCATCCCGATCCCTTTTGTCGTGGGCAGAGTTCTCCCGCCTCTGTCCAGGCATCTCAAAGACCCAGCTCTCCTCCCCAGACGCAACCCTACGGGACTACCAGGGGACTCTAATTCCTACCCTGGCTTGTCACCTGGTGCGGGTGGAGTACGGGGACTTTTCGGGGTGCCTTCCCCTCCTTGTGGTGGAAAAGCCTTTGCCGGCCCTCCTGGGCCTTGACTGGTTCCCGGCACTTGGCCTATCAGTGCACGGGGTAAGGCAAGTGGTGGCCACGCCTCCTGACGTGGCCGACGTACTTGCCAGGTTCTCCGATGTGTTTGATGGGCAGCTGGGGGCGTATAAGGGAACGCCCATCTCCTTGAACCTAGACCCCCAGGTTGCCCCCATTAGGCTGAAGGCCCGTAGGGTGCCTTTCACCTTGAGGGCAAAGGTTGATGCGGAGCTGGACAAGCTCGTCGCGCAGGGAGTCTTGGAGCCGGTGGATTACTCCAAGTGGGAGACCCCTTTGGTCATCCCAGTTAAGGCGGATGGGTCCATTTGCCTCTGCGCCGACTTTAAATCCACCATCAACCTTGCCCTCCAGGCGAACCCCTATCCAGTTCCGGTAGTGCAGCACTTGCTCCACTCTTTGGGGCAGGGCTGCATCTTTGCGAAGCTGGATATGGCGCAGGCCTACCAGCAGCTCCCGGTGGATGACGAGGCGGCAGCCGCGCAGACCATCGTCACCCACCGTGGAGCTTTCCGTTGCCCCCGCTTGCAATTCGGCGTTTCTGTAGCCCCGGGGATCTTCCAGAGCCTAATGGAGCGGCTGCTCCATGGGCTCCCTGGCGTGGTTCCGTACTTCGATGATGTCCTGATCGCCGCCAGCAGCCGATCGGGCCTCATCGAAGTACTAGTGAAGGTCCTCGAGCGTTTCAGGGGCGCGGGCTTAAAATTAAAGCGCAGCAAATGCTCATTTGCTGTGCCCCGGGTTGATTTCCTGGGCTTCACAATTGATGCCCAGGGAATTCACCCCACCCCTTCCAAGGTAGCAGCCATCAGGAACGCCCCCACGCCTGCCTCCAAGACGGAGCTGCAGGCGTTCCTTGGCTTGCTTAACTTTTACGCGCCATTTTTGCCGCATAAGGCGTCACTAGCCGAGCCGCTGCATCGGTTGCTCGACCGATCGGCAGCCTGGCGCTGGGGCAGTCGCGAAGCGCATGCGTTCACGGCTGTCAAAGACTTGCTGACGTCAGAGGCAGTCCTCGTCCAATATTCGGACAAGCTGCCTTTGACTCTTGCTTGTGACGCCTCCCCCGTGGGTTTGGGGGCGGTCCTGAGCCATGTGCTGCCCAATGGCTCGGAGGCCCCCATAGCCTTTTATTCCCGGACACTGACTTCTGCAGAACGCAACTACAGCCAGATTGACAAGGAGGCTCTGGCTGCAGTGTCAGGGATTAAGAGGTTCCATGATTACCTCTATGGTCGGCACTTTACTTTGTTCACCGACCATAAGCCATTCCTTGGGCTTTTGGCAGGTAACAAGCCGACCCCTCCCATCCTTTCACCGCACATGACTAGGTGGACAGAGTTCCTAGCTGCATACAGCTACACTCTGCTCTACCGCCCGGGCAAGCACATAGGGCACGCTGATGCCCTCAGCCGCTGCCCCCTGCCCGTTGCAGACCCCCCGACAGTGCCTTGCCTGTCGGTTTTGGCCATAGCGGATTTGGCTCTGCCACTCTCTTCCGGAGAGGTGGCCTCGAAATCTAGGGCTGACCCTGACCTGTCCCAGGTCATGCTATGGGTCCAAAGGGGCTGGCCTGAGGGACCGGTGCCAGAGCACCTTCGTCCCTTCAAGGCCAGGCAGTTGGAGCTGTCACTTCACAGTGGGTGCCTCCTGTGGGGTGACAGGGTGGTCATTCCACCCAGCCTGCGCCATCAGGTGCTATCTCGCCTTCATGAGGGCCACCCGGGCATAGTGCGCATGAAAGGCCTGGCGCGCAGCTATGTCTGGTGGCCTCGCATTGATGACGAGATAGCCGCCTGGGTGGCCGGCTGCTCCCCCTGCCAACATTCCCGACCGGCACCACCGGCAGCCGCTCCTAGGGAATGGGAATTGCCCCGTGGGCCTTGGTCCCGCCTCCACGTGGACTTCGCGGGTCCCTTCAGAGGCCAGGTCTTCATGGTGGTGGTGGATGCATATTCGCGCTGGGTGGAGCTCATCCTCATGAGGTCCACCACAGCCGAGGCCACGATCAGGGAACTGACTAGGCTTTTTGCCACCCATGGCTTGCCGGACGTCATTGTCTCTGATAACGGGCCTCAATTTGCATCCACCGCGTTCCAGCTGTTCCTGGCTTCTCAGGGTATCCGCCATGCCCCAGTCGCCCCATACCATCCGGCTAGTAATGGCCGGGCGGAACGGGCGGTCCGTTCGGCCAAGGAGGCGTTAGGCAGGATGGATGGGGCAGACTGGCCATCAAGGGTGGCTGCTTACCTCTTGGTACAGCATGCCACTCCTTGCCCCCTGACCGGGAAGTCTCCAGCTGAGCTGCTGATGGGCCGGCGCCTGCGGACCACCTTGGATAGGTTGCACCCACTCTATTCAAGTGAACAGCCTGGCAACCTGGGGCCCCCTCCCCGTTCTTTCCTTCTGGGCGATTCTGTATGGGATCAGGCATTCTCAGGGGCGGTTAGGTGGGTGCCTGCCACCATCACCGCCATAACCGGCCCCTGTTCTTACAGGGTCCAGCTACATGATGGGACCGAATGGCGGTGGCACCTGGATCAATTGAGGCGCCGCCTGCCCTGCAACAGCGACAACATCCCTGCCAGGTCGGCCATTGATGTCGCTGCGCCTGAGCCCTCCAACGTTTCGTTTCCTGGTGCCCTTCCACCAGTCACTGATCACCCGGTCCAGCTGCCCAGGGCCTTCCTGTCCTCAGACGCCGCCTCCCGGCCGTCCATTGTTGAGGATGTGCCGCCCGTTAGGCGTCAGCCTCCCGGTTTCCAACTGGCCTTCCCCGAGTCAGGCCAGGCCTACCCTGAAGTTCCCCGTTCAAGCCCGCCTTTGGCCGCGCCCCCTCGGCCCTGCCTACCTGGTCCTTGTCGTTCTCCGTCAGAGGTGGGCCTCCAAGATGGCGCCCGGAGCTCCACTCCCTTGCGGGAGGAGCTTCAACGGGCACCACCTTCCTCTCCGGCGCCTCCTGTCGAACTGAGGCGTTCTGGGCGGGTCCGGCGCCGCCCAGACTATTTGCGTGACTACGTTTGTGCGTCGTCTGCACATGCGCAGTCACTGGGGGGGAAGGAGTTTTGTGTCCATGCAGATGACGTCAGGGAATTCCCCCTGACAGCCGGCATCTGCACTAGCAACAGCCAGGTCGCGTCTGATTGGCTAAGACGCGACCTGGATGAGAGCGGGGAAACTCTGGCTTGGGGATTGGCTGGTTCGTCTGACAGCTTCGTATAAATAGCTGTCAGACGAACCCTGCATTGATTCTCTCCTGTATATTTGTTGAGTCTGTTCGTGTTCAATAAAGACTGGTTAATTCTCCTCACGACTCCGATCGCCTTTGTGCCAACTTAACACTATATGTATACATATTTCATATATTTTAACCTATATTGTTTATCTTTTCATTATCATATTCATATCAATACAATACAATAGTAGAGTTGGAAGGGACCTTGGAGGTCTTCTAGTCCAACCCCCTGCCTAGGCAGGAAACCCTATACCGTTTCAGACAGATGGCTATCCAACATCCTCTTAAAGACTTCCAGTGTTGGGGCATTCACAACTTCTGGAGGCAAGCTGTTCCACTGATTAATTGTTCTCACTGTCAGGAAATTTCTCCTCAGTTCTAAGTTGCTTCTCTCCTTGATTAGTTTCCACCCATTGCTTCTTGTTTTACCCTCAGGTGCTTTGGAGAATAGTTTGACTCCCTCTTCTTTGTGGCAACCTCTGAGATATTGGAACAATGCTATCATGTCTCCCCTAGTCCTTCTTTCTCTTAAGCTAAACATACCCAGTTCCTGCAACCGTTCTTCATATGTTTTAGTCTCCAGTCCCCTAATCATCTTTGTTGCTCTTCTCTGCACTCTTTCTAGAGTCTCCACATCTTTTTTACATCGTGGCGACCAGAATTGAATGCAGTATTCCAAGTGTGGCCTTACCAAGGCATTATAAAGTGGTATTAACACTTCACGTGATCTTGATTCTGTCCCTCTGTTGATGCAGCCTAGAACTGTGTTGGCTTTTTTGGCAGCTGCTGCACACTGCTGGCTCATATTTAAATGGTTGTCCACTAGGACTCCAAGATCCCTTTCACAGTTACTACTACTGAGCAAGGTATCACCTATACTGTACCTGTGCATTCCATTTTTGTTGCCTAAATGTAGAACCTTACTCTTTTCACCATTGAATTTCATTTTATTAGATAGTGCCCAATGTTCAAGTTTGTCAAGATCCTTCTGTATCTTAAGCCTATCTTCTGGAGTGTTGGCTATTCCTGCCAGCTTGGTATCATCTGCAAATTTGATGAGTTCCCCATTTATTCCCTCATCCAAATCATTGATGAAGATGTTGAAGAATATCAATTAGCAACTTAGTTTAACTATCATATAAAACAGTAAATCACATACCTCTACTTTATATTCTCCACATACCATGTTTCCCCGAAAATAAGACAGGGTCTTATTTTATTTTGACCCACAAAATATGGCCCTGGTCTTATTATCGGGGGTGGGGGGGTCCTATTTGCGCCAGCCGAGCGGCCGGCCGGCACTGCTCTGATGTGTCCTGTCACCGCTCTGCATCGGGTTGGGCTTTCTTTGCGAGGGGGACAATCTGGGGAGTGAGAGAGTTAGGAAGCCTGGGTTGGCATGGGGCAGCTTTTCAAGTGAAGCATCTGATTCATCTCGAGGGGTGAGCGTTTTGCCTCCTCTCTGCCCTGGCTTGGAAGCTGCAGAGGAAGCCTGCCATGCCCGGCGAGGGGGGGAGTAGAGACGACAAGAGAAGCCACGTCTCGCTCCACACCTCTCACTTCTCCTCCACCCCACCTGCCACCCCTCTCGCTAAAGAGATGGTGGGGAAGGGAAGCAGCCTGGATTCTGTTAGCATTGGGGCGGAGTGGGAGGAGTTGGGCTGCGAGACACGCGTCCTACCCAAGACTTGCAGCTCCATTGTGTTTCTCGCTGTTTTGTCCAGGGAAGCACCCTGTAAAAAAAAATCTCGCGAGTTCAACTTCCCTGGACAAAACAGTGAGGAACACGATGTAGTTGCAAGTCTTAGGTAGGACGTGTGTCTCACAGCCCAACTCCTCCCACCCCGCCCCAATGCTAACAGAATCCAGGAATCCACGGAGGTGTTGAGGGTGAACAGGATTGCTCCTTCTTAGGACAACATAAGTCATTTCATAGAACACTACAAAGAATCCCTTCACTTACAGACACACTTCTGGAGGCTTAGTATCAGTTATTGGTGGGTTTTGATTCTCTCAAGACACTGAGGGCCTTTTGATTGGGGGTGGATATATTGATTGAGAAGGAAGAGTATTTCGATGATGGCTGACTGGATGTTTGCTGGATCAATTGATCCAGGAGGAAACGGGGCTTATTTAACCTGAATCGCACTGAAAGTCCTACAGAATCATTCAAGTTGATAAAACCTGCCTAAAATCTTTTTTTAGTCAAATGCTTCTTATTCTTTCTATTTTCTCATCTAAATCACGGATACTTACTAAGCATAGCCACTTACCTTAGTGCATAGCTTTGCTTTGGAAATTTCTAAACAATAGGAAAGATTGTGCAGTTCTTCCTTGGTCTATTCTGTATTTTTTCCCCCTTTAGGAGGTTCTTCTGTCCTTTGAGGAGGTGGCTGTTTATTTCTCAGAGGAGGAGTGGTCTCAGTTGGATCCTCACCAAAAAGCTCTGTATTGGGAAGTCATGCTGGAGAATTATAAGAATGTGGCCTCTCTTGGTAAGGGTTTCCTACTCTCCCGGCAGAGAGTTCAGGGAGACATTTTGTAGTTAGATGCCATTAGCTAGTTCTTATGAAAACATTTATAAATAGATATCTTCAAAGGGAAAAGGGAAAGTTCTTTTTTTCTAGTGCTCCTAGGAAGGAAATAGGTCTATGGCATTTTGCTTAGATATATCCTATCTAATTTATATTTCTATTTAAACATTTTATGACATAATAATTCCTTGGTTTGAGGTAATGCCAAACTTCATCACACAGATTTTGACTATTTTGGCCCAAATGCATCCATATCAGTCCTATCAAGAGTTGCCATTCAGGTTTTTTGACTTAATGCCTTTTCCAAGTTTTTATGGCTCATCAATAGAGATATAATCATTTCTATACCATGCCATTATTAGGATACAAATATGCAGTATATATTAGAATTTGGGACAATACCTGAAGGCAATCAATATGACTTCTGACAGAGTGATCTTTTCCCCCAAACTTTCTCTCACATTCATATCTCTTTCCCTTTAAAGGTGATGATGAGAATTACAACGAAGACTCTGCAGAACCAATCAAAGTGTTTAGAGAAGGAGATGTAATGGAGAAACCTGCAATTCAAACAGTATTCCGAAGGCAGGAGAGGAACCTGTCAAATAACTGGAATAAGGAAAGGTCATCTCCTTCGATTGTTGCTCAGATGCAGGACTTTATTGATCAACAAGAAAAACTAAAGAACAAATATATTGAGAAAGGTGTAAGAATCTTCAAAGACACATTAGATGTAAATGGACCCTGTTCATCACAAGCCAAAGGAGGAGCCAATATGGGCAAAGACAAAGGAAAAAAATACAGTTGGATGTTCACACTTTCTCAAGAAAATGGGTCTCTGGAATCACAGAATAGTTTTCATGTGGGAGAGAAGAAAAATAAATGCAATGAACATGGAAACAAGACTGTTAATAAAAGGATATACAGAAGGGAGAAGCCAAAGAAATGCATGGAGTGTGGAAAGGACTTCAAAACAAGCAGTATACTTACAAGGCATCAAAGGATCCACACAGGGGAGAAGCCATATAAATGCTGGGAGTGTGGAAAGGGCTTTAGTGAAAACAGTCACCTTATTACCCATCAAAGGATCCACACAGGGGAGAAGCCATATAAATGCATGGAGTGTGGAAAGGACTTCAGAGCAAGCAGTGAGCTTACATGCCATCAAAGGATCCACACAGGGGAGAAGCCATATAAATGCATGGAGTGTGGAAAGGGCTTTAGCCAAAACAGTCACCTTATTACCCATCAAAGGATCCACACAGGCGAGAAGCCATATAAATGCATGGAGTGTGGAAAGGACTTCAGAGCAAGCTGTGAGCTTACATGCCATCAAAGGATCCACACAGGGGAGAAGCCATATAAATGCATGGAGTGTGGAAAGAGCTTCAGAATAAGCAGTGTTCTTACATGCCATCAGAGGATCCACACAGGGGAGAAGCCATATAAATGCTTAGAGTGTGGAAAGGATTTTAGCCAAAACAGTCACCTTATTACCCATGAAAGAATCCACACAGGGGAGAAGCCATATAAATGCATGCAGTGTGGAAAGGACTTCAGAATAATCAGTCAACTTACATCCCATCAAAGGATCCACACAGGGGAGAAGCCACATAAATGCATGGAGTGTGGAAAGGGCTTTAGCCAAAACAATCATCTTATTACCCATCAAAGGATCCACACAGGCGAGAAGCCATATAAATGCATGGAGTGTGGAAAGGGCTTCAAAGCAAGCAGTGAGCTTACATGCCATCAAAGGATCCATACAGGGGAGAAGCCTTATAAATGTATGGAATGTGGAAAGGGCTTCAGCACATCCCATAGTCTTATTTCCCATAACACAATTCATAGACTGCAGAATCCCCAAAACAATGATTAATTTGGATGAGAATGTATTCTAATTATTGATTTAATGGATTCTATGTATGAATTTACAATTTACAGACTGAACTATGAAAAAGTTTTTTAGAAATGAAAAAAGAAACAATGGGCACTTGTCATTATAATTATGATTTATACATTTTTTAAATGTATCTGTATATACAGTATATAGGAGTGTCAGACTCCTGAGCTAGTTGTGTCACATGCTGGACACAGCCACCCCAGCCCCCGCGAATAGGGAAAGTGTTGCAATGCGTCACGTAGAGCAGCAAAAAACCCAAAAACAAACTTGGTGCTTCACTGGCTGCCAAAATGACCGGATCTTGTTTGACCATGAAGACTGAACTGGGTTTAAACTCCATGTGCAGCTTTGATCACTTAGATATCTTTCTACACCAGGGATGTCAAACTCTATTTCATTGAGGGCCGCATCAGGTTTCTGTTTGACCTCAGTCAATCGCTGTTGTGGCTTGAGCTGTCTGCCAGCGAAAATGGCCTCCTGGGCTCCGTTTTCGGCTGTGACGGCCTCCTGAAACCCTCTGCCAGTGAAAATGGAGCTCATAAATTGTCAGGGGGAAAATCACCCTGAAGAAAAATGAGGTCTATGGATCAGGCTGATTTCCAACAGCATATGCATTAAGATGTGAAGAAAAAAAAATAGTCTTGGGAAGCATATTCTAATTAATAAACAAACTTTAATACGAAAATAATAAAAGTAAATAAAACAAAACTAACTAATTGTTACATGTTGATAAGAAAAGGTTCCGTCTGCCACTTGGCAGCCGGACAAAAGTTCAGCAGTAGCTTTCTCTTTCTCTCTCCTTCGTCTCTGGAATGTGTGAAGACATGCGCAATAAATCACTGTCAGATAAGAACTTTTATGGAACCGGCCCTCGTTCCATCTGAGGGCCGGGAGTCAGGCAGCACGACCACCCTGACCCATTTTGGACCCATTTGGGTCCGCCAGGGTGGGTCGGGAGGCTGGAGGGAAGGCTGGAAAGAAGGCAGAGTGCGGAGTGGGGAAAGAAGCCGGCAATGGTAATGGTGGCGTTGCGGTAGCGGCAGCGATGCAGAGAGCGGGAGGAGTGAGAGGCTGTGAGGTTGTGAGGTTGCGAGAGAGAGGCTACAGCTGCGGCGACGCTGAGCAGAGAGGAAAAGGCTGCGGCTGCGGCTGCAGTGACGTTGGAAGGAGAGAGGCTGGCGAGAGTGGAAGGAGAGAGGGAAGAAGGAGTTGGAAGGAGAGAGGCTGGCGAGCAGAGAGGAAGAGGCTGCGGCTGCGGCTGCAGCGACGTTTGAAGGAGAGAGGCTGGTGAGAGTGGAAGGAGAGAGGGAAGAAGGAGTTGGAAGGAGAGAGGCTGGCGAGCAGAGAGGAAGAGGCTGCGGCTGCGGCTGCAGCGACGTTGGAAGGAGAGAGGCTGGCGAGAGTGGCTGGTAGGAGAGGAAAAAGAGGCGGACAATGGCGACGGCGACAGCGAGCAGAGTGAGAGGAGCGACGCCGCTGCTAGGACATCTCCCGGCGGCTCCCACGTCCTCAGGCCCGCTGGCACCAGCAGCAGCCGTTGAAAGATCTGCCATGGACGCCAGGATCATCAGGACATTGGGTGAGAGCCAGCAACATCTGGATTTTGGGTGGGAGTCATGAGAGAGCTGGACTGGAATGGAAGCTGGGGGCGGCTGGGGGCGGCCTAGAACACCGGAGGCCGCCGGAAGCCCTGTATTAGGGCCATGGGTAGGCCAGAGGGACATCTAGGCCAAGAACATCTGCCCCCAAGAACATCGCCCCCCCACCCAATGGAGAACTCCAGATTACTATCTACGAACTCTCTATGAACTCTCACCCACCTAGGATCATCTAGGTTGCTACCACCCTTTGGACCATCTCTCCACCACTCAGACCACTTGGACATTTGATCACTCTCCCCCCCTTTTTTTTTGACTGACCACTTATTATCTACAACATCTTTGACCCCATCGTGTTTTTTAAGATTACTTATTCGAGGTTAGACCTGCTCCGCCTGTGGGAGTCCCCCCTCTCAACGTCGGTTGGGAGACCATGGTTGTTGGATACACCCGGTCGTTTGTACCAACCCCCGCAATCTAGGTGGTCAGGAACTACAGAGCCAGGGCCTGAGGCTGATGCTCTGCAATGCAAGGTCCATGACCAACAAGGCCCCCCTCATCAATGAGTTGATCTCAGCGGGGGAGCTGGACCTTGCAGGGATAACGGAGACCTGGTTGGGCCACGAAGGTGGTTTACCCCTCGTGGAAATGTGCCCACCGGATTTCCGTGCATTCCATCAGCCTCGGGCCCTGGGTAAGGGTGGTGGGGTGGCGGTAGTTATACGGGAATGTCTAGAGCCGAGGGAGTTCACTGTACCTCAGATACCCGGGTGTGAGTCCCTTGGTGTGAAATGGGGCCCAGGGAGGCAGTGGGGCTTGCTGATTGTATACTTGGCTCCTCGCTATGCATCAGCAGCCCTGCCCGAGCTCCTCGAGCTGATCTCAGAAACGGCAGTTGAGACCCCCAAGCTTGTGGTCATGGGGGATTTCAACTTGCCGTCGATGGGGGAAGCATCCGAGGTAGCTCAGGAGTTCATGGCTTCCATGACAGCCATGGACCTGACCCAATTAATTCAGGGCCCCACACACGAAGGTGGTCACACTCTGGACCTTGTTTTTGTATCTGAACAGTGGACGAGTGATCTGGGAAGAGGGGATGTAATCATCACTCCCCTGTCATGGTCAGATCACTCATATCTCCGGCTGGACTTCCCTGGCGCTACCCCCCACTGCGAGGAGGCGGAACCAAACTGGCCAAGTTGGTACCGCCCCAGGCGCCTGATGGAACCGGACAGGTTCCAGACGGAGCTTGGGCCATTCCCTGTAGCCCTGACCCGCTCTCGCTCCGAGAACCTAGTGGCCACCTGGAATAGGGCGGACGCTGGGGCCCTGGACCGAGTTGCGCCTTTGCGGCCTCTCCTGCGGCGATGACCCACCCAGGCTCCTTGGTTTACCAAGGACCTGAGGGTGATGAAGCGCCATAGGAGACGCCTAGAGGGCAGGTGGAGGTCCTCACGCTCCGAATCTGATCGAACACAGGTAAGAGCCTATTCACGGACCTACCTTGTGGCATTAAGAGTGGCCAAACGTAGACATTGTGCCACTCTTATTGCGTCCGCTGATAACCGCCCTGCCGCCCTGTTTCGGGTGACCCGCTCCCTCTTATCACACAGGACGCGGGAAGCCCCTTTAGAGGGAAGAGCAGAGGAGTTTGGGGAATATCTGCAGGACAAAATCGCTCAGATCCGGAGCGGATGGGCCCCCTTCAGTGGACCAGAGGAGCCGTCAACAGTGAGTCTTGTGAGACCATTCTGGGAGGAGTTTGATTCTGTTGCCCCCGAGGATTTGGACAGGTTGCGTGGACGGCTGCGACCGACCACATGTTTAATGGACCCGTGTCCCTCCTGGTTGGTACTGGCATCCTGGGAAGTGACACGAGGCTGGCTACTGGGCTTGGTGAACGCCTCATTGGGCGAGGGGTCCTTACCTACCGCCTTGAAAGAGGCGGTGGTGAGGCCCTTACTCAAGAGGCCTTCCCTTGACCTGATGGAGCTAGCTAATTACCGTCCAGTCTCCAACCTTCCCTTTTTAGCGAAGGTTGTAGAGAATGTGGTGGCACAGCAGTTTCCACGACACCTTGAGGAATCCGAATATCTAGACCCACGCCAGTCCGGCTTCCGGCCCGGACACAGCACGGAGACGGCCTTGGTCGCGTTGGTTGATGATCTCTGGAGGGCCAGAGATAGGGGTTGTTCCTCTATCCTGGTCCTATTAGATCTGTCAGCGGCTTTTGATACCATCGACCATGGTATCCTATTGCGCCGGCTGGGGGGGATGGGAGTTGGAGGCACCGTTCTGCAGTGGTTCGGCTCCTACCTCTCCGACCGGACGCAATGTGTGTTGGCAGGGGGGCAGAGGTCGACCCTGAGGCCACTCACTTGTGGAGTGCCGCAGGGGTCGGTCCTCTCGCCCCTTCTGTTCAACGCATATGTGAAGCCGCTGGGGGAGATCATCCGTGGTTTTGGGGTGGAGTATCATCTGTACGCTGATGATACTCAGCTGTACATTTCCACCCCAAACCACCCCAACGAGGCTGTCGAGGTGATGACCCGGTGTTTGGAAGCCGTCGGGGTCTGGATGGGGGACAACAGACTCAAGCTCAACCCCTCCAAGACTGAGTGGCTATGGCTACTGGCACCCCGGTTCAGCCAGTTGATACCATCACTGGCCATAGGGGGCGAGCAATTGCCCCCTGTGGAACGGGCGCGCAATTTGGGCGTCCTCCTAGATGCCCGGCTGTCAATGGATGACCATGTGGCAGCCGTGGCAAGGGGGGCGTTCCACCAGGTTCGCCTGGTGCGCCAATTGCGCCCCCTACTGGACCGGGATGCCCTATGCACGGTCACTCATGCACTGGTGACGTCTCGGCTGGACTACTGCAACGCCCTCTACATGGGGCTTCCCTTGGGACGCGCCCGAAGACTGCAGCTAGTCCAGAACGCAGCCGCGCGGGCTATTATGGGGAGTACTAGGTACTCCCACGTAACACCGTTCCTGCGCGAGCTGCACTGGCTGCCTGTGGTCTTTCGGGTGCGTTTCAAGGTGTTAATTACCATCTTTAAAGCGCTCCATGGCACAGGACCTAGCTACTTGCGGGATCGCATCCTACCACATACTTCCCTGCGACCAATTCGCTCTCACAGGGAGGGAAACCTCCTGGTGCTGTCCACTAAGCAATGCCAACGGGCGGCGCCTAGGAGTAGAGCCTTCTCTGTGATGGGCCCAACCCTCTGGAATGACCTCCCCCCCCCCGATATTAGAACCACCAACTTCCGCTCCTTCCGACAAAAACTGAAGACTCATCTGTTCCATTTAGCCGGCTTGGCCCATTCATAGTCTTATCTTACCTCCTGGCAGATATTTTTAATTGGGTATTTTTAGGGGTTATTTTTAAACATTGTTTTAATTGCTTTACTTTAGGTACAGTTTTTTACAGCCTCCTCTTTTAAGTATTTAGTATTTAACTATGTTTGTATTTATTCCCATGTATTTATGTGTTTTAATCTGACTGTACACCGCCCCGAATCCCTTTTGGGAGAGGGGGCGGTATAAAAGTTTGAAATAAAGTAAAGTAAAGTAAAGTAAAGTAATGGGGCTGCCCTTGGGACGTGCCCGGAGACTGCAGTTAGTTCAGAACGCAGCCGCGCGGGCTGTGATGGGGAGTACGAGGTACTCCCACGTAACACCTCTCCTGCGCGAGCTGCACTGGCTGCCTGTGGTTTTTCAGGTGCGTTTCAAGGTGCTGATTACCATCTTTAAAGCGCTCCATGGCATGGGACCTAGTTACTTGCGGGATCGCATCCTCCCACATACATCCCTGCGGCCAATTCGCTCACACAGAGAGGGACTTCTCCTGGTGCCGTCCACTAGGCAATGCCAACGGGCGACACCAAGGAGTAGGGCCTTCTCTGTGATGGGCCCAACCCTCTGGAATGACCTCCCCCCCGACATTAGAACCACTACTGACCTCCGCTCCTTCCGGCAAAAATTGAAGACTCACCTGTTCCGATTAGCAGGCCTGGCATAATTACAACTGTCCCTCCTGGCAAATGTATTAACTGGTTATTTTAGGGGTATTGTTTTTAACTTATTGTGTGTGTTTTAGGGGTTCAAAATCCTATATTTATATATATTGCTTTGTACAGTTCTTTTAATTCCATTTTTAACCTCCTCCATTCTAACTGTACATATTCAATTTTATTGTATTTTGATATATTTGGCATGGACTGTACACCGCCCCGAGTCCCTTTTTGGGAGAGGGGGCGGTCTAGAAGCATGAATAATAAATAAAATAAATAAATAAATAAGGGAGAGTCGCACATGGCCCTTGCATGCTCTGCATTTGACTGCGACAGCCTCCAGCAACTCTCTGCTCACAAAAACGGAGCTTGTAAGGGCCGTGTTCCTCCTGAACATGTGGCCCTCTTGAGCTCTGTTTTTGCTGGCAAAGGCAACGCAGGTCGGTCTTTTGTTATTTGCAGGGTGGAACCATGGGATAGATCTAAGCACCCCAATGTCCAGTTCCGGTGATTTTGACACCTCTGCTCTATGCTTTTGGTGTCAATATTCAAAGAAACATGCAGCTCTTTCGCTGCCCCCCAAAAGTTGGTGCCTCTATCTGAACTAATGTTTTTAAAGGGCCTGAGATAGCAATAAAACATCTGAGGGCCTTTATGAAGCTAGAAGTGTCCATACTCAATAACTTCAATGTGGACAGTTCTAATGGACATACAGGTGAATAGGGTTGCCCACCTCTCACTGTTTGTTTGACACGCTCTAGTGTGATGTGTGGTCACAGACCAGGGTCCAAAGACATCAAGGCCAACGTTGGTGAAAGGACTTGTGCTGAGTCTGTTGGCTGGAAGATCAGCCATATTTTGTTTTTGCAACATACAATGGAGCTTGCCACAAGGAATACACCCGAAGATTACATACTCGCACCTCTTTTAGCTCCAACTATCCACAAACCAGAGGTTCTTACATCTTCTTCTCTAAATAGTCATCCTTGATGTTTGACTTGATGGTGAAAGTGCAGCACAATCAAAGAAGCAATGTGATGATTGCCAGGAGGGTTTTTCTCTTGTTTCTATCTTTCTCCTTACAGCAGCCACCTACTCCCAAAAGACCATTTTGCTCGAGAAACAGGTCACGTTTCCTCAGGGAGCTCTCTCTAGGGATAAGTCTTTAGTTTAGCATACAGTGAATTTCTTGGGATAGGTTCCATACTGCACAGTGTGCACAGTTTTGCCCCTAACAAATCCAATGTGACATTGTGCTTTAGTATCTATTGTTTTTAAGTAGGCAACAGCATCTACTGCTGTGATAGAAGCATCAGAAAATATACAGAGCTTTTGGCTTTGTATCTCTCTAAAGCAGGTTTATCAAGCTCAATTTATTGAGGGCCTCATCAGCATTATGGTTGATTTCCAGTTGTATGTAAGATTATGATGACTCAGTGCCAGGTGGGCATGGCTGGGTAGGTATGGCTGGGTGGTCACAGTCAGATCTTCGGGACTAGGTGAGTATGGGTGGCTCAACATGTTTGGCTGGACGCTGCTCACTGGGCTCAGCTGACTTGGGACAGCCAGGTCAGGATGGATCAAGTCATACTGGCTAGCTCAACATGGGGACAACTTGGTGCCCCACAAGCTCCTTGCCTCCCTTGGCAGCCAAGCGTGTGCATGTATACGTGTGGACACATTCACACAGACACACACACACACTTCATTCCAGGTTTGGGTATTTTGAACCACAGAGGAAGGAGAGGGCCTTCTCCCCAAGCCCAGGCATGATTGGCAGTTTCCAAGTCAGATATTCCTGAAAGTCTCCAAGCTTGGAATGGTGTGTGTGTGTATCTGTGTGTGCCTTTGCACAGCATGTCAAAGGAGATGTTCTTCTCCCAATCCCAGACATCATTGGCATTTCCTTGTCTGGTGCCTCCTCTCCGCAAAGCAGGAGGCGGTGGATGACGCTGCTGCATGTGGAAGTGGGGAGGAGAAATTTTGCAGGAAGCAGTTTCCTCCGAGTCCAACTTCTTCCTTGTGAGATGTCTGGAGAGGAAGAGGGAGTGGCAGGGGAGTTATGTTCTGTCCCCACTGCACCTTAGTCTGTGTGCAGCTCGACGCAGTTAAACTCACCTATCCTCCAATAAAGCAGACCGTGTGTGTAGATCTGAATGCTTTATTGAAAGAACAGGATATGGTGAAACTAGGGAAAATAGGGATACATAAAATGAGAACAAATACAAGATAGAGAGTATTAAGTTACTGCTAAACAACCAATAAATACAAGCAATTTATTTTTTAAAAAATAATATTTTATTGAACATATTTTTTAAAAAAAGACAAAAATAAGTTCTTTCTCTCAAACATTTCCACCTCGGTATACATCAATTTAAATCTCACCAACGATGCTCTGTGTGTGGGATGTGGGTTTATCCTTGGATAACCATGTTCTACAGGTTAAGGTGGCTGCTTTGCCTTCTCCAAATTTTGAGGGAAATGGAGTCTGGCTTCTCAGCGTGCACTTGGTTTGAGAGTGTGGGGTGATGGTTAAATGTGTAGAATCAGCTTCAAACAATTTACTTGGGGCATGTTTGTCTCTCTTCTTCTTAAGAAGAAGTCTAAATTGGATTTAAATAAAATAAATTAAATATCAATGGTGTGGTTATGTATTATATTCATGTATTAAACTCCTTAACTGCTTTAAAATGTATTAATACATGAAGATTTGTGGAAGGATTTGGAGGGGGAATATTTCAGGATTTGAGAGGCTCATGTTGGTTTGAAGCTTTTTATTCAATTGTCAGAAATAGTTTTGGGTCAAGCTGGACAATAAAGAGACTGAAAAGAGCAGAGAAATTAATTCAATTCTTTATAAACCCCCTTTCTCTTTCCATCAACATTATTTCTTTCACTAATTTAAGCTAAATCTCTTTTTTGTTGCATTGTCACCTCCCTATCCAGACAAACTGTTGGAATCCTCAGGTTTTCTGGTTGGAAAAGAATTATACTTATTTATTTCTGTTTATTCATGATCTGTGGATTGATGGGCCCCAATATCATGGCTGAAACTGGTCCGGGTTCTTTCTTCCCTGTGAATGTTATTTTTGGGTTGTAGAGGTAAGGCAGAGGGAATAAAGCCTGTCACAAGCCAGAACTTTATTTCAGGAGCTGCTAATGTGTGGCCATCTTGTCTCCTCTCCCCAGGCTCATACCTTGACAGGGTGTGCAGAGCTTTACTACATAAGACAACTCAGGAGCAATAACAGCAAACATGGTTTGTAAAAAATAGTGGTTTTATCTACAAAAGAATATATACTATACATACACGTACTATAGGCAGGATTCAAACGATCAGTAAATTTGACCTGTTTGTGTTCAGGACATCTTGTGCAAACTTGTATGGCTGAGTGTAGGAAGAAAGAGAAATGGAGCACTGTAAATATGAGTCAGTTGACTGGCATTTCATTTGATGTGGACTGAATTTTCTTCATTTGTTAAATGCCAAATGCACTGAATATTCTAGGTGGAAGTCATCCATTTACCATCTCAGAAAATACTTCAATGGGGATGAGTGTGGTTGAGGTCTTAAGGGCTTGTTCTCCTATTGCCCTGGCTAGATAAATATTGCTATACTTGAAAAAGCATTGAAAAGGACATTCACTGACCAGATTTGTATCTCCCTTTCCCTCAGGAAATCGGATGATGTACATATTATCGGTAGTCCTGGATTGAGCCCAACATTTTTGTTGCTAAGTCTCCCTAACAAGGAAGGGTAGGAAGAAGTTGACTCATCCATATGGTAGAGTTGAAAAAGTGGCCAAAGATCTAACTCACGCAAGAGAAGGAAATTTATTAGATTTGTATTCTCTCTTTCTTTCGGAAAGTCAAGCTTGTACAGTCATCTTTCCTTTTTCCTTCTTGTTTTGGTTGATTTATTCCTTTCTTCCTCAGCAACAGATTTAAATGAGATTCTTGTTAGGAAAATGTTTCCCCCTAATACCAGTACTTTAAATACAATTCTCTTTACTGAAGTATAACATTGCCGAAATCTTCCCAATCAAGGAGCCCCACCAGCCTCTCCTCCCCCCCATGGGAAATGCACCATTTCTCCGCTCTTTGCGTGAGCACCTTCCGTGACTCATCCATATGGTAGAGTTGAAAAAGTGGCCAAAGTTCCAACTCACGCAAGAGAAGGAAATTTATTAGATTTGTATTCTCTCTTTCTTTCGGGAAAGTCAAGCTGGGGTACATTGTACAGTCATCTTTCCTTTTTCCTTCTTGTTTCGGTTGATTTATTCCTTTCTTCCTCAGGAACAGATTTAGAATCAAGATCACGTGAAGTGTTAATACCACTTTATAATGCCTTGGTAAGGCCACACTTGGAATACTGCATTCAGTTCTGGTCGCCACGATGTAAAAAAGATGTGGAGACTCTAGAAAGAGTGCAGAGAAGAGCAACAAAGATGATTAGGGGACTGGAGACTAAAACATATGAAGAACGGTTGCAGGAACTGGGTATGTTTAGCTTAAGGGAAAGAAGGACTAGGGGAGACATGATAGCATTATTCCAATATCTCAGAGGTTGCCACAAAGAAGAGGGAGTCAAACTATTCTCCAAAGCACCTGAGGGTAGAACAAGAAGCAATGGGTGGAAACTAATCAAGGAGAGAAGCAACTTAGAACTGAGGAGAAATTTCCTGACAGTGAGAACAATTAATCAGTGGAACAGCTTGCCTCCAGAAGTTGTGAATGCCCCAACACTGGAAGTCTTTAAGAAGATGTTGGATAGCTATTTGTCTGAAACGGTATAGGGTTTCCTGCCTAGGCAGGGGGTTGGACTAGAAGACCTCCAAGGTCCCTTCCAACTCTACTATTGTATTGTATTATTGTAAATGAGATTCTTGTTAGGAAAATGTTTCCGACTAGTACCAGTACTTTAAATACAATTCTCTTTACTGAAGTATAACATTGCCAAAATCTTCCCAATCAAGGAGCCCCACCAGGCCCCACCCCATGGGAAATGCACCATTTCTCCGCTCTTTGCATGAGCACCTTCCGTGCACAGAAAATCCACCAGTGGGGGCACTTCAGCTTTGAGCCCTGGTTACAAGTTGGGAAGGCAGGAACGTCATTCAGTTTTTGCCTTTCTAGGATACTAGACTCTCTTTAACCACGTGTGCTGCGCAGGAATTTAGAAAGGGAGAAAGAAAATCGTAAATTTCCAGAGGTAGAAAAGGTAAGTGTGTCTTTGTGTATGTATGTTTCCCTCCCGCCTAACCGCCCCTTTCCATGATTGTAACAGACATGGGGAGAAAGCAGAGGCCATGCATGCTGCCCTCGGGAATAAATCGAGATTCTCATAAATGAAAGTGGGGGGGGGGAACCTGGAGAGAGTCCTTCCAACCCCCTTTCCTGGTGAAAGCTCCTGTGTAGGGGGAGAGCTTGCATGGCAAATCTCAAACAGGAAATAAGAAATATATTTGCAAGGAAGAGAGGCAGAAGATGATGCCTACATTCTCACTGTGTGTTGGATGACACTAAACTAGGTTTGGACTCCCTTTCTAATTTGTCTTAGGAAGGTAGTAAACCAGCATCCTAAACCAGGGTCAATTGACCGGCATTTCATTTGATGTGAACTGAAGTTTCATGCTTTGATCTACACTTTTAAAAAGCAAGTCTCTCCTTGTGAGTAAAAAGAAATTGAAATGATCCAAAATGCCAAATACACTCAATCTTCTTGAAGAAAGTCATCACTTTACCAGCTGAGTAAATACTTCTCAATATGTGGGGATGAGTGTTGATGAATGGTCCAATCCACAACTTTCTGGCTGTTTGAATATATTCTCTATTCTGTAAGAGAATCAGAAAATAGAGGTCATTTGTTCATCTTCTTTAGGACAACATTATTTCTTTGACTAAGAGGACTTTAGGTATTCCCAAGGCTAGGTGAACATTGCTATGAATGTGTGGGAAGCTCAACCCCCCACCCCCCCAAGAATGAACTATTTGGAGAAATATTAAAAAGAAGCAGAATATTATATTTCCCCTAAGGGAGAAATGGAGAAACATGCTATTTTTTAAAATATTTTTTGTTTTGTTCTCTATATACAATTATAGGTATACATTCACATAGTTATTCTTTTTTTACATTCATGGTTCTTATACATTTGTCATTCCATTTATAGAATTATAATATTCCATTTGGGTTGTTTTGTTTACCATCCCTCACCTGTTTTGACACCACCTTCTCTCTTTTTTCCCTTCTCTACTTACTTCCTCCTTTCCCTTCCGTCTTCCCTTACCTCTCCCCTCCTCCTCTCTTCCTCTTCCCCTTCCTACCCTCTCTCCTTTTCTCTTTCTCTCCTTCTCCCTTCCACCTTCCTCTCCTCACCTCTCTCTTCCTTCCCTTCTCTTCCTCTCCCCCCCTCTCTTCCTTTCTCTTCCTCCCTCCCTTCTCTACTTTCTTCTTTCCTCGTCTCCTTCCCCTTCCTTCCTCCCTTACCTCTCCCCTACTTCTCTCTACCCCCTCCCCTTCCTACCCTCTCTCCTTCTCCCTTCCATCTTCCTCTCCTCACCTCTCTCTTCCTTCCCTCCTTTTCCTCTCATTTCCTCTCCTCCTCTCTTCCTTTCTTTTTCTATTGTTGCAGGTGTCTCTTCCAGTTCTTAATATATATTTTCTTGGGGTGGTATTTCCGCAAACCTAAAAATCGTTGAATATTGTTTCTTGTTCCTTTTCCTTCTCTCTCTCTCTTTTCTTTTTTGGACAAAGACAGACAACACATAACACATAGAACCTTCTTCAATCACATACAGCATGTCGTTTGGTTGCAGAGTTTTGCGCATCATTTCCATAGTCCTCACTTTCAATTTTATATAAAATCACAAATTATCAATCTAGTATATATGTATACATTATTATCATTGTACATCATTTATTTGACTATAATTATTATTCCTTCAGTTTGAACGAAAAATTCTAGGTATTGGATTCATTTATATTATAACAATTCATTGCATCATCCTAAATCTATTCAATGATCATATACCTTTGTATTGTTATGTGTATTATTCTATTATTCTTATATTATAAAAATTCTCCAACATTTTTCATTTACATGTTTTTTATCTAAATTCCATATAAAATTGTTCATCTTCTTCTTCTCTAATTTCAAATGTCAATTTACTCATTTCAGCACCTTCCATTATTTTATGAATAACTTCCTCCTGCGTTGGTATTTTCTCACTTTTCCAATTTTTTGCAAATACAATTCTAGCTGCCGTTAACACGTTTACAATCAAATATTTCAAGTCTCTATTGTATATTTCCGGTAATATTCCCAATAAAAAAAATCTCAGGTTTAAAGTCTATATGTTTCTGAGTCATTTTTTCCAACCATGTGGATTTTAGTCTAATATCTTTTAGCTTCTACGCATGTCCACCACATATTGTAATATGAACCCGGTATCTTATGACATTTCCAACATTTCTCTGATTTGTCCTTGAACATTCTTGCTATTTTCGCCGGGGGTAAGTGCCACCTGTAAAACGTCTTATACAAGTTTTCTTTATATGCTGTTGATATTGTCATGTTATAATTTTGTGACCATAATTTTTGTCATTTCTCTAAATCAGTTCTATGACCAAAATTTCCCCCCCAAGCAATCATAGATTCTTTAACTTGTTCTTCTTCTAGTTTAACCTCTAATAAGTATCCATAGAATTTTTAAATCACCTTTTCATCAGTACCTGTCAGAATTTTATCCAAGTCAGTCATTTTATCACAAAAACCTATTTTAAAATCTTTATCATATCTAGAATGTATTTGTGTGTATGAAAACCAGTTCATTCTTATATCTTGTTCTTCTAATTCTTGCATAGATTTAAGTTCACCCTTAGCATTCAATATTTCACCATATCTAACTGTTTGTTCCTTTTTGTATATTATTGAATATGAAAATGCTTCCCTAGTTGATAACCAGACTGGGATTTTTAAATAATATTGCCTTTTAATCTTCTCTCAGTTTAATAACAAGGCCTCCCGTATGTAATGCCTTCTGAAATACCCCTGTGTTTTAGTTCCCTTATACCATAAGAAAGCGTGCCAACCCAACAACAAATCATGACCTTCTAAGGTCAATAATCTAGAGTTTCTTAACGTTATCCATTCCTTAACCCACATCAAGCTTGTTGCCTGGTAATATAACTCCCAGTTAGGTAGGCCAAATCCTCCTCTTATTTTAGCATCTTGTAACAGTTTAAGTTTTATTCCCGCTTTCTTTCCCTGCCAAATGTACTTCAATACTATTTTGTTAAGGCCTTCAAAGAAATCTTTCCTTAATTTAATTGGAATTGTCTGGAACAAATATAAAATCCTGGGTAGTGTATTCATCTTGATTGTTGATATTCTCCCTATTAGCGATAGTTGTAAGTTTTCCCATTTGGCCAGGTCTGTCGTAATTTGTTGTTTAAGTTTATAATAATTGTTCTCTTTAAGTGTACTACATCTTGCTGTCAAATATATCCCCAAATATTTAACCTTGTTCGTGACCTGAATCTTCAAAGCTTCCGCCAATGCTTCCTTTTGTCTTGCTAGCATGTTCTTTGTCAAAATCTTTGTTTTGTCTTTATTTATTTTTAAACCTGCTACTTTTCCATATTCCTCTATTTTTTCTATCAATTTAGGTGCGGTTTCCAATGGATCCTCTAAAGTGAAGATTAGTTCCTCTGTGAATGCTTGCAATTTATATTCTTCTTTTAAAATTTCCATTCCTTTTATGTCTTTATCTTCTCTAATGTTTCTGTTTAAGACTTCTAATGTTAACACGAACAACAGGGGAGATAGTGAGCAACCTTGTCTTGTCCCTTTCCCAATATCAATGGAATCTCTCAATTGTGCATTTATCATTATCTTTGCTGTTTGTTTGTGGTATATGGTTTGTATGGTTTGAATAAATTTCTTGCCAAAGCCCATCTGTTCCAACTGTAGCAACATAAATCGCCAATTCACATTATCAAAACTTCTGAGTATCCAAGAATATCAACGCCATTTGTTTTTCAGGATGTGCCTCATGATATTCCAAAGTGTCCAGGATTATTATCATATTATCTTTAATATGTCTCTTTGGCAGAAATCCATTTTGATCAGGATGAACAAAGTTATTTAAGTATCTTTTCAGTCTTTCTGCCAGTATTGAGGCAAATATTTTATAATCTGAATTTAGCAGGGAAATTGGTCTATAATTCTTAATTTGCTGTGGGTCGGTGTCCTCCTTTGGCACCAGTGTTATATAAACTTCTGACCAAGATTTTGGTATCTTCATCTTTAACATGGCTTCGTTCATAACTTCTAACAATGGGAGATACAACGATTCCTGTAAAGTTTTATAAAATTCCACTGGTAGTCCATCTGGACCTGGAGCTTTTCCATTGTTTTGTTTTTTAAGAACTTCAACTAATTCCATCATCGTTATATTACCTTCTAGCATCATTTCAGTTGCTTTAGTTATCTCGGGTAAATTTGCTTTTTGCACATATTGTTTAACTCTTTCCTCCTCTATCTTGTTCATATAATTTCCCATAGTATTCTTGTATAATTTTTTTCTTCTCTCTGTTTCCATAACAAATTTGCCTTGGTCATCTATTAGTTGCATTATTTTTCTTGATTCTCTCTCTTTTTCCAATTTATACGCTAGCCATCTCCCTGGTTTATTTGCATTTTCAAAATAATTCTGTTAGCACTTCTAATTTTTTGTGCTAATTCCTCCTTTTCCATTAGCCCCATTTTATGTTTAGTTGTGTCCATTTTTACTTTAATATCCTTTTTTTTGTGCGGCCTTCTGTAACTCTTTTTCAAGTCTCTTGTAGTCATCATCCAGTATTTTAAAAGCTTGTCTTTTTTTAATATTTCTTTTTCTTGTATAGTCCATTATCAAGCCTCTGGCATAGGTCTTCATTGTATCCCAGAGATTCTGCATTGATGTGTCCTCTTTTTTATTTTCTTCGAAGAAATCGCCAATTCTTCCTCCATTTTCTGTACAAAATTCTTTTCTTTTAATATAGTATTATTTAAAATCCATCTAGATCTTCTCCTTTGTCCTTTCCACTTAATTGTCATTGGATTGTGATCTGCCCAAGTACTTGTTTCTATGTCAATTTCCTGTATATCACAAATCAATTCCTTTGAGATCCATATCATATCTAATCTGGACCATGATAAATGTCTATTTGAGTAGAAGGTATATTGTCTATTTGTGGGGTTTCTTTCTTTCCATATATCTTTTAAGTTATTTCATCAGTCTTTTTAAAAAAGGATTTAGGAAGAGTCTATTTATTTTTGTTGTTTTTTGTGTTTAATAGCCCATATTCTGATCTACAATTTCATTAAAGTCTCCCATCATACAAATATTAACATAATCCAATTCAATTATTTATTTTATGAATGTGTGGGAAGCCCCCCCCCTCCCCCAGAGAACGAACTATTTGGGGGAATATTAAAAAGAAGCAGAATATATGGAGACGACTTCCGGCAGCCGAAGGTGACGGACTCGTGCGTCCGCTTTTTCGCTGCCAGTGGGCTCCTCTGAAGTCTAGGGGGAGCACAGGGTGCCTTGGAGGGGCACCCTGCCATAGGGGCGGCTTGCTGGAGCCCCCTGGAACGGCAGCAGCCGCATGGGGGTCTCCAGCTTTGCCCCAGGAGCCGGGGAGCGTAGGGAGAGCCCGGAATGCCACTGTGCGCTTCGCCGAACGCAGCCTGGAAGGAAACAATTAATTTGAATGAAACAGCTGAAGCACGGTGAGGTGAGGGGTCTCCCCAGGTCTTTTACTGTCTTTACTATTCTGACTATTCTGCAGTTTTCTTTTGGGGGGGGGACTTTGTTTCAACCTTTGGAGGAGTTCAGATTGGAGGGGGGGGAAATTCCACCCCCCTTGGAAAAGCGGCATTTGGAAAATCTCTCCCTTTTATGGGGGAGAGAGAAAGTTTAAAATCTACTTTCACTTCCCTTAAATAATGGGGGGGGGAGTTTTTTTTCTTTTTTTTAATAACAAAAGTTTTATTGGTTTTTTTCAAATATTTTGGGGGAAAGGGTACATAAATGTGGGAGAAAATTTTTGACAGCTACATCATACGGAAGGTGGTACTTCCCCGGAATGTTGCATCTCTTTCATATTTTATATATATCAAAATATCATTGTTACATTCATATTAGCAGTTATTTTACTCAATTCTTTGACATCTTCAACCATACTTTATATCACTTCTACATTTCATTATATTAGCAATTGCGATATGTTTTTAATTCATTTCTGTGACCTAAGTTTCATTGCTGTCTCCTCTCCCCTGTCTGTTGGCTGAGCCAAGGCTCCTCCCCCCTTCATGTTTTGTGTGCCGTCTCTTGTTTCACCTAGGAGGTCCTTATGTTTTCCCATGAAGGCTTCTGCCTCCACCACTGTGTTAATTCTCACTCTACCCCCCCTCCCAAAAAATCAACAAGCCTTCTGGAATTAACCACCAAAACCAGATATTTTTTTCATATAACTTTTTAGTTAGAAAGAAGAATTTCTTCCTCTTATCTCTTATTCTTTTTGGTATCTGTTTCAGAATGGTTATTTCTTTGTCCTTATATCTTAGAGGTTCCCCCCTTTGAACTCCTAGAATCTCATCTCTTGTAGTCTTTCTAAAAAACTTAACATGTACCTCCCTTGGAACATTGTGTATTCTAGCATATGCTGAATTGATTCTATATATCAGGTCAATATCCCACCCTAGCTGCTGTTTATCTCTTTTAATATAATCTGCTAGCATTGTTATCATGGTCTCTCTTATGTCTTCACCCTCTGTTTCAGGTATATTTTGAAATCTAAGAAGAAAAGACATCCTTTCAAATTCCATTTTTTCCATGTAACTCTCAAATCCAACATTTTTTTTGTAAAGCCTTCATCTCTTCTCCCACCCCCACAGCACCCTCCTCCAGAGCATTTATTTTTTGACTATTTTGTAAAGTCTGTTGTTGATTCTGTCTGAGTTCTTCCTTTAAGTCCGCCAGCTCCTTTTTTATTTCATCCTGTCCCTTTAAGAGTGTCTGAAACATTTGGTGGAACATTTCTTGAGACTGCTGTTCCCCCTCGGGAGCTTTTGGTTGCAAAAAAGAGGTTAATTGCGTTTGCGGGGGAACCGGGCTTGAGACAGCAGAAGATGGAGCCAACGCTGGTTTGGGTGGAGGTTTTTTTGCAGGCATTTCAAAGTTCAAAAAAAGTTATAGGTCTAAGCAGAAAAGATGGCGTCTGTAGGAGCACGCTGTCAGGGGGGGGGGGCCAAGAGACAGGCAAAGTCCAGTGTGGGATATTGATCTTCAATACGGCTCCCCTCTGGTTAAGGTGAATTTTTCCCAATCCAAGGAAGAGTTGTACAAGGAGATTCCTCTAGGGTTCACCCGGGTTTTATAATTCCAGCCCAAAAAGTTTTTCAGGGACGACAGTTCATTTGTAACGACAACAGAAACGGGGGAAGAAACGCCATTTTGGCTCAGCCTTCCCCAGGGATCGGAGAATTGTCATTTAGAAAGTTTCCATTCATAGCTTTTTAGGTCAGCTCACTTTCTTTCTTCTGCAATTGTTAAAACGGATCATTACCCCATTGCTTGAAAGAAGTGAATATCAAAGGGTTTCCCCCCCCAATTCTCCCTCTCTCCTCCGAGAGAGAGAGATCGTGTAGAGCCACTTTTCCGAGAGGGGGAGGGGGAGAACAACCCCCCCTCTCCAATCTTAACACTTCGCAAAGATCAAAGAGTCTTAAAGATACTGCTAATCCTCATTTACTTGGTTGTTCAAAGAAAGTAAAAAGAAAGACACTGGGGGGGTTCCCCCCTCACCGCATTTCTGCTGTTGCCTTCAAGTGGAGCATTTTCTTCCGATCTCCTCCGGACAAAAGCGCACGTGGTAGGCGCGCCCCCCAAAAGCCTCCCAGTGCCTAGGACAAAGCTGGCAGCCCCCCTGCAGCTGCCGCTGCTCCAGGGGGCTCCAGCAAGCTGCCCCCTCGGCAGGACGCCCCCGCAAGGCATCCTGTGCCCCCCCCCGTAGATTAGGCGGGGCCCACTGGGATGGCGAGCGGCGGACAGCATGTCCGTCGTCCACAGAAACAGGAAGTAGAATCCGAAAAGTTTTTTTCTTGACTGCAACTGCGAGAGAAAGGATGGCTGAAGTGATTCCTCTCTAAACTATCTATGGGAACTTTGACTTTGTTGTTTCCTGACCACCTGTACTGGCTGAGCCAATATGGCCACTTCCTCCTTCTTCTTTGTCTTTATGAATGAGACTCCTCCCTTGGAAAACTTTATGGCTTTCAACTAATTTCCACCCCGGAGGTCTCCAGGAGCCTCTTTAAATACGTTTTTCCCCTGGATTTGGAATATTTTGATCCACCTATTTGTTTCAGTTTTGTATCAGACGATTTATTCCCCTTTGGACTTGCTTATCTGGTGATTCCTACCGGCTGTGCTCTCCCACAGACACCATTTTTTTGTATAGAACAATAACTATCTCTGAGCTTCATGATGGGCCCAAAGAAGTTACCGCCTGGTAAGGCCTCATCGGCCCCAACATCTTCCACGTCCAGCCCCATTGCTCACCAGTCACAACTGGGATCTTTTCTACAACCTAAAGCCTCTGAAGAGAGTTTCTTAGGATTTGTCTATTCATCAGATGCTTCAAGACATCTTAAAGGGACAGGACGAAATCAAAAAAACAACTGCAGGACTTAAATGAACAGCTCAGAGAGACGAAACAGCAAACCACACGGAATGAACAAAGGATAGGTGTACTGGAGGAGGGTGCAGCTGGGATGAGAGACGAGATGAAGACAATCCAAAGGGGGAATGTAGAATTTAGAAACCAGATGTTAAAAATGGAATTTGGAAGGATGTCTTTTTTCCTTAGGTTCCAAAACTTGCCAGAAGTTGAGAATGAAGATCTTAAGGAGATTATGACCACAATACTAGCAGAATATATTAACAGAGATAAACAACAGCTTTGGTGGGATATTGACCTGATCTATAGGGTTAATTCAGTCTATGCAAGAACACACAATGTTCCAAGGGAAGTTCATGTTAAATTTCTTAGAAAAACTACAAGAGATGAGGTTCTAGGAGCTCAAAAGGGGAGGACCATTAAAATATAAGGATAAAGAAATAACCATTCTTAAACAGATCCCAAAGAAAGTAAGAGATAACAGAAGGAAATATTCCTTCTTAGCAAAAAAATATATACAATAATGGGGTTTGGTTTAGGTGGTTGTTACCAGAAGGCATGCTGATTTTTTGGGAGGGCAGTAGAATTAGAATTAACACAGTTGCGGAAGTAGAGGCTTTCACTAAAAAACACAGTGCTCTCTTAGGTGAAATGGGGGATGCTACACATGAAACAAAGGAGGGAGGGGCTGAGGCTCTGCCAGTGGACGGGTGGGGGGAGGATGTGACAACTAGAAGACTCAGATCACAAAAAGTATTTGAAACATTATTGCAATTGTTGTTACAATGTACCTTTATGGAAGTGATACAAAACAAATGATTGAAACATACTGTTGATTTTGTGTTAAACTCAAAACTGCTAATACTTATGTAAATGTTGATATTTTTCTATTTTTGTTTGTAAAAGTTGTGAGACCTGGGGGGCTTCTCCCTCCCCCCCGCACGATGTAGCTGTCAAAATGTTCTATAACCCTATAATCCCTTTTCCCTGTAAAACTTTTAAAATCAATAAAATGTGAACAATAAAAAGAAGCAGAATATTATATTTCCCCAAAGGGAGAAATGGAGAATCTTGCTCTTAAGGGAGGCAGAGGCTAGCCTCAGTCTCCCTGCCCCAAGGGGAAACTGGGGAGGGGGGGGAGCTTTTAGAAATGCAGATTTGGTAATCCATTCAGAAAGACTGGATCAGGCAGAAACTTCAGATAAGCAACACAATTAAACCAAGGTTGACAAAGTTGGGCTTTGCCTTGATATATGAATGGCATAACACAGGATGTGGTTTCGTGTTTTTAGAGCAGTGGTCTCAATCTTGACAAGGTCCTCTCTTTGCCCTGGTTTTTCATAACATTTCATAACGTATAGCCATTTGGAGATTTTGCAGAAGTCCCCAAAGGAAAGAAGAAAACGTACAGGATGGTAAGAATCCAGATCACAAAGATGGGAGACTTTTTATAAAGGTTCTCCAGCTTAGAAGTGCCCACCATGCGACTTCCGGTTCCGGCTGCAGTTCGCGACGGGCAGGCTCTGCTCGCCCCGTGCACTCCTGGTGGGCTCCCCTTTGATCGGGGGGGGGCACAGG
This sequence comes from Natrix helvetica, assembly GCF_964273705.1. NCBI lineage: Eukaryota > Metazoa > Chordata > Lepidosauria > Squamata > Natricidae > Natrix > Natrix helvetica. The sequence continues at coordinate 339,718,906 of NC_138548.1, forward strand.
ATGCCCTGGAGGGGCTCCTGCCGAGGGGGCGGCGTAGCGGGGGATCTCCTGTGTCGGCAGCGGCTGGGGGGGGCCTGCGTCGCCCTAGGCACCGAGAGGCAAGAAGGGAGGCGCCGTGGCATCTTCGCGTTGAGGCAGCCGGATGAAACCTAAGATTCGAAGGACGCAGTTGCTGTGTGGTGAAATGGAGATTCCCCCCGTTCCCTTTGATGACTGAATGAAAATAAACAGACTGTCAGCTATTTGGAAAGATCTTCAATTTGTGGCTGGGAAGTGTGATTGGAGGGAGGGGGATTTCCCGCCCCCCCTTGGACAAGCGGCTTGAAACTGTTTTGCTCCCTGCCCCCAGAAGAGGAGGGGGGGGAGCCTTGGAATGGAATCACCCTCGTAGCAAAAAGCAGATTTCCTTTACTGCAATTGTGAAATGAGGTGATGATCTGTTTTATTTTGAAAACTTTGAAAACTTTTGCCTTTGGATCCCGGAGCTGGCAGGGCAAGATGGCACACTTCCGTTGTCTTTATCTACTTTGAAATTTGACTCCACCTACAGAAGTTGCTGGCATTTTGTCTTTGTCTCCGTGGCACTCAGAGAAGTCTCGTGTTACATCTTCACCTGGACTTGGAACAAAGGACTTTACTGCTTTATTACCTAGGTCCCTATTTGTCTGGGCTCCCTGCCTCTTGATCTCTCTCGGCTACCCACTTCCCCAGTTGCTTCTTCTCTGTATTGACATTTTCATCCTTGAGCTTTGATTACCACAATGCCACCCAAAAGACCACCACCGGGGAAGCCGGGATTTGCGGGCTCCACCCCAACATCCTCAACATCCAGCCCCAGTGGACAACAGACACTAACTTCTTTGTTCCAGCCCAAGCCCTCTGAGGTGGACTTCCAACAGATGTTTGAACAACTCTTAAAGGGGCAGGAGGAATTAAAAAATCAATTGAAAGAAATGAATGAGCAGATCAGAGAGAATAAAGACCATGTGACCCAAAACTCACAGAGACTGGAACTTTTGGAGGAGGGGACGGCTGAGATGAGAAGAGAGATGAAGGGAGTGCAGAAAGGAAACCAAGAATTGGAGAACCACCAGATAAAAACGAATGTCCTTCTTTCTTAGATTCCAAAATGTAATTGAGGCTGATGATGAAAATTTGAGGGACATTATGGCAAATTTATTGGCTGAATTTATTGGAAAAGACAGACAACAGATGGGGTAGGACATGGACCTGGTTTATAGAGTAAATTCAACATATGCTAGAACACACAATGTTCCAAGGGAGGTACACATCAAATTTCTTAGAAAGACCACAAGAGACGAGATTCTGAGTGCACAAAGGGGGCAAACATTAAAATATAAGGAAAGAGAAATAGCCATTTTGAAACAGACCCCAAAGAAAGTTAGAGATAAAAGAAAAAAATATTCGCTCTTAGCAAATAAATTATACCAGAAAGGGGTGTGGTTTCGATGGCTGTTGCCAGAAGGTATGCTAATATTCTGGGAGGACACGAGAGTTAGAATCAACACGACCACTGAGGCTGAGGCCTTTATGGAAAAAAATAAAGTCCTCCTAGATAAACCTAATGACACTACACCGGACATACAGGACACGGGAGGTGCCGGAGCCCTGCCGGGAGGGGGAGAAGAGACAACATTGAGAAAACTCAGATCACAAAAATGAACTTGAAAATCTGTGTGATATAAAATGATTGAAACTATCCTAAGATAAAAGTTTATTGCTGACAAAATAGTACCAAGTAATAACAAACCAATGTATTAGTAAATGAAAGTTATGAGAATGGGGGGGGGAGGGCCATTTCCTGCATAATGTAACTGTCAAAATTTGTACTTCATCCATTACCCTTTTCCTTGAATATTTTGTTTTAAAAACCAATAAAATTTTGTTTTAAAAAACAATAAGTGCCCACCATGCATGGTCATATGACAGCAACACAAGTGCCTTCTGTAATGTGCCAGTCCTGCTCAGATCTTAAAAACAAAATGTCAATGTATGTGAATAGAAAGAGAATCTGTTCCCAGAACTTGTACTCGTGGGCATTAGATAAAATTGTATTTTTTCAGACAAACACCTAGGATTTGCATTTCCCCTTTTGCTTATAAAGTGCCACCCATGAGCCCTACATTACCCCGTAGGAATCCAGAAGGTATAAAATCCACCCACTCTAAGCTCCATTTTGTCAGCTGTCCCAGAATGACATGTGGTTGGTCGTTCTGCTTTCTTTCCAATCTGCCGCCAGCCTCCATTTTATTCCCAGCACCTTCCTCCTGTATTGGAACTGAACCAGAAGAATATTTCTTCCAAGAAATGAAAAAAGCATTTGGAGATACACAACTTTCCTTGCACTAATTCTGAATTGTGTTACAGGGCAGAGAGAGAATGGCTGGTCTTCCTTTAGCAAGTGAGGGAAGTGGAAAAGGCCCTTCCGATTCCCAGTCTGGAATCCGTGGGGAGATCTGGGCAAGAACTGGGCAGAAGGTGCTGGAAGAAGGAACCATTGTTTCACAAGTTCAGGCCTGGAACTTCAGGAGCGTCCAATATCAGGAGGATGAGGGTCCCCGAGGACTTTGCAGCCGACTCCACTTCTTTTGTAGTCAATGGTTGAGACCAGAAAAGCACACAAAAGCGCAGATGCTGGACCTGGTTGTTCTGGAGCAGTTCCTGGCCCTTCTGCCCCTGCAGATGGAGAGCTGGGTGCGGGAGTGTGGAGCAGAGACCAGCTCCCAGGCGGTGGCCCTGGTGGAAGGCTTCCTCCTGAGCCAGGCGGAGGAGGAGAAGAAGGAGCAGGTTGAATTGCAGGTGAAATATAAATCTTACCCCGGTATTTCTTTCCTTTGTCACAAGTCCAGCAGAGTTGGTAAAAAGTTCCTTTTTTACATTTACCTTTCAAACACGTAATTGAAATTCCTTTATATATCTTTAGTAGTTTATCAGTGTTAAATAGAAGGATACATCATTTTATGAAATATTTATTTTAAATTATAATTTAACACAAATTTTAAACTCTTCAACCACAGGTCTTCCCCTTGTTTAGGCATCTTTTCCTTTGGATTTTGATGTCTTCTGGCATTCATACTATGTGCAGATGCTTCACTAATCTTTGTATAGTTCCCTTATCCATTCTAGAAGAAAGATTTTGCACAGCAATTTCTTTCTTACTTCCCAGGCTAATTGATTGACACCGAGTGATTTGCAGTGGGGTTCACTGGAAAAGAAACCGCTTCATGATTTGCGATGTCCATTAATTATTTTCTCCTGTTTCAAGTCCTTCGCAATGGAGATCAGAGATCCTGAGACAAAGAGGCATCCGTCAAATCTCCCTCAAGAACTGTCTTTCAGGGGGATCTCTCAGGGAGATCCAAATCAGGACACCTCAGGAGGTAATATAAGGTCCTTCCACTCCTTTGATAAATCCTAATTTTCTCATCTTTTCTGGGTCGTCTTCTCTATAGCATAACTCCTCCCATCTTACGAATTATTCTTTTTGAAATTCTGTCTCCCTCACAGGGAAGAATAGAAGGAAGTGGACTCTTTGTTTTGGGGGAGCAGAAACTAGGATTGAACCTCCAACTCAGGTAAGAGAAGAACATTCATTTACTAGATTTCTATTTTTCCATTTGCCTCAGGAAATCAGAGGCTGTAGATTGTATAGGTAGTACAGTCTTAAGTTTTGCTGCTGTGCAACTTTGAACAGTTAGTTTGTTAGTCGAGAACTACAAATAGTGTCTTCCATTTTGCCCTCTGCTTTTGGTTGGAGATTCTTTTTAAGACTAGTATTCTAAAAACAACACACTTTCGCTAATTACTTTGTTTATCTGAAAATAAGATCCGGTCTTATATTCTCTTAGGCCTCGAAATAAGTACTCAGGCTAATTTTCGGACGTGTCTTAACCTTTTCCCCTGAAAATAAGACTCCCCAGATAATAAGCCCAATCGGGATTTTGAGCATATTAGGTAAAATAAGCCCTTCCCCGAAAATAAGCTCTCCCCGAAAATATTGCAACACAGCAGCAGCCATGAGGTGACCACGCTCTCCACCTCATGCACCTCAAAAATATTAAGAACTCCCCGAAAATAAGGCCAAGAGCTTTTTTCGGGGGTCAAAAGAAAATAAGACCTTGTCTTCTCTTTGGGGAAATATGGTATTTTTTTCAACTGCAGTTGGTGGCGAGCCCGCCAGCCCCACCCTCTCCACCCCAAATCCACCATCTCAGAAATTTAGAATATTACATGCAATCAATAAAACAAGGATTGTACATAGAACAATATTGGACCTCTGAAAAGTATAAGCATGCATATGTACTCAGTACTTGGTTTGGGCCCTTTTGCATCTCATTTGGAAACCAAGGACCCAGAGTATGGAGGAAGAATGGAGAGGCCAATCAAGCACAGTAATCCCACGGTCATTGAACCAGGATTTTGCTTTTGGTAAAAGTTGCTCTCATTAGAAAAGAGGAACAAGACTTTGGACCATTGTGCTTCATTAAGACAAATTTCAATGCAGCTGTCTACAAGGAGATTTTGGAGCACTTCAGGCTTCTTTCCGCAGACGAGCTTTATGGGGATGCTGACTTCATTTTCCAGCTGCCCACACTGCCAAAAGCACCAAAACCTGATTCAATGACCGTGTGATTACTGTGCTTGATTGGCCAGCAAACTCACCTGACCTGAACCCCATAGAGAATCTATGGGGCATTGCCAAGAGAAAGTCGAGGGACATGAGACCGAACAATGCAGAAGAGCTGAAGGCCGCTATTGAAGCATCCTGGTCTTCCATAACACCTCAGCAGTGCCACAGGCTAATAGCTTCCATGCCATGCCGCATTGAGGCAGTAATTACTGCAAAAGGGGCCCAAACCAAGTATTGAGTACATGTGCATGCTTATACTTTTCCGAGGTCCAATATTGTTCTATGTACAATCCTTGTTTTATTGATTGCATGTAATATTCTAATTTTCTGAGATGATGGATTTGGGGTTTTCATGAGCTATACGCCATAATCATCACAATTATGACAAATCACATCTTGAACTATCTTGCTTTGCATGTAATGAGTCTTATCTCATATATTAGTTTCACCTTTTAAGTTGCATTACTGAAATAAATGAACTTTTGCACGATATTCTAATTTTTTGAGTTTCATCTGCATACCCTCCTTTTTTAAAAAAAGTATACATATATAGCAATTATATTTAACGCCCCCCCAACTTATTTTTTGGCTCAAGTGTGGAGCTGTTTACAATTTCCAGCTATTCTCATCATACTATTGAACATCATTACATCACCCACAGAGGATACCTTTCGACGTATCCTCTGTCTCCCTGTCTTCTCTTCCTCTTTTCTCATCATTCCTTTCTTTCTTTCTTTTTTTTTTAAACAAAATTTTTATTGGTTTTAAAAAGACTATACAAGGAAAGGGGTAGTGGATATAGTACAAATTTTGACAGTTACATTATGCAGGAGATGGCCCTCCCCCCCATTCTCATAACTTTCATTTGTTAATACATTAGATTGTTGTTACTTATTAATATTTTGTCAGCATATAAACTTTTATCTTAAAATAATTTCAATCATTTTATATCAAACAGATTTTCAAGTTCATTTTTGTGATCTGAGTTTTCTCAGTGTTGCCTCTTCTCCCCCTCCTGGCAGAGCTCCGGCACCTCCCGTGTCCTGTATGTCCGGTGTAGTGTCATCAGGTTTATCCAGGAGGACTTTATTTTTTTCCATAAAGGCCTCAGCCTCAATAGTTGTATTAATTCTAACTCTCGTGTCCTCCCAGAATATTAACATACCTTCTGGAAAAAGCCATTTAAACCACACCCCTTTCTGGTATAATTTCTTCGCTAGGTGTGAGTAGTTTTTTCTTTTATCTCTAACTTTCTTTGGGATCTGTTTCAGAATGGCTATTTCTCTATCCTTGTATTTTAACGCTTGTCCCCTTTGTGCACTCAGAATCTCGTCTCTTGTGGTCTTTCTAAGAAATTTAATGTGTACCTCCCTTGGAACGTTGTGTGTTCTAGCATATGCTGAGTTTACTCTATAAACCAGGTCCAGGTCCCACCCCATCTGTTGTCTGTCTTTTTTAATATATTCAGCCAATAAATTTGTCATAATATCCCTCAAATCTTCATCATCAGCCTCAATTACATTTTGAAATCTAAGAAAAAAAGACATCCGTTCAAATTCTGTTTTTATCTGGTGGTTCTCAAGTTCTTGATTTCCTTTCTGGACCACTTTCACCTCTCTCCTCATCTCAGCCGTCCCCTCCTCCAAAAGTTCCAGCCTCTGGGAGTTTTGGATCACACGGTCTTTATTCTCTTTGAGTTGTTCGTTCATTTCTTTCAATTGGTTTTTTAAGTCCTCCTGCCCCTTTAAGAGTTGTTGAAACATCTGTTGAAAGTCCACCTCAGAAGGCTTAGGCTGGAACAAAGAAGTTAGTGTCTGTTGTCCGCTGGGGCTGGACGTTGAGGATGTTGGGGCAGAGCCTGCAAATCCCGGCTTCCCCGGTGGTGGTCTTTTAGGTGGCATTGTAGTAATCAGAGCTCGGAGATGGAGGTATCAATACAGAGAAGAAGCAACTGGAAAGGTGGTTAGCTGAGAGAGATCGCGAGGCAGGAAGCCCAGATAGTTAGGGACCTAGGCAATAAAGCAATAAAATCCTTTGTTCCAAGTCCAGGATAAAGTGTAACAGGAGATTTCTCTGAGTGTCACAAAACCAAAATGCCAGCAATTTGTATGCGGGGAGGGCCCCCCCCCCCCGGCCGCCGCCGACACAGGGGGTCCCCCGCTACGCTGCCCCCTCGGCAGGAGCCTCCAGGGCGTCCTGTGCCCCCCCGATCAAAGGGGAGCCCACCAGGAGTGCGCGGGGCATAGATCTTAAACCAGAGATTTTTTTATTGGGAATTATACCAGAAACTTAAAATTCTTTGAGTTGGTTTTGTGCATGGATCCTCAAAAATATTTAAATATTCAAACTGGCAAATTACCATTATTGCAAAGAATGTTTACAATGGTTGATAAGAAAAGGATGTGATTAAAAGCTAAGATTATGAAAATTCCAGGACAGTGGTCATACAGAAATGTCTCCAAGAAAAAACATAACTTTCACTTGCAAAATAAATATTAATCCCCTGATTTGTGCCTGGATTTGGAAGCCAAACAATCCAGCTTTGCAAAGGCTAAGAAATGTCTTCCTTAAAATGTTCTTATTTACATGGGAGCCAATAGATCACAATACCAGCAGCTTCCTTGCAATCTGAGGAGGGGCAGATTCTTTGGAGGTAGATGGCAAACCACACACATCCCTGGTTGAGCTCTCAAGGTGTTGAGGATGGACAGGATTGCTCCTCCTTAGGACAACATAAGTCATTTCATAAAATACTACAAAGAATCCCTTCACTTACAGACACATTTCTGAAGGCTTAGAATCAATTAGTGGTGGGTTTTATTCTCTCAAGACACTGAGGGCCTTTTGATTGGGGGTGGATGAATAGATCAAGAAGAAAGAGCATTTTGATGATGTCTGGCTGGCTGTTTGGTAGATCAATTGATCCAGGAGGAAACAGGGCGTATTTAACCTGAATGGCATTGAAAGTCCTACTGAATCATTCAAGTTGATAAAACCTGCCTAAAATCTTTCTTTAGTCAAATGCTTCTTATTCTTTCTATTTTCTCATCTAAACCATGGATCCTTACTAAGCATAGCACTTACCTTAATGCATAGCTTTGTTTTGGGAATTTCTAAAGAATAGGAAAGATCCTGCAGTTCTTCCTAGGCCTGTTCTGTATTTTTTCCCCTTTCAGGAGGTTCTTCTGCCCTTTGAGGAGGTGGCTGTTTATTTCTCAGAGGAGGAGTGGTCTCAGCTGGATCCTCACCAAAAAGCTCTGCATTGGGAAGTCATGCTGGAGAATTATAAGAATGTGGCCTTTTTTGGTAAGGATTTCCTATTCTCCCTCAGAGAGTTCAGGAAGACATTTTGTAGTTAGCTAGTTCTTATGAAAACATTTATAAATAGATCTCCTCAGAGGGAGAAGGGAAAGTTCTTTTTTTCTAGTGCTCCTAGGAAGGAAATAGGTCTATGGCATTTTGCTTAGATATATCCTATCTAATTTATATTTCTATTTAAACATTTTATGACAAAGTAATTCCTTCCTTTGAGGTAATGCCAAACTTCATCACACAGATTTCAACTATTTTGGCCCAGATGCTTCCATATCAGTCTTATCAAGAGTTGCCATTCAGGTTTTTGACTTAATGTCTTTTCCAAAGTTTTATGGCTCATCAATAGAGATGTTATCATTTCTATACCATGCCATTATTAGGATACAAATATGGAGTATATGTTAGAATTGGGCACAATACCTGAAGGTAATTAATATGACTTCAGAAAGAGTGATCTTTTTCCCTAACCTTTCTCTCACTTTCATTTCTCTTTCCCTTTGAAGGTAATGATGAGAATGAGAATAAAGACTCTGCAGAACCAATCAAAGTGTTCAGAAAAGGAGATGTAATAGAGAAACCTGCCATTCAAACAGAATTCCAAAGGCAGGAGAGAAACCTATCAAATAGCTGGAATAAGGAAAGGTCATTTCCTTCTATTGTTGCTCAGATGCAGGACTTTATTGATCAACAAGAAAAACTAAAGAACAAATATATTGAGAAAGGTGTGAGACTCTTCAAAGACACATTAGATGTAAATGGACCCTGTCCATCACAAGCCAAAGGAGGAGCCAATATGGGCAAAGACAAAGGAAAAAAATACAGTTGGATGTTCACACCTTCTCAAGAAAATGGGTCTCTTGAATCACAGAAAAGTTTTCACATGGGAGAGAAGAAAAATAAATGCAATGAACATAGAAACAAGACTGTTAATAAAAGGACATCAAGAAGTGAGAAGCCATATAAATGCATGGATTGTGGAAAGGGCTTCAGAACAAGCAGTAAACTTACAAGGCATCAAAGGATGCATTCAGGGGAGAAGCCATATACTATTTATTATTATTATTTCTTAGATTTTTAGACCGCCCCTCTCCCAGAAAGGGACTCGGGGCGGTGTACAGTCAATACATAAAACCAGTCATAATAATAAAATATATTTAAGATACATTTGGAGGGGGAGATAGGCTGTACTAAGAAATAAATATATTCTAATCCTAAAAACACAATTAAAACCCCAAACCCAATTAAAATACAATAAATCCCCGGGAGGTAAAACTAAGAAAGTGCCAGGCCAGCTGATTGAAATAGGTGAGTCTTTAACTTTTGCCGGAAGGAACGGAGGTCGGTGGTAGTTCGAATGTCTGGGGGGAGGTCATTCCAGAGGGTTGGGCCCATCACAGAGAAGGATCTACTCCTAGGTGTCGCCCGCTGGCATTGCCTAGCAGACGGCACCAGGAGGAGCCCCTCCCTGTGTGAGCAGATAGGTCGCAGGGACGTGTGTGGTAGGATGCGATCCTGCAGATAACTAGGTCCTATGCCATGGAGCGCTTTAAAGATGGTGATCAATACCTTGAAACGCACCCGAAAGGCCACAGGTAGCCAGTGCAGCTCGCGCAGGAGAGGTGTTACGTGGGAGTAACGTGTACTTCCCATAATAACCCGCGCGGCTGCGTTCTGAACTAGCTGCAGTCTCCGGATGCGTCCCAAGGGAAGCCCCATGTAGAGGGCATTGCAGTAGTCCAGGCGAGACGTCACCAGCGCATGAGTGACCGTGCGCAGGGCACTCCGGTCCAGTAGGGGGCGCAATTGGCGCACCAGGCGAACCTGGTGGAACGCCCCCCTTGCCACGGCTGCCACATGGTCCTCCATTGACAGCCGGGCATCGAGGAGGACGCCCAAATTGCACGCCCGCTCCACGGGGGACAGTTGTTCGCCCCCTATGGCCAGCGATGGAGTCAGCTGGCTGAACCGAGGTGCCGGTACCCACAGCCACTCGGTCTTGGAGGGGTTGAGTTTGAGTCTGTTGTCCCCCATCCAGACCCCGACGGCTTCCAAACACCGGGACATCACTTCGACAGCCTCGTTGGGGTGGTTTGGGGTTGAAATGTACAGCTGAGTATCATCAGCGTAAAGATGGTACTCAACCCCAAAACCACGGATGATCTCACCCAGCGGCTTCACATATGCGTTGAACAGGAGAGGCGAGAGGACCGACCCCTGTGGCACCCCACAAGTGAGTGGCCTCAGGGACGACCTCTGCCCCCCTGTCAACACACATTGCTTCCGGTCGGAGAGGTAGGAGCCGAACCACCGCAAAACGGTGCCTCCGACTCCCATCCCCTCCAACCGGCGCAATAGGATACCATGGTCGATGGTATCAAAAGCCGCCGAGAGGTCTAATAGGACCAGGATAGAGGAACAACCCCTATCTCTGGCCCTCCAGAGATCATCAACCAACGCGACCAAGGCTGTCTCAGTGCTGTGCCCGGGTCGGAAGCCGGACTGGCGTGGGTCTAGATAGTCGGATTCGTCTAGGTGTCGTGGAAATTGCTGCGCCACCACATTCTCAACAACCTTCACCAAGAAGGGGAGGTTGGAGACTGGACGATAATTAGCTAGCTCCATTGGGTCGAGCGAAGGTCTCTTGAGCAAGGGTCTCACCACCGCCTCTTTCAAGGCGGTTGGTAAGTATCCCTCACCCAATGAGGCGTTCACCAGGCCCAGGAGCCAGCCTCGTGTCACCTCCCAGGCTGCCAGTACCAGCCAGGAGGGGCACGGGTCCGTTAAACATGTGGTGGGTCGCAGCCGTCCACGCAACCTGTCCAAATCCTCGGGGGCAACAGAGTCAAACTCCTCCCAGAATGGTCTCTCAAGACTCGCTGTTGGCGGCTCGTCTGGTCCACTGACGGAGGTCCACCCGCTCCGGATCTGATCGATTTTGTCCTGAAGATATTCCCCAAACTCCTCTGCTCTACCCTGTAAGGGTGTCTCCCGCGCCCCCTGCGATAAAAGGGAGCGGGTCACCTTAAACAGGGCGGCAGGGCGGTTATCCGCGGACGCAATAAGAGCAGCACAATGTCTACATTTGGCCGCTCTTATTGCCACAAGGTAAGTCCGCAAATAGGTTCTTACCTGTGTTCGGTCAGATTCGGAGCGTGAGGACCTCCACCTGCTCTCTAGACGTCTCCTGTGGCGCTTCATCACCCTAAGCTCCTCAGTGAACCAAGGAGCCCGGGTGGGTCGATGCCGCAGGAGAGGTCGCAAAGGCGCAACCCGGTCCAAGGCCCCAGTCGTCGCCCTATTCCAGGCAGTCACTAGGTCCTCGGAGCGGGAGCGGGACAAGGCTACAGGTATTGGCCCAAGCTCCGTCTGGAATCTATCAGATTCCATCAGGTGCCTGGGGCGGTACCAGTTTATAGAGTCTGGTTCCGCCTCCTCGCGGTGGGGGATAGCGCCAGGGAAGTCCAGCCGGAGGGATGAGTGGTCTGACCATGACAGGGGCGTGATGACTAAATCCCCTATTCCCAGATCACTCGTCCACTGTTCAGATACAAAAATGAGGTCCAGTGTGTGGCCCCCTTCGTGAGTGGGGCCCTGCACTAATTGGGTCAGGTCCATGGCCGTCATGGAAGCCATGAACTCCCAAGCCACCTCGGAAGCCGCTCCCGTTGACGGCAAGTTGAAGTCCCCCATGACCAAAAGTCTGGGAGTCTCAACTGCCGTCGCTGAGATTAGCTCGAGGAGCTCGGGCAGGGCTGCTGATGCTTAGCGAGGAGCCAAGTATACAATCAGCAAGCCCCACTGCCTCCCTGGGCCCCAGTTCACACCAAGGGACTCACACCCGGGTATCTGAGGGACAGTGAACTCCCTCGGCTCTAAACATTCCCGCATAACCACCGCCACCCCACCACCCTTACCCAGGGCCCGAGGCTGATGGAATGCACGGAAACCCGGTGGGCACATTTCCACGAGGGGTAAACCACCCTCGTGGCCCAGCCAGGTCTCCGTTATCCCTGCAAGGTCTAGCTCCCCCTCTGAGATCAACTCATTAATGAGGGGGGCCTTGTTGGTGACAGACCTTGCATTGCAAAGCATCAGCCGCAGGCCCTGGCTCTGTAGCACCTGTCCACCTAGACTGCAGGGGTTGGTACAAGCGACCGGGCGTAACCAGCAGCCGCAGTCTCCCAACCTTGGGATCTTATCCTGTCCTCGCATCCCCTCCTCCCCGCGACCGTTGTAATAGGACAACCCTCTGCTTTAGTGACCTTTATATTCCCCCCCTCCACCGCATCCCCGTCCTTCCTGGACTCACCTGTCTGTCCGGCGCTGGCTTTCCTCCCGGTCTGATTAGCCCTCCCCCCCACCCTGGGACCCCCTAAAAAAGATAAAAAACATTTCACTAAAAATCCCCTTAGCTTCCGGTTCCTGCACCTCTCGGGGTCCACAAACCCGTCCTCGAGGCGGGCCCTTGAAAGAGCCAAGGGCCAAGCCTGCGAGAGAGGGGCCTCCCGCAGGCGGAGCAAGTCTAACCTCGAATACGTTATTATTGACAAAATTCCAGTAGGGGCTAAGGTGCTGTAGATGGTAAAAAAGTCAATATGGGGGGAGGTAGAAGGCATTAGTCCCATAAGTCAATATCAATGTGGGGGGTAAGAGGCATTGTCCTGGATAGTTCTTCAGTAATGAGTGGGGGGGGGGAGTAGATGTCTAGATGATAAAATTAGACGGATGTGGCGATGATGGTAGAAATGGTAGAAAAGATGGTAGAAAAAATGGGTGATAGCCCCAGCAGTAAAGTTGGTGATAACCCTCCATTGTCTTAGATGGTCCTAGGTGGGGATAAGCTCAGGAACAGAGATTCAGGGTCCTTGGTGGGTGGGTGGGGGGGCAGTCTTGGCTCCAAATAACCATACTCCTAGGCAGCCTTCCAGCCTCTCCATGGTCATAGGCCCGGTCCATGGCCCTAGGCCAGATCTTCCAGAGGCCTCAGATGATCCAGGCCCCCTCAGCCACCATAACCACCATCCTCTCCCACTCTGTCCTGGCTCCCACCTAAAGGGTCCAGTAGTCCAGGCTCTCACCCAGTGCTCACCCAACGTTCCAATGTTCCAAGCGTTGGTCTTCCAGTGTCTTCCCAACAGCGCCGGCCTCCAGGAGTCACCGGGAGCCGCCAGAGGATGATAAAAGCCTCAGCAAGAAGCCCTGGCAAGGCAAGGCCCTTGGCAGAGGCAAGGCAAGGCATTTTGCAAACAGATCTTCTTTCAGCCTTTCCCAATCGGCTGCCTCGCCTCTCTGCCGGCCGCTCTGTCGCTCCACTTGTCTCCTCCGCCGGCACGCACGCCAAACGCTGAACGCTGTAACGTCGCCGCCATTCCGCTCCTGCTCGCACCCCCCAGCCTCTTCCTGCCTTGCGTCGATCTTCTGTGACCTCCCCTCGGTCACCGCGACCACCCTGGCGGACCAAAATGCGTCCGAAACCAGCCTGGGTGGTCGATGAATCCGACTCGCGACCCTCCGGTGGCATGGGGGCCGGAAACAGCACCCATTGCCCCGTTGGAGCTCTATAGCGTCTCCCGGAGCTCAAGAGGCGACCGCCATTGCCGGAAGCTCCTCCCTCCCAATGTCATCTCTGTAAACCCAGGAGATTAAAACCTCTCCCTTATGATTATAAATGAACAGGCCTCCAATCATGATGAATTCTTAGTCTTCTTTTTCCATGGTGTTTATATCCAATCTGGTCCCGCCGACGGCAGAAAGAGCCGCCGCGTCCAACCCTCGCCCGCTCCGCCGACTGGTAAGATGGCGGCCGCCCCCCCTCAGCTATCATATACATGCTTGGAGTGTGGAAAGGGCTTTAGCGAAAACAGTCACCTTATTACCCATCAAAGGATCCACACAGGGGAGAAGCCATATAAATGCATGGAGTGTGGAAAGAGCTTTAGCCAGAAAAGTCACCTTATTATCCATGAAAGGATCCACACAGAAGAGAAGCCATATAAATGCATGGAGTGTGGAAAGGATTTCAGAGCAAGCTGTGAGCTTACATGCCATCAAAGGATCCACACAGGTGAGAAGCCATATAAATGCATGGAGTGTGGAAAGAGCTTCAGAATAAGATGTGAACTTACATATCATCAAAGGATCCACACAGGGGAGAAGCCATATACATGCATGGAGTGTGGAAAAGGCTTCAGAAGACGCAGTGAACTTACATCCCATCAAAGGATCCACACAGGGGAGAAGCCATATAAATGCATGGAGTGTGGAAAGGGCTTCAGAACAAGCAGTGAGCTTACATGCCATCAAAGGATCCACACAGAAGAGAAGCCATATAAATGCATGGAGTGTGGAAAGGATTTCAGAGCAAGCTGTGAGCTTACATGCCATCAAAGGATCCACACAGGTGAGAAGCCATATAAATGCATGGAGTGTGGAAAGAGCTTCAGAATAAGCAGTGTTCTTACATGCCATCAAAGGATCCACACAGGGGAGAAGCCATATAAATGCATGGAGTGTGGAAAGGACTTTAGCCAAAACAGTCACCTTATTACCCATCAAAGAATCCACACAGGGGAGAAGCCATATAAATGCATGCAGTGTGGAAAGGACTTCAGAATAATCAGTAAACTTACATCCCATCAAAGGATCCACACGGGAGAAGCCACATAAATGCATGGTGTGTGGAAAGGACTTCAGAGCAAGCTGTGAGCTTACATGCCATCAAAGGATCCACATAGGGGAGAAGCCACATAAATGCATGGAGTGTGGAAAGGACTTCAGAGCAAGCTGTGAGCTTACATGCCATCAAAGGATCCACATAGGGGAGAAGCCATATAAATGCATGGAGTGTGGAAAGAGCTTCAGAATAATCAGTAAACTTACATCCCATCAAAGGATCCACACGGGAGAAGCCACATAAATGCTGGGAGTGTGGAAAGGGCTTTAGCGAAAACAGTCACCTTATTACCCATTAAAGGATCCACACAGGGGAGAAGTCTCATAAATCCATGGAATGTTGAAAGGGCTTCAGCACCTACCATAATTTCCCATTTCACGATTCATAGACTGCAGAATCCCCAAACAATGATTAATTTGGATGAGAATGTATGCTAATTATTGATTTAATGGATTCTATGTATGAATTTACAATTTACAGACTGAACTCTGAAAAGGATTTTTGGTAATGAAAAAAGAAAAAATGGGCACTTGTCATCATAATTATGAATTGTACACTTTTAAAATGTATCTGTATATATAGATGTTGCTTCCCTAAGCCCAAAAGGAAAATATCAAAAAAATAATCAAATTGCACCCATGGTATAGAATTGGGATCCTCCACAATAGTTAAATTTGCATCCCTAGTGTAGAACTGAGACCTGAGTCAGCTGGTATCTATGCAGAAACATTGAACATTATTCAGTCAAAGGCCTGAAGATATGCGGGAATTGTCACATGCAGATCAATGTAGAGCGTGTTGGAAGAGCTGAAAGGATGAACAATTCCTCTCACAAAAGGAGCCAGAAGCGCCCCAAGTGCTTGTACTATTTTCTTTTCAAGCATTGTGGCCATGTTTTGCTCTTCTGTAGTGTGGTGAGGGCTAAGAAGTCCAAATTTTATATAAATAAAATCAGTTAAATATCAATTGGGTGGTTTTGTTCTAGTCATGTATTATACTCGTGTATTAAACTCTTTAGTTGTTTTAAATGTATTAACACAAGATTTTTGGAAGGATTTGGAGGAATATTTCAGGATTTGACAGGCTCATGTTGGTTTGAAGCTTTTTATTCAATTGTCCGTAATAGTTCTGGGTCAAGCTGGACAATAAAGAGACTGAAAAGAGCAGAGAGGTTAATTCAATTCTTTTTTATCCCCTTTTTTCTTTCTATCAACATTCACTAATTTAAGCTAAATCTCTTTTTTCTTGCATTGTCACTTCCCTATCCAAAGAAAACTCTACAAACTGTTGGAATCCTCAGGTTTTGTGGTTGGAGGAGAATTTGTACTTTCTGTTTATTCATGATCTTTGGATTGATGGATCCCAATATCATTGCTGGAACTGGTCCGGGTTCTTTCTTCCATCTAAATGGCATTTTTGGGTTATAGAGGTAAGGCAGAAGGAATAAGGCCTGTCACAAGCCAGAACTTTATTTCAGGAGCTGCTAATATGTGGCCATCTTGTCTCCTCACCCCAGTCTCATATTTTGTCAGAGTGCGCACAGCTTTACTACATAAGACAACTCAGGAGCAATAACAGCAAACATGTTGATGGGCTGGCATCCATCATTGGCTTCAGCACCAGGCTCAGACCCAAATTGGGGACAACAATGTTTGTAAGAAATAATGGTCTTATCTACAAAAGAATAGATACTATACATACACATACTATAGGCAGGAGTCAAACGATCAGTAAATTTCAATTTTGTTGACCTGTTTGTGTTCCGGGCATGTTGTGAGAACTTGAATGGCTGAGTGTAGGAAGAAAGAGAAATGGAGCATCGTAAAAAAGAGTCAGTTGACTGGCATTTCATTTGATGTGGACTGAATTTTCTTCATTTGTTAAATGCCAAATACACTGAATATTTTAGGTGGAAGTCATCCATTTACCATCTCAGAAAATACTTCAATGGGGATGAGTGTGGTTGAGGTCTTAAGGGCTTGTTCTCCTATTGCCCTGGCTAGATAAATATTGCTATACTTGAAAAAGCATTGAAAAGGACGTTCACTGACTAGATTTGTATCTCCCTTTCCCACAAGAAATCGGATGATGTATATATTATAGGTAATCCTGGATTGAGCCCAACATTTTTGTTGCTAAGTCTCCCTAACAAGGAAGGGTAGGAAGAAGTTGACTCATCCATATGGTAGAGCTGAAAAAGTGGCCAAAATTCCAACTCACGCAAGAGAAGGAAATTTATTAGATTTGTATTCTCTCTTTCTTTCGGAAAGTCAAGCTGGGGTACATTATACAGTCATCTTTCCATTTTCCTTTTTATTTCGATTGATTTATTCCTTTCTTCCTCAGCAACAGATTTAAATGAGATTCTTGTTAGGAAAATGCTTCCCCCTAATACCAGTACTTTAAATACAATTCTCTTTACTGAAGTATAACATTGCCGAAATCTTCCCAACCAAGGAGCCTCACCCGCCTCTCCCCCCCCCTCCCCGCCCATGGGAAATGCACCGTTTCTCCGCTCTTTGCATGATCACCTTCCGTGCACAGAAAATCCACCAGGGGGGGCACTTCAGATTTGAGCTCCGGTTACAAGTTGGGAAGGAAGTGACATCATTCTGTTTTTGCCTTTCTAGGATACTAGAGACTCTCTCTCTTTAACCACATGTGCTGCGGAGGAGTTTAGAAAGGCAGAAAGAAAATCTTAAATTTCCAGAGGTAGAAAAGGTAAGTGTGTGTTTGTGTGTGTGTATGTTTCCCTCCCGTCTAACCGCCCCTTTCCATGATTGTAACAGGCATGGGGAGAAAGCAGAGATCATGCATGCTCCCCTCGGGAATAAATCCAGATCCTCAGAAATGAAGGTGGTGGGGAGGGACCTGGAGAGAGTCCTTCTCACCCCATTTCCTGGTGAAAGCTCCTGTGTAGGGGAGAGCTTGCATGGCAAATCTCAAGCAGGAAATAAGAAATATATTTGCAAGGAAGAGAGGCAGAAGATTATGCCTACATTCTCACTGTGTGCTGGACGACAGTAAACTAGGTTTGGACTCACTTTCTAATTTGTTTTAGGAAGTAAACCAGCATCCTAAATCAGGGTCAATTGACTGGCATTTCATTTGATGTGAACTGAAGTTTCATGCTTTGATCTACACTTTTAAAAAGCAAGTCTCTCCTTGTGAGTAAAAAGAAATTGAAATGATCCAAAATGCCAAATACACTCAATCTTCTTGATGGAAGTCATCACTTTAGCAGCTGAGTAAATACTTCTCAATATGTGGGGATGAGTGTTGATGAATGGTCCAATCCACAACTTTCTGGCTGTTTGAATATATTCTCTATTAAGAGAATATTATATTTTCCTGGATGTAAAAAAGGGATAAACAAGTTTTAAACACAAAGTAAATTCCTGCAGCTTCCTGCCTACCACCCTCTTTTGTCAATGGGCCATTAAGAAGCCCAAACCAGTGTATTTACATAACAAAGACCCCTCCCCTTCAGCTCCAGGGGATGGAATCAAGGCATTAGCCCTTTACCCAACTCACCACATGGCATCTGAGAACTCAACCAAACCTGGACTCAGCCTAGAGAGTTGCCCCTGCATGGCCCCATGGGAGTCTGACACCCGATCAGAATACATTTCTTACACAGGAACAAGAAACAAAGAGGTGGGGCCGAACAGAGTATTAAAAGCCCAGCAAGCCCCTCCTCTCGCTCTTCTTCTTCTTCACCTGGAAGCATGTGATCCCCTTTTCTGTTCAGGATTCAAGCCATGTGGTCTTGTCCACCATTAAACCTTCTTCCAAGCAGCCTCCATGTCTCCGGTGTCTTTTTCCCCACTTGAGCCAAACCCAGAAGGACATTTCTTCCAAGAATACTGTATATGAATGGCATAACACAGGTTGTGGTTTCGTGTTTTTAGAGCAGTGGTCTCAATCTTGACAAGGTCCTCTCTTTGCCCTGGGTTTTCATAAGGTTTCATAACGTATAGCCATTTGGAGATTTTGCAGAAGTCCCCAAAGGAAGGGAGAAAACGTACAGGATGGTAAGAATCCAGTTCACAAAGATGGGAGACTTTTTATAAAGGTTCTCCAGCTTAGAAATGCCCACCATGCATGGTCATATGACAGCAACACAAGTGCCTTCTGTAATGCCCCAGTCCTGCTCAGATCTTAAAAAGAAAAATTCAATGTATGTGAATGGAAAGAGAATCTGTTCCCAGAACTTGTACTTGTGGACGTTAGAAAAAATTGTACTTTTTCAGACAAACACCTTTGATTTGCATTTCCCCTTTTGCCTATAGAGTGCCACCCATGAGCCCTACGTGACCCCATAGGAATCCAGAAGGTATAAAATCCACCCACTCTGAACTCCATTTTGTCAGCCGTCCCAGAATGACATGTGGTTGGTCGTTCTGCTTTCTTTCCAATCAGCCTCCAGCCTCCATTTTATTCCCAGCACCTTCCTCCTGTATTGGAACTGAACCAGATGGATATTTCTCTCAAGAAATGAAAAAAGCATTTGGAGATACAAAACTTTCCTTGCACTAATTCTGAATTGTGTTACAGGGCAGAGAGAGAATGGCTGGCCTTCCTTTAGCAAGTGGGGGAAGTGGAAAAGGCCCTTCCGGTGCTCAGTCTGGAATCTGTGGGGAGATCTGGGCAAGAACTGGGCAGAAGATGCTGGAAGAAGGAACCATCGTTTCACAAGTTCAGGCCTGGAACTTCAGGAGCGTCCAATATCAGGAGGATGAAGGTCCCCGAGGACTTTGCAGCCGACTCCACTTCTTTTGTAGTCAATGGTTGAGACCAGATAAACACACAAAAGCGCAGATGCTGGACCTGGTTGTTCTGGAGCAGTTCCTGGCCCTTCTGCCCCTGCAGATGGAGAGCTGGGTGCGAGAGTGTGGAGCAGAGACCAGCTCCCAGGCGGTGGCCCTGGTGGAAGGCTTCCTCCTGAGCCAGGCGGAGGAGGAGAAGAAGGAGCAGGTTGAGTTGCAGGTGAAATATCCATCTTACCCCGGTATTTCTTTCCTTTGTCACAAGTCCAGCAGAGTTGGTAAAAACTTCCTTTTTTACGTTTACATTTCAAACACGTATTTGAAATTCCTTTATATATCTTTGGTAGTTTATCAGCGTTAAGTAGAAGGATACATCGTTTTAGGAAAGATTTATTTCCTGGCATTCATACTATATGGAGATGCTTCACTAATCTTTGTATAGTTCCCTTATCCATTCTAGAAGAAAGATTTTGCACAGCAATTTCTTTCTTACTTCCCAGCCTAATTGATTGACACCGAGTGATTTGCAGTGGGGTTCACTGGGAAAGAAACCACTTCATGATTTGTGACGTCCATGAATTATTTTCTCCTGTTTCAAGTCCTTCGCAATGGAGATCAGAGATCCTGAGAGAAAGAGGCATCCGTCAAATCTCCCTCAAGAACTGTCCTTCAGGGGGATCCCTCAGGGAGATCCAATTCAGGAGACCTCAGGAGGTAATATAAGATCCTTCCACTCCTTTGATAAATCCTAACTTTCTCATCTTGTCTGTGTCGTCTTCTCTATAGCATAACTCCTCCCATCTTACTAATCATTATGCTTTTTGAAATTCTGTCTCCCTCACAGGGAAGAATAGGAGGAAGTGGACTCTTTGTTTTGGGGGAACAGAAACTAGGATTGAACCTCCAGCTCAGGTATGAGAAGAACATTCATTGACTAGATTTGTTTTTTTTCCCATTTCCCTCAGGAAATCAGAGGATGTAGAGGGAGTACAGTCATAAGTGTGAAAAATGGCCATGTCTCTTTTTTCGCTGCTGTGTAATTTCGAACAGTCACTAAAAACTGAAAACTGTTATTAGTCGAGAACTACAGGTAGTGTCTTCTGCCATTTTGCCCTCTGCTTTTGGTTGGAGATTCTTTTTAGGAATTTTTTTTTAAGACTAGTATTTTAAAAAGAAAACTCTTTCACTAATTGCCGTGTTTACCCAAAAATAAGACCCAGTCTAACATTCTCTTAAGCCTCGAAGTAAGCACTAAGGCTAAATTTTTGGGGTGTCTTATTTTTTTTCATGTACAGGAGGTGGTGACTTTTCGGCACACCTGGGCCTCCACCTTCCCTGCTTGCTGGCCTTGCTGCTGCCTGGACACTTTTGGCTGCTGGTTGGCTAGCAGCTGCCTGTGCTGCTTCTGGCCTCCTGGCAGCAGTGCTTTCGGCCCTCCTGCTGGGCTGCTCCTGCCTGCTGCGGGGTGAGTTGTTCCTGATCAATGCTGTAGATGGAGCTGAACCGCCCACCCGCCTCCTACTGCCAGCAGAAGAGCTAGCACCCACCTGGGCCAAAAAGGGCCAGACACCTCATAGCCCAGTGCCTGCAGTAGATCTGCAGGAAGGCACTCAGGAGCCCAAAGGTGGTAGTGAGTAGTGAATAAGGCAGTGTAGCTACACCAGTGGCTGCTGGCATAGGGGCTCCGGTAGGCCAGCGGTGGTAGGGCACTTTGGAGGTCGTACATTCCGCCTGACCCGCCCTGCGCCAGGCAGGAACAACCCAGCAGGGTGGCCGAGAGCAGCACTTCCAGGACGGCCAAAAGCTCCCATGAGGCCAGCAGCAGAACGGACAGTCGCTCGTGCCAGTTGCTGCAAGGGAGTGGCATGTGTGTCAAAAGGGGAAAGCAGGACCTTTTTCTACTTCTGTAAATCCTACTTTTCCTACCTTCTTATCACTAATTCCTACTTCTCCTACAATACAAACTATGTTTTTTAGATATATTGCCTGCCCAACACTAGGAGTATACTCCTAACAGTATCGTTTTTCCAAAATTAGATAGTATTCTGTTTCCTTCTTTCCTTGAATTTCCTTGGTCAATTTATCCATCTCTGCACATTCTAAGATCTTCCTTATTGTCTCATCCTTATTTGGTATTGTGTTGTTCTTCCATTTCTGTGCATATGGTATTCTAGCCGCTGTGATGATATGTAGAATTAGCTATAGAGTCTCATGCTAGGTCTTATTATTGGGGTAGGTTGTATTTTCCTGGGAATCGCGGAATTCATGCTTTTCAAGAAAAAATGTTTTCCAGAATTCTTCATGATGCCCTTCTTTTATGTAATTCTTGGAGTTGGATTTGTGCAAGGATCCTCAAAAATCTTTAAATATTCAAACTGGTAAAATACCATTTTTGAAAAGAATGTTTGCCATCATTTATAAGAAAAGGATGTGATTAATTTCTAAGATTAAATCCTAGGACAGTGGTCATATAGAAATGTCCCCAGACAAAAATTGTTCCGAAAGAAAACATAAATTTCACTTTCAAAGTAAATATTAATCCCTGATTTGTGCATGGACTTGGAGGCCAAACAATCCAGCTTTGCAAAGGCTAAGAAATGTTTTCCTCAGAAAATGTTCTCCATTTTCTTATTAACATGACAGCTAATGGCTCACAATACCAGCAGCTTCCTTGCAATCTGAGGAGGGGCAGAGTCTCTGGATGTACATGGCAAACCACACATATCCCTGGTTGAGCTCTCCCAGCACTTTCACGAAGGTGTTGGGGATGAACAAGATTGCTCCTTCTTAGGACAACATAAGTTATATGCTATATAGAGGTTATACCAGTATATAGGGAAGAAAAAGGGAAGGGCCAATGTGTAGCAGATTTAATGTGTGGCTAAAGGAGTGGTGTAAAAGGGAAGGGTTTGGCTTTATTAGTCATGATGCCTGCAGCTGGTTCAATGAAAATCTGTACAAAAGAAATAGTTTACACCCATCCAAGAAAGGGACTGAGTTACTTGGACTCAAATGTCTATGCACCAATGCACAGAGTATGAGGAATAAACAGGGTGAATTAGAAATCCAAGTAAATGAGGGCAGATATGATATTGTTGCCATTACAGAAACTTGGTGGGATGAAACCCACAATTGCAACATACAGCTAGAAGGATTTAAATTATTTAAAAGAAATAGACCAAATAAAAGAGGAGGTGGAGTTGAACTATATACAAGAAATAACTACATCTCTACAGAAATTGAGCAAAACAATGTTGAGAACTATCTTGAATGCATTTGGGTCAATATTAAAGGGGGGGGGATGACATTGCCATAGGTCTATACTACAGGCTACCCGACCAAACAGAGGAAGTAGATGAACCTTTTGCTAGTCGGCTAACTAAGGCATGTAGGAAGCATTCCACAATAGTAATGGTGGATTTTAACTACCCTGAAATCAACTGGAAAACAAACTCTGCACCAAGTGGAAGATCCAACAGGTTCCTAACAAACCTAGCAGGCAACTTTGTTTCCCAAAAGGTAGAGAAGAGAACAAGGGGGATCAGCCATATTGGACTTAATTCTCACTGAGAGGAAATGATAGAAGGTGTTGAAGCTACAGGAACCTTGGGGGCAAGCGATCAGGCAATACTGGAATTCAACATTATGCAAAACAAGTAGTAGAACAAAGTCAAACTAGAGTATTGGACTTTAAGAGAGCTAATTTCAATAAACTGAAAGAGAGTTTACAAAAAAGCTTCTTCCAACATGTTAAAAACAAGAAAAAAGTTAAGGAAACAATTGGTCCATTGTTGGGAGAAAGTGGCAAGAAGGTGACAAGCAACAGGGAGAAAGCAGAACTATTTAACTCATTTTTACACAAAGGGAAAAAACAATCCAACCTACCAAAAACAGCACCACAAAAATCAGATTAGGAACACAAGTTAAAATAGGGAAGAAAATGGTAAGTGAGCACCTGTCTACCCTAGACGAGTTCAAATCACCAGCACCGGATGGATTACACCCCAGGGTTCTGAAGGAACTGGCAGACGAGACCTCAGAACCACTGAACTATATCTTTCAGAGATCCTGGAGCACTGGGGAACTGCCAGAGGACTGGAAAAGAGCTGATATGGTTCCCATCTTCAAAAAAGGGGAAAAAATAGATCCAGGAAACTATAGACCTGGATACCTCAATACAAGGGAAGATTCTGGAAAAGATAATCAAGCAATGAATTAGGAAACACCTAGAAGTAAACAAAGTAATAGCCAAAAGCCAACATGGGTTTGTCAAAAACAGATCATGCCAGACTAATCTTATTGCATTCTTCACAAAGTGACAAAATTAGTGGACCAGAGGAATGTTGTCGATATAATTTACTTAGACTTCAGCAAGGCATTTGATAAAGTAGACCATAACCTACTACTAGACAAAGTTGAAAAATGTGGGTTAAACAGCATCACCACCAGATGGATTCGCAACTGGCTGACCAACCGCACTCAACGTGTAGTCCTCAATGGAATTGCATCTACATGGGGGGAAGTATGCAGTGGAGTACCGTAAGGCTCTGTTTTGGGCCCAGTACTCTTCAACATCTTCATCAATGATTTGGATATGGGAATAAATGGGGAACTCATCAAATTTGCAGATGACACCAAGATGGCAGTAATAGCCAACGCTCCAGAAGATAGGCTTAAGATACAAAAGGATCTTGACAAACCTGAACATTGGGCACTACCTAACAAAATGAAATTCAATGGTAAAAAAAAGTATGGTTCTACATTTAGGCAAGAAAAACAAAAGGCACAGGTACAGTATAGGTGGTAACTTACCAACACAGTTCTAGGCTGCATAAACAGAGGGATAGAATCAAGATCACGTGAAGTGTTAATAGCACTTTATAATGGTAAAGCCACACTTGGAATACTGCATTCAGTTTTGGTCGCCATGATGTAGAAAAGATGTGGAGACTCTAGAAAGAGTGCAGAGAAGAGCAACAAAGATGATTAGGGGACTGGAGGCTAAAACATACGAGAAACGGTTGCAGGAACTGGGTATGTCTAGTTTAATGAAAAGAAGGACTAGGGGAGACATGATAGCAGTGTTGCAATATCTCAGGGGTTGCCACAAAGAAGAGGGAGTCAAACTCTTCTCTAGGGCACCTGAGGGTAGAACAATAAGCAATGGGTGGAAAGTGATCAAAGAGAGAAGCAACTTAGAATTGAGGAGAAATTTCCTGACAGTTACAACAATTAATCAGTGGAACCGCTTGTCTCCATATGTTGTGAATGCCCCAACACGCAGTCATTAAGAAGATGTTGGATAGCCATTTGTTTGAAATGGTGTAGGGTTTTCCTGCCTAGGCAGGGGGTTAGAGTAGAAGACAACCAAGGTCCCTTCAAACTCTGCTCTTGTAACTCATTTCATAAAACACTACAAAAATCCCTTCGCCTACAGACACACTTCTGAAGGGTTAGTATCACTGATTGGTGGGTTTTGATTCTCTCAAGACTCTGAAGATCTTTTGATTGTCGGTAGATATATTGATCGAGAAGGAAGAGTATTTTGATGATGGCTGACTGGGTGTTTGTTAGATCAATTGATCCAGAAGAAAACAGGGCTTATTTAACCTGAATGGCATTGAAAGTCCTATTGAATCATTCAAGTTGATAGAACCTCCCTAAAATCTTTCTTTAGTCAAATGCTTCTTATTCTTTCTATTTTCTCATCTAAACCATTGATCCTTACTAAACATAGCCACTTAACTTAGTGCATAGCTTTGCTTTGGAAATTTCTAAACAATAGGAAAGATCCTGCAGTTCTTCCTTCACCTGTTCATTATTTTTTTTTCCTTTTAGGAGGGTCTTCTGTCCTTTGAGGAAGTGGCTGTTTATTTCTCAGAGGAGGAGTGGTCTCAGCTGGATCCTCACCAAAAAGCTCTGCACTGGGAAGTCATGCTGGAGAATTATAAGAATGTGGCCTCTCTTGGTAAGGGTTTCCTACTCTCCCTCAGAGAGTTCAGGAAGACATTTTGTAGTTAGATGACATTAGCTAGGTCTTATGAAAACATTTCTAACTTGATCTCTTTACTTCAGAGGCAGAAGGGAAAGTTCTGTTTTTCTATTGGTCCTAGGAAGGAAATAGGCCTATGGCATTTTGCTTAGATGTATCCTATCCAATTTGTTTTTGTATTTAGTGACAAAGTAATTCCGTAGTTTGAGGTAATGCCAAACTTCATCACACGATTTCAACTATTTTGGCCCAGATGCTTCCATATTATTCAAGTATTATGTCAATGTTTTTTTAGAGGTTTTATGCCTCATCAATAGAGATATTATCATTTCTATACCATGCCATTATAAGGATACAAATATGCATTATATATTAGAATTTGGCACAATACCTGAAGGCAATCAATATGACTTCTGACAGAGTGATCTTTTTCCCTAACCTTTCTCTCACTTTCATTTCTCTTTCCCTTTGAAGGTGATGATGAGAATGACAATGAAGACTCTGCAGAACCAATCAAAGTGTTTAGTCAAGGAGATGTAATGGAGAAACCTCCAATTCAAACAGAATTCCAAAGGCAGGAGAGAAACCTATCAAATAACTGGAACATCGAAAGCTCAACTTCTTCGATTGTTGCTCAGACGCAGGACTTTATTGATCAACAAGAAAAACTAAAGAAGAAATATATTGAGAAAGGTGTAAGAATCTTCAGAGAGACATTAGATGTGAATGGACCCTGTCTATCACAAGCCAAAGGACGAGCCAATATATGCAAAGAAAAAAGAAAAAATTACAGTTGCATATTCACAGGTTCTCAAGAAAATTGGTCTCTTGAGTCACAGGAAAGTTTTCACATGGGAGAGAAGTCAAATAAAAGCAATGAACATGGAAACAAGACTATTTATAAAAGGACATGCAGAAGGGACAAGCCATATAAATGCATGGAGTGTGGAAAGGGCTTTAGCCAAAAGAGCACCCTTATTATCCATCAAAGGATCCACACAGGGGAGAAGCCATATAAATGCATGGAGTGTGGAAAGGGCTTTAGCCAAAAGAGCACCCTTATTATCCATCAAAGGATCCACACAGGGGAGAAGCCGTATAAATGCATGGAGTGTGGAAAGGGTTTCAAAACAAGCAGTAAACTTACATGCCATCAAAGGATCCACACAGGGGAGAAGCCATATAAATGCATGGAGTGTGGAAAGGGCTTCAGAACAAGTGAAAATCTTACATGCCATCAAAGGATCCACACAGGGGAGAAGCCTTTTAAATGCGTGGAGTGTGGAAAGGGTTTCAAAACAAGCAGTGAACTTACATCCCATCAAAGGATCCACACAGGGGAGAAGCCATATAAATTCATGGAGTGTGGAAAGAGCTTCAGAATAAGCAGTAAACTTACATCCCATCAAAGGATCCACACAGGGGAGAAGCCATATAAATGCATGGAGTGTGGAAAGGACTTTAGCCAAAAGAACACCCTTATTATCCATCAAAGGATCCACACAGGGGAAAAGCCATATAAATGCATGGAATGTGAAAAGGGCTTCAAAACAAGCAGTGAACTTACATCCCATGAAAGGATCCACACAGGGGAGAAGCCATATAAATGCATGGAGTGTGGAAAGGACTTTAGCCAAAAGAACACCCTTATTATCCATCAAAGGATCCACACAGGGGAGAAACCATATAAATGCATGGAATGTGAAAAGGGCTTCAAAACAAGCAGTGAACTTACATCCCATGAAAGGATCCACACAGGGGAGAAGCCATATAAATGCATGGAGTGTGGAAAGGGCTTTAGCCAAAACAATCATCTTATTACCCATCAAAGGATCCACACAGGGGAGAAACCATATAAATGCATGGAATGTGAAAAGGGCTTCAGAACAAGCAGTGAACTTACATCCCATCGAAGGATCCACACAGGGGAAAAGCCATATAAATGCATGGAGTGTGGAAAGAGCTTCAGAACAAGTGAAAATCTTACATGCCATCAAAGGATCCACACAGGGGAGAAGCCATATAAATGCATGGAGTGTGGAAAGGACTTTAGCCAAAAGAACACCCTTATTATCCATCAAAGGATCCACACAGGGGAAAAGCCATATAAATGCATGGAGTGTGGAAAGGGTTTCAAAACAAGCAGTGAACTTACATCCCATGAAAGGATCCACACAGGGGAGAAGCCACATAAATGCATGGAGTGTGGAAAGGGCTTTAGCCAAAACAATCATCTTATTACCCATCAAAGGATCCACACAGGGGAGAAGCCATATAAATGCACGGAGTGTGGAAAGGGCTTCAGAACAAGCTGTAAACTTACATTCCATCAAAGGATCCACACAGGGGAGAAGCCATATAAATGCACGGAGTGTGGAAAGGGCTTCAGAACAAGCAGTAAACTTACATCCCATCGAAGGATCCACACAGGGGAAAAGCCATATAAATGCATGGAGTGTGGAAAGAGCTTCAGAACAAGTGAAAATCTTACATGCCATCAAAGGATCCACACAGGGGAGAAGCCATATAAATGCATGGAGTGTGGAAAGAGCTTCAGAATAAGCTGTGAACTTACACGCCATCAAAGGATCCACACAGGGGAAAAGCCGTATAAATGCATGGAGTGTGGAAAGGGCTTCAGAACCAGCAGTATTCTTACATCCCATCAAAGGATCCACACAGGGGAGAAGCCATATAAATGCAATGAGTGTGGAAAGGGCTTTAGCCAAAACGGTCACCTTATTACTCATCAAAGGATCCACACAGGGGAGAAGCCATATAAATGCACGGAGTGTGAAAAGAGCTTCAGAGCAAGACGTGATCTTACATCCCATCAAAGTGTCCACACAGGGGAGAAGCCATATAAATGCATGGATTGTGGAAAGGACTTTACCCAAAACAGACACCTTATTACCCATCAAAGGATCCACACAGGGGAGAAGCCATATAAATGCATGGAGTGTGGAAAGAGCTTCAGAATAAGCTGTAAACTTACATCCCATCAAAGGATCCACACAGGGGAAAAGCCGTATAAATGCATGGAGTGTGGAAAGGGCTTCAGAACCAGCAGTATTCTTACATCCCATCAAAGGATCCACACAGGGGAGAAGCCATATAAATGCACGGAGTGTGGAAAGGGCTTCAGAACCAGCAGTATTCTTACATCCCATCAAAGTGTCCACACAGGGGAGAAGCCATATAAATGCATGGATTGTGAAAAGGACTTTACCCAAAACAGACACCTTATTACCCATCAAAGGATCCACACAGGGGAGAAGCCATATAAATGCATGGAGTGTGGAAAGAGCTTCAGAATAAGCTGTAAACTTACATCCCATCAAAGGATCCACACAGGGGAAAAGCCGTATAAATGCATGGAGTGTGGAAAGGGCTTCAGAACCAGCAGTATTCTTACATCCCATCAAAGGATCCACACAGGGGAGAAGCCATATAAATGCACGGAGTGTGGAAAGGGCTTCAGAACCAGCAGTATTCTTACATCCCATCAAAGGATCCACACAGGGGAGAAGCCATATAAATGCACGGAGTGTGAAAAGAGCTTCAGAGCAAGACGTGATCTTACATCCCATCAAAGTGTCCACACAGGGGAGAAGCCATATAAATGCATGGATTGTGGAAAGGACTTTACCCAAAACAGACACCTTATTACCCATCAAAGGATCCACACAGGGGAGAAGCCATATAAATGCATTGAGTGTGGTAAGGGCTTCAGAACAAGCAGTAAACTTACGTGCCATCAAAGGATCCACACAGGGAGGAAGTCATAAATGCATGGAGTGTGGAAAGAGCTTCAGAACAAGCAGTAATCTTACATCCCATCAAAGGATCCACACAGGGGAGAAGCCATATACCGTATTTTTCGGAGTATAAGACGCACCAGATTTTCACCGTCTTTTTTAGGGGGGAAAGGTGCTTTTTATACTCCGAAAAATACGGCAAATGCATGGATTGTGGAAAAGGCTTTAGCACACCCCATAGTCTTATTTCCCATAACATGATTCATAGACTGGGAAACCCCAAAACAAAGATACATTTGGATGAGAATCTATGCTAATTATTGATTTAATGGGTTCTATGAATGGATTTCAAATTTGCAGACTGAACTCTGAAAAGGGTTTTTAGTAATGTAAAAAGAAACAATGGGCATAAGTCATAATTATAATTTATACATTTTTGAATGTATCTATATATACAGTATATAGAAATGTCAAACTGGCGGACCTCGGGCTGGTTGTGTTACATGAAGGACACGCCCACCCCAGCTCTGGGAATAGGGAAACTGTTGCAATATGCCACATGATGGCCACGTGACACATGGAGTTTGAAATCTGTGGTATATACATTCATTTTATTTTATTTTTTAGAATTGAGCTTCCTATTCCACAACTCATTATTCCCCCAGTTATTCATAGCTCTCACAGGGATGTTAAGACATTTAACAGATGCTGCTTCCCTAAGCCCAAAAGGGAAATATCAAAAAAATAATCAAATTGCATTATTTGGGAGAATTGGGATCCTCCACATAGTTAAAACTGAGACCTGAGTCAGCCGGTATCTATGCAGAAACAATGAACATGACTCAGTCAAAGGCCTCATGATATGAGGGAATTCTCACATGCAGATCAATGTAGAGCGTGTGGGAAGAGCTGAAAGGATGAACAATTCCTCTCACACAAAAGGAGCCAGAAGTGCCCCAAGTGCTTGTGCAATTTTCTTTTCAAGCATTATGGCCATGTTTTGCTCTTTTGTAGTGGTGAGGGCTTGTGTGGTTGTGTTCTAATTATGTATTATACTCGTGTATTAAACTCTTTAGTTGCTTTAAAAATGTATTAACACAAGATTTGTGGAAGGATTTGGAGGGAGCATATTTCAGGATTTGAGAGGCTCATGTTGGTTTGAAGCTCAGTTGTCAGTAATAGTTTTGGGTGAAGCTGTACAATAAAGAGACTGAAAAGAGCAGAGAGGTTAATTCAATTCTTTTTTTTTTACTCCTTTTTTCTTTCCATCTACATTCTTTCTTGCAATTGTAGATAAATCTCTTTTTTCCCCTCACCTCCATATCCAGAGGAAACTCTTCAAACCATCGGAAAATCTTCAGGTCTTGTGTTTGGAAGGTTTTTCTCTGTTTATTCACGATCTGTGGCTTGATGAATCTCAGTATCTTTGCTCAGGCTGGTCCAGGTTCTTTCTTGCCTCTCAAAGGCATTTGTGGGTCATAGAGGTGATCCAGAAGGGATAAGACCTGTCACAAGCCATAACAATCACCTAGAATAAGAAGAAAAGAATTCTGCGTAGCATGGATGAATGAAGGAGATGCAAGGGAAGACAAGATAGAAAGTGGATAAGAGAAACAAGGAGATTACAAGATAGTCCAAGGGAGTGTGGGAAGGGAAGTTCACCAAGACAGTGTTGTATTAGGAAGACCAGTACAGCCTACAGCCAAACTAGAAGTCACTAGAATAACAAAGCCAGCATACATTCTACATTGTCCTGCTGTCTTGTTTTATGTCTCCTAGGTTTGTTTCACCTCCCTCCCTGAACACAGAGGAGTCACTTCTGATGATTTTCCTCTTCACCTTTATGCAGCCCAAGTTCTGATAAGAACCAGGTTGCAATTACACTATTTTCCTGTGTATAAGACGACCCTCTACTTTTCCTGTTCAAATATAGGGTTTGGGCTATACTCACCGTATAAGACTACCCCTCTTCCAAGGCACACCAAATAAAAATTGAAAAATATCAGATTTGATTTCAATATGGTAGCTTCTGACAGATTTCCTCTTCACCTTTATGCAGCCTAAGTTCTGATAAGAACCACATTGCAATTAGGTAAAAAGTGGTGGGCAAGACCACCCAGGGAGTGTAGGAGAAACCCTAAATTCTGAATCATGCACACATCCCTCTCAAAGATGAAAGTTTCCTAGAATCTTATAAGGTCTGTTCTGTCCTCATTACATTTTATTCTGCGTGCAGCTTGACATGCAGCTAAACCCAACTATCCTCCAATAAAAGAGACCATGTGAGTAGATCTGGAGGTTTTATTAAAGGAGCAGGATGGGTGAATCTGGAAAAATAGAAATACAAGTATTCCTTGAGGTACGAACCTAATGGAGCCTGCCCTCAAAAAATGTCAAATGAATCAGATTCAATTTTACAAACTCTTAAAATCAAATTCATTAATTGACTCAAATGGCTTGTTAAATGAATGAAGATCTGACTTCCTGCCATCCATCAGCTGATTCCGGTGCAGCTGAAGGAGGAACTAAATTGCCTCCAATCAGCCTCACAGAGCTCTCCATTTGCAGTTTTTTAAAAAAAAATCCACTTGCTGCTCATCAGTTCAAGCTCTTCAGACAGCTGCCCAGATGGGATGTGGAGGTAATTTACAGAACTCTCAGATTGCAGTTACTTTAAAAAAAAACGAAAAACCTCCTGCCACTACAGTAATTAGCTTAAGAGTCTCCAGCCAGGCTCCCAGAGGGAGATGGTGGAGGAATTTACAGACTCTCCATACTGTCCTTATGTGAAGAAAATCCAGGCTTCATAGAAAAGGATAAAAAACTTCATATAAATAGCTTGCAAATTTGAAAACCGGCAGTTTAGAGAAGAGATACCGCATACCACATTTTCGAATGATTTGTGTAGGCTCTGATGAAGGCTCAGGGCCCACGGTTTGCGGTCCTCTGCAGCACCAAACGAAGAGTGACCTGAGCCAGTCCATCCCCGTCACCACCATTGCATCTATCGTGTCCTTCACCA
This sequence comes from Natrix helvetica, assembly GCF_964273705.1. Classification (NCBI taxonomy): domain Eukaryota; kingdom Metazoa; phylum Chordata; class Lepidosauria; order Squamata; family Natricidae; genus Natrix; species Natrix helvetica. Next base: position 339,751,086 of record NC_138548.1, read on the forward strand.
TCCCAAATCCAAGTTGGACAGAAGGATAGATATCATCCGGGGTAAAATGGGGCCATATTTTGTCAGAGTGCGCACAGCTTTACTACATAAGACAACTCAGGAGCAATAACAGGAATCATGTTGATGGGCTGGCTGCTAAAGCAAGGTCATGGCACACACTTGAAAGTAAATCAGGAACAGTGTAATTGTGTGTGTGTGTGTGTGTGGCAACAACAAAGTGTTCTATAGGGGGAACGAGGCAGACAGGAACTGAGGCAAGGCAGGTTGAAGCTAACACAACCTTTATTTCACAAAGACAACAGCTCAGAAATACGCCAAACTCAGTAAAGCAAACAGCGAAGCAAGTGACAGCTGACAGCTCTTTTATAGTCGAGCTGTCAGGCAATAGTCCAATCGGGTGGCTGGATTCTCCCACCGGCTGGCTGGTACGTCTTGGCCAATCAGGAGAGGCCAAGGCAAGTCTATGGCAGGAGAGTTCACAAGCAAGTATCAGGCTAGGCAAAAGTTAAGAACGTTTCAATACACAACACCCCTCCCCTCCCAGTTGGCACATGCGTAGTCTGACAAATACGCAGGCCGACGTCGGAGCCGGCCCGAGCGTCGTAGCTCTGGGGCGGCAGCCATTAGAGGAGTCTCTGCTGGCTGAGCCTGCGGAATGGCTGGAGACTAAGCGGCCGGAACAACTGGAAGCTGAGCCATCGCTGGACCATCGGGACTCTCAGATAGGGTTGGCGAGAAGGCCACGCTGGACACTGGTGCTGGAAAGTTGTCTGGTGGGGCTCGTTCTCCAGGGTAGGATTGGGCCTGCCCTGGTTGAAGGTCTGGAGCGCCGGTCGATCTGCTTTGTAGCTGGTTGATGTGCCAACGCCACTCTCTGCCATCGTCGAGCTGGACCCCAGCCGGTCGTCGAACACGTCTGCGAACTCGCTGGTCAGCACGGCAAATGGGTCTGGAACCAAGGAGTGAATGCCGGACACGTTGAGCCCCAGCGCAGAGAACCAGTCCAGCCCCAGGAGGCTGGGCAGCTGACCGTCAATGATGAAAAGCGGAAGAGGCCCCTCGAAGTCTTGACAAGCAACCTGGAACGTGCCACAGCCTAAGATAGGAATCTGCTGCCCTTGATAATCCCTAAGACAAATTTGGCCTTGCCTCAGGGTAGCCTTAGTAAGCCTGGGCAGGAGCTGCTTAATGGTGGCCCAGGAGACAAGGGATTTGGAAGACCCTGTGTCCACCTCCATCTTACAGGGCTTCCCCTCGATGTGGACAGTCAGAAATTTTTTTTATGTTGGTTTAGATAGTGATGAGTGACTAACAGCCCATTCGGATAGCTGCTGGCAATCAGCACCAGCAAAATAGTCCGGCGGCGTGAGGGAGCTTGCCTAGGGGCTTGCCTCTGGAAAGAGGTTTCAGGAGGCCAGAAAGAAACTGGCATGGCAGCCCTGCATACGCTAGCCACATGTCCCTTTCTGCCACAGCGTTGACAGGTGGCAGTTTTGAACCTGCAATTCTTTCTGGCGTGGTTCCCGCCACAACTGAGGCAACCTGGCTGAGGTAAAAAGTCCTTCTGCAGATTGCGTTTTTGGCTGGAGAGGTTTAGGTGGCTAATGTCCTCCTTGATGTCAGAGAGCCCGTCCGCCTCGACCTCGTCATAGTGGACGGCATGCCCTCTGCTGGCTTCGGTGGCCGGAGGCAGAAATCTTTGCATCTCTGCTGTGGATCTGTCAGACATCTCATATGCTGTGGCTTCATCCACAGCTGCCTGAAGTGTCAGCTCTTTCCGCGCCAGCAAACGACGTCGAAGTTTGGGGTCTCTGATGCCACAGACCATCTGTTCGCGTAGGGCATCGTCCAGCACAGGGAAATCACAGTGGAGAGCCGCCGCTCTCAGGGACGCCATGTAATCCGACACTGATTCGCCCTCTCTCTGGACTCTGTGGGAAAGCATAGCGCCTAGCCAAGGTGAGGGAGTTGGGGAATAGTGATTCTTCAGTCTCTCTAAAAGAGTCTCCCAAGGTATGGAGTGCACTGACAGAGGGGCAGCTAGAGCCTGGGCTGTGCCAAACATCTCTTGGCCACAAGCGCTGAGGAAATAGCCCCTCTTACGGCCGCTAGACAAACCCATGAAGTCGTTTGCCTCGTCGCTTCGTGACTTGAATCAGCTCAAGCAGCGACTTTGCCTTCGTTCTTTACCTCAGACCTGATCCCACCTTCGTCGCCAGTGTTCTATAGGGAGAACGAGGCAGACAGGAACTGAGGCAAGGCAGGTTGAAGCTAACACAACCTTTATTTCACAAAGACAACAGCTCAGAAGTACGACAAACTCAGTAAAGCAAACAGCGAAGCAAGTGACAGCTGACAGCTCTTTTATAGTCGAGCTGTCAGGCAATAGTCCAGTCGGGTGGCTGGATTCTCCCGCCGGCTGGCTGGTGCGTCTTGGCTAATCTGGAGAGACCAAGGCAAGTCTATGGCAGGAGAGTTCGCAAGCAAGTATCAGGCTAGACAAAAGTTAGGAACACTTCAATACACAACACAAAGAATGCTATATTTCTTATTATTTCAACTTGTCCCGCCTTCTCCTTTAGCGAAAATGTATAAAGCTTTCTTAATCCTTTGTTCTTGGTTCTTGGCCTTTTCACTAGGAACCCTTTTCCTTGGAGGACTCCAATAAAAAGCAAACAGAAAACCTGCACCTCGTGTCTGGCGTCCATCATTGGCTTCAGCACCAGGCTCAGACCCAAATTGGGGACAACAATGTTTGTAAGAAATAGTGATTTTATCTACAAAAGAATAGATACTATACATACACGTACTATAGGCAGGAGTCAAACGATCAGTAAATTTCAATTTTGTTGACCTGTTTGTGTTCAGGGCATGTTGTGCGAACTTGTATGGCTGAGTGTAGGAAGAAGAAAAAAGAGTCATTTGACTGGCATTTCATTTGATGTGGACTGAATTTTCTTCATTTGTTAAATGCCAAATACACTGAATATTTTAGGTGGAAGTCACCATTTACCATCTGAGAAAATACTTCAATGGGGATGAGTGTGGTTGAGGTCTTAAGGGCTTGCTCTCCTATTGCCCTGGCTAGATAAATATTGCTATACTTGAAAAAGCATTGAAAAGGACATTCACTGACCAGATTAGTATCTCCCTTTCCCACAAGAAATCGGATGATGTACATATTATCGGTAATCCTGGATTGAGCCCAACATTTTTGTTGCTAAGTCTCCCTAATAAGGAAGGGTAGGAAGAAGTTGACTCATCCATATGGTAGAGCTGAAAAAGTGGCCAAAGTGCCAACTCACGCAAGAGAAGGAAATTTATTAGATTTGTATTCTCTCTTTCTTTCGGAAAGTCAAGCTGGGGTACATTGTACAGTCATCTTTCCTTTTTCCTTGTTTCGGTTGATTTATTCCTTTCTTCCTCAGGAACAGATTTAAATGAGATTCTTGTTAGGAAAATGTTTCCCCCTAATACCAGTACTTTAAATACAATTCTCTTTACTGAAGTATAACATTGCCAAAATCTTCCCAATCAAGGAGCCCCACCAGCCCTCCCCCCCATGGGAAATGCACCATTTCTCCGCTCTTTGCATGAACACCTTCCGTGCAAAGAAAATCCACCAGGGGGGGCACTTCAGATTTGAACCTGGGTTAGAAGTTGGGAAGGCAGTGAAGTCATTCAGATTTTGTCTTTCTAGGATACTAGAGACTCTCTTTCTTTAACCACGTGTGCTGCGCAGGAGTTTAGAAAGGGAGAAAGAAAATCTTAAATTTCCAGAGGTAGAAAAGGTAAGTGTGTGTTTGTGTGTGTATGTTTCCCTCCCGCTTAACCGCCCTTTTCCATAATTGTAACAGGCATGGGGAGAAGGCAGAGACCATGCATGCTCCCCTCGGGAATAAATCCAGATCCTCAGAAATGAAAGGGGGGGGACCTGGAGAGAGTCCTTTCCACCCCCTTTCCTGGTGAAAGCTCCTGTGTAGGGGGAGAGCTTGCATGGCAAATCTCAAGCAAGAAATAAGAAATATATTTGCAAGGAAGAGAGGCAGAAGATGATGCCTACATTCTCACTGTGTGCCGGATGACACTAAACTAGGTTTGGATTCCCTTTCTAATTTGTTTTAGGAGAGTAGTAAACCAGCATCCTAAGCCAGGGTCAATTGACCGGCATTTCATTTGATGTGAACTGAAGTTTCATGCTTTGATCTACACTTTTAAAAAGCAAGTCTCTCCTTGTGAGTAAAAAGAAATTGAAATGATCCAAAATGCCAAATACACTCAATCTTCTTGATGGAAGTCATCACTTTACCAGCTGAGTAAATACTTCTCAATATGTGGGGATGAGTGTTGATGAATGGTCCAGTCCACAACTTTCTGGCTGTTTGAATATATTCTCTTTTCTGTAAGAGAATCAGAAAATGGAGGTCATTTGTTCATCTTCTTTAGAGACAACCTTATTTCTTTGGCTAAGAGGACTTTAGGTAGCTGAACATTGCTATGAATGTGTGGGAAGCCCACCCCTCAACCCCCCCTCCCCTGGAGAATGAACAATTTGGGGAAATATTAAAAAGAAGCAGAATATTATATTTCCCCTAAGGGAGAGATGGAGAAACATGCTCTTAAGGGAGGCAGAAGGCAGCCTCAGTCTCCCTGCCCCAAGGGGAAACTGAGGGGACCAGCTTTTAGAAATGCAGATTTGGTAATCCATTCAGAAAGACTGGATCAGGCAGAAACTTCAGATACGCAACACAATTAAGCCAAAGGTTGACAAAGTTGGGCTTTGCCTTGATACTGTAGGAAGTTAAAGCCCACTCCTCTCCTAGAAAAAATGAAATATCCTAGGAAATATTGAAAAGGCAGAATATTATATTTTCCTGAATGTGAAAAAGGGAGAAACAAGTTTTAAACATAAAGTAAATTCCTGCAGCTTCCTGCCCACCCACCCTCTTTTGTCAATGGGCCATTAAGAAGCCCAAGCCAGAGTATTTACATAACAAAGACCCCTCCCCTTCAGCTCCAGGTGATGGAATCAAGGCATTAGCCCTTTACCCAACTCACCACATGGCATCTGAGAACTCAACCAAACCTGGACTCAGCCTAGAGAGTTGCCCCTGCATGGCCCCATGGGAGTCTGACACCCTATCAGAATACATTTCTTACACAGGAACAAGAAACAAAGAGGTGGGGCCGAACAGAGTATTAAAAGCCCAGCAAGCCCCTCCTCTCGCTCTTCTTCTTCTTCTTCACCTGGAAGCATGTGATCCCCTTTTCTGTTCAGGACTCAAGCCATGTGGTCTTGTCCACCATTAAACCTTCTTCCAAGCAGCCTCCATGTCTCCGGTGTCTTTTTCCCCACTTGGAGCCGAACCCAGAAGGACATTCCTTCCAAGAATACTGTATATGAATGGCATAACACAGGTTGTGGTTTCGTGTTTTTAGAGCAGTGCTCTCAATCTTGACAAGGTCCTCTCTTTGCCCTGGATTTTCATAAGGTTTCATAACGTATAGCCATTTGGAGATTTTGCAGAAGTCCCCAAAGGAAGGGAGAAAACGTACAAGATGGTAAGAATGCAGATCACAAAGATGGGAGACTTTTTATAAAGGTTCTCCAGCTTAGAAATGCCCACCATGCATGGTCATATGACAGCAACACCAGTGCCTTCTGTAATGCTCCAGTCCTGCTCAGATCTTAAAAAGAAAAATTCAATGTATGTGAATGGAAAGAGAATCTGTTCCCAGAACTTGTACTTGTGGACGTTAGAAAAAATTGTATTTTTTTCAGACAAACACCTTGGATTTGCATTTCCCCTTTTGCCTATAGAGTGCCACCCATGAGCCCTACATGACCCCATAGGAATCCAGAAGGTATAAAATCCACCCACTCTGAGCTCCATTTTGTCAGCCGTCCCAGAATGACATGTGGTTGGTGGTTCTGCTTTCTTTCCAATCAGCCTCCAGCCTCCATTTTATTCCCAGCACCTTCCTCCTGTATTAGAACTGAACCAGATGGATATTTCTCTCAAGAAATGAAAAAAGCATTTGGAGATACACAACTTTCCTTGGACTAATTCTGAATTGTGTTACAGGGCAGAGAGAGAATGGCTGGCCTTCCTTTAGCAAGTGGGGGAAGTGGAAAAGGCCCTTCCGGTGCTCAGTCTGGAATCTGTGGGCAGATCTGGGCAAGAACTGGGCAGAAGATGCTGGAAGAAGGAACCATCGTTTCACAAGTTCAGGCCTGGAACTTCAGGAGCGTCCAATATCAGGAGGATGAAGGTCCCCGAGGACTTTGCAGCTGACTCCACTTCTTTTGTAGTCAATGGTTGAGACCAGAAAAGCACACAAAAGCGCAGATGCTGGACCTGGTTGTTCTGGAGCAGTTCCTGGCCCTTCTGCCCCTGCAGATGGAGAGCTGGGTGCGGGAGTGTGGAGCAGAGACCAGCTCCCAGGCGGTGGCCCTGGTGGAAGGCTTCCTCCTGAGCCAGGCGGAGGAGGAGAAGAAGGAGCAGGTTGAGTTGCAGGTGAAATATACATCTTACCCCGGTATTTCTTTCCTTTGTCACAAGTCCAGCAGAGTTGGTAAAAAATTCCTTTTTTACATTTACATTTCAAACACGTAATTGAAATTCCTTTATATATCTTTGGTAGTTTATCAGTATTAAGTAGAAGGATACATCGTTTTATGAAAGATTTATTTCCTGGCATTCACACTATGTGGAGATGCTTCACTAATCTTTGTATAGTTCCCTTATCCATTCTAGAAGAAAGATTTTGCACAGCAATTTCTTTCTTACTTCCCACCCTAATTCTTTTCTCCTGTTTCAAGTCCTTCGCAATGGAGATCAGAGATCCTGAGAGAAAGAGGCATCCGTCAAATCTCCCTCAAGAACTGTCTTTCAGGGGGATCCCTCAGGGAGATCCAGTTCAGGACACCTCAGGAGGTAATATAAGGTCCTTCCACTCCTTTGATAAATCCTAACTTTCTCATCTTGTCTGTGTCGTCTCCTCTATAGCATAACTCCTCCCATCTTACTAATCATTATGCTTTTTGAAATTCTGTCTCCCTCACAGGGAAGAATAGAAGGAAGTGGACTCTTTGTTTTGGGGGAACAGAAACTAGGATTGAACCTCCAGCTCAGGTATGAGAAGAATATTCATTGACTAGATTTGGTTTTTTTCCCCATTTCCTTCAGGAAATCAGAGGATGTAGAGGGAGTGCAGTCATAAGTGTGCAAAATGGCCACGTCACCTTTTTCGCTGCTGTGTAATTTCGAACAGTCACTAAAAACTGAAAACTGTTATTAGTCGAGAACTACATGTAGTGTCTTCTGCCATTTTGCCCTCTGCTTTTGGTTGGAGATTCTTTTTAGGAATTTTTTTTAAGACTAGTATTTTAAAAAGAAAACTCTTTCGCTAATTGCTGTGTTTACCCAAAAATAAGAGCCAGTCTAACATTCTCTTATGCCCCGAAGTAAGCAATCAGGCTAAATTTTGGGGGCGTCTTATTTTTTTTCACGTATGGGAGGTGGTGACTTTTTGGCACACCTGGGCCTCCACCTTCCCTGCTTGCTGGCCTTGCTGCTGCCTGGACACTTTTGGCTGCTGGTTGGCAAGCAGCTGCCTGTGCTGCTTCTGGCCTCCTGGTAGCAGTGCTTTCGGCCCTCCTGCTGGGCTGCTCCTGCCTGCTGCGGGGTGAGTTGTTCCAGATCCATGCTGTAGATGGAGCTGAACCGCCCACCCGCCTCCTACTGCCAGCAGAAGAGCTAGCACCCACTTGGGCCAAAAAGGGCCAGACTCCTCATAGCCCAGTGCCTGCAGTAGATCTGCAGGAAGGCACTCAGGAGCCCAAAGGTGGTAGTGAGTAGTGAATAAGGCAGTGTAGCTGCAGCAGTGGCTGCTGGCATAGGGGCTCCGGCAGGCCAGCGGTGGTAGGGCACTTTGGAGGTCGTACGTCCCGCCTGAGCCGCCCTGCACCAGGCAGGAACAACCCAGGAGGGTGGCCGAGAGCAGCGCTTCCAGGATGGCCAAAAGCTCCCGTGAGCCCAGCAGCAGAACGGACAGTCGCTCGTGCCAGGTGCTGCAAGGGAGTGGCATGTGTGTCAAAAGGGGAAAGCAGGACTCGGCTTTCAGCAGCTGCCTGAAATGTGCTTGCAGCAACTGCTGGACATGAAGGGGTTGGTTCCATTCCTCTGCCTGCTGCAAGTGCTGCCCCTGCATGTTTTGGAAGGGAAATAAATGAATAAATCCTGAAAATCCTGCCCGGGCAAGTCCTTCTATCCCGAGGGGATGGTGGCGTTTCTCTGCGTTTCCCCGTCTTCCGCAGTGCAAGAGGCAGCATGCAAGTCCACTTTTGGTTTTCGATGTGCTGTCCACTCACAGCAACCGGGACGGCTGCAGGGGGTACCGTCCACACGGCGCATTTGATAGGCCAGATCATGTACCTCTCTCCCCCTAGCCGCGCCACTGCTATGAGGCGAGGCAAGTGGTGGGCTGGGTGTGTCGCCAGGGTGTAGCACCTGCATTCTCAGCCCCCACTGTCCAGCCTGGTCCTCCAGCTCCACTGCACACTCCGCCCAAGCAAAGACAGATGGTGGGACGGATCACATGCCACCCCCTGCCCCCGCCCAGGCTGCACTTGCTTCCAGACACCATCTGGCCCCGCACACGTGCTTGCCATCTCCTATAATGGCCATGCCCACTGCCCCACCCTCCCTGACGGCACTCTGACTTTGGACTTATTTTGGGGGGTAGGGTTTATATTATGAGCAGCATGAAAAATCATGCTAGGTCTTTTTTTAAATTATGTTTATTATAAACAGTTATACACATTGACAAATATATGCACAACACTTACAAGTAACATTGGAACTTCCCGTTCCTTTTATTGTTGTTGAATTTTTATTGTTGAATTTTTACAAACATTTTCCCCCCACTTACCATCCTATTACTTCTTACTGTTTTGTTTATCAGTCTATGTTTGGCTATTTGTATCAGACAGTCTTTATTGCTTTTCTACGAATAAATACCTTTTTCTACTTCTGTAAATCCTACTTTTCCTACCTTCTTATCACTAATTCCTACTTCTTCTACAATACAAACTATGTTTTTTAGATATATTGCCTACCCAACACTAGTATCATTTTTCCAAAATTAGATAGTATTCTGTTTCCTTCTTTCCTTGAATTTTCTTGGTCAATTTATCCATCTCTGCACATTCTAAGATCTTCCTTACTATCTCATCCTAATTTGGTGTTGTGTTGTTCTTCCATTTCTGCGCATATGGTATTCTAGCTGCTGTGATGATATGTAGAATTAGCTATAGAGTCTCATGCTAGGTCTTATTATTGGGGTAGGTTGTATTTTCTGGGAATCGCGGAATTCATGCTTTTCAAGAAAAAATGTTTTACAGAATTCTTCATGATGCCCTTCTTTTATGTAATTCTTGGAGTTGGATTTGTGCAAGGATCCTCAAAAATCTTTAAATATTCAAACTGGTAAATTACCATTTTTGAAAAGAATGTTTGCCATCATTTATAAGAAAAGGATGTGATTAATTTCTAAGATGAAATCCTAGGACAGTGGTCATATAGAAATGTCCCCAGGCAAAAATTGTTCCGAAAGAAAACATAAATTTCACTTTCAAAGTAAATATTAATCCCTGATTTGTGCATGGACTTGGAGGCCAAACAATCCACCTTTGCAAAGGCTAAGAAATGTTTTCCTCAGAAAATGTTCTCCATTTTCTTATTAACATGACAGCTAATGGCTCACAATACCAGCAGCTTCCTTGCAATCTGAGGGGGGGCAGAGTCTCTGGAGGTAGATGGCAAACCACTCATATATCCCTGGTTGAGCTCTCCCAGCACTTTCATGAAGGTGTTGGGGATGAACAAGATTGCTCCTTCTTAGGGCAACATAAGTTACATGCTATATAGAGGTTATACCAGTATATAGGGAAGAAAAAGGGAAGGGCCAACGTGTAGCACAGTGATGGCGAACCTTTTTTGGCTCGCGTGCCACAAGTGGGGGGAGCGCAGGGGGGTCGAGTGCGGGCGTGCCGCACCCATAATGCAACGCGCGACCACCCCAGTGCACATGCGCGCAAACGCGCGACCACCCCAGTGCACATGCGCGCAAACGCGCGACCACCCCCATTTTTACATGCTTTTTTTGCCCTCCCCAGGCTCCAGGGGCTTTATAGGAGCCTGGGGAGGGCGAAAAGAGCCTCACCCGACCCCCCGGAGGCCCTCCGGAGGCTTCAGGGACTGTCCAGAGGCTTCCCTGAAGCCTTCGGAGCGCTTAAAACCACCCTCCGAGCAAACCGGAAGTGACTTCTGGGTTGCTCGGAGGGTGGTTTTAAGCGTTCCGAAGGCTTCAGGGACGGTCCCTGAAGCCTCCGGGGGGAGGGCTCTTTTCGCCCTCCCCAGGCTCCTATAAAGCCTCTGGAGCCTGGGGAAGGCGAAAAATAGCTTTTAAAAAGGTGAACTCAGCACCTTGCGTGCCCTGACAAATGGCTCCACGTGCCACTTGTAGCACGCGTGCCATAGGTTCGCCATCACGGGTGTAGCAGATTTAATGTGTGGCTAAAGGAGCGGTGTAAAAGGAAAGGGTTTGGCTTTATTAGTCATGATGCCTGCAGCTGGTTCAATGAAAAACTGTACAAAAAAAATAGTTTGCACCCATCCAAGAAAGGGACTGAGTTACTTGGCATTAAATTCACAGATTTTCGGGATAAACATTTAAACTAAACGGGGAGAGAGAATTGATTGATACAGAACATTTGTGTCCCCAGCAACCTAAAACTCATAGGATTATCAGTGCATGTTACATAGATGTTTGTGCGGGTAAGATTATCAGTCCTGCCATCAAGCAAAACCAAGCATTTCATAGTGAGTGCCATACCATGTGCACGAATCATACAAGTGGCAAGAAAATAGGGGCAGTCAGGCATAACACAGGTTGTGTAGACAGTAAACAGAGAGTCAATCAAAATGGACTCAAATGTCTATGCACCAATGCACAGAGTATGAGGAATAAACAGGGTGAATTAGAAATTCAAGTAAATGAGGGCAGATATGATATTGTTGCCATTACAGAAACCTGGTGGGATGAAACCCACAATTGGAACATACAGCTAGAAGGATTTAAATTATTTAAAAGAAATAGACCAAATAAAAGAGGAGGTGGAGTTACACTATATACACGAAATAACTACATCTCTACAGAAATTGAGCAAAACAATGTTGAGAACTATCTTGAATGCATTTGGGTCAACATTAAAGGGGGGGGGGGATGACATTGCCATAGGTCTATACTACAGGCTACCCGACCAAACAGAGGAAGTAGATGAACCTTTTGCTAGTCGGCTAACTAAGGCATGTAGGAAGCATTCCACAATAGTAATGGTGGATTTTAACTACCCTGAAATCAACTGGAAAACAAACTCTGCACCAAGTGGAAGATCCAACAGGTTCCTAACAAACCTAGCAGGCAACTTTGTTTCCCAAAAGGTAGAGAAGAGAACAAGGGGGATCAGCCATATTGGACTTAATTCTCACTGAGAGGAAATGATAGAAGGTGTTGAAGCTACAGGAACCTTGGGGGCAAGCGATCAGGCAATACTGGAATTCAACATTATGCAAAACAAGTAGTAGAACAAAGTCAAATTAGAGTATTAGACTTTAAGAGAGCTAATTTCAATAAACTGAGAGAGAGCTTGGGAAGGATTCCATAGATGAGAACCCTCAAGGAGAATGCAATTCAAGAAGCTTGGGAAATTTTGAAAAACGAGATTATAAAACCCAGTCTAGCACAATACCAATGAAGAAGAAAAATAACAGCTCCCAAAAGAAACCAGCATGGCTGCATAAAGAACTATCTGACAAATTGAAAGACAAAAAGGATAAATATAAAAAATGGAAAGAGGGGGACATAACTAAGGCAGAATATCTGCAAATAGCCCATGCCTGTAAAGATGAAGGGAGGAAAGCTAAGGCTCACAATGAAGAAAGGCTTGCCACAAAGTAAAAAAATAACAAAGAAAAGCTTCTTCCAACATGTTAAAAACAAGAAAAAACTTAAGGAAACAGTTGTTCCATTGTTGGGAGAAAGTGGCAAGAAGGTAACAAGCAACAGGGAGAAAGCTGAACTATTTAACTCATTTTTTGCATCAGAAAAAAAACAATCCAACCTACCAAAAACAGCACCACAAAAATCAGATTAGGAACACAAGTTGAAATAGGGAAGAAAATGGTAAGTGAGCACCTGTCTACCCTAGACGAGTTCAAATCACCAGGACCGGGCCGATTACACCCCAGGGTTCTGAAGGAACTGGCAGACGAGACCTCAGAACCACTGAACTATATCTTTCAGAGATCCTGGAGCACCGGGGAACTGCCAGAGGACTGGGAAAGAGCTGATATGGTTCCCATCTTCAAAAACGGGGAAAAAAGAGATCCAGGAAACTATAGACCTATCAGCCTCACCTCAATACAAGGAAAGATTCTGGAAAAGATAATCAAGCAATGAATTAGCAAACACCTAGAAGTAAACAAAGTAATAGCCAAAAGCCAACATGGGTTTGTCAAAAACAGATCATGCCAGACTAATCTTATTGCATTCTTCACAAAATGACAAAATTAGTGGACCAGAGGAATATTGTCGATATAATTTACTTGGACTTCAGCAAGGCATTTGATAAAGTAGACCATAACCTACTACTAGACAAAGTAGAAAAATGTGGGTTAAACAGCATCACCACCAGATGGATTCGTAACTGGCTGACCAACCGCACTCAACGTGTAGTCCTCAATGGAACTGCATCTATATGGGGGGAAGTATGCAGTGGAGTACCCCAAGGCTCTGTTTTGGGCCCAGTACTCTTCAACATCTTCATCAATGATTTGGATGAGGGAATAAATGGGGAACTCATCAAATTTTCAGATGACACCAAGATGGCAGGAATAGCCAACACTCCAGAAGATAGGCTAAAGATACAGAAGGATCTTGACAAACTTGAACATTGGGCACTATCTAACAAAAGGAAATTCAGTGGTAAAAAAAGGATGGTTCTACATTTAGGCAAGAAAAACAAAATGCACAGGTACAGTATAGGTGGTACCTTGCTCAATAGTAGTAACTGTGAGAAGGATCTTGGAATCCTAGTCGACAACCATTTAAATATGAGCTAGCAGTGTGCAGCAGCTGCCAAAAAAGCCAACACAGTTCTAGGCTGCATAAACAGAGGGATAGAATCAAGATCATGGGAAGTGTTAATAGCACTTTATAATGGTAAAGGCCACACTTGGAATACTGCATTCAGTTTTGGTCGCCACGGTATAAAAAAGATGTGGACACTCTAGAAAGAGTGCAGAGAAGAGCAACAAAGATGATTAGGGGGCTGGAGGCTAAAACATACGAGGAACGGTTGCAGGAACTGGGTATATCTAGTTTAATGAAAAGAAGGACTAAGGGAGACATGATAGCAGTGTTCCAATATCTCAGGCATTGCCACAAAGAAGAGGGAATCAAACTCTTCTCCAGGGCACCTGAGGGTAGAACAAGAAGCAATGGGTGGAAACTGATCAAAGAGAGAAGCAACTTAGAACTGAGGAGAAATTTCCTGACAGTTACAACAATTAATCAGTGGAACAGCTTGTTTCCATGTGTTGTGAATGCCCCAACACGCAGTCATTAAGAAGATGTTGGATAGCCATTTGTTTGAAATGGTGTAGGGTTTTCCTGCCAAGGCAGGAGGTTAGACTGGAAGACAACCAAGGTCCGTTCCAACTCTGCTTTTGTATTGTATTGTAACTCATTTCATAAAACACCACAAAAATCCCTTTGCCTACAGACACACTTCTGAAGGGTTAGTATCACTGATTGGTGGGTTTTGATTCTCTCAAGTCCCTGAAGATCTTTTGATTGTCGGTAGATATATTGATTGAGAAGGAAGAGTGTTCTGTAGGGAGAACGAGGCAGATAGGAACTGAGGCAAGGCAGGTTGAAGCTAACACAACCTTTATTCACGCAAAGACAACAGCTCAAAATCACGGCAAACTCAGTAAGGCAAACAGCGAAGCAAATGACAGCTGACAGCTCTTTTATACTCGAGCTGCCAGGCAGCAGTCCAATCGGGTGGCTGGATTTTCCCGCCGGCTGGCTGGTGCGTCTGGGCCAATCAGGAGAGGCCAAGGCAAGTCTATGGCAGGAGGCTTCGCAACAAGTATCAAACAGGAGGAGGTTAGGAACGCTTCGGTAATGAGTTAACAAGGCAGTGAAAGTTAATAACGATTCAATACACAACACCCCTCCCCTCCCAGTTGGCCCATGCGTAGTCTGAAAGATAAGCAGGCCAACGTCTAAGTCACCCGGAGCGCCACAGCTCTGGGACAGCTGTCATTGTAGGAGTCTCTGCTGGTGGAGCCTGCGGAACTACTGGAGACTGAGCGGCCGGGGCGACTGGAATCGAAGTCATCACTGGAACAACGGGATTTTCAGGTAGGGAAGGCGAAGAGGCGGCAATGGGCGTTGGTGCCAAGGAACTGTCAGACTGGGTTAGTTCTCCACGGCAGGATTGGGCTTGTCCTGGCTGGAGGTCTGGAGCGCCGGGCGATCTGCGACATAGCTGGTTGACATGCCAGCGCCATTCTCTGCCATCGTCGAGCTGGACCCTGTAAGAGTAGGGTCCAGTCAACTGAATTATGTGCCCTGGGAGCCACTTTGGGTCAGACCCATAGTTCTGCGCAAAGACCAGATCACCAATTTGGAAGGCTCGAGTTGTGTCCTGAGAGAATGGGGCCTTTTCTGGGATGTAGCTGGGCAGCAGCCGGTCCAGAGTTGTCCAGAGCCAGCGACCCATGAGCCTCTCTGCACGGCTCTGATTTGTAACTGGGTACGGCGTTGTGTGCTGTGCCAGGAGATACTGGGACAATTTGTTATGCCAGTTGCCTGGCCCCAGGCGGCTCAACGCCTCTTTGGCAGACCGGACAGTCCTTTCAGCCTGGCCATTCCCTGCTGGGTGGAATGGAGCAGTGGTCGCATGCCTGACACCTAGCTGTCTCAAGAACATTTGGAAAGGTGCTGATGTGAATTGGGGTCCGTTGTCGGACACCACCACATCAGGCAGCCCATGGGTTGCAAATAGTTTTTCTAAGGCCCTAATCACAGCCTCTGAAGTGGTGGATGGCATGAGTGCCAGCTCCACCCACTTCGAGTAGGCATCAACAACAATTAAGAAATTCTGCCCTTGGAATGGGCCAGCGAGATCCAGATGGATTCGTGCCCAAGGAGCACAGGGCATGTCCCACTCCCTAACTGGCACTGATGGGGGGGGCTGGCCTTGACTGCTGGCATTGCTGGCAGGCAGCAACCCAGTTCTCAATCTGCTGGTCAATTTTGGGCCACCACACATAGCTTCGCACGATGCCTGGGTGAGCGGTGTGTAGGCAGTTCAAAATTGGCGCCCTGAGCTTGGGGGAAGGTACCACCCGGTTTCCCCACAGCAGACATCCATCAAGGACGGATAATTCATGCTGGCGAACAGAGAAGGGCTGGAACTCCTGCCTAAATGGCCCTTGTGGCCACCCCCTGTGCACCCAGTCCAGCACTTGGGATAGCACCGGGTCCTTAGCAGACAGCTTAGCAATGTCCTGAGCAGAAATTGGCATGGCCAATTCTTCCACTAAAAGAACAGAAGCAGTGGGAGCTGGGTCAACCACTGGAGCTGGCAAGGGGCAGCGACTGAGGGCATCAGCGTGCCCAAGGGTCTTGCCCGGTCTGTACAGCAGCTGGTAGTTATATGCTGCCAGGAAAACAGTCCATCTGGACATTCTGGGGGAAAGGATTTGCGGAGTCTGACGGTCCCCAGCTAAAAGACCCAGAAGAGGTTTGTGGTCAGTGACCAACTGAAAAAAACGCTCGTACAGATAATCATGAAAACGTTTGATGCCAGCGACAGCGGCTAAGGCTTCCTTGTCAAGCTGGCTATAATTGTATTCCGCAGCTGACAAAGTGCGGGAATAGTAAGCAATTGGAGCCTCCGAGCCGTTTGGCAAAATGTGGCTCAGGACAGCCCCAATGCCAAAAGGCGAAGCATCGCAGGCCAAAATTAAAGGGAGGCGGTCGCTATACTGAACTAAGAGTGATTAGAAGTAGTAGAACAAAGCCAAAGTGATTAGAAGTAGTAGAACAAACAAGTAGTAGAACAAAGCCAAACTAGAGTCTTGGACTTTAAGAAAGCTAATTTCAATAAACTTAGAGAGAGCTTGGGAAAAATTCCATGGATGAGAATCCTCAAGGGGAAAACAACTCAAGAAGCTTGGGAAATTTTGAAAAATGAGATTACAAAAGCCCAGTCTAGCACAATACGAATGAAGAAGAAAAATATCAGCTCCCAAAAGAAACCAGCATGGCTGCATAAAGAACTATCTGACAAACTGAAAGACAAAAAAGGTAAGTATAAAAAGTGGAAGGAGGGGGACATAACTAAGGCAGAATAGCAGCAAACAGCCCGAGCCTGTAAAGATGAAGTGAGGAAAGCTAAGGCTCACAATGAAGAAAGGCTTGCCACAAAAGTAAAAATTAACAAAAAAAGCTTCTTCCAATATGTTAAAAACAAGAAAAAAGTTAAGGAAACAATTGGTCCATTGCTAGGAGAAAGTGGCAAGAAGGTGACAAGCAACAGGGAGAAAGCAGAACTATTTAACTCATGTTTTGCATCTGTCTTTACATAAAGGGATAAAACAGTCCAACCTGTCAAAAGCAGCACCACAAAAATCAGATTAGGAACACAAATTGAAATAGGGAAGAAAATGGTAAGTGAGCACCTGTCTACCCTAGATGAGTTCAAATCACCAGGACCTATCAGCCTCACCTCAATACAAGGAAAGATTCTGGAAAAAATAATCAAGCAACGAATTTGCGAACACCTAGAAGCAAACAAAGTAATAGCCAAAAGTCAACATGGATTTGTCAAAAACAGATCATGCCAGACTAATCTTATTGCATTCTTTGATAATGTGACAAAATTAGTGGACCAGAGGAATGCCGTTGATATAGTTTACTTGGACTTCAGTAAGGCTTTTGATAAGGTAGACCATAACCTACTACTAGATAAAGTAGAAGAATGTGGGTTAGACCGCATCACCACCAGATGGATTCGTAACTGGCTGACCAACCGCACTCAACGTGTAGTCCTCAATGGAACTGCATCTACATGGAGGGAATTATGCAGTGGAGTACCCCAAGGCTCTGTTTTAGGCCCAGTACTCTTCAACATCTTCATCAATGATTTGGATGAGGGAATAAATGGGGAACTCATCAAATTTGCAGATGACACCAAGCTGGCAGGAATAGCCAACACTCCAGAAGATAGGCTTAAGATACAGAAGGATCTTGACAAACTTGAACATTGGGCACTATCTAATAAAATGAAATTCAATGGTGAAAAGAGTAAGGTTCTACATTTAGGCAACAAAAACGGAATGCACAGGTACAGTATAGGTGGTACCGTGCTCAATAGTAGTAACTGTGAGAGGGATCTTGGAGTTCTAGTGGACAATCATTTAAATATGAGCCAGCAGTGTGCAGCAGCTGCCAAAAAAGCCAACACAGTTCTAGGCTGCATCAACAGAGGGATAGAATCAAGATCATGTGAAGTGTTAATACCACTTTATAATGCCTTGGTAAGGCCACACTTGGAATACTGCATTCAGTTCTGGTCGCCACGATGTAAAAAAGATGTGGAGACTCTAGAAAGAGTGCAGAGAAGAGCAACAAAGATGATTAGGGGACTGGAGACTAAAACATATGAAGAACGGTTGCAGGAACTAGGTATGTCTAGCTTAAGAGAAAGAAGGACTAGGGGAGACATGATAGCAGTGTTCCAATATCTCAGGGGTTGCCACAAAGAAGAGGGAGTCAAGCTATTCTCCAAGGCACCTGAGGACAGAACAAGAAGCAATGGGTGGAAACTAATCAAGGAGAGAAGCAACTTAGAACTGAGGAGAAACTTCCTGACAGTTAGAACAATTAATCAGTGGAACAGCTTGCCTCCAGAAGTTGTGAATGCCCCAACACTGGAAGTCTTTAAGAAGATGTTGGATAGCCATTTGTCTGGAACGGTATAGGGTTTCCTGCCTAGGCAGGGGGTTGGACTAGAAGATCTCCAAGGTCCCTTCCAACTCTACTATTGTATTGTATTGTATTGATTGGGACGTAAGCACGTCCTTCACAGCCCTGAATGCCTGGGCTTCCTTGGGACCCCAATGCCAGGGGGTCTTGGAATCCAAGAATCTGTGCAATGGCTCAGCTAAGGAAGCCTTGTGAGGCATAAAAATGGCATAAATATTGAGGAGCCCTAGAAAAGCTTGGAGCTCTACTTTGGATGTGGGAGTGGGGGCTTTTTTGATAGCCTCCACCTTTGCAGGAGTAGGATGGATGCCTTTAGCATCCACCAGGTATCCCAAGAATTCGACGCTGGGCACCCCCAGCTTGCATTTACTCCGTTTGAGCTTGAGCCCTGCCTGGCGGAACCTCAGCAAAACAGCCCTAATTTTGGTGATGAGGTCAGTGTGATCCTTTGCGGATACCAAAACGTCATCAAAATACGGCACCACCCCAGGCAGCCCGTGGAGGAGCCATTCCATCAGGCTCTGAAAAATGCCTGGGGCAGTGCAGATCCCAAATTGAAGCCTATTGCATTTGAAGGCTCCCCTGTGGGTGACTATAGTCTGGGCCAATGCTGTGGCCTCGTCCACAGGGAGCTGTTGGTAAGCCTTAGCTAAATCTAATTTGGCAAAAACATTGCCCCTACCCAGGGAGTCGAGCAGGTGTTGCACCACTGGCACGGGGTAGGGGTTGGCCTGCAACCCTCTATTGACAGTTGCCTTAAAGTCCCCACAGATCCTGATGCTACCATCCTGCTTTATGGGAATGACTATGGGGGTCTCCCAAGGGGAATGGTCCACTGCCTCAAGCACCCCCTGAGCTATCAGCTTATCCAATTCCGTGTCCACTTTTGGCCTCAGGGCGAAAAGCACCCGTCTGGGCTTAAGGCGGATCGGTGCCACCTGGGGGTCCAAATTAAAGGAGATGGGTGTCCCTGTATATTTACCCAGCCGGTCGTCGAAGACGTCTGCGAATTCGCTGGTCAGCACGGCAAATGGGTCTGTAGACAGGGAGTGAACGCCGGACACGTTGAGCCCTAGCGCGGAGAACAAGTCCAGCCCCAGGAGGCTGGGCAGCTGGCCATTGACGATGATGAGCGGAAGAGGCCCCTCGAAGTTCTTCCAGGCGACCTGGAACGTGCCACAGCCCAAGATCGGAATTTGCTGCTTTTGATAATCCCTGAGACGAATTGGGCATCGCCTCAGGGTAGCCTTAGTAAGGCTGGGCAGGAGTTGCTTGATGGAGGCCCAAGAGATGAGGGATTTTGAAGACCCTGTATCCAACTCCATCTTACAGGGCTTCCCCTCGATGTGCACAGTCAGAAATTTTTTTTGAGCCGGTTTAGAGGTAGAAGAGTGACTTACAGCCCATTCGGACAGCTGCTGGCAGTCAACCCCAGCAAAATAGTCTCGGCGGCGTGAGGGAGCTTGCCTTGGGGCTTGCCTCTGAAAAGAGGCCTCAGGAGGTCTAAAATTAGCTGGCAAAGCCGCCCTGCATACCCTAGCCAAATGCCCTTTCCTGCCACAGCGTTGACAGGAGGCGGTTTTGAACCTGCAGCTCTCTCTGGGGTGGTTCCCACCACAACTGAGGCAACCTGGCTGAGGGGAAAGGTCTCTCTGCAGCTTGCTTTTCCGGCTGGAGAGATTCAGGTGGCTGACGTCCTCCTCGATGTCAGAGAGCCTGCACGCCTCGATCTCATCAAAGTGAACAGAATGGCCCCTGCTGGAGGCAGAAATCTGTGCATCTCTGCTGTAGATTTGTCGGATAACTCATAAGCTGTGGCTTCATCCACAGCAGCTTGTAATGTTAGGTCTTTTCGCACCAGCAAACGACGCTGAAGTCTGAGATCCCTAATGCCACAGACCAGCTGTTCTCTGAGGGCATCGTCCAGCACAGGGAACTCACAGTGGAAAGCTGCCGCTCTCAGGTATGCCATGTAATCCGACACTGACTCGCCCTCTCTCTGTACCCTCTGTCGGAAGGAATAGCGCCTGGCCAAAGGAGAGGGAGTTGGGGAATAGTGGTTTTTAAGTCTCTCTAGAAGTGTCTCCCAAGATATGGAGTGCACAGACAAGGGGGCAGCTAGAGCCTGGGCTATGCCAAACATTTCATGGCCACAAGCGCTGAGGAAATAGCCCCTCTTATGGCTGCTGGACAAACCCGTGAAATCGTTTGCCTCCAGGAAACACTCAAACCGTTCGAGGTAAGTGTCCCAGGATTCGGTGTCCGGGCTGAAAGCCGAGAATGCCGGTTGTGCAGCCATCCTGAAAAGGATGGAAAGAAGCAGTGACAGCAGAAAAAAAATTTTTTTCCTCTCAGTGGAGAGCGACCTCTCGTCGCTTCGTGACTAGAATCAGCTCAGCAGTGACTTGTCTTTGTCCTATACCTCAGACCTGTATCCCACCTTCGTCGCCAGTGTTCTGTAGGGAGAACGAGGCAGATAGGAACTGAGGCAAGGCAGGTTGAAGCTAACACAACCTTTATTCACGCAAAGACAACAGCTCAAAATCACGGCAAACTCAGTAAGGCAAACAGCGAAGCAAATGACAGCTGACAGCTCTTTTATACTCGAGCTGTCAGGCAGCAGTCCAATCGGGTGGCTGGATTCTCCCACCGGCTGGCTGGTGCGTCTTGGCCAATCAGGAGAGGCCAAGGCAAGTCTATGGCAGGAGGCTTCGCAACAAGTATCAAACAGGAGGAGGTTAGGAACGCTTCGGTAATGAGTTAACAAGGCAGTGAAAGTGAATAACGATTCAATACACAACAAAGAGTATTTTGATGATGGCTGACTGGGAGTTTGTTAGATCAATTGATCCAGAAGAAAACAGGGCTTATTTAACCTGAATGGCAGTGAAAGTCCTACAGAATCATTCAAGTTGATAGAACCTCCCTAAAATCTTTCTTTAGTCAAATGCTTCTTATTCTTTATATTTGCTCATCTAAACCATGGATCCTTACTAAGCATAGCCATTTACCTTAGTGCATAGCTTTGCTTTGGAAATTTCTAAACAATAGGAAAGATCATGCAATTCTTCCTTGGCCTGTTCTGTATTTTTCCCCTTTCAGGAGGTTCTTCTGCCCTTTGAGGAGGTGGCTGTTCATTTCTCAGAGGAGGAGTGGGCTCAGCTGGATCCCCACCAAAAAGCTCTGCATTGGGAAGTCATGCTGGAGAATTATAAGAATGTGGCCTCTCTTGGTAAGGGTTTCCTACTCTCCCTCAGAGAGTTCAGGAAGACATTTTCTGGTTAGATGCCATTAGCTAGGTCTTATGAAAACATTTCTAACTTGATCTCTTCTCTTCAGAGGCAGAAGGGAAAGTTCTGTTTTTCTATTGCTCTTAGGAAGGAAATAGGCCTATGACATTTTGCTTAGATGTATCCTATCCAATTTGTTTTTGTATTTAGTGACAAAGTAATTCCGTAGTTTGAGGTAATGCCAAACTTCATCACACGATTTCAACTATTTTGGCCCAGATGCTTCCATATCATTCAAGTATTATGTCAATGTTTTTTTAAAGGTTTTATGTCTCATCAATAAGAGATATTATCATTTCTATACCATGCCATTATAAGGATACAAATATGCAGTATATATTAGAATTTGGGACAATACCTGAAGGCAATCAATATGACTTCTGACAGAGTGATCTTTTCCCCCAAACTTTCTCTCACATTCATATCTCTTTCCCTTTAAAGGTGATGATGAGAATTACAATGAAGACTCTGCAGAACCAATCAAAGTGTTTAGACAGGGAGATGTAATGGAGAAACCTACAATTCAAACAGAATTCCAAAGGCAGGAGAGAAACCTATCAAATAACTGGAATAACGAAAGCTCAACTTCTTCGATTGTTGCTCAGACGCAGGACTTTATTGATCAACAAGAAAAACTAAAGAAGAAATATATTGAGAAAGGTGTAAGAATCTTCAGAGAGACATTAGATGTGAATGGACCCTATCTATCACAAGCCAAAGAACGAGCCAATATATGCAAAGAAAAAAGAAAAAATTTCAGTTGCATATTCACACGTTCTCAAGAAAATTGGTCTCTTGAGTCACAGGAAAGTTTTCACATGGGAGAGAAGTCAAATAAAAGCAATGAACGTGGAAACATGACTATTTATAAAAGGACATGCAGAAGGGACAAGCCATATAAATGCATGGAGTGTGGAAAGGGCTTTAGCCAAAATATTCACCTTATTACCCATCAAAGGATCCACACAGGGGAGAAGCCATATAAATGCATGGAGTGTGGAAAGGGCTTCAAAACAAGCAGTGAACTTACATCCTATCAAAGGATCCACACAGGGGAGAAGCCATATAAATGCATGGAGTGTGGAAAGGGCTTCATAACAAGCAGTAAACTTACATCCCATCAAAGGATCCACACAGGGGAGAAGCCATATAAATGCATGGAGTGTGGAAAGAGCTTCAGAATAAGATGTGAACTTACATGCCATCAAAGGATCCACACAGGGGAGAAGCCATATAAATGCATGGAGTGTGGAAAGGGCTTCACAACAAGCAGTAAACTTACATGCCATCAAAGGATCCACACAGGGGAGAAGCCATATAAATGCATGGAGTGTGGAAAAGGCTTCAGAAGAAGCAGTGAACTTACATTCCATCAAAGGATCCACACAGGGGAGAAGCCATATAAATGCAATGAGTGTGGAAAGGGCTTTAGCCAAAACGGTCACCTTATTACTCATCAAAGGATCCACACAGGGGAGAAGCCATATACATGCATGGAGTGTGGAAAAGGCTTCAGAAGACGCAGTGAACTTACATCCCATCAAAGGATCCACACAGGGGAGAAGCCATATAAATGCACGGAGTGTGGAAAGGGCTTCAGAACAAGCAGTAAACTTACATCCCATCAAAGGATCCACACAGGTGAGAAGCCATATAAATGCATGGAGTGTGGAAAGGGCCTTAGCCAAAAGAGGAACCTTATTACCCATCAAAGGATCCACACAGGGGAGAAGCCATATAAATGCATGGAGTGTGGAAAGGACTTCAGAACAAGCAGTAAACTTACATCCCATCAAAGGATCCACACAGGGGAGAAGCCATATACTGTATTTTTCGGAGTATAAGATGCACCAGATTTTCACCCTCTTTTTTTGGGGGGGGAAAGGTGCTTCTTATACTCCAAAAAATACGGTATATGCATGGAGTTTGGAGAGGGCTTCAGTAGACCCCATAGTCTTATTTCCCATAACACAATTCATAGACTGGGAAACCCCAAAACAAAGATACATTTGGATGAGAATCTATGCTAATTATTGATTTAATGGATTCTATGAATGGATTTCAAATTTACAGACTTAACCCTGAAAAGAGTTTTTAGTAATGTAAAATGAAACAATGGGCATGAGTCATAATTATAATTTATACATTTTTGAATGTATCTATATATACAATATATAGAAATGTCAAACTGGCGGATCACGGGCTGGTTGTGTTACATGGAGGACACGTCCACGGCAGCTCTGGGAATAGGGAAACTGTTGCAATATGTCACATGATGGCCACGTGACACATGGAGTTTGAAATCCATGGTATATACATTCATTTTATTTTATTTTTTAGAAATGAGCTTCCTATTCCCCAACTCATTATTCCCCCAGTTATTCATAGCTCTCACGGAGATGTTAAGACATTTAACAGATGCTGCTTCCCTAAGCCCAAAAGGGAAATATCAAAAAAATAATCAAATTGCATTATTTGGGAGAATTGGGATCCTCCACATAGTTAAAATTGAGACCTGAGTCAGCCGGTATCTATGCAGAAACAATGAACATGACTCAGTCAAAGGCCTGATGATGTGAGGGAATTCTGACATGCAGATCAATGTAGAGCGTGTGGGAAGAGCTGAAAGGATGAACAATTCCTCTCACACAAAAGGAGCCAGAAGTGCCCCAAGTGCTTGTGCAATTTTCTTTTCAAGCATTATGGCCATGTTTTGCTCTTTTGTAGTGGTGAGGGCTTGTGTGGTTGTGTTCTAATTATGTATTATACTCGTGTATTAAACTCTTTAGTTGCTTTAAAAATGTATTAACACAAGATTTGTGGAAGGATTTGAAGGGAGCATATTTCAGGATTTGAGAGGCTCATGTTGGTTTGAAGCTCAGTTGTCAGTAATAGTTTTGGGTGAAGCTGTACAATAAAGAGACTGAAAGGAGCAGAGAGGTTATTCAATTCTGTTTTTTACCCCTTTTTTCTTTTCATCTACATTCTTTCTTGCAATTGTAGATAAATCTTTTTTTCCCTCAACTCCATATCCAGAGGAAACTCTTCAAACCATCGGAAAATCTTCTGGTCTTGTGTTTGGAAGGTTTTTCTCTGTTTATTCATGATCTGTGGCTTGATGAATCCCAGTATCATTTCTCATGCTGGTCCAGGTTCTTTCTTGCCTCTTCAAAGGCATTTGTGGGTCATAGAGGTAATCCAGAAGGGATAAGACCTGTCACAAGACATAACAATTACCTAAAATAAGAAGAAAATTCTGCGTAGCATGGATGAATGAAGGAGATGCAAGGGAAGACAAGATAGAAAGTGGATAAGAGAAACAAGGAGATCACAAGATAGTCCAAGGGAGTGTGGGAAGAGAACTTCACCAAGACAGTGTTGTATTAGGAAGACCAGTACAGCCTATAGCCAAACTAGAAGTCACTAGAATAACAAAGCCAGCATACATTCTAAAAGAAACATCCTGAGAATAATTACCAGGATATCAGGACAATTAGAAATAGCTGCAGAGTACAAATAATACAAAAGACCTAGGAAGTGCAGGAAGAAGCTACCTTTAAGAGAAGGAGAAGGTCAGAGTGACAACAAAGACTGATTAGCTCGGGGGCGAAGATGGAAAAATAGAAAATACAGTAGAAGACACTAGGGCTCATCCCTGTCCCATGGGAAGCACTTTAGGGCAGAGGAATGACAAAACTCAGGACAAGATTAGAACCATTAGCAAAGGCACACAAAAAACTGGATAAAACAATAGTACAAAGAAAACAAAAGGCTTCAAAGAGGAAAATGGTATAAAAAAATGTACACTTTCTGTATGTCGGGGTCAGCTCACCCAGGAACGCTGATCCACATCCCTGTCGGTCTTGCTTTCCTGAAATAATAAAGACAACTTGCTTTCAAATGCAGCGTGCTTCGATCCTAAATTCATTCTCCCAGCCGGGAAATCTGAACCCGCAGAGGAAACCTTTTTCCATTTAACAGGAGGACTAATATAATTATATAACAACCAAGGAAATTTAATAGTTGAAAGTTGCACTTATATTGAGAAGTTTATTCGGGTTTCAACCAAGGTTTAAAAACTTTTCTGCCCCTTGTTGTTCTTCCCCAGTTTTCTTTTGTCCTGCTGTCTTGTTTTATGTCTCCTAGGTTTGTGTCACCTCCCTCCCTGAACACAGAGGAGTCACTTCTGATGAATTTCCTCTTCACCTTTATGCACCCCAAGTTCTGATAAGAACCACGTTGCAATTACACTATTTTCCTGTGTATAAGACGACCCTCTACTTTTCCTGTTAAAATATAGGGTTTGGGCTATACTCACTGTATAAGACTACCCCTGTTCCAAGGCACACCAAATAAAAATTAAAAAATATCAGATTTGATTTCAATATGGTAGCTTCTGACAGATTTCCTCTTCACGTTTATGCAGCCTAAGTTCTGATAAGAACCACGTTGCAATTAGCTAAAAAGTGGTGAGCAAGACCACCCAGGGAGTGTAGGAGAAACCCTAAATTCTGAATCATGCATACATCCCTCTCAAAGATGAAAGTTTCCTAGAATCTTATAAGGTCTGTTCTGTCCTCATTACACTTTACTCTGCGTGCAGCTTGACATACAGCTAAATCCAACTATCCTCCAATAAAAGAGACCATGTGAGTAGATCTGGAGGTTTTATTAAAGGAGCAGGATGGGTGAAACTGGACAAATAGAAATACAAATATTCCTTGAGGTACGAAACTAATGGAGCCTGCCCTCAAAAAATGTCAAATGAATCAGATTCAATTTTACAAATTCTTAAAATCAAATTCATTAATTGACTCAAATGGCTTGTTAAATGAATGAAGATCTGACTTCCTGCCACCGATCAGCTGATTCCGGTGCAGCTGAAGGAGGAACTAAATTGCCTCCAATCAGCCTCACAGAGCTCTCCATTTGCAGTTTTTTAAAAAATCCACTTGCTGCTCATCAGCTCAAGCTCTTCAGACACCTGCCCAGATGGGATGTGGAGGTAATTTACAGAACACTCAGATTGCAGTTACTTAAAAAAAAAAAAAAAACCTCCTGCCACTACAGTAATTAGCTTAAGAGTCTCCAGCCAGGCTCCCAGAGGGAGATGGGGGAGGAATTTACAGAACTCTTAGTAAGAGAGATGGGAAGGACCCGGGGGGTGAAATTCAGCAGATTCTGACAGGTTCTGGAGAACTGGTAGCGGAAATTTCGAGTAGTTCGGAGAACCGGCAAATACCATCTCTGTCTGGTCCCAGAGTGGGGTGGGAATGGGCATTTTGCAGTATCCTTCTGCCACGCCCTCCAAGCAACGTCCACAGAAACGGTAGTTTAAAAATTGAATTTCACCACTGGATGGACCTTGAGGTCCTGTAGTCAACCCAGAATCTCCATACTGTCCTTATGTGAAGAAAAGCCAGGCTTCATAGAAAAGGATAAAAAACTTCATATAAATAGCTTGCAAATTTGAAAACCGGCAGTTTAGAGAAGAGATACCTCATACCACATTTTAGAATGATTTGTGTAGGCTCTGATGAAGGATCAGGGCCCATGGTTTGCCGTCCTCTGCAGCACCAAACGGAGAGAGACCTGAGCCGGTCCATCCCCGTCACCACCATTGCATCTATCGTGTCCTTCACCGCCCCAAATCCAAGTTGGACAGAAGGATAGATATCATCCGGGCTAAAAAGGGGCCATATTTTGTCAGAGTGCGCACAGCTTTACTACATAAGAGAAATCAGGAGCAATAACAGCAAACATGTTGATGGGCTGGCTGCTAAAGCAAGCTTTATTTATTTATCTATTTATTTTATTTTATTAAATTTGTTAGCCACTCCGTCTCCACAAAGGGACTCGGGGCGACGTACAATAAATAAAACACATATTATAAAAATTACACATTGTACACATTGTAGAGAGGAGGTATAAAACACAATACAATATTATAATAACATAGAAATATTAAAATAAGTTAAATTAAAACCCCAATGGAGATTATAAGTTTAAAAATTGCCAGGGGGAATAAAATGGAACTATGGTTGAGCCAGGCCTGCTAATTGAAAAAGGTGGGTCTTGAGTTTTGAACGGAAGGAGCGGAGGTCGGTGGTAATCCTAATATCTGGGGGGAGGTCATTCCAGAGGGCTGGGCCCATCACAGAGAAGGCCCTACTCCTGGGCGCCGCCCTCTGGCACTGCTTAGTGGACGGCACCCGGAGAAGTCCCTCTCTGTGAGAGCGAATTGGTCGTAGGGATGTATGGGGCAGGATGCGATCCCGCATGTAGCTAGGTCCTGTGCCATTGAGCGCTTTGAAGATGGTAATCAATACCTTGAAACGCACCCGATAGACCACAGTAAGTCAGTGCAGCTCGCGCAGGAGAGGTGTTATATGGGAGTATCTCGTACTCCCCATAATCACCCGCGCGGCCGCATTCTGGACCAGCTGCAGTCTTCGAGTGCATCTCAAGGGAAGCCCCATAATAATAATAATAATAATAATAATAATAATAATAATAATAATAATAATAATAATAATAATAATAATAATAATAATAATAATAATAATAATTTTATTTGATTAGCCGCAACCCTCTCCCGAAGGACTCGGGGCAGCGTACAATCAAACAGATAAAAAATACACATAAGACAAACATATATACAAGAGAACAGAGACATATACATATGTGCATGGAGGAGGATGGACTTAAGTGAAAGACAGTTAAAAATACAATTTAAAATCCCCTAATAAAATTACCAAATTAAAAAACCCATCAGGAGCGTTACGAAGTTATGGAAGTTATGTAGAGAGCATTACAGTAGTCTAGGCGGGACGTCACCAGCGCGTGAGTGACTGTGCGAAGGGCATCCCGGTCCAATAGGGGGCGCAATTGGCGCACCAGGCGAACCTGGTGGAACGCCCCCCTCGCCACGGCTACCACATGGTCATCCATGGACAGCCGGGCATCCAGGAGGACGCCCAAATTGCGCGCCCGTTCCATGGGGGCTAGTTGCTCGCCCCCAATGGCCAGTGTTGGAATTAGCTGGTTGAACCGGGGGGTCGGAAGCCACAGCCACTCCGTCTTGGAGGGGTTGAGTTTGAGTCGGTTGTCACCCATCCAGACCCGTACGGCTTCCAAACACCGGGACATCATTTCAACAACCTCATTGGGGTGGTTCGGGGTGGAGATGTACAGCAGTGTATCATCAGCGTACAGATGATATCCCACCCCAAAGCCACGGATGATCTCACCCAGCGGTTTCATATATGTGTTGAACAGGAGAGGCGAGAGGACTGACCCCTGTGGCACCCCACAAATGAGAGGCCTCAGGGACGACCTCTGCTCCCCTGCCAACACACGCTGCGTCCGGTCGGAGAGGTAGGAGCAGAACCACCGTAGAACGGTGCCCCTTACCCCCAGCCCCTCCAGCCGGTGCAGGAGGATACCATGGTCGATGGTATCAAAAGCCGCTGAGAGATCTAATAGGACCAGGATAGAGGAACAACCCCTATCCCTGGCCCTCCAGAGATCATCAACCAACGCGACCAAGGCCGTCTCTGTGCTCTGCCCGGGTCGGAAGCCGGACTGGAGCGGGTCTAGATAATCATTCTCCTCCAGGTCATGGCACACACTTGAAAGTAAATCAGGAAGACTGTAATTTTGTGTGTGTGTGTGTGTCTGGCAACCACAAAGAATGCTTATCAACAGGAAATATGCATGTGTAAAGCTGTAGCAATTATGGGTAGTTAGAAAGTTGATAAAAGTAACAAGAATTAGACAACTTGCAGACCTCAGCTAAAAGTTAGGAATAGAGATGGCCAGCAGCAAATGAAATGTCTCTTAGATAACCCCTGGAGCATTCATTAGCCAAGGCTTAGGAATGGGACACCTATAGACCAATAGAACAAATTGTAGAATCATTGCTAAAATGTTTTTTAGAGGATATTTTTTATTATTTCACCTTGTCCCGCCTTCTCCTTTAGCGAAAATGTATAAAGCTTTCTTTTTTTTTTTTTATATATAAATGTTTATTTATTTTTCTTTAAAAAGACAAGACAACACATAAAGTACAAGAGCAGGGAAGTAAAAAAAAAAACACATTTTCATCAAGCATGTCGTTTGGTTACAAGTTTTTGTGCGATGGTTTTTACAATTAAGGATGCGGTCACTAATTATCCATTAAATATAGTTAAATATTTCATTGAGCATTGCATGTTCAAGTTACCATAGTATTCTTTCTTTTATGACAACCCTTATTTCTTTATTTCTATAATTATGTACTAGGTAGCAATAGGTCTTTATAAAATTGTATCACCGTTCTCTCAAAAATAAAGGTGGAGATTAAGTCAAAGAAAAAAAGAAACTCATTACTTCATATAAGACATTTCTATTTTCCATTAATCTTAAATTTTCCAATCATCCTCGACTCCAAATTTAATTTCCCGTTATTATTTGTCAATCCATGTCGTCATTAAATATTTTAATCTATATTCACATCCATTGTTCATTACATCATCATTATTCCATTTTATATTATAAAATAGTCACCAGCCACAATCATACCTAACAATTTAAATCATCTCACTCTTATACATTAAATACATTATTATTCTTATCTCGTATAAGTAAATGGTCTATTTCATAATAAAGGCTTAATATGTATAGAAAGAGAAAAAAAAGAGAAAGAAAAAAGAGAGAGATTTTTTCAAAACATTAAGTATAACTTTCTATTATTATTACATATGAGATAGGGTAAAGAAAAAGAAAAGATTCACTTCCAAGTTTTTTTATCCAACCATTGATAAAACAAGTCCCATACTTTATAAAATTGCTCATCCTCTAATTCTCTAATTTCAAATGTAAGTTTACTCATTTCTGCACAGTTCATTATCTTCCGAACAATTTCCTCCTCTGTTGGTACTTTCTCATTTTTCCAGTATTTAGCAAATACAATTCTAGCAGCTGTTAACACATTTATGATCAAATATTTCAAGTCTTTATTGTATGTTTCTGGTATTATTCCCAATAAAAAAAAGTTCTGGTTTCAGGTCTATATGTTTATGTATCATTTTCTCCAACCACATGTGTATTTTAGTCCAGTATCTTTTAGCTTCAGGACAAGTCCACCACATGTGGTAGTATGTGCCCGGTGTATGTTGACATTTCCAGCATTTTTCAGACTTATTCTTCGACATTCTTGCTATTCTCGATGGGGATAAATGCCACCTATAAAACATCTTATACAAATTTTCTTTATATGCAGTTGACATTGTCATTTTATAATTTTGAGTCCACAATTTTTGCCATTTTTCTAAATCAATCCCATGTCCAAAGTTTTTTCCCCAGGCTAACATAGTTCCTTTCACTTGTTCTTCATATAATTTCACCTCTAATAAATAATCATAAAATTTTTAATTAATTTTTCATCGTTACCTGTTAAGATTTTATCTAATTCAGTCAGTTTATCATAAAAACCCTCATTTTTTCGATCTTCATTGTATCTAGAGTGTATTTGCACATATGAGTACCAATTGAGTTCAATACCTTCTTGTTTCAATTCTTGTATAGATTTAAGTTCACCCTCTGCATTCAATAATTCAGCATATCTAACTGCTTCTTCCCTTTTAAATACTATTGGATATGAAAAGGCTTCAATAGTTGATATCCAGACTGGAATTTTCAAGTAGTGCAACCTCTTAACCTTCTGCCAATTTAATAACAAAGCCTCTCTTATAAAATGGTCTCTAAAGTAACCATGTTTTTTAGTTCCTTTATACCATAAGTATGCATGCCATCCCAACAGCAAATCATGACCTTCTAGATTCAAAAGCCTATCATTTCTTAGCATTATCCATTCCTTAATCCACATCAGACTAGCTGCCTGATAGTATAACTCCCAATCAGGTAGACCCCACCCTCCCCTTGATTTGGAATCTTGTAACAATTTACGTTTTATTCTTGCTTTTTTCCCTTGCCATATAAATTTCAACACCATTTTATTTAATTCTTCAAAATATCCTTTCCCCAACTTAATTGGAATAGTCTGAAACAAGTATAACAGTCTAGGTAAGATATTCATTTTAATTGTTGCAATTCTGCCAATCATTGATAATTGAAGGTTCTTCCATTTCGCCAAGTCTGTTACAATTTGTTGCTTCAATTTAAGATAATTATCTTCTTTGAGAGTGCTGCATTTGGCCGTTAGGTGAATCCCCAAATATTTAACTTTATTTGTGATTTGCATTTCCAAGTTTTCTGCCAATTCTTCTTTTTGTTTTTGGGGTATATTTTTTGTTAAAATCTTTGTTTTGTCTTTGTTTATTTTTAAACCTGCAACTTTTCCATACGCCTCGATTTCTCCTATCAGTTTAGGTGCAGATTGAAATGGCTCCTCAAGAATGAAGACTAAGTCGTCAGCAAATGCTTGCAACTTGTATTCTTCCTTTTTAATGGTCATTCCCTTTATTTCTTCCTCTTCTCTAATCTTTCTATTTAGTACTTCTAATGTTAAAACAAAAAGCAGTGGTGACAGTGGGCAGCCTTGTCTCGTACCTCTTTTAATTTCAATTGGATCCGTCAGCTCTCCATTTATCATTATCTTGGCTGTTTGCTTGTGATATATCGTTTGTATGGCTTGAATAAAATTCTTACCAAAGTTCATTTGTTCCATTTGTTGAATCATAAATGTCCAATTCACGTTATCAAAGGCTTTCTGCGCATCCAAGAAGATCAAAGCCATTTGCTTCTCAGAGTGGACCTGATAATATTCTAAGGTGTTTAGAATTGTCCTTATATTATCTCTAATTTGCCTCTTTGGTAAAAAACCATTTTGGTCCGGATGGATAAACCCATTTAGGTATTTTTTCAGTCTCTCTGCCAGTATTGAAGCAAATAGTTTATAGTCTGAGTTCAACAAGGAGATAGGTCTATAGTTCTTAATTTGCGTATGGTCTGCCTCCTCTTTGGGTATTAATGTAATATATGCCTCCAACCATGAATTAGGTATTTTACTTTCAATCATTACTTCATTCATGACTTCTAGTAATGGAACGGCCAAGGATTTTTCTAATGTTCTATAGAATTCCACAGGAAGGCCATCCGGTCCCGGGGCCTTCCCATTATTTTGTCTTTTAAGGGCCTCAGTTAATTCCATCATTGTTATTTTATCTTCAAATATAGTTCTAGTATCATTTGGTATTTGGGGGAGTTTGGCGTTTTGTAAATATTGTTTCACTTCTTTCTCTTCTATGTTCTCTTGTTGATACAACTTGGCATAGTAATCTTGAATAATTTTCCTTTTTTCCGTATTTCCATAATGCAATTGTCCTTGTTCATCTCTTAGTTGTAGTATTTTCTTGGTCTCTCTTTCTTTTCTCAGTTTATAAGCCAGCCATCTGCCTGGTATAAAGCTTTCTTAATCCTTTGTTCTTGGTTCTTGGCCTTTTGACTAGGAACCCTTTTCCTTGGAGGACTCCAATAAAAAGCAATCAGAAAACCTGCACCTCGTGTCTGGCGTCCATCATTGGCTTCAGCACCAGCCTCAGATCCAAATTGGGGACAACAATGTTTGTAAGAAATAGTGGTCTTATCTACAAAAGAATAGATACTATACATACACATACTATAGGCAGGAGTCAAACGATCAGTTATTTTCAATTTTGTTGACCTGTTTGTGTTCAGGGCATGTTGTGCGAACTTGTATGGCTGAATGTAGGAAGAAAGAGAAATGGAGCATCCTAAACAAGAGTCAGTTGACTGGCATTTCATTTGATGTGGACTGAATTTTCTTCATTTGTTATGTAGGAAGTTATCACCTAGCCCTCTCCCAGAAAAATGAAATATCCTAGGAAACATTGATAAGGCAGAATATTATATTTTCCTGGATGTGAAAAAGGGAGAAACACATTTTAAACACAGAGTAAATTCCTGCAGCTTCCTGCCCATCCCCACTTTGTCAATGGGCCATTAAGAAGGCCAAGCTAGTCCACTTTACATAATAAAGAGTTCAGCTCCAGGGGGATGGGTGTAGAGTTCTGGCAGTGACAATGAAGGCATGATAATATAAGCCTTTACTCAACTGACCACATGGCATCTGAACTCAATCAAACCTGGATTCAAAACTTAGCAGCCTAGAGGGTTGCCCTTGCATGGGCCCATGTGAGTCTGACAGCCAATCAGAATACATTTCTTACACAGGAACAGGAAACAGATAGGTGGGGCCGAACAGATTATAAAAATCCCTGCAAGCCCTTCTTCAATCCTTCTCTTCCCTTCTCTTCTTCTCCACCAACATTGAAGCATGTGATCACCTTTTCTGTTCAGGACTCAAGCCATGCGGTCCTGTCCACCATTAAAACCATCTTTCCAAGCAGCCTCCATGTCTCCAGTGTCTTTTTCCCCACTTGGAGCCGAACCCAGAAGGACATTTCTTCCTACAATTGGCGACCACGAAGGGACTCCAAGCTAGCCTAACAAATGGATATGGCCCAGGTAAGCCTCCCATGCCGGTACAGACCCCATTGAGTCTGTGGGTGGATTTTATCTTGGCCTTAGCCATTTGGATCTAGGCTTTAAAGGGGTTTTGAGTTTGAGCTCAAAGGCTGCCTGGAAAGAAGGTGAGTACCTCTAAATTTTAATTCTCTAAAATTTAATTTAAAGCATGGCAAAGCATGGAAATGTGTGTATGCTTGCATGTGTGTGAGTGATGAAATCTTTCTCCCAATCACAGCTGGATCCTGGTTCCTCTGTGTGTTTTACCAAGAGAGCCTGGAAAGTATTAGGATCAGGCCAGAGCACGGACCTTCTGTTAGGGAAAGGAGAGTGTGTGTGAAAATGGATGGAAAAGTGAATGAATTTTGCTGTTGTTGTTGCTTTTGTCCTGTGAAAAAAAGCAAAGGCCCATTGTGTGTAAAGAGAGAAGGAGGTGCTAGTACTAACTGCAGAGGGGCAGAGGTCCTCCCCAGATCACCTTTTTGGATCTGGAAAACCTTAGCAGAATTCCCTACGAGGAAAGGGGCCGAATACTTCGTTGAGGGAATCGAAGTCCTTCCCGGAATTTTTTTATTTCCGAAAACTTACGGCGGGTGGCACCTGGCTAGGCCAAAGTGAGCCCTGCATGTAAAGGGCCATGGGAAGCGTTAGCTCGTGGGTGGCCAGAACTGCCCTTGGAGATTTCCTTAGATGCCAAGATTTTGGCTGAGAGCAAGGAAATTGTGTGAGAAATGGGCTTTGCTGAAAGATGACACAGGAAAACTAATTTGGCTACATAAAGGTACTTAAAAGAAAAGGGAAATGTTGAAATGTTTCTTTTTTTTCTCTTGTCTGTCTCTTTCTCTGTCTTCTATGCAACCACGTGGTTTTTGTTTGTTAAGATTTGTGCCTTCCCCAATTTTAACTGAAATTCATGGTGGGAATGATTTTGTTTTTCCCTCTTTGTCGGTGTGTGTGTATGTCTAAGTCTTTGTGCACCCTCAAGGTAATTGTAACTAAGATGTCTCCAATCCAAAAGACAAGAATTTTAAAGTGTTCAAAGAAAGAAAGGAGTAAACTGGCAGAAATTGCCTTTTGCTCAGTTTGTTGGGCCTAGAAAACTAACTGAAACTGGGAGGGGTCTTTACTTCGTGTCTGTTCTGGCCAGCAGAAACAGAGTAAAAAAATTTTTTTCCTTCCTTCCTTGCCTATACCTTAAAGTAACAACCCAGGAAATGTTTGCAAGAAAAGTTTCATCCTTGCATTTATTGTGTGACTAAATGATTTTACCTGTTCATTTCTTTCCTGGAGCATGTGAATCCAGACCCCATTTCTCATCTGTGATATCCCCATAATATTTATCTGTTTATCTGCTGAGTAACTGATGGTTTTATTTTTCAAACTCTGCCTGCAAGCTATCTACCCCCCCCCCCACGCCCCTCCCTTACCCCTAATCCTCCAACAATGCCTTTACTGTGGGGGAGGGAACCTTGTTCTCATGTTTTTCAGCCCTAGAAGATTGTACTCTTCAGGTGAGTATAGATTTTTTTTCCTTTTGGGGGGAGGAGGAGAGTGTTGCCTTGTGTGTGCATGTATGAAATGAAGGAAATTCCTACTAAAGGTTTGCCTTCAACCTGAGTAAAAACCCTCTGCACATTTTTCTGACCAACCTACTCTTATTAGTCCTAAAGTAAAAACCTGGCCTCCAGAAGGCAGTTTTGATTTAGATTTTGTCAACAAATTTGCTGATTTTCTGGCCACCATCAGATGAATCAAGGGCCTCACCCAGATGCAAACGATGTGTTAATGAAAGTCTCCATACATCTTGGTCTTTAAAACTATGCCAGAAATTGCTGGGAGATCAAGATGGGGTTTGGATCTTTAAAAATATGCCAGCGTCTGCTGGGAGCGCCAACCTAGAACCCTGGCTGAATGCAAACAATGTGTGGACAAACATCTCTGTACATTGTTTCTATACATCTTGATATTTAAAAATGCCAGCGCGTGCTGGGATATCAAGATAGAATTTGGATCTTTAAAAATTAGCCAGCACAGCTGGCAGGTCCAAATTAGAAACGAACACCCCAGGGCAGAGACAGGCATTAACAATCTAGTGTGTGATCATTTCCAGACCTGGAGGGAAGTTGAGATCCTTTAATAATAGAAAATGGAGCTCATTGGCTTATGTACAGCTCCCTGAAGTAATTGTAATAACTGCCTTGCATGAAGAAAGAATGAAATGGGATTTTTGTATGTGAAATTAATGATTGCAGTGCAAATGTGAGTATGTTGATGGTAAAAGTTGGTATGAATGTAGTTTGATTCCCTTTCATATAAAGAAACAGTAAGTTACAAGGTTGTTTAATGGTATGTGTGTGTATGCATGTGTGTTATCATTTCCAAACCTGAAGGGAGGGTGAGATCCTCTAATAAAAGAAAATGAAGCTTGGTGGCTTGTGGGGAAAAAAAAGCTTCCTGAAATACTTATTATGATTGGTTGGCATGAGCAAGCATGAAGGTCTGATTGCAGTATGAATGTGAGTATGTGTCCCTGATGCCCCAGGGAGTGATAAGTGAATGGATCCAGAGATCCACGTGATTGCCTGTGTGAATTTCCCCCTCCCCCCACTCTTCCTTCAGGGTCATTCTTTGGAGGGAAGCAGGAAAGGCGGGGAGAATGAGTGTCTGCTCATTTCTACCATGAGTGTGTGTATGAAACGCCCCAGTGATACCTGTGAATGCCTCTGGGCATTCCCCCCCTCCTTCTTTCCCTCCTTCCTTTTGGGTCATTAAAGGCTGAAATTTTTTCTCCTCACTTTAACCACTTTTTTCCCCCCCACTCTCTTCTGAGAAATTTGGAGTAAATGGGTGATCTGCTCATGCACTTTTACCTTTCACTGTTGTGATCTTTTATCTGCATATAAAAATTATGCAGTTACATTTCTTTGTCTGCTCTGAATACAATTTTGATTTTTTCTCTTCTGGAAATTTTGAGGTTTAAAATGCTTAATTAAACCTATAAAAAGAAATGATTTTGAGATATTTTGCTTACATTTGTAAATGTTTTAACATACTTAATGAGAATTTGCTTCCATCTGAATGGAATTTGATATTTTGGAGTGTTGACTCAAAGTACCCTTTTTTTTAATTGCAATTTTTTTAAAGCTGTTTTTCTTCCCTCCCTCTTTTACACCTGTGCATTTTTAAATGTTTATGAGTCAAGGTGCTCTACCCTATGATATTTTATTTGTTTGTTTGTTTGCAACACAAGTTGTTGTCCCTCTTGGAAATTTACTCATCTTACTGCAAAAGTGTTTCAATCATACAGGCAGTGGGAATGTCATGTTCCATGAAATTTACATCGTCTGCCTCCTGAAATAATGTTTGGATTTCCACACTTGGACAGAATGGGTGAGATTCCACAACATGAGACTAAAGATATGTCTGTAAAGAACTGTATTCTTGGCCTCTCCCCTTTTTTTTTACCTCAGAAACAAAGGACTGCTAGCTCAAACTATAACTCTCAAATTTGCTGCTGGTGATTGCGTGCTGATAAAACCTGACATGAGGAAAAAAAACTTAGCCAAGCCTGGGACAGACTACCAAGACTGACTGACCACTCTTACCAGCCTTACCACCAAACCAAGCATGCCACCCTAGCAGACATGAAAGAACCCTGAAGGAGATGAAGAAGTAAAGACCAAAAGACTCTCTTCTATCCCCAGAAGACAGCTGTAAAGACTATGGGGGAGGGTGGAAACTGATTGTAAAGTTTTGTTTCTTTGCCTCCTTCACAGAAATTGTAAGGTCTTCTTTCCTGTCTCATTTATATTGTAATCAGTTTAATGTATTCATGTAAGAATTGTATTTGAGAATGGCTAGCACAGCAAGTTCTGAACACCTTAGATTTCTGGCTGGTGGGAGGGAAATTTTGTCCAAAATGTCTGTATTTTCTGTATTGTAGAAGCAGCCACACACACACACACACACACACACACAAGAGAGAGAGAGAGAGGGAGAGAGAGAGGGGCTCCATTCAGAACTAGATTGAAACTATCTCCTTGACCCAACTCCACAAAGCTTTTCCTAGGTTGATTTTTGCCTTTGCACAAAAGCCTAAACAGTGATATCTCCCTTTTAATCCCATGGGGGAGGGTCAGTTCCCCTCAGGCAATTCCCCCACTTGAAGAGTAGCAGAAAGGATCTTCAAAACTCAAACCCCGACTGACTCAAAAATAAAATAAAATGATGCTGCCCAGTTGCCCAGTAAAGCAGGACATGTTGCACTGGTGGTCTCTGATAGGAGTCCCTGGGCTCATTCTGTGTAAACTCAATTTGGCCTCACTAAAATAGGAGCTAGGGCAGGTTAAAGAAATCCCTTGGAAATGGGCAGCCTGTACTTCTTTAAAAGGCAGAACCATGGCTGTGAAGGTTTTTTTTGGGACTTCTGCTTGCTTGTAATCTGGAAGCTCACAGAAAGTGATATCTGATATTAATTGGCATGGTAAATTGGATATTGTAAATTTCTTTCCAGAAATTGTGCCCTGGTTGCTAAGACCCTCATGGTTGAAAGCTCTCTGGGAGCCACTGAAGTGATCCTTCTGCTGTCTCTCAATGCCTTTCCATCAGAAAAAATTAAGCCTCCCTGATCTGACCAATTTTTATCTTTTGTCAAAAACATGTGCGTTCCACTCACATGTTTTGAAAAAAAAAAGGAGGGATTGTAGGAAGTTATCACCTAGCCCTCTCCCAGAAAAATGAAATATCCTAGGAAATATTGATAAGGCAGAATATTATATTTTCCTGGATGTGAAAAAGGGAGAAACACATTTTAAACACAGAGTAAATTCCTGCAGCTTCCTGCCCATCCCCACTTTGTCAATGGGCCATTAAGAAGGCCAAGCTAGTCCACTTTACATAATAAAGAGTTCAGCTCCAGGGGGATGGGTGTAGAGTTCTGGCAGTGACAATGAAGGCATGATAATATAAGCCTTTACTCAACTGACCACATGGCATCTGAACTCAATCAAACCTGGATTCAAAACTCAGCAGCCTAGAGGGTTGCCCTTGCATGGGCCCATGTGAGTCTGACAGCCAATCAGAATACATTTCTTACACAGGAACAGGAAACAGATAGGTGGGGCCGAACAGATTATAAAAATCCCTGCAAGCCCTTCTTCAACCCTTCTCTTCCCTTCTCTTCTTCTCCACCAACATTGAAGCATGTGATCACCTTTTCTGTTTAGGACTCAAGCCATGCGGTCCTGTCCACCATTAAAACCATCTTTCCAAGCAGCCGCCATGTCTCCAGTGTCTTTTTCCCCACTTGGAGCCGAACCCAGAAGGACATTTCTTCCTACAGTTAAATACCAAATACACTGAACATTCCAGGTGGAAGTCATCCATTTACCATCTCAGAAAATACTTCAATGGGGATGAGTGTGGTTGAGGTCTTAAGGGCTTGTTCCCCTATTCCCCTGGCTAGATAAATATTGCTATACTTGAAAAAGCATTGAAAAGGACATTCACTGACCAGATTTGTATCTCCCTTTCCCACAAGAAATCGGATGATGTACATATTATAGGAAATCCTGGATTGAGCCCAATATTTTTGTTGCTAAGTCTCCCTAACAAGGAAGGGTAGGAAGAAGTTGACTCATCCATATGGTAGAGTTGAAAAAGTGGCCAAAGTTCCAACTCACGCAAGAGAAGGAAATTTATTAGATTTGTATTCTCTCTTTCTTTCGGGAAAGTCAAGCTGGGGTACATTGTACAGTCATCTTTCCTTTTTCCTTCTTGTTTCGGTTGATTTATTCCTTTCTTCCTCAGGAACAGATTTAAATGAGATTCTTGTTAGGAAAATGTTTCCGACTAGTACCAGTACTTTAAATACAATTCTCTTTACTGAAGTATAACATTGCCAAAATCTTCCCAATCAAGGAGCCCCACCAGCCCCCACCCCATGGGAAATGCACCATTTCTCCGCTCTTTGCATGAGCACCTTCCGTGCACAGAAAATCCACCAGTGGGGGCACTTCAGCTTTGAGCCCTGGTTACAAGTTGGGAAGGCAGGAACGTCATTCAGTTTTTGCCTTTCTAGGATACTAGAGACTCTCTCTCTTTAACCACGTGTGCTGCGCAGGAGTTTAGAAAGGGAGAAAGAAAATCTTAAATTTCCAGAGGTAGAAAAGGTAAGTGTGTGTTTGTGTGTGTGTGTGTTTCCCTCCCGTCTAACCGCCCCTTTCCATGATTGTAACAGGCATGGGGAGAAAGCAGAGAGCATGCATGCTGTCCTCGGGAATAAATCCAAATCCTCAGAAATGAAAGTGGGGGGGGGGACCTGGAGAGAGTCCTTCCCACCCCCTTTCCTGGTGAAAGCTCCTGTGTAGGGGGAGAGCTTGCATGGCAAATCTCAAGCAGGAAATAAGAAATATATTTGCAAGGAAGAGAAGCAGAAGATTATGCTGGCATTTCATTTGATGTGAACTGAAGTTTCATGCTTTGATCTACACTTTTAAAAAGCAAGTCTCTCCTTGTGAGTAAAAAGAAATTGAAATGATCCAAAATGCCAAATACACTCAATCTTCTTGATGGAAGTCATCACTTTACCAGCTGAGTAAATACTTCTCAATATGTGAGGATGAGTGTTGATGAATGGTCCAATCCACAACTTTCTGGCTGTTTGAATATATTCTGTAAGAGAATCAGAAAATGGAGGTCATTTGTTCATCTTCTTTAGAGACAACCTTATTTCTTTGGCTAAGAGGACTTTAGGTATTCCCAAGGCTAGCTGAACATTGCTAAGAATGTGTGGGAAGCCCACCCCCCAACCCTCATCCCCTGGAGAATGAACAATTCGGGGGAATATTAAAAAGAAGCAGAATATTATATTTATCCTAAGGGAGAGATGGAGAAACATGCTCTTAAGGGAGGCAGAAGGCAGCCTCAGTCTCCCTGCCCCACGGGGAAACTGAGGGGGGCAGCTTTTAGAAATGCAGATTTGGTAATCCATTCAGAAAGACTGGATCAGGCAGAAACTTCAGATAAGCAACACAATTAAGTCAAAGCTTGACAAAGTTGGGCTTTGCCTTGATATATGAATGGCATAACACAGGATGTGGTTTCGTGTTTTAGAGCAGTGGTCTCAATCTTGACAAGGTCCTCTCTTTGCCCCAGTTTTTCATAACGTTTCATAACGTATAGCCATTTGGAGATTTTGCAGAAGTCCCCAAAGGAAAGAATAAAATGTAGAAGATGATTAGAATCCAGATCACAAAGATGGGAGACTTTTTATAAAAGTTCTCCAGCTTAGAAATGCCCACCATGCATGGTCATATGACAGCAACACAAGTGCCTTCTGTAATGCCCCAGTCCTGCTCTGATCTTAAAAAGAAAAATTCAATGTATGTGAATGGAAAGAGAATCTGTTCCCAGAACTTGTACTCGTGGACGTTAGAAAAAATTGTATTTTTTTCAGACAAACACCTAGGATTTGCATTTCCCCTTTTGCCTATAGAGTGCCACCCATGAGCCCTACATGACCCCATAGGAATCCAGAAGGTATAAAATCCACCCACTGAACTCCATTTTGTCAGCCGTCCCAGAATGGCATGTGGTTGGTGGTTCTGCTTTCTTTCCAATCAGCCTCCAGCCTCCATTTTATTCCCAGCATTGGAACTGAACCAGATGGATATTTCTCTCAAGAAATGAAAAAAGCATTTGAAGATACACAACTTTCCTTGCACTAATTCTGAATTGTGTTACAGGGCAGAGAGAGAATGGCTGGCCTTCCTTTAGCAAGTGAGGGAAGTGGAAAAGGCCCTTCCGGTGCTCAGTCTGGAATCCGTGGGGAGATCTGGGCAAGAACTAGGCAGAAGATGCTGGAAGAAGGAACCATCGTTTCACAAGTTCAGGCCTGGAACTTCAGGAGCGTCCAATATCAGGAGGATGAGGGTCCCCGAGGACTTTGCAGCCGACTCCACTTCTTTTGTAGTCGATGGTTGAGACCAGAAAAGCACACAAAAGCGCAGATGCTGGACCTGGTTGTTCTGGAGCAGTTCCTGGCCCTTCTGCCCCTGCAGATGGAGAGCTGGGTGCGGGAGTGTGGAGCAGAGACCAGCTCCCAGGCGGTGGCCCTGGTGGAAGGCTTCCTCCTGAGCCAGGCGAAGGAGGAGGAGAAGGAGCAGGTTGAGTTGCAGGTGAAATATACATCTTACCCCGGTATTTCTTTCCTTTGTCACAAGTCCAGCAGAGTTGGTAAAAACTTCCTTTTTTACATTTACATTTCAGACACGTATTTGAAATTCCTTTATATATGTTTGGTAGTTTATCAGTGTTAAGTAGAAGGATACATCGTTTTATGAAAGATTTATTTCCTGGCATTCACACTATGTGGAGATGCTTCACTAATCTTTGTATAGTTCCCTTATCCATTCTAGAAGAAAGATTTTGCACAGCAATTTCTTTCTTACTTCCCAGCCTAATTGATTGACACCGAGTGATTTGCAGTGGGGTTCACTGGGAAAGAAACCACTTCATGATTTGTGACGTCCATTCATTCTTTTCTCCTGTTTCAAGTCCTTCGCAATGGAGATCAGAGATCCTGAGAGAAAGAGGCATCCGTCAAATCTCCCTCAAGAACTGTCTTTCAGGGGGATCTCTCAGGGAGATCCAAATCAGGAGACCTCAGGAGGTAATATAAGGTCCTTCCACTCCTTTGATGAATCCTAACTTTCTCATCTTGTCTGTGTCGTCTTCTCTATAGCGTAACTCCTCCCATCTTACTAATAATTATTCTTTTTGAAATTCTGTCTCCCTCACAGGGAAGAATAGGAGGAAGTGGACTCTTTGTTTTGGGGGAACAGAAACTAGGATTGAACCTCCAACTCAGGTATGAGAAGAATATTCATTTACTAGAATTGTTTTTTTCCCATTTCCCTCAGGAAATCAGAGGATGTAGAGGGAGTACAGTCATAAGTGTGAAAAATGGCCATGTCACTTTTTTCGCTGCTGTGTCATTTCGAACAGTCACTAAAAACTAAAAACTGTTATTAGTCGAGAACTACATGTAGTGTCTTCTGCCATTTTGCCCTCTGCTTTTGGTTGGAGATTCTTTTTAGGAATTTTTTTTAAAGACTAGTATTTTAAAAAGAAAACTCTTTCGCTAATTGCCGTGTTTACCCCAAAATAAGAGCCAGTCTAACATTCTCTTAGGCCCCGAAGTAAGCAATCAGGCTAAATTTTTGGGGCGTCTTATTTTTTTTCACATACAGGATGTGGTGACTTTTTGACTCAGGAGCCCAAAGGTGGTAGTGAGTAGTGAATAAGGCAGTGTAGCTGCACCAGTGGCTGCTGGCATAGGCGCTCTGGCAGGCTAGCGGTGGTAGGGCACTTTGGAGGTCGTACATCCCGCCTGACCCGCCCCACGCCAGGCAGGAACAACCCGCCACTTGGCTTCACTGGCCTCGCGCAGGCATCAGCAGCAGCTAGAGGTGTGGAGGTGGGTAGGGAAGGCATGTGATTTGGCCCGCAGACGCTGGCAAACAAAGACGGACGGAGTGGCAAAGGGTCCACACGGCGCATTTGATAGGCCAGATCATGTACCTCTCTCCCCCTAGCCGTGCCACTGCTATGAGGCGAGGCAAGTGGTGGGCTGGGGGTGTCGCCAGGGTGTAGCC
Source organism: Natrix helvetica (assembly GCF_964273705.1). Lineage (NCBI taxonomy): Eukaryota > Metazoa > Chordata > Lepidosauria > Squamata > Natricidae > Natrix > Natrix helvetica. The sequence goes on from NC_138548.1 coordinate 339,794,650, forward strand.
CCTGCATTCTCGGCCCCCACTGTCCAGCCTGGTCCTCCAGCTCCACTGCACACTCCGCCCAAGCAAAGACAGATGGTGGGACGGATCACATGCCACCCCCTGCCCCCGCCCAGGCTGCACTTGCTTCCAGACACCATCTGGCCCCGCGCAAGTGCTTGCCACCTCCTATAATGGCCATGCCATTACAGTACAGTTCTTTTAATTGCATTTTAACCTCCTCCAAACTGTACATATTTAATTTTTTATTGTATTTTTGTGATATTCTCTATGGACTGTACACCGCCCCGAGTCCCTTCTGGGAGAGGGGGCGGTCTAGAAGCACAAATAAATTGAAAAAAATTGAATGCCCACTGCCCCACCCTCCCTGACGACACTCTGACTTTGGACTTATTTTGGGGGGTATTGCTTATATTATGAGCAGCATGAAAAATCATGCTAGGTCTTTTTTTTTAATTATGTTTATTATAAACAGTTATACACATTGACAAATACATACACAACACTTACAAGTAACATTGGAACTTCCTGTTCCTTTTTACAGCAGATGTTTATTGTTGAATTTTTACAAACATTTTTTCCCCCTCTCAATCCATCTCTATACATTTTCCCACTTCCCATCCTATTACTTCTTACTGTTTTGTTTATCAGTCTATGTTTGGCTATTTGTATCAGACAGTCTTTATTGCTTTTCTACGAATAAATATCTTTTTCTACTTCTGTAAATCCTACATTTCCTACCTTCTTATCACTAATTCCTACTTCTTCTACAATACAATCTATGTTTTTTAGATTCTTATTTCCTATTTCTATCATCTAGCCATTAGGGGGATCCAGGGTGGGGGGAGGGGGCAGCCACACCAGGAATGGGGGCAGGGCCAGGCGAACAGGTGGGACTAGGGGGGAAGAGAGCGGAGTGGGGGAGGGGAATGAGAACGTCGTTCCGTTAGAGGGTTCCTATATTCCAACGGTCGTAGGAAGGGGTGGATGCGAGGACAGAAGAAGATCTTGTAGCCGGTTGGGAGACCGTGGGCGCTGGATACGCCCGGTCGTTTGTACCAACCCTTGCATTCTAGGTGGTCAGGGTTTACAGAACCAGGGCATGAGGCTGATGCTGTGTAACGCAAGGTCCGTGGTTAATAAGGCCCCCCTCATTTACGATCTGGTTTCTGAGGGGGAGCCGGACCTTGCAGGGATCACGGAAACCTGGTTGGGCCACGAGGGGGGCTTACCCCTCGTGGATATTTGCCCACCAGGATACCGTGTATTCCATCAACCTCGTGCCCGGGGTAAGGGTGGCGGGGTAACGGTCATTATACGGGAAGGCCTGGCACCGAGAGAATTCACCGTACCTCAGATATCCGGGTGTGAGACTCTAGGTGTGAGATGGGGCCCAGGGAGTCAGTCGGGCCTGCTGATTGCATACTTGGCTCCTCGCTATGCATCAGCGGCCCTGCCAGAGCTCCTCGAGGTGATTGCGGAGATGGCGGTTGAGACCCCCAGACTATTAGTTATGGGGGACTTCAACCTGCCATCGACGGGTGAATCATCCGAGGTAGCTCGGGAGTTCATGGCTTCCATGACAGCCCTGGACCTGACCCAAATAATTCAGGGCCCCACACACGAGGGAGGCCACACGCTGGACCTTGTTTTTATCTCTGGTCGGTGGAAGAGTGATCTGGGAATAGGGGAATTGGTTATTACTCCCCTGTCATGGTCAGATCACTCGCTTCTCCGTCTCGACTTCCCTTCCGCTACCCCCCATTGCGGGGAGGCGGAACCAGAAGATCTTAGATGGTTCCGCCCCAGGCGACTGATGGAACCTGATAGGTTCCAGACGGAGCTTGGGCCACTGCCTGTAACCCTCACCCGCGCCCGGATGGAGGACCTGGCGGTCGCATGGAATAGTGCGGCGGCCGGGGCCTTGGACCGGGTTGCGGCCTTGCGGCCTCTCCGGTGGCAGCGAACCACCCTGGCCCCTTGGTTTACCGAGGAGCTGAGGGTGATGAAGCGCCACAAGAGACGCCTAGAGAGCAGATGGAGATCCTCTTGCGCCGAATCCGACCGAACACAGGTAAGAGCCCATTTACGGACCTACCTTGTGGCACTAAGGGTGGCTAAACGTCGATACTATGCCACTCTTATTGCGTCCGCAAAAAACTGCCCTGCCGCCCTGTTTCGGGTGACCCGCTCCCTCCTTTCACAGAGGCTGCGGGAAGCCCCTTTGCAGGGTAGGGCAGAGGAATTTGGGGAATATCTGCAGGATAAAATCGATCGGATCCGGAGCGAGTGGGTCTCCTTGAGTGATCTCGGGGAGACACCGGTGAAGAGTCTTGAGGTACCATGCTAGGAGGAGTTTGACTCTGTTGCCGCCGAGGATATGGACAGGTTACGCGGGCGACTGCGGGCCACCACATGTTTATTGGACCCGTGTCCCTCCTGGCTTGTACTGGCAGCCTGGGAGGTTACACGAGACTGGCTCCTGGGACTAGTGAACGCCTCGCTGAGGGAGGGGTTCCTACCAGCCGTCTTGAAAGAGGCGGTGGTGAGGCCCCTACTTAAGAGGCCTTCCCTGGACCCAGTAGAGTTAGGCAATTATCGTCCAGTCTCCAACCTTCCCTTTTTAGCGAAGGTTGTTGAGAGTGTGGTGGCGCAACAGTTCCCTCGGCACCTGGAGGAAACTGTCTATCTAGACCCGCTCCAGTCCGGTTTCCGGTCCGGGCCCAGCACTGAGACGGCTTTGGTCGCGTTGGTGGATGATCTCTGGAGGGCGAAAGATGGGGGTTGCTCCTCCATCCTAGTCCTATTAGATCTCTCAGCGGCTTTTGATACGATCGACCATGGTATCTTATTGCGCCGGCTGGAGGGGATGGGGGTGGGGGGCACCGTGTTGCGGTGGTTCTCCTCCTTCCTCTCCGGTCGGACGCAATGTGTGTTAACGGGGAGCAGAGGTCGACCCTGAGGCCGCTCACGTGTGGGGTGCCGCAGGGGTCGGTCCTCTCACCTCTCCTGTTCAACACATACATGAAACCGCTGGGCGAAATCATTCGAGGATTCGGGGTTGAGTGCCATCTGTATGCAGATGACACTCAGTTATACATCTCTACCCCGAACCACCCCAACGAAGCCGTCGAGGTGATGTCCCGGTGTCTGGAAGCCGTGCGGATCTGGATGGGGGACAACAGACTCAAACTCAACCCTTCCAAGACGGAGTGGCTGTGGCTACCGGCGCCCCGCTTTAGCCAGTTTGCTCCATCTCTGGCCATCGGGGGGGAACAACTACCCCCGGTGGATAGGGCACGCAATTTGGGCGTCCTCCTAGACTCCTGGCTGTCGCTGGATGATCATGTGACGGCCGTGGCTGGGAGGGCGTTCCACCAGGTGCGCCTGGTGCACCAATTGCGCCCCCTACTTGAGCGGGACGCCCTTCGCACAGTCACTCAGGCCCTGGTGACTTCACGTCTTGATTACTGTAATGCTCTCTACATGGGGCTCCCCTTGAGATGCACCCGAAGGCTCCAGTTGGTTCAGAATGCAGCCGCGCGGACAATCTTGGGGAGTACCAGGTACTCCCATGTAACACCATTTCTGCGCAAGCTGCACTGGCTACCTGTGGCTTTTCGAGTGCGTTTCAAGGTGTTGATTGTCATCTTCAAAGCGCTTCATGGCTCGGGACCTAGCTATTTGCGAGATCGCATTCTACCCCATACATCCCTACGACCAATCCGCTCACACAGGGAGGGTCTCCTCCGGGTACCCTCCGCTAGACAATGCGGGCGGGCGGTGCCCAGGAGTAGGGCCTTCTCTGTGATGGGCCCAACCCTCTGGAACGAATTAGAACTACTGTTGATCTCCGCTCCTTCCGTAAGAAACTCAAGACCCACCTGTTCCGGCTAGCAGGCCTAGCCTAATCGGAATCTTAAGTACAATCTATTACTGCCCTTCCTGGATGGCTTTTTAATATTGTAAATTTTGGGGTTTTTAATTTGGTTTTAGACTGTTTTTAACTTGAAATGAGTTTGGGTATGTCACAGACCGTATGTTTATGTCGGGTGTCTAATGTATTGTTGTTCTTGCTTTGTTGTTGTATTTGTACTGTCTGTACACCGCCCCGAGTCCCTGCGGGGAGAGGGGGCGGTATATAAATTTAATAAAACTCAAAACTCAAATAAACTCATATCTGTTAGGGGGTATCTCCGTTGGGAGACAGAGACTAGTGCAGCGGAATGTGCAGCCGGAGAGGAAAACGTTGCTAGTAGAAACACACAAAAAGAGTCACAGTCACTGCTAGTAAAAACAAGTAGCTTTACTACTAAATTTACTTCACAAGCAGTGATAGTAGATAGTAGATATTAGTCCAAACACAATTCAAAGAACAAACAGTTGCTTTCCGTCGCAGTTCACGTTCCAGTCATCAAGTCATCAATCATAGAACAAGCAGAGAGAGAATCAGAGAGAATGAGCTAATTACATCTGTTAGGTACATCCACTCATTTAAAGTAACAACGATCATTTGTCATGGTAGATAGATAGATAGATATTGCCTGGCCAACACTAGGAGTATACTCCCAACAGTATCATTTTTCCAAAATTAGATAGTATTCTGTTTCCTTCTTTCCTTGAATTTTCTTGGTCAATTTATCCATCTCTGCACATTCTAAGATCTTCCTTACTATCTCATCCTAATTTGGTATTGTGTTGTTCTTCCATTTCTGTGCATATGGTATTCTAGCCGCTGCGATGATATGTAGAATTAGCTATAGAGTCTCATGCTAGGTCTTATTATTGGGGTAGGTTGTATTTTCCTGGGAATCACGGTATTCATGCTTTTCAAGAAAAAATGTTTTACAGAATTCTTCATGCTGCCTTCTTTTATGTAATTCTTGGAGTTGGATTTCTGCAAGGATCCTCAAAAATCTTTAAATATTCAAACTGGCAAATTACCATTTTTGAAAAGAATGTTTGCCATCATTTATAAGAAAAGGATGTGATTAATTTCTAAGATTAAATCCTAGGACAGTGGTCATATAGAAATGTCCCCAGACAAAAATTGTTCCGAAAGAAAACATAAATTTCACCTTCAAAGTAAATATTAATCCCTGATTTGTGCCTGGACTTGGAGGCCAAACAATCCAGCTTTGCAAAGGCTAAGAAATTTTTTCCTCAGAAAATGTTCTCCATTTTCTTATTAACATGCCAGCTAATGGCTCACAATACCAGCAGCTTCCTTGCAATCTGAGGAGGGGCAGAGTCTCTGGATGTAGATGGCAAACCACACGTATCCCTGTTTGAGCTCTCCCAGCACTTTCATGAAGGTGTTGGGGATGAACAAGATTGCTCTTTCTTAGGACAACATAAGTTATATGCTATATAGAGGTTATACCAGTATATAGGGAAGAAAAAGGGAAGGGCCAATGTGTAGCAGATTTAATGTGTGGCTAAAGGAGCGGTGTAAAAGGAAAGGGTTTGGCTTTATTAGTCATGATAGGAGGCGCGGGAGCGAGGAAGGAAGCCAGGGGGCCGCCGGAGGCCACGGGCGGCCTCCAGAAGATCAGCAGGCCGGGAAACTGGCCTCGGTACTTTGCCTATGCCCCCCCCCCCTCTAAGCTGTGATCTCCGCCTACACCCCAAGAATTGCCTCTGGGCCCCGATTGTGGATGTCTGTTTCCTCTCCCCTCTCTCTCGCTTTATAGGAGCTCTGATTTCCAACTTACAACCTGGACTTGTACTTTGACACCCTGCTACAAGTGAAACCCTGCCACAGCCATGGCTTGAAACCAACATTATAATCTACCCGAGGTCTGACCTTCTACGACTGCGAGGGTCCCCTCTCTCGCAGGCATGCCCCCCTGCCCTTGCCAGGGCCCACCTTGATGAAGGGTTTATTAACCCAGATAGGTGGAGGAAGCGGGGGATTAGGGGTTTTTTAGTGAAATGTTTTTAAAGGTTTTAAGGGGTTCCAGGGTGGGGGGGAGGGTTGCACAGCCCAGGGGTGTGGATATAGCCAGGCGAACAGGTGGGGTCAGGAGGGAAGGGAGCGGAGCGGGGGAGGTGGGGGAAAACAGCATTCCTACAAGGGGCTCTGCAATAACGACGGTCGTAGGGAGGGGCGGGCGCGAGGACACTAGAAGAACGTGTAGTCGGTTGGGAGACAGTGGTTGCTGGACATGCCCGGTCACATGCACCAACCCCCGCAGTCTAGGTGGACAGGATCGACAGAGCCTGGGCCTTAGGCTGATGCTGTGTAACGCGAGGTCCGTGGTTAACAAGGCCCCCCTCATCAGTGACTTGATCACAGAGGGGGAGCCGGACCTCACAGGAATAACAGAAACCTGGTTGGGCCCGGAGGGGGGTCTGCCCCTCGGGGAAATGTGCCCTCCAGGTTACCGTGTATTCCACCAGCCACGGGCCCAGGGTAGGGGTGGTAGGGTAGCGGTAATTATTCGGGAGGATCTGGCGCCGAGAGAATTCACTGTGTCGCAGATATCCGGGTGTGAGTCTCTGGGCGTGAGATGGGGCCCAGGGAGACAGTTGGACCTGTTGATAGTATACTTGGCTCCTCGCTATACATCAACGGCCCTGCCCGGACTCCTCGAGCGGATCGCTGAGATGGCGGTTGAGACCCCCAAGCTATTAGTGATGGGGGACTTCAACCTGCCGTCGATGGGAGAAGCATCCGAGGTAGCTCGGGAATTCATGGCTTCCATGACAGCCATGGATCTGACTCAAGTAATTCAGGACCCCACACACAAGGGAGGCCACACACTGGACCTTGTGTTTGTCTCCGGCCAGTGGACGAGTGATCTGGGAATAGGGGATTTAGCCATCACACCCCTGTCATGGTCAGATCACTCACTTCTCCAGCTGGACTTCCCTGGCGCTACCCCCCACCGTGGGGAAGCGCAACCAGATTGTCCTAGATGGTTCCGCCCCAGGCATCTGATGGAACCAGACAGGTTCCAGGCAGAGCTTGGGCCACCTCCTGCAGACCTGTCCCGCTCCTGGGCAGAGGACCTGGTAGCTGCATGGAATAATGCAGCTGCCGGGGCCTTAGACCGGGTTGCACCTTTGCGGCCTCTCCGGTGGCAACGATCGACCACGGCTCCCTTGTTTAACAGGGAGCTAAGGGCGATAAAACGCCACAGGAGACGCCTAGAGAGCAAGTGGAGATCCTCCCGCTCCGAATCTGACCGAACACAGGTAAGAGCCTACCTAAGGACCTACCTTGTGGCATTAAGAGTGGCCAAACGTCGATATTGTGTCACCCTTATTGCGTCCGCAGAGAACCGCCCTGCCGCCCTGTTTCGGGTGACCCGCTCCCTCCTGTCACAGGGGCAGCGGGATCCCCCTTTGCAGGGCAGGGCAGAGGAATTCGGGGAATACCTGCAGGATAAAATCGCTCAGATCCGGAGGGAATGGACCCCCTTCAGTGCTCCAGGGGGGGCGTCCGAGGCGAGTCTTGAGAGACCACGCTGGGAGGAGTTTGACCCTGTGGTCACCGAAGATTTGGACAGGTTGCGCGGGCGACTGCGAGCCACCACATGTTTATTGGACCCGTGTCCCTCCTGGCTTGTACTGGCATCCTGGGAGGGCTCACGAGGCTGGCTACTGGGACTGTTGAATGCTTCGTTGAGTGAGGGCCTTTTACCAGCCACCTTGAAAGAGGCGGTGGTGAGGCCCCTGCTCAAGAAGCCTTCTCTGGACCCAAAGGAGCTAGCAAATTATCGTCCTATCTCCAATCTTCCTTTTTTAGCGAAGGTTGTTGAGAGTGTGGTGGCTCAGCAGTTCCCGCGTCACCTGGAGGAATCTGATTATCTAGACCCGCGCCAGTCCGGCTTCCGGCCCGGACACAGCATGGAGACGGCCTTGGTCGCGTTGGTGGATGATCTCTGGAGGGCAAAGGATAGGGGTTGCTCCTCTGTCCTTGTCCTATTAGACCTCTCGGCGGCTTTCAGTACCATCGACCATGGTATCCTATTGCGCCGTCTGGAGGGGTTGGGGGTAGGAGGCACCATGCTGCGGTGGTTCTGCTCATACCTCTCCGGCCGGATGCAATGCGTGTTGGCAGGGGAGCAGAGGTCGACCCCGAGGCCCCTCACTTGTGGGGTCCCGCAGGGGTCGGTCCTCTCGCCTCTCCTGTTCAACGCATATATGAAGCCGCTGGGCGAGATCATCCATGGTTTTGGGGTGGGATACCATCTGTATGCTGACGATACGCAGCTGTACATTTCCACCCCAAACCACCCCAACGAGGCCGTCGAAGTGATGTCCCGGTGTCTGGAAGCCGTGAGGGTCTGGATGGGGGACAACAGGCTCAAGCTCAACCCCTCCAAGACAGAGTGGCTGTGGCTTCCGGCTTCCCGGTTCAACCAGTACATTCCATCTCTGGCCATCGGGGACGAGCAATTAGCCCCGGTGGAACAGGCGCGCAATTTGGGCGTCCTCCTAGATGCCCGGCTGGCTATGGATGACCATGTGGCAGCCGTGGCGAGGGGTGCGTTCCACCAGGTTCGCCTGGTGCGCCAATTGCGACCCCTTTTGGACCGGGATGCCCTGCGCACAGTCACACACGCGCTGGTGACGTCCCGCCTGGACTACTGCAATGCTCTCTACATGGGGCTCCCCTTGAGGTGCGCCCGGAGATTGCAGTTGGTCCAGAATGCAGCCGCGCGGGCAATTATGGGGAGAACGAGGTTCTCCCATATAACACCTCTCCTGCGCGAGCTGCACTGGCTTCCTGTGGCCTACCGGGTGCGCTTCAAGATGTTAGTTACCATCTTTAAAGCGCTCCATGGCACAGGGCCTAGCTACCTGCCCCACACATCCCTGCGACCTATTCGCTCGCACAGGGAGGGACTTCTCCGGGTGCCGTCCTCCAGAGAGTGTCAGAGGGCGGCGCCCAGGAGTAGGGCCTTCTCTGTGATGGGCCCTACCCTTTGGAATGACCTCCCCCCAGACATTAGGACAACGACTGACCTCCGCTCCTTCCGCACGAAACTTAAGACCCACCTGTTCCGACTAGCCGGCCTGGCTTAATTTAGAGCTTCTCCACCTCTTGGGCATTTTTAATTTTTAACTTTAACTATCATTGGGGTTTTTAATTGTTTTAAATTATTGTAATTTATTTATTTATTGTTCCACCTCCTCCATATTGTATCGTTGTAACCGCTGCTGGTGTACGTCGCCCCGAGTCCCTTGGGGGAGAGGGGGCGACTAAGAAGTCAAAATAATAAATAAATAAATAAAATAAAAATAAAATGATTGCTGCAGCTGGTTCAATGAAAAACTGTACAAAAAAAATAGTTTGCACCCATCCAAGAAAGGGACTGAGTTACTTGGCATTAAATTCACAGATTTTCGGGATAAACATTTAAACTAAACGGGGACAGAGAATTGATTGATACAGAACATTTGTGTCCCCAGCAATCTAAAACTCATAGGATTATCAGTGCATGTTACATAGATGTTTGTGCGGGTAAGATTATCAGTCCTGCCATCAAGCAAAACAAAGCATTTAATAGTGAGTGCCATACCATGTGCACGAATCATACAAGGGGCAAGAAAATAGGGGCAGTCAGGCATAACACAGGTTGTGTAGACAGTAAACAGAGAGTCAATCAAAATGGACTCAAATGTCTATACACCAATGCACAGAGTATGAGGAATAAACAGGGTGAATTAAAAATTCGAGTAAAAACATTCTACTTCCGGTTTCTGTGGACGACGGACATGGTGTCCGCCGCTCGCCGTCCCGGCGGGCCCCCCCTGGTCAAGGGGGGGGCACAAGATACCTTGTAGGGGCGTCTTGCCGAGGGGGAGGCTTGCTGGAGCCCCCTGGAGCAGCAGCGGTTGCAGGTGGGCTGCCGGCTTTGCCCTAGGCACTGGGAGGCTTTTGGGGGGGGGGGTTCTTGCCAAGCGCACTTTCGTCCGGAGGAGATTGGAAGAAAATGTTTTACTTGAAGGCAACAGCAGAAATGCGGTGAGGAGGGAACCACCACCCCCCGGGGTCTTTTTTTTACTCCCTTTGAACAATTAGCTAAATGGATTAGCAGTATCCTTAAGACTCTTTGATCTCCACGAAGTGCTAAGATTGGAGAGGGAGGTTTTTTCTCCCCCCCTTCTCGGAAAAGCGGCTTTAAACTATCTCTCTTACAAAGAGAATTGGGGGGGGAAATGCTTTGATATTCACTTCTTTCAAGCAATGGGCTAATGATCTTCTTTAACAATTGCGGAAGAAAGAAAGTGTGTCGACCTTAAAAGCTACGAATAAACTTTCTAAATAACTGTTCTCCGTTCCCTGGGGAAGGCTGAGCCAAAATGGCGTTTCATCCCGCGCTCATGTTGTTACAAATGAACTGCCGTCTCTTAAAAATCTTTTGGGCTGGAATTATAAAACCTGGGTGAACCCTAGAGGAATCTCCTTATACAATCCCTTGGATTGGGGAAAATTGAATATAATCAGAGGGGAGCTGTATTGAAGATCGATATCCCACACTAGACTTTGCTTGTCTCCTTGTCCCGCCCGGCGGTGCATCCCTACAGACGCCATTTTTTTCCTGCTTTGAATTATAACTTTTCCTGAACTTTGAAATGCCTCCAAAAAAGCCCCCACCCAAGCCAGCGTCGGCTCCATCTTCTGCTGTTTCAAGCCCGGTTCTCCCACAAACTCAATTAAGTTCCTTTTTGCAACCAAAAGCTCCTTAGAGGGAACAACCGTCTCAAGACACGTTTCACCAAATGTTTCAGACACTCTTAAAGGGACAGGACGAAATAAAAAAGCAGCTGACGGACTTAAAGGAAGAACTCAGAGAGAATCAACAACAGACTGTACAAAATAGTCAAAAGATAAATGCTTTGGAGGAGAATGCTGTACGGGTGGGAGAAGAGATGAAGGCTTTACAAAAAAAATGTTGGGTTTGAGAGCTATTTGGAAAAAATGGAATTTGAAAGGATGTCTCTTTTTCTTAGGTTTCAAAATATACCTGAAACAGAGGGTGAGGACCTAAGAGAGATTATGATAACAATGTTAGCAGACTATACCAAAAGGGATAGGCAACAGCTGGGGTGGGATATTGACCTGATATATAGAATCAACTCAGCATATGCCAGAATACACAATGTCCCAAGGGAGGTTCATGTTAAATTTTTCAGAAAAACTACAAGAGATGAGATTCTAGGAGTTCAAAGGGGGGAACCTCTAAGATATAAGGACAAAGAAATAACCATTTTGAAACAGATACCAAAAAGAATAAGAGATAAGAGGAAGAAATTCCTCTTTATAACTAAAAAGTTATATAAAAATATATATCTGGTTCTGGTGGTTAATTCCAGAAGGCCTGTTGATCTTTTGGGAGGGGGCCAGAGTGAGAATTAATACAGTGGTGGAGGCAGAAGCCTTCATGGAAAGACACAAGGACCTCCTAGGTGAAACAAGAGACAGTGCACAAAACACGAAAGGGGGGGGAGCTTTGGCTCAGCCAACAGACAGGGGAGAGGAGACAGTAATGAAACTTAGGTCACAGAAATGAATTAAAAACATATTGCAATTGCTAATATAATGAAATGTAGAAGTGATATAAAATATGGTTGAAGATGCTAAAGAAGTGAGTAAAATAACTGCTAATATAAATGTAACAAAGATATTTTGATATATATAAAACATGAAAGAGATGTAAGATTCCGGGGAAGTACCACCTTCCGTATGATGTAGCTGTCAAAAAATTTTCTCCCACATTTATGTACTCTTTTCCCCAAAATACTTGAAAAAAAAACCAATAAAACTTTTGTTTGAAAAAAAAAAGAAATTCAAGTAAATGAGGGCAGATATGATATTGTTGCCATTACAGAAACTTGGTGGGATGAAACCCACAATTGGAACATACAGCTAGAAGGATTTAAATTATTTAAAAGAAATAGACCAAATAAAAGAGGAGGTGGAGTTGCAATATATACAAGAAATAACTACATCTCTACAGAAATTGAGCAAAACAATGTTGAGAACTATCTTGAATGCATTTGGGTCAATATTAAAGGGGGGGAATGACATTGCCATAGGTCTATACTACAGGCTACCCGACCAAGCAGAGGAAGTAGATGAACTTTTTGCTAGTCAGCTAACTAAGGCATGTAGGAAGCATTCCACAATATTAATGGGGGATTTTAACTACCCTGAAATCAACTGGAAAACAGAGTTGTTTACTAACAGAGAGGAAATGATAGAAGGTGTTGAAGCTACAGGAACCTTGGGGGCAAGCGATCAGGCAATACTGGAATTCAACATTATGCAAAACAAGTAGTAGAACAAAGTCAAACTAGAGTATTGGACTTTAAGAGAGCTAAGTTCAATAAACTGAAAGAGAGTTTGGGAAGGCTTCCATAGATGAGAATCCTCAAGGGGAAAGCAATTCAAGAAGCTTGGGAAATTTTGAAAAGCGAGATTACAAAAGCCCAGTCTAGCACAATACCAATGAAGAAGAAAAATAATAGCTCCCAAAAGAAACCAGCATGGCTGCATAAAGAACTATCTGACAAATTGAAAGACAAAAAGGATATATGTAAAAAGTGGAAAGAAGGGGACATAACTAAGGCAGAATATCTGCAAATAGCCCAAGCCTGTAAAGATGAAGTGAGGAAAGCTAAGGCTCACAATGAAGAAAGACTTGCCACAAAGTAAAAAATAACAAAAAAAAACTTCTTCCAACATGTTAAAAACAAGAAAAAAGTTAAGGAAACTATTGGTCCATTGTTGGGAGAAAGTGGCAAGAAGGTGACAAGCAACAGGGAGAAAGCAGAACTATTTAACTCATTTTTTGCATCTATCTTTACACAAAGGGAAAAAACAATCCAACCTACCAAAAACAGCACCACAAAAATCAAATTAGGAACGCAAGTTGAAATAGGGAAGAAAATGGTAAGTGAGCACCTGTCTACCCTAGACGAGTTCAAATCACCAGGACCGGACGGATTACACCCCAGGGTTCTGAAGGAACTGGCAGACGAGACCTCAGAACCACTGAACTATATCTTTCAGAGATCCTGGAGCACTGGGGAACTGCCAGAGGACTGGAAAAGAGCTGATATGGTTCCCATCTTCAAAATGGGAAAAAAAGAGATCCAGGAAACTATAGACCTATCAGCCTCACCTCAATACAAGGGAAGATTCTGGAAAAGATAATCAAGCAATGAATTAGCAAACATCTAGAAGCAAATAAAGTAATAGCCAAAAGCCAACATGGGTTTGTCAAAAACAGATCATGCCAGACTAATCTTATTGCATTCTTCACAAAATTCGTGGACCAGAGGAATGTTGTCGATATAATTTACTTGGACATCTGCAAGGCATTTGATAAAGTAGATCATAACCTACTACTAGATAAAGTAGAAACATGTGGGTTAAACAGCATCACCACCAGATGGATTCGTAACTGGCTGACCAACCGCACTCAACTTGTAGTCCTCAATGGAACTGCATCTACACGGGGGGAAGTATGCAGTAGAGTACCCCAAGGCTCTGTTTTGGGCCCAGTACTCTTCAACATCTTCATCAATGATTTGGATATGGGAATAATCCCAAATGTGGATATGGGGAACTCATCAAATTTGCAGATGACACCAAGATGGCAGGAATAGCCAACACTCCAGAAGATAGGCTTAAGATACAGAAGGATCTTTTATATATATATTATATATATATATATATACAGAAGGATCTTTTATATATATATATATACACCGTGTTTCCCCCAAAATACGGCAGGGGCTTATTTTATTTTGACCCACGAAATATGGCCTTGGGTTTATTATCGGGGGTGGGTGGGGTGGGGGTCTTATTTGCGCCAGCCGAGCGAGTGGCCGGCACTGCTCTGATGTGTCCTGTTACCGCCCTGCGTCGGGCTGGGCTTTCTTTGCGAGGGGGACAATCTGGGGAGTGAGAGAGTTAGGAAGCCGGGGCTGGCGTGGGGCCGTTTCTCCAGTCAAGCGTCTGATTCATCCCCAGGGGTGAGCGTTTTGCCTCCTCTCTGCCCCGGCTTGGAAGCTGCAGAGGAAGCCTGCCATGCCCGGCGAGGGGGGGAGAAGAGACGACAAGAGAAGGCAGGTCTCGCTCCACACCTCTCACTTCTCCTCCACCCCACCTGCCACCCCTCTCACTAAAGAGACGGTGGGGAAGGGAAGCAGCCTGGATTCTGTTAGCATTGGGGCGGGGTGGGAGGAGTTGGGCTGCGACACACGCGTCCTACCCAAGACTTGCAGCTCCGTCGTGTTTCTCGCTGTTTTGTCCAGGGAAGCACCCTGTAAAAAAAAATCTCGCGAGTTCAACTTCCCTGGACAAAACAGCAAGGAACACGACGGAGCTGCAAGTCTCGGGCAGGACGCATGTCTCGCAGCCCAACTCCTCCCACCCCGCCCCAATGCTAACAGAAACTAGGCTGGTTCCTTTCCCCACCATCTTTTTAGCGAGACGGGTGGCAGGTGGGGTGAGGGAGAAGCGAGAGGTGTGGAGCGAGATGTGCTCCTCTTGCTGTCACTTCTCCCTCCCCTCCCCGGGCATAGCAGGTTTCCTCTGCAGCTTCCAAGCCAGGGCAGAGAGATGACGAAGGGTGAAACGTTCACCCCTGGGGATGAATCAGATGCTTCACTGGAGAAACGGACACACGCCAGCCCAGGCTTCCTAAATCTCTTGCTCCCCAGATTGTCCGCCTTGGAAAGAAAGCCCAACCCGATGCAAACGCCGCCTCCAGCCACCTCTTCATCCTGGTGAAACTACGTTTTTAAAGGATGATCTGCGGGGGGGGGGGATTTCCTGCACATTGGCAGTGGCGTCTCCTCACAGGGCTTCTCCCGATGTCCCAGGGGCGAAGCAACATCCCATAAAGGAAGGCATGGAAATCCATACAACTGGGGATGTCAGAAGAAGCCTTGTGAGAAGACGCTGCTGCCAACGTGCAGGAAATCTCCTCCCCCTCCCCCTTCAGATAGTCTTGTGGGCTGGCCGGAGAAGTCTTCAATGAAATTCGCTCTGTCTGTGCCTCTGCAGGCAGCAGTATCTCCTCGCAGGTCTCATTCTTCCTTCTCTTTGGCCGATTCTCATATATTTTCAAGCAAAACACTGCCAAGAGAGGGAAGTATCTCTTCTCCCTTCCTTGCCAAACTTTGAGTGTAGACGTAACGTTTCACAAAGCTCCTTAATCCGCGGCTGTTGGCTCCCTTGCTTTGTGTTTTTTATACACATACCGACATACCCACCCTTCCTGGGAATGCCGTTTCCCACTCCCAAGATTCCGTTTCCAAGGAAAGAAAAGCGCTGGGGCCGCACTGGACTTTCCCCCCTGCCCTGACTCCTGTCAGCCTCAACTTTGCTCCTGAAACCCTGTGGGCCACTTCTCTGCTTGAGCTCAGCCAAAGGGGGGGGGGGCTGAGAGCAAGGGCGAGATGAAGCTGATTGCTTCTCCTTTGCCTCCTCTCCCAAAAGCAGTCTCGGGCGGAGCCACTTTTGCAGCAGGAGACTCAAGCCGGCCTTCTGAAGGGTACTGTAGCAGCAGCTATCCACAATTTTTTTACCCTTATTTTGTCCCGATCCACGTGGCTCACTGGGCCACGTGGGTCGGGACGAAATAATGATTTAAAAATTGTGGATAGCTGCTGCTACAGTACCCTTCGGAAGGCCGGGGCGAGGAGCGTCGGGTGCATTATTGGCCTCCTGCTGCTTTTGTGGCCGTAATCGATGGCAAAGGCAGCCGCACCTGCCGGAGGCCACGGCCTGAGCAGCACCCGCAAATCAGCTGTTTTTTGAATGGAAGCCGGATCAGCTCAACTGATCCGATTAAGGAGCCGAGAAGCGCTGAGGTGACTAGGGAAGGGAAGGGCTTCCTTCTGTACTTGCCATGGCACCCTTTCACTTGGGCTTATTTTCGGGGAAGGGCGTATATTTACACCCACCTCAAAAACCAGGCAAAAACCAGGCAAAAACCAGGCGTGGGCTTATTAGCAGGACATGTCGTATTTTCGGGGAAACACGGTATATATATATCTTTTATATATATGTTGTAATTGTACTGATAAATAAATAAATACAACACAAATATAAAAAGGCAACAGTAAAAATAAAAATATGGTTTTCTGCCTGCATGGTTTTCTGTGATAAGCCGAAGGACAGAAATGAGGGAGTAGTGACCTTCCTCCCATATTTAGTCATACCAGGGGTTGTAACATACATACATACATACATACATACATACATACATACATACATATATGCTGGTTTTGTTGTATTTGGGTCTTTTCCCGTGTAAAGTTGAGATTGTCTTTGCAACGTTTCGGCAGGATCTCACCTGCCATCTTCAAGCGTGGGCTCAAAATGTGGGTTTAAAATGGGAACGGAGCTGCCGTCTTTCTGTAAGTCTTGGTGGGAGGGGATGGGGTGCTGGCTTTGTTTCAGTAAGTGGAATGATTGGTTGTGTGGTTGTATCATGATTGGTAGATTGGTGCTGATTGGTGCAGGCTGTATGTGCATTGTTGTTTTGTATTGCAACGGCTTGGGTGGTGGGTGGTGTTCGTTTGTTGGCTAGGGCTGGTTTCCAGATGTTTGGTAGGCGAGAGGTATCATCACGTTTGTTCATGCTGTGGGGGTGTTTCTCTATTTCGATGGCTTCCATGATTATTCTCTTGTGGAGGTGTTCTGTTTTGGAGATTAACCTGGCTCCTTCAAAGTTGATTTCATGTCCTGTAGCTTTAAGGTGCTGGAAAAGGGAAGAAGTTTTTTCTTTTTTTCTTACTGCGTTTTTGTGTTCTGTGATGCGTGCATTTATTCTCCTGTTTGTTTGTCCTATGTATATTGCTGGGCAGATTTTGCATGGTATTTCGTAGACTCCTTGGTTTTCTAGCTGGATTTTGTGTTTGGGGTTTCTTAAGATGTTGGCTATTTTTTGGTCAGTGGTGAAGGCTGTCCTGATATTGTGCTTGTGGAGAATTTTGCTGATTTTATCTGTGGTGCCTTTGATGTAAGGGAGGAGGGCGATGCCATTGTCCTGTTCTGTATCTTGGTTTTTTGGGGGAATCTCCTTTTGGATTAGGTTGGTGATTGTTTTTCTTTGGAATCCATTGGAGATTAATACATTTGTGAGTTTGTGTAATTCAGTTTTCAGGTGGTCTTGGCTACAGAGTTGATCTGTGCAGGGTGGTGATCGGATTGTGCATTTAAGTAGCGGTTGGTGTGTGTTTTTCTGGTAGATGGTGTGTCCTAGGGAGCCATTGGGTTTTTTGTAGATTAGGACATCCAGAAAGGGAAGTTGGTTGTTTGCTTCTATTTCCATGGTGAATTGTATTTTGGGGTGTAGGTTGTTGAGATGTGTGAGGAAGTTGTCCATTTTTTCTTTTCCATGTGGCCAAATCACGAAAGTGTCATCAACATATCTAAGCCAGAGTTTGGGTTTGTGTTCAGAATTGTCTAAGGCGTTGGTTTCAAAATGTTCCATGTATAAGTTTGCAATGACAGGTGAGAGGGGTGATCCCATGGGTGCTCCTTCTATCTGTTAAAAATATGGTTTTCTGCCTGCATGGTTTTCTGTGATAAGCCGAAGGACAGAAGAGGGAGTAGTGACCTTCCTCCCATATTTAGTCATACCAGGGGTTGTAACATAAATACATATACATACATACATACATACATACATACATACATACATACATACATACATACATACATACATACATACATACATACATACATACATATATATATATATATATATATATATATATATATATATATATATATATACACATATACATATACATATACATATATATATTCAAATTTTTATTGGTTTTAAAAAATTTTCAAGGAAAAAGGATTGTAGGGTTATAAAACATTTTGGCAGCTACATCGTGCGGGGGGGAGAAGCCCACCCAGGTCTTACAACTTGTACACACAATGATAAAGAAAAAATCAATATTTACCTAAGTATTAGCAGTTTTAAATTTGGTACAAAATCATCAGATTGTTTTAATCATTTGTTTAGTATCACTTCCAACAGAATATATTGTAGCAACAATTGCAATAGTATTCCAAGTCACTTTTGTGATCTGAGTCTTCTAACTGTTGCATCCTCTCTCCCATTCACCGGCTGAGCCTCAGCCCCTCCTTCCTTTGTTTTTTGTGTTACATCCCCCATTTCAGCTAAAAGAGCAACATGTTTTTTAGCGAAAGCCTCTGCTTCCACTGGTGTATGAATTCTAATTCTGTTGCCCGCCCAGAAAATCAACATGTCTTCTGGAAATCACCATTTAAACCAGACCCCATTGTTATATAATTTTTTTGCTAAGAAGGAATATTTCCTTCTATTATCTCTTACTTTCTTTGGGATCTGTTTAAGAATGGTTATTTCTTTATCTTTATATTTTAATGGTCCTCCCCTTTGAGCTCCTAGAACCTCATCTCTTGTAGTTTTTCTAAGAAATTTAATATGAATTTCCCTTGGAACTTTGTGTATTCTTGCATAGGCCGAATTAGCCCTATAAATTAGGTCAATGTCCCACCAGAGCTGTTGTTTATCTCTATTGATATACTCTGCTAGTATTGTGGTCATAATCTCCTTGAGATCTTCATTCTAAGCTTCTGGCAAATTTTGAAACCTAAGAAAGAAAGACATCCTTTCAAATTCCATTTTTAACATCTGATGCCCAAATTCTGTGTTCCCCCTCTGGATTGTCTTCATCTCATCTCTAATCCCAACCGCCTCCTCCTCCAGCACACCAATGCTCTGTTCATTCTGTGTGGTTTGCTGATTCGTCTCTCTGAGCTCTTCCTTTAAGTCCTGCAATTGTTTTTTAATTTCGTCCTGTTCCTTTAAGATGTTTTGAAGCATCTGCTGAGTAGACAGGTCTTTTACGCTCTCTTCAGAAGATTTAGATTATAGGAAAGATCTCATTTGTGACTGATGTGCAGGGCTGGACGTTGAAGATGTTGGGGCCGACGAAGCCTTGCCAGGTGGCAATTTCTTCGGGCCCATCATGAGGCTCAGAGGTAGATGTTGTCTGTAGAGAGAAATGGCGTCTGTGGGAGAGCATAGCCGGCAGGGATCACAAAACAAACAAGTCCAAAGGAGAACAAATCCTCTAGCAGAAAAGTTAAAGCAGATAGGTGGGTCAAAATATTCCAAATCCAGAGGAATAACGTGTTTAAAGAGGATCCTGGAAGTCTCTGGGATGGAAGTTAGTTGAAAGCCATAAAATTTTCCAAGGGAAGAGCCTCATTCATAAAGACAAAGAAGAAGGAGGAAGTTGGCCATCTTGGCTCAGCCAGCATAGGTGATCAGGAAACAACAATGTCAAAGTTTCCTTAAGTAATTTAAAAAAGAATCAGTTCAGCCATCCTTTCTCTCGCAATTGTAGCCAACGAAAAGGATTTTTCCCATTATTTAAGGGAGCCGAGTGAGGGGCGCGGTCAAGAAAGCAAAGCCGGGGATGAAGGACCAGTAGTAGTTGGCAAACCCGAGGAGTCTCTGAACGTCTTTCATCCGTCGAGGAGATTGCCAACTTCGTAACGCCTCCACCTTGCCTGGCTCCATCGCAATTCCTTCAGGGGATATACGGTGCCCCAGGAACTCGATGGTGGTCTGCCAGAACTGACACTTCTCCAGCTTGGCAAATAAGCGATGCTTTCGAAGGCGCTGCAAGACCTGATGCAAGTGCTGTTGATGATCCTTCCGAGACGTAGAGTAGATCAACATGTCGTCCAGGTAGATGACGACAAACTGATCCAAAAGGTCCCGAAAGATATCGTTCATAAAATGTTGGAAGACAGCTGGGGCATTGGTCAACCCGAACGGCATGACCGTGTACTCGAAATGTCCGTATCGGGTGCCAAAGGCTGTCTTCCATTCGTCCCCCGCCCTGACTCGGACCAGATTGTAAGCTCCACGTAAGTCCGGTTTTGTAAACACCGCGGCCTCCCGGAGCCGCTCCAACAACTCGGGAATCAGAGGCAATGGGTAGCGATTACGGATCGTGATGGCATTCAAGCGCCGGTAATCGCAACAAAGTCTTAGATCCCCGGTCTTCTTTTTGACGAACAAAACCGGGGCAGACAAGGGCAAAGACGAAGGCCGGATAAAACCCCGGGCAAGGTTCTTGTCAATGAAGTCCCGCAATGCGGCCAACTCCGGTTCAGACATGGAGTATAGGCGGCCCGTCGGGAGTTTCGCATCAGGTACCAGGTCAATGGGACAGTCGTAAGGCCGGTGCGGTGGCAGTTGGTCCGCCTCCTGTTCGCTAAACACGTCCGCGAACTCCGCTAAATCCGGCGGCACTGTCACCTCGGCCGAACTGGGCACCTGAGCCGCGCAAACATGACGGGTGTGGTCCACGCATTGCAAGGACGGGAACGAGATGCAGTTCTGCGACCAGTGGATCTGGGGATCGTGCGCCCGCAGCCAAGCCAGGCCCAACACCACGGGGAAATGCAGACCTGAAGCCACGTAAAATTGGATGGCCTCCTCATGCTCCCCGAGGATCAGGCACAAAGGCTGCGTGGCGTTCTTGATGGGCCCAGACAGAAGCACCCGACCGTCAATGGTCTCCACTCGCATCGGAGGGTCTACCGGGCACAGAGGGACGTGATATTTCGTGACAAACGCTGCATCCATAAAATTCGTGGTAGCCCCGGAATCGACCAAGGCATGGGCTGGAATTCCCTGCGGACTACCCGACAAGAGAATGTGCGCTGCAAGAATCAGATGTCGTGGAGGCCCCTCCGCCTCTGTTCCGGCCTGTGCCCGACCCGGTCTCCCTCAGATTGGGCCCCGCCCATTTCCCAACACGTTGCTGAGGGGAGGCCGCAGTCCGCACAGCCCCCCTACCCTTTTTGGGGCAAACCAAAGCCAAGTGTCCAAAATCCCCACAGTAGAAACACAACCCCCCTGCAAGCCGTCTGTCCATCTCCGTGCGCAACAAGCGGGGTTTGGCGGCACCCAACTCCATGGGCTCCTCCCGTGCAACTGCAGTCTCGTGAGGGACCGGCACCCTACTGGTCTCCTGGGACACACGGCGAGGCCTCCGCCTCTGCAGCCGGGTGTCTATCCGGAGGCACAAATGAACCAACGCGTCGAACGTTGGAGGCCTGTCCACCCTCACAAGGTCGTCCTGCAGGCCATCTGATAGGCCGTCCTGGAAAGTGTCCATAAGGGCTGGCTCATTCCAAGCAGAGTCCTGACTAAGCAGCCGGAATTCGCTGACATAATCCTGCAAAGAACCACGCCCTTGGTGCAACTCTTTCAGGAGTCTGGTGGCTGTTTCCCCCTTAATGGGATCTTCAAACATCAGCCGGAGATGGTTACAAAAACCCTGAAAATCGTCCAGCAGGGGGCTCGGTTGAGAGAGCAATGGAGTGGCCCACCTCGCTGCTGTGCCTGAGAGCAAGCTGATGATAAATCCCACCTTCGTCCGGTCGGTGGGAAAGTCCTCCGCTCTCAAGCTGATAAACAGCTGGCATTGGCCCAAAAACGCTGCAAACATAGCTTGTTTGCCATCAAACTTGTCTGGTATAGCCACTGGACATTTCCTCCTTGGCTGGAGGGGGGGGGGTTTGCAAGCCCCTGAAGCTGAGAGACCTGACCAGCCAGCAAAGCAATCAGTTGAGCCAACTGGGCCGTCTCAGCCTGTAGGTGCTCCATTGCAACTTAATGGAGTTTTGTTTGGGGCAGGAATCAATCTGTTCTGACCCCCTCCTCTTGTATACCAAGACACTCCGACACAAAGTCTCTTCAAAGATGTTTATTGACATACAGGTTCCACCTTGGCAGCAACCCAGCCTGCCAAGGTCAAGATAGCACTCTGGGCAGCAATCCAGCTACAGCGACACCCCTTGGCAGCAATCCAGCTACCAAGCTCCAGATAATCACCTTAGCAGCACTCCTGCCTGCCAAGGTCCAGGGAACAGATTGACAGTAATCCAGGTAAAACCTTTAGCAGCAATCCAGCCTGCCAAAGTACAACACAGATCTGAGCTTCTCCAACTCCAATGATCAGTTGATTCCTGCAAAGGGTGTGTCCACAAGCAGTCCCTTTATAGTCTGGAGAGGAGTCTAATGATCAGCAGCTGAGAGCCATTATCTCCTGTAATTGCTCAATTGCTCCTTACGCCGGGAAGCACATCGGTAACGAGCATCTAATAGCTCACTGCTGATGTCTGACTCACTGTCCTGTGACTCCTCCCCACTGCTCCAAGGCATGACATCAGGAGCCCCCTTCCTTTGGCTTTCACCACTGCTCCATGCCTCAGGCGCCCCCTGGTGGCCAACCAGCCTCTCTGCACCCTGCTCAGTGTCGGAACCCTGTCCAGGGTCCCCCACCTCCTCTTGAGCCGACTCAGAGGACACCTCGCTGTCGGAGTCTGGTGGCAACTCCAACGGCTCCTGCTGGGCCACAACAGGGCACTATCTAACAAAATGAAATT
Source organism: Natrix helvetica (assembly GCF_964273705.1). Lineage (NCBI taxonomy): Eukaryota > Metazoa > Chordata > Lepidosauria > Squamata > Natricidae > Natrix > Natrix helvetica. Next base: position 339,817,097 of record NC_138548.1, read on the forward strand.
CAATGGTAAAAAAAAGGTATGGTTCTACATTTAGGCAAGAAAAACAAAATGCACAGGTACAGTATAGGTCAGCGATGGCGAACCTTTTTTGGCTCGGGTGCCACAAGTGGGAGGAGCGCAGGGGGGTTGTGTGTGGGCGTGCCGCATCCATAATGCAATGTGTGACCCTCCCAGTGCGCATGCGCGCACAAAAGGTGTGACCACCCCCCATTTTTACATGCTTTTTTTTTTCACCCTCCCCAGGGTCCAGAGGCTTTATAAGAGCCTGGCGAGGGCAAAAAGAGCCTCCCCCCCGGAGGCCCTCCGGAGGCTTCAGGGATCGTCCAGAGACTTCCCTGAAGCCTTCAGAATGCTTAAAACGACCCTCCGAGCAAACCGGAAGTCATTTCCTGTTTGCCCGGAGGGTCATTTTAAGCGCTCCGAAGGCTTCAGGGAAGCCTCCTGAAGGTCCCTGAAGCCTCCGGAGGGCCTCCGGGGGGGTGGGGGAGGCTCTTTTTGCCCTCGCCAGGCTCCTATAAAGCCTCTGGAGCCTGGGGAGGGCGAAAAATGGCTTTTAAAAATGGTGAACTCAGCTGACCAGAGCGCACATGCGCGCTGGACAGCTGACAAGCCAGCGCCTCGCGTACCCTGACAAATGGCTCCGCCTGCCACCTGTGGCACCCGTGCCATAGGTTCGCCATCACTGGTATAGGTGGTACCTTGCTCAATGGTAGTAACTGTGAGAAGGTTCTTGGAATCCTAGTGGACAACCATTTAAATATGAGCCAGCAGTGTGCAGCAGCTGCCAAAAAAGCCAACACAGTTCTAGGCTGCATAAACAGAGGGATAGAATCAAGATCACGTGAAGTGTTAATAGCACTTTATAATGCTTTGGTAAGGCCACACTTGGAATACTGCATTCAGTTTTGGTCGCCACGGTGTAAAAAAGATGTGGACACTCTAGAAAGAGTGCAGAGAAGAGCAACAAAGATGATTAGGGGACTGGAGACTAAAACATATGAAGAAGGGTTGCAGGAACTGGGTATGTCTAGTTGAATGAAAAGAAGGACTAGGGGAGACATGATAGTAGTGTTCCAATATCTCAGGGGTTGCCACAAAGAAGAGGGAGTCAAACTCTTCTCTAGGGCACTTGAGGGTAGAACAAGAAGCAATGGGTGGAAACTGATCAAAGAGAGAAGCAACTTAAAACTGAGGAGAAATTTCCTGACAGTTACAACAATTAATCAGTGGAACAGCTTGTCTCCGTATGTTGTGAATGCCCCAACACGCAGTCATTAAGAAGATGTTGGATAGCCATTTGTTTGAAATGGTGTAGGGCAGTGGTGGGCAACCCGCGGCTCGGGAGCCACTCTTTACACCCTTTAATGCGGCTCTTCTGTGTGCCAGGTGCCCACTCCCCTCCCTCCTCTCGGGCTTCGGAGGGAAGCTTCTGCAAAAGCCCAGGCGAGTGACAACCAATTTTGGTCCTATGACTGCAGAATGCTGCAAAATACCATAAATGCAGGCCAGTTGTTGAGTGTTTCAAATGTGATTGGAACACTCAACAAGGTGACCACAGTGTGTGTGTGTGTGTGTGTGTGTGTGTGAGTGAGAAAGACAGAGAGAGGAACAGAGAGAGGGAGTGAGGGAGGGAATCAGAGAGAGACTGACAGACAGACACACACACACACACACACACACACACACAGAGACAGAGGGGGAGGGAGGGAGAGAAAGATAGACAGACAGAGAGAGACACACAGAGTGAGTGATTAAGTGAATGAGTGAGAGACAGACACACCCACATACACAGAGTGACAGAGAGAGAGGAAGGGAGGGGAGAGAGACAGAGGGAGAGACAGAGACAGACACACACACACACACACACAGAGTGAGTGAGAGACAGACAGACACACACACACACAGAGTGACAGAGATGGGGGAGGGAGGGAGAGAGAGACAAAGAGCCAGAGAGAGAGAGAGAGAGAGAGAGAGAGAGAGAAAGAAAAAGAAAAAAAGAAAGAAAGTGGGAGAGAGAGATGAAATTAAAAACAACAACATACAAACCTGACTTACTCAAACTATCCAAGGAAATGCAAGGCCAATGTTCACATTAGTGGTTGTGACTTTGTCAGTCAATGTCAGGATGTAATTTTCTCTACATTGTAAGGCAAATTTTACGGAATTTAACGTTATCAATAAATAATATCGTTCTAAAGTTTTTGTTTTATTAGTTGTGTTATTTGTATCCTCCCGACCTATGTGGATACTTGCATGCAGAATATTCTCAATAAAAACTTATTGAAACTAAAAACAGTGTACCATCCTATGTATTTTCGGTTTTAAAAATGTGGCTCTCAAAGTAAATTTCAATCGTGGTTTTGGCGAGATTTGGCTCAGTTGAAAAAAAAGGTTGCCCACCACTGGTGTAGGGGTTTCCTGCCTAGGCAGGGGGTTAGACTAGAAGACCTCCAAGATTCCTTCCAACTCTGCTTGGTGGGTTTTGATTCTCTCAAGACCCTGAAGATCTTTTGATTGTCGGTAGATATATTGATCGAGAAGGAAGAATATTTTGATGATGGCTGACTGGGTGTTTGTTAGATCAATTGATCCAGAAGAAAGTAGGGCTTATTTAACCTGAATGGCAGTGAAAGTCCTACAGAATCATTCAAATTGATAAACCTGCCTAAAATCTTTCTTTAGTCAAATGCTTCTTATTCTTTCTATTTTCTCATCTAAACCATGGATCCTTACTAAACATAGCCACTTAACCTAGTGCATAGCTTTGCTTTGGAAATTTCTTTTTTTTTGGAAAAAGATCAAAAATTGGCTGGAGGCAATAACGGGAGTTAAAATAGAATGGAAACCGGAAGTATTTTTATTAGGAATAATGTCTGCGAAATATAAAAAAGAAATCCAGTATTTAATACTACATATAACAACGGCGGCAAGGATTGCCTATGCCCAGAAATGGAAAAATAAACTAACTCCAAGTGAAGATGAAATAATAAGAAAGGTTATGGACTGTGCTGAAATGGACAAACTAACTAAAGAAATTCAGGGAAAAGAAGAATCAGAATTCTACCAGATATGGGATAAATGGTATAGGTGGATGGAGGAAAGAAACAAGAATCAATGAAGGAATGTAACAAAACTCAAAAATAATAGTTATGGGTAAAATAAGAAAGTTAAGAATGGTGGAACCCAAATAAAACACAATTGAATGGGAAAAAAAATAATAAAAATAAAAATAAAAACTTAGTTAATTTTTGGTGATTAATAAGTAGAACGTTGTAGATGCTTATAGAATGTTTTTGTCTTTAAAATGTTTATTCGTTAACAGATAACCCATCATGACAATAATAATGAAATAATAACTCTAACTGGTAAAAACAATTTGGATATAAACTATAATATGGGACCTGGGGAAAAGATTTACTAATTTTATTAATATATTTTTTTAGATTTTGTTATAAAGATGTAATCTCTCCTGGGTACTTATAAATTCTAGTAATAAATTTTTGTCTAGATTTATTATGAATATAAATGATTCTAGACAAAAGCACGTTTAAACAAATATAGTTAAATGAGAATGATGGTATATTGATGGTATAAAGATTTTTGATTTAAAATGTACAATTCAATATGAATGAAATATAAAGAATGATTGTAGTAACGCACGGAATTTATTTGTAACCAATCAACATGCTTTCTGGAAGATGTAATGAAGAATGTTTTTTTGTGTTTTTTGTTTAATTAAAACAATAAAATAAAAATTTGAAAAAAAAAAGGAAATTTCTAAACAATGGGAAAGATCGTGCAATTCTTCCTTAGCCTGTTCTGTATTTTTTCCCCTTTCAGGAGGTTCTTCTGTCCTTTGAGGAGGTGGCTATTTATTTCTCAGAGGAGGAGTGGTCTCAGCTGGATCCCCACCAAAAAGCTCTGCATTGGGAAGTCATGCGGGAGAATTATAAGAATGTGGCCTCTCTTGGTAAGGGTTTCCTACTCTCCCGGCAGAGAGTTCAGGAAGACATTTTGTACTTAGATGACATTGGCTAGTTCTTACGAAAACATTTCTAACTTGATCTCTTCACTTCAGAGGCAGAAGGGAAAGTTCTGTTTTTCTATTGCTCTTAGGAAGGAAATAGGCCTATGACATTTTGCTTAGATGTATCCTATTCAATTTGTTTTTGTATTTAGTGACAAATTCCGTAGTTTGAGGTAATGCCAAACTTCATCACACGATTTCAACTATTTTGGCCCAGATGCTTCCATATCATTCAAGTATTATGTCAATGTTTTTTTAAAGGTTTTATGTCTCATCAATAGGAGATATTATCATTTCTATACCATGCCATTATTAGGATACAAATATGCATTATATATTAGAATTTGGCACAATACCTGAAGGCAATTAATATGACTTCTGACAGAGTGATGTTTTCCCCCAAACTTTCTCTCACTTTCATTTCTCCTTCCCTTTCAAGGTGATAATGAGAATGACAATAAAGACTTTGGAGAACCAATCAAAGTGTTTAGTCAAGGAGATGTAATGGAGAAACCTCCAATTCAAACAGAATTCCAAAGGCAGGAGAGAAACCTATCAAATAACTGGAATAACGAAAGCTCAACTTCTTCGATTGTTGCTCAAATGCAGGACTTTATTGATCAACAAGAAAAACTAAAGAAGAAATATATTGAGAAAGGTGTAAGAATCTTCAGAGAGACATTAAATGTGAATGGACCCTGTCTATCACAAGCCAAAGGACGAGCCAATACATGCAAAGAAAAAAGAAAAAAATACAGTTGCATATTCACACGTACTCAAGAAAATTGGTCTCTTGAGTCACAGAAAAGTTTTCACATGGGAGAGAAGTCAAATAAAAGCAATGAACATGGAAACATGACTATTTATAAAAGGACATGCAGAAGGGACAAGTCATATAAATGCATGGAGTGTGGAAAGGGCTTTAGCCAAGACAGTCACCTTATTACCCATCAAAGGATCCACACAGGGGAGAAGCCATATAAATGCATGGAGTGTGGAAAGGACTTCAGAACAAGCAAAGATCTTACATGCCATCAAAGGATCCACACAGGGGAGAAGCCTTATAAATGCATGGAGTGTGGAAAGGGTTTCAAAACAAGCTGTGAACTTACACGCCATCAAAGGATCCACACAGGGGAGAAGCCATATAAATGCATGGAGTGTGGAAAGGGCTTTAGCCAAGACAGTCACCTTATTACCCATCAAAGGATCCACACAGGGGAGAAGCCTTATAAATGCATGGAGTGTGGAAAGGGTTTCAAAACACGCTCTGAACTTACATGCCATCAAAGGATCCACACAGGTGAGAAGCCATATAAATGCATGGAGTGTGGAAAGGGCCTTAGCCAAAAGAGGAACCTTATTACCCATCAAACGATCCACACAGGGGAGAAGCCATATAAATGCATGGAGTGTGGAAAGAGCTTCAGAACAAGCAGTGAACTTACATGCCATCAAAGGATCCACACAGGGGAGAAGCCATATAAATGCATGGAGTGTGGAAATGACTTCAAAACAAGCAGTAAACTTACATCCCATCAAAGGATCCACACAGGGGAGAAGCCATATAAATGCATGGAGTGTGGAAAGGACTTCAGAACAAGCAGTGAACTTACATCCCATCAAAGGATCCACACAGGGGAGAAGCCATATAAATGCATGGAGTGTGGAAAGGACTTCAGAACAAGCAGTGAACTTACATGCCATCAAAGGATCCACACAGGGGAGAAGCCATATAAATGCATGGAGTGTGGAAAGGGCCTTAGCCAAAAGAGGAACCTTATTACCCATCAAAGGATCCACACAGGGGAGAAGCCATATAAATGCATGGAGTGTGGAAAGGACTTCAGAACAAGCAGTGAACTTACATGCCATCAAAGGATCCACACAGGGGAGAAGCCATATAAATGCATGGAGTGTGGAAAGAGCTTTAGCCAAAACAATCATCTTATTACCCATCAAAGGATCCACACAGGGGAGAAACCATATAAATGCATGGAGTGTGGAAATGACTTCAAAACAAGCAGTAAACTTACATCCCATCAAAGGATCCACACAGGGGAGAAGCCATATAAATGCATGGAGTGTGGAAAGGACTTCAGAACAAGCAGTGAACTTACATGCCATCAAAGGATCCACACAGGGGAGAAGCCATATAAATGCATGGAGTGTGGAAAGAGCTTCAGAACAAGCTGTGAACTTACATGCCATCAAAGGATCCACACAGGGGAGAAGCCATATAAATGCATGGAGTGTGGAAAGGGCTTTAACCAAAAGAGGAACCTTATTACCCATCAAAGGATCCACACAGGGGAGAAGCCATATAAATGCATGGAGTGTGGAAAGGACTTCAGAACAAGCAGTAAACTTACATCCCATCGAAGGATCCACACAGGGGAGAAGCCATATAAATGCATGGAGTGTGGAAAGAGCTTCAGAACAAGCAGTAAACTTACATCCCATCAAAGGATCCACACGAGATAAGCCATTTAAATGCATGGAGTGTGGAAATGGCTTCAGCACACCCCATAGTCTTTTTTTTCCCATAACACGATTCATAGACTGGAGAATCCCCAAAACAAAGATACATTTCGATGAGAATCTATGCTAATTATTGATTTAATGGGTTCTATGTATGGATTTCCAATTTACAGGCTGAACTCTGAAAAGGGCATGAGCCATTATAATTATGATTTATACATTTTTGAATGTATCTGTATATACAGTATATAACAGCGATGGGGAACCTTTTTTGGCTCGCGTGCCATAAGTGGGGGGAGCGCAAGGGGGTCGTGTGCGGGTATGCCGCACCCATAATGCAATGCGCGACCCCCCCAGTGCGCATGCGAACACTACAGGCGTGACCCCCCATTTTTTGCCTGCTTTTTTGCCCTCCCCAGGCTCCAGAGGCTTTATAGGAGCCTGGGAAGGGCGAAAAGAGCCTCCCTGCCCCCCCCAGAAGCCCTCAAAACAACCCTCCTTCGGTTTGCTCGGAAGGTCGTTTTGAGCGCTGTGAAGACTTCAGGGACCTTCAGGATGCTTCCCTAAAGCCTCCGGAGCAGTCAAAACGAACCTTCCGGTTTCCCCATAGGGCTGGTTTTTTGCAGTCCGGAGGCTTCAGGGAAGCCCATGAAGCCACCGGAGGGCCTCCGGGGGATGCGGGGGAGGCTCTTTTCGCCTTCCTCAGGCTCCTATAAAGCCTTTGGAGCATGGGGAGTACTAAAATGGCTTTTAAAAAGGGTGAACTCAGCTGGCCAGTGTGCCTCGTGTTCCCTGGACAAATGGCTCCGTGTGCCCCCTGTAGCACGCAAGCCATAGGTTCGCCATCACTGGTATATATGAATGTCAAACTGGCGGCTCACAGGCTATTTGCGTCACATGGAGGACACGCCCACCACAGCTCTGCGAATAGGGAAACTGTTGCAATATGTCACATGATGGCCACGTGACTCATGGAGTTTGAAACCCGTGGTATATACGTTCGTTTTAATTTATTTTTTAAAATGAGCTTCCTGCTTCCCAACTCTCATTAATCATAGTTCTCAGAGGGATTCGAAGACATTTAACAGATGCTGCTTCCCTAAGCCCAAAAGGAAAATATCAAAAAAATAATCAAATTGCACCCATGGTATAGAACTGGGATCCTCCACATTAGTTAAATTTCCATCCCTAGTATAGAAATGAGACCTGAGTCAGCCGGTATCTATGCAGAAACATTGAACATTATTCAGTCAAAGGCCTCAGGATATTATATTTCCTCTACACCTTTATGCAGCCTAATTTCTGATAAGGACCACGTTGCAATTACCATATTTTCCGGCGTATAAGATGACTGGGTGCATAAGACGACCCCCTACTTTTCTTGTTAAAATATAGGGTTTGGGCTATACTCACCGTATAAGACTACCCCTCTTCCAAGGCACACCAAATAAAAATTGAAAAAACATCAGATTTGATTTCAATATGGTAGCTTCTGACGGATTTCCTCTTCACCTTTATGCAGCCTAAGTTCTGATAAGAACCATGTTGCAATTAGCTAAAAAGTGGTGGGCAAGACCACCCAGGGAGTGTAGGAGAAACCCTAAATTCTGAATCATGCATACATCCCTCTCAAAGATGAAAGTTTCCTAGAATCATAAGGTCTGTTCTGTCCTCATTACATTTTACTCTGTGTACAGTATTCCTTGAGGTACGAACCTAATGGAGCTTGCCCTGAAAAATGGCAAATGAATCAAATTCAATTTTACAAATTCTTAAAATCAAATTCATTAATTGTATTAAATGGCTTGTTAAATGAAGATCTTACTTCCTGACACTTATCAGCTGATTCCAGTGCAGCTGAGGGAGGAACTAAATTGCCTCCAAGCAGCCTCACAGAGCTCTCCATTTGCAGTTTTTTTTAAAAATCCACTTGCTGCTCATCAGCTCAAGTGTCTTCAGACAGCTGCCCAGATGGGATGTGGAGGTAATTTACAGAACTCTCAGATTGCAGTTACTTTAAAAATAACAAAAACCTCCTGCCACTACAGTAATTAGCTTAAGAGTCTCCAGCCAGGCTCCCAGAGGGAGATGGGGGAGGAATTTACAGAACTCTTAGTTTGCAACTGTAAGAGAGATGGGAGGGACCCAGGGGTGAAATTCAGCAGGTTCTGACAAGTTCTGGGGAACCGGTAACGGAAATTTTGAGTAGTTCAGAAAACCGGTGTTGAAAGAAATGTCCTTCTAAGTTCAGCTCCAAGTGGGGAAAAAGACACTGGAGACATGGAGGTTGCTTGGAAAGATGGTTTTAATGGTGGACAGGACCACATGGCTTGAGTCCTGAACAGAAAAGGTGATCACATGCTTCAATGTTGGTGGAGAGAAGGGCAAGGGAGGGGCTTGCAGGGTTTTTAATAATCTGTTCGGCCCCACCTATCTGTTTCCTGTTCCTGTGTAAGAAATGTATTCTGGTTGGTTGTCAGACCCCCATATGGGCCATGCAGGGGAAACTCTCTAGGCTGTGTTTTGAATCCAGGTTTGGTTGAGTTCTCAGATGCCATGTGGTGAATTTCTGTGAAAATCTGATACTACCTATGTTATGTAAAGTGGACTAGCTCAGGCTTTAATGGGTCATTGACAAAGGGGGTGGGGGCAGGAGGCTGCAGGGAGTTACTTTGTCTTTAAAACATGTTTCTTCCTTTACACATCCAGGGAAATGTAATATTCTGCCTTTTCAATATTTCCTAGGATATTTCATTTTTCTAGGAGACGGGTGGGTTTTAACTTCCTACACCAGCAAATGCCATCTCTCACTGGCTCCAGAGTGAGGTGAGAATGGGCATTTTGCAGTATCCTTCTGCCATGCCCACCAAGCCACGCCCACAGAACCGGTAGTAAAAAAAAGTGAATTTCACCACTGGGTGGACCTTGAGGTCCTGTAGTCTAACCCACTGCCCTGAGGCCAGACTCTCCATACAGTCCTTGTGTGAAGAAAAGCCAGGCTTCATAGAAAAGGATAAATTTTTTTTGAAAACCAGCAGTTTAGAGAAGAGATACAGCACACCACATTGTAGAATGCTTTGTGTAGGTGCTGGCTAGCATTTCTACAAGCAGTTAACAAAGCAAATGCAAATAAACTTTATCTTTGCAAGAACTTTGCAAAGAAACTCAATACTGTAGTTTGCAAAGTACAAAGTGCTTAAAGAGAAGCAGAGCAGTTCCCAAAGTGCTTACAAAAAAGCTTTACAGAACTATAGAGTAACACAAAAGAATATTTTAAAATACTTACAGAAGCAATGCTAGCGCTCTAGTTCTCAAGCCCAGGAGCAGCAGATCCTCCACGCAGCACCAGAAAAAGAAAAACAAACTTGCCACTTCACTGGTTGCAAAAACCACTGGATCTTGTTTGGCCATGAAGAGTGAGGTGGGTTTAAACTCCATGTGCAACTTTGGTCACTTAAATATCCCTGTATTCCAGGGGTGTCAAACTTTATTTCATTGAGGGCCACATCAGAGATGTATTCGACCTCGGGGTGCCAGAATGGGCGTGGCCATCTCGATGTCACTTGTGTAGGGCACCTGTGGTGGCCTGAACACTCTGCTAAAATTGGCTCCTGAGCTCTGTTTTTGGCTGTGACGACCTCCTGCAACTCTCTGCCAGTGAAAATGGAGCTTGGGACAGTCACAGATGGCCCTCTCAAGCTCCATCTTTGACTGTGACTGCCTCTTGCAACCCTCTGCCCACGGAAACAGCTTGTAAGGATTATGTGCCTCCTGAACATATGGCCCTCCCGAGCTCCATTTTCACTGGAAAAGGCACCGTGGGCTGGTCCTTTGCTATTTGCAGGGTGGATCCATGGGCCAGATCTAAGCACCCCACTGTCCAGTTCTGGTATCCATGCCTTGATTTTGACACCTCTGCTCTATGCTTTTGGTGTCAATATTCAAAGAAACATGCAGTTCTTTGGCTGCCCCCCCCCCCAAAAAGTTGGTGCTTCTGTCTGAACGAATGTTTTTAAAGGGCCTCAAATAGCAATAAAACATCTGAGGGCCTTTATGAAGCTAGAAGTGTCCATAGTCAATAACTTCAATGTGGACAGCTCTAATGGTCATACAGGTGAATAGGGCTGCCCACCTCTCACTGTTTGCTTGACACTCTCTAGTGTGATGTGTGGTCACAGACCAGGGGCCAAAGTCATCAAGGCCAACGTTGGTGAAAGGAGGATTTGTGCTGAGTCTGCCGGCTGGAAGATCAACCACATTTTGTCTTTGTAGCCTACCATGGAGCTTGTGACAAGTAATACACCTGAAGATTCCTACTCATACATCTTTTAGCTCCAAGTAGCCACCTACTCCCAAAAGACAATTTTGATCAAGAAATGGGTCAAGTTTCCTCAGGGAGGTCTCTCTAGGGATAAGTCTTTAGCATACAGTCAATTTCTATGGAAGTGTGGATGATGACATTTTGAGATTGACATTCTAGTACTGAACAGAAGTGTTGGCAATGGTGCCAGTCTTTGCAGCTACTTCTCCCAATCCCAGACATCATTGGCATTTCCTTGTCTGGTGCCGCCTCTCGGCAAAGCAGGAGGCGGTGGATGACGCTGCTGGATGTGGAAGTGCGGAGGAGAAAGTTTGCAAGAAGCAGTTTCCTCCTAGTCCAACTTCTGCCTTGAGAGATCTCTGGAGAGGAAGAGGGAGTGGCGGGGGAGCTATGTTCTGTCCCCACTGCACCTTAGTCTGTGTGCAGCTCGACAGGCAGCTAAACTCACCTATCCTCCAATAAAACAGACCATGTGTGTAGATCTGAATGCAGGTTATGGTGAAACGGGGGGAAATAGGGGTACATACAATGAGAACAAATACAAGATAGAGAGTATTAAGTTACTGCTGAACATGAATAAATACAAGCAATTTATTTTTTAAAAAATAATATTTCATTGAACAGTTTTTTAAAAAAAAAGTCAAAAAGAAATTCCTTCTCTCAAACATTTCCACCTCGGTATACATCAAGTTTTGCAAGTATTCCCTACTTTTTAAAGTGAAAGTATTGGTTTTTCTTCTTCTATTTCTTTTTTTACCTATGGATTAAATCTTTTACTTTATTTTTATAATATTGGTTTGGAGGGGCTTTTCGTTTTATTTTGCTCCATTTAAGAATTTTTTCTTTTAAGCCTGGATTATAAAGAAGATATAAAAGGAATATAAAGAGGGAAAATAAGTTACACTGCCATTTGAAGGTTGGAGGCTGAGTCCTGGGAATATTGCTTCCTCTTTTTTCTCTCTGATCATTTTGACTTTGCACTTCAAAGGCTTCAGCTTGTTTACAGAAGAGATGAGAAGAGCACGGGTTGTTTACACAGGTGCTCTTTGGATGCTTCTTTGGCAACTGGAGTGAAGTGAAAACAAAATCTTATTTTGAAACTAGAGTGGCAGTGTTTACTAGTTGGAAGTATGGCACAACAAAAAGAAACCATAACGTTACAACAGATTATGTTTGAAAATCAAAAATTATTAGAAACAACAGAGAATTGAGAAGAGATTGGAAAGTATAGATTGTATTGCAGTAAAATTTGATGGAAAAATTGAAGATATCCAGCAAATGGAAAAAGTGGCGGTTAGAGTCCTAAAAGCCCAAGGGAAAAATGAACAAAGAGGCAAGATAATTGTGGATACTGATAGTGAACTGAGTGTGGTTGGAGATGGAAAGAGTGGAACATGGAAAGGGAAGATAGATGGAAAGGAGCTCTACCCCAGATTTCAAGGTTTAGAAGAAGAAAAAAGAGAAGAATTGATGGATCCAAGGAGAGAAACTTTGACAAAAGCACTATTGATAACCAAAGATAAGCTGATTAAAGAAGCGGACAGAGGGTCTCAAGATTTTACAAGATATGCAAAAAGCAACAAGTTGGGAAGAGAAGCCCACACAAATTTGATTCAGGAAATAACCAGAAGATCAATTCCACAAATGGCACTGCACTATTACTGGAAAGACCCAGATTGAGATATGAAAACTAATAACTAATAAATTCTAAATGGTGATCATAAAAGGAACTTTAGAAACTTTGTTATGTATAAAAAGCTTATAATATTAAAAAAAGAGTAACTCAAATTTAGTTAAACTAAGACCAAAAAATTAAAAATTAAAATGAAATAATGACGAATGTTGTTAAATAAATGATTGATAATGATAATAATGTAAAATTTGTATTGACATGATAAAAGGGAAATTGGATATAAATTGTAAACAGTGATTAAGAAAGGAGGTCTAGAAACTTTATTAAACATAATTTTTTATGTAGAAAGTGTCATAAAGATGTAATGTTTCCGGATGATATTGAGAATAGATAAAGGAATGCCATCATGTGGTTTTGCTTTAAAGTTTGGAATATTTTATATAAAGGGACGTAAAAACAACCTTGTCATATGAAGATTAAATGGTTTAAACAACATTATTTTGAGAATGCCAATAAGCCAGGTAGATGGCTCTCATACCGTTTAAGGAAGGAAGGCGAACAACGTAGGATAGAGGGGTTGAAGGATTTGGATGGAAACTTCCATACTGCTAAGGAAGGGAAAAAGAAAGTGGCACAAGAATTTTTCACCAAACTGTATGAGAAAGGGGCAGAAGAGATACAAGGAATCAGACAGTTTTTGAATAATTCTGACCTACCACAAGTCCCTGAATCTGTGAAGCAACTTCTTAACGCTGATATAACGGAAGGGGAAGTAGAAGCAGCCATGATGAAACAAGCCAATGGGAAGACTGCGGGAACAGATGGGCTCCCGGTTGAACTATATAAGGCGATGTTTGGGGTACTGGGTAAATATATGACAGAATTGTATAATAGAGTGATGAGGGATACCCAGACTCCAACATCGTGGTCTGAAGCATTTATTTCCATTATTCCCAAGGAAGGAACTGACCTGTCACTTATTAGAAATTACAGGCCAATTTCGCTGCTAAACTCTGATTATAAAATTTTTGCGGCAGTGTTAGCAGCAAGACTTACCTATTTTCTCAATACCTTCATAAACTCAGATCAGAATGGCTTCCTCCCCAATCGTCACCTACGGGATAATTTGAGGATGATTATGAATACCCTGGAATATTTTGAGGCCTCCCCGGATAAACAGATGGCCGTAGTTTTTGTCAACGCCCAAAAGGCATTTGATCGGGTCTCCTGGGACTTTATGATATCCCAGATGGAATATATGGACTTTGGCACAAAATTTCTTGGGGCAATTCAGGCCATATATCAAAAACAAACAGCAAAGGTATTGATTGAAGGAGATCAAACAGGGAAGATTGAGATTCATAGAGGTACAAGACAGGGCTGCCCCTTATCCCCGCTCCTATTTGTCTTGACTTTGGAACCTCTACTGAGAGAAGTAAGACGGAAAAGCGAGATAAAGGGAATGAGGATTAGACAGGAGGAGGTTAAGGTGCAAGCCTATGCTGATGATCTGGCCTTTATTCTAGAGCAGTGATGGCGAACCTATGGCACGCGTGCCACAGGTGGCACGCGGAGCCATTTGTCAGGGCACGCGAGGCGCTGCCCTGTTAGCTGGCCAGTATGCATGCGCGTGCTGGCCAGCTGAGTTCACCTTTTAAAAGCCATTTTTGCCCTCCCCAGGCTCCAGAGGCTTTATAGGAGCCTGGGGAGGGCAAAAAGAGCCTCCCCCGCCCTCCCAGAGGGCCTCCGGAGGCTTCAGGGAGCGTCCAGAGGCTTACCTGAAGCCTTCGGAATGCTTAAAACAACCCTCCGAGCAAACCGGAAGTGACTTCCAGTTTGCTCGGAGGGTCGTTTTAAGCGTTCCGAAGGCTTCAGGGACCATCCGGAGGCTACCATGAGGCCTTCGGAGCGCTTAAAACGACCCTCCGAGCAAACCGGAAGTGACTTCCGGTTTGCTCGGAGGGTGGTTTTAAGCATTCCGAAGGCTTCAGGGACCATCCGGACGCTTTCCTGACACCTTCGGAGCGCTTAAAACGACCCTCCGAGCAACCCAGAAGTCACTTCCGGTTTGCTCGGAGGATCCTTTTGAGCGCTCCGAGGGCTTCAGGGAAGCCTCTGGACGGTCCCTGAAGCCTCCGGAGGGCCTCTGGGGGGGCGGGGGAGGCTCTTTTCGCCCTCCCCAGGCTCCTATAAAGCCTCTGGAGCCTGGGGAGGGTGAAAAAAGCATGTAAAAATGGGGGGGGGTCGCTCGTTGTGAGCGCATGCACACTGGGGGGTTGCGCATTGCATTATGGGTGCGGCACGCCCAAACATGACCCCCCTGCGCTCCCCCCACTTGTGGCACGCGAGCCAAAAAAGGTTCGCCATCGCTGTTCTAGAGGAACCAAGGGAATCAGGACCGCATTTGTTAGAACTAATTAGGGAATTTGGGAGCGTTGCAGGTCTACTCCTTAATGAAGATAAGACCAAAATGTTGGTCAAAAATATGACCACAAGACAGAACCATCAACTTGAACATCTAGTGCAGTGGTGGGCAACCTTTTTTTTCAACTGAGCCAAATCTCGCCAAAACCACGATTAAAATTTATTTTGAGAGCCGCATTTTTAAAACCGAAAATACATAGGATGGTACACTGTTTTTAGTTTCAATAAGTTTTTATTGAGAATATTCTGCATGCAAGTATCCACATAGGTCGGGAGGATACAAATAACACAACTAATAAAACAAAAACTTTAGAACGATATTATTTATCGATAACGTTAAATTCCGTAAAATTTGCCTTACATTGTAGAGAAAATTACATCCTGACATTGACTGACAAAGTCACAACCACTAATGTGAACATTGGCCTTGCATTTCCTTGGATAGTTTGAGTAAGTCAGGTTTGTATGTTGTTGTTTTTAATTTCATCTCTCTCTCCCACTTTCTTTCTTTTTTTCTTTTTCTTTCTCTCTCTCTCTCTGGCTCTTTGTCTCTCTCTCCCTCCCTCCCCCATCTCTGTCACTCTGTGTGTGTGTGTGTGTGTGTCTGTCTCTCACTCACTCTGTGTGTGTGTGTCTGTCTCTGTCTCTCCCTCTATCTCCCCTCCCTTCCTCTCTCTCTGTCACTCTGTGTATGTGGGTGTGTCTGTCTCTCACTCATTCACTTAATCACTCACTCTGTGTGTGTCTCTCTGTCTGTCTATCTTTCTCTCCCTCCCTCCCCCTCTCTTTCTCTCTCTGTCTGTGTGTGTGTGTGTGTCTGTCTGTCTGTCAGTCTCTCTCTGATTCCCTCCCTCACTCCCTCTCTCTGTTCCTCTCTCTGTCTGTCTGTCTCACTCACACACACACACACACACACACACACTGTGGTCACCTTGTTGAGTGTTCCAATCACATTTGAAACACTCAACAACTGGCCTGCATTTATGGTATTTTGCAGCATTCTGCAGTCATAGGACCAAAATTGGTTGTCATTCGCCCGGGCTTTTGCAGAAGCTTCCCTCCGAAGCCCGAGAGGAGGGAGGGGAGCGGGCACCCAGCACACAGAAGAGCCGCATTAAAGGGTGTAAAGAGCCGCATGTGGCTCCCGAGCCGCGGGTTGCCCACCACTGATCTAGTGGGTCTGAAGTCCGTTAAAAAAATCAAATACTTAGGAATATGGCTGACAGGGAGATGTAGCTCCATAAAGGAGGACAACTATGTTCACCTTTACAAACAGATGCTCCAAGATTTCGGCAGATGGAAGAACCTACAACTCTCCCTTATGGGGAGAATAGCAGTTATTAAAATGTGTACTCTCCCCAAATGGCTATTTTTATTTCAATCGGCTCCTGTAAGATTGGAAAAGAAATTCTTTAATGAAATGAATAGAGCCGTCTCAAAATTTATTTGGCAAGGTAAAAAACCTAGAATTAAACTGAAAATGATGCAGGAACCTAGAATTAGAGGGGGATTAGGTCTCCCCAACTGGCAGCTTTATTATCAGGCGGCTTTATTAACTTGGATTAAAGAATGGATGACACTGAGAAGAACACGGCTCCTGACTATTGAAGGCTGGGGCCTACAGTATGGTTGGCACTATTATATTTGGCCCGGTTCAGAGCGACCCAAACACTTTAATGACCATTTGGTGCATAGGACCTTGAGCCACTCTTGGGAGAAGTTGAGGAGGAAGTTATACTTGAAGGTGCCATGCTGGATCTCTACTCAGGAAGCCCTTGTTTATCCAACACGATACAGAGGGGAGAAGATCTTGACATATGAAGAGATCTTAGACTCACAGGGGAATTTGAAGACCAGGGAATCACTAGCTTTGCAAGGGTACCATATCGACTGGTGGCCATATTCCCAGATACTCTCAAGGTATAAAAAAGATCAGAAGGTATATATCCCTATAAACAAGAACTGGACAAGGTTCTTTTTGGAACAGAGAAAGGGATGCTTTCCAAGTGCTACGGATATCTATTGCTATTGGACGTAGGGGAAGAAGTGGTCAAAGACTGCATGATTGCTTGGGGACGGAATATAGGACGCACATTGGACTTTCAAAGTTGGGAAGAAATTTGGTTTAAAAATATGAAATTGACTATGGCAGCCTCGTATAAGGAAAATACATATAAAATGATATATCGGTGGCATCTACCACCGGCAAGACTTGCCAGAATGTTCCCTGGGATCATGCCTAATTGCTAGAAATGTGGTCACAGAGAGGGGACCTATTTCCATCAGTGGTGGACCTGCCCAATGACGATTAAATACTGGAAAAAAATTAGGCGGTGGTTAATAGAAATCACCCAACATCAATTAGATTTGAAACCTGAAACCTTCCTGTTAGGACTCAAATCCCCAGATATCAACATCGAGATATGGTTCTTGGTGTTGCACATAATCATTGCGGCAAGGTTGGCATTTGCCCAGGAATGGAAGAGCGATCAAATACCAATGGATAGGGCAGTAATAAATAAAATTAATGAATGCGCAGAATCGGATAGACTAACAAAATTAATTAAAGGAAAAAAGGACTCAGAATTCTATAACTCGTGGAAGAGGTGGTACAATTGGGTACGGGAACGACCGAATAATAACAACTGAAGCAATAATATATGTTTAAATCAGATACTGGTAAATAATATTAATCAGAAATTAAAGGACAAATAAGAATTGATGATGTAGGTACGCTGACTAGTTGGGCTGCATATAGTGTAAATGTTGGTGCTAAATATTAGGCCTATTATTAGGACGGTAATGTCAAGTTTAGTTATTTAAACGTTATGATTTCTTGCGCTGTGACGGCAATATGTTTGAAATTATGTTTGTATGACTTTATTTTTATAAGAATAAATAAAAAAAAAATTAAAAATAGATAGTAATATATACAAATATATTTTTTATTTAAAACATATAACTTGATATGAATTGTAGGTGATGACTGAGGAAGGGATGCACGAAAGCTCTTTGTAACCAATTGACACACACTTTATAATTTGTAATGGAAGATATTTTTGTGGTGTTTGTTGTGTTTTGTCTGTGTTTATTCAAAAATTTTTAAAAAAATTAAAAAAAGAAGTCTAAATTGGATTTAAATAAAATTAATTAAATATCAATGGTGTGGTTATGTATTATACTCATGTATAAAACTCTTTAACTGCTTTAAAATGTATTAACACATGAAGATTTTTTGAAGAATTTGGAGGGGGAATATTTCAGGATTTGAGAGGCTCATGTTGGTTTGAAGTTTTTTATTCAATTGTCAGAAATAGTTCTGGGTCAAGCTGGACAATAAAGAGACTAAAAAGAGCAGAGAAATTAATTCAATTCTTTATAAACCCCCTTTATAAACAAAAGGACTTCAAAGAGGAAAATGATATAAAAATGTACACTTACTGTGTATCGCTGTCAGCTCACCAAGGAACGCTGGTCCATGTCACTGATGGTCTTGCCTTCCTGAAAAAAAATTAATGTTGCTTTCGACGCAGATTGCTTCGATCCTAAATTCTTTCACCACGCCAGTGATGTTCTCCTAGCTGGGAAGACCAAACCCACAGAGGAAACTTTCTTTCCATATAAGAAAACTTAGGCAAGAAAAAAAAAACCAAATGTACTAGTATGGAAGATATTGTATCTGGTTTAACAGCAGTAACTGTGAGAGGGATCTAGAGTCTTAGGGGGACAATCACTTAAATATGAGCCAGCAGTGTGCTGCAGCTACCAAAAAAGCTAATGCAGTCCTAGGATGCATCAACAGAGGGACAGTATCAAGATCATGAGAAGGGTTAGTTCCACTATATACTGCACTGGTAATACTACAGGTGAAACTTGAAAAATTCTCAATGAAATAAAGTTTTAACACCCCTGGAATAGAGGGATATCTAAGTGATCAAAGTTGCACATGGAGTTTATACCCACCTCACTCTTCATGGCTGAACAAGATCCAGTGGTTTTTGCAGCCAGTGAAGCACCAAGTTTGTTTTTGTTTTACTTGTGCTGTGTGGAGGATCTGCTGCTCCTGTAAAATAGAATGTAAAGTGAGATTTGGACATTAAGAGGGAACATATTGATGTCGCGATGACACAACGTGTGGTCTCAACATTCCGAGACCGCCGTTGACACTTTTGCTGCTAGACGGTCCAGCTGGACCGAAACCGTCCTGTAGAGACGGTGATCAGGAAGACAAAGCCTTGCTTGTCTCAGGGACATCGCAAAGTTCCTGATTGACCCAAGGGAAGCTCTTCAAGCCGGCGTTAAACAGGTAGCCCCAGGCTGATGAAGTCAGGATGGCTGCAGAAGGAAGGAAGTGAAAAGAAAAAATGAGTCCATCTGGTGAGATATTTTTTTCTATTTTGGGAAAGACTGCCCAAAGAAACCTTTTTTTAAAAAAAAAGCCGTTAGATCCTCAAGCAAGAATTAAGCTGCAAAATTAATTAACACTGGATTGCATTGGGAAACTTTTTTTTCTTTGTAACCATATTTTGTGGATTGAAGTGCCCGTAACGTTTTTCATTACCTCTCTTAAAGTGAACGGATCAATTTTTTTTTCTTCTGCTCTTTGTTATTTTATTTTTTGATTTCTGGACTAAAACCTTCCTTTTTATTTTTAACAATTCTTCCTATTACTTGTTATTAAATTTTATTAAAGTACTTTATTCCCAATAAGCCTGAGATAGTGAAAGTGAAAATAGCAACACGGCCACTTGGAAGTCGGAAGCTGGAGTTTTTGAAACAATGTATCTTTTATTTCTCTTTCTTTGTTTCCACTGAGTTTGTAGCTGAAGGGTTTGCAACTTGTTTATACAAACTGATAAAGAGCCAAGGGCACGAATTGTTTCTGCAGGTGCCTGTGAGAACTATTTTGGCAGGGGAGAGAAAGGGGGAAAAAACAAAGCAAAACAGAACCTTTCTCTTTTGAAGAGCACAAAAAAATGTGTGCTTAAATCAATCTAAAATTAAAAAATAAAAGAGGCTCGGAAAGCTAGAGTGGCAGTGGCTATCAGTTCTTTTTCTCTCTTTTTTTTCTTCTTTTTTGGAAACATGGTTCAATATTGAGATGAGAAAACTTTAAAATTTCAAAATATTTTGGCTGGAATTCAAAATTTATTGGAAGGATATGGGAGAATTGAGAAGAAGTTGGAAAAACTAGTACTCCTCACAGCAAAAGATGAAGGGGTTGGAGCCCCCAAAACTAAAGGAGAGAATGAAGATATAGAAGATAAAGACAAGACAACAGATGAACTTATTAATGGAGCAAATGTGGATGAAAGTGGAATGAAGGGAACATGGAAGAGGGATTTCGTCGAATTGGAACTCTACCCCAGATTCCAAGATACAGAAGAAGAAAATAGGGTAATGATGATGGATTTAAGAAGAGAAATTCTTTCAGAAGCACGATTGATAACCAAAAACAAGCTAACTTTAAAAATAATTGGAGGGCAACAAGATTACCTGAGAGATCCTTCAAGAAACAAAGTGCGGAGAGAAATCTATAAAAACCTTATAAAGGAGATAAAAAGAAGACTGACACCACAATTGGCAAGAGAGATAAGGCTGTTTTGTTACTGGAAAGATACATATTGACAATGAAAGTTGATAATAAAAAAATAGTTAATTTTGGTTGAGCAATAAGTAGGAATTTAGTAATTTTTAGGTTGTTTTAGATTGTTATTAAATGTTTATTTGTCAACAATTAAATAACTATAATTAACAGTAATGGAATGATAATAGATACAACTTAATGAAATATACTATGTACTGTTAAACTAGTAAAAGAAATCTGGATATAGATTGCAAATTGCGACCTGGGAAAAAGACCTATAAATTTTACTAACAAATTTCTAATTAGGTTTTGTCATAAAGGTGTAATGTTTTTTTGGGGGGGGGCTTGACAAGAGGAGTTGGGATATAAATAGTAAATGACTTTTAGCTAATTATAATAACAACAAGGAAATGTTAATGGATATTGTTTAATAATATATACATGCTCTGGTATTGGTAAAAGCAACTTGGATATAAATTCTAAACAGTGAATTGGGGGGAAAGGGGGAGGAAAAGGCTTAGAAATTTTATTAATTGATTTTTACTCAGAATATGTCATAAAAGTTTAATGTTATTGGAGGATTTTTGAAATAGCTAACAAATGCCATTATGTGGTTGTGGTTTTCAGTATGAATAAGTTCAGACAGAAGCACTTTCAAATAATTGTAGTCAAATGAGAATTGTGGTATATTGATAGTAAGATATATAAAGATTTTTGATTTAAAGTGTATAATCTAATATGAATTACAAGTAATGACTATGGAAGAAATGCACGAAAGTTATTTGTAACCAATCAACACGCTTTCTACAAGATGTATTGGAGGATGATTCTTTTTTTTTGTTTTTTTGTTCAATTTAAATAAAAAAAATCGTTTTAAAAAAGAGTGAACATACGGGGTCAGGCTGGATAGCCTCTCGGGGCCTCTTTCATCTTGTTATTATAAAGTAAAAGACTGAGTTTGAAGCTTGCAAAAGAACAGGAAGTTCTCACAAAACCACAGAGTTCAGCTAAAGTTCTTACAAAGCCACGTAGCCATTATGAGACTAGAACTCCATACCTGTGGCCCATACAAAAGGGGAAGCAAGACAGTATCTGCTTATAAGGCTTCTTTCCTCAAGGTAACCAATCAGAAATGGGTTAAGGATTTCCGTGTTGTGCTGCTTTTGACAAAGTATAAGAATGTGTGCTTCCATTAGAAGAGTTGTTCAGAAGTTACAAAGCCAGAAGTTGACTGGCTTTTCTGAACCTGGCTGCCAAATAAACTTCTCCTTGATCCTGAGACATCTAAGCCCTGTTATTTTCTGCAACACCTGAGCTTGAAAACTAGAGCGCTAGTATTGCTTCTGTGAGTATTTTAAAGTATTCTTTTTTGTTACTCTATAGTTCTGTACAGCTTATTGGAATGTAAGCTCTTTGGGAACTACTCTGCTTCCTTTTAATCACTGTACTGTACTTTGCAAACTACAGTATTGTATTTGTAAGTACAGTTCTTTGCAAAGGTAAAGTTTGTTGGCATTTGCTTTGAAACTGCTTGTAGAAATGCTAGCCAGTGTTGTCCCTAAATCTGAGCTCTTGCTTGGTGTCGAAGCCGATAAGTCACCGGACACAAGGTGTGATATAGAATCATACTTTTATTTTGGTACCAAGATATAAGGACCCCAGTTTGAAAAGCTAACCAAGGGCCCAGAGTAGAATCTTACAGCAGTTTTTATAGTCAAGGGATGGTCGTGTTCAACCCTTTGCCCTCCCCTAATAATGCATGCATAACAGATAATTTTGATTGGTTATTTGGATTTCAGCCCCCCTAAACCCTTACGCTTCTAATGTTCTTGCAAAGTGTGCCGGCTATGTGGGTTTGGCGTTTTTTCTTATAAGCAGCTATTCTTGTTCCTAACATCCTGGCTAGTGGTTTTAAGGAACTAACTTTTGTCTCGTTGTTAATGTGCAGCCACCCCCTCCTTCCTATTGCAGAGCAGAATAAAAGAACAAACAGTTTTTTCTGAGACAGCTCCCCCGCTTCCCCCCTCCCTCTTCAGTGAGAGAGACAGGAAATGAGCAAAGCTCTTAATGGTCAAGGCAAAGAAATGAAGACAACACAAAATGTTTTATCAGAATTCATATTCCTCACTCTCATGTCCATTCCATCCACACCTGGGTTCCATCTCCTCTGATCCCCAGGTCCTCATCTGTGCATACTTCCATCATCTGATCCTTCATTCCCCTCTCGAGGACCTTGGGAGGGCCTACTTCCCAAAGGTCCTCCTGAGACTATCAATTCTTTTTCAATCCTTATTTGCTTTATTCACCTCATAACCAGTTGTCTGAGTAGAGCTATCACACAGGGGATGAAGGCTATTTCTGCTACCCCACACAGCAACAGGAACATCAGCTGTCTGACCCATGAAAACCACTGATCTGTCCGTAATAAGATCAGTCCAATCTGGGATGTTCTGTCTTGTAGGTCCTTTGCAGCTTCTCTGACCATTCCTGATTTATTACAGAAACAGCATTCTTCTCCTAAAACCAAACACAAACCACTTTCTCAGTTGTCAGGAGTTCTAGCCCCCATCGATTTTGCATGACTACTGCTACCAAGGAGTCTGTCTGGCCTTGCACTTCAACTGAAGTTCATGTGGTCTGACCTAGGCTATGTTGGAACTCCTCTGGCAGCTGCTTAAACTGCACTGTAGAGTGAGCTAAGCCACCCACCCCTATCCCAACTGCTGTGCCTCTCCCCAGGATCACTAACAGTGGGATCACTAGTGGCACTCTTTTCTGAACATGGCCTTAGAGAGAGACTGGGAGCAATGTTCCCTCTAATTTTTTTTCAATGTGAGCAGAAAAGTATAGTGTTTGAGCGGCACATTTTCATGCCTGAGCACCTGAATTTTTGTCACAGATGTCACCTAAGACAACAATGAAAACAGTATTATTTGAAACTCAAAATTATGTTTCTTCAAGGTACCCACTTAATAAAAAGTGTTATATAATATCAGTATCACTTAACAAAGCTTCTGCTTAGCAACCAAAATGTTGGCTCAGAAACTCTGGCATTTGAAGCGCGCAAGTCTTAAAGCTGTCAAGTTACAAGAACCTTGCACCCCTAACCCTTTAGAAAAAAACCTAGGGCTCTTCAAACCTGACAGCTTTAAGACTTGTGGACTTCAACTCCCAGAATTCCTCCTCCAGTCATGTTGGCTCAGGAACTCTGACATTGAAGCATGCAAGTCTTAAAGCTGTCAAGTTACAAGATCCTTGCACCCCTAACCCTTTAGGGAAAAAAACACCAGGGGTGTTCAAACTTGACAGTTTTAAGACTTGTGGACTTCAACTCTCAGAATTCCTCCTCCAGTCATGTTGGCTCAGAAACTCTGACATTTGAAGTGTGCAAGTCTTAAAGCTGTCAAGTTACAAGACCCTTGCACCCCTAACCCTTTAGAAAAAATAGTTAAATGAGAATGATGGTATATTGATGGTATAAAGATTTTTGATTTAAAATGTACAATTCAATATGAATGAAATATAAAGAATGATTGTAGTAACGCACGAAATTTAATTGTAACCAATCGACATGCTTTCTGGAAGATGTAATGAAGAATGTTTTTGTGTGTTTTGTTTAATTAAAACAATAAAAAAAAGAAAAAAACGCAGAGGTCTTCAAACCTGACAGCTTTAAGACTTGTGGACTTCAACTCCCAGAATTCCTCCTCCAGTCATGTTGCAGCGACGTCATCTGCGTGGATCTGCTCCATCTTTGGTTTCTTCATCGTGGGCAGGGCTGCTGCTGAAGATGCCGACGAGCTGCCACCAGAATAACTGCTGCTACTTCCTCCTCCTCCAACAGCACCACCACATTTGCACCTGAGCTCAGTGCCGCATTACCCCTGCCCCCTCCTCCTCCACCGTGCTTTTGAGGAGCCATGAGGCTTTTTTCCCCCTGCTCCCCCCCGCCTTCCTACTGGCTCCCGCAGCCTCATGGCTCCTCAAAAGCACGGCGGAGGAGGATAGGGCAGGGGTAATGTGGCGCTGAGCTCAGGTGCTCCGAGTGAAGGGGAGGCGCTGCTGCCACGTGCGGGGATGCCGGCTGGAGCTTTGGCGGCTTCACCTCAGCCACAGCGCCGGGCGGCAAATCCGGCAGTGCTGTTAGAGGAGGAGGAGGAGGTGGCAGCAGTTATTCCGGTGTCGGCGGGGGCTTTGGGGCTTCACAACTACCCTCAGTCGCCCCGTGTTCATCAAAGCAAGTCTGGGGAAGTCCTTTGCGGGCGGCCCATTCTAGCTGCCTGCAAAGGACCTCCCCAGCTTCCAGAGCCTGTGGTAATAGAAATCACTGCGCGGCAGTTGAAAACTGCTGCGCAGTGTTTTATTGCCATGTGTGCGGCCGCGCAGCCGCGCGGCCACGCACCTTAGAGGAAACATTGACTGGGAGGGACGGTTCCCCAGCAACAACACCCATCCTTGGGATGAGATGTACCAAGGTAGCTGTCCCAGTCCATTTGCAAGGCAAACATACCTATGAATTCCCCCCTCACAGGCATAAGACACCATTTTCTTCCAAAGAAACTACCATGCTCATGGAGAAAGCGTGAAAGCGCTTGTATTCATTATGCCAGATCCCCAAAGTCCCTGCCAAACATGTCCGTTAATGGCTGAAGTAGAGGTTCTTCGTGTCACTGGACTTTGTCAATGATAAAGGGAACTCCAGCCTCCAGGAAATAGCAGGAGCTCTCATTTCCAAAGAGAAGAAAGTGGGCGCTGCGTGGGCTTCTTCCGACAGCTGAATCCTCCCCTCCTTTTCCTTCTTCGGCTGCTGGAAGAAGCCCACGTGGAGCGCACTTCCTTCTCTTTGACAGCCACCTTGTTTCCAATTGGAGGGGGGAATCCAAGCGTTAGAGCGAAGAGAAGGCTGAGCTTCTGCTAGGGACTGCCTTTCCTCCCTCTTCCAACAGCCAAAGGAGGATCAGGAGGGGAGGATTAGGCTGTTGGAAGAAGCCCACGTGGCGCATGCTTTCTTCTCTTTGACAGCCATCTGGCTTCCATTTGGGGGGGGGGGAAATCCATGCGTTAGAGAGGGAGAAAAGGCAGTCCCTAACAGAACCTCTCTCTTCTTTTCGTTTCTCCACCCCATACGGGAACGGACACAAAATTGTTTCAACGGGTATGCGCGTACCGTACTACCTGAAACCCACCCCTGTCCCTTTCCTTCGGAAAGTCAGGGTGGGGTACATTGTAAAGTCACCTTTCGTTTTTCATTCTTGTTTCAGTTGATTTATTCCTTTCTTCCTCAGCAATAGAATTAAATGAGATTCTTGTTAAAAAATTTATCCCTTAATACCAGTACTTTAAATACAAAGCTCTTTACTAAAGTATAACATTGCCAAAAGCTTCCCGATCAAGGAGCCCTTCCTGGCCCCCCATGGGAAATGCACTATTTCTCTGCTCTTTTCATGAGCACCTTTGATGCACAGAAAATCCATGGGGGGGGGCACTTCAGCTTTGGGCCTCTGTTACAAGTGTGACGTCATTCAGTTTTTCCTTTCTATGACACTAGACTCTCTCTTTAACCACATGTGCTGTGCAGGAGTTAGAAAGGCGTAAAGAAAATCTGAAAGATCCAGAGGTGGGAAAAGTAGGGATGTATGTGTGTGTGTGTGTTGTTCTCACTGAAAGGGAGACAGTGGGTTCTCATTCTAATAAATGGGGAAGAGAGACATGCCTAGTCCTCATCCAGGTTCAATTGTTTTGTTTTAGGAATGGGAGAAACTCCCCTAGATCCCATGTTTCCCTCCTGTCTACCCACCCTTTTCTATGATTATAACAGGCATGGGGGGAAAGCAGAGGCCATGCATGCTGCCCTCGGGAATAAATCCAGATCCTCAGAAATGAAAGTGGGGGGGGGGGAACCTGGACAGAGTCCTTCCCACCCCCTTTCCTGGTGAAAGCTCCTGTGTAGGGGAGAGCTTGCATGGCAAATCTCAAGCAGGAAATAAGAAATATATTTGCAATGAAGAGAGGCAGAAGATGATGCCTACATTCTCCCTGTGTGCTGGATGACACTAAACTGGGTTTGGACTCACTTTCTAATTTGTTTTCGGAAGTAAACCAGCATCCTAAACCAGGGTCAATTGATTGGCATTTCATTTGATGTGAACTGAAGTTTCATGCTTTGATCTACACTTTTAAAGAGCAAGTCTCTCCTTGTGAGTAAAAAGAAATTGAAATGATCCAAAATGCCAAATACACTCAATCTTCTTGATGGAAGTCATCACTTTACCAGCTGAGTAAATACTTCTCAATATGTGGGGATGAGTGTTTTTTTTTTTATAAATTTTTATTTATTCTTATAAAAATAAAATCATACAAACATAATTTCAAACATATTGCCGTCACAGCGCAAGAAATCATGACGTTTAAATAACTAAACTCAACATTACCGTCCTAATAATAGGCCTAATATTTAGCACCACCATTTACACTATATGCAGCCCATCTAGTCAGCGTACCTACATCGTCAATTCTTATTCGTCCTTTAATTTCTGATTAATATTATTTACCAGTATCTGATTTAAACATATATTATTGCTTCAGTTGTTATTATTCGGTCGTTCCCGTACCCAATTATACCACCTCTTCCACGAGTTATAGAATTCTGAGCCCTTTTTTCCTTTAATTAATTTTGTTAGTCTATCCGATTCTGCGCATTCATTAATTTTATTTATTACTGCCCTATCCATTGGTATTTGATCGCTCTTCCATTCCTGGGCAAATGCCAATCTTGCCGCAATGATTATGTGCAACACCAAGAACCATATCTCGATGTTGATATCTGGGGATTTGAGTCCTAACAGGAAGATTTCAGGTTTCAAATCTAATTGATGTTGGGTGATTTCTATTAACCACCGCCTAATTTTTTTCCAGTATTTAATCGTCATTGGGCAGGTCCACCACTGATGGAAATAGGTCCCCTCTCTGTGACCACATTTCCAGCAATTAGGCATGATCCCAGGGAACATTCTGGCCAGTCTTGCCGGTGGTAGATGCCACCGATATATCATTTTATATGTATTTTCCTTATACGAGGCTGCCATAGTCAATTTCCTATTTTTAAACCAAATTTCTTCCCAACTTTGAAAGTCCAATGTGCATCCTATATTCCGTCCCCAAGCAATCATGCAGTCTTTGACCACTTCTTCCCCTACGTCCAATAGCAATAGATATCCGTAACACTTGGAAAGCATCCCTTTCTCTGTTCCAAAAAGAACCTTGTCCAGTTCTTGTTTATAGGGATATATACCTTCAGTCTTCTGATCTTTTTTAAACCTTGAGAGTATCTGGGAATATGGCCACCATGCGATATGGTACCCTTGCGAAGCTAGTGACTCCCTGGTCTTCAAATTCCCCTGTGAGTCTAAGATCTCTTCATATGTCAAGATCTTCTCCCCTCTGTATCGTGTTGGATAAACAAGGGCTTCCTGAGTAGAGATCCAGCATGGCACCTTCAAGTATAACTTCCTCCTCAACTTCTCCCAAGAGTAGCTCAAGGTCCTACGCACCAAGTGGTCATTAAAGTGTTTGGGTCGCTCTGAACCAGGCCAAATATAATAGTGCCAACCATACTGTAGGCCCCAGCCTTCAATAGTCAGGAGCCGTGTCAGGGTCATCCATTCTTTAATCCAAATTAATAAAGCCGCCTGATAATAAAGCTGCCAATTGGGGAGACCAAATCCCCCTCTAATTCTAGGTTCCTGCATCATTTTCAGTTTAATTCTAGGTTTTTTACCTTGCCAAATAAATTTTGGGGATGAGTGTTGATGAATGGTCCAATCCACAACTTTCTGGCTGTTTGAATATATTCTCTATTCTGTAAGAGAATCAGAAAATGGAGGTCATTTGTTCATCTTCTTTAGGACAACGTTATTTCTTTGGCTAAGAGGACTTTAGGTATTCCCAAGGCTAGTTGAACGTTGCTAAGAATGTGTGGGAAGCCCCCCTCCCCCGGAGAACAAAATATTCGGGGGAATATTAAAAAGAAGCAGAATATTATAGTTCTCCTAAGGGAGAGATGGAGAAACATGCTCTTAAGGGAGGCAGAAGGCAGCTTCAGTCTCCCTGCCCCATGGGGAAACTGAGGGGGGCAGCTTTTAGAAATGCAGATTTGGTAATCCATTCAGAAAGACTGGATCAGGCAGAAACTTCAGATACGCAACACAATTAAGCCAAAGGTTGACAAAGTTGGGCTTTGCCTTGATATATGAATGGCATAACACAAGATGTGGTTTCGTGTTTTTAGAGCAGTGGTCTCAATCTTGACAAGGTCCTCTCTTTGCCCTGGGTTTTCATAAGGTTTCATAACGTATAGCCATTTGGAGATTTTGCAGAAGTCCCCAAAGGAAAGAAGAAAATGTAGAACATGATTGGAATCCAGATCACAAAGATGGGAGACTTTTTATAAAGGTTCTCCAGCTTAGAAATGCCCACCATGCATGGTCATATGACAGCAACACAAGTGCCTTCTGTAATGCTCCAGCCCTGCTCAGATCTTAAAAAGAAAAATTCAATGTATGTGAATGGAAAGAGAATCTGTTCCCAGAACTTGTACTCGTGGACGTTAGAAAAAATTGTGTTTTTTCAGACAAACACCTAGGATTTGTATTTCCCCTTTTGCCTATAGAGTGCCACCCATGAGCCCTACATGACCCCATAGCAGTGACGTGCGGTGAGGTTTATGGCTGGCGAGGCTGGTGACATCATCAGGAAGGCGGGGAATGGGACCACGTGTGCAGGAGGCTGAGGCAGCCTCAGCCTCCTGCACACGTGGTCCCATTCCCCGCCTTCCTGAGTCAACATGAAGGGGACTGCAGAGCGCAAGCTGTGGGACCGCGGAGCGCACTCCGCGGTCCCCTTCATGTTGACGCAGGAAGGCAGGGAATCGGACCACGTGTGCCTTTTCCCTTTTCCCTTTTTTTTCTTTTCTTGATGAGAGCGGTGAGGCTCTGCCTCCCCTGCCTCCCCTGACCGCACATCCCTGCCCCATAGGAATCCAGAAGGTATAAAATCCACCCACTCTAAGCTCCATTTTGTCAGCTGTCCCAGAATGACATGTGGTTGGTCGTTCTGCTTTCTTTCCAATCTGCCGCCAGCCTCCATTTTATTCCCAGCACCTTCCTCCTGTATTGGAACTGAACCAGATGGATATTTCTTCCAAGAAATGAAAAAAAGCATTTGGAGATACAAAACTTTCCTTGGACTAATTCTGAATTGTGTTACAGGGCAGAGAGAGAATGGCTGGCCTTCCTTTAGCAAGTGAGGGAAGTGGAAAAGGCCCTTCCGGTGCTCAGTCTGGAATCCGTGGGGAGATCTGGGCAAGAACTGAGCAGAAGATGCTGGAAGAAGGAACCATCGTTTCACAAGTTCAGGCCTGGAACTTCAGGAGCGTCCAATATCAGGAGGATGAGGGTCCCCGAGGACTTTGCAGCCGACTCCACTTCTTTTGTAGTCAATGGTTGAGACCAGAAAAGCACACAAAAGCGCAGATGCTGGACCTGGTTGTTCTGGAGCAGTTCCTGGCCCTTCTGCCCCTGCAGATGGAGAGCTGGGTGCGGGAGTGTGGAGCAGAGACCAGCTCCCAGGCGGTGGCCCTGGTGGAAGGCTTCCTCCTGAGCCAGGCGGAGGAGGAGAAGAAGGAGCAGGTTGAGTTGCAGGTGAAATATCCATCTTACCCCGGTATTTCTTTCCTTCGTCACAAGTCCAGCAGAGTTGGTAAAAACTTCCTTTTTTACATTTACATTTCAAACACGTATTTGAAATTCCTTTATATATCTTTGGTAGTTTATCAGTATTAAGTAGAAGGATACATCGTTTTATGAAAGATTTATTTCCTGGCATTCACACTATGTGGAGATGCTTCACTAATCTTTGTATAGTTCCCTTATCCATTCTAGAAGAAAGATTTTGCACAGCAATTTCTTTCTTACTTCCCAGCCTAATTGATTGACACCGAGTGATTTGCAGTGGTGTTCACTGGGAAAGAAACTACTTCATGATTTGTGATGTCCATTAATTATTTTCTCCTGTTTAAGTCCTTCGCAATGGAGATCAGAGATCCTGAGAGAAAGAGGCATCCGTCAAATCTCCCTCAAGAACTGTCTTTCAGGGGCATCTCTCAGGGAGATCCAGTTCAGAATTCCTCAGGAGGTAACATAAGGTCTTTCTACTCCTTTGATAAATCTTAACTTTCTCATCTTGTCTGTGTCGTCTCCTCTATAGCATAACTCCTCCCATCTTACTAATAATTATGCTTTTTGAAATTCTGTCTCCCTCACAGGAAAGAATAGAAGGAAGTCGACTCTTTGTTTTGGGGGAACAGAAACTAGGATTGAACCTCCAGCTCAGGTAAGAGAAGAACATTCATTTACTAGATTTCTATTATTCTATTTGCCTCAGGAAATCAGAGGCTGTAGATATTATAGGTCGTACAGTCTTAAGTGTGAAAAATGGGCATGTCATTTTTTTTGCTGCTGTGCAACTTTAAACAGTCACTAAAACCTAAAAACTGTTGTTAGTCGAGAACTACCTGTAGTGTCTTCTGCCATTTTGCCCTCTGCTTTTGGTTGGAGATTCTTTTTAGGACTAGTATCTTAAAAACAACACACTTTTGCTAATTACCTTGTTTACCAGGTCTTATATTCTCTTAGGCCTCAAAATAAGCAGGCTAATTTTCAGACGTGTTTTACCCTGTTTCCCTGAAAATAAGACCTCCCCATATAATAATCCCAATCGGGATTTTGAGCACATGAGGTAAAAGAAGCCCTCCCCGAAAATATTGTAACACAGCAGCAGCCATGAGGTGACCACACTCTCCGCCTCCTGCACCTCAAAAATAGTAAGATCTCCCCGAAAATAAGGCCAACTGCTTTTTTCGGCGCTCATACGAAAATAAGTCCCTATCTTATTTTCGGGGAAATATGGTATTTTTTTCAACTACAGGAGGTGGTTTGGCCTGCTGGCAGCACAGCTTTTGGCTGTCCTGCTGGGCTGCTCCTGCCTGCTGCAGATAAAGTCGTCCCAGATCTATGACTTCCGGAGCTGCAGGTGGAGCTGTGCCGCCCATGCCACCTTGCCGAGCCAGCACGAGAGCTAGCACCCACCAGGGCCAGGGCCCGAAGAGTGCCAGGCTCAACTCATAGCCCAGCATCTGCAGCACCGAGTAGATCTGCAGGCAGGCGCTCAGTAGCCGAAAGGCGGCTGTGGGTAAGACGGTGTGGCTCCACCAGTGGCTGCTGGCAAAGGGGCTCTGGCAGGCCGGCGGTGGGAGGGCGTTTCGGAGGTCAGTGGTGGGTTTCAAAATTTTTGGGAACCTACTCTGTGGGTGTGGCCTCCTTTGTGGGAGTGGTTTGCCGGCCATGTGACCTGGTGGGAGTGGCTTGCTGGCCATGTGACCTGGTGGCAGTGGCTTGCCAGCCCTGTGACCGGGTGGGAGTGGCTTGCCGGCCATGTGCCTGGGTGGGAGTGGCTTGCCGGCCATGTGCCTGGGTGGGAGTGGCCAAGATGATGTCTCTGAATTCTTTGCCCCAATGGATGAACTACAAGAAGATTAAAATAAGTACAAAAACAATAAAAGAGCTACCTACAGAAGGAAGATGACTGTTCTTGCCAGTCTTCAGTATCACGGACTCCAATGAATGGGCTGCACAAAGAAGAGACACAGAAATGAACTCTTTCATTGCATGCACTGCATTGGGATGAAACCAGCACACAAAATAATAGAAAAGGAAAATTACTCTCCTTTTTTGCGTCTTCTGCACCATCACCTCATCACCTTGCTCCAACAACCTGCGCAAACGAGAGACACAGAAAGCTGCCGCCCGTCCGTCCTTGGCCGCTGCCACCACCCGCCCGCCGCCGCCCACCCACCTTCAGCCGCGTGGCTTAGACTGCCACCGCCGCCTGCCACCCACCCCCACCCACCTTCGGCTGCATGGGGTAGGCCGCCGCTGCCCACTCGCCTTCGGCCGCGTGGCATAGGCCGCCACCGCCACCTGCCTGCCTTAAGCCGCATGCCGTACGCCAGCCCACAGCTTTCGCTTCAGGCCTTCCCTTGCGAAAGCTAGGTTGCCACCGCCGCCGCTGCCCGCCCGCCTGTCTTACACCAGCCCGCGGCTTTCACTAGGGAAGGCCTGAAGGCCTTCCCTCACGAAAGCTAGGCTGCCACTGCCACCCACCTGCCTTCGGCCACGTGGCGTATGCCAGCCCGCGCCTTTTGTAAGCTGGCATAAGCTAGCCTCCTGAGTCCCGCCGCCGCCCCTCGTGCTTAGTTGCTTACCTGAGGGAAGCAGGAAGCTCCTGGAAGGCGAAGGGAGTTTTGAAATGGAGAACCCGGTCAGCAAGCGCGATGAGAGAATTGGCGCCACACTTTTAAATGGGTCGCCTCCAGCCCGCTCACTGATTGGCTGGACTCCAGCCAATCAGTGAGCGGTGGGCTGGGCTAGCCTAGTTTAGTGCAGATGGGCGGGGGAGTGAGCGAGCTGCGACGGGACAGCAAGGGTGATCGAGCAACAGGGCCGGTGCCGGCGTTCCCAGAAGTTATTTCCGGGTCCACCAGTCCTCACCGGCTTGCTGAATTTCACGAACCAGTTCGTCCGAACCAGTTCGGACCGGCAGAAACCCCCCACTGTCGTAGATCTTGGTTGACTCACCCTACGCCAGGCAGGAACAGCCCAGCAGGGTGGATGAGAGCAGCGCCTCCAGGAGGGCAAAGAGCTCCTGTGAGGCCAGAAGCAGCACAGGCAGTTGCTCGTGCCAGTTGGTGCAAGGGAGTGGCAAGGGTATCAAAAAAGGGAAAAATAGGACTCAGTTTGCAGCAGCTACCTGAAATGTGCTTGTAGAGACCGTACGGCACGATGAGCCATATTTAGTGGTGCACCAGCTATCAGCTCCTAGCTGATTTTTCACCCTTCCGGAGGACCAGTGGAGGCCTTTTTCACCCTCCCCAGGCTTCAGGAAAGCTTCCGGAGGCTGGGGAGGGTGAAAAACAGCCCAAATGGGCTAATCGGAAATTCGGAAATGAACTTCTGGTTGGCCCGTTGGGGTCATTTTCTGCCCTCCCCAGCATCCGGAGGCTTTTCTGAAGCCTTTCCTTTTTATTTTTTCATTTTCATACAAATAACCACATGGATACCATTGCATACTCAACACCATTTTGTATTATTCAATATTTTGTCAATTTGTCTTACCCTCTAACCCCAAAGACTATCATTCGCTCTTCTGCTCTCCATATACCCTATCCATCACTTTCTTCTCCCTCTCTCCTCCTCCTCTCTACCTCCTTTCTTCCCTCTGTCCTCCTTCTCTACTTCCCCTTCCTCTCTCCTTCTCCTCTTTCCTCTACTTTTTCTCCTTCTCTTCCCCTCCCCTCGACCCTCTCTCCTAACCCTCTCTTCTTCCTCTTGCCTCTCTCCTCTCTTGCACACTCTTCATCTCATTTACATGGTGTATTTCAGCATCTGAGCGAGCTCCATTTAATGTTGATAGTTAGTAATTTCATTTCAATAAATATATTTCATATTAATAATTTTAACATATATCCTCCTTTAAAAAAAAGTATACATATATAGCAATTATATTTTAAACCCTCCCTAAAAAACTTATTTTTTGGCCCAAGTGTGGAGCTGGTTACAATTTCCAGCTATTCTCATCATAATATTGTATAGTTATACATCATTATATGCCCCAAATTTTTTGTTCTCTCTTTGTAATCTCAATAGTTTTCCATTATAAGTATATTTCAAGTTCCCCCTCCATTTTTTCATATCATTACTTAGGTTACATTTAATTATCTTTTAATTACAATCCTTGCTATTCAATGCTTATTTCAATTCCGTTGATCTGCTATACAAAATAACAAGCAATATGCACCTCACTTATATTCATCTTCTTAAAAGATTTATATGTGTCCATATTTCATATATATTAACCTATATGATTATCTTTTCATTATCATATTCAATCAATTAGCAATTCAGTTTAACTATCATGTAAAAAAGTAAATCACATACCTCTACTTTATATTCTCTACATAGTAATTTCTAAATATCCAATTAGCTAGTCATTCGCATTAATATATGTGCTTCGGTATATATATGTATGTATGCTTCTCTTCTTCCTCTTTCCTGTCAAACTTCATTTCTTTCTAGTGAGGCTTTTATCCCAAAGTCTAAGCTGCTTTTTCTTTCTATTGGATATATATTCTTCCTTCTCAAACTTTTCAATCACCCACTGCTACACCTTTCTATGTATCCTCTGTCTCCCTGTCTTCTCTTCCTCTTTTCTCTTATCACTCCTTTCTTTCTTCTCTTTCTTTTCTATTCCTGTCTGGCCGTTTCCTTTCCTTTCTTCTATAATCCCTTCCCATTTCTTTGTTGGGACATATCCCACCTTTTCAATTTTCCCTGTACCACTATCAAACCTAGTGAAATATTTTGTCTGCTTTTTATTTTCTATTGCTTCTGTAATTTCACTACCTTCCCCTTCTTCTTCTTGTTTCTCCATAATTTCTAACTTCAAAATTCTATTCAAGTTTAATTTTAATGACTCATGCATATTCTTTATAATTTCACATATTTCTTCAAATTCCAAACTTTCCATAATGTCCAGCTCAAAAATTGTGGTTAATTATAATTTAAGTTTCTTCTTATTTCCTAATTCTGATTCGGCTCCTATATTCCAGTTCAGCTGAAGTGGAGAGAGAGAGAGAGAAGCGGGAGACATCTTAAACGCTTCGCTTTATTTGTTATTCCCTCCGGCAAATGGCTCCCTATTCTTTCAACTCAATTATTTCCAGCAATACAACTTATTTATTTATTTATTTATTTATTATTCATGCTTCTAGACCGCCCCCTCTCCCAAAAGGGACTCGAATATTTTTAAATCCAGTTTTAAATCTAGGAAAGATAGAATTATGAACATAAAAAAATATCACTTTTTCTTGATTTTCCCTCTTATTATCCTCCACTTCTCATTGATTAGGGCTCCTTAAGATATGTAAATTAGAACAAGCTCGAACAAAGCAAGTCTCCTTGGTGTTGGTATGGGGTTGTTTTTTGCCCTCTCCAGCCTCCGGAGGATTTCCTGAAGCCTCGTGAGAGGGGCGAAAATGACCCTAATGGGCCAACCTGACGTTCAGAAATAATCCCTTTCTGACTTCTGGAAGAGCTCTGGGGGACTGGGGGAAGCTGTTTTCATCCTCCGCGGGCTTCAGGAAAGCCTCCAGAGCCTGGGGAGGGGTTGTGGGTATATGTGAGGGTGGAGGAGGGGGTCGCATGCACATGTGCAGGTGGGTGGGGAGATTGGGCACGTTTGTGCGAGAGAGAGGGTGTGTGCAATTTTGGCACGCCATCAGAAAAAGCTTCGCCATCACTGATTTAGGTGCTGCTGCTGACGTGAAAGAATGGCTTTTACACTTTAGTTTTTTTTCATGCCATGTCACACGAGAGGTCTCATGGAGAGGCAGGCAAGCCCCTCGTCCTTCACTGTGTGGCGTCTCTCCCCCGTGCCTCCTGTGTTTTCCCTTCCCCTTGCTCTTTATCACTCTCCAAAGAGGGAGGCCAAGATTCAAAGGGGATGGGAGTGCTGGGTCTAATCTGAAAGAAACAGACTCTTCCTTCCATGCTGGGTTTCCGTGAGAAAGCCCGGAGAGCAGTTGTCAAAGAGGCAGCCCTCAAGCTACTGCACTCCCTTTCCCTCCTTCTCCTTCCTTCTGAAGTGAGGGTTGAAAGCCTCATTGTTTCCAGTCAACATCCCATCGCCTATTTTGGTTGCGGAGTGTGCGGCACAGCTGGAAGACTACATTGGACAGTGGGGGCTGAATGTCCACAGGCTGTGGCGTGGCAACACTCTGTCCCACCACTTAACTCGCCTCATGGAGGCACCAACAACAATTAGAGGTGTGGAGGTGAGTGGGGAAGGCATGCAATTTGGAAAGCCAGACGTGCAGTGAGGCCGGGGGTGCCACAACACAGTCCCTGTATCCTCAGCCCCCGGCGTCCACCCTGTCCCTCCAGCTCCATTGCACACTCCATGCAAGCAAAGACAGATGGTGGGACGGATCACATGTCTCCCCCTGCCCAGGTGCAACCTGCAGTTGCTTCCAGACACCATCTGGCCCTGCACACATACTCACCACCATCTATGGTTGCCATGCCCTCTGCCCCACCCTCCTTGATGACACGCTGACTTTGGGCTTATTTGGGTGGTAGGGCTTATATTATGAGCAGCATGAAAAATCATGCTAGGTCTTTTTATTGGGGTGGTTCTATTTTCTGTGAAAATACAATAACACTTGAATAACGGTATTCATTCTTTTCAAGACATTTTTTTACAGAATTCTTCATGGTGATCTTCTTTTATGTAATTCTTTGAGTTGGATTTCTGCATGGATCCTCAAAAATGGATCCTCAAAATATTTCAATATTCAAACTGGCAAATTACCATTTTTGAAAACAATGTTTACAATGATTGATAAGAAAAGGATGTGATTAAAAGCTAAGATTTTGAAAATCCCAGGACAGTGGTCATATAGAAATGTCTCCAAGAAAAAACATAAATTTTGCTTGCAAAGTAAATATTAATCCCCTGATTTGTGCCTGGATTTGGAAGCCAAACAATCCAGCTTTGCAAAGGCTAAGAAATGTCTTCCTTTGAAATGTTCTTATTTACATGCCAGCTAATGGCTCACAATACCAGCAGCTTCCTTGCAATCTGAGGAGGGGCAGAGTCTCTGGAGGTAGATGGCAAACCATACAGATCCCTAGTTGAGCTCTCAAGGTGTTGAGGATGGACAGGATTGCTCCTTCTTAGGACAACATAAGTCATTTCATAAAATACTACAAAGAATCCCTTCGCCTACAGACACACTTCTGAAGGCTTAGTATCAGTTATTGGTGGGTTTTGATTCTCTCAAGACACTGAGGGTCTTTTGATTGTGGGTGGATATATTGATCGAGAAGGAAGAGTATTTTGATGATGGCTGACTGGATGTTTGCTGGATCAATTGATCCAGAAGAAAACAGGGCTTATTTAACCTGGCAGTGAAAGTCCTACAGAATCTTTCAAGTTGATAAAACCTGCCTAAAATCTTTTTTTAGTCAAATGCTTCTTATTCTTTCTATTTTCTCATCTAAACCATGGATCCTTACTAAGCACAGCCACTTACCTTAGTGCATAGATTTGCTTTGGAAATTTCTAAACAATAGGAAAGATCCTGCAGTTCTTCCATGACCTGTTCTATATTTTTTCCCCTTTCAGGAGGTTCTTCTGCCCTTTGAGGAGGTGGCTGTTTATTTCTCTGAGGAGGAGTGGTCTCAGCTGGATCCCCACCAAAAAGCTCTGCATTGGGAAGTCATGCTGGAGAATTATAAGAATGTGGCCTCTCTTGGTAAGGGTTTCCTACTCTCCCTCAGAGAGTTCAGGGAGACATTTTGTAGTTAGATGCCATTAGCTAGTTCTTATGAAAACATTTATAAATTGATATCTTCAGAGGGAGTAGGGAAAATTCTGTTTTTCTACTGCTCCTAGGAAGGAAATAGGTCTATGGCATTTTACTTAGATATATCCTACCTAATTTGTTTTTATATTTCTATTTAAACACTTTAATGACAAAATAATTCCTTGGTTTGAGGTAATGCCAAACTTCATCACACAGATTTCAACTATTTTGTCCCAGATGCTTCCATATCAGTCCTATCAAGAGTTGCCATTCAGGTTTTTTGACTTAATGTCTTTTTCAAGGCTTTATGGCTCATCAATAGAGATATTATCATTTCTATACCATGCTATTATTAGGATACAAATATGCTGTATATATTAGAATTTGGCACAATACCTGAAGGCAATCAATATGACTTCTGGCAGAGTGATCTTTTTCCTAACCTTTCTCTCACTTTCATTTCTCTTTTCCTTTGAAGGTGATGATGAGAATGAGAATAAAGACTCTGCAGAACCAATCAAAGTGTTTAGACAGGGAGATGTAATGGAGAAACCTGCAATTCAAACAGAATTGCAAAGGCAGGAGAGAAACCTATCAAATAACTGGAATAAGAAAAGGTCATCTCCTTCTATTGTTGTTCAGATACAGGACTTCATTGATCAACAAGAAAAACTAAAGAACATATATATTGAGAAAGGTGTCAGAATCTTCAGAGAGACATTAAATGTAAATGGACCCTGTCCACCACAAGCCAAAGGAGGAGCCAATATAGGGAAAGACAAAGGAAAAAATTACAGTTGGATGGTCACACTTTCTCAAATAAATGGGTCTCTTGAGTCACAGAAAAGTTTTCACATGGGAGAGAAGTCAAATAAAAGCAATGAACATGGAAACAAGACTATTAATAAAAGGATAACCACAATGGAGAAGCCATATAAATGCATGGAGTGTGGAAAGAGCTTCAGAACAAGCAGCAAACTTACAAGGCATCAAAGGATCCACACAGGGGAGAAGCCATATAAATGCATGGAGTGTGGAAAGGGATTTAGTGAAAATGGTCATCTTACTACCCATCAAAGGATCCACACAGGGGAGAAGCCATATAAATGCATGGAGTGTGGAAAGGACTTCAGAGCAAGCAGTGACCTTACATGCCATCAAAGGATCCACACAGGGGAGAAGCCATATAAATGCATGGAGTGTGGAAAGAGCTTTAGCCAAAACAGTCATCTTATTATCCATCAAAGGATCCACACAGGCGAGAAGCCATATAAATGCATGGCGTGTGGAAAGGACTTCAGAGCAAGCTGTGAGCTTACATGCCATCAAAGGATCCACACGGGGGAGAAGCCATATAGATGCATGGAGTGTGGAAAGAGCTTCAGAATAAGCAGTTCTCTTACATGCCATCAAAGGATCCACACAGGGGAGAAGCCATATAAATGCATGGAGTGTGGAAAGAGCTTCAGAATAAACAGTGTTCTTGCATCCCATCAAAGGATCCATACAGGGGAGAAGCCATATAAATGCATGGAGTGTGGAAAGAGCTTTAGCCAAAACAGTCACCTTATTACCCATCAAAGGATCCACACAGGGGAGAAGCCATATAAATGCATGCAGTGTGGAAAGGACTTCAGAATAATCAGTCAACTTACATCCCATCAAAGGATCCACACAGTGGAGAAACCATATAAATGCATGGAGTGTGGAAAGAGCTTCAGTACAAGGAGTGATCTTTCAACCCATGAAAGTATCCACAAAGGGGAGAAGCCATATAAATGCATGGAATGTGGAAAGGGCTTCAGCACCTACCATAATTTCCCAGAACACGATTCATAGACTGGAGAATCCCCAAACAATGATTAATTTGGATGAGAATCTATGCTAATTATTGATTTAATGGATTCTATAATTGGATTTATAATTTACAGACTGAACTCTGAAAAGGATTTTTAAAAATGAAAAAAGAAACTATGGGCACTTGTCATCATAATTATGATTTATACTTTTTAAAAATGTATCTGTATATACAGTATATAGGAGTGTCAGACTCTTGAGCTAGTTGTGTCACCTGATGGACATGCCCATCCCAGCCCCCGCGAACTGTTGCAATGCTTCACGTAGAGTACTAGAAAACCAAAAACAAACTTGGCGCTGCACTGGCTGCCAAAATGACCAGATCTTGTTTGGCCATGAAAAGCGAACTGGGTTTAAACGCCATGTGCAGCTTTGGTCATTTAGATATCTCTGTACACCAGGGGTGTCAAACTCTATTTCATTGTGGGCCACATCAGGGTTGTGTTTGACCTCAGGGGGGCGGGATAGGTGTTGATGTCACTTGTGTCAATCGCTGTTGTGGCTTGAGCCCTCTGCCAGCGAAAATGGGCTCCTGAGCTCTATTTTCAGCTGTGACAGCCTGCTGAAATCTTCTGCCAGTGAAAATGGAGCTCGGGAGAGTTGCACATGGCCCTTGCATGCTCCGTTTTTGACTGCGACAGCCTTCTGCAGCTCTCTGCCCACGAAAACTCCTGACCATGTGGCCCTCCTGAGCTCTGTTTTTGCTGGCAAAGGCAACACGGGTTGGTCCTTTTTTATTTGCAGGGTGGCTCCATGGGCCAGATCTAAGCATACCACTGTCCAGTTCCGGTGCCTGGGCCTTGATTTTGACACCTCTGCTCTATGCTTTTGGTGTCAATATTCAAAGAAACATTCAGTTCTTTGGCTGCCCCAAAAAAGTTGGTGCCTCTGGGGGTTGAACGACCCTTTCACAAGGGTCGCCTAAGACCATCCACCTCAACCGGCATCGCCCATGCTCAGGAGCACGTCCTGAAGTGTCAGGTGCATGAAGAGCTCCGGGTGGCAAAGCAGCCTCCTCTCAGCTCCGGGTGCAACCCAGACGCCGCCCCGCCCGGTCTCCATGCCAGGCCAAGGCGCTGAAGGGGGAGAGAAATGGCTTCTTCTGAGTGGTGGATCAGCCTTGGCTCCAACGGACATCCAAAGCCTGCGCAGTCGGCGGTGCCGCTTCAGCCCAGCCACCTGCACAGGGGCTCAAAGGTGCCCGGAGAGCAGGAGACCAGCCGGGCAATTGGGCCACCCACTTAAGCCAGCGGGACGGGCTCTCGCCCAGGCAGGCGCATGCCAGGATTCAAGCCTCCTTGGGCCTGGACACTGCCTTTGCCGCCCCCGCTGCCGGTCCTGTCCTGCGGGCTAATCTGAGCTTGGAGACTTTTTGGGCCCCGGGAAGGGCTGGCAGGAGAGGCCAGAGGGGAGGACAGGCCCCCGCCCACCTATTCCTTCTGTCCCAAGGAATTCCACTTGGGACGGAAGCACAGTTCGATGTAGCTTAAGCCTCCTTTTAAAATCCCATTTAAAGGGCAACTTCTTAATCTGTGTTTAAGAAAGAAGAAAGAAAGAAAGAAAGAAAGAAAGAAAGAAAGAAAGGGAAGGAAGGAAGGAAGGAAGGAAGGAAGGAAGGAAGGAAGGGGAGGCGGAATGGAAAGAAAGAAGAAAAGGGAGGGAAGAATGGAAAAAAACAAAGAAAGAAAGAAGAAAAGGGATCGGGGAATGGAAAGAAAAAGAAAGAAAGAAAGAAAGAAAGAAAGAAAGAAAGAAAGAAGAAGGAAAGGGAGGGGGGAATGAAAAGAAAGAAAGAAAAAAACGGAAGGAGGAATGGAAAGAAAGAAGAAAAGGGAGAGAGGAATGGAAAGAAAGAAAGAAAGAAAGAAAGAAAGAAAGAAAGAAAGAAAGAAAGAAAGAAAGAAAGAAGAAAGAAAACAAACAAACTGGGTGGGGGAACGGAATGTAAAAAAAATAAAATTAACAAAGTGAAACTCATGTAAACCACGAACTGCTGCTGGAAGCAGGCAAGGAGGTCATTTCATCCTGGAAAATCCCAGCCTGGTTGATCTTCTCCCAAACCAAGATTGGCAGATTAATCACTATGGTTTAATTATGTTCAATTTGTAATAATGAAAAGACATCCTGCATATAAAATATTTACATTACGATTCATAACAGTAGCAAAA
This sequence comes from Natrix helvetica, assembly GCF_964273705.1. Lineage (NCBI taxonomy): Eukaryota > Metazoa > Chordata > Lepidosauria > Squamata > Natricidae > Natrix > Natrix helvetica. The sequence goes on from NC_138548.1 coordinate 339,859,074, forward strand.
TTACAGTTATGAAGTAGCAACGAAAATAATTTTATGGTTGGGGATCACCACAACATGAGGAACTGTATTAAAGGGTCGCAGCTTTAGGAAGGTTGAGAACCTCTGTTCTAGGGATAAGTCTTTAGTTTAGCATACAGTGAATTTCTTGGGATAGGTTTCAGACTGCACAGTGTGCACAGTTTTGCCCATAACAAATCCAATGTGACTTTGTGCTTTAGTATCTATTGTTTTTAAGTAGGCAACAGCTGCTACTGCTGTGATAGAAGCATCAGAATATATACAGAGCTTTTGGCTTTGTATCTCTCAAAAGCAGGTTTATCAAGCTCAATTTATTGAGGGCCTCATCAGCATTATGGTTGCTCTCCAGTTGCATGTAAGATTATGATGACTCAGTGCCAGGTGGGCATGGCTGGGTAGGCATGGCTGGGAGGTCGCAGTCAGATCGTCAAGACTAGGTGATTATGGGTGGCTCGATATGGCCAGCTGGACGCTTCTCACTGGGCTCAGCTGACTTGGGATAGCTGGGTGAGGATGGGTCAAATCGTACTGGCTAGCTCAACATGGGGACAACTTGGTGCCCCACAAGCTCCTTGCCTCCCTAAACTGCTGGCAGCCAAGCGTGTGCATGTATTCGTGCGGACACATACACACAGAGACACGCACACACTTCATTCCAGGTTTGGGTACTTTTACCCACAGAGGAAGGAGAGGGCCTTCTCCCACTGTCCAGGCATGATTGGCAATTTCCAAGTCAGATGTGCCTGAAAGTCTCCATGCTTGGAATAGTGTGTGTGTGTATCTATGTGTGCATTTGCGCAGGATGTCAAAGGAGATGTTCTTCTCTCAATCCCAGACATCATTGGCATTTCCTTGTCCGGTGCCTCCTCTCGGCAAAGCAGGAGGCGGTGGATGACGCTGCTGCATGTGGAAGCGGGGAGAAGAAATTTTGCAGGAAGCAATTTCCTCCGAGTCCAACTTCTGCCTTGAGAGATCTCTGGAGAGGAAGAGGGAGTGGCGGGGGAGCTATGTTCTGTCCACACTGCATGCTCGACAGGCAGCTAAACCCACCTATCCTCCAATAAAACAGACCGTGTGTGTAGATCTGAATGCTTTATTGAAAGAACAGGACATGGTGAAACGGGGGAAAATAGGGATACATACAATGAGAACAAATACAAGATAGAGAGTATTGTTACTGCTAAACATAAGGAATAAATACAGGCAATTTATTTTTTAAAAAATAATATTTCATTTAACAGTTTTTTTAAAAAAGTCAAAAAGAAAAAAATATTTTTTGCAATTTCCTTCTCTCGAACATTTCCATCTTGGTATGCATCAATCTAAATCTCATCAACGATGCTCTGGGTGGGATGTGGGTTTGTCCTTGGATGACCATGTTCCACATGTTAAGATGGCTGCTTCTGCCTTCTCCAAATTTTAAGGGAAATGGAGTCTGGCTTTTCAGCATCACTTCACTAATACATGAAGATTTTTGGAAGGATTTGGAGGGGGCATATTTCAGGATTTGAGAGGCTCATGTTGGTTTGAAGTTTTTTATTCAATTGTCAGAAGTAGTTCTGGGTCAAGCTGGACAATAAAGAGACTGAAAAGAGCAGAGAAACTAATTCAGTTCTTTATAAACCCCCTTTCTCTTTCCATCGACATTCTTTCTTTCACTAATTGTATCTGAATCTCTTTTTTCTTGCATTGTCACCTCCCTATCCAGACAAACCTTTTCAAACTGTTGGAATCCTCTGGTTTTGTGGTTGGAGGAGAATTTCTATTTATGTTTTTCTGTTTATTCATGATCTGTGGATTGACGGGTCCCAATATCATTGCTGGACCTGGTCCGGGTTCTTCCTTCCCTGTGAATTGAATTTTTTGATTGTCGAGGTAAGGCAGAAGGGACAAGCCAGAACTTTATTTCAGGAACTGCTAATGTGTGGCCATCTTGTCTCCTCCACCCAGGCTCATACTTTGTCAGGGTGCGCACAGCTTTAGTATGTGAGACAACCCAAGAGCAATAATAGCAAAAGGTTTGTAAGAAATAATGGTTTTATCTACAAAAGAATATATACTATACATACACATACTACAGGCAGGAATCAAACAATCAGTAAATTACAGCAGGGAAGAACACACAGGAGAGAGACAGGGCCTCTTCTTATTATACAGTCTCTTAAAGGGATAACAGCCCCAAACCTTGCTGACTCAATCCCATCATTACATCAGGGCATCATTTCATCATCTTAGCAGTTGGTCAGCAGTTAAATCATTACCCTAACATACTTCCTGAGATGTATTGCCTATGTCAGTGATGGCAAACCTTTTCAGCACCGAGTGCCGAAACCAGAACATGCGTGCATGTGTGCGCACCAGAGCACCGGAAACCCAAAGACCAGCTGGCTGGCACACGCCTGCTTGTTTTTTGCCTGTTTTTCAGGCCACTTTCAGGCCGATTTTGGGCCCCAAAAGCAGCCTGGAAATGGAGGGAAAACAGCCTGAAAACAGCCACAAAACAGCCTCTTATTGGCTGTATTTCAGGCCGGGTTTTTTGGCCATTTTTAAGCTCTTTTCCGGTGTTCCAGCACCCGCTGGGGACTGTGCGTGTGCCCACAGAGAGGGCTCTGCGTGCCACCTCTGGCATGTATGGCAAAGGTTTGCCATCATGGGCCTATGTAATCCCTACAGAAATCAATGGTGACTCCCCCCCTCCCCATGATACAATATTTATCTTCACTTTTCATTATCTGCCTTCCCTGATTTTATAACTTTACCTTTTCTCTAGGCACATGTGAGATGGAAACTCGCCTAAAAGTCCTAAGTGTCTTAAATCTAGGTTTTTGTTCTGTTATGTGTGACAGTTGTTTCTTTTATATATTCTGGATGGTATTCAGTGTGAGAGTCGGAGGCTTTTAACAGAACGGTTTATTCACCACTGCTTCAGAACAAATACAACGAACTCTGGGTTGACAGTTTATTTTAAACCCACAGCTGTCAACCCGTTAACCAATAGGAGCTTAACATTAACCAATAGAAACACAGCTTAACCCATGCTTAACCAATGTATGTCCAAAGCTGTGCTGATTGACAGCTGGGACATAACAGTTTCTTTGTTACTTTGAAGCTTCACTGATGGACATGGGGGGGGGGGTTCAGGAGTTTTTGACAGAACAAGAATGCAGGTCATGATGTATGATGTCCATTTCTCTTCTTTTCTTCTGCCTGTCATTTCAACTCCTTCACTGTGTAGATTGGAGATCCTGAGGGAAAGGAGGCTTCCATCAAATCTCCCTCAGGAACTGTTTTTTTGAGGAGGATTTCCCAGGAGGTACTATAAAGTCCTCCTATTCCCAATGGAGATCTATAGACTACTTCTTCCTACTTTATTGTTTATGTATTTTAAAATTGTGTTTCCCTCACATGGAAGAGTAGAAAGATGTTGAGTCTTCTTTATTGTGGAGCTGAAATAGTGGTTAACATTTCAATTCAAGTAAGAGGAGGAGACTTATTACATTTGTATTCTCCCTTCAGAAAGTTAAGCTGGTCTACGTTTAGGACGTAAAGTGAGATTTGGACATTAAGAGTGAACATACCTAGCCTTTCTTCCTTGTGTAATACCCCTACTCAGACAACTAGTTATGAGGTCAGTAAAGGAAATACAGGTTGAAAAGGAATTAGTTTTGATGGAAAGCCTTATTGACCATAAGATTGCCCCACATCCCTATGATAAGGATGAGATTTCAGACACAGGCACATATGTACACCTTGCACCCTGGGGACTGGAGAGAGTGGCTTCAGAGGATAAGCCCTGAGAGTTATTTCATAGGTATTGTCTTTTTCCTTTTTCTCTACCATACATCTGTATTTGATCATGTTATGCCAAAGATTATATGCTTGCATTGTTGATTTAAAGCTCTGTAGTAGGCTAGACTCAATTGTAGCTAAAAATAGAGTCAAGAAGGGGGGAATAAAGTAGGACGTAAAGTGAGATTTGGACATTAAGAGTGAACATATGGGGTCAGGCTGGATAGCCTCTCGGGGGCCCCTTTCATCTTGTTTTTATAAACTAAAAGACGGAGTTGGAAGCTTGCGGAAGAACAGGAAACGTGAATGCTAAAACCGCAGAGTACAGCTAAAGTTCTTACAAAGCCACGTAGCCATTATGAGACTAGAGCTCCATACCTGTGGCCCAGACAAAAGGGGAAGCAAGACAGTATCTGCTTATAAGGCTTCTTTCCTCAAGGTAACCAATCAGAAATGGGTTAAGGATTTCCGTGTTCTGCTGCTTTTGACAAACTATAAGAATGCATGTTTCCTTCAGAACACTGTTCAGATTTTCAAATGGCGATCTTGGCTATATTATTCTGAACCTTTGGCTGCCAAATAAAACTCCTCCTCCTTTTGTAACCAACTGATACACTTTCTACAGTATGTAAAGAAGGAAGATTTTATGTGTTGTGTTTGTTTTGAAAAGTAAAAATATTTTTTTAAAAAATTAAAACTACTCCTTGATCCTGAAACGTCCAAGTCCCGTTATTTTCTGCAACACTTTCACCTTTCATTTTTCCTTCTTGTTTGTTCTGAGTCATTCTTTTACAGAATAACAGAGTTGGAAGGGACCTTGGAGATCTTCTAGTCCAACCCTCTGCTCAGGCAAGAAACCCTAGTCCGTTTTAGACGAATGATTGTCTAATCTCTTCTTTTAAAAAATGTTGGAATTTCTAAAGTGAAGTTGTTCCACTGATCTATTTTTCTAACTCTCGGGAAAATGGTCATTTCTGAGCAACAAAAATTTAAGGGAGATTCTTATTAGGAAATGTTATTTTTTAAAACTAGTACTTTTAAAAACAATACTCTTTACTGCAGCATAACACTGCCAAAAGCAGATGGATTGGGAAGGCTTCCTGATCAAGGGCAGGACGTGTGCCCTCTCCTGGTTTCGAATGGGAAATGCACCATTCTCCACTTTTTGCATCAGTATGGCCCATAGAAAATCCACCAGGGTGTTGACTCTGCAAAGAAAAGGGAACACCATGTACTTGGGCATTGGGCCACTGTTGCAGGTTCGCAAAGTAGTGAGATCATAAGACTTGCCTCCCTAGGATGCTGGACTCCCTCTCTTTAACCCTTTGAGCTTCGCAGGCAGTTAAAAAGGCCACAAGAACGTGTCAGGTTTCCAAATAGCATCCAAAATTAAATCAGAGTCAAAGGCAAAGTATTGCTCAAAGTTTCAATTTATTAAGAGAGCCATTTTTGGCACATCTGGAAAAACCCGAATCTGAAAGCTTCCTGGGTTTCCCCACCCAATTGAAAATTCAAGACCTTGCCCCCACACCCACAAGTCCATCACATGGTCCAATCTTCCACTGCCATGCTGGCAGTTCCACATATCCAGTTCCGGTCAGGTGCAGAGGTGCAGAGACAAAGGATGACCTTGGCTTTCTAGAATGGCTTTTTGTTTTGGCTGCATAGCATCTAAGTCCATACAGTTCCCCCTCCCATTTTCCCACAATAGAAAAGGCATTGTAGAATAATAGAAAGTGTGGCAGGCCAAAGATCCAAAAGGAATATGGCTGCAGGCCTGACAGAACATCTTAAAGGAAAGAGAGCCAGAGGTGGAAAGGCTGGTGTATGCATGGGTGGGTTTCTTTCCACATGTAAGAAACAATCAACCCCCCCCCCATTATCCCAAATAAAATATTAACCATTAAAAAAATATTATCCAATAAGGAAAAGCCTCAGAAAAGCCAAAAGACCAAGACGCTAATAAAAACCGCCTGAAGCCCATTCCACATTCCAGCCAGATGAATAAAGAAAACATTATAACAAGAAGCCAAGTTCAAAGGGATGCAGGCACTTAAGGAGATAAGGAGCTTATTGAAACAGGAACCCAACTATCTAGATGGCTCCATTCACAAGCAAAGCAAATACCGCCTGCAGAATATGGCAGGATATTTCGAAACCCCTACCGGCAATTTTGACAGCTAGCAAAAGCAGAATGATTGGATTAGAGCAAGCAGCCCCTCACCCAAAAATCTAACATAGGACATAGATATCAGCCACAATAAGAATTACCCAACCCCCTTTCAGAACCCAAAGCTTATATTGCACAAATCCCAAACTTCAAAGTTTCAGAACCTTTGAAGAACCCTTCCACTCACCCAGTTGGATGGTCAGTTGCCCCAGAGCCGCACGCTGTGTCTACATCCAGATGCAATCATTTGAGTCTTGGGAGTGGGAGACCCCCATATCCCATGTTTCCCTACCAATCTTTTCGATGATTCTAACAGGCAGAGGGGGAAGCAGAGCTCCAGATGAGGAATAAATTCAGGTCCCAGAAAACAAAAGGGGTGAACTGGATAGTCTTTTCTGCCCCATTTCTTCAGCTCCTGGATAGGGGGAGTGGATGAGCTTGGATGGGAAATCTCGAGCAGGAAATCAGAAAAGGTTAGGAAGGAAGAGATGTAAAAGATTATGCCTGCATTCCCATTATGTGCTGGATGACACTAAACTAGGTTTGCTGCCTCTGCAGTTCAATTTGCCATAGGAGGATACTAGTGAACCTGATCATCATGTTAAGCTGTGTGCTTTTAAGCCTTTGTTTCACCTGAACTGAGCCCCTCAACGTGGTTGACATGTTTGTGTTCAGGGCATCTTGTGGGAACTTGCATGGCTGAGTGTAGGAAGAAAGAGGAATGGAGCATCCTAAACAAGAGTCAGTTGACTGGCTTTTCATTTGATGTGGACTGAATTTTCATCATTTGTTAAATGCCAAATACACTGAATATTCTAGGTGGAAGACATCCATTTACCATCTCAGAAAACTACTTCTATGGGGATGAGTGTGGTTGAGGGCTTGAGGGCTTGTTCTCCTATTCCCCTCCTCTCCCATTTCTCAGCTCTTGTATGAGCACCTTCCGTGCACAGAAAATCCACCAGGGGGGCACTTCAGCTTTGGGTCCCTGTTACAAGTTGGGAAGGCAGTGACGTCATTCAGGTTTTGCCTTTCTATGATACTAGACTCTCTCTCTTTAACCACATGTGCTGTGCAGGAGTTTAGAAAGACAGAGAGAAAATCTGAAAGATCCAGAGGTGGAAAAGGTAGGTGTGTGTGTGTGTGTTCTTTTCACAGAAAGGGAGACGGAGGGTTATCCCTCTAACAAAAGGGGAAGAGAGAGACATGCCTAGTCCTCATCCAGGTTCAGTTTTGTGAGTTTTAGGAGTGGGAGAAACTCCCCCCCCCCCCGATCCTATGTTTCCCTCCCGCCTAACTGCCCTTTTCCATGTTTGTAACAGGCATGGGGAGAAAGCAGAGGCCATGCATGCTGCCCTCCAGAATAAATCGAGATTCTCATAAATGAAGGTGGTAGGGAGGGACCTGGAGAGAGTCCTTCCCACCCCCTTTCCTGGTGAAAGCTCCTGTGTAGGGGGAGAGCTTGCATGGCAAATCTCAAGCAGGAAATAAGAAATATATTTGCAAGGAAGAGAGGCAGAAGATGATGCCTACATTCTCACTGTGTGTTGGATGACACTAAACTAGGTTTGGACTCCCTTTCTAATTTGTCTTAGGAGAGTAGTAAACCAGCATCCTAAACCAGGGTCAACTGACTGGCATTTCATTTGATGTGAACTGAAGTTTCATGCTTTGATCTACACTTTAAAAAAGCAAGTCTCTCCTTGTGAGTAAAAAGAAATTGAAATGATCCAAAATGCCAAATACACTCAATCTTCTTGATGGAAGTCATCACTTTACCAGCTCAGAAAATACTTCTCAATATGTGGGGATGAGTGTTGATGAATGGTCCAATCCACAACTTTCTGGCTGTTTGAATATATTCTCTTTTCTGTAAGAGAATCAGAAAATGGAGGTCATTTGTTCATCTTCTTTAGAGACAACTTTATTTCTTTGGCTAAGAGGACTTTAGGTATTCCCAAGGCTAGGTGAACGTTGCTAAGAATGTATGGGAAGCCCACCCCTCAACCCCCCCTCCCCCGGAGAACAAAATATTCGGGGGAATATTAAAAAGAAGCAGAATATTACATTTCTCCTAAGGGAGAGATGGAGAAACATGCTCTTAAGGGAGGCAGAAGGCAGCCTCAGTCTCCCTGCCCCAAGGGGAAACTGAGGGGGGCAGCTTTTAGAAATGCAGATTTGGTAATCCATTCAGAAAGACTGGATCAGGCAGAAAATTCAGATACGCAACACAATTAAGCCAAAGGTTGACAAAGTTGGGCTTTGCCTTGATATATGAATGGCATAACACAGGATGTGGTTTCGTGTTTTTAGAGCAGTGGTCTCAATCTTGACAAGGTCCTCTCTTTGCCCCAGTTTTTCATAACATTTCATAACATATAGCCATTTGGAGATTTTGCAGAAGTCCCCAAAGGAAGGAACAAAATGTACAGGATGGTAAGAATCCGGATCACAAAGATGGGAGACTTTTTATAAAGGTTCTCCAGCTTAGAAATGCCCACCATGCATGGTCATATGACAGCAACACCAGTGCCTTCTGTAATGCCCCAGTCCTGCTCAGATCTTAAAAAGAAAAATTCAATGTATGTGAATGGAAAGAGAATCTGTTCCCAGAACTTGTACTCGTGACCGTTAGACAAAATTGTATTTTTTCAGACAAACACCTTTGATTTGCATTTCCCCTTTTGCCTATAGAGTGCCACCCATGAGCCCTACGTGACCCCATAGGAATCCAGAAGGTATAAAATCCACCCACTCTGAACTCCATTTTGTCAGCCGTCCCAGAATGACATGTGGTTGGTGGTTCTGCTTTCTTTCCAATCAGCCTCCAGCCTCCATTTTATTCCCAGCACCTTCCTCCTGTATTGGAACTGAACCAGATGGATATTTCTCTCAAGAAATGAAAAAAGCATTTGGAGATACACAACTTTCCTTGCACTAATTCTGAATTGTGTTGCAGGACAGAGAGAATGGCTGGCCTTCCTTTAGCAAGTGAGGGAAGTGGAAAAGGCCCTTCCGGTGCTCAGTCTGGAATCCGTGGGCAGATCTGGGCAAGAACTGGGCAGAAGATGCTGGAAGAAGGAACCATCGTTTCACAAGTTCAGGCCTGGAACTTCAGGAGCGTCCAATATCAGGAGGATGAGGGTCCCCGAGGACTTTGCAGCCGACTCCACTTCTTTTGTAGTCGATGGTTGAGACCAGAAAAGCACACAAAAGCGCAGATGCTGGACCTGGTTGTTCTGGAGCAGTTCCTGGCCCTTCTGCCCCTGCAGATGGAGAGCTGGGTGCGGGAGTGTGGAGCAGAGACCAGCTCCCAGGCGGTGGCCCTGGTGGAAGGCTTCCTCCTGAGCCAGGCGGAGGAGGAGAAGAAGGAGCAGGTTGAGTTGCAGGTGAAATATCCATCTTACCCCGGTATTTCTTTCCTTTGTCACAAGTCCAGCAGAGTTGGTAAAAAATTCCTTTTTTACATTTACATTTCAAACACGTATTTGAAATTCCTTTATATATGTTTGGTAGTTTATCAGTGTTAAGTAGAAGGATACATCGTTTTATGAAAGATTTATTTTAAATTATAATTTAACACAAATTTTAAACTCTTCAACCACATGTCTTCCCCTTGTTTAGGCATTATATTATACACAAACATCTTTTCCTTTGGATTTTGACATCTTCTTACCAGACTTTCCTGGCATTCACACTATGTGGAGATGCTTCACTAATCTTTGTATAGTTCCCTTATCCATTCTAGAAGAAAGATTTTGCACAGCAATTTCTTTCTTACTTCCCAACCTAATTGATTGACACTGAGTGATTTGCAGTGGGGTTCACTGGGGAAAGAAACCACTTCATGATTTGTGATGTCCATTCATTCTTTTCTCCTATTTCAAGTCCTTCGCAATGGAGATCAGAGAACCTGAGAGAAAGAGGCATCCGTCAAATCTCCCTCAAGAACTGTCCTTCAAGGGGATCTCTCAGGGAGATCCAAATCAGGGCCCCTCAGGAGGTAATATAAGGTCCTTCCATTCCTTTGATAATTCCTAACTTTCTCATCGTGTCTGTTTCGTCTCCTCTATAGCATAACTCCTCCCATCTTACTAATAATTATGCTTTTTGAAATTCTGTCTCCCTCACAGGGAGGAATAGACGGAAGTTGACTCTTGGTTTTGGGGGAGCAAAAACTAGGATTGAACCTCCAGCTCAGGTAAGAGAAGAACATTCACTTACTAGATTTGTATTTCCATTTCCATCAGGAAATCAGAGTATGTAGATAGTATAGGTCAGTGATGGCAAACCTATGGCATGCGTGCCACAGGTGGCACCCGGAGCCATTTGTTAGGGAACGTGAGGTGTTGCCTGTTGACTTCGGTCTTCCTTTGAGCCGTTTTTCGCAAAAAAGCCACGAAAAACCGGCCGAACGGGCATACTGGAAGTTCAGTAACGGACTTCCGGTTTGCTCATATGGCCGTTTTTCACCCTCCAGAGCCTTCAGGGAAGCCTCCTGAAGGTCCCTGAAGGCTCCAGAGGGCGAAAATCAGCCCTACGGACAAAGCGGAAGTGACTTCCAGTTTCCCTGTAGATCTGTTTTTCGCCCTCCGGAGGCTTCAGGAAAGCTTCTAAGGCCTCCGGGGAGGGGGGGGGGAGGAGGCTGTTTTCGTGCTCTCCAGGCTCCTAGAAAGCCTCTGGAACCTATGGAGGGTGAAAAAACAATGGCAAAAGCGGGTGGTGGCGCACATGGCATTATGGGTGTGGCACGCCCGCACACAACCCCCCTGTGCTCCCCCTGCTTTTGGCACGGGAGCCAAAAAAGGTTCACCATCACTGGTACAGGTAATACAGTCGTAAGTGTGAAAAATGGGCATGTCATTTTTTCGCTGCTGTGTAACTTTCAACAGCCACTAAAAACTTAAAACTGTTCTTAGTCGAGAACTACATATAATGTCTTCTGCCATTTTACCCTCTGCTTTTGGTTGGAAATTCTTCTTAGGACTAGTGTCTTAAAAACAAAACTCTTTTGCTAATTACCGTGTTTACCTGAAAATAAGACCTCCCTGGATAATAAGCCCAATCGGGATTTTGAGTGCATGCGCTAAAATAAGCCCTCCCCCAAAAATAAGCCCTCCAAGAAAATATTGCAACACAGCAGCAGCCATGAGGTGACCACGCTCTCCGCCTCCTGCACCTCAAAAATAATAAGACTCGGTATGCACCAGCTGCCTGAAATGTGCTGCTGGACACGAAGTGGGAGGCCCCATGCCTCTGCCTCTACCTGCTGCCAGTGCTGTCCCTTCATGTTTTGGAAGGGAAATAAATAAATCCTGCAGACTCTCACCATGCAAACCTAAGCACAGGCAACAACAGCTCTGCCTTCTCCCTTCCAAAACATGCTGTAATTGTGATCTGAATAAGAGCGGCTTGACCTACTGTTCAGATACCTCCAGGCTCTTTCCCGAAGGGAGGGTGCCACTTGTCTCTGTGTTTCCTCATCTTCCGCAGTGCAAGGGGTAGCACGCAAGTCCTCTTTTCATTTTTGATACACTCGCCACTTGCAGCAACTGGGACTGTTGCAGGGGACACCGGCAGGAGATGGAGGCTTGCTCCTCCCTCCCCAATTGTTTTCTCCTCTGCTTCAGCCCAACCTAACCCTCCATCCAGCAGTTAAGGATGAGGGGCTTGCCCACCTCGCCATGAGACCTCTGATGGCGTTCATATCAAAACGAAGTGCTGCGAGTTCAGGTGTCCTTTCCGTTTGTTTCCCCCTCCTCTCTCCCTCTCACCCTTTCTCTCTCTCCCAGGGAACTGTGTGGGGGGAGGGGAAGGCCATCAAGGGGACGCTGTCAAGACACTAGGGGAAAGGACGAAGCCTCCCTGCTGCCAGAGCCCAGAATTTTAAGGCAGAAAAGTGGAAGGGACGGGGGGGGGGGATTTCAAATGTCCTGGAGAAAAGGAGCCAAGCTCTTCTGTTTGCTGTCTTAAGTGGGTGCTGAGGCCAACCCTGCGGGAAGCAATCTGCTTCTCCAAGCAAAACCTCATGGGCTTTGCAGAACCACAGGGGAAGGCCCTCCAGGTGGGCAACAACAGCTGGGCCTTCTCCCTCCCAAAACACACCAGGATGGAATCTGAATAACACCAGCGGTGGTGAAATGCTTCCCAAAAAGGAGGCAACAAATGGGAAGGGCCACGGTCTCGCAGCACTTTGTTTTGATTTAGGCGCTGCTGCTGATGTTGAAAGAATGGCTTTTACACTTTAGCTTTTGCATGCTATGTCACCCGAGAGGTCTCATGGAGAGGCAGGCGAGCCCCTCGTTCTTCGCTGTGCAGCTTCTCTCTCCCGTTTCTCCTGTGCTTTAGCCTCGCCCTCTATCATCCTCCAAGGTTCAAAGGGGATGGGAGTGCTGGGACAAATCTGAAAGAACAAAAGTCCCTTCAGGATAATTCCTCCAGCACCTAGCAATTCCCCCCACCCCCCAAATACCATGAGCCCCCAGCCTCCCCACCATCCCCGTTACTTTGGCAGCTGATAGCAAGGAAGCAAAGTAGAGACTGACAGTAAATATTAATCCCCACATTTGTGTCTCGATTTGGAGGCCAAACAATCCAGCTTTGCAAAAGCTAAGAAATGTTATCCCCAGAAAATGTTCTTCATTTTCTTATTTACGTGCCAGCCAATGGCTCACGATAGCAGCAGCTTCCTTGCAATCTGAGGAGGGGCAGATTCTGTGGAGGTAGATGGCAAACCACGCTGATCCCTGGTTGAGCTCTCCCAGCATTTTCATGAAGGTGTTGAGGATAAAGAGGATTGCTCCTTCTTAGGACAACATAAGTCTTTCATAAAACACTACAAAGAATCTCTTCGACACACTTCTGAAGGGTTAGTATCACTTATTGGTGGGTTTTCCAAGGCCCACCTGCCAGTTGATTCTCTCAAGACACTGAGGGCCTTTTGATTGTGGATGGATGAATAGATCCAGAAGGAAGAGTATTTTGATGATGGTTGGCTGGATGTTTGGTATATCAATTGATCCAGGAGGAAACGGGGCTTATTTAACCTGAATGGCACTGAAAGTCCTGCAGAATCATTCAAGTTGATAAAACCTGCCTAAAATCTTTCTTTAGTCAAATGCTTCTTATTCTTTCTGTTTCCTCATCTAAACTATAGAACTTTACTAAGCATAGCCATTTACCTTAGTGCATAGCTTTGCTTTGGAAATTTCTAAACAACAGGAAAGATCCTGCAGTTTTTCCTTGACCTGTTCTGTATTTTTCCCCTTTCAGGAGTTTCATCTGCCCTTTGAGGAGGTGGCTGTTTATTTCTCCGAGGAGGAGTGGTCTCAGCTGGATCCCCACCAAAAAGCTCTGCATTGGGAAGTCATGCTGGAGAATTATAAGAATGTGGCCTTTCTTGGTAAGGGTTTCCTACTCTCCCTCAGACAGTTCAGGGAGACATTTTGTAGTTAGATGCCATTAATTAGTTCTTATGAAAACATCTCTAAATAGATACCTTCTCTTCAGAGGGAGAAGGGAAAATTCTGTTTTTCTTTTGTCTTTTTTGATCAATTTTTTATTGTTTTCTCCATCTATAACAACTTACAATCATCACATTAACATTCTTGTGTCATCATACCTGTATATATCAATCGTATATCGCTTCTATATTTATATACATTTGTTTACAGTTCTATACATTTCTCTATTGTTTCTTGGCTAGATTAACTTTATTTCTGTTATGCAACCATTTATACCAATTATCCCAAATTTCATAGTATTCAGACTCTTCTTTATCCTTTAATCTTAATGTTAACTTGTCCATTTCTAGGCACTCTAGAATTTTCTGAATCACTAATTCATCAGGGGGAATATTACTCTGGTTCCAACATTGGGCAAACGTTATTCTAGCTGTAGTCAACAGATGTATTAGTATATATTTAATTTTCTTTCTATATTTCCCCTTGGTTATTCCCAGCAGAAAGAGTTCTGGTTTATAATCTATTTGTTCCTCTGTAATTTGTTGTATTCATTTCCAAATTTTAATCCAATACTTTTGAGTTTCCGGACAGGTCCACCATATATGATAGAAAGTCCCTTGTGTTTTTTTACACTTCCAGCAGGTTGGATTTATGTTCGGATACATTATGGCCAATCTCATTGGTGGTCAATGCCAACAATAAAACATTTTGTACATGTTTTCCTTGTACGCTACTGATCTTGTTAATTTATAATTTGTGTTCCAAATTCTTTCCCAATCCACTAGATCTATATTGTGTCCAAAATTCTTGGCCCACACTATCATGCAACCCTTAACTACTACTTCTTCCAATGTCACTTCTAATAAATATTTATACATTTTTGCTATGAATTTATCTTCCAAGCCTGTTAAAATTTTATCTACTTATTGTAATTCTGTGTAGATTCCATATTCTTTTACATCTTTTTTGTACCACGATTGTAATTGAAGATATGTTGGTATTTTCATGTAGTGTTTTTCCCTAATTTTGTTCCAGACCTGTATCAGCGCGCGTCTAATATAGTATCTATGAAAATATTTTTGTTTCTTTTTTCCCTCTTCCCATAATAAAAAATGCCATCTCATTTGCAAATCGTGGCCCTCTAGTGTTAATACTCATTTATTTTTTAAATTAATCCTATCCCTAATCGAAGTTAACGCTGCTGTTTTAGAATAAAGCTCCAAGTCAGGGAGTCCCATACCACAGCTTCTTCTATCATCCTGTAATGCTTTCAGTTTTATTCTAGCTTTCTTCCCTTGCCATATGAATTTTAATATAATTTTATTCAGTTCAATAAAAAAGTTTTTCTCTACTTTTATGGGGATTGTTTGAAGGAAATAGGCCTATGGCAGCGATGGCGAACCATTTTTGGCTCGCGTGCCATGGGGGAGAGCACAGGGGGATCGTGTGTGGACGTGCTGCATCCATAAAGCAACGCGTGACACACACCCCTGGTGCACATGCGTGGATGAGAGGCACTCTCCCCTCCCATTTTTCCATGCTTTTTTCACCTTACCCAGGCTCCAGAGTCTTTATAGGGCAAAAAACGACCTTCCGAGCAAACTGGAAGTCACTTCCAGTTTGCTCAGAGGATTGGTTTAAGCCCTCTGGAGGTTTCAGGGACCTTCCCTGAAGCCTCCAGAGGGCTTAAACTGACCCTCCGAGCAAACCGGAAGTCCATTCCCGAACTTCCTGTTTGCCCATAGGTTTTTTTTTCCCCTGCTCTGGAGGCTTCACGGAACCTCCTGAAGCCTCCAGAGACCCTTCGGGGGGGGGGAGGCTCTTTTTGCCCTCCCCAGGCTCCTATAAAGCCTCTGGAGCCTGTGGAGGGCGAAAAATGACTTTAAAAAAGGCTGAACTCAACTGGCCAGCAGCACGCATGCGCGCTGGCAAGCTGATAGGGCAAGACCTCGTGTGCCCTGACAAATGGCTCCGTGTGCCATAGGTTCCCCATCCTGGGTCTATGGCATTCTATTAGATGTGTCCTATTGAAATTGTTTGTGTATTTCTATTTAAACACTTTAGTGACAAAGTAACTCCTTAGTTTGAGGTAATACCAAACTCCATCACTCAGATTTCAGCTATTTTGGTCCATATACTTCCATATCATTCAAATATTTTGATTTAATATCTTTTTCAAGGTTTAATGACTCATCAATAGAGATATTATCATTTTTAAACCATGCAAATATAAGGATACAAACATGCAATATATATTAGAATTTGGCACAATGCCTGAAGGCAATCAATATGACTTCTGACAGAGTTATCCTTCCCCCTAACCTTTATCTCACTTTCATTTCTCTTTCCCTTTGAAGGTGATAGTGAGAATGATAATAAAGACTCTGCAGAACCAATAAAAGTGTTCAGACAAGGTGATGTAATGAAGAAACCTGCAATTCAAACAGAATTCCAAAAGCAGGAGAGAAACCAGTCAAATAACTGGAATAAGGAAAGCTCAACTTTAGATGTAAATGGACTCTGTCCATCACAAGCCAAAAGACAAACCAATATATGCAAAGACACAGGGAAAAATTACAGTTGGATATTCACACTTTCTCAAGAAAATGGTTCTCTTGAGTCCAAGAAAAGTTTTCTCATTGGAGAGAAGTCAAATAAATACAAAGAACATGGAAACAGGGTTGTTAATAGGACATCCACAAGGGAGAAGCCATATAAATGCACGGAGTGCGGAAAGAGCTTCAGAACAAGCAGTGAACTTACACTCCATCAAAGGATCCACACAGGGGAGAAGCCACATAAATGCATGGAGTGTGGAAAGGGCTTTAGCCAAAAGAGTAACCTTATTACCCATCAAATGATCCACAAAGAGGATAAGCCATATAATTGCATGGAGTGTAGAAAGGGCTTTAGCCAAAAGAGTAACCTTATTACCCATCAAAAGATCCACACAGGGGAGAAGCCATATAAATGCATGGAGTGTGGAAAGGGCTTTAGAACAAGCAACGAACTTGCATGCCATCGAAGGATCCACACAGGGGAGAAGCCATATAAATGCATGGAGTGTGGAAAGAGTTTCAGAACAAGCAGTACACTTACATCCCATCAAAGGACCCACATAGGGGAGACACCATATAAATGCATGGAGTGTGGAAAGGACTTCAGAACAAACAGTGTTCTTAAATCCCATCAAAGGATCCACATAGGAGAGAAACCGTATAAATGCATGGAGTGTGGAAAGGGCTTCGTCCAAAACAGTCACCTTATTACCCATCAAAGGATGCACACAGGGGAGAAGCCATATAAATGCATGGAGTGTGTTAAGATCTTTAGAACAAGCAATGAACTTACACGCCATCAAATGATCCACACAGTAGAGAAGTCACATAAATGCATGGAGTGTGGAAAGAGCTTCAGAACAAGCAGTAAACTTACATGCCATCAAAGGATCCACACAGGAGAGAAGCCTTATAAATGCATGGAGTGTGGAAAGAGCTTCAGAACAAGCAATGAACTTACATCCCATCAAAGGATCCACACAGGAGAGAAGCCATATAAATGCATGGAATGTGAAAAGGGCTTCAGAACAAGCAAAGATCTTACATGCCATCAAAGGATCCACACAAGGGAGAAGCCATATAAATGCATGGAGTGTGGAAAGAGCTTCAGAACAAGCTATGAACTTGCATGCCATCAAAGAATCCACACAGGGAAGAAGCCATATAAATGCATGGAGTGTGGAAAGGACTTCATAACAAGCGGTGCCCTTACTCTCCATCAAAGAATCCACACAGGGAAGAAGCCATATAAATGCATGGAGTGTGGAAAGGACTTCAGAACAAGCAGTGAACTTACATGCCATCAAAGGATCCACACAGGGGAGAAGCCATATAAATGCATGGAGTGTGGAAAGAGCTTCAGAACAAGCAATGAACTTACATCCCATCAAATGATCCACACAGGGGAGAAGCCATATAAATGCATGGAGTGTGGAAAGGGTTTCAGAACAAACTGTGAACTTACATCCCATCAAAGGATCCACACAGGAGAGAAGCCATATAAATGTATGGAGTGTGGAAAGGGTTTCAGAACAAGCAATGAACTTACATCCCATCAAATGATCCACACAGGGGAGAAGCCATATAAATGCATGGAGTGTGGAAAGGGTTTCAGAACAAACTGTGAACTTACATCCCATCAAAGGATCCACACAGGAGAGAAGCCATATAAATGTATGGAGTGTGGAAAGGGTTTCAGAACAAGCAGTGATCTTACATCCCATCAAAGGATCCACACACGGGAGAAGCCACATGGAGTGTGGAAAGGGCTTCAGTACACCCCATAGTCTTATTTTCCATAACATTCATAGAGTGGAGAAACCCCAAAACACAGATACATTTGGATGAGAATGTATGCTAACTATTGATTTAATGGGTTCTATATATGGATTTCCAATTTACAGACTGAACTCTGAAAAGCATTTTTCTGCCATTCACCCTCCTGACAACCATAGAGTGTTGGGTTTAGTAATGAAAAAAGAAACAATGAACTAGTGTCATTATAATTATGATTTACACTTTTTTGAATGTATCTGTATATACTGTAATAGGAGTGTCAGACAGGTGGTTCATGGACCAGTTGCATCATGTGGTGGACACGGCCACCCCAGCTCTGCAAATAGGGAAACCGTCACAATGCATCAGGTAATAGCAACGTCATGCGGGGAGTTTGCAACCCGTGGTATATAGGTTCATTTTATCTAATTTTCTTACAAATGAGCTTAACTGGGATCCCCCAAAGTAATTAAATTTGCATCCTTAGTGTAGAACTGAGACCTGAGTCAGCCGGTATCTCTCAGAGTGATTTAACAGATGCTGCTTCCCTAAGCCCAAAACGAAAATATCAAAAAAATAATCAAATTGCACCCATGGTATAGAACTGGGATCCTCCACAGCAGTGCTCCCCAACCTTTTTATCACCGCGGACCGGTAAATGTTTGATAATTTTTCTGTGGCCCGCTTGTTTTGATTTAATAATTTTAATTTAATTGTATTTAAACATGCCTTCAAAATAAAATACAGCTACACCAAAAAATGAATATAAAGTGATTTATTTTATTTAACTCACTAGAATGCCAAATCAATGAGAACCCTGAGCTTGTTTCTTTGCAACGAGATGGTTCCATCTGGGGGTAATAGGAGACAATGACACCCGAAGTGTGTTGCTTATGTCCAGTTTATTCCGTTGTTTTGTTTTGGTTGCTGTCACTGCAGAAAACCCCGCTTCACACAGATAGGTTGTCAGAAATGGCAATAGGGATTCAAGTGCTGTGGTGGCAATCTCAGGGTATTCCGCCATGACTTTAATCCAGAACACCGGCAGAGTTGTTGTCTCGAACGTAGTTGCCAGCATGCCCCTTTCAATACAGAGATGCCAGCGTGCCCCTTTCAACACAGAGATGGCAGCATGCCCCTTTCAATACAGAGATGCCCCAGCATTCCCCCTTTCAATACAGAGATCATCGCGCCATAGTGCTGAGTCTCCTCAATAGCAGAGAACCCCCGCCCCCCCCTCCGTGCACTTATGCCTGAACCCGCACAAACACATTCGACCCAGGAGTTGTTGACCTAAATAAGTGCAATAGGCCTGGGTGAATGAGAGGGCATTCTAATAAAACCACTGCTGCTCCTCTTTCCGTTTGATAGTGCTGAGTCCCCCCCCCCTCCGTGCACATATCTTACGGCAGCTTCTCTTCAGTCCCCGCGTCTCCAACCTCGAGTTCTCAGTCCTCCCGTTGCGCCTCCTCCTCGGCCAATGGCGTGAGGTTTGCCTTTCGGCCAATCAGAAAGCGGGAGGACCCGCTCCCTGATTGGCCAGGAGGAGCATCAGTGTAACAATAGCGAATTTTCATTTGCTATTGTCACACAATGGGCGGGCTTGGGAGGGCGCAATGCTCTGCGCCTCGGCCGCCCGCCACAGTGAAATGATTTGAAGTTCCTCGGGCGGCCCGGTGCCAATTGATCCACAGACCGGCACTGGTCCGCGGCCCGGGGGTTGGGGAACAAGGCTCCACAGTAGTTACATTTGCATCTCTAGTGTAGAACTGAGACCTGAGTCAGCCGGTATCTATGCAGAAACAATGAACATGACTCAGTCAAAGGCCTGATGATATGAGGGAATTGTCACATGCAGATCAATGTAGAGCGTGTGGGAAGAGCTGAAAGGATGAGCAATTCCTCTCTCACAAAAGGAGCCAGAAGTGCCCCAAGTGCTTGTGCAATTTTTTCCCCAAGAATAATGGCCATATTTTGCTTTTCTGTAGTTTGCTGAGGGCTAAGAAGTCCAAATTTGATTTAAATAAAATCAATTAAAAATCAATTATGTGGTTTTGTTCTAGTCATGTATTATACTTACGTATTAAACTCTTTAGTTGATTTAAAAATGTTTAACCCAAGATTTGTGGAAGGATTTAGAGGGAGCATATTTCAGGATTTGAGAGGCTCATGTTGGTTTGAAGCTCAGTTGTCAGTAATAGTTCTGGATCAAGCTGGACTATGAAGAGAGTGAGAAGACCACAATGCTCCGCAATGCTCCAGCTGCTCTGCGGAGTGTCGCGCAGGCACACTATGCACCTACGCGGAAGCACAGCCTTTAAAAACCGGTAAGGAGCGCGGGCAGGCGGTTGGGCCCTCTGGAGCACCGGAACGGAACGGTATCCAGTGCTCCAAGCTGGCTCCGGTACACCCGTACCAGGGCGTACTGCCTGCAACTCACCACTGAGCTGGACTATAAAGAGACTGAAAAGAGCAGAGAAGTTAAGTCAGTTCTTTTTTAACCCCTTTTCTCTTTCCATCTACATTCTTTCTTTCCCTAATTGTAACTAAATCACTTTTTTTCCCCTTTGTATTGTCACCTCCATATCCAGCGGAATCTCTTCAAACCATTGGAAAATCTTCAAGTTTTGTCTGTTTATTTGCAATCTGTGGATTGATGAATCCCAGTATCATTGTTCAGGCTGGTCCAAGGGAGTCGCAGGAGTCTTCTCCAGCACCATAGTTCAAAGGCCTCAATTTTTTCGCACTCAGCCTTCTTTATGGTCCAACTTTCACAGCCGTACATTGCAATGATCCTATGATGGGGCTTGTTTGTCCCTTCAGCCACTAGATGGGGCTAAAGAACAACAACAGTATATAAAGGTATATGGTGTGGCATGACAAGCTACATGGGGGAGGCTGGCCAGGCAAAGCAGGAGGCAGAGGGCGGCGCTGCGGGTGGAGCTGCGGTGTCCAATTTCTGTCTTGACAGATCTCTAGAGAGCAAAGGGAGGAGGCAGAGGAGCAGCACTCCTTGGTCCTGCACGAGGGAGTCTGGCCCTTCTTGAAAGGGAATCCCTGTTTCCAATATTATTTGGTAAGGATGGCGGCTTGTTGGGGCAGCCTTCCTTCATGCAGCTCCCCCGCCACCCCCTTCTCCTCTCCAGAGATCTGCAGGGGAGACACATAAGGAGGGCAAGGTGCAGCTTCTATATTGGCCACTTCTACCTCTCCAAGTCCCCCAGGTGGTGGAAGGAAAAAGCCAAAAAAGTGCACCTGGGAGGGGCCAGCAAGGCTGAGGGGGAGGATCTGGAGGTCTCTAGTGGAGGAAGGTGAGACCAGGGTGAGCCTTGCCCACCAGAAGAGCCTTGCCATCCCTCTCAGGCTAAACACAGTACCCCCCTGGATGGTGGTAAGGGCTTCCCCCAGCTCCTCGAAGCAGAGGGCAAGTGGCCAGCCCTCAAGCTCCCGAGGCATCAGGACACCACAACTCAGCTCAGCCCTGCTTCCCCAAGGGGGCGCCCAGCCACGCGTACCTCCTCCTCGAGTCTCCTGCTACTGTGCTCACTCTCCTTGGCCAGGTTGCTCATGGTGGGTACAGGAGGGCGAGGCTCATGGGTGCTGCTTTGAGGTGTCTGCTTTGCCTACCAGGCTATGGCAACAGCTACCCTTCTGGCTCAGGGGCTTCCCAGCGGGAGGAGAGTGGAGGGGAGGCAGGGATCCTGCTGGACAGGACCTGCTGCTTCCAATGCCAACATCAAGTTGCAAGGCAAGGCAGGTAGCAAGGGTGTGGGGCCCCAAGGTACGCAAGTGTGGTGCAGGTGGCTCGGGGCCAAGTGCAGCTTATTGGACATCAGGGCTCACATCCAGTTGGCTGCCACTGCAGGCCAACAAGCTGAAGCTGTTGCTGGGCACTGCCAGTTTCTGTACGCTCACCCCCTCCTCTACATGCACCCAGGGGGGTTGCCCAGCTGGGCTGGTGTGGGCCTGGGGAGAGGCGGTGGGGATAGATAGCGACTGCAGGGGAAAGGCTGTTGCCAAAGATGTGTACTTTCATACAATACTCCATGATATCTTTGGAGGGATCATTGTCCCTGAATCAAGGAAATCTTAAGAAATTTCTGTGTTCTTCTCTAACAAAGAAGCAATGGAACATCTGTTGAATGTCAGCTACGAAAGCAACAGAATCTCTGTAAAATTGCAAGAGAGCTCTAGAAGTGTATTATTGAGGTCTGGACCCAATAGGAGAGCATCATTTAAAGAAACACCTTCACATTTGGCACTAGAGTCAAATACTACCCTAATTTTACCTGGCTTGTTAGAGTAGTAGTAGGTGCCAAATAGTAGTATGTACCAGCATTCCTTATAGTCTTTGAGAGGGGGAGTTGGTATTTCTGCATGACCATTCCCAAAGATTTTCTCCATGAAAGAAAAAAAGTGGTCTCTCATTTCTGGCTTTATTTGGAAATTACTTTTAAGGGAAGAGAAGGGCTTCAGCATCTGTTCTCTATTGTTAGGTAGGTGTCTCCTCTATGCTCTGAAGGGAAGAGGGACTACCCAGTTGTTTGTGTCATCTTTAACTAGTCCCTGCTCCATCATCTCTAAAAAGTGTTTGTCCTCAATAGACATGACCTCAAAAGATTGTCATCTTTTGTGTTTGGGGAAGAAGCATCCTTCAAATCTTTTCAAGAACTTTTCAGGAGGATCCCTCACTAAGCTCCAAATCATGACACATCAAGTAGTACCAGAGATGGGTTCCTACCGGTTCAGACTGGTTTGACTGAATAGGGAGTAAAAATTGGGACTAGCTCTCCGAACCGGTAGTACCGGCAGCCTGGCCATGTCCCTGAATCGGTTCGGTCCCCTGGCCTGTTCCCGCTTGCTCCCCCCACATGCCCGGTCACTGCTCGTTCGCTCCCTCCACGCGCTCTCCCCATTCGCTCGCTCTCCCCGTGCACCTGGTTGCCGCTCTCCCTCGCCCCGCCCATCCGCACCATGCTTGCCCCACCTGCCTCCCTGCCTGCTGCTCACTGATTCACTGGCTTGCCGATCCCCCCACCTCTGAGAGCCCAACATATACCGCATTCACCACACAGCCCACTACCGTTACTGGCCTCATCCTCACGTCGTCACTTGCTGACTTTCTGAGACACTTGAGTCCTTGCTGACTTCCCAGCCTGCCTGCTGTGTTACTGCTGCCCCCTTCTGCGGCTGCCTAAAGGTAAGTAAGCCTACTGCTGCAACTTTACGGGGGGCAGCTGGTAGGGGGGCAGCAAGAAACTACTGAGAGTGCCGGCAGCATTCGTGGTCTATGCGAGCCCGGGGAGTGGCTGAGGCCTTCCATGTCATCACTCCCCTGGCTCGCATAGACTGTGAAGCCCGCTGAAGCTCAGAGGGCAACATTGCAGAGTGCACCTGGGTGGCAAGAAGCTACCGAGAGCACCGAAAGGCTTCACAATCTATGCGAGCTCAGGGATTGGTGGCAAGGAAGGCCTCAGCCAGTCCCTGGGCTCATGTACACCACAAAGCCTGCTGGCACTCGGCTGAGGCCTTTCTTGCCATCCCCCCTCCCAGTCCCCAGGCTCACCTGGCTGGCTAAGCCACCTCAGCTTCCTGCCATGCAGGTCTAGCTGACTGGGTTGTCCCTGTGTACCTCCAGTCCAGCTTACCTTCAGTTGGAGCATCTGGTCTGGTCACCTGCTGCCTATATCCATTCCAGCATCCATCTCATCGGAGAGCAGCTGATTCTGCCTGCTGGTAAGTGGCTGGGTTCTTTCTTTATGCTTTTAATGTTTTTTTCAAAGGATGTTTTATTGTTAATTTTTTTCAGAAAGTTTTTTTTTTAGGAAATGTTTTTTATTGTTTTTAGGGAATGTTTTTTTAATTTATTGTTTTCAGGAAATGTTTTTTTAATTTATTGTTTTCAGGAAATGTTTTTTGAAAGAAATTTTATTGTTTTTAGGAAATGTTTTTTTTTAAATATTGTTTTTAGGAAATGTTTTATTTGTGATGCAACATCTTGCTTTTAAAGGTGCAGATTGGTGCATGGTTTGCGAGATTTTGTGTGTTTCTCTAGTGAGTGTGAATCACTACAGAAATAAACACACAACATCTTGCAAAGCTTGCACCAACCTACACATATTAAAGTAGCCATGTGCCTCAAAATGACTGCTTTTATATGTGCAGGTTGATGCAAGCTTGGAGAGATTTTGTGTGTTTCTGTGTGATAACTGGTTTTTGAGGTAATTTGAGGTGGTTGCTTCTTGCAACAAGCACCTTTCATGTGACTCAATGGCTGCTTTCATATGTTGAGCTGTGTGCGGCTTTGTGAGCTCCTGCAACTTGATGGGTTTTGATGGGTTTTTGATTGCCCTGCTTTTGTTTTCCTGTCTTCCTGGGTTAATCTTGGTCCCAGGTCTTTTCTCTTTCCTATCCTGGGATTTAGTTCTGCCAGGAAACAGAAAAAGGGAAGTTCCATGTATGCTATTTTTAGACTGCTGATTCCCCTTGCCTTAATGTGTGTACTTAAAAATTTAAGTCTTTCTTTCAGCTGATGCTTTTGCCTGGGGTTTTCTTAAAGAGGGAAGGGCTGGCTTGAGTTTCTTGGCACTGTTTTTTGTGGTTTCTGGTTCTGTGAGGTTTCTGGCACTATTCTTTATGCTAATACTTCCCACAATGCCTTAATGGTTTTTATTCCAGTGGCTTTGTATTTCCTGTCCTTAGGGTTAGGGAAAAACTGGTTTTATCTGCAGTCTTTTGGGGGGAAACTTGTTATTCTTTTGGTATTTTCTTTGTGCTGTCATATTTTGGGATGTGTGTGTGTGTGTGTGTAATGTCCCACAGTTATCTACACATTAATAATGATCAAATACTAATAATATTTGCTTATACATTTTAGTGACCTTTCCTTACATAATTGGTGTTTTCTTTCATACTTTCAGATTTCTAACTTCTGTTTCTGTTACTTAGCCATAGATAAAACAAATTCCACGTTAAAAAATATTCAAAGCCTTCTCCTTGATTTTAATTGTCAATTTATTTATTTCTGCACATTCTAATATTTTCTTTATTCATGTTCATATCTTTGTTTTTCCACTGTTGTGCAAACACAATTCCAGCAGCTGTTAACATGTGTAAAATTAAATGTGTATTGTATTCCCTTTGAAATATCCAACAAAATATTTCTGATTTTAGATCCATATCTTTTTTTTTACCATTGCTTCTAACCATGACACCACTAACTCTTGAATAGCTACTTGGACTGACCTAAGTACTGAACCTAATTCACATATTCCTGTTTTTTGAACTGAGGAATAAATTTCAGAAAAAGAAATCTGTATTGCTCTGTGAATCTACCTATTACATCCATTATTCTTGATCTAATTTCTTAGATGAAAAACTATATCTTTTCTGTTTGTTGGGGGACATCCTGAAAAGACTGTACATTGTTGGGTGAAAACAGAGATCACTTCTGTCACCTGTAGCCCTCAGCTTACAACCACAATCGAGTCCAAAGAACAATATTGTTTTATTTTATTTTATTGCAGTTAGTATTATTTAACAGGATGAAGAAGAGGCAAGAGAGTGTGATCGCTTTCTTCACCTAGAAATCAAGACAGGAACAATTAGCTGATCCAAAACAGTCACCAGCACCACAACCACCAGCACAACAACCACCAGCACCACAACCACCAGCACAACAACCACCAGCACCACAACCACCACCACTTCCACCACTTAAAGTTGGAGAAAGCAGCAAGTCCATCTCCTCAACCGAAAGTTTTCCAAAACTTCCTGACTGCTGGAGTTTGCAGCAATACAGAAACTTCCAGGAGAAATATGAAGGGCAGGCAGTGTCAGACAAAAAGTTAGGTTGTGAATACTGTGTGAAACATGGGTTCTCATTAGAGAAAGGTGTTCTTGTTTCTAGAGAATGGAAAAATTTCCAGGTCGACGTAGCAGGGACAAGTAAGGAGGTGCAGCAAGCATCTCTCAGGAAAAAAATGAAGGAACATTTTAAATTAAAATCACACATCATTTGCAGAGAGAACATTAAACAATGGGAGTAGAATGCTATAACAAAATCGGTAGATAAGTCAACTGAAAAACATTTGTCTACTACTAGCACAGTATTTCATACATTTTAAAATCTGGCGCAAAAATGTAGACCATTCTCAGACATTGAAGGACAGGTACATTTGCTAAGTGCAATTGGAGTAGATCTGGGAGAAGGCTTGCATTCATGGAGATCCACAATGAAAATAGTTGATTTCATTGCAAAAAAAAAAAATTAAAACCATCATGTTTACCAGCATTATTGCAAAGAATCTGAAACTGTTTGATCATTGACGAAGCCTCAATGCTATCAATAAAAGTAGTTGTGATAGTTTTTGTAAAAGTTGAAGATTCAGAATGCCCGACAACCATTTTTGTTGAGCTGGTGGAATTGGACAAACAGATGCGGAGACCAGATGTTTTTCAGTGATGGGAAGCTTACATAAAGGGGTTTACCATGGAATATTCGTGAAAGCATTTAATTGCATTCTGCTCCAATGGTGCCAGTGTTATGCTTGGGAGAAAATCTGGAGTCAACACCAGAATAGCTAAAGAGTTCCCAAACATTGCAATCTGGCACTGCTTGAACCATTGCCTCCAACTTGTGTTGGATGACTCCATAAAGGACATCAAACAACTGAACCACTTCAAAATATTCCTTGACAAGATACACACCACTTTCCACAAATCCTGCAAGAGTTAGATGAAAATTTTGAAAATCTCTGAACAACTGGGCATTAAAATTGTAAAGATAGGCAGAGTTTTGGGACCAAGATGGGCTGCCTATAGTTTAAGGTCAACCATAGCTGTGTGCCGTGCTTATCCAGTGCTACATCAGTTTTTTCTGGGCAATGAAAAATACCCAGGCATGGCTGCCCATCTTGAAAATTTAATTTTTTTGACTGATTTGGCCCTCGTGATTGATGTTCTAAACAAGATTTATCTTCTGTCAAATACCCTGCAAGGGAGAAACACAGACATCATCAAGGCTGAAAAATTGGTATTGTGATCAATTAAAGCATTTGAAATGCTTAGACAGGGAAAGGGCCCATATGAAAAAAAGGTTGACGGAATAGTAACTTCAGAAGCCTTCCAAAATATAAAATTTCTTCAGAATCAATTATTTGTTGCACTTCCTTGTAAAAAACTTTTGGGAAGCATCATCACCAATTTAAAGAAAAGGCTGATGGATTGCGAACATCTAAAAACAGATAGCCAATTGCCAGACGCAAACAAATCACAATTTCTCACATATTTGGAGCCAGATTACTGGAACGTTGAAGATGTAGTCATTCCATGGACAGAAGCAGGGGAAGGATTGATTGAATTTGGTGAAATGTTTAATTACGAAATTGATTTGAATGACTACAGAGATTTTTTTTGAAAATGTACTCAAAACTACGTGGAAACATCTTCAACCACAAAACCAATAACACAAATAAGTATTTGAGGGTATATCTTTCATTGTGTTATTCTTATGTAAGGTGCAAGTGCATGCAATTAAAGTCTTCCTTTCTGTGTCTCTTCTTTGTGCAGGTCATTGGAGCAAGGTGGTCAGTTGTTCGTGTTGAAGACTGGCAGGACAGTCATCTTTCCTCTGTAAATATTAGTGTGTAACTGTTTTATTGCTTTCCGTGCTGGTTTCATCCTTATGTAGTGCATGCAATTAAAGAGTTCTTTTTTGTGTCTCTTCTTTGTGCAGGCCATTCATTGGAGCAAAGTGGTCACTTAGTGGTGTTGAAAACAGGCAAGGACAGTCATCTTCCTTCTCTAAGTAGCTCTTTTATTGTTTTGGATACTTATTTTATTCTTATTTAAGAAGTAAGTGTACAAAATTATAAATTTCCATTTTTTATATCTTCTTTTTGTAGGTCATTCATTGTGGCAAAGAATTCAGTGACATCAACTTGGCCAATTCCACCTGATCACATGACCACCAAGCCATGCCCACAAAATTAAGTCACACCCACAAAAGAAGTTGCGCCCACAGAACCAGTAGTAAAAAAAAATTGAAACCCACCCCTGAGTAGTAGTATAAGGATCTTCTACTCCTCTGATAGAGCCTAGCTTTCTCATCTTCTCTATTTTTCTCATCTATAGCATACCTCCTCCCACTTTATTCATTATGATTTCTGAAATTGTGTCTCTCTCACATGGAAGAATAGGAGGATGTTGACTCTTTCTTTTGGGGGGAGCGGGAACTGTGACTGAACCTCCAACTCAGGTAAGAGACTAACATTCATTTCATAGATTTGAATTTTCGCTTTCCCTCAAGAAATCACCTGATGTACATATTTTAGGTAGTCCTTGACTTATGACCAGAATTGAACCCAATTTTTTTGTTGCTAAGTCTCTCTCACAGGGAAGAATAGGAAGAACTTAATTTTTCTTTATGGTAGAACTGAAATAGTGGTCAAAATCCCAACGCAGGAATTTTATTAGATTTGTATTCTCTCATTCCTTCAGAAAGTCAAGCTGGTGTACATAGTACAGTCACCTTTCATTTATCCTTCTCGCTTCGATTGACTTATTCCTTTCTTCCTGAGCAACAAATTTATGTGAGATTCTTGCTAAGGAATGTTTTGTTCCCTAATGCCTGTAAATACAATGCTCTTTATTAAAGTGTAACATTGCCAAAAGCAGATGGATTGAGAAGGCTTCCTGATCAAGGAGCCCCCTCCTGCCCTCCCCCCATGGGAAATGCACCATTTCTCCCCTCTTTGCATGAGTAACTTCCGTGCACAGAAGATCCACCAGGGTGGGGGGGGGGACTTCAGTTTTGGGTCCCTGTTGCAAGTTGGGAAGGCAGTGACATCATTCAGTTTTTGCCTTTCTAGGATACTGGACTCTCCATCTTTAACCCTTTGAGCTCTGCAGGAGTTTAGAAAAGCGGAAAGAAAATCTTATACATCCAGACAGAGGTGGAAAAGGTAGGGTGTGTGTTTGTGTGTGTGTGCGCGTTGGGCAAGGGGGGAGGGGTCCTTCCCATACAAAGGGAGGCAGAAGGTTCGCACTCTAAAAAAGGGGAAGGGACACATACCTATTTCTAATCCAGGTTCAGTTTTTTGAGTATCAGCAGTGGGAGAAACTCCCCCAGATCCCACATTTCCCTCCCATCTAACCGCCCTTTTCCATGATTGTAACATGCATGGGGGGAAAGCAGAGGCCATGCATGCTGTCCTCGGGAATAAATCCAGATCCTCAGAAATGAAGGGGGTAGGGAGGGACCTGGAGAGAGTCCTTTCCACCCCCTTTCCTGGTGAAAGCTCCTGTGTAGGGGGAGAGCTTGCATGGCAAATCTCAAGCAGTAAATAAGAAATATATTTGCAAAGAAGGGAGGCAAAAGATGATGCCCACATTCTCACTGTGTGCTGGATGACACTAAACTAGGTTTGAATCCCCTGCAATTCAATTTGTCTTAGGAAGGTGGTAAACCAGCATCACATTCATTCATGTATTGGCCAAGAACTGGGCAGAAGATGCTGGAAGAAGGAACCATCGTTTCACAAGTTCAGGCCTGGAACTTCAGGAGCGTCCAATATCAGGAGGATGAGGGTCCCCGAGGACTTTGCAGCCGACTCCACTTCTTTTGTAGTCAATGGTTGAGACCAGAAAAGCACACAAAAGCGCAGATGCTGGACCTGGTTGTTCTGGAGCAGTTCCTGGCCCTTCTGCCCCTGCAGATGGAGAGCTGGGTGCGGGAGTGTGGAGCAGAGACCAGCTCCCAGGCGGTGGCCCTGGTGGAAGGCTTCCTCCTGAGCCAGGCGGAGGAGAAGAAGGAGCAGGTTGAGTTGCAGGTGAGAAGACTTTTTCTTGGGAATATAATATGTTCAAATTTTTGTTTTAATAGGTTTACTAAGTTTATTAACATATAAAATACAAAAAATGTAAATAAATAGGAACTGGGGGGAAGGGAAGAGAAAGAGGTTTAGGATAAAGTGGGATGGGAAGAAAATCATTGAAAATCTGAATCTTTTTAGCACAGTCAAATAAAATGGTAACATTACAGGTTCAATGTTTTACTTTTACATACTTAATATGTGCTAACAAATTCTATAACAACAACGTTATTCCATTCCAGCCTAACTGGAATGGAATGAGAGAGTTGGAAGGGACCTTGGAGGTGTTCTAGTCCAACCTCCTGCTTAGGCAGGAACCCTATACCATTTCAGACAAATTGTTATCCAATCTCCAGTGTTGGAGCATTCACAACTTCTGGAGGCAAATTGTCCCACGGATTAATTGCTCTGTCAGGAACTTTCTCCTTAGTTCTAGGTTTCTTCTCTCCTTGATTAGTTTTTACCCATTTCTTCTTGTTCTACCCTCAGGTGCTTTGCAGAATAACTTGACTCCCTCTTTTTTGTGGCAACCTCTGAGATATTGGAACACTGCTATCATGTCACCCCTAGTCCTTCTTTTCATCAAACTAGACATATCCAGTTCCAGCAACTATTCTTTATATCTTTCAGCCTCCAGTCCCGTAATCATCTTTGTTGCTCTTCTCTGCACTCTTTCTAGAGTCTCATCTTTTTTATATCGTGGTGACCAACACTGGTTGCCGTATTCCAAGTGTGGCCTTACCAGGGCATTATAAAGTGGTATGAACACTTCACGTGATCTTGATTCTATCCCTCTGTTGATGCAGCCTAGAACCGTGTTGGCTTTTTTGGCAGCTTTTGCACACTGCTGGCTCATATTTAAATGGTTGTCCACTAGGACTCCAAGATCCCTCTCACAGTTACTACTATTGAGCAAGGTACCACATATACTGTACCTGTGCATTTTGTTTTTCTTGCCTAAATATAGAACCTTACTTTTTTCACCATTGAATTTCATTTTATTAGTTGGCGTCCAATGTTCAAGTCTGTCAAGATCCTTCTGTATCTTTTTTTGAAAAGTTTTTTTTATTTTAATTAAACAAAAACACAAAAAAAGAATCATCCTACATTACCTTTTGTAGAAAACGTGTCGATTACTTTCGTGCATTTCTTCCGCAGTCATTACTTATAGTTCATATTAGATTATACACTTTAAATCAAAAATCTTTGTATATCTTACTTTCAATGTAGCACAATTCTCATTTGACTACAATTATTTGAACGTGCTTTTACCTCAAATAATTCATACTTAAAGACACAACCACATAATGGAATTCATTAGCTATTTCAAAAATCCTCCAATAACATTACATCTTTATGACATGTTCTAAGTAAAAGTCAATTAATAAAGTTTCTAAACCATTTTTTTCCTTTTTTTGCAACTCGCTGTTTAGAATTTGTATCCAAGTTTCTTTTGCCAAATCCAGAGCATATATATATATTGTGAAATAATATCCATTGACATTTTCTTGTTGTTATTATAGTTGGCTAAGAATCATTTACTATTTTTTATTATTATTATTATTATTATTATTATTATTATTATTATTATTATTATTATTATTATTATTATTATTTATTAGCGCTTTTGGACCGCCCCCTCTCCCAAAAGGGACTTGGGGCGGTGTACAGTCCGTAGCAAAAATACAACAAGTTAAAATTATTAAATAAATAGATATGTGAGGAGGATAAAAGATATGCCAAACTGTACAGCTGAATAAATAAATCAAGATATACAAAATTTAAAATCCCAATATCCTGTAAAATTAAATTTAAAAGAGACAATTCCTCTAAAAACCAATAAAAGTGTGTATGCCAGGAGGAAAATGTTATAATTATGCCAGACCAGCCAGTCGGAACAGGTGAGTCTTCAATTTCTGTCGGAAGGAGCGGAGGTCAGTAGTGGTTCTAATGTCGGGGGGGAGGTCATTCCAGAGGGTTGGGCCCATCACAGAGAAGGCCCTACTCCTCGGTGTCGCCCGTTGGCATTGCCTAGTGGACGGCACCAGGAGAAGCCCCTCCCTGTGAGAGCGAATTGGCCGCAGGGATGTGTGTGGGAGGATGCGATCCCGCAGGTAGCTAGGCCCTGTGCCATGGAGCGCTTTAAAGATGGTAACCAAAACCTTGAAACGCGCCCGAAAGACCACAGGCAGCCAGTGCAGCTCGCGCAGGAGAGGTGTTACATGGGAGTACCTGGTACTCCCCATGACTACCCGCGCGGCTGCGTTCTGAACTAGCTGCAGTCTTCGGGCGCGTCCCAAGGGGAGCCCCATGTAGAGAGCGTTACAGTAGTCCAGGCGAGACGTCACCAGTGCATGAGTGACCGTGCGTAGGGCATCCCGGTCCAGAAGGGGGCGCAATTGGCGCACCAGGCGAACCTGGTGGAACGCCCCCCTAGCCACGGCTGCCACATGGTCATCCATTGACAGCCGGGCATCTAGGAGGACGCCCAAATTGCGCGCCCGTTCCACAGGGGGCAATTGTTCGCCCCCTATGGCCAGTGATGGAGTTAACTGGCTGAACCGAGGTGCCGGTAGCCACAGCCACTCGGTCTTGGAGGGGTTGAGCTTATATCCAACCTCCTCTCATCAAACCCAAAAAACATTACACCTTTATGACAACTTAAAACATAAGTTTCTTGTTTGATTTTTATACCAAATTTGAGAATCTTCTAGGGTAAAATATAAATCTTACCCCAGTATTTCTTTGCTTTGTCACAAGTCCAGCAGAGATGGTAAAAGGTTCCTTTTTTACATTTATATTTCAAACGTGTATTTGAAATTCTTTTGAGATTTGAAAAATCTTTGGCAGTTTATCAAGTGTTTAAGTAGAGATACACTTCATGATGTGTAATGTCCATTAATTCTTTTTTTCCTGGATCCTATTTCAAGTCCTTCGCAATGGAGATCAGAGATCCTGAGAGAAAGAGGCATCCGTCAAATCTCCCTCAAGAACTGCCTTTCAGGGGGATCTCTCAGGGAGATCCAGTTCAGGACACCTCAGGAGGTAATATAAAGTCTTTCCACTCCTTTGATCAATCCTAAATTTCTCATCTTCTCTGTGTTGTCATCTCTATAGCATGCCTCCTCCCATTTTATTAATTATTTTGAAATTCTGTCTCTCTCACAGGGAAGCATAGAAGGAAGTCGACTCTTTGTTTAGGGGGAGCGGAAACCGTGATTGAACCTCCAACTCAGGTATGAGAAGAACTTTGATTTACTAGATTTCTATTTTTTCCCTCAGGAAATAAGCCGTTGTACATATTAGAGGTAGTCCTTGACATAGGCCCCCAATTGAGCCCAAAAGTTTTGTTCCTGAATGAAACGTTTGTTATCTGAGCTTTGCCCCATTTTACGACCTTTCCCGCCACAGGTGTTAAGTGAATCACTGCAGTTGTTAAGTTAGAAATATGGTTGTTAAGCAAAATGACTTTGCTTGTCAGAGGATCATAAAAGGTGATCACATGACCCCTGTAACTGTCATAAATATGAGTCAGTTGCCAAGCATCCAAATGTCAATTAAGTGGCCATGGGGATGCTGCAAGAGTCGTTAGCATTGCAGGGACGTGCAGTCAGGGGAGGCACGGGAGGCAGAGCCTCACCGCTCTCATCATGAAAATAAAAAAAGGGAAAAGGCGCTGAGGAGACTTCTGCACACATGGTCCGGGAATGGGACCACGTGTGCAGGAGGCTCCTCTAGCCTCAGCCTCCCTCCTGCACACGTGGTCCCATTCCCCACCTTCCTGAGTCAACATGAAGGGGACCGCGGAGCGCGAGCCGCGGGACCACAGAGTGCGAGCCGCGGTCCCCTTCATGTTGACCCAGGAAGGCGGAGAATGGGACCACGTGTGCAAGGGGCTGAGGCAGCTTCAGCCTCCAGCACACGTGGTCCCATTCCCCTCCTTCCTGAGTCAACATGAAGGGGACCGCGGAGAGCGAGCCGCGGGACCGCGGAGCATGAGCCGTGGTCCCCTTCCCCTCCTTCCTGAGTCAACATGAAGGGGACCGCGGCTCGCGCTGATGACATCACCAGCCTCACCAGCCATAAACCTCACCGCACGTCACTGTAGCATTGTAACTTTGAACAGTCACTAAAAACTGTTGTAAGTCGAGGACTACCTGTAGTGTCTTCTGCCATTTTGCCCTCTGCTTTGGGTTGGGGATTCTTTTTAGGAATTTTTTTTAAGACCTGTACTTTAAAAACAAAAGTTTTTCACTGATTATTCTCCATGCTTTTCAGTAAAAACTGTTTTGTAGAATTCTTCATGGTGTCCCTTCTTTTTGTAATTCTTTGGGTTGGATTTGTGCAAGGGTCCTCAAAAACATTTAAATATTCAAACTGGCAAATTACCATTTTTCTAAAGAATGTTTACAATAATTGATAAGAAAAGGATGTGATTAAAAGCTAAGATTTTTGTAATCCCATGAGAGTGGTCCTATAGCCATGATGGTGAACCTATGGCATGTGTGCCACAGGTAGCACATGGCGCCATGTTTGCTGGCATGCGAGCTTTCAGCTCCGGCATGCATGTGTGTGCCGGCCAGATGATTTTCAGCCTTTTGGAAGGCTGGGGGAGGCCATTTTAGCCCTCCCCAGGCTTCAGGAAAACCTCTGGAGCCTGGGGAGGGCAAAAACTCCCCCCTGAGGGGAGGTCATGCACACATGTGCAGGTGAGCGAGGCTCATTGAATCGTGGGTGTGGGCAAACACATGTGCGCTATAGCGTGCACACACACAGTTTTGGCACACCTTTACAAAATGGTTCGCCATCACTGCCCTATAGAAATGTCCCCAAGTAAAAATTGTTCTGAAAGACCCTAAAACCAAGGCCCTATTTGGCTTGCAAAGTAAATTTAAATCCCCTGGTTTGTTCCTGGAATTGGATGGCCAACCAATCCAGCTTTGCAAAGGCTAAGAGATTTCTTCCTCAGAAAATGTTCTCCATTTTCTTATTTACATGCCAGCTAATGGCTCACAATACCAGCAGCTTCCTTGCAATCTGAGGAGAGGCAGAGTCTCTGGAGGTAGATGGCAAACCACACAGATCCCTGGTTGAGCTCTCCCAGCACTTTCATGAAGGTGTTGGGGATGAAGAGGATTGCTCCTTCTTAGGACAACGTAAATTTCATTTCATAAAACACGACAAAGAATCCCTTTGCCTACAGACACACTTCTGAAGGGTTAGTATCACTTATTGGTGGGTTTTCCGAGGCCCACCTGCCAGTTGATTCTCTCAAGACACTGAGGGCCTTTTGATTGTGGATGGATGAATAGATCCAGAAGGAAGAGTATTTTGATGAGGGTTGGCTGGATGTTTGGTACATCAATTAATCCAGGAGGAAACGGGGCTTATTTAACCTGAATGGCACTGAAAGTCCTACAGAATCATTCAAGTTGATAAAACCTGCCTAAAATATTTTTTTTAGTCAAATGCTTTTTGTTCTGTCCATTTTGTCATCTAAACCACGGATTCTTACTAAGCATAGCCATTTACCTGAGGGTATATGTTTACTTTGGGAATTTCTAAACAATAGAAAAGATCCTGCAGTCCCTCTTCCATCTATTCTGTACTTTTTTCCCCTTTCAGGAGGGTCTTCTGCCCTTTGAGGAGGTGGTTGTTTATTTCTCCGAGGAGGAATGGTCTCAGCTGGATCCCCACCAAAAAGCTCTGCATTGGGAAGTCATGCTGGAGAATTATAAAAATGTGGCCTCTCTTGGTAAGGGTTTCCAACTCTCCCTCAGAGAATTCAGGGAGACATTTTTAGTTAGATGCCATTAATTAGTTCTTATGAAAACATCTCTAAATAGATACCTTCTCTTCAGCGGGAGAAGGAATAGTTGTGTTTTTCTACTGCTCCTAGGAAGGAAATAGGTCTATGGCATTCTGCTTAGATGTATCATATCCATTTGTTTTGTATTTCTATTTAAACACTTTAGGGATAAAGTAATTCTTTGGTTTGAGGTAATGCCAAACTTCATCGCAAAGATTTCAACTATTTTGGCCCATATATGTTTCCATATCAGTCCTATCAAGAGTTGCCATTCAGGTTTTTTTACTTAATGCCTTATCCAAGGTTTTATGTCTCATCAATAGAGATATTGTCATTTCTATAGCATGCCATTATAAGGATACAGTATGCAATATATTTGAATTTGGCAAAATACCTGAAGGCAATTAATATGACTTCCGACAGAGTGATATTTTTCCCTAACTTTTCTCCCACTTTCATTTCTTTTTCCCTTTGAAGGTGACAATGAGAATGAGAATGAAGTCTCTGGAGAATCAGTCAACGTCTTCAGACAAAGAGACATAATAGAGAATCCTATAAATCAAATGGAATTCCAAAAGCAGGAGAGAAACCCGACAAACAATTGGAATAAGGAAAGCTCATCTTCTTCCACTGATGCTCACATGCAGGGCTTTATTGATCAACAAGGAAAAATAAAGAAAAAATATATTGGGAAAGGTGTAAGACTATTCAAAGACACATTAGATGTAAACGTGCACTATCCATCCCAAGCCAAAGTACAAGACTATATATGGAAAGATAGAGGAAAAAATTACAATTGGACTTCCACACTTTCTCAAGAAAATTGGTCTCTTGCATCACAGAATAGTATTCACATAGGAGAGAGGCCACATAAATGCACTGATTATGGAAACAAGACTTTTAATAAAAGGATATGCACAAGAGAGAAGGCATTTAAATGCATGGAGTATGGAAAGGGCTTCTATATACACAGTTATCTTACATCCCATCAAAGGATCCACACAGGAGAGAAGCCGTATAAATGCATGGAGTGTGGAAAGGGCTTTACCCAACATTATCATCTTATATCCCATCAAAGGATCCACACAGGGGAGAAGCCATATAAATGCATGGAGTGCGGAAAGGGCTTCACCCAACAAAATCATCTTACATCCCATCAATGGATCCACACAGGAGAGAAGCCGTATAAATGCATGGAGTGTGGAAAGGGCTTCACCCAACAATATCATCTTACATCCCATCAAAGGATCCACACAGGGGAGAAGCCATATAAATGCATGGAGTGTGGAAAGGGCTTCCGCATACACAATTACCTTATATGCCATCAAAGGATCCACACAGGGGAGAAGCCATATAAATGCATGGAGTGTGGAAAGAGCTTCAGCCAACATAGTAAACTTATATCCCATCGTAGGATTCACACAGGGGAGAAGCCATATAAATGCATGGAGTGTGGAAAGGGCTTCCGCATACACAATTATCTTACATGCCATCAAAGGATCCACACAGGGGAGAAGCCATTTAAATGCATGGAGTGTGGAAAGGACTTTACCCAACATGGTCATCTTGTTTCCCACCAAGCAATCCATACAGGAGAGAAGCCGTATAAATGCACGGAGTGTGGAAAGGGCTTCAGAAGATCTCATACTCTTAATTCCCATAGCATGATTCATAGATGTGAGAAGCCAGTCCCCAAACCAAAGATACATTTGGGTGAGAATGTATGCTAATTATTGATTTAGTGGGCTCAATCTATGGATATCAGATTTACACAGACTAAACTCTGAAAATAAGTGGGGTTTTTTTGTAGTTCACCCTCCTAACTTGCAGCCCTAGAGAGATTAATTTAGTAGTGAATTTTTTTGCAAGGGTTTGGAGTGGCATATTTCAGGATTTCAGAAGTTCATGTTGGTTTATTCAAGTTATTCAATGACTTGGCGGTAATAGTTCTGTGTCAAGCTGGACAATAGAGACTGAAAAGAGCAGAGAAGTTAACTCAATTTTTAACTCTCTTTTTTCCTCTCCGTCTACATTTTTTTTTCACTAATTGCAATTAAATCACCTTTTTCTTCTTGCATTGTCATCCCCACATTCAGAGGAATATCTTCAAACTATTGGAATCTTCAGATTTTGTGGAAAGCTCTTTCACTATCCAAGGACAAAGTTATTCAAAACAACATACATTAAAAAAAACCACATTCCAACGGGGTTTTAAAATAAATCAGTATTCAGCCTTGTATTATACCCTTGGTAGTTGGAATGGACGCTGTTAGATGTCCTTGAGAGATACATCTTACTCTAAAGTGTTATCTTCATGCAGAACATGAATAAGTACATGAATAAGAAACAAGCGTTGGTGATTAATAGCTGTACCTTGCAGCTTAGTCCAAGAGTCAAATATTGCCTTAAGATCAGCAAAGTTTAAGAACAAACAGGAAAACCATTTGTCTGGGATCATATAAGGTCTTTTGCCTTGGGCAGGAGGTTGGACTAGAAGACCTCCAATGTCCCTTCCAGTTATATGAGTCTATGAAAGGCTGCATTAAATGAAGCAGTATTCTAACAGTTATACAGTATTTCTGTTAGAATATTCATGACTGGGAGAGACATGGTAACAAGGTCAGCCAATGAATAGGCATAGCAACTAAGGTAGCCAATGGGAGCTTAAACAGATCTGTGCTGAGAATCAAAACTGAAACTACTCTGCCTGCTCTGAACTCTGAAATGAAGCTAACTGTTCTCTCTCGTTTGTGTTCTGCTTGTAACTTCTACCACATTGAAATAATCTACTATTGGTATTGTACATTTAGTCATCTGTTTTATTATGTATATAAAGAAGTTAATGAATCCAGCTGAATCAGTTAACTGTGTGTGCTCTCTGGATTTGATTTTTCTGCAACAAACTCTGATAATTTCTCAAAACAATGTTGAAATATAACATCGTGGTCAATTGTTGAAAGAACTTTCCTAAAAGCAGCTCGTTTATGTACCAATAGTCTTTCCTGTACCATCCAATCTCTAAGCTTCCAGTGAAAATGTCTTGCATAAAGTTTACTTATTTTATTTTTCATGTTATCGTACCTTTATTATTTTTACAAGGGGACCCACACAACTAATACCCCATTCTCCACCTATTTTCCGCACAACAATAAATCTATGAGCTGAGTTGGTCTGAGAGAGAGTGACTGACCCAAAGTTACCCAGCCAACTTCATATCTAAGACAGGAGTAGAACTCACCGTCTCCCAGTTGCTAGCCTGAGGCCTTAATCACTAGACTGAATTGATGCTCATTATTACTTATAATTATAAGGGGCGGTGGTGGCTCACGTGGTAAGATGCTGGGCGTGCGCACCGCTGTAGTCAGCGGCTCGATTCCCGTGAGCGAATAAACTTTGTAGGGACAAGAAAGGAGCTTCCCCCGATTGCCTTCTGGCATTCAGGCATCCCGCGGGTAAAGATAACACCGCCCGAAAAAATTTCTTTCAAAGAGGCAGGCAGCCACCTCAGTGATCCCTGGCTAACAGTGCCATATGCTAAATATAAATTTAAAAAGTAACTTAATAATATTAAGAATACTTATAGGTCGATAACGGACAGGGTGAGCCAGTCAGTCATTCCCTTTCTTACGCACTGTATAACGATCGCCAATCTTAAGGAATACAGTAGGATTTGTCAATTGCTGTGAAGAATGATGCCAGTATAGCTGACCATTATATTGCTGCATTATTTTTAATTAAGTCGGGGGTGGGGGTGGTACTATCTGTACTTTCCAGATTTCAGTTGAGAAATTAAATCCATAATTCCTTGGCTTTTACTGGTTGCCAAAAAGGCAGCTCACTATGTCAGCAGGGGGGGGGGGGGGGAGACCACCTGTTGGGCATTGAGCTGTTTTAGTAGACTTCCTCAAATTTCTGGCAATATAAAGTCCAGCCTATGCAGGGCAGGCAAGGGTATCCTGCAGCTGATACACCTGAAAAGGGATGAATTCAGAGGTGGGATTCAAAAATTTTAGCAAGGGATTCTCTGCCCTGTTGCTGGGTGGGCATGTCCATGGTGGCGTGGCCTAGTTGGCCTCCTGCACCATGGCAGGGGGGGCGTTTTTGCCTTCCCCGGGCTCAGGAGACTTTCTTCGAGCCTCTGGGAGGGCAAAAACAGTCTCCCCAGGCTCTGGAAGTCAAAAACGGGCCCATTTCTGGCCTCCCCAAACTTCTGGTAGGCATGTTTTTTGCCCTCCCCGAGCCTCCGTGCGGGCCCTGCACTTACCTGCATCCCAAATGGACTGCGTGGGGACTCCTGGGAGGGGAGGGGTGGACGGGGCAGCCAGGAATGGGATTTGGGGGTGCTTCAAACTGCACAGAATCTTAGCTAGAGGTTCTCCTGGACCCCTGCGGACACCCAACAGCCCACCCCCGGATGAATTGTTTGTTCTGACTGACTGATTGATCAAGAAGATTTCAGGATAATTCTTGGAAGAGCTATGATTGAATTCAAGAAAAACAAATAAATGTAATCATTCAAAGTTTGAAATTAGATTGGGAAACGTACTCCAGTTCCAACCAATTTTTAAACAATAAAGGTTTTCTGCAAGCTTGGATTTTTTTCTTGCTTTCAAAAATGTTTCCTTGGCCCTGTTGTGTGACTTATTTAAACGGTGCATTCCCTCAGCGATATTAAAAGAAAAACATGGCCAGCGGTACTGAAAGTCACTAGAAGATCAAGGAGGTTTGCACTCCCCCAGTCCTGCTATCTCCATAGCAATAGCAATAGACTTATATACCACTTTACACTGCTTTACACCCCCAACAATTTGGGTGTTCATTTTACCCACTATAGAAAGTTAGTACGCATCTCTCTCCTAGAAGAATGAAATATTTTGAGAAATATTTAAAAGGCAGAATATTATATTTCCCTGGATGAGAAATGGAGAAACATGCTCTTGGCAAGCAGCCCCACACCTTTCTTAATAGCCCACAGCAGATGTCAGCACTTGACATAAAGAGATAGATAGCACTATTCATAAGCAAATACCCTCACCCAAGATTCAACAAAGGTAGGATTAGTCCTCAGCCACAATAGGAATTGCCCAAAGCCCCTTCATTGCATCATTTCAGTTGCACCACTCCCAGTAGTTCAAACTTCAACCAAACTTAGCTCAAACAAACTCCTAGGATTTGTACATGGCCCCATGGAAGTCTGATAACAGCCAGTTGAATACATGTTCTTGCACAGGAACAGGAAGTTCAAGTGCAAAGCCCAAAGAAGGTATAAAATCCACCCACTCTTAACTCCAAGTGATCAGCTGCACTCGAACCACAAACGTGGGTCTGTTCATTAATAAATGGACCCTCTTATCAATCGGCCTCCAGCCTCCATTTCGTCTCCAGTGCCTTTCTCCTGGCTTCAAACTGAACCAAATGGATATTTCTTCCAACACCACCTTGGAAGGATGGAAGGCAGAGTCAACCTTGATCCTGGTGAGATTTGAACTGCCAAATTGCAGTCAGCCGGTAGTCAATAGAGGTAGCCTGCAGTACTGCACTCTAACCTCTGTGCCCCGCAGCCCATAGGTCATCCATAAAGGCAACCAATGAAATTTGCATGTTGTATTCCAGTCGGAAACAGAATGCCAGGCAGCCAAATAATTTGCATCATATAAAGCTCTCTGCAGTTGCAGAGCACCAACCCTTTCAGGCAAGCCAGGCCAAGAATGGAACATTGCAAAGTTATTATTAGAGGGGTATGATAGTATTGTTTGTTATAGTAAGAGAATGTTGAAAGCCCATCAGAGCTGCCTGCTAATCTTTTTCATGGGATGCAGAATCAAGCAAGGATTATTTTACATGTCTCCAGTAAGAAGAAAGCTAAATTTGTGTTTCTTTACTCCCTCTGTGAAGAGACGTGGCTTTCTACAGAAACTTCCTTTAAAACAGAAAAGTGCGTATTGGGTCTAACGCTGTCAAAAGTAATTAGATTAAGAAGGGTTTTATTGATCATGGGAGAAACAACGCCCCCTTTTCTCCTGGGCCCCAATGGAAAAATGCACCCTTTCTCCCGTTTGCAGCTGTTTTGCACACAGAATCCACCAGAGGTCTCTCCCTGCAAACAGAAGACAACCCTATACACTTTAGCATTGGGGCCACTGGAGGTATAACAGGTGGTTTACCATAGGAGAGTGGGAAGGAAGTGACATCAATGAGTCTTGCCCCTCTAGGATGCTGCATGCTCTTTCCTTTTAACCCCTTAAGCGTCTCAGGGGCTTTTAAAAGGCTGCAGAAATGTCATAAACGCACGAGAGGGCGGGGTAAGTGTCTCTTCCCGTGCAAAGGGAAGCAGAGCGTTCTCGCGCTAATGAAGGGAGGGACAGATTAAATGCCAAGTCCTCACGCCTTCTAAATCCCGGGAGAGGCAGAGTCCTGCCGCTCGCTTCCAGGCACGTAGCTGGTAGAGGGAAAGCCGTGCTCCAGACTAGCCGCTTTGCCCCGGGATTAAATCCAGGTCCTCGGACAGGAGGGGGTGTCCTGGGAGAATCCTTCACATCCTATATTCTCGATAAAGTCCCTGAGTGGTGGGGAGATTGCTTCCATAGCAAATCTCAAGCAGGAAATAAGAACAATTTTGCAAGGGAGGAACCGCAGGAGATTGTGCTCGCCTTCTCCTTATGTGCTGGAGGAGACTAAAATAGGGTTGGAATCTCAGCAGTTCAATTTGTCTTAGGAGGGTGAGTGAACCAGCACATCACTAACCCCGTCATCAATGTTTCGTGTGAACTCAGCCCCTGCAGTTGGTTAATCTGATTTATTGGTTAGTTGGTTGGTTGGTTGGTTGGTTGGTTGGTTGGTTGGTTGAATTTTCCTGGCCACCCATAGAAATGTGTTTGTGTTTAGAGTGTGTTGTGCGAAGTTGCTGCATGAAATTGTACGATTTGGCTCTTAAAAAGCAAACCCTGAAGAAAGGGCAATAGATCCTAAATCAGGTCACTTCATTGTATGTGAACTGAACTTTTGTGATTGATTAACCCATTAAGCATTTGCCATGTTGTGTAAACCCTGCTTGTAAGTAAATGCAGACATGGGTTTTTATAAAGCTATCTTTGATCAGGTGGTCTCAGGACCTATCTTGATCAGGTGGTCTCAGGGCACTGAAACCTTCATCAGTACATCCCAGTTGCCAAGTGTCCAAATGTTACAAGGGTCATAAATTTGAAAAACAGTCATAAGTCACTTTTTTGTGTGCCATTGTAATGGGTTGTAATAAAAGTGGGATAAAAATAAATAAATTTTTAGGAGGGAAGTATGCAGTGGAGTACCCCAAGGCTCTGTTTTAGGCCCAGTACTCTTCAACATCTTCATCAATGATTTGGATGAGGGAATAAATGGGGAACTCATCAAATTTGCAGATGATACCAAGCTGGCAGGAATAGCCAACACTCCAGAAGATAGGCTTAAGATACAGAAGGATCTTGACAAACTTGAACATTGGGCACTATCTAATAAAATGAAATTCAATGGTGAAAAGAGTAAGGTTCTACATTTAGGCAACAAAAACGGAATGCACAGGTACAGTATAGGTGATACCTTACTCAGTAGTAGTAGCTGTGAAAGGGATCTTGGAGTCCTAGTGGACAACCATTTAAATATGAGCCAGCAGTGTGCAGCAGCTGCCAAAAAAGCCAACACAGTTCTAGGCTGCATCAACAGAGGGATAGAATCAAGATCACGTGAAGTGTTAATACCACTTTATAATGCCTTGGTAAGGCCACACTTGGAATACTGCATTCAGTTCTGGTCGCCACGATGTAAAAAAGATGTGGAGACTCTAGAAAGAGTGCAGAGAAGAGCAACAAAGATGATTAGGGGACTGGAGACTAAAATATATGAAGAACGGTTGCAGGAACTGGGTATGTTTAGCTTAAGAGAAAGAAGGACTAGGGGAGACATGATAGCATTATTCCAATATCTCAGAGGTTGCCACAAAGAAGAGGGAGTCAAACTATTCTCCAAAGCACCTGAGGGTAGAACAAGAAGCAATGGGTGGAAACTAATCAAGGAGAGAAGCAACTTAGAACTGAGGAGAAATTTCCTGACAGTGAGAACAATTAATCAGTGGAACAGATTGCCTCCAGAAGTTGTGAATGCCCCAACACTGGAAGTCTTTAAGAAGATGTTGGATAGCTATTTGTCTGAAACGGTATAGGGTTTCCTGCCTAGGCAGGGGGTTGGACTAGAAGACCTCCAAGGTCCCTTCCAACTCTACTATTGTATTATAAATATTAGATATTAATTCACAGGCACTAACTGCTATAATCCTGTACTATCTTAGAAAAATACTTTCTTCCATTGGGATTCAGGGATTAAATCCTTTACTTTCTAATTCATCCCAGATACACACATTGGATGCCATCTGTACATCCTCTTGTAGAGGCAAAAATGTCTCTTGGACAAAGACAACTGAACAGGTTGTTCTGGTCATTACTGTGGCTAGAGGAATGGTACTGTGAATGAAAAGGTGTTTGGAGATCCACAAGATTCCCTGAACCCATGTGGAGTTGCATTTCAGGGCAGAAAAAAAATAATGGAAAGTGAACCTTTAGGAAGTGAGGGAACTGGAAAAGGCCCTTCTGGTATTCGGCCTGGGAGCCAAGGGAAGATCTGGGCAAGAACTGAGCAGAAGATTCAGGAGGAGAAAACCACCCTCTCAGACATTCAGGCCTGGAAATTCAGGAGCATCCGATATCAGGAGGATGAGGGTCCCCGAGGACTTTGTAGTCAACTCCACTACTTTTGTAGTCGATGGTTGAGACCAGAAAAGCACACAAAAGCGCAGATGCTGGACCTGGTTGTTCTGGAGCAGTTCCTGGCCCTTCTGCCCCCGCAGATGGAGAGCTGGGTGCGGGAGTGTGGAGCAGAGACCAGCTCCCAGGCGGTGGCCCTGGTGGAAGGTTATCTCCTGAGCCAGGCGAAGGAGGAGGAGAAGGAGAAAGTTGAGTTGCAGGTAAGAGACCATCATGGAATTAGAAGAGGTTTACCGTATTTTTCGGAGTATAAGACATACCTTTTTCCCTCAAAAAAGAGGCTGAAAATCGGGTGCGTCTTATACACTGAATGCAGCATTTTTTGCCTCCTGAAGCCCTGTCCCCTTCACCAGAATGGCTGTGCAGCTTGTAGGAGGCTTTCAGAGAGCTCCTAGGCGCTGGGGAAGGCAGAAATAAGTGAAAAACAGGCTGTTTTTTGCTCAATTTTGCCCCCCCCAGCCCCCAGGAGTACTCTATA
This sequence comes from Natrix helvetica, assembly GCF_964273705.1. Classification (NCBI taxonomy): domain Eukaryota; kingdom Metazoa; phylum Chordata; class Lepidosauria; order Squamata; family Natricidae; genus Natrix; species Natrix helvetica. Next base: position 339,903,800 of record NC_138548.1, read on the forward strand.
AGCCTCCTAAAGGCTATGCATGCAATTTTTTTGATGAAAAATGGGCTCGTTTTTACGAAAAATGGGGCCGCTTTTTGCTCGTTTTGGGGGGCCATCACCCCCCAGGAACACTCTGCAAGCCTCCTAAAGGCTATACATGCCTCTTTAAAAAAAACACGGGTCTGTTTTCCCCAAAAATGGGTCATTTTTGAGAGGTTTGTTTTTTTAAAAAACATTTTTTTAAAAAAATTGCCTCTTCAAAATCTTGTTGCATCTTATACTCCGAAAAATACGGTAAATATAATGTCGCTTTATCGGTGAGAGGGGCAGTATATAAACTTAATAAATAGATAATATATTTGAATTCTTAACCTTTCCCTTCCAGCATTCTGTAGCATTTGTAATATGTGGAGACATTTCACTAATTATTTGGGACATTATTTCATTTTCCAAGAAAGATATAGGACAGCCGTTTCTTCCATCTTTCCAGCCACACTGATGCACATTGGGGGCTTTGAATTGGTGTCTATAGAACAAGAATCCTCTTCAGGATGTGTTAATTCTTTTCCCCTGCCTATTATTTCAAGTCCTTTCTGGTGAAGATCAGAGATCCCGAGATAAAGAGGCATCCATCAAATCTCCCTCAAGAACTGTTTTTCAGGAAGATCTGTCAGGAAGCTCCAAATCAGGACACCTCAGGAGGTAAAATAGAAGTCCTTCCACTCTTAGCTTTCTCATTTTCTCTTTGTCTTCTCTTCTATAGAAAACCTCTTCCTAGTTTTTAAATTATACAGTTTTAAAAGTCTGTCTTTCTCACAGGCAAGAATAGAAGGAAGTTGTCTCTTCCTTATGCTGGAGCTGAAACAATGATTGAACCTCCAACTCAGGTAAAAAGAGGAACTTATTGAATTTTTATTCTGTCTTTCTTTCATGAAGTGAAGTATATAGAATTGTTTCCTTATATTTTATATTTTACTTATATTTTACTCTGGGTTTTTTGGGGTGTGTGTGTATGTGTGAGTCATTTTTGTGCTCCTGAGCATATAGAAGATTCAAGATTATTAGGAAACATTTTAGTTAATGGCCAGTATTGAATCTCTTTGTAATGATTATTCTTTCTAGTTTTCAATAACTAATTTCTTTATAAAATCTTCAAGGAACTCGTTCGTAATTCTTTGATTTGGAATTGTGCAAGGATGTCAAAATTAACTACTCATACGGGAACATTGCCACTTTTAAAAAGCTTTCTTTGCAACCAATAATTATTGTATGAACCAATTAAGCAGATCAGGTTAAAAAATAAGGCAGAGTATAGCATTTAGCAATAGCATGTAGACTTATATACTGCTTCAAGGTGCTTTGCAATCCTCTCTAAGCAGTTTACAGAGTCAGCATATTGCCTCCAACAATCTGGGTCCTCATTTTATTGAACTTGGAAGGATGGAAGGCTGAGTCGACTTTGAGCCTGGTGAGATTCGAACTGCCAAATTGCAGGCAGCAGGCAGTGAGCAGAAGTAGTCTGAAGTATTGTGTTCTAACCACCGCAACACTGGGACTCCTTCTGCAACCACAGGGAGGATTGGAGTCATTGACGGGTGAGGTTTTAAGCCCACCTGCCAATTGGTTCTTTCTAGACGCTGAGAGTCTTTTGATTGATGGATAGATGGACTGATGGACAGATAGAGAAAGGTAGATCAAGTGGGGTTACTTTTCACTGAATAGCACTGAAAGTCCTGCAGTATCAGTCAAGTTGATGAAACTTGCTTGAAATATTTCTTCAGTCAAAAGTTTTTGCTTTGTCCATTTTCTCACCTAAACCACAGAATCCTACCAAGTGCAGCCATTTGCCTTAGTGCATAGCTTTGTTTTAAGAATCTATAAACAATGAGAGTGGTTTTTTTTACAATTCCTCCTGGACCTTTTGTGTACTCTTTTTCACTGTCAGGGGGGCCTTGTCTCCTTCGAGGAGGTGGCTGTGTATTTCTCCAAGGAGGAATGGACTGAGCTGGATCCTGACCGACAAGCGCTGTATTGGGAAGTCATGATGGAAAATTATAGGAACGTGGACTCTCTTGGTAAGGGTGTTTCCTATTTTCCAATCAGAGAGTTCAGGAAGACATTTCATAATTAGATGTCACAACTGTTCCTTTTTATTTTGATTCTTTGCTCAGTCATCCATATTTTTAGACTGGATTTGGCTTTTTTTAAATTCACCTATCATGTCCTTTCCAAGGACTTGCATTAGGCAGATGATGTTATTTTATTAAAGTAATTTTGCCAGAGTAAAACAACCATCCAAGTTTTGAATAGGAAATAAAAAAGCAGGCGGTAAACAAGTAATCCAATAAGAAAAATTATGAGGAAAGAAATAAAGAGGAAAGAAAGAAAAAGTAACAGAAGTAGCTTCTGATCTTTTTCACAGCAGTTGCAAGTGCAAGTGCATTTTAGCCTCTCTCTCACAGACTACATCATAGTTTTCTTCTTTCCATCTAATCTTCAAACCCATAGATCACATGTTCATGGTCTCTTTTTTTCAGCAAAAAGTCCATGAGGTTTCTAATAGCTAATAAATGTTTATACTTGTCAATTATCTAATGAAACACATCAATTTAGCCATCTCCATCAACCATCACTTCATTGTAGATACAGTACAATATAGTACAATTATGGTCACAGCCATAATTTGTTCCATAACTTTGGTTGCAACCCGTTTGGGTCATGACCCGAACCTAATTTTGGAAATTTGGCCCTTACCCCCCAAAAATGGTGTGGAATGGGAAATCGACTGCGGGGGGGGGGGGGGGGATTGTGAATTTTTTGGTCGGAACCTGATTTGGTCGTTGTCAAGAAGCGTTCATGACCAGAGGTTCTACTGTATTTTAGAGTCCTTCCATCTTTTGCACATAATAGTTTCCCTGTGGTTATCATACATAGAAAGAGCCTCCTATGACTCTTTTCTAGATGCCTATCCATTACTCCCAATAGAGAGCATTCTTGTTTCAGTTGGATTTTGATCTTTAAAATTGTCTGTATCATATCTATTTGAATCCAAATTTTTCTAGCTTTTTTACAAGTCCCTAAAGGATGATAAAATGACCCTTTATGTCAATCTCATTTCCAACATTAATTTGAATTATCAAAACTTTATTTAGTTTTGATAATTTATTAATTAATTTTCTGGTGTAATATACCAATACTGCATCATTTTATTGGTTCTCTTTCAGAATATAATAATAAATCCTTTCAATTCCTTATTTTCATTCAGACCAGGCTACAAAATACAGTTGCAAACTGGGCAGACCCAATTTTGCTGTTTCCTTAGCTTTCCATCTTGGAGAATTTTATAATTCACCTGGGTTTTTTTCTTTGCCACGCACACCTATATACTTTCTATATTTCTGTGATTCCTTAAATGGTATACTGATTTTCAAAATAGTATTGTTTAAAACAAAACATTCTAGGCACTATTGTCACAGAAATTCACTCCCAACAACTGCAATATATCCCATTTTTCTTTTTTCTCAATATTAAAACTAGTTTTTTTCACTGATTCTAGTTGATCTTCCATTTTCATATTTTTTAACATCTTCATCTTTTGATTATTTGATTATTAATCTTAAATAACCAATTTCGTTGTATTTAAGTACAATGACAATAAAGAATATACTTACTTATAAAAATACTACGTTCCTTTAATTTTTCCATTAGTACTTGTCTTTGAATTCCCTCCAAAGATTCTTCCAAAATTACCATAAAATCCTCCGCAAATGCCTTTAGTTGCAGAGACAAAGGACATCCTTATCCCCTTTTCTATCTCACAGTTTTGTTAATTCTCCATTAACAATTTGTGTTTTTAGCATAGATTGGTTTCACTTAAATACTACAATTCTATCTGAAGTCCATATCTTTCCAAATGTTAAACAAGATAATCCAATTCTGGTTGTCAAAGGCATTCTCCACATCTAAGATCAGTGCAGCCTTTTTATTATGTTCTAAGTTAGAACAGTTGTTCAGTTAGAACAATTAAACAGTGATACAACTTGCCTCTAGAAGTTGTGAATCCTCCAACACTGTTTTTTTTTAAAGTTTTTAAGAAGAGATTGGACAACCATTTGTCTGAAATGATAGTGTTTCCTGCCTGAGCAGGGGGTTAGACTACCATAGAAGACCTCCAAAGTCCCTTCCAGCTCTGTTATTCTGTTCTGTTCTATTCTATTCTTTCCAAAATTTGCAATATTTTTCTAATAGTCACAGTTAAGGTAATCTCTTAACTGTCAATTAGATAAAAATCAATATTGGTCTTCATGAATAAATTCTTGTAAAGCTAGTTGCATCCTTCTAGCCAGGATCATTGCAAAAACTTTGTAATCGTGTTCAAAAAATGATATTGGCTGGTTGTTTTGGGGGTAATGTCTTTGACCTTTTGATACTACTAGCTTTTTCTTATTAAAAAATCTCCAGTGATGTGTCATTTTTGGCGTAGCAGGAGGAAAAGGCCTACCCTCCTCCTTCTCTGAGAAGAACTCTAATGGTTCTCTGATTAGATACATCCTGTGCCATTTATCATCTGATGAATACTTCTATTCAAATATATCAATTTAGAGACAAATTAACTCCTTGGCTTGAAAAGATGCTTGAACTCCATCACCCATTTCAGCTTTGGGGGGCCAGATGCTTCCATATCAGTCCTGTGAAGGATTACTTGATGTTTTTGACTTAATAACTTTTCTTAATTTTCCGTTCTGAGCCTTTGAACGAGGGCCAACATGTGCCAATTTTCCATTGTGGCTACCGGCCCCCCCGGTTCAACCAGTGGATTCCATCACTGGCCATTGGGGGCGAGCAACTGGCCCCCGTGGAGCGGGCGCGCAATCTGGGCGTCCTCCTAGATGCCCGGCTGTCTATGGATGACCATGTGGCAGCCGTGGCAAGGGGGGCGTTCCACCAGGTTCGCCTGGTGCGCCAATTGCGCCCCCTATTGGACCGGGATGCCCTTCGCACAGTCACTCATGCGCTGGTGATGTCCCGTCTGGACTACTGCAATGCTCTCTACATGGGGCTCCCCTTGAGATGCACCCGGGGACTACAGCTGGTCCAAAATGCGGCCGCGCGGGCAATTATGGGGAGTACGAGGTACTCCCATGTAACACCTCTCCTGCGCGAGCTGCACTGGCTCCCTGTGGTCTACCGGGTGCGTTTCAAGGTGTTGATTGCCATCTTTAAAGCGCTCCATGGCACAGGACCTAGTTACCTGCGGGATCGCATCCTACCCCATACATCCCTGCGACCAATTCGCTCTCACAGAGAGGGACTCCTCCGGGTGCCGTCCACTAAGCAGTGCCAGAGGGCGGCGCCCAGGAGTAGGGCCTTCTCTGTGATGGGCCCAGCCCTCTGGAATGACCTCCCCCCCGACATTAGGACAACTACCGATCTCCGCTCCTTCCGCAAGAAACTCAAGACCCACCTGTTCCAACTAGCCGGCCTGGCTTAATTAGAACTCTACTCTCTAATCCCCCTGGCAATTTTAAATTGTAAATTTTAAATTTTAGGGCATTTTAATTGTCTTTAATTTTATTGTTACTGCTTTTTTAACTTTGTGGCTATTATTATTATTTATGAATTGTAAAAAAAAATTATGTATGCCTCCTCCATGCCATATGCTTGTATATTTGATTGTACGCCGCCCCGACTCCCTTTGTGGAGAGGGAGCGACTTATAAATTGAATAAATAAAAATAAATAAATAAATATTGCAAATATGCTATGTAGGGTTATTAGAAGAACTCTAGTTTTATTTTCCTGTGCAATTATGTGATTTTGGCAAGAGAAAAGTGAAAAGCAAAAGAAGGTAGTTTGGGTGGGAATATATCAGGCAATTGTGCAGCTGGTATCCAAATGAAATCCGAGCCTCAGACATGAACTTGTGGTTTTATACAGTGGGGCAAAAAAGTATTTAGTCAACCACCAATTGTGCAAGTTCTCCCACTTAAAAAGATGAGAGAGGCCTGTAATTGGCATCATAAGTAGACCTCAACTGTGAGAGACAAAATGTAAAAAAAAGACCAAACAATCACATTGGCTGATTTGGAAATAATTTATTTGCAAATTATGGTGGAAAATAAGTATTTGGTCAGTATCAAAAGTTCATCTCAATATTTCGTTATATATCCTTTGTTGGCAATGACAGAGGTCAAACGTTTTCTGTAAGTCTTCACAAGGTTGGCACACACTGTTGCTGGTATGTTGGCCCATTCCTCCATGCAGATCTCCTCTAAAGCAGTGATGTTTTGGGGCTGTCGCTGGGCAACACGGACTTTCAACTCCCTCCAAAGGTTTTCTATGGGGTTGAGATCTGGAGACTGGCTAGGCCACTCCAGGACCTTCTTACGAAGCCACTCCTTCATTGCCCGGGCAGTATGTTTGGAATCATTGTCATGTTAAAAGACCCAGCCACGTTTCATCTTCAATGCCCTTGCTGATGGAAGGAGGTTTGCACTCAAAATCTCACAATACATGGCCCCATTCATTCTGTCCTGTACACGGATCAGTCGTCCTAGTCCCTTTGCAGAAAAACAGCCCCAAAGCATGATGTTGCCACCCCCGTGCTTCACAGTAGGTATGGTGTTCTTTGGATGCAACTCAGCATTCTCTCTCCTCCAAACACGACGAGTTGTGTTTCTACCAAACAGTTCTATTTTGGTTTCATCTGACCATATGACATTCTCCCAATCCTCTTCTGGGTCATTCAAATGCTCTCTAGCAAATTTCAGATGGGCCCGGACAAGGACTGACTTAAGCAGGGGGACACGTCTGGCACTGCAGGATCTGAGTCCCTGGCGGCATAGTGTGTTACTGATGGTAGCCTTTGTTACGTTGGTCCCAGCTCTCTGCAGGTCATTCACTAGGTCCCCCCATGTGATCCTGGGATTTTTGCTCACCGTTCTTGGGATCATTTTGAGCCCACGGGGTGAGATCTTGCGTGGAGCCCCAGATCGAGGGAGATTATCAGTGGTCTTGTATGTCTTCCATTTTCTAATTATTGCTCCCACAATTGATTTGTTCACACCAAGCTGCTTGCCTATTGCAGGTTCAGTCTTCCCAGCCTGGTGCAGGTCTACAATTTTGTTTCTGGTGTCCTTTGACAGCTCTTTGGTCTTCACCATAGTGGAGTTTGGAGTGTGACTGTTTGAGGTTGTGGACAGGTGTCTTTTATACTGATGACAAGTTCGAACGGGTGCCATTGATACAGGTAATGAGTGCAGGACAGAGGAGCCTCCTAAAGAAGAAGGTACAGGTCTGTGAGAGCCAGAAATCTTGCTTGTTTGTAGGTGACCAAATACTTATTTTCCACCATAATTTGCAAATAAATTATTTCCAAATCAGCCAATGTGATTGTTTGGTCTTTTTTTTTTTTACATTTTGTCTCTCACAGTTGAGGTCTACCTATGATGCCATAGGTAGAATTTGGCAACATTTCAGAAACTAATCACATGATTTCTGACATCTTTTTTCCTAACCTCATTACCAGCTTCATTTATCTTTTCCTTTGAAGGTGCCTCTGGGCAGAAGAATAAAGATTCCGTTGAACCATTCCAATTGATTAGACATGGAAAAGGAATTGAAAAACATGCAGTTCAAATAGAACTAGAAAACTGTGAGAGAAACTGGAATAAGGAAAGCTCATCTTCCATTGATGCACAGATTCAAGGCTTTCTTACCCAAAAAGGAAAACACAAGAAAAAGCATATTGGGAAAGATGTAAGACTAGTCAAAGATACATCCAATGTAAATGAACATTATTCAACCCAATCCAAAGGAGAAGATTATATATGCAGAGACAATGGAAAACATTACAATGGGACTTTCACTCTTTCTCGAGAAAATGGATCTCTTACATCTCATCAAAGGATCCACACAGGAGAGAAGCCATTTAAATGTATGGTGTGTGGAAAGGGCTTTAGCCAGCAGAGCAACCTTAGTTCCCATAAAAGGATCCATACAGGGGAGAAGCCATATAAATGTATGGAATGTGGAAAGACCTTTACTCAGAGTGTTCAGCTTACTTGCCATAAAACAATCCACACAGGGGAAAGGCCATATAAATGCAAAGAATGTGGAAAGAACTTCAGTCAACCCAGTAGTCTTACTGTTCATAAAAGGATCCACACCGGGGAGAAGCCATATAAATGTATGGAGTGTGGAAAAACCTTTACTTACAGTGGTCATCTTACATCCCATAAAAAGATCCACACAGGGGAGAAACCATATAAATGCATGGAGTGTGGAAAGACCTTTAGTCGTAACATTCAACTTACTTCCCATAAAAGGATCCACACAGGGGAGAAGCCATATAAGTGTATGGAGTGTGGAAAAGGCTTCTGTGAAAACTGGTCTCTTACTGTTCATAAAAGGATCCACACAGGAGAGAAGCCATATAAGTGTATGGAGTGTGGAAAGGGGTTCAGCCAACATAGTAATCTTACTTCCCATAAAAGGATCCACACAGGGGAGAAACCATATAAATGCTTGGAGTGTGGGAAGATGTTCATTTATAGCAGTCATCTAACTTCCCATAAAAGAATCCACACAGGGGAGAAGCCATATAAATGCATGGAATGTGGAAAGACCTTTACTCATAACATTCAGCTTACTTCCCACAAAAGGATCCACACAGGAGAGAAACCATATAAATGCATGGAGTGTGGAAAGGGCTTCAGCCAACATGGTAATCTTACTTCCCATAAAAGGATCCACACTGGGGAAAAACCATTTAAATGCATGGAATGTGGAAAGACATTTACTCATAGCAGTCAACTTATTCCCCATAAAAGGATCCACACTGGGGAGAAGCCATATAAATGTATGGACTGTGGAAAAACCTTTACTCATAGCATTCAACTTAGTTCCCATAAAAGGATCCACACGGGGGAGAAACCATATATATGTATGGAGTGCGGAAAGGGCTTCAGCCAACATAGTAGTCTTACTTCCCATAAAAGAATCCACACAGGGGAGAAGCCATTTAAATGTATGGAATGTGGAAAGGGCTTTACTTATAGCAGTCACCTTACGTCCCATAGCTGGATCCACATAGGAGAGAAACCATTTAAATGCATGGAATGTGGAAAGACCTTTACTTATAGCAGTCATCTTACTTCTCATCAAAGGATCCATACAGGAGAGAAGCCATTTAAATGCATGGAGTGTGGAAAGGGCTTCAGCCAACGCAGTAATCTTACTTCCCATAAAAGGATTCACGCAGAGTCAAAGCCATATAAATCTCGGGCATGTGGAAAGAGGTACAAGAGGAGCAACGGCCTAAAAGAGATACATTTAGGTGAGAATGTTAATTCTAGATTTAGTTGGTTAAATTTATTCATTTCCTATTTATGCATACAGATCCTAGGTAGGGAAGTTTTTTTTTTTAAATTTGACTTTCACAATTGGCAGGGATGAATTTACTGATGGAAATCAGTAATTATTTTAATCATAAACTCTGAATTTTTCAAAATACTGTCAGCTGGAGGTGGCAAATTCTATTGCACATTAAAAAAAATTGTTAAATTTATATTTGTTCCAGATTCCTGTTGGCAGCCAATTTCAAGAAATTGGTGATTTTAGGCATCTCTGTTGCTGGGCTATTATTTTATGAAGATGTTGTCTTTATTGTGTCTTTATAAGTGAGCTTCTTGCTCCCAACTATTTGTGCTTCCCATTTGATCATGGTTTTTGGAGAAATACGAACAGATGTTTAATAAGCACCGCTTCCCCAAGCAGCAGAAAGAGCTGTATTTCCCTGATGCATTTTTTTCAAGGTTTATTGGTGTTAGTTCCGCTATAGCCAATATATAGATAAAAATTCAATTGATTCGCAGTAACTTTTCCTAGTTAACATTTTTATTCTTTTCCCTAGTCTTAACAGTTGTTTTCCCCCTTCCTTTTTCATTCCTTAATGCATACACAATTTCTCAGTGGATTTTACACTTCTCTGTTCTCGCAACAATTTGGAAATGGCAAATTCATTGGATTTGAATGAATATTATAATTGAAAGAGAATTCAAGTTTACAGAGTGAGATGGAATGTGATATTGAATTACTCAATTAAATAACTGGGGTATTAAATTAAAAATCACAACCAAGAGAAATTGCACTTTGAATTTTTCATGATTTCCTTTCTTTCCTTCCTTCCTTCCTTCCTTCCTTCCTTCCTTCCTTCCTTTCTTTCTTTCTTTCTTTCTTTCTTTTTGTATCTAGTTAAGGATATTCCGGAGGATCAGGACGGAAGTGACTGCAGTGTGTTGACACTGCAAACTACCAAACAAGAAGAGAGATCTTTGGAAACCAGTGGGGACCAAAAGAAAATAATATGAAATTATGAAAAATTACTTCAGTTCCTCTTGACTAAACCCACAGGAATGAGAAGGGGAATTGCCTGTGAAATGTGAAAATACCAGAAAATAATGCTGGCCAACAAAGATTTTGCATTCTGTACACCTTGATGTATCTTATAGATTTTTGGCTGCTAATCACAAAAATAGCCTGTCATTTTAATATGCTGTGTACTGCTTTATAGAAATCTGCCCTTTTTACACAACAGCAATGTACACCCTATAACCATGATGGCAAACCTATGGCATATGTACCAGAGGTGGCATGCAGAGCCCTCTCTGTGGACACGTGCAGTATAACCAGCTAGTCTTTGTGGGTGCCAGGGCACCGGAAAACGGCCTGAAAGTGGCCTGACAAATGGCCAAAAAACAGGCTGTTTCAGGTCTTTTGGGGCTGTATTTGGGGCTGCTTTTGTGGGTGTTTTCAGACCATTTTTGGGCCATTCTCAGGCTGTTTTTGGGGCCATTTTTCAGCCCATAAACTGCTTGAAAACAGCTTGAAAAATGGCAAAAAAAAACCAGGCATGCGCACCAGCCAGCTGGTCTTTGGGTTTTCAGCACTCCGGGGACCGCACATGCATGCACATGGATGCGCATTCTGGTTTGGGCACTTGGTGCCAAAAAAGTTTGCCAACACTGCCCTACAGTATCTGTTGGCTGTATTGCACAAATGCAAACCATGAAAACATGGAAACCTTGGTTCTAATTTACATGAAAGCTGGAACACGGCCAGTGAAGTAAAAACAAGGATAGAGAAAGCTCGAACAGCACTATTCAAAATGAAAAAGGCCTTCTGTAGCTACGACATAAGCCTAAGATTGAAAATCAGGCTTGTCAGATGTTACATATTTTCTATTCTGCTCTACAGAGTGGAGTGTTGGTCTCTGACAGAAAGTCATTTGAAGAGACTAGAAGCATTTGAAATGTGGATTTACAAGGAAAGATTGAAGGCAAATGAGGTCCAGGCAGAAGAAAAACATGGCTTCAAAATCTAAGGGTCCGGTTTAGACAAAACTCAACAGCACTTTTTCATGTGGCTGTTGATAAAAATAGGATTGTCAACATGATCACCAAAGTCTGATGATGGATATGGTACAAGACGAAGAAGATGTGAAAGAAAGGAATTGGCTAGACAAATTGGTCAGACAAATTAAGAAGGATATATCATTTGATAGGATAGTGACAGTGAGGGCTAAGTATCAAAAATATCAGGCACTGATAAAGAAGAGCAAATAAACTCTGAGGGCAGTGATAAGAATTAAGACTGTTGTGAAGTTTCCAAAGGATGACCTAATTAATTTATGAGCCTTGAGACAAAGTTCAAAAGAAATCCATTCATTTATTAGGATCAACATTTTGGCATGGTCTTCTGTGGAGCCGAAACTGATTTCCACTTAATTGCGTTTGAACTTTACCTCCTGTATCCCCTCCCTTCTGTCTGTGTCATAAATCACATTCACCAACAAGATGCTATGCCAGGCTATGTACATGTGCATTTCACACATCAGCTGTAGGAATATGAGACCTGACTCTGGCCAAAGGTGTGCATGGAATTCTACTCCCTTTTTCTATGTCGACTTGATAGTAGTCATGGAAACACTTTACAAGTTGACATCCAGCTCCCCTCACTTCCTGAATGCAACCTGTGTGAAACAAAACAATTTGAGTACAGGTGTATAACTTAGGGATGCGTTCCTCCCCCAGGCTTGCTTGGATATTCTGCATGGAATTTTATTATAAGGCAATCAGCCTGGATATTTCTACTTTTTACCCAAGATGCCTCTGATAAGGGGTAGCCCTTCCACTTGATTAAGTATTGGAGTTGTCTCCTGTGCCACCTTGAATCAAAGACTCATTGAACTTCATAATGGGTTTGGCCCCCTATGACCACAGGGCCCAGGGGCTCCCGGGGTAGTGGTCTAGAGTAGATCCGATCATGGGTTTTAAGAGGCTACTATGAAACGCCGGGTGTATCTTCCCCAATAATCAAGGCAGTTTCAATTGCACTGTGACTGGGTTGATGATCCTTACTATGGGGAATGGTCCCATAAACTTTGGCCCCAGTTTCTTGCTAGGCAGTTTTAATCTCAAATATTTTGTGGAGAGGTAAACCTTCTCTCCCACCCGGAATGGCCGTTGTGGAGCCTGGTGTTTATCTGCCTGTTTCTTATAGGTTTGTGCCGCTTTAGCCAGTGCTTTCTTGACATTTTCCCAGGTTGCTTTCAGCATCAACATCCAATCAGTCAAGTTGACTGAGGAGGGGGGGATCCCTTGGATACTCAGGCATTGGGACGAAGTCCATGTTGCTCGCTACTTTGAATGGCGTGAGTTCTGTGCTACTGTGAACAGCATTATTGTACGCGACCTCAGCAAAAGATAAAAGGTCTGCCCAATTGGGCTGCTGATAGTTCACGTAGCACCTCAGGTATTGCTCTACCATGGCGTTCAGTCTCTCTGCTGCCCCATTGGTGTTTGGATGAAAAGCTGAACTAAGACCCTGAGAGGACCCAATGGACCGCAGGAACTCCCTCCAGAACTTAGCCGTGAACTGGACCCCTCTGTCTGAAATAATTCTTCGAGGTACTCCATGCAGTCGGTAGATATACTTCACGAACAGTTTAGCCACCTTGTGACCGAGGGTATGAGGTGGGCCTGTTTGGAAAACAGGTCTATTACAGTCCAAATCACCATGTTTCCCCCACTTTTCGGCAGCTCTACTATAAAGTCAATTGCGATCTCCTCCCACGGCTTCGTTGGCTCTGCCACTGTTTGCAGCAATCCTGGGGGGTTGTTACTTCATTGTGGCGCAGATGGTGCAACTTTTCATGTAACTATCCACATCTTTCTTTATGCCAGGCCACCAGAATTGCCTCCAGGCTAAGTGTAAAGTCTTTAGGAACCCAAAGTGGCCTGCTGGTTTGGCGTCGTGGCTCCTCTGGAGAATTAGGGTACGTAGGGATTCTGGGACAAAGAGTTTTCTCCCCTTCCATGCAAGGTCATCTCTTTTTGTCACGATGTGTTAGTTGTTTTGAAACCAGGGGTCTGCTAGCAGTTTGGTTTTGAGTCTCGTGGTTAGGTCATTTGCGGGTTGGTCTTGCTGGTCACGGCATTGCCGCCTGGTGATCACTTGGGCAGCTGTTTCTGTAGAGGGAATGATGGAGTCCACTACATGCTCATGTTCACATTTGTACTGAGGCATGCGGGAGAGGGCGTCAGCTAGAAAGTTCCTCCCCCCCCTGGAATGTGCTTTAAAACAAAATCAAAACGGTTGAAGTATTGAGCCCATCGGACTTGTTTGGGTGATAGTTTCCATGGGGACCTAAAGGCCTCCAGATTTTTGTGGTCAGTCCAGACTTCAAATAGTTTCTGGCCCCCTTCCAACAAGTGTCTCCATGTTAGCAGTGCCCATCTCACTGCGAAAGCCTCCTTTTCCCACGTGGCCCATCGTCTCTCTGTGTCTGTGAGCTTACGGGAGGTGTAGGCGTAGGGTTGTAAGTTTCCTTGGTTATTTCTTTGGAGTAGCACCGCTTCCACTGCTATGTCGCTGGCGTCTGCCTGGATCATGAAAGGTTGCTCAGCGTCAGGATGCTTCAGCACCGGCTCCTTTGAAAACATTTCTTGTAGTGTTTTGAATGCCTCTTGGCAGGTTAGGTCCCATTGTAGGGGTTGTCCCGGATGAGGTTTTGTTCCTGCGCTCCCTGTCTTCAGGAGGTCTGTCAGGGGTTTGGCAATCTTCTCAACGGAGGGGATGAATTGCCTGTAGAAGTTTTTGAACCATAGGAAGCTTTGTAGCTATCTGCAGGTGCGAGGGGGTTGCCAGCCTAGGACGTCTTGTACTTTGGCTGGTTCCATCTCTATTACCTCATTTGACACTTGGTAACTCAGGTAGTCTAGCCGTGCGTGGTGGAATTCGCATTTTGATACCTTGACGTACAAGGTATCTGGCTGCCAGAAGTTTGTTTAGTACTTGGCGGACCAAGGGTATGTGGTGGTCCATGGTCTCAGTGTAGATGAGGATGTCATTCAGGTAGACGAGGACCCTCTTGTAGAGGTGCTTGTGCAGCACCTCGTTTATTAACTACATGAATACCGCTGGGGCCCCCTGCAGTCCGAAAGGCATCACTTTGAATTGAAAGCTCCCTATGGGGCAGTTGAACACTGTTTTCCACTCATCTCCCTCTCTGATACGTACTCGGTAGTATGCTTCTCTGGGGTCTAGTTTGGTGAAGACTTTTCCCTTGGCCAGATGAGATAGCGTGTTCTTCATGATGGGGAGGGGGTATAGGTTGTGTATGCACACTCCAGTTATCCCTCAAAAGTCCACACACAATCTCATAGTTCCATCTTTTTTTTCTTTGAAGAGGACTGGTGCTGCGACCCCGTGGCTTGGCTGGCTCAATGAGCCCCCTTGCTAGGTTTTTGTCTATGTATTTGCGCATCTCTTGCATTTTCCGGGGCGTCATGACATACAGTTTGGGCTTGGGTAGTTTTGCCCCAGGGATGATTTCGATGGCACAGTCTGCCTCATGGTGAGGAGGCAGAACATTGCACTCGGCCTCGCTGAATACTTCTGAGAGGTCCTGATATTCCATCGGAATCAGTTTGGCCTCGGGGGTTTTGTCAGATGTGGTTGCTAGTTGTTCTTGTGGGCTTTTGGGGGGGGCTTCCAGTGTGGGTGGTGTTTCTGCTTGCTAGTGGGGGAGGGGTTGAGGGCCCCTTGATATCCTAAGTCTGCGGGTACCCCCTTGCCACCAGATGGTTGGTTCCCACTTGTCTAGCCAGGAGAGTCCCAGTATAACTGTGTCTGTCATTTTGGGGGCTATTACGAATCGAAATACTTCCCAGTGATCTGCTAGCTCTAGCCTCATTGGTTCAGTCATGTGGGTGGCATAGGCTCCCCCCATTAGGGACCTGTTGACCTGTTTGAATTGGATTGGGCGAGCCAGTCTTTTTGCTCTGATTCGCAGTTTCAGGACTGTGGTTAGGTTGATCAAGCACCTAGTGCAGCCTGAGTCTATTAGTGCTTCCAAAACTGATAAAACTTGTAATAACTCATAGGTGGAAAATTTGATCCATTATTTATTGCACTCCAAATTGCATCAGGAATCTAGAACTAGATTCATTATGCCTCTGTTTGTCCAACTGAATCAGTTTAGTTTAGAAGACTTTTTTTTACTATTAACTGATAAAGATTAACATGTAACAAAACAATAACAATGCAAGATACAAAGGTGCATGTTGACAAAGAGTGCTGTTAACATTAGAGGGGATGTATTGAACTGATATGGATTGTTGTAATTTTATAGAATTTTGCTAAAGTTAGTGTTGCCAATAAACATATGTACTACTAAAAATAATAATCAGACTCATCTACAGTGTAGAACTGAGACCTGAGTCAACTGGTATGAATGATGAAATATGGAAAGTTATTCCGTCAAAGGCCTCATTATGGGAGAGAATCATCATATAACTATCCATGTGGAAAGAGCTGAAAGGACGTAAAAGTCCTCTCACAAAAGGAGCCAGGATGACAGGAAGCTCACAAAATGCATGTGCAAAAACTTTTTTCTGAGCACTTATATCTTGCCTTTCTATGGTGTAACAAAGGTTAAGAAAAAATCTAAATTGGACTTAAATAAAATTAATGAAATGTCAATTGTGTGGTTACTTTTCAAATGTATTAAATTCTCTTTCTCTTAAGTTGTGTTATAAATTACTAAAATGCACACTGCAGAAAAGCCATATAAATGTATGGAGTGTGAAAAGAACCTCAGTCATAAGTGGTTCCTTTACTTGACAAAGAAGGATCCACACAGAAGAGAAACCAGGTAAACCAGAGGTGGGATGCTGCCGGTTCGCCCCCGTTCAGGCGAACTGGTAGCAGTGGTGGCGGAAGGCTCTGCCCACCTGCCCAGCCGTCATCACGGATGCTTTGCACATACGCAGAAGGTTCTGCGCATGTACAGAAGTGCCACGCGTGTGTGAAGCGAGCGAGCGCACATGCGTGCTCCTGGTTCCAAACCGGTAGCGAAAGTAAGAGAATTCATGCCTGATGTAAACGTGGATTCTGGAAAGAGCATGACCCACTTTCCCATAACAGATCTATTTGGGTGAGATGCCATGTAAATTCTAAATCTAGTTGGTTAAAGCTATGCATTTCCTATTTACATATACTGTCCTAGGAAAATAAATTTCTTTTTTAGTTTGACCCCCACATCTGGCAATCTTAACATAAAAGACATACAGATCTATTATTATTGCCTGAGATGATTAATTATTCCAAAACTTACTTTGAAAAGGAGAGCTATTTTAAAGGCGCAGAGATCTCCCTTGTTCTGTTAAATGTGCTTTCTTCTAGTCCACCCTTGTTATTGTTCCTCTCCAATATTTTTCCCTAAAACTTTTTTTTATGCTAAAGGCATCTCAAGTTTTTTTTCTATTTCTTTAGGCCCAAGGGATTCAACAAGGGAGGGTTTTTTTTAAAGTTGAAGTGGTGCTTGTGAAGGCATCATTGAAGCTCCATCTATTCTTACATGTGTGCCATTATGGGAAGGAAGCCTTGGAGTGGCTTTCCCTTCTTTTTGTGGTCTCTCTTGGGATTTAAGGTAGCCTGAACAGCCCTAAACTAGACTTGGTTTCCAATGATAAGAGGAACATGTTGAAAAAAACCAGAGAATGGGTATTTAAGTGTGTTTTGAAGAAGAAACAACTGGTGATCAAGGGGAAACAGAGTTGGACATCATCAAACCAGCAGCAAAACAAACTAAAAGGAAAAGCAGGGCCCAGCAGCTACACCACTCCAGCAGGGACACTACAGCCAGCCAGCAACAGGTAAAGCACAGGTGTCAAACTCGCTGAGTCATGTGACATGTGTTTTTCCCATTTGTGGAGCTGGGGTGGGTGTAGCCAGCACATGACGCATCTGGCCCATGGGCCCCCAGTTTGACACCTGTGAGGTAAAGCATCTTTCTTTGTTGGTGGTCTGAACATTTCTCAAAAGAAGTCCCTCACGGCAACCCTAATCAAAACGGCTTGGACAGTGACTGAACAGTTACGCCTGCCATTTTGATCTTCACACATATACAAAGGTTGTGTCCCTCCTTCCATTTACTCAGAAAAATATTCTGCCCAGATGGAAGCACCTACAGGATCACTGGCTGAAGTATAGCTAGTTCTCAGTTTATGACTGAGTTACGATTAAGCTGCCCACTCAAAACAACTTGATAGGTGAAGAAGAAACCTATTTTAACTCTCCACTGATCACCTGGTGTGTTTTATTGGGCTCCTAGCTTGGCATGAACCACAGCAGGGGGGAAATGTGTTTTAATCAGGGGTGAAATCCAGCAGGTTCTGGAGAACCAATAGCGGACATTTTGAGTAGCTCAGAGAACCGGCAAATGCCACCTTTGGCTGGCCCCAGAGTGGGGTGGGAATGGGGATTTTGCAGTATCCTTCCCCTGCCACACTCACCATGTCCACCAAGCCACACACACCAAGCTACCAAGCCACACACACCAAGCCATACCACGCCCACCAAGCCACAGCCACAGAACCAGTAGTGAAAAAAATTGAAGTTCACCACTGGTTTTAATCCTCCTGACATATGTTTGTTGTCATTACCGTGTTTCCCCAAAAATACGACCTATCCCGAAACTAAAGCCTTGCCACATTTTTTGTGTGGGCAAAAATATAAGCCCATCCCTGAAAATAACCCCCCTGGACAACCCCCCCTCCAGCCAGGCAGAGCACCACTCACTGACCCAGTGTTATCCCGAAAGCGCCAAGTTGCAGGAGCTGGGGGGGGGGAGGTGGCTGCTCCCTTGTGAACTGGCTCCAAAGAGCCGGGCACAGCCTCAGGGGCAAAACAGCCATGAGGTAACCATGCTCACGAGCAGCCGCCCAGCAAATCCCCTCTCCAGCCGGGCAGAGCGCCATTCACTGACCTAGGGGGTATCCCTAAGGTGCCAAGCCACGTGGCGCTCTGCCCGCCCCCCAGCTCCTGCGGATTGGCACATTCGGGATACCCCCTAGGTCAGTGCATGGAGCTCTGCCCGGCTGGAGAGGGGAGCTGCACGAGCGCCTGTTCCGCCCACAGCCTCACCAAGCCCTTGCGCAGCTCTCCCAGGGCACCGCCACTGGCTGCTGCTGCCCGCTGCCGCCCCGCTCCAAGCATAACTTCCAAACTCCAAAACTCGGGGCCGAGTCTTCCAGCATTGGCTGCTCTAGGAGTGCTCTCTATAGTGGGCCGGCTGCCAGAAGACTCTCTGTCTGGAAGACTCTCTGTCCGGCAGCCGGCCCACCATGGAGAGCACTCCTAGAGCAGCCGATACTGGAAGACTTGGCCCCGAGTTTTGGAGTTTGGAAGTTATGCTCGGAGCGGGGCGGTGGCGGGCAGCAGCGGCCAGCGGCAGTGCCCTGGGAGAGCTGCGCAAGGGCTTGATGAGGCTGCGGGTGGAACAGGTGCTCGTGCAGCTCCCCACTCCAGCCGGGCAGAGCTCCATGCACTGACCTAGGGGGTACCCCGAATGTGCCAATCCATGGGAGCTGGGGGTGGCGGGCAGAGCGCCACGTGACTTGGCACCTTAGCGATAATCCCTAGGTCAGTGAATGGTGCTCTGCCCGGCTGGAGAGGGGATTTGCTGGGCGGCTGCTCGTGAGCATGGTTACCTCATGGCTGTTTTGCCCCTGAGGCTGTGCCCGGCTCTTTGGAGCCAGTTCACAAGGGAGCAGCCACCCGGCAGTCCCAAAACAATAAGCCCTCCCTGATAATAAGCCCAAGGCCATATTTCGTGGGGCAAAAGAAAATAAGCTCCTGCCGTATTTTCGGGGAAACACGGTAATATCTCTTCTCTACATCTTTTGGGGAATTTGATTTTTCTTTGAAAAGCTTCTTCCCTGTTGTATTGCAGGATAAAAACTTTTTCCTATGATACTTTTACCTTCACCTCCAATAAGCATACAAACTTGCCCTTCCAGCAGATATAGTTGAGGGTTTTTTTAGGCAAGAGAGCAAACACATGCCTTCTTTCCCATTGGGAGTGGGTGATGGAGATTCTCAGTCATCCTGGTCATGGATGTTCCAAAGATGCTTTTTTCAAGAAGCAAGAAACAAAAATTTCAAGAAAGCCTCTTGAAAAAAGCGCCTTTGGGACTTCACTTCTCATGTTGTTTGGAGCTGCACATTATCCCTACCAAACTCCTATGCACTCAAGCACAATAAGCAATCAGAAGCAGGGCCAGTGGTGGGCCCTGCCCATTAATCTAACGGAAGGTATAGTCTGACCTGATTGATTTTGGTGCATTGTTTTCAGTTCTAGCATTGCATTACTGTAATTCCCTTGACTTCTAGTAAACTATATAGTTTTCCCTATACCTAGGGAAATCTGGCATTAAACAAACTTTAACCAAGCTAAATTCATCTCAGATTTACTATTTAATAATAGCAACAGCTATAGCACTTGGCTCCATCTCTCAAAACAAAAGACAAACCTGAAAAACAATATAAATAAACAGCATTTCTGTAAAAACAAAAAAAGTCCTTGCTGTATTATCCAAACTGATTATCTTTCTCATTAGCTATCTTTATAGTTACATTTGCAATTCTATATTTTATTAAAATGAAACAATGAATCTCTAGCAATTTTTTTAAAAGACAGGAGAAGCAATATAGGAAATAAATCAGTTAAACAAGTTGTCATTTCAAAGGTTAACAAAAAAAAATGGTAGAGCCAGTTTGATCTAGTTGTTAAGGCACTGGGTATGAGACCATGAGTTCAAGTCCTACTTTGGCATGGAAGACTAAGCATGGGTGATCCTGGGCTAGTCCTCTCTCTCGACCCAACTCACTTCACATAGTTGCTGTAAGGAAAATAGAAGGAGGAAGGAGCATTGTGCATGTTCAATGCAGGGGTGAAATGTTACCGGTTTGTGCCGGTTCGCCCGAACCGGTAGTAAAAAAAAATGCTTAACAAAGTTTTTTAAAAAAATTCCGATGATCAGCTGTTCTGCGCGATGGTAGGACCTTTTTTTAAAAACCTTTTTTTTTTTAGCATTTGGAGTCCACTTTTGCTCCCAGGAGGCTTCCCTGAGGCCTGCTAGGCCAGAAACATGGGAGGGGGGGGGGTTATGCTAAAAAAGTGGGGAGGAGGGAGGCAGGGAAGGAGGGGAAAAGGAGGAAGGACCACAAACCTGGCACTTGATGCAGCTTCAGAGGATACCTTGAAAGAGCACAGCAATCCAAGGCTGGAATGTACCTGGAGGTCATCTACTCCAACCCCCTGCTCCAGCAGGACCACCCAGTCACATGACTACATAGCCACACCCACCAGCCACATGACCCCCCACAACCACCACCAAGCCACGCCCACAGAAACAGTAGGAAAAAAAATTAGATTTCACCACTGGTTCAATGCCTTGAGTTACCTATTAAAAATAATAAAGGTGGCATATGGATAAATAAATCAACACTGGGAAAGTTTCAGCTGAGATTCAGGGGAAAAAAACACTTCAGAAAAAGATGGAATGAATAAGATACCATGCAAACATAAATTAAAACCAGAAAGTTCAGTGTGGGTGCTTTTATCAGACAACCGTACACTGCAGAATTCTTCACCTGAGAAAGATACAAAGATGTATAATTCCACAGGTTCACCCTTAAAAAATACCTCTCCCTCAGGGGAAGTTGCTCTTCTGCCAAATCCCTAGCAATTGTTAGTTAAAACTTCCTCTTTCTGTAGGTAAAAGAAGAAAAGCAGATTGGGGCGTGGGGGGGGATACTGTTTACCTAGAATAGGGGTGTCCAAACTTGGGAACTTTAAGCCTGGCTGGGAAATTCTGGGAGTTGAAGTCCACAAGTCTTAAAGTTCCCAAGTTTGGACACCCCTGACCTAGAAAGTCACTTAGCTTGTATTCCTCTCCAGCATCTTTAATGATACTTCTGTGACATGATGCTAATACGCTTTGTGATATCTACTTTTGATCTCCATTTTTGTTGCCAGAACAGGAGTAGGGACAAGAGCCCAACGAGTTTTGTTAACAAAAACATTAATAACACTATACCAATAGCACTAGACTTATATACCACTTCACAGTGCTTTATAGATCTCTCTAAACGATTTACAGGGTCAGCCTATTGCCCTCAAAAATCTGGGTCCTCATTTTACCGACCCTGGAAGGGTGGAAGGATGAGTCAACCTTGAGCCTAGTGAGACTTGAATTGCCAAATCGTAGGCAAGCCGACAGTCAGCAGAATTAGCCTGTAGTACTGCATTCTAATCACTGCACCACTACGGTTCCTAAAAGGTAAGAAAAAGTAGGAAGAAATAATTGTATTGATAACCAGGGGTGAAATTCAGCAGGTTCTGACAGGTTCTGGAGAACCAATAGCGGAAATTTTGAGTAGTTCGGAGAACCAGCAGATACCACCTCTGGCTGGCTCCAGAGTGGGGTGGGAATGGGGATTTTGCAGTATCCTTCCCCTGGAGTGGGGTAGGAATGGAGATCCTTTCCTTGCCACGCCCACTAAGCTACGCCCACAGAACCGGTAGTAAAAAAAAATTGAATTTCACCACTGCTTATAACCATTCGTTTAGCAACTGTTTGAAGTAGTGACAATAGTGCCATTTTTTAAAAAAAGGGACTTATGACCAGTTATCACAGGATTGTTGCAGCATCTCTATGGTCACATGATCAAAATTCAGGTGCTTGACAACCAACATGTATTTACCAACAGTTGCAGACTTCCCGGGTCACAGAATCATCATTTGCACCTTTCTCAGCCAGTTTTCAACAAGCCAAGTCAAAGAGGAATCTGGTTTGGCTTAACGACCACGTAATTCACGTAACGATTTGATTAATAACAGGGCAAAACAAACCAGACATGATTCAATTGCTTAGCAATGGAAGTTCTGGTCCCGATTGTGGTCATAACTCAAGGATTACCCGTACAATGCTTAATTATGCCCTGGAAAGTCAGAGAGATGAACAAGCCATGCTGAGAGAGAATTTTGCCACATTTTTCCCTGGGAGACTTTGTTTGTTTTGCATCCACACCAGAGGTGGTATTCAGCGGTTCTCTCTGGTTTGGGTGAACCGGTAGCGGCGGCTGCGGGAGGCTCTGCCCACCCACCCTGACGTAATGCGCAAGCACTGCACATGCGCAGAAGGGACTGTTATTAGTTCTTACGTAAATTGGATAGAAATTATACAAAATGTCGGCATATTGGGAATGTAGGCAGTTAGTAAACTTTGAATGAATTCCATTCTCCTTTTCTTATTTTTCTGTTCTTTTCTTTTCCAGAAAAAAGAAACTGAAGGAGAATTGTGCCATTCTATTGTAGATCGAAAACCAGACAGGTTTCTGCCAATTGACACATCTTTGATCTACGAAATCAGCTATCTCATACTGCAATACTTCATATTACTCATAGATCCTACCCTGTAAATTACTACAGATTAGGTGAGATAAAAGTGTGGGAATGTTTGTAAAATGTGCATCTGACTCCAATCCAAACTACGATCTGAATTCCAGGACAAGCATAATTAAAAAGAAATAAATCTTTGGAAGCATCTTACGTCTCTCTCACTTATGTATCTTGTGTCACCTGGAAAAAAAATTACATTATTGTGCTACAAGTTTCAGGGATAATATTCCAACTTATTGGATTGCAGATAAAAGCAAATGTTGGGAAGGTGATTCACCGTATCCCAAAGCAAGGAGAAAGAAATGTAAATGGTGATATCTGAAGAAATATTGTATGCCTTCCAGGACAGCAACCTGCAGAATTCTCAGTCTTCGATCTCAGCCAGTAGGTTCTTACAATTTCCCTGGGATCCTCTTGCTAAAGGGATTGATTAGGTCCTGCCAAGTCATTGGCATCCACTTTGTCATGGAATCTAGAGTGGAATAGAGGGGAAAGTAAAAAAGGAGACTAGTTTAGAGTTGTTATGTGAGAGGAAATAGCTAGCTAGACTACTGAAGCCTTTATCTGTCTGTATCCAAGAGACGGCGGTTAACAGAATAACAGACTTGGAAGGGACCTTGGAGGTCTTCTAGTCCAACCCCCTGCTCAAAAAGGAGACCCTAGAGCCTCTACCAGTGACTGCGAACATTTTTCTGCTCGGTTGCCAAAAGGGCGCCCACACTCATAATGCAATGCCCTCCTCCCCACGCATGCATGCACAAACCCCCGCACGTGTGCCCAGGCCTCACTGAAGCCTCCAGAGCCTGTGGAGGCAAAAACCAGCCCGTTTTCAGGAGGTTTTCCATTCAGGAGGCTTTCCATTGGGCCTGTTTTTCGTCATCCACAGACTCTGGAGGTTTTCCTGAAGTCTGGGGAGGGCAAAAACAGCCTCCCCCGCCCTCCAGAAGGCGGAAAATCAGCTGGCCAGAGCGCACATGCACACTGGAGCTGACATAGGACAACGCCTTGCGTGCCATTAGATATGGCTCCACTTGCCACCTGAGGCACGCATGCCATAAGTTCGCCATCATGGGCCAATACCATTTCAGACAAGTGATTGTCTTTTCTTAAAAACCTCCAGTGATGAAGCCCCTATAACCTCTGAAGGCAAGCTGTTCCACTGGTTAAGTGTCCTCACTGTTAGGAAATTCTCCTTAATTCCAGGTTGCTTCTCTCCTTGATTAGTTTCCATCCATTGTTTCTTGTCTTGCTTTCTCGTGCTTTGGAAAATAGGTTGAAACACCCCCCCTTCTTTGTGGAAGCCCCTCAAATATTGGAGCACTACCATCATGTCAGCCCTAGTTAGTCTGATGAGATTCTTATAAGTAGGAGAAAAACAATAAACAGCTACTTTGACCTGGTCATGGAGTCCATCTGGCTCCCTGTGTCTGACACACATTGAGAGATTTTCTCTCCAACCTAATATTTCAGATCTTCCAATAGTGCATCTTTCACCATTGTAACATGGACCATCCACCTGGTTATTGATTGTCCTCTTTTCTGTTCTTTCACTTTTCCCAATGTTAGAACTTTGGTAGTGTTAGCAACTGTTATAATGGTTTCCACCAAGGTCCTCTGTTCTGGTGGGAACAGAGATTCAATCTCATTGGTCGAAGGGTCTGGGCGCTCCCTATAAAAGGGCTGCTGTCAGACTGAACCTTCGCTGGATTGTACATACTTGTTCTGTTACAATAAAGAGCTGTTGTTGCCTAAGCCTGAGTGTTCCTTTCCATTATCCGATTTAACACTGGCGACGAGGATGGGATTGGAAGGCAACTAGGCAAACCAAAAAGAGCGTAGCAATCCAGCAAGTAAATCCAGCCCGGAGCGCAGCGCAGCTTCGAGCAACCATTTTTGAGCGACAAACTCAAAATACCCTCAGAACACAAAATGGCCATGCACGCCCCACCGATTCTGTACAACCTAGTCACTGAGCACTGGGAATCATATATGCTGATGTTTGACTGCTTCCTTGAAGCCAACGATCTCGTGTGCCTTTCTGAAGGCCGCAAGAAGAACATGTTCCTGGGTTACTGTGGATGGGAAGTGTTCAAAACAGCCAAAGACCTATCAGAGCCAACACCACTACAATCGGTCGCTTGGTCAGTGCTCCAACAGACACTGAGGACACACTATGCTCCCAAGCCATCTAAGGACATCCGCCGGCACAAATTTAATATTCGCAATCAGAAGGAAGGCGAATCGATCAACGAGTACATTGTGGCACTAAGAAAGGCCACAGCGTACTGCGAGTTCCGAGACCTAGATGAACTTATACTTGACTGCATCATATGCGGTGTGCGGGACATTAATTTACAGAGGAGATTACTTGCCAAATCTAATCTCACTCTACAAATTGCCTTGGACGAAGCCAGGGCATCCGAATCTGCCATTAAGTCTACAGAAACCCTGCAGCGCCAAAGCACTCCACAAGATGTGCAAAAGAGCGCATGTGTACTTCACGAGGCTACAGAGGCCGAGGGCTCAGACAGTGAAGATGACAGCTGCCGCATGCGCAGTAGCCGTTCCAATCCGGCATGCAAATTCGAACCACATTTCCCGCCTTGCACAAGCTGCACAGGAGACCATGCCAGATTGTTTTGTCATTTCTGCAATGCCATCTGCCATTGCTGCGAGTGAAAGGGGCACATCGCCAAGGTTTGCAGAAGCGAGCACCCCATGATGACCTGATAGCCCAGAAGCTGACCTAACCACCAGCAGAGGCCCAACCAAGGGGCATGGCAGCCACCACCATGGCGCTCAGAGGGCGACACCAGAGTCACCCACCACACCTCAATCGGCTAAGTCCACACAAGGCGGCCAAAAAACTGAGGGTCACAGTCCTCATCGAGGGCTCTCCATGCGAGATGGAAATCGACACGGGGTCATCATTGACATCATGCCGTGGTCTACATTCAAGCAGGCTATCCCTAGCCTGAAGAAACAGCTTCTACACGTGCCCGACATCCGCCTTCGCGATTACCAGGGGAACCGAGTCCCCATCTTGGGCCAGGGCACCTTCCGGGTGCAACTCAAAAACTTCAGTGGCCAGCTCCCAGTGACAGTGGCAGCGGTGACCTGTAGAGCCTCCTGGGGCTTGACTCGTTTGAAGCCCTGGGCCTAGAAGTGACCGGTATCAATGCCTTGAAAGAGGAGAGCGCCGAAGAATTATTTAAGGAGTTCGAGGACGTATTTGGCACTGGTCTAGGTAATTATGTGGGGACCCCAATCTCTTTTAATTTGAACCCCAACATAGCCACTATCAGGCTAAAACCCAGGAGAGTACCTTTCGCTCTCCGCCCTAAAATTGATCTGGAAATTGACAAGCTCATGGGCCAGGGAATCCTAGAGCCAGTTGATCACGCATGCTGGGAGAACCCTATAGTGACACCTGTCAAATCTGACGGGTCTGACTGCATCTGCGCGGACTACAAGTGCACAATCAATAAAGCGTTACAACAAAGTGCTTACCCTGTACCCATTGTACAGCATTTATTACATTCCTTAGGCCTCGGCAAAGTATTTGCTAAATTAGACATGGCATAGGCATACCAACAATTGCCTGTAGATGGCGCTACGGTGGAGGCCAAACCATTGTGACGCACAGGGGTGCATTCAAATGTAACCGCCTGCAATTTGGAGTTAGTATCGCCCCTGGGCTGTTCCAAAGCGCCATGGAACGGCTTTTGCAGGGGATTCCAGGAGTCGTCCCCTATTTTGATAACATCTTGGTATCGGCTGCAAGTGAGGCGCAACTTTTCAAACATTTAAGAACTGTTTTTGGGACTTCCTGTGGCGCCGCTGTCCTTGGAAGACGTTCTCTTTGGAACACCAGCCTGTGTTTGAGTAACAAGCTGCTAGGATAGCATAAATCAGCTGTCCAGCAGTTTGAAAATCTCCCCCTCGAAAAAAGGGGGGGAGGTGAGCACTCTGGCAGAGGGAAGATTCGCCCAGCGGCCCCAGGAGCAATTATGTGGCATGAAAGGTGCGAACTCCCCAGGAAGCCTGAAGATCTCCTCATCACGGGACGCCTCTGCATTTGCAGAACAAAAGGCAGCGTCCACACCAGCAACTTCAAGTTTATTTTACATCTGAATGAGAAGCTGGCAGAGCAAACCAGGAGACCAACAAATGCAAGTACCAGCCTTAACTCCGTAGATTATATCTCTTTCTTTAAACTTAAAGGAACTTTTTAAAAAATGGCGCCGGAGGAACAAAGGGTGTGTTGAAAACAAAAGTGAAGTGGGAAACTGATTAGCACTTGTTAAGTGTCTGTTAGTGTGGCCGACAGACTTCAAAGAATACTTTCTTTGGACTTTCTGGATTGAATAAGGTGGCTGTTTGAAAGCCTGATCTAAATATTTTGAAATGGCTTCTAAAACAAAATTTAATACATCAAAGAGTGTGGGCAGCTCACCAGCCCAAACATCAAGGTTACAGAATTTATTACCTCCGGTGGAAACACAAACACAAAGCCTGACACTGGAGGCTCTACAAAGTAATTTACAAAATGCACTAAAAGAACAGGCAGTTGCCATGGAGGGGAAAATCACAAGTGCCTTTAAAGATGTCTCTGATGAAATATCTGGTATTAAGGACTTAATTCAAACACGTAACCAAGAGATAAGGGAGGATATAGTTGAGGCACTTAAAGGATTATTTGGCTACGTGGCATCTCTCGATGAGAAGGTGGAGGAAATTAAGGAGGCTAATATAAAGCTGGATGACAAACTTGTGGAGGCACAAACTAAAATGGATAAGTCAGAGGCGGAGCTTACGATGATGCAATATAAGTCAGTGGAATTTGCCCTGAGAATAAGGGGGTTAAAGGAACATGCTCAAGAAGACTTAAGAGGGATTTTTGCTGATGCTCTGGTCCAACTAACTGGGGAGCCAAGGGCTGAATGCCTCTGGCAAATGGATAAAATCTACCACGTTAATTCATGGATTGCTAGACAAAGACAACTGCCAAGAGATATTGTAATTTATTTTGTAACCAGGAAAATTAGGAATGAGATATTGCAAGCAACTTATAAAAATAAATTGCAAGTGGCAGGTCAAGAAGTGACAGTACTGAAGGAAATCCCTCCCAAAATGTTGAGATCCAGAAAGGACTATGCATTTCTAGTGGATGAACTTAGAAAGCGTCAGGTTCAATATAGATGGGAGATTCCAGTTGGATTGGTGGTGAACTACATGGGAGAAAGATATCGTCTTAACTCTGTTTGGAAGGCAAAAGATTTCTATAGCATGGTACTAAAGGCAGGACGCCCCCCATCTCCAGGTCCCAAAGAGAGAAAAGAGACAGAGGATCCCAGGCAGCAAGACAACCAGGAACAAATTAGGGGCGCGAGCCTACTGCAGGAAGCAGAAGAAATTATGGAACAGAGACAAACCCGCGCGGCTACTAAACGTAAAGAACAAGAATTAATGTCCCAACAAGCCCAGATCGCAATTCAAGACAACATAAGCACGAGCACAGAAGCAGTGGGAGGAGCTAGACCAAAGGTGAAGTCCCAGCAAGATTTCCAGGCAGCTCTTAAAAAGCTTCAGTGTGCCAAGGATGACAACTAAATTTCTAACATGGAATGTCAATGGTTTAAATTCACCACAAAAAAGGAAAAAAATATTTCACTACTTGAGACAATTTTAAAATGATGTAATTTGCTTACAAGAAACACATATTAGAACGCAGGACAAGAAATACTTGGTGAATGCAAGACTGGGATCGCATTTTGTAGCATCTGCCCCGGAGAAGAAAAATGGAATAGTTATATATTTAAGAAAAGACTTAAAAGCTGAACTAGTTGAAGCAGATCCTCAAGGCAGATACATTGCAATTGAATTGCTAATAGAAGGGAAGAAAATTCTCTTAATAGGAATATATGCTCCCAATCAACAACAAGAAAATTTTTATAAGTTGCTTCACACCAAATTAACACAATGGGGCTATAGATCCTGCGTCTTACTGGGCGATTGGAATGGAGTACTGGATCCGGTTGAAGACAAGAAGAGACTCTTGCAAAACACACGAACACAAACAAGACTACCTAAATCTTTTTTTTTATATGATGGATGACTTTGAACTGAGGGATATTTGGAGAGAACGGAATGTTAAAGAACGGGACTTTACCTTTTTTTCCGATAGGCACCAATCCTTTTCCAGAATTGACTTTATACTAATTACAAATGATCTTTTTTCCAGGGTACAGAAGACTAAGATATGTCCGAGAACCTTAACAGATCACAACCCGGTATGGATGAAATTTGAATATGGAGACCGACCCAGGAGGTCTTGGAGATTAAATGAAAATTTATTTAGACATGGAAAAAATGTTACGGAATGTAAAAAACTATTGAAAGAATATTTTGCTTTTAATATGCATAAGGTAATATCAATGGAAATGGTTTGGGACCCAAGTAAAGCATACATGAGAGGTGTTTTAATAAATTTGAATAATGTTCATAAGCGTAGACAAAGGGAAAAACAAAGGGAATTAGAGGAAGAGATTAAAAAAAAGAGCAGGAGTTAATGTCTAAACCAGACGATAAGAAGACAAAAGAGATAATTACTTTACTGCGAGGACAGTTTAATATGTTAATGTCGGACCAGATAGCCACTGATCTTTTATATGCTAAACATAATACTTTTTGTAATGCCAATAAACCGGGTCGATGGTTAGCATACATGCTAAGGAAAAAACAAAGATCCCGTAATATAGAGAAAGTAGAATATAAAGGGAAGGAAGTTTTCCAACAGGATATGATTAAAAAGACTTTTTTAGAATTTTACACCAGATTGTATGCTGGTGATAAAATACAAGGGTCAGATATAGACCGATATCTGGAGAGAGAGAAAATTCTTATACTTTCAGATGAGCAAAGGGGAAGATTGAATCAACTTGTAACTGTAGAGGAAATCCTCCTGGCAATTAAGCAGTTAAAAGTCGGTAAAGCACCTGGCACAGATGGCCTGACAGAGGTTTATTATAAAAAGCTACAACTAGAAATGTTGGAACCTCTTAGGGAGCTATTTAATAAAATTCAAATGGAAGGCAGGGCTCCACCATCGTGGAAAACAGCTTTTATTTCATTGATTCCAAAAGAGGAACAGGATCCTACCCAGCCAAAAAACTATAGGCCTATTTCACTACTTAACACAGACTACAAAATTTTTGCTAAAATATTGGTGAATAGGTTGATGCCAATTGCGCAACAAACAATTCACAATGACCAGTCTGGTTTTATACAGGGAAGGCAAATGAAAAGTAATGTAAGACAGATTATCAATATAATGGAATACTTGGGAAAATATAACCAGGTCCCGGCAGTGCTTCTATTCCTAGATGCGGAGAAAGCATTCGATCAAGTTAACTGGCAATTTTTAATAAAAGCATTACAAAGGATGCAGTTCGGAGAGTATTTCATGCAGTCTATCAAAGCAATATACCAGAAACAGACAGCACAAATTATAGTTAATGGAAGCTTAATAGAATCTTTTAAGATTGAAAAAGGTACAAGACAGGAGTGTCCCCTATCTCCATTATTGTTTATTTTAACTCTGGAATTGTTATTGAATAGAATACGTGGATCTGATGAACTACAAGGAATTAAGATTAGGAACTACGAATATAGAGTGAGAGCATTTGCGGATGACTTGGTTGTAACTTTAACTCAGCCCGGGGAATCAGTTATAGGTCTAATGAATATAAAGTTTAAAGTTTATTTGATTTATAGGCCACCCCCTCTCCCCGAAGGGACTCGAATATAATTAATCAATATGGTCAAGTATCTGGGTTTAAAGTAAATCTAGGGAAGACAAAGATGATAGCTAAAAATATGACTACGAAAACAAAAAAAGAATTAGAAAGAGTAACAGGATGTGAGATAGTAAAAAAGGTTAAATACTTAGGAATTTGTATTACAACTTCAAATGGGAAACTATATAAGTATAACTATGAACTATTATGGCATAAAATACAGGGAGAATTGAGTAAATGGAAAAAACTACAATTGTCTTTGCTGGGAAGGATAGCAGCAGTGAAAATGAATGTCTTGCCCAAGTTTCTATTTCTTTTTCAAATGATACCAATACTTTAAAAAGACACAAATTTGGAAGAATGGCAAAAAGGCATTAACAGTTTTGTCTGGGCTGGAAAGAAACCGAGAGTAAAACTTAAAATAATGCAAGATATACGTGAAAGAGGAGGCCTAAAAATGCCCAATTTAAAATTATACTATGAAGCAGCAGTTTTAGCAACAATCAGCAATTGGATCAACCTAACAGAGGATAGAATATTGAATATTGAGGGTTATTATTTGATATATGGCTGGCATGCCTACTTAATATATGACAAGAAGGTTGGTAAGATCTTTAAAAGTCATATTTTAAGGAATGCCTTATTGCGTATTTGGAAAAAATATCAATATAGGTTAAACAACAAAATACCTATGTGGGGAGTGCCTAGACATGCTATAGAGAATATAAGTATAGAACAAAAACAAGATCTAACTACATATGCAGAACTCCTTAGTATGGACAGAGGTGTGCCGCAGCTGAAATCTCTGAATGTATTAAGAGACAAAAGGATAATTCAAACTTGGTTCCAGTATGGTCAGTTACAGGCTAGATGGAAAAAAGACCAGAAACTCGGTATTATCCAAAGTGAGGATAACTTGATAAAACAAATTAGGGATCAGGGCCCAATGCAGATAAAAAGGTTGTATAATGTATTGATAGAAATAGATTCAGAAACAGAACTAGTTAAAGATTGTATGATAAAATGGGCACAAAATTTCGAGGAACCAATAATGATGGAAACATGGGAGGAGATTTGGGTAAGAAATGTAAAATTTACACAAGCCCAGAACTTGAGAGAGAATTTCTATAAGATGTTGTACAGATGGCATCTGGATCCAAAAAGGCTAGCCTGCATGTATCCGAACTTACAATCTAAATGTTGGAGATGTGATTGTGTTAATGCCACGTACTACCATATCTGGTGGACTTGTAAAAAAGTTAAAGCATTTTGGATAAAAATATGGTGGGTTATTCAAAATATGTTGAAAAAGAGGATAACGTTTACACCCCAGTTGTTCTTGTTAGGTATAGTTTCAGACTGTACTGTTATAGAGACTAACCTGATTTTGAACCTAACGACGGCAGCAAGATTGTTGGTGGCGCAATACTGGAAGAAGGAAGAGTTGCCTACCATCCAAGAATGGACATTAAAAGTAGCAAACTTAGCTGAGATGGCCAAAATTTCAGCGTATTTGAAAGATCACTCGGATGAGAAGTACAAGCTGGATTGGATAAGATGGATTGACTACATTCAAAATAAATACCGGACTAAAAAATTTCAGTTAGCGTATGAATGAAGGCATAAAGGACATTACAATTTATTCAAAACTAGTTTAATAAAGAGGGAGTTAAAGCACAAGTATAGTAATAGGTTAAAATTAGTTAGCTTATCTTAGCGTATGGTTGTTAAATGTTTATACCCTGTACTTTGCTCTGGGAGGTCGGAGGGAGGGAGGGCGGGAAGAGGGAAGGCGTGATAATTGTAAAACTTATTGAAAATTTTAATTTTAAAAAAAGAACTGTTTTGATCAGAATTAGAGCAAAGACCTCCGTCTCAAAAAAGAAAAATGCCAAATTAACGTTCCAAGGGTTGAATTCTTAGGGTACCTTATCGACGGCTCTGGAATTCACCCAACCACTAAAAAAATTAAAGCAATCCAGGACACCCCTACACCTCGCAATCAGACCGTGCTGCAGGCGTTCCTCGGGCTCCTTAACTTCTACAGCATCTTTCTTAAACAGAAAGCCACCGTTGCTGAGCCCTTACATCGTCTCCTAGCAAAGAACGTGAAGTGGTCCTGGGGCAGAGCCGAAGCAGCTGCATTTGCCACAGTACAGACACTATTGTCAGCAGACATGTTCCTGGTTCAGTACAGCCAGACCCTGCCACTGGTGTTAACTTGCGACGCTTCCCCGTTTGGCATCAGAGCTGTCCTCAGCCACTGCATGCCCAATGGAACCGAGGCACCCATAGTTTATTACTCAAGGACCTTGTCCGCTGCCGAGCGAAACTACAGCCAGCTGGACCATGAGGCTTTGGCTGCAGTGGCTGGTGTAAAAAGGTTAGATACAATACAATACAATACAATACAATACAATACAATACAATACAATACAATACAATACAATAGTAGAATTGGAAGGGTCCTTGGAGGTCTTCTAGTCCAACCCCCTGCCTAGGCAGGAAACCCTATACCGTTCCAGACAAATGGCTATCCAACATCTTCTTAAAGACTTCCAGTGTTGGGGCATTCACAACTTCTGGAGGCAAGCTGTTCCACAGATTAATTGTTCTAACTGTCAGGAAATTTCTCCTCAGTTCTAGGTTGCTTCTCTCCTTGATTAGTTTCCACCCATTGCTTCTTCTTCTACCCTCAGGTGCTTTGGAAAATAGTTTGACTCCCTCTTCTTTGTGGCAACCCCTGAGATATTGGAACACAGCTATCATGTCTCCCCTTCTTTTCATTAAAGTAGACATACCCAGTTCCTGCAACCGTTCTTCATATGTCCAGTCCCCTAATCATCTTTGTTGATCTTCTCTGCACTCTTTCTAGAATCTCCACATCTTTTCTACATTGTGGCGACCAAAACTGAATGCAGTATTCCAAGTGTGGCCTTACCAAAGCATTATAGGTTCCATGAGAACCTCTACAGCCGTGATTTCGAACTCATTACAGACCACAAACCGCTACTGGGCTTGCTGGCTGAGGACCGATCTACTCCTGTGTCATTATTGCTGCGAATGACCAGATGGACTATTTTCCTAGTGGCCTACACCTATCGCCTTGTCTATCGACCAGGCTCAACCTTGGGGCATACCGACGCTTTGAGTTGCTGCCCGCTGCCAGAACTGCTTGCAGACCCTACCCCCGAGACGCTAGTCCTTCTTATGGACTGCTTAGAGACTGGTCCTATCTCGTCTAGTGACATTGCCTGCCACTCTGCAAGAGACTCCACCATCAAACAAGTTTTGAACTACTATCTCTGAAGACATTTCAGTTAACTGGTTGGGTTGGTGCTCTTCAAATAAATTACTATTATCTACATTTAGGGTGGAGATTGTTTCTCATTGCTGTATCCTTAGATTTTTCTTTTGATTGTCTTCATTTTGAGTTAGCAGAAGATTGACACACTATCTATTGAAGGCCCATGTACTTTCAAAACATGGGAGGTGTTCAGTGAAATGAAACATGATGCTTATTTGATTTAGCCTTGGAGGCTACCCAGACAAGGAATGGATCGAAGGATGCAATACTCTTTGGCCCTGATGATTACATCACAGAATCTTTTATCTTTTGGTGGAAGACACAGGAATATGAGGCAAGCAGGCTCCAGAACACTTCAGTTTCCAAAGACTTGTAGGAGTGGGAGGAAGAATTAGTTACCTTTACGCCTCCGCACATCCCAACTGGGTTTTTAAAAACACCTCAACCCTGCTTCAAAATGCAGATATCAACACCTGCAGGAGAAATAAAAAGTAAGAGCAGAGTCCTGATGATATTTCCCTTCTCAGGTAAGACTCTGAAAATTTTTCAACTAGTTTATGAATGCATTTGTCTCATGGAAGCTAGGTGGAGGGAATTTTATTTTATTTGTTAAATTTGTACGCCACCCATCTCACTGTTGCATCCAGTGGTTTAAAGAATAATAAAAAGTAAAAAAAAAAGTAATGCAAAACACTTAAAATTAGGAAGATTAAATTTGGATCTCTCCCTCCCTGTTTACGTGTTTTAATCCTCCCTGCTACAAATGGTACAATGAAAATGTTAGAAACTAATCTATGGTCTACTATCTCCCTAGCTGGCGGGGGGGGGGGGCAGGGGTTAAGGTGGAGATATATCTTGGAAATATTTGGATCCAAAGCTTTCTCCAATCTGCTTCATAGTGTCTGAACTTCCCTTTTTCTTCTTCCAACTCTAGAAGTAAACCCAAGAGAAGGAAGCATAGTGCTGATGTTTCCACTAAGATAAGGCACAGAGAACTACAGGTCATCTTCCGCTTATAACCACAATTGATCCCAAAATTTCCATTGCTAAGCAAGACAGTCGTTAATTGAGTTTTACCCATTTTTACGACCTTTCTTTCCACAGTTGTTAAGGGAATCGCTTCAGTTGTTAAGTTAGTAACGTGGTTGTTAAGTGAATCTGGCTTCCCCATTGACTCTGTTTGTCAGATGATCACAAAAGGTGATCCTGTTTGTGAGAGAGGCAGATATGGTGGGGGCCGAGGGCCAAATTATGTTTGGGGGATGCGGGTTCGCTGTTTAAGAGAGATCGCGCGTTCCAACCCTCATCACCCTTCTCGCACCCCCGGGTGCTCGGGATTACAGGACCCTGGTATCCGGCTGGTGTCGCTTAATGCCAGGTCCATGGTACATAAGGCTCCCCTCATTTATGACCTCATACAAGAGGGTAGAGCGGACCTGGCGTGCATTATGGAGACCTGGTTGGGCCATGAGAGGGGTGTTCCCCTTAGTGAATTATGCCCACAAGGTTTCCGGGTGCTTCACCAGCCGAGAGCCCAGGGAAGGGGCAGGGGGTGGCGGTGGTTATTAGGGAAAGTCTTGGACCTCAGGAGGTCACTGTGCCTCAGCTAGGTGGGTGTGAGTCCCTTTTTGTGAAATGGGGCCCTGGAGATCAGGTGGGCCTTTTTGTTACATACCTGTCTCCCTGCTACATTTCATTGGCCCTGCCGGAGCTGCTGAATGTGTTAGCCGGATTGGCAGTTGATTTCCCCAGGCTTATGATCCTGGGGGATTTCAATCTGCCTTCCATTGGCGAGACATCCGAGTCAGCTCAGGAGTTCATGGTTTCAATGATGGCTATGGACCTAACTCAGTTAATTCAAGATCCCACCCATAACAGGGGACACACGCTCGACCTGATTTTTGTCTCTGGGCAGTGGATGAATGATCTAGATTTAGGGGATATTTCTATTCAACCCTTGTCATGGTCTGATCATTTCCTCATCAGGCTTGACTTCCATACTGCTACCCCTTGCCACAGGGAGGCGGAACTAACTAGATGGTTCCGCCCCACATGCCTGATGGACCCTGAAAGGTTCCTGATAGAGCTTGGGACTTTTCCTGAATCCCTTGCTCACAGCTCGACCGAAGCCATAGTGGAAGCCTGGGATGGGACGGCCACTGGGGTCTTGATCGCATTGTGCCTTTGCGGCTTCTGACCTGGTATCGATCCCGGGTAGCTCCCTGGTTTACCAAGGAGCTCCGGGAGATGAAACGCCGGAAAAGACATCTAGAGAGTGGTTGGAGAGCCAGCCGGTCCGAATCTGATCAAACACTAGCAAGAATTCATATTAAATCCTACTTAGTGGCAATAAAAGTGGCAAAACAGCAACATTTTTCCTCTCTTATTGCGTCCGCAGATAACTGCCCAGCCACCCTGTTTAGGATGACCCACTCCTTACTTAACCAAGGAACTGGGAAAGACCCCTTGAAGGGTAGGGCTGACAAATTTGTTCAGTATCTGCAGGATAAAATCGCTCAGATCTGGACAGGCTTGGACTCTGACTGGGTAGATTCGGGTGAGTCGACGGGGATGAAGCTTATGGAGACTATCTGGGATGAATTTGACCCTGTGACCCATAAGGGCATGGATGGGATTATAGGGAGACTCAGTGCTGCCACTTGTGTGCTGGACCCGTGTCCCTCTTGGTTAGTTTCAGCTGGTCCAGAATGCGGCTGCCGGGTTATCATGGGGGTACCTAGGTGCTCCTATGTTACATCCCTTTTAGGTGGCCTGCACTGGTTGCCGGTTGTTTTCCGGGTGCGATTCAAGGTACTAATTATGACCTTTAAAGCACTCCATGGCTTAGGCCCAGGGTACCTGCGAGACCACCTACTGCCACCAGTAGCCTCCCACCGTCCAGTGCAATCCCACAGAGTTGGCCTTCTCAGGGTGCCATCGGCCAGACAGTGTCGGCTAGCGACCCCCAGGGGGAGAGCCTTCTCTGTGGAAGTGCCTTCCCTCTGAAATGAGCTGCCCCCGGAGCTTCACATAATCCCTGACCTCCGGTCCTTCCGACGCACCCTAAAAAGTTTTCCAGCAAGCTGGCCTGGCCTGAACAGAATAAAATAAATGATTAATTTAATTGTTAATTTTAATCTAATTTTTAAAAATTAATCGTTAATATTAAATGGGTTTGTTTTTGGATATTATTTAATTTCCTTTTTAACTTTTGTAATATGTGTTTTTTTTTAAGGGCGGCATATACATCCAATAAACAAACAAATCAGTGACCCCAAGACCCTGCAAACATCAAAAATACATGCCAAACATTGCTAAATGTCTGAACTTTGATCACGTGACCATGGGGATGCTGCAACAGTCATAAGTGTAAAAAATTGTCATAAGGCACTTTTTTCAGTGCCATTGCAACTTCAAATGGTCACTAAATGAATGGTTATAAGTTGAGGACAACCCGTACTGACTTTCCACCTCCAATTTTAGAGGACATGCAAATTTGGAAGACAGTACCCAATTTGGTCTATGGCAGTGATGGGGAACCTTTTTCTTACGTCGAAACAAAATTGTGCGGGCGCGCGCTATCGTGTGCATGCACATGCCCACTCAATCTCCCTGCCCACCTGCGCAGGTACATACAACCCCTCTCCAGGCTCCAGAGGCTTTCCTAAAGCCTGGGGAGGGCAAAAACAGCCTCCCCCAGAGGCCCTCTGGAAGCTGGAAACGGATCATTTCTGAGCTTCCAGTTGACCATTAGGGCTGTTTTTTGCTCTCCTCAGGCATCAGGAAAGCCTCCGGAGCCTAGGGAGGGTGAAAAATGGCCCCAACAGGCCAACCAGAAGTTTGGAAGTGATCCGCTTCCGGAAAGCCTCTGCGGGGCCGGGGCAGGCTGTTTTTGCCCTCCCAGGCTTTAGGAAAGCCTCCGGAGGCTGGGGAGGGTGAAAAATGGTCTCAATGGGTCACCTTCCGGATAGCCATTGGGGTCATTTTTCACCCTTCCCAGCCCCCGGAGGCTTTCCTGAAGCCTGGCGAGGGCAGAAATGGCTTCCCTTGGCCCTCCAGGAGGATGAAAAACAGCTGGCCGATGCACGCATGCGGGCCAGAGCTGACAGCTGGCGTGCCACCAAATATGGCTCTGCATGCCAGCTGTGCCACGTGTGCCATTGGTTTGCCATCATGGGTCTTTGGTATCTGGATCCTGTCCCAAGGACCAAAGGGGTACAGCTTAAATACTGTTATCAGTGGATGTAAAGGTTTTGCTAATGACTGATGATAAAATTTAAAGAATATGACCTCTTCAAAAATAAAACTTATATTTCCTTGAAAAGAGAAAGGTCATGGATCTATATAGTACAGTCTTATAAATTCTCCTGATCAGCAGGTCCTGTGATGTTCAATAAGGCTTATTCACAGGAAAGTAATTACAGGACCATAACCTTCAAAGCATGTTATATCATATAGGCCATTATGAAATAAATAATTGTTTCCGAAAAGCTTTCTTCATGCAGGTTGGGTTACAACATCGGCCCATAGTGATGCAACGAAAGTATTTTACATTTTCCTGGGAGTTGTCCCAAAAGGTGTGGCTGAATATTATTGCCTCTTTTAGTCTCCACTTAAGTTCTGGTAACACCTTCCAAAAGTTTGGAACAACAATTGTCAACGCCATGTTCATAAGTTCTTTAAATTTGTCAGCACACCCAAGAGCAGTAATCTCAATTTTAAAAAGTTACATTTCAGAGGATCAGGACAGGGGGGAAATCCACTTACCTTTGCTACTGGTTCGGTAGCAATGTGAGCACGCAGGACCTCCCTGTTAAGGGGGGGGGAGTTCCACCCTGAATTAACGAAGCGTGGATCGTGGCTTTTCCTGGTAGCATACTTTTGAAAACAAGCAAAAAATAAACCCGAAGCAAGATCTAATAAAAACATTTTTAATATAAAAGAAAATAAAAATACAAAAGTGCTAACTCAATTAACTACATTTTGGCAAGAGCTATGTTGCCCACCCTCTTGGCAGGCGAACGGAAGATCAGAAGAGGAAGTAAAGGAATGTGAAGGAGCAGGCGCACTAAATCACTTGCAGATAAGAACTGTAGACCTGCACAATAAATCTCAACACAGCTAGCAAACCAATTAACGCAGTGACACTCCCGACTTTTGAAAGCATTTTTAAACTATAGTTTGGGAGAACCGGTAGTAAAAAGAAATGCTTTAAAAAGTTTTTTTTTTTTAACAACAATCAAGTAGCATAGCTGATTGCCGCACAGCTGATCGTCGGAACTTTTTTTAAAAAAACCTTTTAAAGCATTTTTTTATTACTGGTTCGGGGGATCCAGGGGTGAAATGAATGCCAAGAATATAGCATTGAGGATTACTAAGGAGATCCTTTTACTCTTTAAGTATGATATACTCCAGATAACCACTTTAAAGCACCATGCTTGGAATTTCAGCTATCGATGGAGTCTATCTGCAAGCTGTATGCAGATTAACAGTTACTTTGCTCCTGTACTACCCTGTTTCCCCAAAAATAAGACCTCCCCAGATAATAAGTCCAATCAGGTTTTTGAGTGCATGTGCTAAAATAAGCCCTCCCCCTAAAATAAGCCCTCCACGAAAATATTGCAACAACACAGCAGCAGCCATGAGGCGACCACGCTCGCCGCCTCCTGCACCTCACAAATAATAAGATCTCCCCGAAAATAAGGCCAAGTGCTTATTTCAGGTTCAAAATAAAATAAGATGCTGTCTTATTTTCGGGGAAATCACAGTATGATTTTGAAGCTCAGTTCCTGGAACTGCTATACTCATTGTCAGGGACAGAGTCATTGTCCCTGAAATATATTCATAAATTCTCACTAGAGAAGAAAATAGAGGCTGTGTTTTGACAGAGATGAAAGCTAGTAGTATTCTCAGTTGGCTACCAGTTTGTTTTAGGAAGGCTTCCATTTTATCCTGTTAAAGTCCTGCATATTTGAAGAAACATCCCTCTGTAGGGTCCTTGGTGCTTCCCTGAGCTTGGTTTTTTTTTTTTTTTCTTGCAGGCATTTCATTACCCAACAAGGTAACATCATCAGTGCTAATATTGTCCTGGCACTGATGATGTTGCACAGTTGGGTAATGAAATGTTGCAAGAAAACAACCAAGTTCAGACAGCACCAAGGGCCTCACAATTCCACCCCGGAGCTACAAATATTTTCTTATATTAGAACATCCCTCTGAAAACGAGGGCACCTTCAAAGGGATTGCTCCAGAAGAAGACATGCCTTGTAGAGAGAGAAAAATATCTCTGTGTGTATTTGTATGTTTGATTGCACGCTGCCAGCATTACTGTCCGTTTGGTGTGCACGCAATTTTGTGCGCAAGCTCTTGCTTCGAACACGTCCATGCCAGACTCTGCGCTCGTGCACAGTTGCTTATAATTAGGTCTGTGCATGCGCCGAGCATTAAAAAATGAAAATAAAACCCATGCCACTCCATCCGGAGAACCGGTTCGGAGGCGTGGCAGGCCTGGGTCACTGCCAGTTCTGGCAACCGAGGCCTGCAAACCAGTAGCCGTTCGGCCGAACCAGTCCGAACCAGTAGGAACCCACCTCTGGATTGCACTATTGTAGTCTTCTTCTGTTAAAGAGCTCTGCTACCAGTCACAGGTTTGGAGAGATATAAAATTATTAAAAAATAGTTTCCCCCCCCCCTTCCACAAAGGTTGTAGTTTAATTGAATGTTCGTGAGTTCTCTCTTTTAGAATTTGATTATATCTTAGATTTTTCTTTCTGTCAATATTTGCTTTGTATCAGATTGGAGGGAAAAGCGGGGTGGGGAGGTTGGATAATTTGCTTTCTCCCTGCAAGCTTCCATGGGCATGTGTATAAAGTGGCAGAGTGTAAACAACTCAAGAAGGTGGGTTCTCTTTGACTCCACCTGCTCATCCAACTTTAGAGCCGCGATGGCACAGTAGTTAGAATGCAGGTTGCCACAAATTTGGTAGTTCAAATCTCACCAGACTCAAGGTTGACTCAGCCTTCCATCCTTCCAAGGTGGTTAAAATGAGGACCCAGATTGTTGGGGGCCATAGGCTGACTCTATAAACCACTTAAGCACTGTGAAGCGGTAGACAAGTCTAAATACTATTGCTATTGCTAGATGATGGTCTGGGTTATACTATACCACACTATAGTGTGACACGTGAATCTTTTGACTCACATATGTCAGCTTCCTCCATGGACCAGCAAATTCATAGCTGCTGTTAGGTAGGCTCCCCGTTAGGAGAGCAAGTGCGCAGAGAAGCGTAATGAGAGTGGTGTGGAAGAACACGCACAAACCAGCATACAGGGACACCGAATAGTAAAAGTAATAGTATTTTACTTATGTGGAAAATAGAGGTATTCAGAGTACAATTTACACACAGTTCAGTCAGTCAGTTATCAATATTCTCAGTTAAGGAGTGATCCATTGAACACAATCCAGTATCATATAATCAGTTCAGCACACGAAGTCACTAACAGTAGCAAAACGCACAGTAACTCACGATACAGTATCCACCGATCAGCATCTAACAAACAGAGAGCTAACAGTCATTCTGGCTCCATCTTATGACTGCTTGAGGTAACAGCAACCAATCCCATTACAGCAGTACTTAAAGAAATAGTACTACTCTCCTGGCTTATATATTGCTGACCCAACCGTTAGCTTACATTCCTAACAGCTGCCACAGATTTAGATATAGTGTTCAATATTCATTTTTTCTCTCTCTTGTTCACGGTTCCAACTTATGTAGGGTGCCTAATTTCCCTCTCTACTTGAAAAAAAGAGATAGTGCTGAAAAAAAATGCCTTTTCTGGATAAACTTCTGTAATAATCTGGGTGCTCGTGCAATCTACACCAGCTGAAATTCTTTCCTCAATAGCAAGTATTAACACATAGAATGTTAACCTTTCAAAACTCTGGGCGGTATTGAAACAGAAGTAAGGAGTCCTTGGTGCTCTCTGAGCTTGGTTGTTTTCTTGCAGACGTTTTATTACCCAAGCTAGTAACATCATCACTGCTAGTCCTGGCTAGCACTTTGGGTAATGAAACAGCGACAAGAAAATAGCCAAGCTCAGAGAGCACCAAGGACTCCTCATGTCAACCCTGAAATACAAATATTCTCCTTTATAGAAGTAACTTAGATTCCATCATTTAAAAGGTGCTCCAAATCCTGTTTTGCTCACAATTTCCTGTTGTGACTGCTGAGCAAACTTAGCCTGGCCTGCCTAGTTATAGTCACATGAGGTCATCTAATTTTTCACACACACACACACAGATACTCGTTCCAACTGTAAAATACAATCCATATTTATTCAGAAGGAATTCTCTCTATGTAGAATAGGTCTTATTTCCATATGAACATCTGGGTGATTGCTATCTAATCAGCTTTTATTGCAGTAATTACATAATTTAAAGTTGCTTAAACTGTTTAAGTAAATGTTTACTATCATTATATTAAATTATACATGTGTGAGGCAACAGAGTTAAAATAAGATAATTTTATTACTAATGTTAAGAAAACAAAGAATCTATCCAGGGATGGGATTCAGCCAGTTCACACCGGTTTGGGTGAACCAGATGTTAATTTTACATCTGGTTCGCCGAACCAGTAGTTGCAAGGACTGGCTGGCCCTGCCCACCCCATCCCTCCCCTCCCCAGAGTCTC
Organism: Natrix helvetica; assembly: GCF_964273705.1. Lineage (NCBI taxonomy): Eukaryota > Metazoa > Chordata > Lepidosauria > Squamata > Natricidae > Natrix > Natrix helvetica. The sequence continues at coordinate 339,946,383 of NC_138548.1, forward strand.
CATGCAGCCCGTTCATCATACCAGGTAAGTGCAGGGCCTGTGCAGAGGCTCTGGAAGGGCGAAAAAAAGGGGCCTTCCAGAAGTGTGGAAACGAGCCCATTTCCAGCCTCTGGAGCCCGGGGGGAGGCCATTTTCACCCTCTTGGAGACTCGAGGAAAGCCTCCAGAGCCTGGGGAGGGTGGAAATGCCCCTTCCCACTGTGGTGCAGGAAGCCAAGTAGGACATGCCCATCATGGCCTCACCCACCCAACAACCGGGCTGAGAACCGGTTGCTAACATTTTTCAATCCCACCCCTTAATCTATCATTTTCCAACTATATAGAACACACACATGCTCACATCACATATGCATGGAGAGAGAGGGAGGGAGGGAGAGGGAGAGGGAGGGAGAAAGAGAGAGAGAGAGAGAGAGAGATGAAGCTACCACTATGGCCATGGGCATCACTTGAGAATATTATTGCTTTCCTCCTTTTGATATTCTCAAAATTAACAAAATATGTAATTAACTTCTGTTCAAGTAACTTGAAGATGAAGTACCTTCTGGTCATAAGAGAATAAGAAGAATGGTATGGAATCTGTCTGAAGGCCTATCTAATTCAACATTCTGTTTCAAACCAACCAGATATGCAGCTTGTTTCTAGAAGCCTTCATTAGAAGGCACAGTGTCCCTAGGATTTTAAATAAGCCATTAGTTCTGTTGCCAGATAAGTTTTTAACAGTCCTACCATGTTTCTCTGAAAACAAGACAGGGTCTTATTTTCTTTTGACCCCTGAAATAAGTACTTGGCCTTATTTTTTGGGAGGTCTTATTCTTTTTGAGGTGCAGGAAGCGGTGAGCGAGGTCACCTCATGGCTGTTGGGTGTTGCAATATTTTCAGGAAGGGCTTATTTTGGGGGGAGGGCTTATTTCAGCAGATGCACTCAAAAGCCTGCTTGGGTTTATTATCCAGGGAGGTCTTATTTTGGGGGAAACAGGGTATTTCCCATAACTATATTTGATTTTTTTTTCTAAAGCTACCCAAGTTGTATGTTTTGTGGTTGCAAATTCCACAGGTTATTTGTCTCTTTGCAATTTAGTAGGGAGTTTAGTAGTTCAAACCCAAAGCTATGTATCTCGTCTAGCATTAGGTCCACAGTAACCAAGTTAGCAAGAGTTTATAATCAGGACTTTTTCTCTTAAATCACCGTTTCTTCTCTCAACCCATAATCAATTGAATTCTTCTACTCCTGCTCCTGTGCAATCAGCATCAAGGGACATATTGCTTCTGACTTGAAGATGGTATATCACCATCATGATTATCTGCTAACCTTTCATGAGTTTCCATAATTAACCGTGAAGCAATCCAAATTATGGCCCTCATGCCATCATTAAGCAGAATAATGAGGAAATATGTTATTTACCCCAGTCATTAATTAATCAGTCCTATTCAAATTAAGAGGCCACATATAATTTAATGATATTGTTTATTAAGATTATCTCACCCTTTGATTTTAGGCAGCAGGAAAGTTTCCTTAATTGGCAAGCATGGACCACAATATGATCGGGACAATTATGCACATGGCTATGGCTCTCTTATCTTTTTTCATCTCAAAGTTCAGTGTGTTACCTTCGCTATTATTCAGGATTATGATCTGGTAAGTGTATTTCTTGTAAAATATATGAGAAAGAGAAAATACATATTTTTTAAAAAAATCAGGGATGCTTAGTCAAATGCAAATAAACTCGAGTTTTTGGCCCCATCGTTTAAGTCAACATTTAAGGAGAGATAAAACTAAGGCAAGTAGTTGCATCTTGTCCTGATACTCCATGAACATCTGGAGAAAAGAAGCAATACTTCAAAAGATTCAGAAAAGTTTAATCATGTAGGGCCACTGGTGGCAGTCTTCCCCATTTACCTATTGACTTAAACATCTGCATGAAGCTTCTTAATCTGGAAGATGATCTTGGCATAAGATCAGAATGACTAAATGGTAGAATTTCCCCCATTTTCTTACAGCAGGGGTGTCAAACTCGATTTCATAGAGGGCCACATCAGGGTTGTGTTTGACCTTGGAGGGTTGGGGTGGGCATGGCCAGATTGGCATGGCTGGATGGTGGGTAGGCGTAGTCATGGTGAGAGTGGCATAGGACTCATGTCAGGGGTACTTGTGGTGACCCAAGTACTAAAGAAGGACTTCCCTGAGACCCTCACTCTCAATATAATCTCTTCCTTTCCTTCCTTCCTTTTCTTTTTTCTTCCCTCTAGATTCTCCTCTTCCTTCCCCTCCTTCCTTATTTTTCCTTGCTTTCTTCCCATCTCCCCTTCTTTTTCTTTGTCTCTCCCCTTTCCCTTTCTCCTTTCCTGTCCCTTCTTGCTGGCCCCGCAGGCCAGATCTAAGCACTCCGCGGACCAGATACGGCCTACAGGCTTTGAGTTTGACATCTCTGTCTTACACTAATAGCTTCCTCATGGCCACTCCTTTTGCTTATGTTGGACTGCCTTGTTGGTCTTGTCATTGCCACCTCCCCTCAGTCCTCATCCACAATCTCATACCATTCTTAGAAGCCTACCGCACCTTTCACAGCCTCTTCCATCTACTGTGAACTAAGCTTGGAATGGAAGTCATTCCACAATATGGCTCCTTCACAAAATCCCCCTCAGCCTCCCATTCTGTTCTCCCTATGTTCAGGACTAAGCGTCTGAAAATGGGTGTCAAGGTGAACTACCTCAATAATGAGGGATACCAATTCAGCTACTTCACCCGAGGAGAACCTGGATCCCGACCATCTGTGCTGATGCTTCATGGATTCTCACTCAACAAAGACATGTGGTTAAATACCATCAATGTAGGTCTTCCTTTTACTCTAGCTTGGGTGATGCTGGTCCTATCTTGGATACTAGAAATCAGAGAGGAAACTTCTCCACAGTTCCTGGCTTGTATGGCTTTTACTAATGCCCACATCTAAGGTTCTGTCCAATTTTTCTGGCTTTTAATCTTCCTGGAGGTAGATGAGAACCAGCTATCTGCCACTATGGATAAAGCAGAATAGGAAATTTAACCCAGTCCTTAGGTTACAAGTGGTTTTGACCCTCCTGATGTTAGGGATCACTTATGCCTTGCCAAACTGCTGCAAAGAGGAATTGGCTGACATCACAACAGGCAATTGCATTTTTATGAAATATTTGGGCACCATTGTGCATTTTTCCCTAATAAAGTAATATTGAAAAGACAGTTGTGGAAATCTTAAGTAGTTGCATGCATTTTTTTTCCTGAAATTTTATGAAGTAGGCCTTTTGTGAAATTTGCTGGTCTTTGGGCTATTAATTAATGCCTTTTTAAAAAACCACTAGGCACTGCCATGTATCCTAACATGCCTTGGTGGAACAGCTGGCAAGGGAGTAAATACCAAAATACAAATGCTGAGGTAGATGGGTAGTTAAGAAGTAAAAAAACTAGATAGATAGATAGATGATAGATAGATAGATAGATAGATAGATAGATAGATAGATAGATAGATAGATAGATAGATAAACTAGATGAAAGATGAGAGAGATGATAGATAGATAGATAGATAGATAGATAGATAGATAGATAGATAGATAGATAGATAGATAGATAGATAGATAGATAGATAGATGATAGATAGATGATAGATAGATGATAGATAGATAGATAGATAGATAGATAGATAGATAGATAGATAGATAGATAGATAAACTAGATGAAAGATGAGAGAGATGATAGATAGATAGATAGATGATAGATAGATAGATAGATAGATAGATAGATAGATAGATGATAGATAGATGATAGATAGATAGATAGATAGATAGATAGATAGATAGATAGATAGATAGGAGAGATGAAAGATAGATAGATAGACAGACAGACAGACAGATGATAGCTATCTGTATCTCTTTCTAGGTAGGTAGGTAGGGAGAGAGAGAGAGAGAGATCTTCTGGAATAAATCAGTGAGTTGTGAACATGCTCAGTTTGCCACAACACATCCTTTGGTGATATCAGTGGAAGAAGAGGAAAATATAGTGTGCAATGGGTGGGGAAGGGAGAGCAAAAGTGAACTGAATCTGATTTCAGGACCACGAACAGCATTTCTTCTCTAGCCTTGGCAGTGAACAGAGCCAGCTATTTTTGTTTTCACATGCAGAACCATTTCCCCAATAGGTCTTTCCTAAGGACCTCCACTTGGTCTGCCTTGATCTGCCAGGTCACGGGGGAACCACTCGTTTACTTGGAGAAAGTTACACAGCAGTTGCTCAAGCTAAAAGGATACATCAGGTAGGGTATCTCTTGAACGGTGATGGGATACATTGTTCTTTGAAGGCTGGTGAGTGACAGCAAAGGGAGAAAGTGAGGAAGGATGAGATATAAACCAAGGAGAGATTTTACTGTGCAATGAAAAATATATAAAGCCATCCATTCTTTGTATTAAAAATGTAGAATCTCCTTTCAGTGAAGCATGAGTTCTGGTCACTTCATGGACATGCCTATTTGAGTTCTTGGAGGTAAAAGAAAATATTTTACCACTGCCTCCTTTTATAAGTTTTTGTTTTAATGTTTTTGCTCCCACTTCAGTTTCAGTCAGATATTCCTAGTATCAAATCCTGCTTAGCTTTCCAAGGTGGAGCACTATTAGTTAGATGTTGCCACGTGGAACATTGTGGAAAGCCAAAAAATGGAATTACTGTAGTTCTAGAAAGAAGGGATTATGATGGGTGAGCATCTCATAAAAGAACAACCACAATCTCTTTGTTCCCAATGTTTGTTTCAGTTTGTCCAGTGTGTTGGCTTGAACCACAAGCCTTTCCACCTGGTTGGCATGTCCATGGGAGGCATGGTTGCTGGGGTTTATGCCGCTCTCTATCCAGGCCACGTCTCCTCTTTATCCCTCTTCTGTCCAGCTGGTAAGTATCTATATCCAGTAAATAAACTGTAAAGGAAAAGACAGAATGCTTGGCTGAAACTCTATCTCATGCTGGCTGAGGAATTTTGGGAATTGAAGTACACAAGTTTTAAAGTTGCCAAGTTGCAAGACCCTTTAGCTCTATTGTAATATAAGAACTTGATGGATTGTTTGGAGATGGTTTCTCTCATCGGATTCTAGATTAGATTAGATTAACAGAGTTGAAAGTGACCTTGTAGGTCATCTAGTCCAACATCAACACCCCCACCCAAGCAGGAGACCCTACACAATTTCTGACAAGTGGCAGTCCAGTCTCTTCTTGAAAGCCTCCAATGATAAAGCTCCCACAACTTCTGAAGGCAAGGTGTTTCATTGATTGATTGTTCTCACTGTCAGTAAATGTCTCCTTATTTCTAGGTTGAATCTCTCCTCGATCAGCTTCCATCCATTATTCCTTGTCTGGCCTTCAGGTGCCTTGGAAAATAGTTTGTCCCCTTCCTCTCTGTGGCAGCCCCTTAAATATTGGAACATTGCTATCATGTCTCCCCTAATCCTTCTCTTCACTAGACTAGCCATGCCCAGTTCCTGCAATTGTTCATCGTACTGTATCTTTTAGCTCCCAGTTTCCTAATCATCCTGGTTGCTCTTCTCTGCACTTTTTCTAGAGTCTCAACATCTTTTTTATAACATGGTGACCAAAACTGGATTCTAGGTGTGTTCTTATTTAGATTTCTTCATGCATTTCAGTGGAATAAGTAAAAGTAAGTTAGTAAGGCCACACTTGGGATACTACATCACTCCTGACGGTTTTTTTTTTTTTTAATTTTGTGATTTTATTTAAGGGATTTTAAACTGTGATTTTAATTCTTTCCATCCATCTGTCTACCTCCTCCACGTATATGTCTATTTTGTGTATGTATTGTCCATATTTGTATTTTATATGTTTTTATTGTACGCCGCCCCGAGTCCTTCGGGAGAGGGTGCGGCTAACAATAAATTATTATTATTATTATTATTATTATTATTATTATTATTATTATTATTATTATTATTATTATTATTATTATTACATCCAATTTTGGTCACTGCAGTATAATATATATATATATATATATATTATATATATAATAAATTATAAATTATAATTATAAAGATAATTAGAGGGCTGGCTGTTAAAACATGTGATAAATGGTTGCAGGAACTTGACATGTCTAGTTTAGCAAAGAGAAGGAGAGCAAAAGTGATATCTTCCAATATTACAAGGGTTGTCACAGAGAAAAGGGGGACAACCTATTTCTCCAAAGCAACGGAGGCCAAGAGAAAAAGTAATGGATGGAAAGAGAGATCCAACCTAGAACTAAGAAGAAATTTCCTGACAGTAAGAGCAATTAATCATTGGAATGGATTGCCTTCAGAAGTTCTGAATGCATCATCATTGGAGATTTTTTAGGAACGGATTGGACAGCCATTTGTCCAGATTACCTGCTTGATCAGGGGTTAGACTAGAAGATCTGCAAGGTCCTTGCCAACTGTTATACTGATAAGTAATGATTAACTAGGAGGAGGAGCCAACATCGCGACAAAACAATGTGCGGTCTCGACAGCCTGAGACCGCCGTTGACACTTTTCCTACTGGACGGTTCATTCGGACCTGAACTGTCCCATAGAGACCTTGTACTCTTCATACAAGGTCTACCTGCCATGATTGTTAAGCTTTATGTTTGGGTTACCACTATTTTTCCTATCTAATATTTTACCCACCAGTTATTCCACTAGTACCAGCTGTGGATATAATAATAAAAATCAAATTATGAGGAAAAAATGATGTATGCTTTCTTTTAAATAAATCTATGCCTGCAATTCTTGTTCAAATGGGGTTCTGTTTGTCTTATATTAGCTTTTAACATTTTGCACTTTCCCCTACTGACAGGTGTGAGGTATTTAACTGACAGTGAATTTTTTGCCCAATTACGTAAGCTGATTTTCTGTAAGGGCTCTCTGGAGAATACTATTATCCCAGTTACAGAGGAGCAGATGGAAAACTTCATAAAGCTGTGCTTATACCATCCCATTTTTTTAAAGATTCAGGTGAAGATTTGATCTTTCATGGATTGCTATGTTATTACTCAGTCTTTTCTGATAACATCTTCTTTCTCCTTCCCTAACTCTCTTGTTTTAATGGGGTAGCCAGGGAGAGCACACAAACCAGAAGGTAAAAGAACATGAACATTTCAAAAATACAGAAACTGGAAAAGAGAGGTGGGGACAAGCTCAAAACAAAATCCAGTTGCCTTTGAAAAAGCAGCTTTGGGGTCTGTGACAAGGCTAGAAATTAACCAGGCAACCTGAGGATTGCAGATTTAATTTTTCTCAGCTGTGCTTAACTGAAACTGCCCATAGATACTTTCTAAAAATTAACCATTTTTGCCAAGACCACCTTCCTCTTCTTTTATCTTTATCTTCTTTATAAATCCTGCTCGTTTACTAAGTTGTCAAGAATGGGCTTGAATCTGTCATCGTAAATTATCTTCATCAAAATATCCAGCCTAATATCAAGGGTCTCTGTCTCTGTGAAATATGCAAGGGAAGACTGGTTTTCCAAATGACTTTTACGGGATAAGAGGATTTCAATGAAAAGAACTATACACACCAATGCAATGAACTGCTAATCAGGGATGTGGTTGTGCATATCAAGCTTTGGTGGACATAGGTGGCCCTGGGGCAGAGCAAATGACAAAATGTACAACACAGTGTCTCAAGGACCACTTTTTAGGTACTTGTATATAATGTCATAGGGACACGGTGGATCAGTGGCTAAGACCCTGAGCTTGTCAATCAGAAAGGTCGGCAGTTCGAATTCCTAGTGCCGCGTAACAAAGTGAGCTCCCGTTACTTGTCCCAGCTACTGCCAACCTAGCAGTTCGAAAGCATGTAAAAATGCAAGGAGAAAAATAGGGACCACCTTTGTGCACCTTAAGTGTTTAGTCATGCCGGCCACATGATCACAGAGACATCATTGGACAGTGTTGGCTTTTTGGTTTGAAACGGAGATGAACACCACCCCCTAGATTTAGGACTAGCACATATGTGCAAGGAGAAACTTTATCTTTATATTATGTCATGACTCAAATATGAAAGGGCAAACTCTGCCTTAGAAAAACGTAACACTTATTTCATCAGGTTGGTGTCCCTAGAGTTGGGAATAGGCATATTTATGCTTGACTGCTCACACTTTTCAAAAACTTTTAAGAAATTGCAAATTCCATTCAAACATAATTCAATACAATATAACTTATTATGTAAGCTTCCCAGAGTTGCCCTATGGGGGGATATGGGCAACATATAACTTTAATAAATAAAACGAATAAAAATTATAATTTCTGACTTGCACTTTGATTTCTCTACTTTTAGCTTCTAAAGGGATATCTTGAAGATCGGACATCACACAAGTCAGTTTTTGTAAAATGTAAGTACAAGACATAGTATGGACCAGCCCACATTTCAGAAAGACAAGCCTACATTTAGCACCAATATAATCAATCCAGCATCAACTCCCCACTCGGCACATGTTGATTGCATTTGCATGTTATATTTGACAGAACAGAATAACAAGTTAGAAGGGACCTTTGAGGTCATCTGGTCCAACCCCTGCTCAACAGGAGACCTTATACCATATCAGACAAATGGCTGTCCAAAGTCTTCTTGAAAAACTCCACCCCCCAACTTCTGAAGACAGGCCATTCCATGGGTTAATTGTTCTCAATGTTAGGAAAGTTCTTTGCATTTCTGTGTTGGATTTGAGACTTGATTCCTGACTTTTAAAATGTTAAATAGACTTGGGAAAATCGGTTGTCTCTTGATCTGGTATGCTGTAGCTGTACCACTCTGCACACTGAGGTACCACAGTTCAGATCTCCTTTGTAGTCGTCATAAATCAGCCTTTTCCCAATTTACAAGCCTTCCAAGGGTGTTAGGAATATAACTCCCATAATTCCCAGTCAATTCAATTGGGTGTGGAATCCAGAGGTTATTGTCCAGCTATGCTAGAGAGGTGAAAGTTGGAAACGCTGCTCGACTGGCATTTAATCAGCCAAATGGGATAGCAAAGGGTTCAAGCAGGGGTGGGCTGCTGGGTGTTCACAGGGATTTGGGAGAATCTCTAGCTAAGATTCTGTGCCATTTGGAGAACCCCCAAATCCCATTCCTGGCTGGCCTCGCCCACTCCGTCCCTCCTAGGAGTCCCCTCACAGCCCGTTTTGGATGCAGGTAAGTGCAGGGCACGGGCAGAGGCTTGGGAAGAGTGAAAAATGGGCCTACTGGAAATACTAGAAGTCCAGAAACGGGCCCATTTCCAGCCTCCAGAGGGCCTCCAGAGCCTGGGGAGGCCATTTTTGCCCTCCCAGAGGCTCAAGGAAAGTCTCTGGAGTCCGGGGAGGGCAAAATGCTCCCCCTGCCGTGGTGCAGGAGTCCAGCTAGGCCTCGCCCACCATGGTCACGCCCACCCAGCAGCTGGGCAGAGAACCCATTACTGAAATTTCTGAAGCCCACCCCTGGGTTCAAGTTACTGCTCCAGCCAATGGTTCCTTAATCAAATTTACTCATCCCCTTATTTATAAGAAAACTGAAGAAGAGAAACCAGCAAACCCCCTGTCAGTTTTCACTGCTCATTAAGAATGGGGGAGAAAAAAACCCCCAAACCAATTCTGTTTCCTTTTATTGAGAAAGGTTTTCTGGACCTCACCAGTGGGGAATCAAAGTACAGCCTCCATGAGAACATGAGGAAAATCAGAGCTCCCACCCAGATCATTTGGGGAAAGGACGACAAGGTAAAGAGATGTTATATTTGCCTGGGGTTTTGTGCACACTGGGTGTTACAATGAGGCAAGGAAACCCTAACAACAATGGAAATTATTGCATTACTAGATAATTTTACTTGGCTTGAATTCAAGGCTCAGGGCCTGCCTTTTTTTATATTGGAACATGATGTCCATCAATAAAGGAAGGGCTGGAAACATACCCCTTCTAAGTTGTTACTAACTTAACAACTGCAGTGATTCACTTAACACAGGGGTGTCCAAACTTGAGAACTTTAAGACTTCAACTCCCAGAATTCCCGAGCCAGCATGGCTGGCTGGGGAATTCTGGGAGTTGAAGTCCACAAGTCTTAAAGTTCCCAAGTTTGGACACCCTTGACTTAACATATATGGCAAGAAAAGTTGTAAAATGGTGCAAAGCTCACGAAATTTTTCAATTAACAATATAAATTTTTGGACTCCATTGTGTTTGTAAGTTGAGGACCACCTGTAATCAACTGTAGAGAATAAGACAGATGGCCTTGTTAGAGATATGTAGAAGCTGGCTAGGCAAAAGAAACAGAAACATTTTTTTCAAAAAAAAAATCCACTCCCACTTACATTGACAGAGCAAGCCAAGAGTACAGGTGAATCTCGAAAAATTAGAATATCGTGCAAAAGTTCATTTATTTCAGTAATGCAACTTAAAAGGTGAAACTAATATATGAGATAAGACTCATTGCATGCAAAGCTGACTTCATTTTCCAGCTGCCCACACTGCCAAAAGCACCAAAACCTGGTTCAATGACTGTGGGATTACTGTGCTTGATTGGCCAGCAAACTCGCCTGACCTGAACCCCATAGACAACCTGCAGTATGGGACATTGCCAAGAGAAAGATGAGAGACATGAGACCGAACAATGCAGAAGAGCTGAAGGTCGCTATTGAAGCACCCTGGTCTTCCATAACACCTCAGCAGTGCCACAGGCTGAGAGCTTCCATGCCACGCCGCATTGAGGCAGTAATTGCTGCAAAAGGGGCCCAAACCAAGTACTGAGTACACATGCATGCTTATACTTTTCAGAGGTCCGATATTGTTCTATGTACAATCCTTGTTTTATTGATTGCATGTAATATTCCTATTTTCTGAGATGGTGGATTTGGGGTTTTCATGAGCTGTACACCATAATCATCACAATTATGACAAATCACAGCTTGAACTATCTTGCTTTGCATGTAATGAGTCTTATCTCATATATTAGTTTCACCTTTTAAGTTGCATTACTGAAATAAATGAACGTTTGCACAATATTCTATTTTTTCAAGTTTCACCTGTATGTAAAATGAGAGTAAGCCTCACTCTCCTGCTATTGAACCTCCTTCACTGATTATATTACCTAGTTTGGTAATGAAATGTCTGCAAGTAACAAATTCAGAGGACACCAAGGACCCCACAAATAAAAGTTCAGAAAGGAGGAGGAAGAGGAGGAGGAGGAGGAGGAAGAAGAAGAAGAAGAAAGGTATTTTTCACCAAAAAGGAACATCAGCTGTTTCTTTCACTTTGGTTAAACATGAATGATTTGTAACTTGATCGGTATGATCATCTTCTTAATTCTTCTAGTTTAGATAACTCTTGCTGTAAGAAAAGAGAACAAAGACTTTACACAGAAAGGCGTACTGTATTTTTCGGAGTATAAGACGTACCTTTTTCCCTCAAAAAAGAGGCTGAAAATCTGGGTGGGTCTTATACACTTAATACAGGATTTTCTTTTGCCTCTCAAAACCCTGCCGCCTTCACCAAAATGGCTGTGCAGAGCCTTATGGGGGCTTTCAGAGAGCTCCTGGGGGCTGGGGAAGGCAGAAATGAGCAAAAAATGGGGCATTTTTTAATCAATCCCCCCCCATCCCCCAGGAGCACTCTATAAGCCTCCTAAAGGCTATCCATGCCCGTTTGGGGGGGAAAGGACCCGTTTTTGCAAAAAACAGACCATTTTTGAGAGGTTTGCAGAGTGCAAAAACTTTTTTTTTAATTTGCCTCTTCAAAACCTTAGTGCGTCTTATACTCTGAAAAATACAGTAAGCCAAGAGAATCCAGATATCCTGATACCTTTTCATTAAGTTTAATGACTCTGTGTTTGAAGAAACAATAATATGCACAATACAGTCCAACGGTTTCATTCGTTAATAGACTTTTCAAACTAGGCGATCCTTTCTATGCACTTTAAAAAGACTTTCAAGAGAAGGGGAAAATTCAATGCTTCTTTGTTGTGTAGGTCTTTGATTCTTCGGGCGCAGCAGTTCTGGCGGCTGCCATTCCTAATTCCCAAGTGCATTGGCTGGAAAAATGTGGACACTTCATAACCCTCGAGAGGCCCAGGACATCTGCAAGGCTCCTCTTGGAATTCTACAAATCAGTCTGTGACTCCGCCGAGCAGAAGAAGGTGGCCTGAGGCTCAGGAAGTTCCAGGTGGCAGGAGACAGGCAAGGTCTGCCCCACTTCCAGACCCATGTTGACTTCTCTGGCTGATACAATGGGAGATACAACTCAAGATACTTAGTGGGCAGCAGAGGAGGTGAGAACTTAGAGAAAATAAAGCTTTGCACCACCATTCCATAAAGACTGATCAAGAATCCATCCAACTTTCTAATGGAACTTGCACTTCTGTGTGTGTAGCATTGTTGTGTTACTCCATGTTTACCTCTTCTTTACTCCAATTGCCTTTCCTCTGAAATTGAGACCTGGGCAGAGGAGGTGAGCACCTAGAGAGAGCAAAGCTTTGCACCACCATTCCAGAAAGACTAATTGAGAATCGATCCATCTTTTATAACAAAGCTTAAAGTACAACAGTCTGTTTATAGTGATTAGATAGAGTGGAATGTCACTCTATAGAAACACTTCGGTACACTCCAGAGCAGCAATATCACAAGGTAGCTAATTGTCCTTGTGTACTACTTTCGAATTTGAGGTGGTTGAGAGAAATGCCCTGAGCATAACAATGTGTTTGTTTGGTCGAATTGTATCCTGCCTTTCCTTGAAGAACACAAGCCAGCATCACTTCCTTCACATTTTGATTGGCCCAAGATTATAATCCTGTGACCTTTTATGGTTGAGGGAGGATTGGAATCTGAGTGTCTCGAATTCTAGGCCAACACTATGCCATGTAGGTCAGTGGTGGGATTTAAAAATTTTTACTACCAGTTCTAGGGGCGTGGCTCAGTGGGTATGGTGTGGCTTGGTGGGCGTGACAGGGGAAGGATACTATAAATTTCTATTCCCTCCCCACTCCAGGGGAAGGTTACTGCAAATTCCCCATTCCCTCCTGATCAGCTGGGACTCAGAAGGCAGAGAATAGATGAGGGCGGGGCCAGTCAGAGGTGGTATTTACCAGTTCTCCGAACTACTCAAAATTTCCGCTACCGATTCTCCAGAACTGGTCAGAACCTGCTGAATACCACCTCTGATGTAAGCCCTGCTCGCCTTACAACCACAACTGGGATCAGAATTTCTGTTGTCGAGCAAGGCAGTTGTGAGTTGTGCCCAATGTTACAACCTTTCTTTGCCATGGGTGTTGAGTGCAGTTGTTACGTGCATCATGTGGTCATTAAGTGAATCCAGCTTCCCCCATTGACTTTGCTGACTGGAAACTGGCTGGGAAGGTCACAAATTATTTGATCCCAGCATGCTGCAAAGTCGTAAATACAAGTTGGTTGCCAAACACCTGAATTTTGATTGTATGACTGTGGTGATGCTGTGACAGTCAAAAGGCAATTTTTAAAGTGTTGTAGCATCACGGGTAAAGAACACACCCTCTGAATCATGCTTTTCTTTTACAAAGAGCTCAGTTCTTAGCAAAGAAGGTTTTGCAATGTAGGAGAAAAATGGCATTGCTGAAGGCAAGTACCATGCTTTTCAGACTATAAGATGCACCGGAGTATAAGACACACCAAGATTTCAAAGAGGTAAGTAAGAAAAAATGTTTTTGTCCTCCCCAGCCCCCTGAAGCACTCTGCGGGCTTTAGCAGGGCTGGGGGAAGGCAAAACTGAGATGTAGCAACGGGGCTTCAGGAGGCCAAAAATGGCTGTATTCAGTGTATAAGACGCACCAACATTTCCACGCACTTTTAGGGGGGGGAGGTGTGGCTCATACTCCAAAAAATACGGTAACTCACTCACTCTCTCTCTCTCTCTCTCTCTCTCTCTCTCTCTCTCTCTCCCTCCCTCCCTCCAAATATCCTTTGCCATAGACAAACCATAAACCCTGTCAGTTCACCTATAAAACATTAAGAATACCAAGGAATGTTGATAAAGGTGCAAAAAATTACAATGAGCTAATAGAACCCCACAACTGACCAGACCAAATACATAATATGCTGCTATATTCAAATTCTTGGTTGATATATCCAATCACACGGTCATTCTAATTCAGAGGTATCAAACTCAAGCTCCAGGTACTGGATACGGCCCATGGGGTGTATTAGATGAGGCCTGTGGGACTGCCCTGAAAACAGCAAAGGGAGCTTGGGAGGGTTGTATGCAGCCCTCCCAAACTCTGTTTTTGCTGGCAGAGGGTTGCAGGAGGCCATTGCAGCTGAAAACGGAACTTGGGAGCCTGTTTTTGCTGGCAGAGCACTCAGGCCACCACAGGCAAGAGTGATGTTGAGCTGGCCGTGCCCAACCAGCCCCCCAAGGTTAAACACAACCCTGATGTGGCCCTCAATGAAATCGAGTTTGACATTCCTGTTCTAATCTGCATAATTCTCTATTGTGAGATTGTAATCCCACCCTTTTAACTTACTACCTTAATAATAAATTGTTTCAATGAATTTTCATCCAATAATAATAATAATAATAATAATAATAATAATAATAATAATAATAATAATAATAATAATAATAATAATTTTATTTGATTAGCCGCAACCCTCTCCCGAAGGACTCGGGGCGGCGTACAATCAAAACAAAAAATACAGATAGAGACAACATACATACATAAAAACAAAGACATCTACATGTGCATGGAGGAGGTAGACTAATAAGTGAAGACAATTAAAAAGCACAATTTAAAATCCCATTAGATAAAATTACCGAATTAAAAAACCCGTCAGGAGCGTTATGCAGTTATGGTTGAGCCAGGCCAGCTATTTGGAATAGGTGGGTCTTGAGCTTTATACGGAAGGAGCGGAGGTCAGTGGTGGTCCTAATATCCGGAGGGAGGTCATTCCACAGGGCTGGGCCCGCCACAGAGAAGGCTCTGCTCTGAGGCGCCGCCCCTCGGCACTGTCTGGTGGACGGCACCTGGAGAAGTCCCTCTCTGTGCGAGCGGATGGGTCGCAGGGATGTATGGGGCAGAATACGATCCCGCAGGTAACTAGGTCCTGAGCCATGGAGCGCTTTAAAGATCGTAATCAAGACCTTGAAACGCACCCGATAGACCACAGGAAGCCAGTGCAGCTCGCGCAGGAGAGGTGTCACATGGGAGTACCTAGTACTCCCCATAATCACCCGCGCGGCCGCATTCTGGACCAACTGCAGTCTCCGAGTGCATTTCAAGGGAAGCCCCATGTAGAGAGCGTTGCAGTAGTCCAGGCGAGACGTCACCAGCGCATGGGTGACTGTGCGTAGGGCGTCCCGGTCCAATAGGGGGCGCAATTGGCGCACCAGGCGAACCTGGTGGAACGCCCCCCTGGCCACGGCTGTCACATGGTCATCCATGGACAGCCTGGCATCCAGGAGGACGCCCAAATTGCGCGCCCGCTCCACGGGGGCGAGTTGAATGCCCCCAATGGCCAGAGATGGAATTAACTGGTTGAACCGGGGGGCCGGAACCCACAGCCACTCCGTCTTGGAAGGGTTGAGCTTGAGTCGGTTGTCATCCATCCAGACCCGTACGTCTTCCACACACCGGGACATCATTTTGACGGCCTCGTTGGGGTGGTTCGGGGTGGAAATGTACAGCTGAGTATCATCAGCGTACAGATGATATCCCACCCCGAAACCACGGATGATCTCGCCCAGCGGCTTCATGTATGTGTTGAACAGGAGTGGCGAGAGGACCGACCCCTGTGGCACCCCACAAGTAAGGGGGCTTAGGGTCGACCTCTGCTCCCCTGCCAACACACGTTGCGTCCGGCCAGAAAGGTAGGAGCCGAACCACCGCAAAACGGTGCCCCGGACCCCCAGCCCCTCCAGTCGGTGCAACAGGATACTATGGTCGATGGTATCAAAAGCCGCCGAGAGATCTAATAGGACCAGGATAGAGGAACAACCCCTATCTCTGGCCCTCCAGAGATCATCGACCAACGCGACCAAGGCCGTCTCTGTGCTGTGCCCGGGTCGAAAGCCGGACTGGCGCGGGTCTAGATAATCATTCTCCTCCAGATGTCGTGGGAACTGAGAAGCCACCACACTCTCTACAACCTTCGCCAGAAAGGGAAGGTTGGAGACAGGACGATAATTGGCCAGCTCCGTAGGGTCCAGGGAAGGCTTCTTGAGCAAGGGTCTCACTACCGCCTCTTTCAAGGCGGCCGGAAGAGACCCCTCACCCAACGAAGCGTTCACTAGGCCCAGGAGCCAGTCGCATGTGACCTCCCAGGATGCCAGTACAAGCCAGGAGGGATACGGGTCCAGTAAACATGTGGTAGGTCGCAGTCGTCCACGCAATCTGTCCAAATCCTCGATGACAACCAATATCCGAGCTGTGTATTGTTTTGGTACTGTAGCAATTTCATCTTCTTTCTGAACCTTTGTTTTTGACCTTGCTGAGAGAATGAGGCCACAAGGCCACTCTGAATAGAAAACTAACTTTTTTTTAAGGTTTTCTCTCTTTTTATTGCATTTTTTACATATTTTATGAACAAAGTGCTGTCTGAATCTTTTCTTGTGCATCCTCTCATATACATAATCCATTTTACATCATATCTCTCTTTCCAATTTCAGCCATATATTTTCTTTCCATATTTTTATCTTAAACTTATTTTCTTCTTAATAGATAAACAATATTACTAACTGCCCTTAATTTCTAATATCTTATAATAGCATCAACACCATCGCTAAATATGTTTCTCAAATTCCCCATTCCACTCTTTAACATTTCATTTTCTTCTCTTAATTTAAATTGCCTTCAAAGTTAAACCAAATTGCCACTTCACATTTCATCTGTTGGTCTGTTTTGCTGTAAGTAACATACATCATCAAGTTCAATTTTTACATAAAAAAACATTTAACTAAATTATTTATCCACAATTAATAATGTTGGTTTAATTTCCTTACATCTTCATTAACTATCTACCATTAATAATATTAATACAATTCCCTTTAATCTACTAATATGTACCTTTTTTCTCTTCCTCCTCCTCTTTAACTATTTTCTCTTGATCTCTCAAAGTTTCCACTTCTTGTTAATTTTCTTCTTTTCTCCCATTCTCTTCACTTCTTTTTCTTTTTCTTCTTTTGATAATTATTACATCTTTTCTTCTTAATCCTTTTTCTCAATTTTAATTTTATTGTTCGCGGACTTTCCCCTGGGCTTCTCCTAGTTTCTTCCCACTATTTCCCTCTTTGCTGTTTGATTGATTCTTTTTGGGGGGGACATTCCCCCCGTCTACTCTTTTTGTGCCACTGTAAATCCCAGTGAAATCATCTAACTGTTTTTTTACTTTCAGTTCCTTTTTCTTCAACATTATTTTCTTGTTCTTCATTTATGCTCTCTTTTACCCCCTTCTCTCCTATTTCCTGATCTGTATTTTCTAGCTGGATTTCTGACTTTTTATTAGCTTTTAAAGTTTCACATGCATTTTTTAGCATCTCAAATAATTCATCATACATCCAAGGCTCCATATTGCCAATTTAACAAGTTTAACAAATTTTTAAGACTTTTAAATTATATCACATTTAGAACTTAAAGTCCATACAGTCATTTTTTTGATTTCCAGATTATACCCAATTCTAATATTAGTCTAATCCAACCCAAGTCAAAAGTTTATAATCTTCCACGGCCGTAGAAAATCAAAACCAAGCAATGTAGAAAAACAAACACTTCTTAGAAGTTCTCACAGTTCCAGATTATCTTTTCTGGTAGTCTAGATCAGTGATGGTGAACCTATGGCACGCGTGCCACAAGTGGCACGCGGAGCCATTTGTCAGGGCACGCGAGGCGCTGCCCTGTCAGCTGGCCAGCGCGCATGCGCGCGCTGGCCAGCTTAGTTCACCTTTTTAAAAGCTATTTTTCGCCTTCCCCAGGCTCCAGAGGCTTTATTGGAGCTTGGGGAGGGCAAAAAGAGCCTCCCCCGTCCTCCCCAGAGGCTTCAGGGACCATCCGGAGGCTTCCCTGAAGCCTTCGGAACGCTTAAAACCACCCTCCGAGCAAACCGGAAGTCACTTCCAGTTTGCTCAGACGGTCGTTTTAAGCGCTCCGAAGGCTTCAGGGAAGCCTCTGGACGGTCCCTGAAGCCTTCGGAATGCTTAAAACGACCCTCTGAGCAACCCGGAAGTGGTGGTTTTAAGCGTTCCGAAGGCTTCAAGGAAGCCTCCGGACGGCCTCCGGGGGGGCGGGGGAGGCTCTTTTCGCCCTCCCCAGGCTCCTATAAAGCCTCTGGAGCCTGGGGAGGGCGAAAAAAGCATGTAAAAATGGGGGGGTCGCGCGTTGTGCGTGCATGCGCACTGGGGGGTCGCGCATTGCATTATGGGTGTGGCACGCCTACACATGACCTCCCTGTGCTCCCCCCACTTGTGGCACGCAAGCCAAAAAAGGTTCGCCATCGCTGGTCTAGGTCAAGTTTTGAAGCTGCACTTTCTCTTCTATCTTCCACAAAGTATTGCAATGCTCTCTTCCCACCAGCAGATGGAGTTCTCAGATCCACGATACACTCAAACCAGCTGATTTGGCAAAATTGTCAAAAACACTTTAAATACACATAAAAAACCTTTTTCCCCAGGTTATTTCTTTTTATTATTTTTAGTTTCTCCAAATCCAATTGTAAAAGCAAGAATCTTCTTGGGCTTTGGTGTTTTACCCTCTGCTTTTTCCTTCTTCCTCCATAGAATTTCCCAAATGCCAATTAGCTATTAATTGAAGCTCCGAGACCCTTTTAAAGTCCAAATTCAAAGTTGTCTTTTACCTGTGAGTTGGCCAATCACTTACCCGGTTCCAACACTCCATTCCAACACTGCTGCTGCTCAAAAACTTAGTCTGGTTGCCACAGCTTCAGAGCGGTCATTTGAAACTCCCCCGCCCCAAGTCTGAAGAGCTGTCTCTGACCTAACAAGGAACTTGCCAGTTCCTCTTGGTTGTCTGAGACTTCTCTCCTTCTTCCCCATCCCTATGGAGCGGTTCTGGTCCGAAGACACCCCCTCCCCCTGACAGCAGTTTGTCTGGCTGGATTTTCGCGGAGCTCTTCGGAGCCGGCTATTTTTCCAACCGGTCTCGCTGAGACGCTTCCAGTTTCTCCTAATAGAAACTTAACCTGATGATTGCAAGCTTCATCTTTCCTTGTAGAAATCTTTTAGACTGCCTTGATGCCCAGGGCTGATGGATGGAGCTACAATACACTGGTCTCTCAATTCAAATGAATAGATAAATGACTAGATAAAATAGCCAAATAGATACACACACATAAAACTACAAAAACACACCCATTTTTTAAAAATATATAAATAACTGTCTTCTCAATTGAGGCACAACTAACCAAAGGCTATTTTTTTGTGTGAGATAGAACAATGTGGGATAGACAGTACCATCATCAGATGGATTCACAGTTGGCTGACCAACTGCACTCAGCATGTGGTCCTCAGTTGAAGTACATCTACAGGGAGGGAGGCATGCAGTGGGGTACCTCAAGATTCTGTATTGGGCCCAGTGTTCTTCAACATCTTCATTAATGATCAAGATGAGGGGATAGAAGGGGAATTCATCAAATGTGTAGATGACACCAAGCTGGCAGGCAGGATTGCCAACACTTTGGAAGATAGACTCAAGATTCAGAAGGATCTTGACAGATTTGAACATTGGGCCACAAGATCCAACAAGATGTAGTTATGTGGTGAGTTCTGAGGTGTAGTCCTGCACTTAGGTAAGAAAAAACAATTAGACAGGTGTAGAACAGGCAGTATGTGGCTCAATGGCAGTATGTGAGAAGGATCTAGATGTCCAAGTGGACCACCACTTAAATATGAGTTATCAGTTGCAAAACAAGCAAATACTGCCCTAGGCTGCCTCAACAGAAGGATAGCATCAAGATCATGAGAAATGATAGTACCGCTCTATGCAGCACATCTGGTGAGGCCACATCTGGAATGCTGTGTCCAGTTCTGGTCACCACAATACAAAAAAAAATGCTGACACCATAGAAAGAGTGCAGAGAAGAACAACAAAGGTGGTGATGGACCTAAAAGCTAAATCGTACAATGAATGGTTAAGGAAACTACCATATTTTTCAGAGTATAAAACGCACCGGAGTATAAGACACACCAAGATTTTGAAGAGGCAAATTTTTAAAAAACATTTTTGCACTTTGCAAACCTCCCAAAAACACCCCCCCTTTTTTTTAAAGGGCATGAATAGCCTTTAGGAGGCTTGTAATGTGCTCCGGGGGGGGGGGGGGGCGAGCAAAAAAATGGCCTGTTTTTCACAAAAACTGGGCAATTTTTGTCAAAAAAAAGAGGGCATGCATAGCCTTTAGAGAGGCTTATAGAGTACTCCTGGGGGCTGGAGGGGGGCAAAATTGAACAAAAAGCCAGTTTTTTGCTAATTTCTCAAACCCCCCCCAGCCCCCAAGAGCACTCTATAAGCCTTCTAAAGGATATGCATGGCCATTTTGGTGAAGGGGCGGGGTTTCGAGAGGCAAATAATACTGTATTCAGTCTATAAGATGCACCCATATTTTCAGCCTCTTTTTTGAGGGAAAAAGGTTTGTCTTGTACTCTGAAAAATACAGTAGGTATATTTACCAATCTTGTTACGAGATGTCAATGGGCAGAAAGTTTAAGGTGCCAATTCTTGCTGCATTTTTACCTAGCTAATGGAATTGACCTGCTTCTGTTGCTTCTATGTTCTACAGCCTTTTTTATCAGCTACTTTTTCCAGTTGAAGGTAATTCGCTCCCTGTTGCCAGACCCAGGGGGTAGACTTCTAACTTGACCAAAGAAGAAAATAGCATAATATAAGAAATTAGAAAAATGTGTATCGTGGCATGGTAATTATTTAATCATGCTTTTATCTGATATCATTTGCATTCAAAAACACAACCACCCACTGGCATTCATTGGCAATCTCAACAAACCTCCTATAACATTACATTTTATAACATATTCTAAGAGAAAAAAATCAATTAATAAAATATCTAAGCATTTATCCCCTCCCCCCCCCGCAATTCACCATTTAAAGCTTTTATACAATTGCTTTTACCAATGCCAACACATATAAGTATCATTAAACATTATCCGTTAACATTTCTTTAATTATTATTGTAACTAATTAAGAATTATTTACTATATATATCACATCTCCTCTCATCCGATCCAAGAAGTCTTACATTTTTATACATAATCTAAACAAGGATTTGTTAATAAGCTTTATAAGTCTTTTTCCCAGGTCCCAATTTGCAATTTATATCCTAATGGCGTTTACTAGTCAAAATCATTATTTCATTACTATTACTATTACTATTACTATTACTATTATTATTATTATTATTATTATTATTATTATTATTATTATTATTATTATTACAATACAATACAATACAATACAATAGTAGAGTTGGAAGGGACCTTGGAGGTCTTCTAGTCCAACCCCCTGCCTAGGCAGGAAACCCTATACCGTTTCAGACAAATAGCTATCCAACATCTTCTTAAAGACTTCCAGTGTTGGGGCATTCACAACTTCTGGAGGCAAGCTGTTCCACTGATTAATTGTTCTCACTGTCAGGAAATTTCTCCTCAGTTCTAAGTTGCTTCTCTCCTTGATTAGTTTCCACCCATTGCTTCTTGTTCTACCCTCAGGTGCTTTGGAGAATAGTTTGACTCCCTCTTCTTTGTGGCAACCTCTGAGATATTGGAATAATGCTATCATGTCTCCCCTAGTCCTTCTTTCTCTTAAGCTAAACATACCCAGTTCCTGCAACCGTTCTTCATATGTTTTAGTCTCCAGTCCCCTAATCATCTTTGTTGCTCTTCTCTGCACTCTTTCTAGAGTCTCCACATCTTTTTTACATCGTGGCGACCAGAACTGAATGCAGTATTCCAAGTGTGGCCTTACCAAGGCATTATAAAGTGGTATTAACACTTCACGTGATCTTGATTCTATCCCTCTGTTGATGCAGCCTAGAACTGTGTTGGCTTTTTTGGCAGCTGCTGCACACTGCTGGCTCATATTTAAATGGTTGTCCACTAGGACTCCAAGATCCCTTTCACAGTTACTACTACTGAGTAAGGTATCACCTATACTGTACCTGTGCATTCCGTTTTTGTTGCCTAAATGTAGAACCTTACTCTTTTCACCATTGAATTTCATTTTATTAGATAGTGCCCAATGTTCAAGTTTGTCAAGATCCTTCTGTATCTTAAGCCTATCTTCTGGAGTGTTGGCTATTCCTGCCAGCTTGGTATCATCTGCAAATTTGATGAGTTCCCCATTTATTCCCTCATCCAAATCATTGATGAAGATGTTGAAGAGTACTGGGCCTAAAACAGAGCCTTGGGGTACTCCACTGCATACTTCCCTCCATGTAGATGCAGTTCCATTGAGAACTACACGTTGAGTGCGGTTGGTCAGCCAGTTACCAATCCATCTGGTGGTGATGCTGTCTAACCCACATTCTTCTACTTTATCTAGTAGTAGGTTATGGTCTACCTTATCAAAAGCCTTACTGAAGTCCAAGTAAACTATATCAATTATTGGTAACTAAGGATTATTTACTATTTATGTCACCTCTCCTCTCGTTAAATCCAAGATAAATTTACTTCTTTATAACAAAATCTCAAAAGTTTATTAATAACATTCATAAAAAATATTTCCCCCCAGGTCCCAATTTGCTATGTATATCCAAGTTGTTTTTACTGATTAGAATTATTATTGTCATAATGTATTACTTTTTAACGAATAAACATTTAAAAACTTTTTAAAAGTCTATAAAATATTAAGGTTCCTACCTATTAATCACCAATAATTAATTAAATTTTTTATCATCAACATTCACTATCAACCTGTATCTTTCCAGTAGAAAAATAATCTTGTCCCTTTTGCCAGTTGTCAATTTTCTTATCAATTCCTTTATAAGGTTTTTATAAACTTCTCTCCACACTTTTTTGCTTGAAAGATCTCTCAAAAAGCCTCATTGCCCTTGAACTGGTATTAAAATTAGCATGTCTCTGATTAAACGTATTTCTGAAACAGTTTCTCTTCTTAATTCCATCATCATCACTTTTTTCCCCCATCTGTATCTTGAAGAAAGGGATAGGGCTCCTTCATATCAAATTCACCTTTCCATATTCTCTTCTTTCCATTTTCACCCAGGTTTGCTCCATCATTAAATTCATCTGTTATCTTATCCTTGTCTTCTTCATCTTCATTCATTTCTTTATTTTTTGGGACTACAACTCCATCATCCTTTGCTGTAGGAGATAGTAGTCTATCCAACTTCATATCAAATCTCTCATATCTTTCCGATAACTTTTGGATTTCAATCAACAAATCTTGAAGACTCAGTATTCCCTCATCTGACCCTTGATACATGTTTCCAAATGAAAAAAGCAGGGAGAAAAAAAAAGAATTTCCTTCCCTTGCCAAGAGTATTTTTTTAAAAAGGCACCTGTAAAAACAACCATGCCCTTGGCTTCTTATCAAATTGCACAGATAAGCTGCAAAGCTCCAAAGCTCCAAAGCTCCAAAGCTCTCCATTACAGTATCAGTAAAATTGAAAACAGAGGGAACAAAGGATGCATTGTTTCAAAGAGAAAAAAAAAACAAGTTCTAACTTCTGAGTAGCAGATTCACTTCTTCTCCTATTTGTCTCAAGCTTATGGAAAACAATAAACTTTAAAAGTCTTTAATGAAAATTAATGAGAAGTAGTAAGAAGAATTATTAGAATAAAAACGGTTTTAGTTCCAGCCAGCAAATAAGGCAGTAGAAAATAGGAGGGGGAAAAAACAGTTCGTTCACTTACGAAGAGAAACAAAAAGTGTTACAGTCACTTCAATCCACAAAACATCGTTAACAAGAAAAAGAAATAAAAACTTTCCAAGCCAGTCCAATAAAGATAAATTCCGCCGCTTTATTCTTTGCTTAAAGGACTAATTTATCTAAAAGAAAAATCCTTTGGGCAATCATTCTCAAAGGAAAAGCCTCACCAGATGGACTCACTTTCACTGCCTTCTTTTTGGAGCCGTCTCCGACTTTGCCTGTTTATCGCCAATTTGGAGCGCTTCCCTTGGGTCAATCAGGGACTTTGCGATGTCCCTGAGACCAGCAAGGCTTTGTCTCCCTGTTCACCATCTCTTCAGGAAGGCTTAGGTCCGTTTGGACCTTATGGCGATAAAAGTATCAACGGCGGTCTCGGACAGTCGAGACCGCATGTTGTGTCGTTGCGATGTTGGCTCTTCTCCATTATTTCCCCCTTATTGTTGGATTATTGTAATCTAATAATGAGTACAATCTTCAAAGATGATTAGTGCATTAGAGGCTGAAACATTGAAGAAAAGTTGCAGGAATTGGGTACGTCCAGTTTAATTTTAAAAAGCACCAGGGGGTGACATGATAAGCAATGTTCCAATATTTCAGGGGTTGCCACAAAGAAGAGGGAGTCAAGCTATTCTCCAAAGCATCTGAAGGCAGGACAAGAAGTAATGGACAGAGACTACCATATTTTTCAGAGTATAAGACTTAGTATAAGTATAAGATTTTGAAGAGGCAAATTTTTAAAAAAATTGCACTCTGTAGACCTCCCAAAAACGGCCCGGTTTTTGTCCAAAAACAAAGTGCATGCATAGCCTTTAGGAAGCTTGTAGAGTGCTCCGGGGGCTGGGGGTGGGGGCAAAAACAAGCAAAAAAACCCAGCCCATTTTTCGTTCATTTTTGCCCTCCCCAGCCACCAGGAGGACTCTGGAAGCCTCCTAAAGACTATGCATGGCCATTTTTGCAAAGGGGGCGGGGTTTCAGGAAACCAAAAATGCTGTATTCAGTGTACCCAGATTTTCACCCTCTTTTTTGAGGGAAGAAGGTGCGTCTTATACTCTGAAAAATATGGTGCGTCTTATACTCTGAAAAATATGGTAATCAAAGAGAGAACCAACCTAGAATTATGGTAACAAGGTATGCAGCCGGGCAAGGAGGGAGGTCAGGCTGCTAGATAACCTCATCCCTTTTCTGCATGTATTATGATGTCACACACAAGATCAAAGGACAATGTTGCAATGTTCCTTCATCCTTCTGACAAGAATGACGACTTTCTATGGATTGGATGCCTCCAAGCAATTGAAAGCACTGATTTAAGGCCAGTAGCTTTCTGTAAGGACCTTCTGAAGGAAGGTCCTTACAGCTTGCAGTGGCAAAATTAATGACAGTTATGTTTTTAAAAAATTAAGCTAATATATGCAGAATTTTAACCTACCTTCCATCCTCTCTCTCCCTCCCTCCCTCTTTCTTTATCTTTCTTTCTTTCTCTTTCTTTCCCTTTCTTTCTGTCTATCTTTCCTTTTGTCTTTCTTTTTGCCTTTCATTCTTTCGTTCTTTCTTTCTCTCTTTCTTTCTTTTTCACTGACCAGTCCCATTCCCAAATGAGAGAAAACTGAAGACAATTTGGAACATACTGCTGTCAGAATATCAGGGCAAAAAGAAATATCTCCCTGTGGCTTGCAGGGAAGTTGGGAAAGGTTAAAGTCAGAAATTGGACTGCAGGATGAAGGAAAGGGATCGTCTAATATATGTAGATAGGGGTTTTATCTAGGAAGAGACAGAAACCCATAAAAGACCCCACCTGGGTGTGACAAGAAGAAACAAGAAAGGAGCAATGAAGAGAGAAGAGAAAAGTCAGAAGAAGAAATGCAAGAGTGTTTGGAATGATTAGAGAGCTGCTCACTTCCCAAGATAAAGACTATTGGAGAAGAACTAGTGAGGAAAAATTGGAGACAGAGA
Organism: Natrix helvetica; assembly: GCF_964273705.1. Taxonomy (NCBI): domain Eukaryota; kingdom Metazoa; phylum Chordata; class Lepidosauria; order Squamata; family Natricidae; genus Natrix; species Natrix helvetica. The sequence continues at coordinate 339,972,208 of NC_138548.1, forward strand.
AGTTAAGAGCTGAGTCAATGAGGTGTGAAGATGTTCTTCTGTTAGGAAGAGAAGTGGTTTGGAGACCTCATCCAGAAACAAGAGATACCAGGGTCAGAATGAGAGAATTATATATAATTTGTTAAATATTTTTTTAAACATAAAAAAACAACATAAAAAATTCTCATCCATTACGTACAGCATGTCATTTGGTTACAAGCTTTGTGCATCCATATTTTCAATTACCTATACAGTCACAAATTTTTCATCTAATATGAATCGGTACCTTACTTTCATTTTGCATCATATGGTCAATTCCAATTTAAAATTTCTTGCCATTCAGCAAGCCTAGTTCCCTTGCATTTTTAATTATCTGTTTAATAACAATATACCTTTAGGTAATCCCATTCTAATTATTTTTACAGTGTAAAAAAAAATTTCCCCAACTATTTATGTTTATACATCACTCCATCAAATATGTTTATGTTCATTGTTATCCTTGTATATCATACATTCCAACAAAAATATTGTTCCTTCATTTTCAAATAAAGTATTCTAAATGCTCACTTCGTAAATATACCAATCCTTCATTACTTCCTTACTAAACTATTCATCAACAACAAAATATCTTTGTATTATACATCACTATCTAGTATTATGCATATTACCAATCATCTATCAAATGAATACAGATTCATTATTATCCTTATCCTTCATTTTAAAACAAAATATTCTAAATTATTCAGTTCATATGTAAGTCAGTCTTTCATTGTATCATTATTGATTTATTTAACAACATAATTGTATTATTGCTTGTCTCCTTCAATTAAAACATACATAAAACATTTTTATTTCCAGGTTTTTTTGTCCAACCACTGGTAAAACAAATCCCATATCTTATAAAATTGCTCATCTTCTTGTTCTCTAATTTCAAATGTCAATTTGCTCATTTCAGCACACTCCATTATCTTTCGAATAACTTCCTCTTGTTTTGGTATTGTTCCATTTTTCCAGTTTTTTGTAAATACGATTCTAGCTGCTGTTAAGACATTTATAATCAAATATTGCAAGTCTTTATTGTAAGTTTCTGGTATAATTCCCAATAAAAAAATCTCTGGTTTAAGGTCTATGTGTTTGTGCATCAGTTTCTCCAACCACATGTGAATCTTAGTCCAGTATCTTTTTGCTTCAATGTAAGTCCACCATATGTGGTAGTAAGAACCCGGTATCCGATGACATTTCCAACACTTTTCGAATTTATTCTTTCTCGCTCAATCTGCTATCAAACTCCTCAACCTTCTTCTCTTCTTGCTGGGCCTCTTCTTCAATTTTTTGAATTCTGTCCTCATATTTCACCATCCAGTTTTACATATCTTCTATTTCTCCTTCTGTTTTAGCTACTTTTTGTTCTATGCTTTCAGCTCTATTGTCTCAATTCTTCTTTCTATACTCTCAGTCTTTTTTTACAATGGTATCTGATTTTTCATTCTTACAATCATCTCCTATTTGTAATTTCTGTATCGCTTGCATGATTGCATCTAAAGTTACTCCCTTCTCCTTTTCTTGTTGAAGCATTGACTGTATTGATCTTAGTCCTCCTGCAGGTGAGGAGGCAGGGGTTGTTGTTGTGGAACCAACAGGTGTTACCTTTCTGCTCATCTTCTAAGATTGTGTGTGTGTGTGTGTGTGTTTTAGCCAATTAGTCTAATTAGTATCACAAGAATTTTAGCTATAGTTCAACTTATTGTAGGTAGAATGAAAAGAGAAAAAAGAAAGAAATGAGAAATAGGAATCTCTTATTTCAAAGTAAGAAATGGAAGAGAAAGGGGAAAGAGGAGGAAAGTAAGAAAAGATAGAAAAAATTAAAATTAAAATTAAAAAAAATTCTTTCAATCCAATTTATTCAAATTTTAAAGCAAACCATCTGTTTATGTCAGCATCTTCAAAGTAAAAAAGAGAGCAAAGAAAAATAAAAAATAAATACTTCAAAAGCTTAAAAAAAAAGAATTCAAGGAATCAAGTAAGGAGCCAAGGAAGGAAGAGAAAAAAAATCACCACCTCTCCAGCAAAATAGTATATGCACTGCTACCAAGTTAGGAAAAAGGAATTCAAAGTCTCTTCTTTTTTTAAAAAAAAATGAAAATCTTTCCAAGGTCACTCTGAGCTTCCTCTTAAACCTTCTGTTTAGTCTGAAGTAGATTTCCAGATACTGAAAGGTCTACATAAAACAACTGTGTAAACAACTGTCCTGCCCTTATCAGTTCTTAACCAGATAACCTTCAAAAGAACAGCTTCTCTCTAAACAGTTCCAATAGTAACACTGAGTAACAATGTTTCAAGTCCACTAGGTGGCAGTGTTAAATTGTATCCACCCTCAATACTTATTTTTTTCCGGCTCCATTTTTAACTTTTTTACCTTCAGAGAGCAAATATCCAGAAATACAAAAAGAAAAGCCAAAAAAAAGAAAAGAAAAAGATCTTCAATGCAGTTAAAGTTTAAATTCAGTATCCCCACAGTCCAGAGTTAAGAAGGTTAAAAAGAAGAAACACAATAAGCCAATCCACATTAAGTTGCAATCGAAAGTCCAGCCTGGTTTCCAAAAGAAAAAGGGAAAAAAGAAAAAAAATTAATTGGGGATCTTAGATCTGCCACTTTCTCTCTAGTCCACCTCTATTTTAACTTAAGTTTCCAACTTTAGGGTGTTCTCTCTCCAATAGAAAAAAGATTTAAAAACTCTCACCGAAACGACATGTTTCTCTTCTGTGCTTGCGTGTGGGAGCTGTCAGCAGTTTCAGCAGCTTGAGGCTGACTCAGGATTATTGGCAAAGGGGGCTATTTCTGGGTCGCCAGAGATTTTGTGGGTGTCTCTGGGACCGCAGGATCTCCCCCTATCTTTCACCATCTCTTTGGGACGGTTTGAGTCCAGATTGGACCATCCAGCTGACCCGAATTCAACAGCTATCCGGAGAGCCCAGAAGTCATTGTGGACCCGCAACGTGAAGCCCTGCCCATCCCCCAGAGATCATGGTGGAGATAATGAGTTCTTTTGGGGTTCAACCCTTGAAACCAGGATCAACGGAGGCTACAGTAGTGGTCAAAATTGTGGAAACCTTTTGGGAAAAGTGTATTTTTGAGGTTTGATAGCTAATAATACCACTTTCATTTTGAGTAGTACCATAGAATTATATATCAATAGAAAGATAATTTAATCAAGAATGTAAGGCAACAAGGTCTGTTCAATTATCTGTATTCTATGAAAAGTTATAGCCAAATATAGCCAGCAATAAAAACTCAGTTAATAGAAGCAATCATTCAATCTTGGTTTCACATTATAACAGCTGCAGAACTAAAAGACTTGCTTCACTCCATGGGAAGACATTGTAAGGCCATAATTCATGCTAAAGCTTACCCAACCAAGTATTAACAGATATGATGATAATTTTTTGTATATCTCATTTTTTCTATGGTGATAATTTTTGCATATCTCATTTTTTCTACGTGTTTCACTTTTCTTCTTTATAACTGCTATTCTAACAGCAAATCCTTCATAAGAGTTACTACATTACATTCTTAATAATAATAATAATAATAATTTAAATTTATTAGCCGCTCCCTTTCCGAAAAGGACTCGGGGCGGCGTACAATGGAGTAAAAAACATATAACATTACATAAATCCATGACATACATAAGTACAAAGACACACATGTTCGGAGGAGGTTAACAGATACAATACATAGACAATTAAAAACCATTAAAATACCCTAATTACAAAACCCCATGTACAATCCAAATTCAAAATGTTAAAAAACAGACAGTCAGGAGGAGTACGAGAAAATTACGGTTGAGCCAGGCCAGATAGTTGGAAGAGGTGGGTTTTCAGTTGTACACGGAAGGAGCGGAGATCGGAAGTAATCCTGATGTCCCGGGGGAGGTCATTCCACAGGGCTGGGCCCATCACAGAGAAGGCTCTGCTCCTGGGTGTCGCCCCCCGACACTGTTTGGCGGTCGGCACCCGGAGAAGTCCCTCTCTGTGAGAGCGGATTGGTCGTAGGGATGTGTGGGGCAGGATGCGATCCTGCATGTAACTAGGCCCTGTGCCATGGAGCGCTTTAAAGATCATAATCAAGACCTTGAAACGCACTCGGAAGACCACAGGAAGCCAGTGCAGCTCGCGCAGGAGAGGTGTTACAGGGGAGAATCTAGTCCTCACCATGATCACCCGCGCGGCCGCGTTCTGGACCAACTGTAGTCTCCGAGTGCATCTCAAAGGAAGCCCCATGTAGAGAGCATTGCAGTAGTCCAGGCGAGACGTCACCAGCGCATGGGTGACTGTGCGTAGGGCATCCCGGTCCAATAAGGGGCGCAATTGGCGCATCAGGCGAACCTGATGGAACGCCCCCCTTGCCACGGCTGTTACATGGTCATCCATGGACAGCCGGGCATCCAGGAGGACGCCCAAATTGCGCACCTGTTCCATAGGGGCTAGTTGCACGCCCCCAATGGCCAGAGATGGAAACACCTGGTTGAACCGGGGCGCCGGAAGCCACAGCCACTCCGTCTTGGAAGGGTTGAGTTTCAGTCGGTTGCCATCCATCCAGATCCGTACGGCCTCCAAACACCGGGACATCACTTCGATGGCCTCATTGGGGTGGTTTGGGGTGGAGATGTATAGCTGAGTGTCATCAGCATACAGATGATATCCCACCCCAAAACCACGGATGATCTCGCCCAGCGGTTTCATGTATGTGTTGAACAGGAGAGGCGAGAGTACCGAACCCTGTGGCACTCCACATGTGAGAGGCCTCCGGGTCGATCTCTGCTCCCCTGCCAACACACGTTGCGTCCGGTCAGTGAGGTAGGAGCCAAACCACCGTAACACGGTGCCCCTGACTCCCAACCCCTCCAGCCGGTGCAACAGGATACCATGGTCGATGGTATCGAAAGCCGCCGAGAGGTCTAATAGGACCAGGATAGAGGAACAACCCCTATCTCTGGCCCGCCAGAGATCATCCACCAATGCGACCAAGGCCGTCTCCGTGCAGTGCCCGGGTCGGAAGCCGGACTGGCGCGGGTCTAGATAATCATTTTCCTCCAGGTGGCGTGGGAACTGCTGTGCCACCACACTCTCTACAACCTTCGCTAAAAAAGGAAGGTTGGAGACTGGACGGTAATTGACTAGGTCCGTCGGGTCCAGGGAAGACTTCTTGAGCAGGGGTCTCACCATCGCCTCTTTCAAGGCGGCTGGTAGAGACCCCTCACCCAACGAAGTGTTCACTAGGACCAGGAGCCAGTCACGTGTAACCTCCCAGGATGCCAGTACAAGCCAGGAGGGACACGGGTCCAATAAACATGTGGTGGGTCGCAGACGTCCACGCAACCTGTCCAAATCCTCGATGGCAACCGAATCAAACTCCTCCCAAAGCGGACCCTCAAGACTCGCCACGGGCGTCTCTACTGAACCACTGAAGGGGGTCCATCCCATCCGGATTTGAGCGACTTTGTCATGTAGATATTTCCCAAACTCCTCTGCTCTACCCTGTAAAGGGGCTTCCCGCGGCCTCTCAAACAAGAGGGAACGAGTCACCCGAAACAAGGCGGCAGGGCGGTTATCTGCAGACGCAATAAGGGCGGCGCAATGTTGACGTTTGGCCGCTCTTAATGCCACAAGGTACGTCCTCAAGTAGGCTCGTGCCTGTGCTCGGTCAAATTCGGAACGAGAGGATCTCCAACGACTCTCTAGGCGTCTCCTTTGGCGTTTCATCACCCTTAGCTCCTCGGTAAACCAGGGAGCCAGGGTGGTTCGTCGCCGCAGGAGAGGCCGCAAAGGCGCCACCCGGTCCAGGGCCCCGGTAGTCGCACTATTCCATGCGTCTACCAGGTCCTCCACTCGGGGGCGGGTCAAATCCACAGGAGGTGGCCCAAGCTCCGTCTGGAACCTATCTGGTTCCAACAGGCGCTTGGGGCGGAACCATCTAATACCTTCCGGTTCCGCCTCCTCGCGGTGTGGGGTAGCACCAGGGAAGTCCAGCCGGAGAAGATAGTGATCCGACCATGACAGGGGAGTAATGGCTAAGTCCCCTATTCCCTGATCACTCATCCACCGGCCTGAGACAAAAACAAGGTCCAGCGTGTGGCCTCCCTCGTGAGTAGGGCCCTGAATTAACTGGGTCAGGTCCATGGCTGTCATGGAGGCCATGAACTCCCGAACCCCCTCAGACGCTTCTCCCATCGACGGCAGATTGAAATCCCCCATCACTATAAGGTTGGGGGTCTCAATCGCCACCGATGAGATCAGCTCAAGGAGTTCAGGCAGGGCCGCTGATGTATAGCGAGGAGCCAGGTATACTATCAGCAGGCCCAACTGCCTCCCTGGGCCCCATCTCACAACAAGGGACTCACACCCGGATGTCTGTGGCACGGTGAACTCTCTCGGCTCAAGGTCTTCCCGAATAATCACTGCTACCCCGCCGCCCCTCCCCTGGGCCCGAGGCTGATGAAATGCTCGATAACCTGGTGGGCACAATTCAACGAGGGGTAAACCTCCCTCGGAGCCCAACCAGGTCTCGGTTATTCCTGCGAGGTCCGGCTCCCCCTCCAAGATAAGATCATGAATGAGGGGGGCCTTATTAACAACGGACCTCGCGTTGCATAACAGCAGTCTCAGGCCTTGGGCCTGTGGAACCTGACCACCTAGTATGCAGGGGTTGGTACAAACGACCGGGAATGACCAAAAACCCCGGTCTCCCAACCGACTGCGCGTTCTTAATGTGTCCTCGCACCTGCCCCTCCCCACGACCGTTGGTATCAAAGAGCCCTGTAATGGAATGTTATCCTCCCTTTCCTCACCCGCTCCATTCCTTCCTCTTTCGACCACACCTAATTGCCTGGCTCTACTATCACTCCTGATCTGGTCCTTCCCCCCCCCACCCTTAAAACCCTTTATAAATTTTAAAAAACAATTAACTAAAAAACCCCTTAAAGCACGCTTCCTCCACCTCTCTGGGTTAACAAACCCGTCCTCGAGGTGGGCCCTTGAAAGGGCTGGAGGCCATAGCTGCGAGAGGGGGGACTCTCGCAGTAGCAGCAGGTCTACTCTCGAGTAAAGCATCATAAAGGGCCAGCGCTCATCAAGTGGGTGCTGTCGATGTTAATGTAAGTTAGCCAAAACCACATACATCCAGATGAAACGGATGAAATAGTCCTGGTAGAGATAGGCAGATGGAAATAGTCCACATAGTCCACATCGTAGATGAAAATGATGGATTAATAATAATAATAATAACCAGCTGGTGAATATGGAAGCTTGGGCTGGAACTGAGACGAAGGCCGCAGTGGGTGGTAGAAATAGGTAGCCCTAGATGAATGAGGGGGGTTGTAATCGCACGGGGGGGGGGTACAGGGCAGCCCTCCGCACAGGCCTCTGATGTACCACTAAGTCCATGGCCTGTGCTCCAGCGCCTCTGTCTCCGTGGCCTGCCTTCAGCGCCAATCATTGATAGTCCTCAATCTGTCCAACAACCCTCGGCCGTTTTTGGGCCTGGAGAAGCGTTCCGACCTCCCCACGGCCTGCCTGTGGCCTACCTTCTGATTTTTTTCCACTCCTTCTGGCGCCTCAGGCCTCGCTCCATTTTCCTTCTTCCCTCCGGCGCCTCGGGCACCATCCGGGCCTTATTCTCCTCTCCGCGGCCCTCCCGCCGGTCTGAGTTCGCCACGACCGGCGCAATTCGGACCGCTCGGCTCTCGGCTCGGCTCGGCTCTCCGCTCAGCTCTCCCACGACTCTCGACTCTCCCTTGGCTCTCCCTGAGTCGCTGCCATCCCGTCCCGGCTCCTTGGATCCTGATTCTGATCGGCGCCGCCTTCCAATCGTTCTCCGGCCTCCTCCGCCCCCCCATTCAAGGCCTTGCCGCTTCTCCGCTCCGCTCCGCTCCGCTCCGCCCCGCACCAGCTGGTGCGCCATCTCCCTCGCTCCTGCCCGGGCAACCAGGCAACCAAACGGGCCAATTCGGGTCCCAGGCAGAAGGCAGGGTGGTCAGCCAACAGGAGTTCCGACCCTCGGGATGAAAAAGAGGGTCGGCAGCATCCCCAGCCCGAAAGAGAGCTCCGCGTGAACGGAGCTCAGAGGTAAACCTCCATTCCCTCCGGAAGCTCCTCCTCCTCCTCTTTGGATGCTCTTTTCTTTGAATCTCTTGATTAAATTACCTTTCCATTGATATATAATTTTATGGTACTACTCCAGTGGTGGTTCCGGATGCGTCTTAGCGCCTCCACGAGCCTCCACGATGCTCCAGCTGCTTAACGGAGCATCGCATAGGTGCTGTATGTGCCACACATGTGTGTGGAAGCACCGAAGACTTTAAAGACTAGCAAGGCGCTCGGGCGGGCGGGCAGGCCCTCTGGGCACCGTACCGGAATGGTATCCAGTGCTCCGGGCAGGCTCCGGTACGCCCGTACCGGGGCGTACCGCCTGCAACCCACCACTGTACTACTCCCAAAAAAGTAGTATTATTAGCCATCAAACCTCAAAAATACTGTACACTTTTCTCAAAAGGTTTCCACAATTTTAGCCACTACTATATATATAATGTGCAAAATATTACAGCTTTGAGGACACTCTCACTTTTAAGAGTTGCAAATACTGTACCACTACATAAAAATATAAATCGGTGATGCCCAGTAATAGCAATCAGTCAAAAATAATCAGATATACAAGTAGTCCTTGATTTACAACAGTTCATTTAGGGACTGTTCAAAGTTACTACGGCATTGGAAAAAAAGTGACATGACCATTTTTCACACTTATGACCATTGCAGCATTCCCATGGATTTACATTCAGATGCTTGACAACTGACTCAGTTTTATGACGTTAACAGTGTCCCAGGATCATGTGATCTCCTTTCCCGACCATCTAACAAGCAGAGTCAATGGGGAAACCAGATTCACTTAACAACTGTGTTACTAATTTAATAACTGCATTGATTCACTTAACACATGTGGAAAGAATAGTCCTAAAATGGGGCAAAGCTCACTTAACACATTTCTCACTTAACATAAATTTTGGGCTCAATTGTGGTCTTAAGTTGAGGACTGTATTTTTTCCTCTTTGTTTATCTAATTCATATAGCCACCCATCTCACAAGTAAGTGACTCTGGGCGAAGCACAACAAAACAAACAAAACAGAACGAAAACAATAATTTCGTTGTATTTAAGTTCAATGATAATAAAGATTATACTTAATAAATATCTAAAATCATTACCAATAACATAGATTAAAACATTAACAAACTAAAAAAAATAGCTAAAACAAAATCAATAGGCAAAGAGGCGTGAATAGTAATGGAGCCACCTCACTTGTTCACCCATCCCCTGGTGTCCCAAGGCCTGCTGGCATAATCAGGTCTTATGGACCTTCAGAAGCCTAGAAGCAGTGACATCATCTTCACATGGGAGGGGAGAACATTCCGTAGTGCAGGGGCCACAACAGAAAAGGCCCATCAAATGTAGCTCCCTGCCAGGAGAAATTTCCTGACAGTTAGAACAATTAATCAGTGGGAAACCTGCCTCCAGAAGTTGTGAATGCGCGGACATTGGAAGTTTTTAAGAGGAGACTGGATAACCATTTGTCTGAAGTGGTGTAGGCTTTCCTGCCTAAGTAGGGGATTGGACTAAAAGACCTCCAAGGTCTTTTCCAACTCTGTTATTCTGTGTTTTTTCCCCTAGATGATGGACCTGTATATACCCATTTTGTTTGAGCTAGAGCAGGGGTGTCCAAACTTGGGAACTTTAAGACTTGTGGACTTCAACTCCCAGAATTCCCCAGCCAGCCATGCTGGCTGGGGAATTCTGGGAGTTGAAGTCCACAAGTCTTAAAGTTCTCAAGTTTGGACACTCCTGAGCTAGAGGGATGGGCAGATGAAATCAAGGAAAGGCAGCCCCTGAAATATCCTCGCATAATTTTAATTATAAAATATAATCCTTGGAACCAATATATATATTAATGGAGGAATAAGATCAGAAAGAAAGTTTGGAAAACATGCCTCATCCAAATGAGAGATGGCATCAAGATCAGCCAGGTATTCTGAATGAAGCATTATTCTGATTGGATAAAGTAGATAAGAAAAGATCTGGGCAGGACATTTTAGGAAGATTTTTCCTCCTGATTTGGAAGACTTTCACTAACCTTCCATGAAGTGAAAACCATGTTCCATGGTCTTACTTCACAACCCTGGAGGTTGCTGCTCCTTAGCTTAATGCTGAGACCCCACAGAGGGACACCTGGCCTGGCAAGGTCTTCAAGCCAGAAAATATCCATACTTCACTTTCCTTAATGTGGGATGGGAACAGAGTTCACTAAAGGTTTTTAAGAAGAGATTGGACAACCATTTATCTAGAATGGTATGGTCTCTTGTTTGAGCAGGGGGTTGAACTAGAACAGGGGTGTCAAACTCAATTTCATTGAGCATCAGAGTTGTGTTTGACCTCAGGAGGGGCTGGCCAGGGTGGGAATGGCCAGCTAGACATCACTCGTGTTGGGGGCGACTGTGGTGGCCTGAGACTCTGCCAGCAAAAATGGGCTCCCGAGCTCCGTTTTCGGCGGTGTCAGAGGCACTGCGGACCAGTCCTTCACTGTTTCAGATCGAAGCAACCCGCAGGCCGGATGTGGCCCCCAGGTCTTGAGTTTGATACCCCTGGACTAGAAGAACTCCAAGGCCCCTTCCAACTCTGTTGCTCTGTAATTCTGAACAGAAACAGTAAGTTTGGATAATTGGGTAATTTTACAGTGCAGGGCTGTTAAACTTGCGGCCCGCATGCCAGATGTGTCATGTGCTGGCCACGCCCATGCCCAGTTCAGTGGTGGGATTAAAAAAAATTACTACCAGTTCTGTGGGTGTTGCTTGGTGGGCATGGCTTGGTAGGCATGTTGTGGCTTGGTTGGTGTGGCAGGGGAAGGATACTGTAAAATCTCCATTCCCTCCCCCCTCCAGGGGAACGTTACTGCAAAATCCCCATTTCCTCCTGATCAGCTGGGACTTGGGAGGCAGAGAATAGGGGCGGGGACAGTCAGAGGTGGTATTTAACAGTTCTCTGAACTACTCAAAATTTCCGCTACCGGTTCTCCAGAACTAGTGAGAACCTGCTGAATACCACTTTTGGGCCAGTTTAGTGAAGGGAGAAAAAGTCCCAATATGTGACATGATGACGTGAGTTTGATACCCCTGGCCAAGTGGGTTAATGTCATCTTTCTAAACTCACTCTGGTTTTCTACAAATGTTTTTTAGATGGACTGAAAGAGAGCCTGGCTAGCAGCTGATATCAAAGGCAGCTTCAAGAATAGCTAACAGGTGTGGAGAAGATTACATTATAACACATCCACACCCTTCTCCCGTGTCAAAGTATATTTGCCTACTATTGTCAATAGGCAGCTCCTTTCAGGCTCATCCAGGTCTCCACAGAAGAGAATATCTGTACATCTGGATTGAATTGATCACTGCCCTGATGATGTTACCTAGTTAGGTAATGAAACACCTGCAAGCAAACAACCCAGATCAACAAGGTTTCTCATCCAGGGATCACCACAGAAGGAGAAGCCAGTTTGAAAACAATCGGATTCTGCAACTGCCTAGAACAAAATGCCCTTTGAAGACAAAGATTAAGAATCATTCCTCAATGGCTGAAATGTGAATCTCCCCCACCCCCACCCCAGAGATTACCTGACTGTCCCACCAATAGAATGATCAGTGAAGTATCATCTATTGGCTGAATGAATGAATGAATGAATGAATGAATGAATGAATGAATGAATGAATGAATCTATTCTCAAGATTCGGAGGAGATGCACTTTTGTACATTAATGGCACATATGACTGAGGAAATGGGGAAGTTAATGAAACTTTGAGAAACATATAATTCATGTAGGTGCTAATTAAGGATAAAACAGCAATCAATGCCACAATATCAGTTGGTAAATTAAAAATTATAAGGGTTGTCTAAAATTGCTATACAGTAATAGAATAAAAGTTAAGTGGTTTGTAAAACAGGTTTTATAGACATAACGATAAAAATGTTAAATAACTGGATTTTTAAATACTCCAAATTATCTCGCTCTCTGTGTGTCTAAACTTGGATTTCTATGCTGTATTTGGAGTTATACTTGACTAATTATTTTCTACAGTTTTGCAAACAGCCTATACCAGTGATGGCGAACCTATGGCATGCGTGCCACAGATGGCATGCAGAGCCACTTGTCAGGGCACGCGAGGCGCTGCCCTGTCAGCTGGCCAGTGCGCATGCGCGCACTGGCCAGCTGAGTTCACCTTTTTAAAAGCCATTTTTCGCCCTCCCCAGGCTCCAGAGGCTTTATAGGAGCCTGGGGAGGGCGAAAAGAGCCTCCCCCGCCCTCCCAGAGGGCCTTCGGAGGCTTCAGGGACCGTCCAGACGGTCCCTGAAGCCTTCAGAACGCTTAAAATTACCCTCCGAACAAACCAGAAGTCACTTCCGGTTTGCTCGGAGGGTCGTTTTAAGCATTCCGAAGGCTTCAGGAAGCCTCTGGATGGTCCCTGAAGCCGCCGGAGGGCCCCCGGGGGGTGGGGGAGGCTCTTTTCGCCCTCCCCAGGCTCCTATAAAGCCTTTGGAGCCTAGGGAGGGTGAAAAAAGCATGTAAAAATGGGAGGTTTGTGCGTTATGCGCACATGCGCACTGGGGGGTCGCGCATTGCATTATGGGTGTGGCACACCCGCACATGACCCATCCGCACTCCCCCCACTTGTGGCACGCGAGCCAAAAAAGGTTCGCCATCGCTGGCCTATACATATGATTGTAGATTATTCTTATTTTTAAATTAATAAATAGTTAATTAAGGAGATCTATATTAGGAGTAGGTTCTGGAAGGCACTACTGCCAGTTCACTCGTGGGTGTTTCACGGTGAGTGTGCTTAATGCACACTGCACGCGCATGTGTAGTGTAATAAAAATAGTTCTGCGCATGCGCAGAAGCAAAAAACAAGATGGCGACGCCCATGGCACCACTCGGAAAACCAGTTCGGGGGCGTGGCAGGCCAGGCCGCCAAACCACTACCGGTTTAGCTGAACCGGTCCGAACTAGTAAGAACCCACCACTGATCTATATCTATTTGAAAAGAGCTAGTTTATTGCAGTGGTGAAGGCATCAGGCTAGAAACTTGAGTTCTAGTCCCACTTTAAGCACAAAGACAGCTTGGTGCCCTTGGGCCAGTCATTTTCTCTGAGGCCTAAGGAGGAGGTAATGGCAAACCGCTTCTGAAAAGCCTTGTCAAAAAAACCTGCAAGGACTTATCTAGGCAGTCTTTGAGAATTGGATCTGACTGAATAGTACACACATACGCACACCTCTTATACTATAAAATCAAGCTAGAAAGGCAACATATGAAAAGTCTCCCATATTTTTTTTAAAAAATGAATCTGTAGTCTTCTAGATGCTCTAATCCATAGACCTCTAGATTCAGCCAGCCTAGCCAAGATATCCCATCTTTCCTAATTTAAATTGAAACACAACAATAGAGTCCACTGATACAAAGAACAAAGATATGAGTAGGAGTAGAATGGAATGGAATGGAATGGAATGGAATGGAATGGAATGGAATAGAATAGAATAGAATAGAATAGAATAGAATAGAATAGAATAGAATAGAATAACAGAGTTGGAAGGGACCTTGGAGGTCTTCTAGTCCAACCCCCTGCCTAGGCAGGAAACCCTATACCGTTTCAGACAAATGGCTATCCAACATCTTCTTAAAGACTTCCAGTGTTGGGGCATTCACAACTTCTGGAGGCAAGCTGTTTCACTGATTAATTGTTCTAACTGTCAGGAAGTTTCTCCTCAGTTCTAAGTTGCTTCTCTCCTTGATTAGTTTCCACCCATTGCTTCTTGTTCTACCCTCAGGGGCCTTGGAGAATAGTTTGACTCCCTCTTCTTTCTGGTAACCCCTGAGATATTGGAAGACTCCTATCATGTCTCCCCTAGTCCTTCTTTCTCTTAAGCTAAACATACCCAGTTCCTGCAACCGTTCTTCATATGTTTTAGTCTCCAGTCCTCTAATCATCATTGTTGCTCTTCTCTGCACTCTTTCTAGAGTCTCCACATCTTTTTTACATCATGGTGACCAAAACTGAATGCAGTATTCCAAGTGTGGCCTTACCAAATGTATAAATTCTTTTATATAAGCCATTTTTATTCTTTCCAAACAAATATTGGAAAGAAATTAAGTAAAGTGGCATCAACAGGTAATTTTATGCATCGAGAAAGTTGTTGGGAGATAAAATAAAGATGGGAACATGTTTGTTCCTCTTCATTCTGTGGATAAGAATAATACAAGAACAGGCGGAGTCACAAAGAATTCCTATTTCACTTCTAGTTTGGTCTTTGCTTGTATTCTTTTGATTCACAATGGACGGAGGAAGGAAAACAAGACAAGTAAGGGCATTCTATTAGTAATTTTGTTTCCAAAATTAGCTGAACTCGGAAAACTGTACCTGGTTTATTCACTGAAATGCTGCCAAGGAAAAGAAAACTAAATTTCTAGAGAAAAGTGGCAGCTACTGATTCCTTTGCACTAATGATTGATCTACAGATCCCAAATATGTTTTTTTAAACTACAGGAACCATTGCACTTCAGTTTGAGATGCAGGTAACACAGACTCATCCCCAAACAGCCTTTGCAGTGATGGGTTCCTACCGGTTTGGCCTGGTTCAGCCAAACCGGTAGTGGCATGGTGGCCTGGGTCGCAGAACCGGCAGCAACCCAGGCTGGCCACACCCCCGAACTGGTTCCCCGGTTACCGCCACCATCTTTTTTTTTTTTTTTGAGTTCTGCACATACAAAGAACAGGGGTGAGTTTCAAAAAATTTTACTACTGGTTCTGTGGGTGTGGCTAGGTGGGGGGCATGTGACTGAGTGGGTGTGGCCAACTTGATATCACTCATGCCCACACCCACTCAATCACATGCTCCCACCTAGCCATGCCCACAGAAACGGCAAAAAAGGAAACGGCTTCCCTTACTGCTCCCCGCTGCTGTCCATGCCCGCAGAGCCAGGCTGGTCCCAGCCACCCTCCCATTCACCCCCACTTTCCTGGGCTGTAGCCGGTGGGAAGGGGACATACAAGGAGTGAAATGGGAGGTGCCCTGCCGGTAGAGGCTCTGTGTAGACGGTGAGGGAAGGGGGCAGTGGCAGGGGAGGCTGGCCATCCCCCAAGCCAGCTCTTGGAGGAAGGAGGCAGAGATGCTGACCCAGGCTCGCTTCCCTTCTGCTCCCCGCTGCCACCCCTGCCAGATGGAGGCCAGGCCAGTCCCAGCCACTTGCTTGCCACTTTCCTGGCCAGCCGCCCAGTTGACCAGGCAGGGCCTGGATTGCTGCCAGCAGGGAGAGGGGGCTAGGCTAGCCCGAATTCTGCTTACCTGTGTGGGAATCAAGAAATATAGCCTATTGATCTATTAGATTCAATAAGTCCTATGGATAATAGAAGGCCCCAGAAGAAAGAGATATGAACCAAAGTTTTCAGCTAGGATGATTTCAAAATTTATCAGAAATATTTGTAATCCTGCTGAATCGTTACTAACTGTGAAATATGTTTTTTTTTGCAAAATATGCACGTGTATGGATTTGTTTAAAACAGGAAGAATGAATGTTGGAAATGAGGAATTGAACGTAGTGTACATAGGTGTTCACAGAAAGTGACAGTTAGTGAGGTTGTTGTTGAAGGATGTATGTGGTTAGAAGAAGAGTATAAAAGTTTTGTGTATTCCCTGGGAAAGAATAACTGGCTGAGGCGAATGCTCAGATCAACAACTGTTTAATCATAACCAACTAGAATGAACAGAACAGAACTCTCTGGTTTGACAGCTATTTATACAGCTCCTGTCAAACCGGCAACCAATGAGAACACAAACTTTTCCCGCCTGATCACTCCCCATTTCTCAGCCAATAGGAATCATCCACAGTCCTTATTGACACATCAGACACACCACTTTCCCCCCAGATGGCGCACAGGTGGTCTGAGAAGTAGGCTGGCCAGCACCGCTCCGTGCAGAGCATCGTAGCGTTAGGTCTTGCATCTGTGGAGAAGGCTCTGGGTCAGCCCTTGGAGCTGTCAGATGATGCCTGCCAGAACTTCTCGGAGACTCCATCCCAGCCTGGGACCTTGGCTCTACAGGTGAGTTGGCCGTTGTGATGTCATTAGGTGGCAGTGGTGGACTAGTGGGGGGCAAAGACAAACTTGGCCGGCAGGTGGCATGTAGTGCTTCGTTGGTGCCTTGATGTTCAGTGGTGGTTGGGGTCTCGGGTGCCTGTTCGTCTCGACCTTGAGGTTCCTCGGCCAGTGGACCCATAGGGGCCATGCGGCGACACAGTTGATCATTGTGTCGTTGCGATACCCGACCATCAGTCAGTAGGACCCTGTAAGAGCAGGGTCCTGTTATTTCGGTTATTTCACTTGGCACCCACTTTGGGTAGCCTGCAAATTTCTAAGCAAAAACCCAGTCCCCCTTAGCAAAACCCCTAGTGTTGTACTCCCTATCTGGATTCTGAGTGACAACGTAATTGGGATGCAGGCAGGCAGAGTTGTTCAAAGTCTTCTGCCCATCAGAAGCTCCACTGGACTTTTGTTATTTACAGGACAGGGAGTTGTGTGTTGCAAGAACAAATAGTGTGATATTTTATCCTGCAACTGACCACTTCCCATCCTGGCTAATGCTTCTTTTGCAGAGTGGACTGCGCATTCCGCTCGGCCATTGTTTGCGGGATGGAATGGGGAAGTCAGTGCCTGTCACATCCCAAAGGAGGCTAAAAATGTTTGGAACCTCTCTGCTGTCCACTGGGGCCCATTGTCTGAGACCATTACATCGGGTAACCCATGACTGGTGAACAGCCTCTGCAGCACCCTTACTGTCGCTTTGGCAGTGATGGAGGCCATGGGTATGATTTTGATCCATTTGGAGAATGCATCCACCACTACCAAAATCATTGTTCCTTGGATTGGGCTGGTGAAGTCCACCTGTAGTCGTGACCATGGAGCTGGCGGGGTTTCCCACTCCCTGGCCTCAGCTATGGGTGGCGCCAGATGGAACATCTGACAAATGCTACACTGGCCCACCCATGCCTGAATGGCATCATCCATCCGTGGCCACCAAACGGTACTGCGGGCCAGGGCCTTCATATGGACAATGCCCGGGTGGCCCTCATGCAACCTCATTAAAATCTGGGATCGTAGTGCCTCAGGAATAACCACATGGTTGCCCCATAACAGGCAACCCTTTAGTTTGGATAGTTCGGTGCATCTATGATAAAATGCAGGAACTCTTCCGTCACCGAATCAGGAGGCCACCCCCTGCGCACCCTGTCTAGGACACGGAGAAACACTCTGTCCGCATGAGAGTGCGCCTCTATGTCAGAAGCCATAAGAGGCACATCCAGGTCCTCCAATGCGAGGACCTGACTTGCTGGAGCTGGGTCCTGCACTGGTATGGGCAACGGACAATGACTTAAGGCATCCGCATGCCCTAGATGCTTCCCAGGTCGATGTTCTAGCTGGTAGGCATATGCGACCATAAATTCTACCCAACGTAGCATCTGAGGCAAAAGGATCAAGGGGGGTCGGGTGGTCTCCTGCCAGAATACCCAGAAGGGGCTTATGGTCTGTAACTAGTAGGAAATGGCAGCCATACAAGTAGTCATGGAAATGCTTAATTCCAGCAACAGCCGCCAACGCTTCCTTATCGACCTGACTGTAATTTCATTCAGTCGACGATAAGGTACGCGAGAAATAGACTTGATAAGCCTGTGCCATGTATTGTATTGTAAATAGGCAATAGGAGCCTCCTGACCATTGGGTAGCCTGTGGGCCAGGACAGCGCCAATGCCATATGGCGAAGTGTCACATGTGAGAATCAACGGCAATCGCTCATTGTACTGTATGAGGACCACCGATGACATCAGCAGAGCCTTTACAGCAGCAAACGCTTTGGCTTCCTTAGTCCCCCAATGCCACACAGCCAATTTGTCCAAAAGCCTGTGAAGGGGCTCCGCCACAGATGCCTTATGGGGAAGAAAAACTGCATAAAAATTAAGGAGCCCTAAAAACACCTGCAGTTCACTTTGGAGGTAGGGGTAGGTGCGTTATGAATAGCCTCTACCTTGGCTGGTGTAGGATGGATTCCCTTAGCATCAATCAAAAACCCCAGGAATTCTACCGAGGGTACCCCCAACTCGTCTTAAGGCGCAATCCAGCTTCTCTGAAACACAGCAAAATGGCCCGCAATTTGAGGACAAGGTCTGCTTTATCTTTAGCAGCCAGCAATATGTCATCAAAATACGGAACCACCCCATCAAGCCCTTGGAGCAGACGCTCCATGAAACATTGAAATATACCTGGAGCCACGCAGACTCCGAAGTGAAGTCTACAGCATCTGAAGGCTCCTTTGTGTGTTACAATTGTTTGGGCATTGGAAGGAGACTCATCAACAGGTAACTGTTGATAAGCCTGTGCCATGTCCAATTTAGCAAAAATCCATCCCTGTCCCAATGAATGCAGTACATGTTGCACTACAGGAACAAGGTACGGATTAGATTGTAATGCCTTATTCAAAGTTGAGCAGTAATCCACACAGATCCTGATGGACCCGTCAGCCTTCACAGGGGTGACTATAGGAGTCTCACACCGTGAATGATCAACGGGTTCCAGGATCCCTTGGCTGATCAATTTATTTAATTCTTCCTCCACTTTTGCCCTAAGCATGAAAGGAACTCTGCGAGCTTTCAAACCAATAGGGACAACAGTGGGGTCCAAATTCAGCATAATAGGGGTGCCCTTATAATTACCCAGTATCCCCTCAAACACATCTGCAAACTCTTTGGAGAGTTTGTCAAAGTCAACAGTCACTGCATGAATGCCAGCAGGATGCTCTCAGGTGGCCAGGTTGGCCCGCACTCTTCCATTCCGCATAGGCATCGCGTCCTTGTCCTGGCCCCATCAGGATGGCCCAGCATACATTCACCAAATGGCCCTTTTTCCCGTAACGGCAGATGGCTGTTTCAAAACGGCAATTCGATCTATTATGATTGCCGCCACAACTGAGGCACCCATTCTGCGGTAATTTGGTGGGCCATCCATTCCCAGTCGCTCTGGTTTTCAGGTGGGCAATCTCCTCGTAGTCATCTAATAACTCCCCCTCAGGGCAGTCTTGCTGGTTGACTGAAGCTGATTGGGGACCTGAGGTAGCGGCTGCCATGTAATGCTGGATCTGGGCCGTAGATCTCTCAGCCATTTTAATGGCCCTTGCCTCATCTACTGCAATTTGGAGGGTGAGCTCAGATTTAGCCAATAGCCTCCGTTGTAGTTTCAAGTCCCTAATGCCACATACAAATTGTTCCACTAGTGCGTCATCTAATTCAGGGAACTGGCAATTGATCACTTCTTTATGTAGCAAGGTCACATACTGACTGATTGACTCCCCCTCTCTTTGGATACACTGTCTAAAGGCATGCCTTCTCGCGATCTTCGAAGGGGTTGGAGCATAGTGATTCTTTAATTTGGTTAACAGCAGCTCCCTGGGCACTGTACTCAGTAACATAGGAGCTGCGAGCACCCTAGTTGTGCCAAACATATCTGGGCCGCAAGCACTAAGAAAAAATCCTTTCTTCCTTTCACTATTTACCTCAGTAAGATCACTAGTGATTATGAAACATTCAAATTGCTCAATAAATGCGTCCCAGGATTCTCTCTTTGTGCTGAACGGCACAAAACTAGGTATAGCCGACATGTTGAGGCTGAGACTGATGGAGCTAGTTACAGTGGCTGAGGGAATTAGTATCCCACCTTTGTCGCCAGTTTTGTGTGTTCCCTGGGAAAGAATAACTGGCTGAGGCAAATGCTCAGATCAACTGTTTAATAGTAACCAACTAGAATGAACAGAACAGAACTCTCCGGTTTGACAGCTATTTATACCGCTCCTGTCAAACCGGCAACCAATGAGGACACGAACTTTTCCCACCTGAACACTCCCCATTTCTCAGCCAATAGGAATCATCCAGAGTCTTGATTGACACATCAGACACAACAAAAAGATAAGGTTCAAGATCGGCTCGGAGCTCTTTGATTTATAACAGTCCTTGTAGGACTTGTTATATCTCTTTGGCCCTCTGCATTAATATGTTAATGCAGTGTATTACTGCTATTATATCTTTATATCTTTTATATCCATTCATTTCTAACGTTCCCAATTATTAGAAACAATAAACCTCTGATCTTGAAGTAAGAACTTTTGCCTGTGTTGTTGCCTTTGTTTCCCATTAGAATTTTCCTATGACACCTGTGTGTAGGCAGGAGGAGGCAGTTCTGTGGATCCATGTGGCAAAGGCGAGGCAGGGCGAGCATCTGGGCGGGCCGGTTCAGGGGTGTGGCCAGCCAGCCATCACTACTGGTTCGGCAACCCAGGCCCAATTTCCACTACCGGTTCACTCGAACCGGTCCAAATCGGGAACAACCCATCTCTGGCGCAGAACAATTTCCATTGAATTGCGCATGCAAGCGCAGTGTGCATCCAGCGTTTGCATGAGTGAACCGGCAGTAATGCCAGCTGTAACCCACCCCTGTGCCTGTGTTCAATTGTGAAGGGACACAGGGCAGAAAACATCCTGCAGAAAGCACAGCTCCACAAAAACAGTCCTTTCAGCAGTTTCAAGAAGGCTCCACACCCATGTGGACCCTGATGATACAGATAAACCTCAAGGACTCTCTAAAAGGATGCAAATGACCAGCTGTCTGTAAGGAATATAAATCCTCCCATTCCCCACCATCCAGTCAGAGCTGAAGAAGCTTCTTGAATGGGAAGTGACACCTCTTTAAGGGGAAAAACAAGAAAGTTGAGTTGCCCTCCTGAAAAAAAGCACCTTTGGGACAACCATGACCTGGATGACTGAGAACTTCCACAGATATTCTCCTCCAGATCTTTTCTTTTAATTTGTTGAAAATATAAATGTAAAGCTTCCTATGGCAGGTTTAGCAGAGCAAGAGAAGGAAAGCAAGTTCATGCCTGTATATGACTGGCTCAGGGCACACACCAAATGCACGCAGATATAAATTTTGGCCTCATCTACTACTTATCCCAATGTCTTATACTCCATTTGCTGAACGATGCTCTGGAAACACCCATTGTGTGCGTGTGTGTGTGTGTCCCCATCTACCTAGGCGAACATAAAGACATATTCAAAAATAATTACTCACTAGTTTAAAAAAATGCAATGGCAGCTATTTAAGAAGGAAAACATTAAGCATGCTGGTTAGGAAGAATATTAGAAGTATAAATCATCCCCCCCCCCAAAAAAAATTATA
This sequence comes from Natrix helvetica, assembly GCF_964273705.1. Lineage (NCBI taxonomy): Eukaryota > Metazoa > Chordata > Lepidosauria > Squamata > Natricidae > Natrix > Natrix helvetica. Next base: position 339,993,552 of record NC_138548.1, read on the forward strand.
TTTCAAATGTTTCCAACAAGAATTGGAGAAAATACATTAGAGTGACAGAGACAAAGAATCAATTGCATTGGTCAAGAAAAAAAAACGCCATCCTGGGCCCAACGTTTGGGAAGCCAAGTACAAGCCAGGACAAAGGGTGAGTGATGGAGGAGTAACACCTCCTTAAAAAACCTTAGTCCAGCTGGCCTGGCTGGTAGCACCTCTTAAGGGCCCCTTTCCAGAGTTACAAGAGAAGACGGTGAATGGTTTTGAAGGCAGAAAAGGGCTCTACACCCCAACGGCAGATAAAGTGGAAGAGCCATCTTCTAGGAGAAGGGAAACTCTGATTACAAACCTCCACTGACTTGTGGCTATATCCACTCCTGGAAAAGGCTTCAGGAGTCAACCTCGAGGTAAAATCGGGAGTCGGAGTCCCAGAAGCAGTTCGTGACTGTGTACAACCATGTTCTGGTGACTCCTTTGACGCAGCTGGAACCAATCGTATCGGCTCTGCCATTTCATTGGACTATTTCAGCGACGTGGAGATGGGGGATCTGCTGCTTGGGAAACAGTCTATCTTCCATATTAATCTACCCAGGCCTCATGCTCTGGAGAGGACACTCCAGCTTTGACCTCGTTCCAGAGCACAATACCATAGTCTTTTGAGACTGAAGGATGCCTATGCAGGTCACGCAAAAGACCAAGGATTAAATTTAGGATTTTGCAAGACATGGAAGAACAAGGTGGACTGGCAATACCAAATTTCAAGTGATGTTATCAAACCTGTTATTTAACAGGGATAATGGACTGAGTTGAATTATCAAGTAGCTGGTTTCTTCAGATGAAGGAAGGAACACAGGATACCCAGGAGGTTGTTATATAATATAAATAATAGAAGCGTACAGCGTCTAAGAGAATACTTCATTATAAAGTATATACTAAAGTATATACTAAAAGTAAACACAAAAGAAGAATGAATCTGAACATACTAGATTGTTTCCATATTAACATTTTTTTCTGGAAGGTGAATGTCCTAAAAATGATCAGTAGAAGACAATTCATGTAGATTGCAAGGTTTCCTCTTTAACAAAATAAAAAGAAGCTCTTTTCAAAACTTTCTCCCTGCAGTATCACAACCATCTCACTGGTTTCAATAAGTAGCATATTCTACCCAGAATTATGAAAACAAGGTGGAATATTCAAGTTACAAAAGTTGACGGCACAGAATTCAGAATACTTATTGAGGCTTAATTACATATTGTTATTGAAATAACATAGTGAGATTGAGCAAATCAAAGACTAAAAGGAGGCAAAATATGCACAGGAAAGTTGATATGATCAACGGGAATGCCTATTACAGATTAATATTAAAGTTATGAAATGTATTGGAAAAAATGATATAAAATACTTTATTGCTGATATATTAGCCAATGTTGTTGGATAATTATGGTAATCCTGCCAAAATTGTGTAATAATCAGATACCATTTTTTCATACTTGGTGGCAATGTTATAATGTTCAATTCTGGAACATGATTTAGTACCAAATTAAACTAAACCTACATTTTCTTCTTGTCAACTATAGTTTTTTTGTGGGGGGGTTGTTTGTTTTTGTTAAATTTTCATTATTAAATGAAATACCCAACAAAGTATATAGAATTGGGTTTTTATATGGTAGCGGTTGCCAGGAAAGTTTACATAGTTAATGGAAATAACATTATAATTCCATTTTTTTAAATGAACAGCAGAATAGATTTGTAAGATATTTTGTAGAATATTGATCTCCAAAATAAATTTGTATTCATGATGGGGTGTGAGAGGTTTTCGCTTTTATATATATATAGATTGATCACTGGCCTTACTTCAATAAGATCAATATGTGCATTATTAATGTAAAGTTACTATGTCAATTCTTCCTTAGTTTCACATATTACAAATCTCTGTTCTCTTCCTCTCTCCTCGATTTCGTTTCCCATCTTATTTCTAGGCTGGGCTTTTATGTATCTGTAAATAAAATAAAATAAAAATAAAATTTCAGTGACATAATTTCAACATTCTTTAAATGCCTGCCCTTGTTCTCTATTCCATGTTACCAGAAGAGAAGTAGGGCCAAGGACATAACAAGTTACCAAGAACATTAAATAGAAAGGGCAATTGGAAATGGACCAAAAAAGAGCTCCATTTAGTGGTTTTACAATATGTCATTAAGTCCTGAAAGCCCGGGGAGAAATATTTTTTCCAGAGGACAATTAAGTCTTTGACATGATCATAATGCAGCCTGCTCATTACAGTCGCAAGGTGTGACCGCTGCAAAGCAAGTCCAACATGATTTTACAATCTTTTTTTTGCAGTGGTTATTAAGCAAAATCACCATGGCCGTTAAGTGAATCCAGAGACATTAAGCAAGCGCCATGGTCAGTAAGTAAATCCTTTGTTTTTTATGGGCATTTTTGCTGAAAACCAAAAGTAAACTCTCTTTTTCTACACAAACATTGCAAATCACAGTCATATCATTGTGGGATGCTACAAACAGTTGTATACGCAGGCTGGGTAACGGTCATTATAACTTAAGTGCTTTTGCATTCAGTTCTGGTCGCCACGATATAAAAAGGATGTGGAGACTCTAGAAAGAGTGCAGAGAAGAGCAACAAAGATGATTAGGGGACTGGAGACTAAAACATATGAAGAACGGTTGCAGGAACTGGGTATGTTTAGCTTAAGAGAAAGAAGGACTAGGGGAGACATGATAGCAGTGTTCCAATATCTCAGGGGTTGCCACAAAGAAGAGGGAGTCAAGCTATTCTCCAAGGCACCTGAGGACCGAACAAGAAGCAATGGGTGGAAACTAATCAAGGAGAGAAGCAACTTAGAACTGAGGAGAAACTTCCTGACAGTTAGAACAATTAATCAGTGGAACAGCTTGCCTCCAGAAGTTGTGAATGCCCCAACACTGGAAGTCTTTAAGAAGATGTTGGATAGCCATTTGTCTGGAACGGTATAGGGTTTCCTGCCTAGGCAGGGGGTTGGACTAGAAGACCTCCAAGGTCCCTTCCAACTCTACTATTGTATTGTATTGTATTGTATTGCTATAGTGCTATTACTATAATTGCATATCAGTTGCCAAAAGCCCAACTTTTGATCACGTGGCTCTGGAGATGCTGGGATGGTTGTAAGTATGAAAAGTGGCTTTGAATGGTCACTTACCGTTACAATGGTTGTAAGTCAAGGCCTACATGTATATATCTTTTTACTTTCTTGCAGCATTCCTCTTTTTTTCATTTGTGCTATCTTTTATTATTCTATGCAAAACTTTTAATAAAATTATTTAAAAAAAAAAAAACTTCTGATTTTTTTTCCCAAAGTGCCAGGGGGATGAAAAGGAGAGCTAACCAAGCTCCAAAAGGCAATTTCCAAAGACTCCGGATGTGGGAGGAAGAATTGGTTTGTCGTAACACCTCCACATTAACAAGGCAGCTCTTAAAGCCTCTTCCATCCCACTTCAAAATGCAGATCACCCAACAATTCCACAGAAGCACAAAGAGTGGATGGACACACATCATACTTACCCATCTCAGGTAAGGCTCTATGGAAAAAACAGGGATTTTTCCAGTTAGTTTCCAAATGTCTGTGACTGCCTATTGTTTACAATCCTACACAAATATTGCTGGAAGGAAGGATCGTGGAAGCTTATAGGGTTTCCACATGTTGCCATAACTCAAATTTGTGAATTCAAAAAAGAAAAGGCTAAATAACCTGTTAAGACAAAGTAAATGTTATTTACAGGGCATGAATAACATGAATCATTCCAATGGACAGCTCTTTCTCATTAGTTTACTTTATCTGCAAGCTTTTGGGGTTTTTTGCATCTTTTTTAAGGAAAAAGAAAGAATTTGAAATGTATTTGAATATTAGTTCAAAAAAGAGATTTTTTTACAAGAAAAATTGTAAAACTAAGTGAGTTGGAACAGATATAGTATGTTAAACATATATGTTTAAGAGAAAGAAGGACTAGGGGAGACATGATAGCAGTGTTCCAATATCTCAAGGGTAGCCACAAAGAAGAGGGAGTCAAACTATTCTCCAAGGCACCTGAGGGCAGAACAAGAAGCAATGGGTGGAAACTAATCAAGGAGAGAAGCAACTTAGAACTGAGGAGAAATTTCCTGACAGTTAGAACAATTAATCAGTGGAACAGCTTGCCTCCAGAAGTTGTGAATGCCCCAACGCTGGAAGTCTTTAAAAAGATGTTGGATAGCCATTTGTCTGAAACGTTATAGGGTTTCCTGACTAGGCAGGGGGTTGGACTAAAAGACCTCCAAGGTCCCTTCCAACTCTACTATTGTATTATTGTATTATTGTTTCTACTGTATGTATGTATGTATGTGTATATATGTATATGTATATGTGTATGTATGTATGTATGTATGTATGTATGTATGTATGTATGTATGTATTGAAGTGATGTGGTGGCTCAGTGGCTAAGACGCTGAGCTTGTCGATCAGAAAGGTTGGCAATTTGGCAGTTCAAATCCCTAGCACCACATAACTGAGTGAGCTCCCATTACTTGTCCCAGCTTCTGCCAACCTAGCAGTTTGAAAGCACGTAAAAATGCAAGTATAAAAATAGGAACCACGTTTGGTGGGAAGGTATCAGCGTTCCATGCGCCTTTGGCGTTTAGTCATGCCGGCCACATGACCACGGAGATGCCTTCGGACATTGCTGGCTCTTCGGCATTGAAACGGAGACAAGCACCATCCCCTAGAGTCGGGAACGACTAGCACATATGTGCGATAGGAACTTTTACTTTTACCTTTATATATAGAATACCTAACCCTAACCCTTAAAATTACTAGAAGATAAAATGTGCATCTGGATTGGTGATAAAACAGATGCAAACCAAACTATACTACTATGCACAGAGAACTAGTGTGGTTTTTCCCTTAACTTCCATAAACTTGACCCTGGAAAGGAAACACTTTGAACAGAAAATGTTAGTGAGCAAGTAGACGCTGTATTTGGTGTCATCTGATTTTCAGAGGTTGCAAGAAATCCAGAGCAGGATAGAAGGAAGGGTGAAAAAGGCTTGCTTCTGTTCCTCACCTTTAAGTGCTATTTTTTTAAAAGTCAGTTACAAATGGTAGAGTGAATTATTGGAGGCCAGTACGTAGAGTCATCTGCCAACTTCCCCAGACTCAGAGACTGAGGTGGAGGTAAGGGAGAAGACTGAAGATCTGAGAAAGTCTTGGTTGCAAAGCTTCTCCTGATCATTTCCACAGTTGCAAAACTCCTTCTCCTTAGCACAAGGGTGTCAAACTCGATTTCATTGAGGCCACATCAGGGTTGTTTTGACCTCAGGGGCCTGGGTGGATGTGACCAGGGTGGGAGTGGCCAAATTGTCATCACTCAAGTCGGGAGCACCTGTGGTGGCCAAATGCTAAGGCAGGACTTCCCTCAGATTTCCTTCCCTCTCATTATAATCTCCTTCCTTCCTTTCTTCCTTCCTTTCTTCCTTTCTTTCTTTCTTCCTTCCTTCCTTCCCTTCTTTTTCTTTCCCTCTTCAATCTCCTTTCTTCTTCCTTCCCATCTTTCCTTCTTTTTCTTTGTCTTTCCCCTTTCCCTTTCTCTTTTCCTGTCCCTTCTTGCATGCTCAAATGCAAAAGGGGAAACATGTCTCCTTTTGTTTTGTTTTTAGTTTGTCTTGATAACCCTCTGCACGCAAAAATAGAGCTTGGGGGAGGGCGTGTGCAGCCCTCCCGAGTGTTATTTTCACTGGCAGAGGCACCATGGGCCAGTACTTTGCTGTTTCCAGGGTGGCCCCTAAGCACCTTGCGGGCCGAATGTGGCCCACGGGCCTTGAGTTTCACACCCCTGCCTTAGCACCTAGCAATAGCAATAGCACTTAAACTTACATACTGCTTCACAGTGCTTCTCTAAGCCATTTACAGAGTCAGCATATTGCCCCAAACAATTTGGATCCTCATTTTACTGACCTCGGAAGGATAGAAGGCTGAGTCCACCTTGAGCTGATGAGGATCGAACCCCCAGAAGTCAAGCAGAATTAGCCTGCAATACTGCACTCGAACCACGGCAACACCACGGCGCCTCCTCCTCTTCCTCCTCCTCCATTAGAAGTACGCCACCCTGGAAGAGAGAATCTTATTTCTTATTGCAAGGACCATTCAATTGCAGCCTATCAGGGACGTGTGGTCAGGGGAGGCAGGGGAGGCAGAGCCTCACTGCTCTCATCATGAAAAAAAAAGGGAAAAGGGAAAAGGCGCTGAGGAGCCTCGGGGAATGGGACTGCGCGAGCTGCAGTCCCCTTCATGTTGACTCAGGAAGGCAGGGAATGGGACCACGTGTGCAGGACAGAGGGAGGTGCAGGAGGCTCCTCTAGCCTCAGCCTCCCTCCTGCACACGTCCCATTCCCCGCCTTCTGTCGGGTTCTGACACCAGAGCTCATGTTCCAGGGCGAATGCGCATGCGCGAGCGGCTCCCTTCCTCGCACTGAGCAATGGCAGGTTTACAGGAAGTTGCTCGCGAAAGCAGAAAGTGCGATAGAGTTTTTGGACCGTCGGCTACCGTTTCCCTGCTAGCTCGCTCGTGAAAGGACCCTGGAAACCGAGTCGTGGCTGGCGCCTTGTTAAGAATTCCCCGCCTTCCTGATGACATCACCAGCCTCACCAGACATAAACCTCACCGCACGTCACTGCAGCCTATAATCTTTGCTTCATAGAGAATTTCTGTTTAGATTAGGTTTTCCAGAATTTCAGTCTGGAAATTTGATTTGTATCTCGGCATTTGTTCAGAATGACCAATGTAAACAAAGTGGTAAATAGTCATTGAGATAAACTCCCTCATCCTGACTCATCCGAGGAGGAGGAGGATCTAGATTGCTAAGGAACTCATAGGTGTGGCCTGTAGCTCCTCTGAGTCACCGAATGCAATTTTACATTGTTGGAAATCTGTTTCAGGATTGTATACAGTGGCTGATATTTATATTTCCCCATGCTGAAAAACTAAATCCATCATGTTTACATTTTTATATGTGTTTGTGTATGTTTATGTGTTCTTTCCAATTTAAGAATGCTTGAAGAAGATCACACCGTGACTGTAGACCTCACAAATATTGTCACCTGCCTCCTTCTCATATTCCCAAAATTAACATAATTCATTTCTGTCCAAGTAACCTGGGGATGATATACTTTCTGGTCAGAAGAACATAAGAAGAAGCTTGTGGGATCTATCTAAAACAGGAGTGTCAAACTCAAGGCCCGCAGGGTGCTTAGATCTGGTACCCGGGGCCACCCTGGAAACAGTGAAGGACTGGCCCACGATGCCTCTGCCAGCGAAAATGGAGTGCGGGAGGGCCACCGGTGGCCCTCCTGAGCTCTGTTTTCATTGGCAGAGCGCTGCAGGAGGCCAGCTGAAAATGGAGCTCGGGAGCCTATTTTAGCTGGAAGAGCGCTTGGGCCACCATGGGTGGCCCTGAAACAAGTGACATCAGGATGGCCATACCCACCCTGGCCAAGTCCACCCCGGCCCCCTGAGGTCAAATACAACCCTGATGCGTCCCTCAGTGAAATTGAGTTTGACACTCCTGATCTAAAGACTTATCTAATTCAGCATTCTGTTTCGGAGGTGACCAGACATTGGTCTTGTTTCCAGAAATGCTTATCAAGAGCTATACTGCCCTAGGATTTTAGGTAATCCGTAGCTTCTATAGCCAGAAAACGTTTAAAAGCCTTATCCCCCATAAGTATATCTGATTTATTTTCAAAACTTTCCAAATTATTTATTTTTTGGTTGCAAATTTCACAGATTATTTGTTCACTCTACAAGGAAGTCATTCTTGTTATTTAAAGGGGCCCTAGTCAGGGGTGGGTTCCAGCAGGCACTACTGCTGGTTCGCTCGTGTGCAGAAGCGAAAAACAAGATGGCGCTGACTATGGTGCTGCCCGGAGAACCAGTTTGGAAGCGTGACAGGCCCGGGTCGCTGCCGGTTCCAGTGACCCAGGCCACGAAACCACTACCGGTTCAGATGAACTGGGCCAAACCGGTAGGAACCCATCACTGGCCCTAGTACTTCATAAAATTCCTTCTTATATAAATGATCATATATACATTAGTTATAATAAATAACTTACCGTAGTCATTCATGAATATGCAAACCTTATAATGAAGTTGTCCATGTTATTGGCCATCCCCCAAACTATGGTATAATTAACTAGACAGTATAATTAAATCCTTGCTTTTATCATCTGAGTCATTGGTTTAACAGGATCTAACATCATAAAACCATGTATTTATTTATGTCTCATTTGTTTAGGCAACAAAAGCAACAAAGAAGCACTTTAATTTACAGTCATGGATTGCAACATGATCAAAATGATCTCACATGGTGCTTTAGACATCTTAATTAACTTCTTAATCTCAAAGTACAATCAGCTACCTTCACTGATATTCAGGTTCATGATCTGGTAAGTTTATTTCTTATAAAATACATGACATACTTGGTCAGTTTGATCATAGTTCACATATTGTGTACTGATCTACAGTACCCATTTTCTGAAGTCTTGTCCAAAAATAGCCCAGATGACATGTTGGTGATATAAATGACAAGGTGGGATGAAGTGGTATGGAACTGTTTTAAAATGAAAGGAAAGCTTCCTCCCTTACCCCTCCTTCATCTGTCAGCTGGGTTATTTTTTCGACATGGGTCTACCAGTCTTCCAGAAGTAAGACTCTACTTTCAGAAATAGTCTGGCCTAAAACATCTCTATACCTGTCATCTGTCACATGAGCAAATTGAAAGAAGTCTAGGTCTCCATCCCAATTACTCATTCACACTCACTCTAGCCTACTCTGATTCCAAGGAGAGCAACTGGGATGGTTTTTCCCACCAGTTGCAAATACTGGATGGAAGGGCAAGCAATGTCAGGAAATTCCCCAATTCGGGAGAAGGGAGGGAGGGAGGGAGGGAGGGAGGGAGGGAGGGAGGGAGGAAAGAAGGCAGGCAGGCAGGCAGGCAGGCAGGCAGGCAGGCAGGCAGGCAGGCAGGCAGGAAGGAAGGAAGGAAGGAAGGAAGGAAGGAAGGAAGGAAGGAAGGAAGGAAGGAAGGAAGGAAGGAAAACCTATGCACTGAAGACAAGATCAAGTCAATGATGATTGACTTCATGATGAAATGGGAGTTGGGAATTCCAGGATACATTTATGCTGTTATTGGACTCATATGAAGAAAGATCCTTTGAACTACCAGCAGCCAAATATTTTTAAAAGAAAGGTGATTGTAGGAAGTCTGCTCTTGAATAGCCACAGCTCCCAACATTGCCAGGCACAGAGAATGTGTCAGCCCCATTAGGTATTCAGGATCAAGATATCAACTGCTCTGGAAGTCTATCACTTCTTTTATTGAGAATGCCTATGATAATAGAATGCTAAAAGCCTGATTGTACTGTACCTCCCTATGAATCAAGGAAATATTCCTGAATGTTATCTTGTTCCTTACCCTTTATATCTTGAGGCTATGAAGTTCTTAGTAAATAATCTTAGAATTTTGCCAGGTGGGAATGGTACCTACTTTCAGAGTCTTCTTCTCACTTGGAAGAGCTGGTCTTCCATTTTCCGGTGTCAGCATTCGCGCCAGCCAACTAATCGTTGTGCATGCAGTCATGCCATTAACTGGAAGACTAGCTGGCCGGCACATATGCGCATGCTGGAAACCAGAAGTTCATTTTCCGGCGTGCACATGCCCCCTAGGCAGCTCCTCTTTTGGGTTGCGGTCCAGACGAGAGAGGGCGCTCCCATTTCAGTACATGGTGCTGAAAAGGTTCACCATCACTGTCCTATACTGTTCTCCATTCTTTCAGGACTAAGCGTCTGAGTATGGGTGTGAAGGTGAAGCACCTCAACAGTGAGGACTACCGGTTCAGATACTTCACTCGAGGGAAGCCTGGATCCCGTCCATCTGTGCTGATGCTTCATGGATTCTCACTCAGCAAAGACATGTGGTTAGATACCATTCAAGTAGGTCTTCCTTTTATTCTACCTTGGATGGTGCTAGTCTGGCCTTGGATGCTAGAAGTCATAGATGAAACTTCCTGTGTGCTTGCTGAAGCCTTCTTTCTTTTAAAGGAAATACCATTCCCTGTGTTCCATCTCCCTACAGTCCCTGAGCCTCCTTGCCATCGGGCAAAGTGGGATGGGTGGAAGGCCAAAGATAAAGGTGTGCGTGTCTCTGAAGTAAAGCCTGCCCCACTTCCCTCAAGTAGGAGAACCATCACCACGATGTAAAAAAAGATGTGGAGACTCTAGAAAGAGTGCAGAGAAGAGTAACAAAGATGATTAGCGGACTGGAGGCTGAAAGATATGAAGAACGGTTGCAGGAACTGGGCATGTCTAGTTTAATGAAAAGAAGGAACAGGGGAGACATGATAGCAGTGTTCCAATATCTCAGGGGCTGCCACAAAGAAGAAGGAGCCAAGCTATTCTCCCTGGCTAGAATGGCTCATGTCCTTATCTAAGGCTCTACCCAATTCTTTTGCTTCTTTATCTTCTTGGGGATAGCTGAGAACCAGCCATCTGCCACTAGGATAAAGCAGGCAGGGAAACTCAGATCCTGTGCAAATTGTTGCTCTTATGAGCTTTGGGCTATCAATAGGATGTCACTGATGGAGCAGCTAGCAGCTAACAAGAGAGTGAAACTTTAGAAATAGAATAATAGAGTTGGAAGGGACCTTGGAGGTCTTCTAGTCCAACCCCCTGCCTAGGCAGGAAACCCTACACCACTTCAGACAAATCACTATCCAACATCTTCTTAAAGACTTCCAGTGTTGGGGCATTCACAACTTCTGGAGGCAACTTCTGTTCCACTGATTAATTGTTCTAACTGTCAGGAAATTTCTCTTTAGTTCTAAGTTGCTTCTCTCCTTGATTAGTTTCCACCCATTGCTTCTTCTGCTACCCTCAGGTGCTTTGGAAAATAGTTTGCCCTCTTCTTTGTGGCAACCCCTGAGATATTGGAAGACTGCTATCATGTCTCCTCTAGTCCTTCTTTTCATTAAACTAGACACACCCAGTTCCTGCAACCGTTCTTTATTTGTTTTAGCCTCCAGTCCCCTAATCATCTTTGTTGCTCTTCTCTGCACTCTTTCTACATCTTTTTTGCATCGTGGCGACCAGAACTGAATACAATATTCCAAGTGTGGCCTTACCAAGGCATTATAAAGTGGTATTAACACTTCACATGGTCTTGATTCTATCCCACCTAAAGGAGGATAAGCATCTTCCCAAATATATCAGTGAAGTCTGAGCATGCTCACTGTTTTCCAAAATGCTTCAGTTGATGAGAGGAGTGGAAGAAAAGGAAAAGGTGGGGTAGAGTGGGTGTGGGTGTTGTGGAAGGGAACGGGATCCGGTCGGGGACCAAGAATAGCATTTCTTCTCTAGTCCTGCTTTTGGCAGTGTGGAGAACCAGCTATTCTTGCTTTGATTGCTAGGCTTCACATGCAGAACCATTTCCCCAATAGGTCTTTCCTAAGGACCTCCACTTGATCTGCCTTGATCTGCCAGGCCACGGGGGAACCACTCGCTTGCTCGGAGAAAGTCACACAGCAGTTGCTCAAGCTAAAAGGATACACCAGGTAGGGTATCTCTTGAACGGTGATGGGATACATTGTTCTTTGAATTGGTGAATGACAGCAAAGGGGGAAAATGAGGAGGGGTGAGTTATTGGATATAAACCAAGGTGAGACTTGCTGTCAATGAAAAATATAAAAAGTGTCTATTCTTTGTATTAAAAATGGGGAATCTCCTTTGAATCAATACAAGCATGACTTACAATACAATACAATACAATACAATACAATACAATACAATACAATACAATACAATACAATACAATAGTAGAGTTGGAAGGGACCTTGGAGGCCTTCTAGTCCAACCCCCTGCCTAGGCAGGAAACCCTACACCGTTTCAGACAAATGGCTATCCAACATCTTCTGAAAGACTTCCAGTGTTGGGGCATTCACAACTTCTGGAGGCAAGCTGTTCCACTGATTAATTGTTCTAACTGTCAGGAAATTTCTCCTCAGTTCTAAGTTGCTTCTCTCCTTGATTAGTTTCCACCCATTGCTTCTTCTTCTACCCTCAGGTGCTTTGGAAAATAGTTTGACTCCCTCTTCTTTGTGGCAACCCCTGAGATATTGGAACACTGCTATCATGTCTCCTCTAGTCCTTCTTTCTATTAAACTAGACATACCCAGTTCCTGCAACCGTTCTTCATATGTTTTAGTCTCCAGTCCCCTAATCATCTTTGTTGCTCTTCTCTGCACTCTCTCCAGAGTCTCCACATCTTTTCTACATCGTGGTGACCAAAACTGAATGCAGTATTCCAAGTGGGGCCTTACCAAGGCATTATAAAGTGATATTAACACTTGATGTAAACTTGATTCTATCCCTCTATTTATGTAGCCTAGCACTTCATGGGCTTGTCCCTTTTAATTTATTGGAGACAACAGAATTTTACCCCTGACTCCATCTTTTTATTTTTACTTTTTCACTCTGGATCAGGCATTCCTAATGTTAGTCAGGCTGAACCAGTGGTGGGTTTCAAAAAAATTTGGAACCTACTTTGTGGGTGTGGCCTGCTTTGTGGGAGTGGCTTGCCGGCCATGTGACTGGGTGGGAGTGGCTTGCCAGCCATGTGACTGGGTGGGAAAAAGGAATGACATTTCTTGTAGTAAATATATTTTATAAACAATTTAAAAATAAAAATTCCCTAAAAATATTTTAAAGATATTCTATAAATAAAAAAATCCTTAAAAACCATTGTTAAGTATTCCACACATAATAATTTATACCGTAACCATTTCAAGGTATTCTACCAGCAATAATTTATACTGTAACAATTTCAAGGTATTCTACTAGCAATAATTTATACTGTAACCATTTCAAAGTATTCTTCACGCAATAAATTGAAGTAAACCATTTTAAAATATTCTATACTCAATACTTTTAAGTAAAACGATTAAAAAAATTATATGCATAATAAATAAAATATTCTTTTAATAAACATTAAAAAAACGGGTCACTTACCAGCAGGCAGAATCAGCAGCTCTCCGATGCGATGGATGCAGCAGGGAGCAGGCAGGCAATGAGGCAGCAGGACAGGTAAAATTACCGGACTGGAGGCCCGCTTGTCGATTACCTAGGCACGCCGCCTGGCATGCTTAGCCAGCCAGGTGAAGCTGGAGAGGAGGGGCGGGGGGCTTTTGGCTGCATGGCATATGCCAGCTCGCTGCTTTCTAGCCTGCCGCCCACCCATTAGCCTGCCGCTAGCCTGCTGCCACCCACCCGTTTTCAGCTGCGTGGCTTACGTCAGCTCACGGCATTCGCGAGGGAAGGCCTTCAGGCCTTCCCTAGTGAAAGCCGTGAAAGCTAGCCTGCCGCCACTGCCGCTGCCCACCTGCTTTCGGCCACGCAGGGTATGCCAGCTCGTGGCTTTCGCGAGGGAAGGCCTTCAGGCCTTCCCTTGCAAAGCTAGCCTGCCAACGCCAACGTCGCCCACCTGCTTTCGGCCATGTGCAAAAGCCACCAGCAGTGCCAGCGTCAACCAGCGCCTTTCGGCCATGCGGTGTACGCCAGCTTGCGGCTTTCACGAGGCAAGGCCTGAAGGCCTTCCCTCGCGAAAGCTAGCCAGCCGCTGCCGCCCACCCACTTTCAGCCACATGCAAAAGCCGGCGCCAGCACCAGCGCCAACCAGCACCTTTCAGCTACGTGGTGTACGCCAGCTCGCAGCTTTCGAGAGGCCTTCCCTCACGAAAGCTAGCCCGCCAACGCCGCCAACGCCCACCCGCTTTTGGCTGCGTGCGAAAGCCGGTGCTGGTGCCATCGTCAACTATCGCCTTTCGGCCCCACGGCGAACGCCAGCTCGCGGGTTTCGCGAGGCAAGGCTTGGAAGGCCTTCGCTCATGAAAGCTGCGAGCTGGCATAAGCTAGCCTCCTGCCGCCGCCCCTCCCGCTTAGTTGCTTACCTGAGGGAAGCAGCAAGCTGCAGGAAGGCAAAGCGAAGCGAAGCGAAGGGAGGACCGATCAGCAAGCACAATGCGACAGCTGCTCGGGAACGAGAAAGACTCTGGTGCCACGCTTTTAAACGGGTCACCTCCAGCCCGCTCACTGATTGGCTGGACTCCAGCCAATCAGTGAGCGGCGGGCTGGGCTAGTTTAGTGCAGACGGGTGGGGGAGCGAGCGAGGTGCAATGGGACAGCCAGGGCAAGCAAGTGACAGGGCCGGGGCAGATGTTCCGGAAGTTACTTCCGGCTCCACTGGTCAAACCGTCTCTCACCAGATCAGTAAATTTCACCAACCGGTTCTCCCGAGCCGGTGCAAACCAGCAGAAACTCACCACTGGGTTGAACCCTGCTTAGTTTTCCAAGATGAACCAAGGTTGGTTAGATGTTGCCATCTAGCAAGAATATTTTTTTGTTAAATGAGCACATAAAGGAAACCTAATGCTTTTTATCAGTCCCTTCCAAAGTCTCACAGATGTGTGAAGTAGCTGTGCATTGTATGATACCTAAATAGTATTACTTCCTGCCACTTCAATAATTCCTACTTGGATATAGATTGTCCAGCTTTAACCTCAAAACAGTTGAAAGAAAAATTGGATCTAGCTGTGATCTGCCCATGGGTACTTAATGAACATCAGAGAGCTAAAGAAGGAAACCCAAATCTCCACAGCTAAGTTCAACATGGAAGACATCGCAATTGTGTGCCCCTTATGCCCTTACTAATCTCGATGAATCCGAATTACTTGGGGTTTACTTAGGATGACTTCAGTCTGATGTTGTGTGATTGTTATGACAATCCTAGAAAAACATGCTCAGGCCTATTGGGATTAAACGTTCCCCCAACACTTGTTGATTTGTGCAATATTGTCATGTTTGAGCCATGGTGGCGCAGTGGTTAGAATGCAGTACTGCAGGATATTTCAGCCGATTGCCGGCTGCCAGCAGTTCAGCAGTCCGATTCTCACCGGCTCAAGGTTGACTCAGCCTTCCATCCTTTCGAAGTCGATAAAATGAGGACCCAGAGTGTTGGGGGGGGGGGGGCAATATGCTGACTCTGTAAACCGCTTACAGAGGGCTATAAAGCACACAGTGCTATTGCTATGCTTTGAACTGGGATTGCAAATGGGGCATCAACTGTCATGTCCAAGAATTGATCAGTCTTCTGCACTCTCCTGTAGAGGGAAAGCTTTCAAGTAGTTAGTATTCATCTTATTTTGTGAGCACATTAATAAAGAGCTATAGCAGATGTTCTCAGCTTTGCCATTATTACTTTTGTTTCATCATTATCCCTGTGAGATAGGTTTCCCATATTTTGAAGACATCAACATTGGTCCATGGGCTTATACAATATAACCAAATGGATTTACAAAATGAATTTTATTACCACCATTCCCTCTTTAATCAATCTTGTTCTTACTGCTTGATGACATTCTTATTTACTTACTTACTTACTTATGTCATGTTAGATCAGCGATGGCGAACATTTTTTGGCTCACGTGCCATAAATGGGGAGAGCGCAGGGGGGTAGTGTGCGGGCGTGCCACACCCATAATGCAATGCGTGACCCCCCCAGTGCACATGCGCTCACTATAGGCACAACCCCCCCCCATTTTTTGCATCCTTTTTTTGCCCTCCCCAGGCTCCAGAGGCTTTATAGGAGCCTGGGGAGGGCGAAAACAGCCTCCCTGCCCCCCCAGAAGCCCTCCGGAGGCTTGAGGGACCTTCAGGACGCTTCCCTGAAGCCTCCGGAGCAGTCAAAACGAACCTCCGAGCAAACCGGAAGTCCGTTCCTGAACTTCCGGTTTGCCCGTAGGGCCAGTTTTCTGCGCTCTGGAGGCTTCAGGGAAGCTCATGAAGCCTCCGGAGGGCTTCTGGGGGGGCGGGGGAGGCTCTTTTCGCCCTCCCCAGGCTCCTATAAAGGCTCTGGAGCCTGGGGAGGGCAAAATGGCTTTAAAAAAGGTGAACTCAGCTGACAGGACAGTGCCTCGTGTGCCCTGACAAATGGCTCCACGTGCCACCTGTGGCACGCGTGCCCTAGGTTCGCCATCACTGTGTTAGATGCTGCTATATCAGCCATATAAACAGTAATTTGCATGAATCACTGAATCCTGAGCATTGTTTCAGCCTACATGGCAGTATGAACTCAGCCTATGTAACTAATTTAGTGTTCATTATATTGTGCAATTCGTTCCAGAAAGAAGGGATTAGGGTGGGTGAGCATCTCATGAAAGAACAACCACAATCTCTTTGTTCCCAATGTTTGTTTCAGTTTGTCCAGTGTGCTGGCTTGAACCACAAGCCTTTTCACCTGGTTGGCATGTCCATGGGAGGCATGGTTGCTGGGGTTTATGCCGCTCTCTATCCAGCCCACGTCTCCTCTTTAGCGCTCCTCTGCCCAGCTGGTAAGTATTTACATCAAGTAAGTGAAGTGTGAAGGAAAAAGCCAAAATGCTTGGCCCAAACTCTACATTATGAAAGGAGAAGTGGAAGTGCTGTTTGGAGATGCCTTCTCTCATCAGAATCGTCTCCGTGGCTTTTCTGTATAGTTACTTCTAGAGTTCACCTCCAAATCCTCACAATACCCATTAAAAATAACGGATCTTCCACCCTATGTATTTATACCAGGACTTGAACATAATAATACATAATAACTACTGAACTCAGTGGGTTGGAATCATCACTTCCCCCCTCACCGGATATGGAGGCGGGAAGCAATATATCTTAACCACATCAACATACACAACACAATCACACTTTTCATGTGGATCCTCAGCAGGGGTGGGTTGCTGCGGGTTCGCTTCGCGTGCGTTTCACGGTTCGCCTGAACCGATACGAACTGGTAGCAACCCACCTCTGAACCTCAGCTAAGTTGCCTTACGAGACATATCACTTCTGATTCAA
Source organism: Natrix helvetica (assembly GCF_964273705.1). Taxonomy (NCBI): domain Eukaryota; kingdom Metazoa; phylum Chordata; class Lepidosauria; order Squamata; family Natricidae; genus Natrix; species Natrix helvetica. The sequence goes on from NC_138548.1 coordinate 340,010,498, forward strand.
TGACTTCCTGGTTCTTCTACATCCAACCAAGCATCACATACTAGAGTGTACTTGCTCTTGTGGCTCGGTCCTTTCTCCAATTGACCCATTAGATGAGGGCTTCTCTACCATGGCCATGTGATGTGTGGACTTCTTCGACTCCCAGAATTCTTCCATCAACAGGTTGGCTGAGGAATTCAGGGAGTTTGAAGATTCCTCATTGTCAAGTTACTATGGTTGAGGAACATTGCATTAGATTATTCCCTTACGGCTAGATCTTGCTACCTGACCCACCTACCTCAAACCTAAGCTTCAGGAAGGCATGATAACAGGGCCAGGAGGAAAATCTTCATTCTCCATATCCCTCTTACTCAAGGTAGAATTTCTGCCACTCACTTGCCAACTGAAATATTTTGTCTCTTCCTTTCTTTTTATCGTCTTATGTTGCCTCTTCAGTAATCTTTCTGTCTCCGCTTACTTGTCTTTAATTCTCCTCTTGCCACAAGTCTGTATGTCTTTTGCAGCTACAATTCCATGTGCTTTACATCTTTTTCAATCTCTTAAGTTTTGTTTCTTCTGATCTCCTCTGATTTCCTCCTTTGGAAAGTCCCCAATTCCAGTATTCTCATAGGCTCCTAGGGAGTCCTTTATTCCATTCATTGATCCAATTACCTTATCCTCCTAATCACCTTTATATCCAAGTCCATTCATTGATCCAGTTACCTTATCCTCCTAATCACCTTCATATCCAAGTCCTCCTTCCTATGTCTATTCACTACAAACCCTGGGTGCCCAGATTCCTAGCACCCATTTTTTCTCCCTTACATCACATGAAAATTCCTACTAATTGCTCATTCCCCAATTTTACTGCAACCCTCTGGGTTACATTAAGACGGTACACGATATAGCCTCTACCTTGATGGTAATAATAATAATAATTCAGACCAGGAGTGAAATCCAGCAGGTTCTGACAGGTTCTGGAGAACCGGTAGCGGAAATTTTGAGTAGCTCGGAGAACCGGCAAATACTGGGTGGGAATGGAGATTTTGCAATATCCTTCCCCTGCCATGCCCACCAAGCCATGCCCACCAAGCTACACCCCACCCCACCCACAGAACCGGTAGTAAAAAAAAATGAATTTCACCACTGATTCAGACTATCACATTTGAGGGCATTAGGTTGCCAGGAAACATCAAACCCAGACCAGACTACTGCAAATTTTTGACTGCCTCCTTGAAAAATGCTCACAAAGTCAGCTGTTTAAAACATGGGGGTTAATTTCCATTTAATGTAGCATTTCAACCTACCTTAAAATAGCTTTCTTGTTTGATTTTCGGGGAACTTTCAAAGATGTTTAACAAATGTTTCTGTCTGTCTGTTAGGATGTACAGCTGTTTCCACGCCTTCATTTTTAAAAAGGGTCTATCTGTGGACTCGGTTGCCATCTTTTTTCCTCACCAAACTTTTCTTTTATTATTGTGCCTTCAAGTCAGTATTGGCCCCTAGCCACAGTCAATTTTCGTGATGAGATTTCAAAAGTGATTGCTCTTGTGTTCTTCTTGGGGCTGGGAGATAGGGACTGGCTCAAGGCTACCCAGTTGGCTTGATGCCTACTGTAAGTGGGGAGAAGAACTCACATTCTCCTGGTTTGTAGACTGGGTCTGTCAACCCATACATCCAGCTGACTCTCCTACAATCTTTTAATCATTCATTTTTTTAGTCATTCCTCTTTCACCAGAGCCCTGGTGGTTAGAATGCAGTACTAGAGCCATGGTGGCACAGTGGTTAGAATGCAGTACTGCAGGCTATTTCTGCTGACTGCCGTCTGCTTGTAATTTGCCACTTCGAATCTCACCAAGCTCAAAGTTTACTCAAGTCTTCCATCCTTCCGAGGTCAGTAAAATGAGAACCCAGATTGTTGGGGACAATAGGCTGACTCTGTAAACCGCTTAGAGAGGGCTGTGAAGCGGTATGTAAGTTATATTGTTATTGCTAATTCTGCTGACTGCCAGGAATTCAATCCTGACTGGCTGGAGGTTGACTCCGTCTTCCATCCTTCCGAGGTCGGTAAAATGAGATTGCTGGGGGCAATATGCTGACTTTGCAAACTGCTTAGAGAGTGCTGTAAACTAGAGTTTCTGGATTGTGGACCGGTGCAGGAGGGGGGCGGAGAGGGGATGGTTTTGTGCGAGTAGTGGGCAAGGGTGTGTGTACGCACAGCTCCATTTGCGCAAGCGGCGGGCATATGTGCCCACAGCTTGCGCAAGTGGGAGGTTCATGGATACTTGGGCTCACCCACTTTGGGGGGGCTCAGTTTTGAACAGTTCATGGCTCAGTAGTAGGCCATGGCTGAGAGGTTGGGGGTCCCTGCTGTAAAGCGATATATAAGTCTAGGTGCTATTGCTATGGAATATTTATGTGAAGCAGTATATAGGTATAAGTGCTATTGCTAATTACCAGCTGTGGATATTGATCAATGAAATTACTTCACGTTAACACATTTTTAGTATTATTTCTATATTTTTAAGATTCTGGCTCGTTTATTTTTAGCGTGGTAGTAATTTTTAAAAATATATTACATATTCACACCCTATTTTAGGTCTGAAGATTCCAAAGCAAAGTGAACTCTTTCTGTGGTTAAAACACCTAGTTTTATCCAAGGATCCTGCTGAGACTGCTCTTGTTTCGGTTACTAAGGAGCGAATCGAAAACTTCATGAAAATTTGCCTATACCAACCCAGCTTTTTAAAAATGCAGGTGAAGATCTGGACTTTTCCTAGATTGCTGCTCTCTATGTCCCTTGTAATAACATCTCCCATTTCTCCTCAAGTTCTTTTACAAGACAGTCAGGAAGGGCAGAAGATTGAAATTTAAGGTGGAAGAGAGACCAGCATAAATATTTCCCAAATACTAGAATAACAAGAGAGATGCATGGCTCCTTCCTTCCTTCCTTCCTTCCTTCCTTCCTTCTTCCTTCCCTCCCTCCCTTACCAATTTACTCTGGTTTTTTTCAAGAAAGGTATCATGGGGTGCATGTGATCCCCTTTTGTGACCTTCTGACAAGCAAAGTCAATGGGGACACCAGACTCACTTAACAACCATGTTACTAACTTAACAATGGCAGTGATTCACTTAACAACCGTGGCAAGAAAACTTCTAAAACGGGGCAAAACTCACTTAACAAATATCGTGTTAGCAACAGAAATGTTGAGCTCAATTGCTCAAAATCCTCCTAAATCGAGATTACCGCTAGTATCCTCCCGCAGCTATGCACCTAATCTAAGAATAAAATAGAGAAACTGTTGAAAAAAAATGGCACAGAAAATTTTAACACTGCTGATTTGTACTTTTCTCCTTCCCCCTTCAGCTCCTAAAGGGATACCTTGAGCATCGGAAACCATGTAAGATGTTTTTTACATTGTGTAGGTACAAGACGCAGCGTGGACCAAGCTTGGCTACTCATCTATATTTCACAGCAGAGTACTCCAACCTTTCCGTCTTTACGGACCGGTGGGGGGGAGCAGGGAGAGGGAATGAAGGGCGGGCAAGCATGTGCAGCTCTATTTGCGCGAGTTCTGGGAACGCATAACAGCTTGAGCAAATGGAGGGTGTACGCATACACTTGACCACTGCTTGTGCAAGTGGGATTGTGCGCGCATGCAGTGCACTTTCCTGCCGCTTCCTTAGCCCGGTTTCAAGTGGCTCATGGCCCAGGGGTTGGGGACCCATTTTAGAGGGGCCAACATACATTTAATATCAAGAGAATCCATCCAGGGAGCTGCAGCCAAAATCAGCCCTTCATTCAAGGCATTTTCGCTGGGTTTGTTTCAGATATGGACATTTCTCCTTTCTAAAATGAGAAAATAATCCTAATGTGGGTTTATTTTACTATACATGTCACGGTAATGAGTCAGGGAAAGCAGGTTAGGCAAGGCTTCTGAAATTCTTTACCTACCAGTCCTACCAGTCCTGAACCAGTCCCAGTTGGGATGCCCATTTTGAGTGGCTTGGGTAGAAGTAGAGAGCCTCAGATGCTGCTGTAGGAAAACCACTTGTTTAACATTAGCTCTGTTCTGGATCACATCACAGGCAAGAAGGCAGATTACAATGGAAGAAACGCTAACGTTCTGAGCCAATGAATGCCCTTGGCCACACATTTCAGGATCATGAACACGAGACAGCCTTCCCTATTTTACAAACCTTCCAAGGGTGTTAGGAATATAACCATTACTCCCAGTCAACTCAATCCCCATTGCGTGAAGAGGTTGTTGCCCAGCTTCATTTAGAGAGATGTGAATTGGAGAAGCTGCAGGGGTGGGATCAGGCAAATGAGGGAGCAAAGGGTTAAATTTACTCCTGCAGCTGAATGTTCCTGATCAGATTTCCTCCTCCTGTTATTATTATGAAGTGTGGTGGCTCAGCGACACAGGTCTTTGCTCCAGTAGTTCGAGTTCTAGCATGGCGTGGTTGGGTGAGCTCCTGTCACTCGCCTCAGCTTCTGCCCACCTAAACAGTTCAGAAGCATGTTCTATGCAAATAGTCAGATACTATTTCGGTGGGGAAGACGAGGATGGATTATGTGAATGGTTGGAATCCGATCAGTCCTGAACCAGTCCCAGTTGGGATGCCCATTTTGAGTGGCTTGGGTAGAAGTAGAGGGCCTCAGATGCTGCTGCAGGAAAACCACTTGTCTTTCTTTCTGGTGCAAAGTTAGCTCGCCCTCCTGTGGGCCACCTTGGGAAATGCATGCACCAAACAGAGATAGTAAACAAGACAGCCAAACTACTCCTCTGCATATCACTGTAGTTTCCTGGTTATTGTAACATCGCCATATGCTAAATAAATAAATTCCCATTATTCATACGAATAAGAATACTGAAGATCAGACACAGGGAAAACCCAGGACGAGTGTCCTTGCTTATTAAGAATGGAAAGAAACACCTCCAATTTTGTTTCCTTTTATTGAGAAAGGTTTTATGGATCTCACCAGCACTGAATCGAAGTATTGCCTCCATGACAACATGAGGAAAATCAAAGCTCCCACCCAGATCATTTGGGGAAAGGAGGACAAGGTAAGGGATATACGTGTATCTGGGGTTTTGTGCACACTAATGTAATTTTAGAATCAGGCAAGATTCTAAATCCCGCAATGGAAATTGTACTGCTATGGTTCATTTTCTGATAGTTTCATTGCTCCTGGTGGAAATTCTTGACTTGAAAATAAATCTCAGTTGTTATTCTGAAGGGGACATCCTGCCTTTCAGTGAACAGCTTGAAAGTTTTGCCTACATTTTAAGAGGAAGAAGGTTGAGGACTTTGCACAGAGGTTTGAGGGAGGCCCTTTGATACTGCAGACAGGAGGGAAGGCAACACTACTGTATTTTAAATCCAGAATTGGGAGAAATGTAACACAGAAATTTTTGCTTCCACTGTGCTGTACCCTCACTCCTATACTTTTTAATACAAGTTTTCATACATTTCTTAGAAACCACCTAAAGTCACTTGGTTGAATTGGATGGATGGAATGAATGAATGAATCTCATTTATTCTAAAATCAATAAGGCAAATCCAAACAAAGGAAATGAAATAATGGCAGAGAGAATATCCTGATGAATCTTAGTGGTCAAGAGATTGGACTATTAAGAGTAAATAAAAACAATGGTAGCACTAGCACGGATGATCTTTGGGTAATGAAATGTCTGCAAGAAAACACCCACGCTCAGAAAGCACCAAGAAATCTTCTTTATATCCTAACAGAACTCACATGTAACCTGGCTATACAAGTCAAGGCATCAAAACCTGGATATCTGAGAATAGCGGAGAAGCTGTGTAAAACATCAATTTGCTATTAAAAGCTTGTGTACTGAACGTTGCTCCAAGAGCAAATGTAAGGTGGCACACCCAAGTCAGGATATATATTTTTTCAACATACACTTTAAAATATTTCAGTTGTGATGGGAAGACATCCTTTGTTTCCTTTTGTGTAGGTTTTTGATTCCTCAGGTGCAGAAATTCTGGCGGCTGCCATTCCTAATTCCCAAGTGCATTGGCTGGAAAAATGTGGACACTTCATAACCCTCGAGAGGCCCAGGACATCTGCAAGGCTCCTCTTGGAATTCTACAAATCAGTCTGTGACTCCGCCGGGCAGAAGAAGGTGGCCTGAGGCTCAGGAAGTGCCAGGGAGCAGGAGACAGGCAAGGTCTGCCCCACTTCCAGACCCATGTTGACTTCTCTGGCTGATACATTGGGAGATACAACTCAAGATACTTAGTGGGCAGCAGAGGAGGTGAGGACGTAGAGAAAATAAAGCTTTGCATCACCATTCCATAAAGACTGATCAAGAATCGATCCAACTTTCTAATGGGACTTGCACTTGTGTGTATGTAGCATTGTTGTGTTACTCCATATAGCTATGTATACCACTTCTTTACTCCAATTGCCTTTCTTCTGTTAATGAAATTGAGGCCTGAGCAAAGAATATTTCCAAATATGGATTTCTGCATTGTAAAGTTGTATGGTTCCTGGCACTGTGACTCGGAACCACAAATTCCTCAATTTTCTCCAATATCGGAGGCAGAGCTCCAAATAGGAAGATAAATCAGATGTCAGACACACCAATCTCTTGCCTCTGAAATCTATTTATTTTAGGAACCCTGGTATCAAAAAGATTCCAATGACCCTGCTCTGAGGAAAGGAAATTTTAGATTAGCAGGGAGCAGAGGGCTTCATTTCTACCTTGTCAGTCTATTCCAGCAGGGCGCTAGATTTGATTATTTCAATGGTATCTACTTTTTACAAATTAATAATAGTTTTAAAAAAATCCTCCCTTGAGGGCATGCTGAGCCTGCAATATAGCCAAGGACTTTGTGGCAACATTTTGTACAAATATGTGAGTTAAAGACCCACTTCTCTAATATGGTGAAAAAGATTATCAGATTAAGGTTTGGAAACTAGTGATCCTCAGTCGTACGTCTACTATTAATTGCATCTCTTTACTTCTCTTGGAAGTTGTGAGTTGCTGTTTCGTACCTTCAAGTCAATCTTTACTCCTCTTGACTGCCTGGATTAGTCCCTAAAGTATTCAGTAGTTTGCCATTCATTGCCTTATTCCTAGGTCTGAAAAGGACTCAATTCCCAAAGGTCACCCAGCTGTCTCCATTCCTATGGTGAGACTAGAACTCACGGTCTCCCGGTTTCCATCCTTGTGTCTTAACTACCCACATTAAACTGGCTCTTTTGGATTAAGTTAGATGGACAAAATCTCTTGTTTATATTTTTTCTCCCAGTTCACTGAAATTTTGTTTCCTGCTCCCAGTGATATCATGGCAATGCAAAGGTGAAGAGCCCAAGCTGACCAGGTATTGGCAGAACCACTGTTGCTTGACTTGGTCATGCTTATTATTTCACTTTACATGTCACTTGGGTAACATCAAATAATGTAACAAGAAGAAAGTACTGATATAACATCAGGGGTGGTATTCACTTACCTTCCCTACCGGCTCGCAAATGTGTGTGCGCATGCCACCTCCGTGCATGCACTAAGCCTGTCGCGCATGCACTTTTGGCAAAAGAAACGGCCTAAATGGGATTCTGTAGAGCTGGGGGGGGAGGGGGGGCACCAGCGATTTCCACTACCGGTTCAGATGAACTGGTCCGAACAGGTAGAATACCACCTCTGTGTAACATGATGCAGGCAGCAAGATCTTCAACCACCTCCCTAATGTCTCCTTGAAGAGTCTTGCTTTCTTGTGTGTGCACGTGTTTTTGAAAATGCAGCATGTCTCTTTAGGAATAGATTGTTCCAGGGAAAGAGGCCATGTCTAAGGAAGGTTCAAGCACAGAGTTCCTATAGAAGGCAAGCTTCTTGATAAAAGTGTCTATGAGGAAAACACTTAAATGAGCATTTTTCCCCATTTCAGAATAACACTGTTCTTGAGAAAGAGGGAGGGTTGGAATTATTCCCATTTCTTGCACTATGCGTTTTCATTTTAGTGTTTGCTGCTTGTAACTGATCAGTAAAGCTTGATTTTTAACTGCTCTTTTGGGGAAAAGAATTGGTCAAGGACTGCGTTGGTCGGATTAAAGAAAGCACACTCACACATGCAAAACTGTAGTCAGAAAGGATGGACATGGCATGTCAGCTTTTATTAGTTGAAAGTAAAATCAAACTTCAGATCAGAATGAGGCCAGTGTCTTATGTGGAAGATACTGTCTTCCCATCTTGGGCAACACTACAGTGCAAGAACAGATCTCTCTGAAAAACTGCTCACACTTTGAAAACAATCATGTGGCAGATGTAAAAGTGATTTAAAATCCCCCCCCCCAAAAAAAGAAGACAGAAAATATCCCTCCTACCTAATGCAACAGAACAGCTTATCAGAATCAATGTGTGTCCTTCTCACAGGCAAGACACATTTAAAGCTCTTAAGAGCCTTGAGGTAGCATCTTTATGCAAAATTAAAATCACCTTTTGGACCAGGCTGGAAAGCATCCAAAGCAATCCACATGGTTTTAAGCTTTAGCTAGGCTCAGTAAAGATGTGTCATGCTCCTGCCAGTTTAGGGACTATATTTTCTTTTTCCTGGAAGATCAAGGTCCAGCATAGCCCTGCAGCCTGCTCAAGGAGAACCCACAGAAAAGGCCTCTTCAAAGGAAACATGTTCTTAGAACAAACAGAAAACATTCGCCTTACACACACAGTATTCACAACAACAAAAAATAATTGAAGTGGAAAAGACCAGAAAACTTGTATTTTTGTCCAACTAGTTTTACAAAGACATTTCTTTGTAAAAAGAAAAAAATATGACAAAATGGATGTCAGGTTTTCCCTCACTCAAAGCTGCACTTCCTTATCAGTTTGTTTTAGATTTTTTTTTTCCATTTTAATACATCGTAAAAATTTGTGCTGTGACATCAATAGACGTACCTTAAGAATAGGACACTATAAACTCTTCCCAGAAACCTCAAAAAAGATATGTAAGTTTAAAAAGACAGTCTCAGAAGACACCACTCTGGTTAGCCACTTTGCTGCTGAGTTCTCTTATTAAAGCTAGACATCACCAATTACCCTATGTGAATGAACACTAGATTTGCCCTTGAGAAAGAATATTACACAACATTTTGAAATGATGTGCAACATGAGAAGTTAATGAAGCCAAGATAAAGGAGGGATACAAGGATGGAAATGAATTATTCATAGCTGATCTTGCTGAAATCCAGCTGGATTTGCCAAATGAAAGGGAAATCCACAAAGGAAGGAACAGATGTTTACATGATTGCTCTAGCTTTCATTCCAAATACTGCACAACAAATCATTTTAAGTTATACATTATAAATAATTTCTACTCTGACACATCCCAATGGCTCTTTTAAAAAATAATTTCTTTAATGCGAGAATCAACCAAAAGTTGAACTTGTATTAAAATCAGCTGATGACAAAGTATCTATTCCAACTAGGCCTAAGGATGGAAGTCTCAAACAATACACACAGTAATGTCAGTGACCTACTATCATAATGAAATGATTCGTATGACCAGTTGGTCAGCCACAAACACACATAGATAAAAAGAGTTTGCACCAATTGAAAAGATAAACCCAGTTTAGGATTGTGCAAATCAGCCCTTCAAGTTGTCTGCTTTCAAAATAATATAGGGTTTTCCTTTAAAGCAGAACATGTATAAATTAGTACTAGTTCATCCTATTCACTTCTATTTGAAAATGGCTTTGAATATAACCTCAGTTCACTTTTCCTGGATTCTTTTCTTTACCAATGTAGAATCCTCTTCAAAATATCCCAACCCAAGCAAGTGCTGCTGAAGATTAACCAGGTGGGAGAGATAACCTAATTGTATAACCTGTTAAATTACATCACAAAAGATACAAAAAACTCGGAGCAAGAAATGGAAAGGAACGCCTTTGTGGCCAAAATGGTGGGTCTAGAACACATTTGTTGGGTTCAGCTGTAACTTGGCCAAGCCTTAAGAGAACTTTTTTTTTTAAATGACTTGCTACTTGTACAAGATTAAAGACTGTACCACTTACCTTTTCTCACCAATCCCTTTTAGGAGATCAGATCCAGAGCCAAATAATAGTTTGCCCAAATTGAAAAACATACATTTAAAATCTTTGGTGTAAAATCTTTACATAAATAAAGCATTTTTCCTCAGATGTTCAAATTGTAGCTAAGTTTGAATTTATATATTGGGAGGAAAAACAAAATAGGATGGCCAGGGCTTCATTAACTTTTTCAATGGCAACGATTATAAAAAGAAAAAAATATTTTCAAGTGTTATCTCCTGATTCAACAACATATAAAAGACTTAAATCTTAAATTAGTAACACAAAATAGAAATTGTAAAAAGGGGGTCAAGCTCCAGGCTAAAAGGCAACCTATGAATTGGATTTATAGCATCGCCAATGGGAATTCAAAATGGCTGAATTACTTATCAAATTTTGATGACACAATGACTAAATTTTGACTTGTTCTGTAAGCTGAAAACCCACAATGAATGAAAATTTATTCCTAAAACGCATATAAGTTGAGAAATACTGATAATAGAATTGGCAACTGATGCAATTTCATACAGGATCAATAGCTTCTTCCCTAATAATTTCTGATGCTACATTTAGATTATTTTTATGGTAATTTCGTACATGGTTAATACTTGGGTAAAACTTAGAGTAACTTATTTTCCATAATTATATATAAATTGACAGCTATACGCCGATTCAAGCAGGGTTTTAGAGAAATGCAGCTAAATGAACCTGCATTCAAAAAAAGTGCCTCCAATACAATGTTAATTGTCCAGAGATGAGGTTATTTTCTATTGTAGCTTTTTTTAAAAATCATTTTTGAAGTAAAATGCTGTTAATTTTCAAAAAGGACTTAGCAAATAGGTATTGGAGTTGGAAAGTGTATACCCAATTGTTATATAATATTGTAAAATGTTACAGTAGAATGGATCCCATTAGTATATAAATATTTCTTAAGTTACAAAAAAAATGCAACCCTTTTTTCTTTTTCTTTTTTTAAAAAGCATTAAAACAGATTTTGCAAATGGCAACGCCATGCAAAATCTAGAAGTACCAAGAATCTCCATAAGCAGAAATTTAAAAGAAATTTCTGCTGTTTCCCAGGAGGCCAAAAATCAGTCCAATTTAGAAAACAGCAGCAAATGTCCTGCGCAACCTTTGCAGGCCTTGAATCTCATGACCCATGATTCAAATTCACTGGAGCCTTGAAACTCTGCTTAAGACATCTCACAATTCAGCATTTTACTTCATTGTCCATTATTTATCAACCAGGTTCCTTTGGAACCCTTCAGCTTTAAACAACCCCACTCCCCATTTCCAGAAAAGAACAAGACAGACTGGTTAACCTGCGGTTACTACAAATGTCCCATCATTTTTGACGTTCAAATCCAAATGTATCATTATTAAAATCAGATTTTGATCGTGTGAGGGGGGAAAAAAAGCTGTCAAGAAGAAGGTAATGTTAAGAAGGGGTCTGTTTCCAAGTGTAGGAACAGCCACCAACCATCCAGATCTCTGATTTCAAAGTTTGTTCTTCCTTTTTTTTTTTTTAACAAGAACAACAAATAGATTGCTCCATTTCTTTAGTATCAGGCACTTGAATTGTTGGGAGAAACAACAACAAGCAATGTGAAAAGAGGATTAAGAGACTCAGCAGTAGACTAGGTCTAATAACAAAATTTCAGCAGCAAAGCAGAGGCCTGGAGTGAGCCCTGAACCCTCCAGCTATGCTGAGACCTGCGTAGGTTTCTAACAAAAAAATGCCCAAGAAGACACCAACAGCCACTGTCCCGTAGTGTCCTTTTTTTCATTTGTGTGGTGCTGCGCTGTTACTAATAGGAGACTTTTCTACGTCTTGAACTGAGAAGGCATCGAGGCACTCTGCCCCTAATTGCCTGGATTGAGCAGGTCCATGCTTGAACCAAACAAAGCCACCAGCTGCTCTTCATAATGTGTTATATTCCTCTTCATAATGTCCATGCAGGGCCCAAGTAACCGCTCAAATGCTTGAATATCCATAACTGCACAGAAATACAGAGAAATGTGAACAGAAATGTTTACATTAGTTTCACGGAAGCTGCCAATCCAAGCTCTTTTTAAATTACCCAGAAAAGCAGAAAAAAAAATCCTTGGAGAATGAATAAATGATTTTATTTAAAGATCCCCAACTCCAATTGACTCTGAGCAACTGATAATTGAAAAGCAAGAAAATAAAAACTTGAGAAACCTATTGCAAATATTCAAAACAGAGCAAAGCTGAAGAAAACAACCTAGGGGCTCAGCACCCCAAGGCCTAGGAGAACAGCCAGATTTTTAAGGATTTTTGGAAGCTCCTAGGATGGGAATCATGCAAATCTAGGGCATATTTAATTAAATGGAATTATGAGTGATGGGACAAAAATAACAGCTGTTGTTTTTTGTTTTTGCATATGCATATGATTTAATGTGACCATAGAGAACTTTTAAACACCTGATTTTGCCATTATTACAGACTCGGTTATTCAGTTATTACCTTTAAATTAGAGCAATCACAAAATAGTATCAGAAGTGAGAATTCCCAAGGACGGACAAAAGAATCTTGGAAATATTATATCAAATCCTTCCCTTCGCTATCTTTGAAGTAGATAGTATTACAACATCTGCAAAGTCCAAACTTATAGAATCTGTCCTTTTGGGCTATTTAATTACAACACTGGATACTATGAAATTTAGCTCAGTTAAGGCAGAAATTGCAACTTCTCACTTCCTTTTTTAACATTCCTAGAAACTTAAGTAATAATGGAAACTCCATACAGTACCTGTATGGAGTTCCAAGAGATCATAAAATGCTAGTATGCTTTGAAATATAAGGGGCTAATAGTGGGAGAAAAGATTTCTTAAAGTTTCATGCCAAATCTCTAATAAACAAATGATGGAACCAAACAGAACAGTATGGAAGGCAGAATAAACTGAATCCAACTATAATAGTAATTATCACAAAGGAAAACAGAGTTCTTACCTAAACATTTGACTACCCCAACAGCATAGGCTGAGGCTGCCCTTGGTTTGTTAGTAACAAGTGCAAGCTCTCCAAAATACTGTCCTTTTTGACATCGAGCAATCTCTACCTCTTGGTTTGCATCTTTTACCGTGAGGGTCTACAACAGAAATTCAAGATACAGAGATGATAATTTGCTGACAAACTGTTACGAAAAATATTTCACCACCTGCATAATCCTGAGATTAGCTGAGATTGTCCTGTTCTCAGTTCTGTATCTATCAGATGTCACATTAAAGCTTGTATGAATTAAATTCTTTGGGTTTAGGAGCCCTTAATTGCGAAACACTCCCTGCAAATAAGGTTATCCAGGAATGTGTGTCCATATTAGTAAATTAATATGATCTAGTCCTGACTTCTTGACATGTAACCTGTTCATAGGAAAGCCAAGCCAAGAAATGAGTCCAACTAGAGCACACATATTTTAAGCATTTCCAAAGCTAAATATTTACCAGTAAAAATTCATTTGCAAAGGCAATTTCATTAATGAAAAATGTAAGTCACCTTTCTAACAGTGTCCATTAGATGTGTTAGGAATGCTACCCCAAAATTAACAATCGCTCACTATATGTAACTAGCTAGGAAAGTCTAGGAATTATAGTACCAAAATAGCTCAAGTAAACCAGACTATATCAAGTATAAATGGATTTACAATAAATTAAAGAACAACATATGCAGGATGGAGCTCATTACTAAATTAACATACACTCTTTTCCAGGCTACGTTAAGAGCGCATTTAAAACAACACAAAGGGGCTTTACAGAATAAGCTTGATTTTCCCATTTAACAGGATTAACTTCCCATCTCATTGCAACTCTGTTTTCAAATCCTATCTTAAGCTTCCATAATTGGTAACTGATCTATGGTTTCTTCATTGGACATCTTTTTTCCAAGACAATTGGAATGTGACACAGTAAGGACTATTTTCAGGAAAGATTCCTTAACTTTGTCAATTCAGTAAGATATATTTAAAAATATTAAATGATTCTAAATTTTAACTATCATACTAGAAATAACTGAACTCACCTTGCTTTTAATCATGATCTTTACTTCACCAGATTCTACAATGAAAAAACTCTCCGCCTTATCACCCTGTGACAACAAGATTATAGATGTCTTTGGATTTTCTGAAGTGTTGATGAAAATCAGTTTCAAACAAAGTAATGTAATTTCTGATATTGAGCTAGGAAAAGCATACAGCAGCACAGAGAAAAGAATCTATGCTACCTAATCTAAGATGTGGAAATATAAATGAAAATTGGGATGATATTGAAATATTTCAGTGGAGAAAGGAGATCCTAATATAAAGGTCACTGCTGCTTTAGAAAATTATAGCATACTTTCCAAATATTATTTGAGCAATCCTTTTGATTTTGAAAAGGAATTACTGTATTCTAGAATCCAAATAATACAGAATGTAAATTAGCAACTCTGTACAAAAGTACAAAATGTAAAATAATTAAGACATTTTTTTTTACATTTTACAAAACATTCTTTGCAATCCATTTTTAAGAATTCTATTCTAATTCTGTGTATCACTGAATTCTTAACTATCACCCAAATCCAATATATTTACCAAAGTGGGAGAATTGCACTTATATACCTGAGCAATGATGCGTTCTCCATCTTGATATGTCTTTTCTCCTATTACATCAACAATCTTCATTCGCTCAGATGGCTGCAACAACAACAAAAATGAATTTAATATGCCCTGTCCCTTTCTTTGGCATAATCTAGTTCCACGATGCAATGGAGGTTACAAGTTTCATACTAACTTTTATAATCATGCATAATTTTACCCTGAACTTCTACATTCTGTGGATGTCATATACCTGCGTATGATATCCATCCATATCTATCCCCATGTCCTTTTCACTTTTTGCATACATCTCAACCCAAGAAAATGGACACATTATCACTCTGTCCTTTTCAGAGTGTGTGTGTGTGTGTGTGTGTATGTACTGAAGAAGAGCATCACCATTAGTTCTAGAAGCTAATGTATTTCTTTGCTTTCATTACTAAATTAATTAGCAGAAGGATGATTACAGCCTAGATTGTAGTCTATGATAACTTTCCTGAGTATCTGACAACTAACTTGATATTGCTATATGTTCCCTATAAGCCACCATGATGTAAATTCCCAATGTAAATAAACCAGTTTAGATTATAGAGGTCAACTGCCATATAACAAGACTCAGTCATATATTCCTTGGAAGAATCAGAGAAAAATATACATAGAGAACCAGCCAAATCTGTCTGAATAGCTTACTGAAAAACCTATCAAGAAAATAATTGCTGTCATAGATCCTTTCCTTAACCCCTAACCTCCTCTTAAACATTTACAATGCTGAGGAAAATCTAATTAGACATGCTTTCCAGTTCATTTCCACAAAGTACTTTACCTCCAGTGACTTAAGAAGAGGCACTGATTCAATAAATAATTCATACGTTTTCCTTTTCCTTGCATTATTTTTCAATATAATTCTTCTGAATGTTACACGATCCTTTAAGAAACAGAATGAGAAAAATATTTTCTTTGGTTATTTCTGAGCTAATCAAATTAGAACATCAACACAAACAGAAAACATAGCTATATATAACAATGGCCCTTTTTGTATGAATAAGTAGTATATTATACATGGTTATTAATACTACTATTTTTTTTAGAAAGGTCTACATTAATACACCCTGATCTAATTCTATATTTCAATGAATCTCCAAATGAACAGCAGCTGAAATAACCTCTACATGGAACAAAGTAAAATATAATATCTTTCTATAAATTTAAATGCATGCTTACTATTTACATGAAGTTAAAAGATTCAAAATTAGAAAAAGGTACAGACGCTTCAATATTTTTTGGTCAATATCTTCTAATATTTCCTTTGCCAAAAATAACAAGTTCAAAATATAGGCAACTAAGAATATTTCTCTTCTTGCCTTCTCTTTGAGATGTGTATATGTAGAGCAGAAGGAGTATTACATATGTTTGTCACGTTGACTTATTTATAAGAAATAATAAAGGTGGAATAAAAAAACATTTTTAAAAAGCACTTACACAGCAGGAAAATAATATGACTGAATGATCTCTCTATGTATCAGCATAGGCTGTTTCTCAGGACATCTATCTTTTAACTGGTTTTGCTCCCCAAGATTGATGAATAGAATTTGATCTTTTAACTACAGAAAATATACCAAAATACCTCACACAATATTTAAAGGATGACAAGCATGCAATGATGTAATTATGCAAATGCCACAATTATGTACTTGCACTAGGATACTTGATGGAAAGAACTAAATCAAGGCATTTGCATAATCACATTAACATGTGTTATTTGCCTTGCTTGACCTCTTGGAAACCCCAATGACCATTTGCTCTAAACCATTAAGGAAATCTTGCTCACTTAAGTGCATATTAAATGACAAAAACTACTACAGTACGTACTGATTAACCTGGAGAAGGGGAGCTTGTAGCCAGCCAGAGTCTGCTGGATTTCAAACCAGAAAATCCAATAAACAGGTGATGAATCTAATCATTTCTGGGGACTATTCATTCCCCATTCTGCAATTACTCAGTTAGAGGACACTTCCAGAAATCGGTTTTAAAAAATGCAGAGCCAAATAATTCAATGTTGTTTACATCAAAATCTTTTGACAACTTGAGGAGGAGGAGGAATAATCTGAAATGACACAGTGCTGATTCTGCATAGTAACTCCCAACGTTATTTTTTTCCCATCAATGTTTCCATTAGATGGCAGCAAATGATCGAGTTGATTTGAGATTCTTCAGATCCGGCACAAGCGTCAAGATGAGTTTTATATGCGTACAACTGACAGTGTAACTTGTAACATTTCAAATGCCATGGCAATATTATTTTTGGTTCTAAAGTACATATCATGTGTGCATTGCAATCAGAAAAATGGTATAATCATATACCAAAATAAGATTCCATTTATACAATCTTATACCTATGTAAAAAAAACCTGCCCATAATGTGCTCTAGACTTGGACGGAGTCCTCACTATTCTTGAATATTTTTATTTTATTGACTCCTTATCTTTACATAAAATATCCTCTGAGAAGCGATTCTCCACTGATATGGTAACGATTTCAAACACAGTTCTGAAAGCCTCCCTCTCACTTTCATTGTTCTCTTTGCATGCTTCTCATTTTGATCAAGGAAAAATACCTATACTTCCTGGTTCGAACAAAACTGTAAATAAAGACAGCCTTTGCAATGTTTCTAAGATGCTATGTTTCACATGCAATTAGAAGTACTTATCAAATAGGAAGCCATAAATCAATTCCTACTTTGTGTCAATACAAAAAGCCTTAAACAAACAAACAAAAATCACACTTTAGAATTTGGGACCAAGATTAGAAAGATCCAACTTCCTGTGGAAAATCTCGGTCCTTCCTACAACATAAATTATAGGGCTGTTATTATAAGGATGAAATTGGAGGAGGGAAGTGTTTATCAGCACTGTGCATGCTTCAAAATGATTTAGAAAAAGCATTTTGGGCATCATGTGAGCATCATTTCTCTCAATCATTAAAGTTGTCATGCTTTTTTTCTGATTTCTGCACAAAGAAGATGATAATGTTTTAATCAGCAGCATCTACTTTTTAGAATTTAGATGCTATCCTTGCAAGACAAGTACATCTTTCTAATCCTTTTCAAAGCATTTAGAGCCATGCTGTTGGCAACGGCTTTAAACTTCTGAGAACAAGGAAATAGTCTGCAGTGACTTTACTGAGATTATAGAAAATTGCGATTCAGTTTTTCGCTTTGCCAATTTAGGCTCATAATAACTTCAGTGTGTATAAGTGTAATATAATGTGTAATGACCTCTCTATATGACAGAGGTGGTGGAAAAGGCTTGACATTTAAAAATTCCCCCAGAGCTTCAAAAAACAGTTAAGACAAAGTAAGTAAACTAAGATAATTGTGAAGCAAACAAAACATTGATAAAAGAATCTCTGGAATGTTGAAAATGACATTGAAAATTATGTGGAAATACAATACAATGCAATACAATGGCAGAGTTGGAAGGGACCTTGGAAGTCTTCTAGTCCAACCCCCTGCCTAGGCAGGAAACCCTATACCGTTTCAGACAGATGGCTATCCAACATCTTCTTAAAGACTTCCAGTGTTGGGGCATTCACAACTTCTGGAGGCAAGCTGTTCCACTGATTAATTGTTCTAACTGTCAGGAAGTTTCTCCTCAGTTCTTGGTTGCTTCTCTCCTTGATTAGTTTCCACCCATTGCTTCTTGTTCTGCCCTCAGGTGCCTTGGAGAATAGTTTGACTCCCTCTTCTTTGTGGCAACCCCTGAGATATTGGAAGACTGCTATCATGTCTCCCCTAGTCCTTCTTTTCATTACTCAGCCTAGAACTGTGTTGGCTTTTTTGGCAGCTGCTGCACACTGCTGGCTCATATTTAAATGGCTGTCCACTAGGATTCCAAGAACCTTCTCACAGTTACGACTATTGAGCAAGGTACCACCTATACTGTACCTGTGCATTTTGTTTTTCTTACCTAAATGTAGAACCTTACTCTTTTTTACCATTGAATTTCATTTTATTAGATAGTGCCCAATGTTCAAATGCAAGTATAGTCACAGAAAAAGATCAAACTCATGAACTATCAGATGGTTTCTCTACTACATTTGGCCACTGGTTCAATAATGTGGAACAAACTGGATCTAAAAGTGTTTCATATATTTTTAATATTATTTTGTTACATTTATATTCTGTCATTCTACTAAGAATGTATATGTTACTTTCAGGGGTGGGTTGCTCCCGGCATTACTGCCGGTTCGTGTGCGCATTTACACAAAAATAGGTCTGCACATGAGCAAAACATTAAAAAAAAGAAATAAAATTAAATGTGTGCAATTACAATTGTTCTCCACATGCGCAGAACCAAAAATCAAGATGGCAGCACCATAGGATAATGAGTTTGGGGATGTGGCAGGCCTGGGTTGCTGCCGGTTCCAGGGACCCAGGCCGCCAAACCAGAGGTAGGAACCCACCTCTGGTTAATTTGTACTCTCACTCATTCTCACAACCACCTCTGATCTATGTAGGTTACCCTGAAAGACAAACGATTGGCCAAAGATCATCTACAGCAGGCATGTCCAAAGTGCGGCCCGGGGGCCAAATGTGGCCCTTTTTCAAATTTCAAGCGGCCCGCAGCCTCTTCTCCCCACTGGAGTTGTTTAGTCTTTCATAAAATACTGTATTTTTCGAAGTATAAAGATGCATCTTTTCCCCCACAAAAAAGAGGCTAAAAATCTGGGTGCATCTTATACACTGAATACAGCATTTTTTGCCTCCCCAAACTCTGCCCCCTTCACCAAAATGGCTGTGCATAGCCTTTAGGAGGTTTTCAGAGTGCTCCTGGGGGCTGTGGAGGGCATAAATAAGCAAAAAACAGGCCATTTTTTGCTCAACTTTGCCCCCCCCCTAGCCCCCAGGAGCACTCTAGAAGCCTCTTAAAGGGTAGTCATGCCCTTTAAAAAATAGGCCCATTTTCGTGGGAGAGTGCAAAAACTTTTTTTAAAATTTGCCTCTTCAAAATCTTGGTGCGTCTTATACTCTGAAAAATACGGTAGTTAATTCGCATTTAATGTTAAGGGTTCAAAGAATGTCAGGCTGTATGATCGGCCCCACACATTTTCACCTCACCAAATCTGGCCCTCCTCGCAAAAAGTTTGGACACCCCTGATCTACAGTCATAAGCACCATAGCCAGTGGCGGTTTGACCTATTTCAACATTCTGAGCATTAGCTTTTGCTAGCATCTTCCATTTACAATATAAAACAAAATAAAAAAATATTTTACTCTACTCCGACCAGTTGAGAGAGATTACTATCATTCCCATGAGGTAACGATTTAGATGCTGAGCAAGGTGTAGGTGACTCAAGTTCTACTTTCTTAGAACTAATTTTACATGCTTTTCTTTTGACAACATACACTTAACTATCTCAATTCTACTGGACTCAATCTTAGAGTTTCTGCTCTCACTTCCATATAACAAAGCAGCATGGGGTTAATCTGCATGTCTGCAACTTTTTAATTTTTATTTTACTACCTTTGTTTCATCTTGCTTCCTTCTGCTTTTTACATGTCCCTACAACAATGACCTTTGGCTAAAAACAAATAAAACTTTGCTGGTAATAATAACAAGACAGAAAGCTGAGAGAAATCAGCATGCTTCAATATACTGACATAAACGTTGATAAAAATTGTGTTTGTGTAATTCAAGACGTATTAGAAGATTTCTCACAAATAAAACTTACCAGTCCCCAAAGGGCTCCTTCGGTGGTGGCCACAATAGTTGCAGCTCTAGGAGTGTTATACATCAAGGCCAGTTCCCCAAAACTGCCGTGATTATCATAGCGACCAACGCAACGAGTTTGGCTTTCTCGTGCTACAAAAATATCATATGATCCCCTAGAAAGATGGGAAAATAAAAACCCCAAGCATTAATTCAAACGCAAAACACTGCTAATAAAAGCTCAGTTTAATAAAAATAGTAGTAGTTTGTTTTCTAATGTAAAAATAAAATAAAACATTTCCATCTGGTTGGAACAGAACATGCCCTGTCAGAATGTATCCCTATTTGCTACCAAACACTGCCCGCACACAGCACCCATATTTTCACTGTATTGATCACTATGGGCAAGCATAGCTGAGAAAAAGAGGAGTTCTTGGCATGCAGAAATGACCACCCAGCTTCCAATCTATACAATTAAGCTGGGGTTAATTCGCTTCCACTGTTTGCAACAGGGGCGGATGCATCAAACTGCTGGGGGTGGGGTGGGGAGTCTGAGAATAGTGAAATAATATTTTTTCATTTCTTTCTCTTCCTGTTGCTCTAAATGCCTCACAGGCTACAATCTCAAAATCCTTTGTAAACGCCAATGGGCTTGTCCTGCCCTTATTTTAATTATTTGAACTAGTTCAACCCCCTGCCTAGGCAGAAAACCCTATACCATTCCAGACAAATGGCTATCCAACATCTTAAAGACTTCCAGTGTTGGGGCATTCACAACTTCTGGAGGCAAGCTGTTCCACTGATTCATTGTTCTAACTGTCAGGAAATTTCTCCTCAGTTCTAAGTTGCTTCTCTCCTTGATTAATTTCCACCCATTGCTTCTTGTTCTACACTCAGGTGCCTTGGAGAATAGTTTGACTCCCTCTTCTTTCTGGTAACCCCTGAGATCTCAGAACATTGTTGTCATGTCATTTCTAGTTCTTCTTTTCATTAAACTAGACATACCCAGTTCCTGCAACCGTTCCTCGTATGTTTTAGCCTCCAGTCCCCTAATCATTTTTGTTGCTCTACTCTGCACTCTTTCTAGAGTCTCCACATATTTTCTACATCGTGGCGACCACTTGCAGTATTCCAAGTGTGGCCTTACCAAGGCATTATAAAGTGGTATTAACACTTCACGTGATCTTGATTCTATCCCTCTTGTTGATGCAGCCTACAACTGTGTTGGCTTTTTTTGGCAGCTGCTGAACACTGCTGGCTCATATTTAAATGGTTGTCCACTAAGACTCCAAGATCCCTCTCACAGTTACTACTATTGAGGAAGGTACCACCTATACTGTATCTGTGCATTTTGTTTTTCTTGCCTAAATGTAGAACCATACTTTTTACCATTGAATTTCATTTTGTTAGATAGTGCCCAATGTTCAAGTTTGTCAAGATCCTTCTGTATCTTAAGCCTATCTTCTGGAGTGTTGGCTATTCCTGCCAGCTTGGTGTCATCTGTAAATTTGATGAGTTCCCCATTTATTCCCTCATCCAAATCATTGATGAAAATGTTGAAGAGTACTGGGCCTAATACAGAGCCTTGGGGTACTCCGCTGCATACTTCCCTCCATGTAGATACAGTTCCATTGAGGACTACACGTTGAGTGCGGTTGGTCAGCCAGTTACGAATCCATGTGGTGGTGATGCTGTCTAACCCACATTCTTCTACTTTATCTAGTAGTAGGTTATGGTCTACCTTATCAAATGCCTTACTGAAGTCCAAGTAAACTATATCGATGGCATTTCTCTGGTCCACTAATTTTGTCACTTTGTCAAAGAATGCAATAAGATTAGTCTGGCATGATCTGTTTTTGGCAAACCCATGTTGGCTTTTGGCTATTACTTTGTTTGCTTCTAGGTGTTCGCTAATTCATTGCTTGATTATCTTTTCCAGAATCTTTCCTGGTATTGAGGTTAGGATGATAGGTCTATAGTTTCCTGGATCTATTTTTTTTTTCCTTTTTTGAAGATGGGAACCACATCAGCTCTTTTCTAGTCTCTGGCAGTTCCCCGGTGCTCCAGGATCTCTGAAAGATATAGTTCAGTGGTTCTGAGATCTCGTCTGCCATTTCCTTCAGAACCCTGGGGTGCAATCCATCCGGTCCTGGTGATTTGAACTCGTCTAGGGTAGACAGGTGCTCACTTACCATTTTCTTCCCTATTTCAACTTGTGTTCCTAATCTGTTTTTTGTGGTGCTGTTTTTGATAGGAAGGTGACTGTTTTATCCCTTTGTGTAAAGACAGATGCAAAACATGAGTTAAATAGTTCTGCTTTCTCCCTGTTGCTTATCATCTTCATGCCACTTTCTCCCAGCAATGGACCAATTGTTTCCTTAACCTTTTTCTTGTTTTTAACATGTTGGAAGAAGCTTTTTTTGTTATTTTTTACTTTTGTGGCAAGCCTTTCTTTATTGTGAGCCTTAGCATTCCCTACTTCATCTTTACAAGCTCGGGCTATTTGCTGATATTCTGCCTTAGTTATGTCCCCCTCTTTCCACTTTTTATACTTAACTTTTTTGTCTTTCAATTTGTCAGAGAGTTCTTTATGCAACCATGCTGGTTTCTTTTGGGAGCTGTTATTTTTCTTCTTCATTGGTATTGTGCTAGCTAGACTGAGCTTTTGTAATCTCATTTTTCAAAATTTCCCAAGCTTCTTGAGTTGCTTTCCCCTTGAGGATTCTCATCCATGGAATTCTTCCCAAGCTCTCTCTAAGTTTATTGAAATTCGCTCTTTTAAAATCCAAGACTCTAGTTTGATTATTAAATTATTAGACTTATTTTTTTTAAATGCTTTATTATTGTTCTAGGCAGCTTAACAAAACGAAGAAGCTTTTTAAAATAAATGCTTGATCTGAAGAGGCCCAGTGCTATTGTATCTTCTTTTAAATAGCAGAGAATAACTATACTTCCATCAATTTTGATAGCATCTGTACAAGTATAGTCTGAAATGTAACACTACAAATAGTGTATATCATCTGTACTGTTTGCTGTTTGTTGCAAGGAGCAAATTGCTGGGAGGCAGAAGCAGATTTTTCCCCTTGTTTTCATCCCCAAAAGCTAAATGTGTCTTATACTTCAAAGCATCTTATACTCCGAAAAATATGGTAAGTTGAATTCTTCAGAATTTCACTATATATACAATAAGGTAGTCATTTCTACCATAGTTCTCAGATTCACATTCATGATCATTTCAGTTTCACAGAAAGCTACAAACACACATATTTTACCATATACGTCAAAAACGTAAGAAGGCATTCATTGTGAAAAGCAATCAGTGCAGTAATATTTGAGAATGAACTAGCAGAGCTATCTTTAACCCTTAAAACCAGTAAGCATATTCTTGTAAAAAAAAATCTTTCTACTTCAAATATTACTTTACAGAGATAAAACGGTTATCTGTGAAAGGGACTACTTTTTTTTAACAATTAATATCTATAAATAACTTCCATATATCAATATCGGTTTTTCATATATAATTTTCAGTTGATTTTTGCAATATAAGATAACAATTAAAATTTGTGTTCCTTTAGTAAACCTTCTTACAATCATAACATGCTCTCTAAAGTCTGTCCTTTTTATCTGAAACTTAGAAAGTTCAGCTTCCTCATTCCTAATTAATACAATTTAATTTAACATTTATGTTAGAAACATTTGACTCCTTACTCTTCAATGACATAAAAGTTGTCTCCATCATCTCCTTGGTCAATTACATGTTCCTGAGGTCGCACTTTTCTTTCAAACATGGCATCCAAAACTTGTGACAATTGTTCCTGAAAGGATAAAAAGCATTTCAATTAACATTTCTTATGAGGACTAAGTCATTCCTATATAATGCTCCAAAAACTCTTGTCTATGCCATGAGCTTTTTGAACTATAGAGGAGAAGAGTATTCTTGAATGGGGTGCCATCTCACTTGTTCATAAATGCAAAAAACATACAAATCAAACTAAAAATAGATTTTACTTTCCAATGTCAGAGAAAACTCCCTTCTACTTCTAGGGTCTTCTAACTCCAAAGAACAAATAGAAGTCTGCCATATTAAAAAAAAGGGAAAAAAAGCCGGGGAATCTCAAAGCCTACCATGAGAACAGTGGCTACAATGCTATGTTTTCATGGTCAATTCAATGTTTCAGGATAAAGTGCTAGGCAACTGATAAACAGAGGTATGGTCTCCAAAAGATCAGTAAGTTTTGGCTATATCACAATTAGTCATCTATCTAGTGGTTTTGACAATTCATAGGGAATACACCTATGAAACTGATTTCTAATTGATCAAAGTGATTAGGAAGCACCATTCTATACACCAAAGAAAAGTGCCAGTCTGAGAAAGTGCAGTTACACCACGAAAAGGCAGGAAGCACCATCTCTTTAAGGAGGGGAAGGGAAAAGTGATTCTAAATGATTCAAATTCTACAAGAGAAAAGATGGGGATTCTTTCCCTCAGATCTTCCCCAAATCTATTTTAAAAGTCCAGAGAGATTGAGACATTACAAGATAATCTCTGCATAGAAACATAGAAAACTGACAGCAGAAAAAGACCTAGTGGTCCATTGATTCCGCCTTTTGAGGGCAGAACTTCCTAATCTTCTGCAAAACTTCCTAATCAGTTCAAATATCACAACAGTAAAACTTAAGAAGAGCTGAAGAAGCCCATTGGATGCTTCTTGGATGCTTCAAAGAAAAATCAGAAAGTCCAGTTGCTCCTTTGGGACAGTTTATATCTTGGTGCATCAAAGTCTGTATCAAAGCCAGACTTGCTACTTCTCAGAAATGTATGTGGCAGCAAGCTTGGAAGAAACCAACAGGATATATGATTGTTTTCACTTTTACCAGAATTTCAAGAATTCAGTCTACAAAAATATTTAAATTTGCACATCAGCAACATTTAGTTCTCTGAAAATGAATTTTATTACAGTTAGCAACCAAGTGCAAAGAAAAAAAAGACATAATTACAACAAAACATCCATGTACATATAGATAAACGAACAGTTAGGCTTTAAGATACCATCCATAAAACCTTTGGAGCTAATCTAGTTAACTCACCCTGTAAAATCTGATCTATAAAACCTATCCACTTTATTTGCTACTTTACAATCCTTGGTTAGTACATATAAAAATCAGTTAACAGAAAATTGGAGGAAGGAAATAACTTTATGGCATATATTACAGAAATGGATGAAACATAAAATTTTGCCTGCTGATATGTTTTATCTGTAAGACACTTATACTTTTCTATGGCTTCAGAGTAAAATCTCACCACATGCGCCAAAACATTAGGGGCTACGTCCTTTAGCCTTAGAGGAAGGTAACATTCTGTGGATCTCCTTTGTAACCTTTTAATAAGCAGAGTTATCTTTCAGTGATTGGCTTGCTCATACGAGAGGCGGCTTAGAAGAATATGAATACATTTAATTCTCCGTAAGGTTTAAGTCAAATAAGAAAAGAATGATAGTCTCTAAAGGGTAGCAAATTAGTATTTTATGGCAACAGATATTATCAATCTAAATGTAGAGTTTAAAATGGGTTGATTGGGTTTTTTTTAACTACTTTCATTGGCAGATACTCCCTTTGAAGATTGTGAAAATACTTGAATAAAATCAAAGGCCAAGAAAAAGCTTCTTATCCTGTTCCTTAAAATAAGAGAAAAAAATCAACCCCTATATTAAGGATTATAGGAATGTCAATGCCCTACTCTTATCTTGCAACAAAATGTTTCCCTTAGTAAGAAGGAAGGGTTATTTTTCAATTAACTGAAGTTGTTGGGTGCCTTTAAAAAAAAAACACCAAAATAAATTATTGTTTAAAACTCTGAGGTTTGGGATGTATAAATCTCCAATGAATTAAAACATTGCTTCAAGAAAGCCAATTTTCACTTTAAATTACTGCTTGAATTACTGAAAATGTTATTGCTAGATGCATCCACAAGATAAATGAACAAATATTTATTCTACCCTTGTTAAAATAAAAATATACCCATATAACTTCCTTAGAGAACACTTGAAGGAGTCATCACATTGTAAGTTGAAAATTCAGAAGGAAAATATCTCAATGGTATTAAGTACTGAATATTTATCAACAAAAAGCAGACATTATTTTATTTTATTTTTAAAATGTTATTCCAAAAAGGCATTATGCATCATTTGCATATCAGATATGTAATACCTAGCACTGTTTACAAGATAAATTTTGTTTTTGTCAATGATTTTATCCAGTGTTCTATGATTGTTGCTGCCCAAGTTGTTGAATATGAGATGGATGGTAATACATTTCATAGATGGATGGATGGATATTAAACAAACCAGTTTCATTTTCTACAGGCAGCCAATTGATACAGCAATGGGGTGATAATTTCTAGTAAGCCAACGTAAATTTTAGGACAGCCTGATGGATTGAAAAAAATGGGCATACCTTGCTGTTTTATAGAAAGCTCTGTCCAATTTAAATACACTGGTAAAGGGTTTAAATAAAACCTTGGACAGTGTTTTTTATTAACATATCACCTCGGGTAAAATCAGCACGGCTTTATTCTGAACCTAGGATGTGTTATTCCCATGTTTAAATATTCCCTATGTTCTGAAATGTAGCATATTTTTAAAAGGCTAAACAGGGAATTAAAACCATAATAAGCATTCCTATCAAGGTAGTTCCATTCTGCTGTGGTGATAACATTTCAGCACAACTGAAATAACTCTCAATGGCAAAAAGAAATGTAGGATGCAGGAAATTAAGGTAGGATATGAATAATAAAAATATCCAAAATGAGTAGCCTTATTAAAAGATTGTTTTTATTTAGTGGTGCAAAAATTTTACAATATTGTGGATTAGAAAACTGTGATGGAGTTCTTGAGTTGACGTAAGAGAATTAGAATAAGTAACTCAGAATAATTTTGCCTTAATTTTTAGGGAGAAGTACTTTAGTTTTCAAGACTCTGTTACATTACCCTACTAGCAACAAAGATTTTTCCAAAAAAAATTCAGATAGTTTTTGGACTTGCTTGCTATATCTTTTCTGTTACCCAATTTACCTAATACATTATTTCTTCCTACAGGTGGTATTTAAATAAATGTTTATATGTTAAATTGGTACACTTTTTATTTGTGGTCTACCCAAGATTACATTTTTCATTCATACTGATCTTTACAAACATTGTCCTGAATGTTACCAGATTTTACCATTATTACCTTTTGAATTATTAAAACCTAGAATGCTGCAGAACATGTTAAAAACAGAAAGGATTAAGTGAGAGCTAAGAACCATGAAAAAAACTTGGCAGCATCTTCTAAGAGAAGCTGTGGAGGCTGGAAAGGTTAAGGACTATAGTAATTTGGCAAGCTGACATTCAGAGGAAAAACAGCTCTCACTTATTCAAATGCTATCAACTGAGTTTTATCACAGTAGGTTTAGCAGTGTTCATGCAGTCCTTCTGAATCTTTACTAAAAGGATGCAAATTATAACTAGGCAACCTGTAGCAAAGTCAGAACGCAGCCGCGCGGGCAATTATGGGGAGTACGAGGTACTCCCAAGTAACACCTCTCCTGCGCGAGCTGCACTGGCTCCCTGTAGTCTTCCGGGTGCGTTTCAAGGTGTTGATCACCATCTTCAAAGCGCTCCATGGCACAGGACCTAGTTACTTGCGGGATCGTATCCTGCCCCATACATCCCTGCGACCAATTCGCTCTCACAGAGAGGGACTCCTCCGGGTGCCATCCACTAAGCTATGCCAGAGGGCGGCGCCGAGGGGTAGGGCCTTCTCTGTGATGGGCCCAGCCCTCTGGAATGACCTCCCCCCCCCCCCCGACATTAGGACAACTACCGATCTCCGCTCCTTCCGCAAGAAACTCAAGACCCACCTGTTCCAACT
This sequence comes from Natrix helvetica, assembly GCF_964273705.1. Classification (NCBI taxonomy): domain Eukaryota; kingdom Metazoa; phylum Chordata; class Lepidosauria; order Squamata; family Natricidae; genus Natrix; species Natrix helvetica. Next base: position 340,038,742 of record NC_138548.1, read on the forward strand.
AGCTGGCCTGGCTTGAACTGTAATTACATTCTCCAATCCCCCTGGACAATTTTAAATTAATTCTGACTTTCTGGGTATTTTAATTGTTTTAATCTTACTGTGTTGTTTTAACTTATGATTATTTATTTATGTATTGTAAAATGTTTTTGTATATACCTCCTCCTCGTCACTTGTTTGTATATTTAATTGTACGCCGCCCCGAGTCCCTTTGTGGAGAGGGAGCGGCCTATAAATTGAATTAATAATAATAATAATAATTGTTAAGAAACCTCAAGACCTAAAGGGGTAATGGTTTTAGAAAATTTGTATTCATGTTTGCTAATTACTGTCAAGTAGTAGAACGTGGCAACAGAAGAGAATAAAAATGTTCAGATCATCTTTTAGCAAAGCCAAATACATCTTCTTTACTAGCAATATCCCTGGTAGATACCACTTCAGTTTTTTTTTAAAAAAGAACATTTTTGGTAAAGTGATGGGCAATATTTTCATGACCGGATGCTCATTTAAATATTTCTGAACTTCTATTCTATTTATTTTCCTTACATTACCCATGCCTTTAAAAATGATGGGGTTGAAGGGAAGTTAGTGTATGTGTAAGGTAAAAAGCATTTATTCTAAAGCCCACTAATACTTTCTTTAATTTGTGAAAGGAAGAGGTGGCAATAGCTGCAAGAAATGCTCAATATTACAATATGGATAGGTTAAAAAAACACTTCCGCTAAATATTTCCTACTCTCTATGATATTGAAAGTCAAGATATACAGAGTAGATATAGTGTAGGGTCAGCCCCAACAATAATTGCTAAGCCCATGAAATAGCTGCATGTCCTAGAATCACTTTAGGTAGCGAGATAATAATAAATAATAAATGCCCTGTATCACAATTCCTAAAATGAAATAATCTGAGCATCCTAATTATGTAATTATAGACACTAAGAATAAACTAATTAATAATTCTGGCTTGCTGAAGAGACACAAGCCATATTCCTGGATCTAGGCAACAGTGAACAAGAAAGTTCAGTCAAATAAGGTAAAATTCTTTACAAATCTGGTATTTAATGTACATCTGACTGCAGAGGTGGGTTCCAACCGGTTCGGCAGAGTAGGTAGTAACTCAGCCACCCATGCCTCCGAACCAGTTCTATCAGCGGCACCGTAGGCAGTGTCATCTTGTTTTCTGCTTCTGCGCATGCACAAAAGCAATTTTTTCACTACTGCACATGCGTGCAGAGGGCGTATCAAGCACGTTCGAAGTGCGTCCCTGAGCAAATCGCAGTAAAGAAATCTGGAACCCACCCCTGTCTGACTGGTGTATTAAAAGTTAAATCCTCTTCCTTTTTTGTACTGACTGTTACAAATTAAATATTCTAAAATAGGAATATTTTGAAATAAGAAGTAACTCAATTTCATCCACATGTTGCTATAGTCACATTTGTAATAAATCAAAATGCTCCTGAATTCATATATGTTAGATTTTGAATCTTCAAGTGAAAGGTCAAATTAAAACAGTAAATATAGGTTAAGCTTACCTGATCTAGGTTTTTGAAGATGAGAATATCTTTACAGGCTTCCTGCAATCTGCATCTCTGCTCATCTGTTTTTGGATGAACTACCTAAAAAAAAGAAAAACCACAAAGTGGTTTAAACATCTTGATATCAACACATTTTAGCTAAACATGTTTGGGGTTATAATTCTGCAGATATTTAGGGAAAACATTTTGAAAATGTTTTAACTGTAGCAGTGTACAATTTTCACATTCCTTCAGTAAAGGAGGCCTGAGAAGTAAGAAAGGAAAGATCTGGCTCCAACTATTTTATTAATTAATAATACTCAGTTGAAAAGTCTTCAGGAATAATTTTGTGAATCCTTTTGTATTCATTCAAAAGTCATAATAAAGAACAAATGCTGCTACTTCATTCATCACTTTAGTTCGTAACTTCACCCAAGGAATAGAATAAAATTAATTGCTCTTTGTATCACGAAGCAATATAGTATTTTCAATCTTGCTTACCTTTGGCTCTGTATCTTCGTCCTCTTCATCTGGATTGAAGGCTTCCGCACAGACTTGAAAAAGAAATATTTATTATTCTTTAACAGGGCTGTTATGCATAGAGAGGCAAGAATTCTGTATGGATATATAAATCAGTGCCATCTTTAAGTTCCCAAATAACATAAATTTTAGTGTAAAAGATGTAACACTTTAAGGGTACAGACACTTGCTTAACTATTATTCAGGAGTTAGTCCAAGGTAATCAAAATAAAGGCAATACAGTGGTTCTCTCCATTGCACCATTCTATATCAAGATATGACAAAAAAGGTGTAGTAAACAGGATTGCTTGTGAGACTTACCGTATATTGCCTATTTGTGTGAAAGGGAAAAATAGAAAAAAACAATCTCACATATAAGAGTCAGGCACTAAGAAATGTTCTTTTTTAACAAATAGGGATGTCTATATTTGCACCAAGCAAATAAGTATCGCATCAACAATTTTCCCTGTGCATTTTTTGGTCACGATTTAGGAAGAAAAAATAGTTCAGTATACTGTAGTCCTCAACTTACAACCACAACTGAGCCCAAAATTTCTGTTGCTAAGTGAAACATTTGTTAAGTGAGTTTTGCTCCAGTTTACGGCCCTTCTTCTCATAGTTGTTAAGTGAATCATTGCATTTGTTAAACTAGTAAAATGGGTAAGCAGATCTGGTTTCCCCATTAGCTTTGTCCGAAGGCTCAAAAAGGTTGCATCATAAATATGAAGCAGTTGTCAAGCGTCCAAATTTGATCATGTGACCATAGGGATGCTGCAGTGGTCATACTTATGAAAAAAGGTCATAAATCATTTTTTCAGTGCCACTGTAATTTTGAACACTCACTAAATGACCTGTTGAAAGTTGAGAACTACCCGTAGTCTATAATGGAGTCAAACATTTATGTTCAAAATTTCAGAGCTTAACATATATTTAAAAAGTAAAAAAAAAACTATATGCCAAGATTATGCTGAAATATTATCAGAACAAAATACAAGTTAATAATTATTTGCTTCAATGTGATATGCTCTTGAAACTTTCCCAAAGAAAAGCAGAGGAATATTTTACATACACCAATAACATATTGGACTTTGGACAAGGGTATAAAATTTAAATTTACTGTACAGTTTACTAAATAATAAAGTGCAAAAAAGGGGAAATATGTGAATCAGAAAATGTTAAACCATTCAATTTGCCTCCTCAATAGGAGCCTGCAAACTTGATCAGCAAGCTCACCTGGAATTTTGAAAGCATATCATGAACATCTTCATAAAATGTTTGCTATGGTGAGTGTCCTCAATAATTGTTGGTTTTAAAGTGATTTTGCTAGCCTTTAATAATGGGTATGTGTGACACTGACTTGACTCAACTCCTGATGAATTCATGGACACAAGCTATATAGCTTTCTTGGTGATAATACAAAAAGGTTTGTTAATATATGCATTACAGGATATATTTTTGTCAGTTTGCTAATTTTATCTCTTAACCTGGGATCTCCTGTTCAAGACTTCTTGAACAGGAGCTTAGCTTTTTCAAGATCAGCCAGAATCTTAATACTATTTTAATTGTTACTGTATTTTTCTGTAAGCATTTTATATTTTTATAAAAAAATTTTAATGTAGGCTTCCAGGAAAGATACAAAACCTAGAGCATCGGGAAATATGTTTGATCAGAACTGGGTTTGAGTTTGAATTTTCAGAAAAATGTAAAACTCTCCAGTGTATATTTGCCACATACAACCTAGATGTAATGATAAAGCCTACATGCCACTAGGAAAACCTAATCCAATTCTACCTTCCATAGAATAACAGAGTTGGAAGGGACCTTGGAGGTCATCTAGTCCAACTCCCTTCCCAAACAGGAGTGTCTATACCATTTTAGATAAGTCGCTGTCCAGTCCCGTCTTGAAAGCCTTCAGTGATGGGGCACCCACAATTTTACAACAACAGTATTTTATTCTATAGTCTAACTGTATAAAACCTTTGATAGATTGCCCTGAACTAAATAACCTTGGGAAGAATAAGAAAAAGAAGTCAATTTCTGAAAATCTGAAATAAACTGGCAATTCCATAAAAGTGTAAACAATTTGAGAGGTAGCTATATAATTATAGCATACTGGCAAATTCAGCAAGACTGTAAATATTAAAAATGTTTTTGTTCTACTATGAGGACGCAAGTTTTCCAATGACAAAACCAGGCAGAATTACCCCTGAAAAAGGGATGAAGAACCCACCTCAGATGGTATTGGATTTAATACAAAAGAAGTATTACTTTTTAAATTACCATATTTTTAGCATACAAGAAACACCCCCCCCCCAAAGTGGGTAGAAATGTCTGTGTGTCTCATAGAGTGAATATTGCGGCAAGGGAGGGGGGTTTGGCGGCTGCGATCGGGGGCAGCAGACAGGCATCGGCAAACGGACAGCAATAGGCGGCAGCGATCCCTGCCGCCTAGAACAGCTGATCAGTGGTATTCCAGGAGGCCAATCCAACCACCAATGAGCTGCTTGGTAGCAAAGGCTCCAGCATTTCGTGGCGGCGGCAGTTCAGCTCAGTTGACCGGTGGTGGGTGTAATGGAGCGAAGTCCTGACGAGCCACGTGCTGGGGCTGCGATAACATGCTGAAGAAGGACGCTAGCCAGATGAATATCGGATGGATGCTGGGAGGCAGTGGCAGATTTTTTCCCCTTGTTTTCCTCCTCTAAAGCTAATGTGTGTCTTATAGTCCGGAGCATGTTATAATGCCAAAAATACAGTAATTATCGGTTCAGCAATTAATGCAAATCAATGTGAACTATTGTTCTAAATCTAAACTACATTAATTAAAGGCGTCCATAAAAAGTTTCCATGTATAAATAAGTTTACACATGTTGCTTTGAGTAAGAGTAGAAAAATAATTAGAAGTGACATGCCTTCATTAAAAAGTGGCACTAAGATTTAGATTTTTCTTAACAATTACAGCATGCTAAATCGAATCAAAGGAATAGAATAGAATAGAATAGAATAGAATAGAAGACTATAATATAATTCTTTATTGGCCAAGTGTGATTGGACACACAAGAAATTTGTCTTTGGTGCATAAAGAAAACTAAAATAGAATACATCACACACAAAAGCACACAGGTGTGCATTTTCTTACATCTTTATTCTTATAACATGATGTACAATGACCGCACTGAACTAGTGGGCAGGTACTGTTGAAATAATCACAAGACAATCTGATGCTAGCTGAAATGGAAGCTTTCCAGGTTTTTGATATTTTATGAATGAAAGAGCATTGCTCAAGTCATTTTCCTGTGTAAAACACCACATATTAAACCATGTTTATGAGCTGCTCCCTATATTCCAGATTTAGCCAAGGCAAACATTCCAAAATATCTGAGCTGGTGTGACATGAGGAGTTACTGCTATTAAAAGTTTGTATTTTTTTTCTTGCATGAAAACTAGAATTTTCAACATGTCAATTAAAGCACAGTAAGCACTTTTTAGGCTGTTCCCTCTAATCCCTCCCAGTATGACTTTTCCATTCCAGCTTAACTTCATGTTTTCTCTGAGCAGGAGACCATACTTTAAACACTGTGGCAGTCACATTTTTATTTTTAAAAATGTCAATACGATCTAGGTACACCCAAACATATTCTTGAAAAACCGATGATGCTAGCAACTTCTTAATAAAAATAATAAGATGAGGTGGGGAACTACGTATATGGTAGGCATGTTATAACCGCATAATAGAGTGTACCACAAAAACATTTTCAGAAAATTGAGAACAACATTCACAGCAACAATCAAAAGTGTTGTTATATATTAATAACAGACTGTAGGAATAAGAACATTAAAATAGTTGCCAACTTTTTTGAAATAAAGCTTTTAAAAATAGCTTTTAAATTTTAATGGGAGATATCTATGTATCTTCTAAATATATGCCTAATTCACATTGATGTAATTTAGTCCATAATAAAAATATACATCTTGTTTAAACTTTAGCACTTTATTATTTTTGTTCTATTATTACAGAAGTTGCATTATCATTTTTTCCAATTCAAATTTTCAAGTTAAAAAATAATTATGAAAAAAGTAAACAAAGTTCTTGAACAAATCAAGACTAATAACCTTAAAAGAATATTCAGCAAAGTAATTCCCAGACTAGGGGAAATAAATTTAAAGTGTGTTATTATTCTGATATCCACTTTTTCTTTCACAAATTTGGAGAAAAATATTCTCCACCGTGACTTTACAATTAAACTTGCTATCATTTTATAATTTCATTTTACTGGGGTTAGCTGCCCAATAAATTTAAATAAAATAAAATAAATAATATGCATATGCAACATTGGCAAAAAGAAAAGAAGAACTAGGAAGGAAATGAGTAGGTAAACCAGATGGCAAAACTGCAGCAGGAATTATACGGGAATTTAACTGCTGGAGATCTCCATGCATCATCACCTCTTTTTCTCCCCCCCCAGGATTACTTTTAAGAACCATTCCATAATTCAATTTCATGTTGATACTATTGTTAACATATCATAATGTTATGTAATGGCTTGATTGGCTTTGATGTGTTTATTTCATTATTACAGCTGCATAAAGATACACTGCAAAGTTTTTCACATATAATGCAATGGTGGGTTCCGGATCCCATTCCAACTGTTACGGTTGGAACGGGTCCGGCGTTGTCCACATGGATACGTGCAGCGGGTGCATGCGTCCTGTCCAGCGACACCTCCACGAGCCTCTGCAATGCTCCAGCTGCTCAGCGGAGCATCACACAGACACAGAAGTGCCAAAGACTTTAAAGGACAGATAAGGAGCTTGGGCGGGCAGTCCTCTAGAGCACCCTACCGGAACGGTACTTGGTGCTCCGGGCAGGCTCCAGTACGCCCGTACTGAGGCGTATTGCCTGCAATTCACCACTGGTATAATGCTAACTCATTATAGTATCTTTTAGTCTGTGCATTTGACTGCTTGTTCCTTTCCTGTTGATAAAGGAGCAAACACCCAAGAAATATAACACAGGCAAGCACTTAATAAGATAGCAGTGAAGGCTTAGAAAAGGATATTCACATGCCAGGATGTGTCTATACCTACAAAAATATTTGTGCAGATAATGGTTTCCCTGTATGAAAGTGAAAAAAGAAACAGGATAGAAAGAATATTGATGTTTTCGAGGCTGCAGAAGGTTCTTGAGAGAGCATGAATAACCAAGAAAAAACTAAAAAAATGGATCATAGGGGGAAAAAATGATCTAGACTCTAGAGTTTATATTCAAGGCACAAATGACCAGACTCAAATTATCCTACTTTGAATATATTATGTGAACATCCAATTCCTTTGACAAGTCTATAATGATGGGAAAGGAAAAAGGATAGCCAGCAGTAAACCAGACCGACTCGATTACAATGTCAAAGGGCGTACTATCAGAAAACCTGAATTGCCAGGGTGTGGACACGTCCTGAAGATCTACCCATATATCCTACTAAGAGCCAAGACCAATTTGAGGGCATATAGTTCTTTTAATCCCTTTAGATCTTTAATACTTTAATGAAATCAAGCTTTCATATTATTTTATTACAAATACTTCTAAGGTCTATGAACATTTTATTATTTCAATGAATTCTGTAGAGTATCATTAAATTCAAGCCAGAGTTAAATTAACTGTTAATGGTGTTTTACTTTTAACTTCTCTGTTATATTTTTTAGGTTTTTCCAATGCAGCTTTTGAAACGTTTTCCTGGCTGTATAATTATTATTATTTTCCAAACACAATCAGAAAGAAATATATAAGCAACAAAAATAGACTGTGAAAGTATTAAATTAAGACTTTAAATCATTTGGATTAGTAACCTAAATCAGACTCCTAATGAAACAAATACATTTCAGTCATTTTAGCTAGTTTTTCCTTCAATATCTTCTATCCTCCTAGAGAACACTAAATCTGAGAAACAAAACCAATGAAGCAACACCTAATAATCAGGGGGAAAAAACCCTGAATATTCATGCAGATTGGTAAATTACAGGATTCATCAATGTTTCTAGCAACATATTCTAAATGTTGTTTAAATGACATGTAAAAAGCCAAAAAAAGAATGCAGTCACAAAAGTTACAGAAATACTATTTACCGTACCTGACTGTGGAAATAAAGATAGTAATGTCTCTCTATATTGCCTTACACTTTACACATTTTGGAGCAGAAAACTGATTGTGTAAAGCATATCAAATTTGATACGCTTTAAATCTGCAACACTCCATTTTGAGTTTGAAACAGATGTCTGGGATGCAAGAAGCTGTCCTGCAGGTGAAATGAGATGTTTTCATAATTTTGAAAGTCTTTTGAATACAACCCATATTTTTTGAGCTGGAAAGGCTACCTAAAAGCACAGAGTGAACATTTGTTTAACTGTTGCTTCCATCTATTATGCCCGCCTCTGTTTCAAGCACTACATGGAATGTGGCTAGAGAAAGTATGTTTGTTTGGTCAGTCTACCAAGCATAATTTACTTAGCAATGTTTAAAAGATAGTAAAAAAAAGACTACCACTCATAGCATATACGTTTTATGTATTCTGAGTTTTGAAAACTGCATTAATATTTGCATCTCTACACTTCTTAAGACTTGTAAAGTGAATGTTCTACTACTGAAATACATTTACACATTATTTTCTTAAACAATAAACAAGTATCAACATCATTTAGTTAAAAAAGAAAAGACATGTAAAGTCAAGGATTTTCATTACTGGAAATAGATTAAGAGCTAAAATAAACCTAGCATTATGCTTTTATTTTTGCCATTTAGAAAAACACTTAGAAGGTACTTAAATAAATGAGAGCCACTTTGATGTTAAAGTGCCTGGATTAGAAAGTGGAAGCACATGATCTTTCTTTAGGCATGAAAACAAGCTGATGACTTTGGGCCAATCATTTTCTTTCCGTCCGTCCCCCCGCCCCGCCCCCCCCAGTTATTGTGGAGAATATAATAAGAGACAGGAGCATTATGTGTCAACTGTATAAAATAAAGGCAGGATATAAATCCACACTCACGTTAAAGAAGATGACCAAGAGCTGTAGCAAGCAGAAGAGTGATAAAATGTCATTGACCTGGAAAGGATTGGAATTTTTAGTTCTTTGTTCCTTGAGGTGACATGTTTTTTTTCTTTTAAGTTTCCTGTGTTTATTCAAGATATAATATAATAAGTTTCTTTAGTTTCTCAGTGAAAAATCATTTAATGATAGTCACCAAGTTTCAGAAATACAGTTTTGGAAAGAGAGTGCGGCCCACTAGAATTGTAATTGTCCATCATTGCTTAAAGGATTAAGTAGTTTGCAGTTACTTTTGAAATAAATTGAAAATATGTTTGCTTAGTAAATTCTTAGAGTATGAGAGATTAAGCCATTAATTTTAGTTTAATCTTCTGAGTTTTAGATCACTTGGCAGTCTTAATTTCAAATTTGGCTTGCCTAATTTTTAAAGCTCTGATATCTACAACCAGGTGCCCTGCTTTTAAGTTTCAGGCTAAGACTAAAGCAGTGAGCCTGCTCACATACAATTGATCATAGGTCTTCTTTCTGAGCCCATGGACTATTGCTGGTATTTAGTGCTGAGGGGTTTTAAATTACATGCTCTGGTTCTGAAAGGTGCAGGAGTTTATTGATTTATTCAGCTAATCTTTGGCCCAATGCAGACAATACAGTACAATGCAATACAATAGCAGAGTTGGAAGGGACCTTGGAGGTCTTCTAGTCCAACCCCCTGCCTAGGCAGGAAACCCTATACTGTTTCAGACAGATAGCTATCCAACATCTTTTTAAAGACTTCCAGTGTTGGGGCATTCACAACTTCTGGAGGCAAGCTGTTCCACTGATTAATTGTTCTAACTGTCAGGAAATTTCTCCTCAGTTCTAAGTTGCTTCTCTCCTTGATTAGTTTCCACCCATTGCTTCTTGTTCTACCCTCAGGTGCCTTGGAGAATAGTTTGACTCCCTCTTCTTTGTGGCAGCCCCTGAGATATTGGAACACTGCTATCATGTCTCCCCTAGTCCTTCTTTTCATTAAACTAGACATACCTAGTTCCTGCAACCGTTCTTCATATGTTCAGATAGATGGACATTTTTCTCTCAACTGGGTGGTATATGATTAACAGCTGATCACAATATATTTAAAAATGCTGAATTGCGCCTGTTGCACACAGATCATTTCTTGGTCCAGATGAAATTCATCATTTTTAATGATCTTTGGAGAAAGGGGGGAGGGGTGTCAGTTAAATGGTCCATTTGGAGCATTTTATGGATTCAGATGAATTACATAGGACACTTAAGGATTTTCTAGATGATTTGGCAGGCAATTTAGCCAAGTGCTTAGTGAGCCTTTGGAAGTGGGAGTTGACTCAGATGCTTAATATGGTTGAATAGCCTCTATCATCCAATCCCATCAAGCACTTGGTTTAGCAACAAAGCTCCAGAAGACATAATGGGAAAAGGTATGCTTGGAGCACAAGCCAGAGTGGAATGGGACAACTCGCCACAGTCATCTCACTGTGGCCAAAATGATGCAGCCCACTTGCCGCAGGACAATTCCATGCAGGATTACTCAAAGTGATAAATATTATCTGCCACTATTTCTTTGACATTATTTCCATTGACAAAAATGGAAATAATTTAGAAGAAACAGTAGCTGATAACTTTTATAGCTTAGAGTTATCTTGCATGGATTATTCCACAGTGAACGGAATGTCGCGAGATGCCGTGGCAAGATTGCCATGGTGAGACTGCCACGCCGAGTCATCCTACACCTCAAGCAGAGGAAGTTAATATTATGGAGCACAGGTAAATTTCATGTTTAAGCCTAGTTAATGTTGATTCATCTCCTCAAATATTGCCTCAGCAAGTGGTCATCTAGCAGCACCATTTAGGACTGCCATTTTCTTTTTGGTAAGGATAGACAGGAAAGTCTTCTGACAAGCTGCAATGTCTTTTTAGGTAAGGAAGCAATGTTAAATGCTCTTCATGTTTGTATATTGAGGGAAATAAATTTAAAAATTTGTTTTTTATCAAGAAACATGCTATCTTCTTTCCCTTATTCCGTTAGAATATTTTTATACCAAATACCCAAACTGCTTATTTTATTTATTCCTTATATATATTGTTGTTAGTTGTGAAGTCATGTCCGACCCATCGTGACCCTATGGACAATGTTCCTCCAGGCCTTCCTATCCTCTAATATCCTCTTGAGTCCATTTAACCTGACGCCTACTGCTTCGGTGACTCCATCCATCCACCTCATTCTCTGTCGTCCTATTCTTCTTTTGCCCTCAATCTTTATATAATTGAGTTGCTTACATCTAACATATCCTGTAGTTTAAAATGTTAAAACATAGCTGAAAGTAACAACTAGTCTTTTGAACATCCCTGTTTCTAGTACAATTAAAGAAAGTGCAGCAGAAAGTAACCATGTTTTTTTTTTATATTATTCCAAACCTTTCCACAGAAGGATCATTTCTGAACATGCTTTTACATAAATATTTGTCTCTCTCATGAGAAAATATGAACTACAATTCTGCTTTATTTATTTAAAGAATGGTTAAAAATATCAGGTCAATGTAACTAAAGCAAATTTAGTACAGCACTGTGTGCCAAATGTCATCATGTCTCAAAAATAATCAGAATTATGCTTGTGTCATCACTTTAACAAGAGTGAAGAAAAATGTGTGAATGTTAAAATAACTTTTTGACACAACACATTAATATTCTAATTTTATTGAGTATTGCTGCACTGGATTAAATAGACAAATATATAACTTTACAAAGATTATTGATAATCTGAGAAACAGATAGTATTGTTGTAGAAACAAAATTGTACTTTAGTTTGAAAAATTACATAAGGTGCAGAAAGAAGATAGGCAGCATATTCAAGCAACCAACCACCTTGTTCCACTGGCTGTTCTACTCATTAACACAGGAAATTCCTTTGAATGTGTTCCTCAAAACTTTTTTTTTATACTTTTAATCCACTGACTCCAATCCTTCTTTCTAAAGCAATGGAGATCAAGGCTACTTCCTCTTCTAGATGACAATTCTTCAGATTTTTGAAGACTTATTACATTGTCTCTCAGTCATCTCTTTTGGGTACAACATTCATACATCTTTTTAACTGATCTTTATAGATCTGGTTTTCAGATTCTATCATTTTGGTAGCCTTTTTTTGAACTTGCTTCAAATTGTCAGAACTCTTGATGAACACTATTGCCTAAATATTCCAAATACAGACTGACCAGAGTAACCTATCTCCGTTACTTTTGCTAGGGTTCAGACACTTTAAATCTACAGCATTGTCTTGAGCTACTAAGGTTGTAATGCTATTAAGGAAGGTTAATCGGGTACAAATTGTTGGCAACAAGTTTAGGCTGACCTCTGCTAATTATACCACCACAGATCAGGGCACTTAAAAGATGCTAATAAGGTACCCAAGGCAATCAGCCTGAGAGAAGAAGTAACCACAAAAGGGAAGTATTGCTGGAGCATAGAAAAGGAGAAGTACCAAAGGGGACAGAGTGGAAAAACAACCAGTGGTGTTATATGGGCATATCTGAACGGAAGTGAGGCTAAAATGGAAAATGCCCTTTAACCCCAGCCTGTGGGGGTAGAGTGCTGCATATAAAAGGGAGCCTTTGCACAACTTTCTTTAAAACCCTGCATGATATGAGTCCAGGTTACCTCTAAAACCCTAACCCTAACCTCAGAAATCTTCTCACCCCAATGGGGATTGGCCTGCCCCATTCATGCTTGCAGAAGGAGCTTGCTGTGGACTCCCTTGGACAAGAAATTCCAGCTGGTGGGATCCAGGGTTGGCTTGCCCCAGAAAAGCCAAGGGAGATTGGTAGAACTTATTCAGCAGAGGAAGAAGACATCTTATTTTCTTCATAGGATACAGCATACATAGCCTTCTTATGATTCACAATTTTCATTGTTCTGTGCATGTCCATAAAAGAGCCATGAATATTGAGTTGGGGGTTACAAATAATTATTAGCAAACAGGCAAATTCACAAATATGGAATCTATAAATAATAGCACTTTTTCTTGGTAGGTTATATACTAAGACTCAAAATACTTGTCTGGCACCTTTAGTAAAATATCCGGAATATAAAAAACACAATACCAGGATACGGTTTGGTGGTATACTTTATCTTGGATGTAACCCAAACATTTTAATAATTACCAAGGACACTTAAGAAAGATATAATCCATGGAGATGCTGAACAAGGAAGCATGTGTGTTAAGATAAATATTAGCTTTATTGATATGAAGTTTCAGGCTTCTGAAAATTTAAATTATATTGCAATCACTCATCCTTCTAATTACATATATTTGTTTTTTTAATACTTTTTGCCAACTAAATACCAACTAAATCATCCTAGGTATCAGGTCTTGGCAAAGGATTTCTAGAGAAAAAGATACACATGAGCTAAACTGCTTGAGAAAATTACCAATTAAGGGATGATAAGTTATAGATGATTGTGTACTTTTGTAATTAGTCATACTATGTCCTGGACAGTTCTCAATGAAGAAGCTTCTTGGATGAAAATGGGCATTGGCTTACCTGAGATGCTCATTCTCTGGGAAGGTGGAGACAGCAGCCAGGAATGGATTAACTCTGTTATCATCCAATGGGACTGAGTCTGAAGATTTCAATATCCCACCTCCTCTACTGGCTCCTCCAGCTTTTAAGACTCAATTTCCTTAGGGATAGGACATGCTAATTTGACCTCAATATCAATTCGGCATAAAATTCATTTCTTTTGCAATAAACTTGCTCCCCTGGCTTCCCTTTCATTTGTGGACGCAGCAGAGGAGGCTTAGCTGGTTGGAGCCGCGCAGCGATTGAGGGGCTTTGCCTGGGGGGCACGCTTCTGTCGTTCCCTCCTCCACTTAACATTGTTTGGAGGGGGTGAGTCAGAAAGTATGTTGGAGTGTCCAGGAGAGAAATGAAAGGTTTTCAAGGGGAAAAAAACCAAGAAAGTCCAGTTGCCTTTTGGAAAAGCACATTTGGGACAACCATGACCTGGATGGTTGAGAATCTCTCCATAGACGTTTAGTCATACTATGCCCAAACACCACAAGATAGGCCATTTTATACATGAAAACATGATGAAAAATGAAGCACGTACCTTAAAATCTCCATTGTAACAATCCTTGGTTCTCTCTGAGTTTGATTATTTTCTTGCAATGTTTTATTACCAAACTAAATAGGTAATGACATGTCTTCAAGAAAATTACAAGTCCACAGGGCACCAAGGGCCTCGCAGTTCAACCCTGATCTACAAATATTCTTTTCTATTGATTCGCTCCAAAATAGTTGTCTTCTGCAATAGCACTACACTTGCATTATACAACCTCATAGTTTGCAAGACTATATATTTCATTCTACTGGCATTAAAAATACTGCATTAGAACACACAAAATAATCTGCTGTTAAGATTTGTCTATTATTAGAATCTGAAAATCTGTTACTGACATCACTATTTGCAAATGTGTAACAGTTGAAGTATTGCACATTTGTAAAAATTTTAAATATAGCCCTTTACCACAAATGAGTGCGTGACTTGGTACTGATCAATTTAAGATGTTAGTATTCTTGTTTAATTCCACTTTCAAAACACAGGATTTTGCTTGTTTTCACGAGAGCTAAACACTTTTAGCACCACTAAAAATACTATAAATTTAGTGTTTAAAAATAATATACCTTATGCCTTTATTAACAGGATGCAGCTGGCTTCTCTAAAACTCAGCCAATTTTTCAAGAACAGTTTGAATGAATCAAGTTGCATGATAATTTATCAATGTATGCAGTAGAAAATGTTCCACATGGAAGATTTTTGTATTACGATAGTAAATTTAACATCAATTATTCTATGGACATATGTGAACATAAATACATTTCACTGAAATGTTTGATTTTTTTCAACATGTTTCTACATAGATATTTGATCCATGTCAATAATATTAATAATGTGGATATAACAAATATCGTGCACCATTTTGTAACCCCCTTTGCAATTTAAAATTACTTTGATTTGCTTTTTGTTGCTGGAGTATATATATCGAAAGACCACTCTGAGGCCTAAGAATCTGAGAAGGGACTTTAAAAGATGGCCAAACAAATGGACATCAATCATTCCACTTGTTCTAAATATCATTTACAAGCGGAGATGATTTCAAACAACTGTCAACCTGCCCAGACCAGGCCATCCCAGCAAACTCAGCCGGAAAGCAAAATGCTGAAAGAAAAGTCTCTAACAGGCACAGAATGCCACCACATAGCCTTATATGTCTGATAAAAAAGATATTATCTCCACCTTTTAAAGGATGACAATAAGGACAATAGGACATAAACTTCTTTTAACTTCCTTCCTCAAGACGACACTAGGGCATTGCACACCAAAACAACTAGACACAAAGACAAATTTTCCCCCATGTTATCACTCTACTGAACAACTAATTCCCACAATACTGTCTTCTGCCATTGGATGTAAAACCACATAGTAGAGCTGTACAGTATTACTATTCTTCTCATCTTTCCTGTTACCTATTCCTTTAGCATCTTATGACTATTACTTTGTATCTTACTATATATGTTGATTGCGTGTTTTGTATCCTATGACTATCACTGAGTGTTGTATCTTATGACCTATGATTACTATATTTTATTATCATGCTCTGTTGACAATATTGAAAACATTTTGTGAAAATATTAATTTAATATCTTTTCCTGTCCTCATATATTAATAGCCAGATTCCCCATTTTTTAATTCAATCTTTCATGAAATATCAATCCCAAAGTTTATCCATACTTGGTGATGGCCATTATAATAGGATGGTAATTCCTTATGTATAATTTTTTTTCTTCAGATGACTATCCCTCAGAAGCAAGCATATGTAATAAAAAATACTTTAAGCATTTGTCTTCAAATTAGTATGTTAAATGACTTCCTAAGAACTTATATGAAGAAACAAATGAATGCTAGAAGCTGAAATCACCCCTGGAGGGATGAAAACACTCCGCTTTATGCACTCTCCTATTGTAATGGCAATGAAGAGGCACCAACTACAAAGTGTCATAGATTAGCAGATGAGCATGCAAAGCTCCATCTGCACAAGTGCGTAGGCAGGTGCGTAAAACCATTCCATCCACCCCACCGCCAGTCCAGGGAACCGGAAAGGTTGGGGGCTCCTGTCCTAGGTTCAGAAACTGCTTTGGTAACACTAGTGTCAGGCTGGAAGTTATCTTGGGCATTGGATCTTCAGGCCTGCCACATTTAGTGCTGTGGAAACCTGGGAGGGGGGATTGTATGGAGCTGGGGAGATATATAGTCATAATAACATTCCTTTCTCAGAGTCAAGGACATTCTGCCCTGCACCTTGAGGGGTGTGACTGGGAAGCATCTCCAGTTGGGATGGTGATTTGGCTGTTCCATGAGATTGATATGTGAGTGCTGGGTAGGGACTTAGACTTTTTTTGCGGGGGGAGGGGGGGACCTGGAAGCTTTCAGATTGGGGTTTTCCCAGATGTGCCAATATGACATCTCTAATAAAATGGAACTCTGAGGAACTTTAAGCCTCTGAGTCTTCTTTCGTTAGGGGTGTTACTTGAACTCTTACATTAACCCAAATCTCCTTTAAACTTCAAGCAACTTCCTGAGCCCTGGGGTGCTATCCGGAGCCCTGAGCCTTGAACGTTGACAACTAGTGGATGTCCAGTTCTGGGATCTAGATTGGGGGGGGGAGGGTGTTAATGCAAAAATCAAAACATTCTGAGATGTTTATAGAAGAGTTCTTATGCAGGCTTGTAGAATCATATAGTTTTTTTCTTCCTATTGTTTTACCACACATGCAGGGTCAGGTTTTATTCCGGATCAACCAAGTGTTAATACACTGGTTATGATAGGAATTGACCAACTGGCTTGTTGCCCAATTCTGACATTGTAGACTGAGAGAAAGCAAGTGACTGGCCCAAAGTTATCCAGTGGCTTTTATACTTAAAGTGAGATTAGGTTGTCAATCTCTTGGTTTCTAGCCTAGTGGTGTCTTAACCACAAAACCAAACTGGCTTTAACTATACAGCTAATCCCTGGCTCGTTAAAAAAAACTGGAGAGAAAAATGTTGGACAAATCTTTTCCACCTGGATTTTGTGGTTCTATCAAATATTCAAAATGATATTGTAGATATAAAATTGTCACGTTTGAGTTTCTAAAGTTTCATTAACATACTCAATTGTGAATTCTATGAAAAATTCAGCAAATCCTTACCTACAACCATAATGCAGCCTGTCTATTATGGTCACAAATGGTGATGGTTATTAAACAAGATGGCCTCACATAACAACCCCAATCCACTGCTCTCCCTGAAACAATTATTAAATGAATGTGCAGGTCATTAAGCAGAGCACAGGGTGCCATGGGGTGGGGAAATTTCTGGGAGGTCTAGTGCAGGCGCGGCCCCCTTGCCCCAGGCCCCGCAAGGGTTCTCTTACCCGCTGAGACTCCCTGCTCCATTATCCGCTCCTTGGGGATCCTCACGGCCCTTAGGCCTGCTTTCCTCCCCAGACTAGGTCCCCGCAGACCTCTCCCCCACATCACCCCACCATAGGTAACTTTGAATGGCCGCTAAGTGACCAGTCATTAAGCAAGTACTACCTGTACTACCCAAAACTGAAAATATGAACATCATAAAGTTCATTTAAGCACCATATTTGAACAGGTCTTGAGATAGGAGCCCTATATATACCGCTTTGAGATCCTGGAAAAAAGCAGGATATAAAATTCAAGAATAAAAATAAATAATCCATGGATCTAATTCTGCGAAGTACATAAAATAACACTTAACGGCTGTTTATTTCTCCACAACAAAAAGTCTTTCCTTAGGTTACCATGACATTTAGAACCTGGCAAGCTAATATAATAATACTTATTGCTAGTCAAAATATAAACTCAGTTCAGTCCTATATATTTGAAAGCCAACTGACTCATCACATATCTTTCTGAAATGGAAGGTCATCTTATCATTGCTACAGAAGTGCATACAATGTGGTAAATATATTCATAGGCATAACCTTGGCCTTCATAATGAAAAATGATTTTGATTATAGCAATACTATACAAAACGGAAGGCATTCTGGTTTAAAATAAAAACACTTTGACTCTTTAAAAAACTATTCTTATGTATTCAGTTTGGGACATATAACCAAGAGTGCAAAGGTGAGATATATTGCTTTAAAACAGCAGTTGTCACTATATGGGGTGGAAGATTTAATGAGTCTAGCTTCAAAGCACTACCTATGAAACAGAGCCTGTGGTGTATCTTTGTAACAACTGACAAGAGTCCATCAATAATATCTTAAGAAGCCACTTGCAGTGCGATGATTGCTAAGGGACTATTTAAACCTTAATTTCTTTTCTGAAATTAATGGAGGATACCACCCAGAATTGAAACAAAAGACGCCAAAAGAAAGCGTCTTAACTAGTGCAGAAAATTGTAACCAAATAAAGACAGTAATGCAGAATCAGGTTCTTAGCATAGTGCAGCGATGGCGAACCTTTTTTGGCTCGCGTGCCACAAGTGGGGGGAGCGCAGGGGGGTCATGTGCGGGCGTGCCACACCCATAATGCAATGCGCGACCCCCCAGTGCGCATGTGCGCACAACAGGCGCGACCCCACATTTTTACATGCTTTTTTCACCCTCTCTCAGGCTCCAGAGGCTTTATAGGAGGCTGGGGAGGGCGAAAAGAGCCTCCCCCGCCCCGCCGGAGGCCCTCTGGAGGCCCTCTGGAGGCTTCAGGGACTGTCCGGAGGCTTCCCTGACACCTTCGGAGCGCTCAAAACGACCCTCCAAGCAAACCGGAGGGTCATTTTAAGTGTTCTGAAGGCTTCAGGGAAGCCTCCGGACGGTCCCTGAAGCCTCCGGAGGGCCTCCGGGGGGGCGGGGGAGGCTCTTTTCGCCCTCCCCAGCCTCCTATAAAGCCTCTGGAGCCTGGGGAGGGCAAAAAATGGCTTTTAAAAACGGTGAACTCAGCTGGCCAGCCGACAGGGCAGCGCCTCGCGTGCCCTGACAAATGGCTCCGCGTGCCACCTGTGGCACGCGTGCCATAGGTTCGCCATCACTGGCATAGTGGTACCTCTACTTTGCAATACTGCTGTTGTCAATCAATATCTCAAAATCTCAATCACACACTAAAGGAGTCTGTAACCATTTAACAACTAATTCCAGCATGAAAAATGGAGAAAACAATGTTCACATTTTCCATGTTGTTTAAATTTCAATGAAGTCATATCATTTTATGCTCCTTTTTGTAAATTCAACCTTTCCTCATAAAACAATTTCCCCATTCATCTGATTTATTCTTTTCAGGATTTTTAAAGCATTATTTTTAGTGAAAGAAGCCCAAACGGTAAACAGTATTTCGTAATGTTAATTGCACCATATATTTGAATGAATCCATGTTGAATTGAATAAAACATGAAAAGGTTACTTTTCAATGCTCTAGTTACCTTTTCCATTTTCTGTCAGAAACTATTTTTTTATTAATTCACTATTCAAAACTAGTTTCCCTCACCTCCAGGAAGTTAAAACATGTACTGCCACAATTAAATCTATTTTCAGATGCATGCAGCCTGAAGAATACTCTGTTCCCCTTGACTATTTTTAAACCTGAATATATGAATTACTGAAATAAAGTCATTCTGAGGCAGAAAATGGGGGCAGACAGGAATAAATGAGGAGATCGAATGTGGTCAGTTCCTAAGGCGAACGAAATCAATTAAAACTAACTGAGATATTAAACATTCATAATTAAAAAAAACAAACCTTATTATAATAAGTTCCATTTTTTATCTGAAATGTTAACTATGAACAGAAAGTATCCTAACAACAACAATAAGTATATCCTTAGGAATACTGTCCATATTCCCTTTTCAATACTGTGATTAGTATAATACTGAGGTTGACAATACCTGTGAATGTTGCTGTATCTATATTATTCCTTTAGTGGACCTTCAAGAATCTCAGTTTAACAGCTTACAAAGCATCAAAGATATTCATATACCATTTTAAATGTTACTAGTAATTACATTCCTGCAGCAATCTCAAGTAAGGAGAGGAGCTGATTGATTTCACACGCTGCTAAGACAGAAATGTAAACTTCACCTGAAAGTGATAGAAGTAAAACTGCAGGGGGAAATGAAGGGGCAAGGAGACAGCAGAGACGAGGAGAAACAAGCAATAAAGATGGAGAATACAGTAACATAGCTTTCAGCAAGAATAAAAAAGATCAACTTTTGATAAAAGGTAAATGCAAACTTATGATTCTCACAATCCCCAGCAAAAGTGTTTGAAATTATTGCAGTTACAATTAGGAGAGACTTTGGGTTGAGAAAAAGCTGCATACCCAGAAGGGTGTCTCAACTAGTTTAAATAATTGGACAAGTATGCTAGGGACTTGCCCATCCATTGCCAAGATCTCTTTGTACATAGTAATTTGAATTCATTATGTCCATAGCAACCATGTTGCACATGGCATTTTGGCCCTTCGCATTCAGTGAAACAGTTGGGTCTATTCTTTGCCACTGGACAACGGGCATTACCTGGGGCTTTGGAGTTATTTGTGCTCAAAATGATTTTCTAAAAGACCTTACCAACTTTGGTATAGCCATCAGTGCTGGTGTTGCGTTGTTTCTCTCTCTCTCTCTCAAGGTTGCATTTTATCTGCTTGCAAGATGCAAATAGGCAGTCAGAAGCTTCCTAATTACCTAGAATATTTGCAGGCAAACACATTTGCTTCTAATGAAAGACTGGGCAGGGGGAAAAAGTCTTTTTGCTTTCTCCTGGTTTTTTGGCGATCCTACCCATGTATTAAGCATGGTGACTAATAATATCAAATTTAAAAAAAAGATAATAGAGCGCTAAAGAGGATTTCCTAAGAACAAGTAATTGTGACTTGGCTAGTAAAGGAAGTGAATGGTACTGAGGGAAAGAACCATACTACGAAGACAGTTTGAGAGCTACGAAGGTCTGATTCTTGAATGAGTTAGAAAAACACCCACAGTAATGAAAGAGGAGAATTTTAGTCCATAGGTTACAAAGAATAGTAAAAGAAAAAAAAATAGAAGAAAACTATCCATTTGTTTTAAAAGGCTTGCATAAATTCAATCCGTGAAGATAGCGTTTAAAAAGTAAGATAACCCATTGTCCAAAACCATTCCAAATTTAATTCCGCCGCTTAATTCTTCTGTTCTCCAATTTAAATTAATTTTAAGTTTTTTATAGGTAGTCTCTTTTAAAACAGTAAAAATTCCTCACCAGCTGGAAACACTTTCTCTTTCTGTTCCTTCCGTTTTGGAGCCACCCCAACTTCATCAGCCTAAAGGCTGGATTTTTGTCACCAGCTTAAAGAACTTCTCTTGGATCAATCAGGGACTTTGCGATGTCCCTGAGATAAGCAAGACATATTCTTCCTGTTCATCATCTCTGCGGGACAGTTTAGGTCCGTTTGGACCACCCAGCGGCAAAAGTATTGACTGCGATCTCAGAGCATTTAGATTGCATGTCGTCTCATCGCGACATCGGCTCCTCCTCTTTCAACAATAACATTTCTGTAGCCTTATCTAATGTTCTAAAGAATGTCAGATCACTCTAGGCCTTATTTTGCTAATGTGTGAATTTAAGATATTATAAGATCCTTTGCACACTCTAGTTAGGTTTTCTCTGTTTGATACTGTTATATAGAAAGGGTGTTGGTCCTTAACTGATACACCTATTCTCATAGTGGGGGAGTAGCATCCAGGCTGGGTTGACTTCATCTGCTCATTGATTGGACTGAGTCTGACAAGACTATTAAGCCACGCCCCTGTTGCTAGGCAGACCCAGTTTCCGGCGAAGGACTTCTATCAGACTTTATGTGTCATCTTCTCCAGACAAGTGTTCATAGCTCTAATATCATTTTTATCCTCCAAAAACAAGTAATACCAGTAATTGAACAGTCAAGTAATACATGTCAAATTCAGGGAGGGGCTGGATGGTACTCCCCCACTATGAGAATAGGTGCATCAGGTAAGGACCAATGCCCTTTCTCTATAGTGGGGGGAGTAGCATCCAGGCTGGGACGTACCAAAGCCACAGCGTCCCCTGGGAGAGTCTATGCCCTGCGCCCAAAGGCAGCGTCAGCAGAAACAAAAGAGTCTAATTTATAGTTTTTTATGAAAGGTGAAGGCGATGCCCACATAGAAGCCCTACAAATCTCATTCAAAGAAGCTTGCGTAGCCCAGGCTGCCGAAGTAGCCGCACTCCATGTAGAGTGGGCTATAATTGTCCCTGGTATACGGACCCCCTGAACCTGATACACAGCTGCAATACAGGCATGCAACCATCTGCCTATGGTGGTAGATGTCACCTTGTTCCCCAGGGATCCCGGCTGGAAGGAAACAAATAATGCTTCAGACTTTCTAGTCGACAATGTTCTCTTGAGATAAATTCTCAGAGCCCTCCTCATGTCCAAGGTGTGCCATTTCTTCTCTAAAGGGTGAGAAGGATTCAGACAGAAATTAGGCAGGACCAATTCCTGAGACTGATGAAAACAAGAGCATACCTTGGGTATGAAGGAGGGATCCAGCCTCAAAATCACTCTGTTATGATGGAAAATACATAAATCATCCCTGGTAGACAATGCCTGAGTTCAGATATCCTCCTGGCGGAGGTGATGGCCACCAAAAAGGCCATCTTGAGCGTAAGAAATCTGAGACACACCATCTGTAGCGGTTCAAAGGGGGCACCTGTAAGAGCGTCCAGCACCTTGTGTAAATCCCAAGAAGGGTACCTATGTACCGTGGGTGGCCTAAAGTTAGAAGCCCCCTTTAGAAACCGCCTGACCATAGGATGTTGAGTCAGTGTTTGTGACCTCCCATTACATGGTAATGTCCAGATCTCTCCTAGCACCCTTGACAGAGGCGGATTGTAACAATATGTCATCTAAATAGCACTGGAGCCGTATAGGTACCTGTCTCAGGTACGCTGCCAGTGCCTCCAGTACCTTTGTAAACACCCTAGGTGCAGATGACAATCCAAATGGTAATGCCCTGTACTGAAAGTGGTGCCCTAGATAACAAAACCTAAGATACAGCCTGTGATCAGGTGCTATGGGTATGTGCAGGTAGGCCTAAACAAGATATATAGAAGTGAGGAAATCCTTCTGCCTTATACCCCCAAGGATGGAATGCAGCGAATGTATTTTAAATTTCCGATAGCGCACAAAATGGTTTAGTCGCTTGAGGTTGAGAATAGCTCTCCAGCCACCCGAGGCTTTTGGGATCACGAAAAGAATGGAATAATAACCCTGACCTGGTGGATCTGGAGGCACAGGCTGGATAACCCTAATATCCAATAGATGTTGAATGGCTTCTTGCATAAGCTGCCTCCGGGTTGGGTTATTTGAGACTGGACAAGTCCGGAAAAACCTTGGGGGGCTGGAGAGAAATTCAAGGGAGAGCCCTGATCCAATAGTGGATTGAACCCACGCATCTGAAGAAGATAAATCCCAACGATCGGCAAAATAAGCCAAGCATCCCCCGATGGGTG
Source organism: Natrix helvetica (assembly GCF_964273705.1). NCBI lineage: Eukaryota > Metazoa > Chordata > Lepidosauria > Squamata > Natricidae > Natrix > Natrix helvetica. Next base: position 340,062,383 of record NC_138548.1, read on the forward strand.
GGGAGCTGGGCCTAGACCTAGTTTCTACGGTAGGAGCACCTGGCGCCTCCTCCTCCGCCCCCTTGAAAGGGGCACTTCTGCTGTCTACTCTTCTGCTGTTGATCTGGCTGGTATTTTTGCCCAGGGACGTAACCCCCCTGATACTGTCTGAATCCTGGGTACCCAAACTCGGCACCCTGAAAGGAAGACCCATAATTCTGACCCCAAAAGGAGGACCCGTAATCTTGAGCACGAAAGGTAGACCACCGGGGATATGATGCAGGCTGGAAATTGCCCTTTCTTGGTACGGTGGGAAGCAAAACCTTTGTTTTCTACCAAGAAGGGATCAAGAGCAGTCCCGAAAAGAGATCCCGCCCCAGCAATGGGTGCTGATGCCAGATGCCATTTATGTCGTACGTCCGCCTGCCACTGCTGTAGCCATAACAATCTGTGAGATGCTACCGAACATAAAATCGCCCTAGAGCAGTGATGGCGAACCTATGGGACGCGTGCCACTTGTGGCACACGGAGCCATTTGTCAGGGCACGTGAGGCACTGCCCTGTCAGCTGGCCAGAGTGCATGCACACGCTGGCCAGCTGAGTTCACCTTTTTAAAAGCTATTTTTCGCCTTCCCCAGGCTCCAGAGGCTTTATAGGAGCCTGGGGAGGGCGAAAAGAGCCTCCCCCGCCCCCCCCCGGAGGCTTCAGGGACCGTCCGGAGGCTTCCCTGAAGCCTTCGGAATGCTTAAAACCACCCTCTGAGCAAACCGGAAGTCAATTCCGGGTTGCTCGGAGGGTCGTTTTAAGCGTTCCGAAGGCTTCAGGGACCGTCCGGAGGCTTCCCTGACGCCTTCGGGGCGCTTAAAATGACCCTCCGAGCAACCCGGAAGTCACTTCCGGTTTGCTTGGAGGGTGGTTTTAAGCACTCCGAAGGCTTCAGGGAAGCCTCCGGAGGGGGCGGGGGAGGCTCTTTTTCGCCCTCCCCAGGCTCCTATAAAGCCTCTGGAGCCTGGGGAGGGCGAAAAAAGCATGTAAAAATGGGGGGGTCGTGCGTTGTGTGCGCATGCGCACTGGGGGGGTCGCGCGTTGCATTATGGGTGCGGCACGCCCGCACACGATCCCCCTGCACCCCCCCACTTGTGGCACGCGAGCCAAAAAAGGTTCGCCATCACTGCCCTAGAGGCAAACCTGGCTGCGGCCAAAGTGGCATCTGAGGAGAATTGGATGGCTGCCACCAACTTGTTGATGTCCTGGTGGGACCTGACGTCTGCTATCGGGATTCGTTGTTGGAGATCCTGTAACCAGAGCAAAGAAGATTGGTTAAAGAAGGAAGCGGTCGTGGCCGCTATCACTGCCCAGGCCGCCGCCTGATGACCCCTCTGTAGAGTAAGGTCCGCCTTTTTGTCCTTAGGTTTTAAGGCATCCTCCAGTGCCGAAGGGAAATTTGCAGAAGTATGCAAGGCGGTCACTGGCGCATCAATAGTAGGTTGCGATAGCACCTGGGCCATGTCTTTGTCCACATTGAAGAATGTCTTGTCATTTGAAGTGGGCATAGGGCCCGAAGTGGGGGATGCCCACTGTCACTTGACCAGGTCAAGGAAGATCTTAGGAGTGGCATCGTGTCAGCCTCGATGGCTTGTTCTGCAAAGATAGTCTCAGCAGATATTCCCTGAGGTTGCACTAATGACTCTAATGATTTGTCTCCGAATTTTGCAGAGGCCTTTGCCTTGAATAACAAGGACTTGAACAAAGATAGCTGAAACAGGCCAGAAAAGGTGGGTTTGGAGGGAGACATGCCTTCATCTTCAGAGAGATTTTCCTTTCTAATTTTGCCCTCCTCCGAATCTGAGTCCTGATCCTGTGATTGAGCAGGAGAGTTTGGAGGGTTCTCCTCCAGGATGTCCACTACCTCTGGAGCTCTAGGGATTGGCCCCTCATGAGATTGAATCTGAGGTTGCTGAAAAGCAGCTGCCATACACTGCTGGAAGTCTTTGAACATCATGTCCTGAAAGTTAGGAACACACATGGTGGGCATTTGATCATGGCGCACCCCTGCAGATGTAGGGGGAATGGATTGGTCAACTACTTCAATGGTCAGGCAAGGCCCAGCTGGTGCTGGGTGGGGGTGACTGCCATCCCTGGTTAGAGCCCCAAAGGCCCAAGGTGTCAATGGGAATTCTTAAATTGAGAGAGGGCTCCCCCTGTCACTCTTCCAGGCGAAGAAGGTCTTGACAGTTGCCCCAGAGAAAGCCTCTTATCAGGGGCTGAGGCAGAAGAAGCCTTCTTGCTGCTGGCCTTTTTATAGATGCACTCTAGTGCCTTATGTTTTTGGCACTCAAACTTGGAAGTGGGCTTGGCTTTTTTGCCCTGAGAATTGGAGACATGCTTAGGTTTTTTGCTGGCCTTACACACACACCCTCACCTTGGGGCTAGTGGCCACATTCGCGAGGACCCTCCCCCTCTCAACATCCAAGTTGTTACTGATGGTCACCATTTTGATTTGCAGCTTCAGAGCGGCTCAAAATGGCGATTTGTGCCAAAATCAATTGACAACAGCAGCATGCTCTACAATGTATGAGGCTAAGCGGCTTGGGCTTCTTAGAGCTGCTGCACGCTTTCTCCGCTGATTTAAATCGTCAGATTGTGTTTTCCTGGGCGAAAAATCTTCCTGGGCGAAATTTCAGTCTCTGCTGTGCCTAACAGAGTTTGATTTCAAAGCCGCGGTCGCCGCTCAACTCAGTTCAATCAATGAGCGGATAAAGACAACCAGACTGGATGTTACTCCCCCCACTATGGAGAATGACCTATTCTAATCTATGGCCTACTATAGATTTGCTAGCATAGCTTGGTTAGAACCTTTAGCGATTCTTCTTCTGTGCTTACCATATTTCTGTGGATATTGCATCAATTTCTGTATTTTTCCAACTCCCCTGAGGGCTGATCTAACTTCATCTTCTAATACTACAGGTCCTTGAAAGTAGGAAATATCTTCTAAATATCTTGGCTGTTGACAACTCTATTTTATAATGTTTTAGTATGTTCCTTCCATCTGTTTCATTTTCTTTGAATTGCTTAGTATCTGTTCATTGGTAACCTTCAGCAGATGGCTCTAAGTTGGAGATCTTCCGAGTTCAGAGATCTTTTAGAAGACCTTCCATGTTTTTCTACATCTGTTTTCATCTTCAATGACTTTACAGATATTATAATACTGCCTCTTGTCTCTTTGAACAACTCTCTGAAATTCTTCATTTAACTCCTTATTGAGATTTTAAAAATCTTTTTTGAGTTTGATTTCTCTCCTCGACAATTTCCACTGTTTTTTGTTCTGACATCCATATTGTATTCATCTATTTTTTTTCATCTTTGGCAGACTCTTCAAATTCATCCTTAAATTGTTATTTAAATTTATTCTACAGTTCTTTTGGTTCTCTTATCAATGAGGTTCAGGAACTCATTCAAAGTGATTCCCAATGTTTTTTCTTGAAAATGGTGAGAATATGCTCAACATATTGTGAAAAGAATTTGCCTTTTTTTTTAAAGATTACCTTGGAACTTGCACGTGAACAGTTATATGTCATATGACATATCTACATTTTCCTCAATATTTCCAATTTGAACATTCCAGTCTCTAATCAGAAGCAACATGTTTTGCTTCATGTTCTGTCAATTACTTATTGAACTTGATCATAAAACTCATCAACTTCTTCTGTATCAAGTGACTGAAGCAGAAACTTGGATGACTGCCATATTAAAGTGTTATCTACAAGGTCTAACTGGTATTATTTGGCAATTGATTGCATTGTAGCCAAACACTGTTATTGCTATACCCTTCCTAAAAGCTATCCTATCCTTAGTTTTTCATGACCTGAGTTCAAATATTTGCTTAAATTCTTCACTACAAGTCAATGACCCAGACTAAATAAAACTTACTAAATTATATCTACAATATAGAGGTTAAAACTATAACATATGCAATAAAATAAAATAAGATATACATAAGAAAAATATACAATCATGCTTGCACTATTTTGGTACCAGAAATATACAAGTTTTACAAGCAGCAAAACAAACTTTCAAACTACAAGAGTTACCTTTGGTCCTTAGTTGCTAGTAAAAACTCCTCATAAAATTTGTTTCCCTCTCCCAGAAACGAAGTTAGGAGCACTTTGGATATGTTGCAATGGAAATTGCTATATAATATCTTTTTGTGTTCTTTTACCAGCCACAGCATGTCCTGAGTAGCAAACAGTGTGATCTACCAACTAAAAGTGTTCAAAATCCAGTCTATCTCAAGCCGCTGATACCAAGGATGTCAATGTATAGTCATTTCATTTCATTTCATCTTTCACAGGGTTGACCTTTTCCTCTGTTTACGCTTCTTATGTTCCATGTTCTTACTGTAAATTTTCTCTCTGTAACTTTGGGTTTTCTTTTCCTGTATGGCAACATTGGCAACTAGGTATTCTGAAGGCTTTAATCTAGCCATAAACATCAATACCATTAGAACTCTAAAACAAAACAATTGTCACTTTTTCCTCAGTAGCATGCTGATAAACTATTTATTTATTTTATTATTTATTTATTATTCATATTTATAGACCGCCCCCTCTCCCGAAAGGGACTCGGGGCGGTGTACAGTCACTAAAATACGTTATAAAATACATACAAAACAGTTAAATAATTAAATACGTAGGTGGAGGAGGTTGCAAGACTGTACATAGAATAATAAATATTAAATATAGTATATAGTGTATTAAAACTTTTTAAAACCCCAAACCCAATTAAAATGAATAAATCCCCGGGAGGTAGAACTAAGAAAGTGCCAGGCCAGCTGATTGAAATAGGTGAGTCTTTAACTTTTGCCGGAAGGAACGGAGGTCGGTGGTAGTTCGAATGTCAACTATCATTTGGCACCATTTTATTAATTATTTAAAGTTTTCTATCAATGTGGGGTTTGCTTGGAAATACAGGAGTAGCTTTTCATGGTCTTTTCCCGCACAGTATGAATTGATATCCTAAAATGATCGTCTGCCTCTAGCATCTTCCTATATTGCTGTTTCCCAATATAGGTTCCTGTTTGTTTTATCTGGGCAGCTGGGATGACCTTCAGGCATTGAGTAACCCTGCTGGGAATAAACTCTTGGCATACAGTATACTCCTAGTGTTCTGTACTCATCCCTCCCAATAATATCCCATCCCACCCAACTCCAGTGTATGGAGTACATTTCTTTATGCTTTTCTCTTTGTAAAAACAACTCTTTTAAAATAAAGCAAGAGTGAAACATTTGGGATTATTCTTTTCTGTATTTATACCAAGCATCTATTACAATACTTTGTGATACATAATCTCCTATAAATTGCTTCTGTTTGTAATGAGCTCCAAGGCCAGGTTATTTAAAAAAAAGATATAATCCATTCTGCAATAAATTTTTGAATCTTGTAAAATCTTGAATTTAATCCTTGATCTTTTATTGAACCATATGTAGTTTATTACTTGTTTAAGCTTTGAGTTGCTCATTTAACTCCTGGAAGTTTATTTTCTTGAAACAGTTTCATTGTCAAATGAAGCGCCAATAAAAATAAAAACAGGGAGAAGGAGTAAACTTTGTTTTTTGCCTTTCAGTATAGTACATTGTTGTGATATAAAATTATTTATTATTATAGCAACAGCACTTAGACTTATATACTGCTTCACAATGCTTTACAGCCCTCTAAGCGGTTTATCATGGTTCTTGCTTATGAATATTCATAAGTCCCAATATCCGATGATCTTAAGTGACACTCAATCCTGAAAGCAGGAGAGTTTAGATAATAATCGATATATTTTAGTTTGAATTTAGAAATGTTAAGGGGACCATTAGAATCAAATTATTTAAAGATTTTTAATGAGCTAAAGGTGTTCCATCTCTATCAGGCAAAGACTGAGTTGGAACTGGAGCCAAGCAAGAGAGGACTGGAGGCATGGCTTCAATTATGACTCAGTTTCTGGACAGATAAAAACATAACAACCCACTAATGGATCCTCCTGCGCCATCAGCTGGAGAATCATAGAAGCACAGAGTTGGTGTATTCATATCAAAAAAATTAAAAGCCACAGTTCATCTTTTATTTGCAATAATAAGCATAAAAGATCATGCTAAATTGTAAAAAATATAATCTCCACCAAAAAAGATCATGACCACTTTTTTAATAACCTCCAAAATATATCCAATGCTCATGTATCTTTTCAGAACAAATTCAGCCTCAACAGGGCATATTATTTCAATTAAAAAAATGTTTCTTTTCTTTTGAGTACTACCAGGAAAAGCGTACATTTTGCATTTAGTAAAGAAATAGGTCTCTGACTTTGGGCAAATCTTTTCCTTCTTTATAAATGAGACTAAAGTCTTCTTTCTATGATGAAGTAAGTTTTTCATGTCCCTAAGCCTTATTCATTACATGAATTAAAGATTTAACCAGAATATCTTATAAAGTGAATATTTTTGCTTATGCATCATTTTTTGTCCAATTGAGCAGGAGGTTAGATTAAAAGACCCTTCCAACTCTGTTAATTTCAAACTGGCAAGGATTTTCGGAAGTGTTTGCCATTAGCTACTACATAGGCCTGAAACAGAATTTTTATATTGGCTTTTATATTATTTATTATGCACCAGACAGAGTTGCTTTAGACGAGATGAGTGGTTACATAAATTTAATAAATATATTGACTAATTCACAATTAAACAACAATATCCTGGAAAACTATACAACTTCTGTGACGTTTGTAAATCCCTTACTTATTCTTTTGTATTTTTCTTTCTTATTGTTCAATTTCTTTGTTTATTTATGTTTCCTTTAAAAATGACTAATGAACATATTTTTAATGGAGCATTCTATCATACGAAGAGAGTTTTGATACAAGGAGAAAGTTTCTTAACCCAGGTTTGACTTGGATATTCAGAAATTAGCTGACTACTTTTTCCACTCATTCTTTGAAAACAAAGTTTTAGTGAAGCTTACCAAGTTTTCTTAGTTGTTTTCAAGAAAATGTTACTTTGCAGTTGTTCTCTATTTCTTTTTAATAGGCATTTCCTGCATTATATAAGACCAGATTCACACAAGCCTGTCTTTACAGGCAGGGTGCTAAAATACAACTATTATCCTTATACACATGCAGTGTACACAAACTGAAATCCTCCCCACCCACCCACCCCACACACAAAGATTCCTATAACAAAAATTAGAATTAAATGGCAACTTACTTATATAAATTACATATACCTGAGATAACAAAGGCAACAAATGTATTCAATATAATTGGTGAAGTGGAAATATTTTCTTAAAAGCAAGGCAATGCTACAATCAGGAAAATATTTTAGCTGCTTTATATTATGACTTTTTAAACCAACACTGAAAAATACACTCACAGTTTAAAAAGCTCAAATGAAAAAGATCTTTTTAATCTGAATTTCTTTAGAAAATGATAAAAACTAAAATCTATCAATTATAAGGCAAACAATATTTAAATTATTGAAAATCATTTGCTTGTCAGCTGAAGTCTTGTTACATAGCAGGAAGAAATTAGAGAGACAGAGGACAAATTCCTGAAAATTTCAAAGTATAGCAGAAAGAAGAAGAAATAATACTGCACTGTTCTTACTGCTATGACACTAGCCTTATCCTAAAAAAATATCTGACAGTGTTATGAACAAGACATGTAAAGTTTGTTTGTCAAACAGATCAAGATACAAGCTCACACTGGAGCAAAATTCATTATAAAGCAAAAACAATTCTGTTGATGATCACATATAAAACAGTAATAAATCTATCTTCTCTGCACAACATATCATCCACCAACAAGCATTTTAAATGATGAAAGGCTGCCTGAAGCATGAAAGGCTTGTGGTGAGCCTGATCTGTTTGATCAAGCTGCTATTTTTTTCAACTATCCAAACCCCATTTGGAAATGCTTGCAAAAGATATAACCAATCACATGTATGTATGCATATCCACTCCAAGAACAGGGTTGGGTACACATGCTTAATGCCTTCTATCTAGAAAGTCAATTCCTCCTCTTGCAGAAAGCCAGCTGAGCTTTCCTCAATTTAAATGCTAATTAGGTCAGGTTTACCCACAGAGCAGAGTGAAGTTGCAAAAAATAATCATCTTGTAATTGGGGAATGACCCTATTAAATGCAACCATATATAAAGTACAATCGCTGTTCACCTTTTTTAAACAGTATATTAGATAAATACATTTCTAGCTTACCCACAATACATAGGCTACCTATTATCTTTACACGGATATATTTTGAATATGCAAATATTAAAAATTTATCTTTCCCTACCTGCCATGAAAGACATTTAACCTGCCTCCGCAGAACTCTATTACCCTTGCTGCAATATAAGACAATGCTTTCCATTGTTACTAAGACAGAAATAGAATTAATTAACTCTGGTGAACAATTTAATTTCTACTCGTACAGCATTAACTGTCCCACAGATATGAAGTTTTTCTATTACAGGATAAAAGAGAGGGTGCATTTCAAGTACTGTATTTAGTTTAAATCACATGCTACAGAATTTTATCCGTAGCCTGGAACATATTGTTCCAAGTGTTTCTATGTTTCTCAATTGGCTTATTTGTTTTTGTCATTTCTCCAAACCATACTTTGAGAAGACATCAGCCAACAAAACAGTGAGCACACACATTCAATCCCTGCTGCTACTGACTAGAAGTTAAAGAATGAGGAAGTATGTGGGTGACAGAATCTGTTCCCATTCTGAGATTAAGCATCATATTGGACTGCTGCTTTGTGGCAGCTGGAGATCATAAATTGAGACCCTGGAGCCCCAAGAGAGAGATTCATTCATGCAGAAGCTTCCTGCTCTCTCATTCTTTTCCCCACAAACAGTAATCCTATATACTTTTAACTTGCCACATTAACAATCTAGGGACAGTAGTTCATGCAGTGAAATATGATGATGTCACCCTGAGGAATTAATCTCATTTATGATTCTTCATTCATCAACATATATATGTAGCACATATTTTAAAAAAGACATAAAAAATAAATACAAGAAAAGTAACTCAATACTTTGATCAATTCCCAATTAAAAGACTCACAATAGTCTTTTACAGATTTTCCAAACACAGAATAGGCAGCGCCTGAAAACAATGCAGAAGGCAATAGACATCCAAGAAGAGGTTCGTAAGAAGATTTTTTAAATTGTATACAGTATATTACATGTACAACACATTAATGATAGGGGTGCTATGCTGTTTAGCCCTGAGGTTACCAGGTGCAGCAACAATGTGTGTTAATAAACTATTTCTACTCTCATAATTCTGAACTTTTCAGATGTGTTGCCAAATGCAAAAAGTGTGTACTCTGCACAATCATTAGAAAGCCTAAAAATAATTGTCAGAAAAATATTATTTTGTTCTTTATCATGTCCTGTGTTGAAATGAATCTACACTGCACTTTCTTCAATAAGTTCAGTTCTGTTCAGAACTGTGAAAAACTGTTAGAAAAGCATTAGCTGCTTTTCTAATTTGCTAAGCAATTCTTTGAAACACATTTTTAAAAATGTAAAAGCAATTTCCTTGACCAACTTTCTGTAGGTTAATTAGTAAATAGCAGCAGAGACTATGAAATAGGGCAATCTAGCATTTTACGACTGTATTCCTCACACTCTTGTGAATGGATTAGAATAAGTTGATGACTTGCATGCACAAAACAGAATCAGTGTCGGCTTGCCTAAGCAAAGTGGAGCCCAGTATACAATTTAGCAGGGATCCAGATCTTCAGGGCTTTGTCAAAACCTGTTCTTCTTCTAAACAGGTTTCTCTTGGATAGCTGGCTTGTCCAGACAGAGCAGAAGGAAAAGAGTAACTGGACTTTTATCCTAGGTTATAAATAATACAGAAGTGAGGACCAGAATCCTGCCAACTACACCCTTACTTTGAAGCTCCCAAATCAATAATTAAGAGAAGTATACCAGGTTCAAAATCTTCACTACCGGCCAAACTTCATTGAGTCTACCTAAAAAGAACTACTTGACCTTAGCCTCTCTTTCTTGCCACTACAGTGGAGAAAGATCGTGCTAGGGATGATGGATTAGGCCATGCTCTTCACACAGCACCACAGAAAGCACCCAACTCTTTCCAGGACACTTGCATATCTGGAGCTCCTCCAATCATGTTGCTTTGCATTACCAGTTAAATGCCCACAGTCCCCTTCTGATAGAGAATTCAAATATTAATTCACGATAACCCAGAACATATGACAAACCTCAAGGCTTGCTGCATAGCCAATAGGCACAAAAATTAACTTTCAGAAGTGTCCAGCGAGACAAATATAATGTTTAAGACGCTCCAAGAACGGTCTTTCCAGTCTAAAGTTCCAGATAACTCAACAACTGTATACAGGCAGGCCTCAACTTACAACAGTTCATTTTATGACCACTTGAAGTTACAACGGCACTGAAAAAAGTGACTTACAACCATTTTTCAGACTTAGTGCCACTGCAGCATTCCCATGGTCGTGTGATTTATATTGAGATGCTTGACAACTGGTTCATATTTATGACGGTTGCAGTATTTCAAGGTCATATAATCCCCTTTTGTGACCTTTTTGCAAGTAAAGTCAATGGGAAAGCCAGATTTACTTAACAACAGTGTTATTAATTTAACAACTGCAGTGATTCACTTAATAAATGTGGCAAGAAAAGTCGTAAAATGGAACAAAACTCACTTAACAAATGTTTCACTTAGCAACGTAAATTTTGGGCTCAATTGTGGTTATAAATCAAGACTACCTGTATAGACAGAGTCACAGACAGGAGAAGAATCAATAGCACAAGTCATCTATTTTATATAATTGATTGAATCCTGATTCTTCCTATCAAGTAGATGACTTCTTTTGCTCTCAACTTGCAACATAATGTTGTGCTTGGGACTTGCCTAGATCAGGCTCCTCAGGTACACCCCCTTTAGCCATTTCTGTCATCTATCATTTCTTTGTGTAAGCCCACCACTAACCCTGATTTGCTTGCAACCCCATACCCCCACCATAGAGTTATTACTCAGTTTGTGTGCCTCTGGCTAATGGATCAATTCTAGCAACATCTGGTATTCTACTAAAGCTAGCCTTTCAATAATTACATGCTAGCCCAACAAGCTAGACCAATGCCACATAATCCAGGACTACTTTTATTGTAACCTCTAGAGTAAAAATATCCTATAAATATGAATGGGCTTCCCCCTCCCTCACTACTTCTTCTTGTGAATTGAGGGGGGGATTTGTCTGCTACAGACTCAAATTTGCTTGCCTGACCACTGCCTTGTGATGGCTCTTCCTTCGATCTTTCAAAGCAATTACCTATGCCCTCTATTCTACCTGTCTTCTCCTCCAGTTTCGATATAATTGGGTACTTAACTAAGATAGTTTTAAGGGCTCCAGTTATAGTGATGCACAGTAAAAATCACTTCCAGGTAGTTTTTTTTTAAAGAAGTATTCTTTTCTTCAAAATATTGCTAGGGATTAGAAAACACTGAAATCACAATGTAGAATGACCAGATTTGAGGAATTTATTTAAAATCTGATAAAAAGTAACAATTTCATAATATTAATTTCAATAGATAATATTGAATAAAGTCATAAATAGGCTTGGATCCAAGTCATAGGGCTAAAGATTAGACTGGGATGTTAAAAAAAACCATTTCAGAAGGCAGCAATGGCAAATTACTTCCATATTGTTGATAGCTTCATGCAGTCACCAGGCATCAAATTCAACTCAAAGGAGAGTTTAACACATTTCAAGGTTAGTATTATTTAAAACTTAGTGATTAAAATTCAGTATATAAATAGTAAAAGCATGGACAACAGATTGATTTAATTCTGTTATATTAAAAATAAGTCCATATTAAAACTGGACTATAATTTCAATATTAATTTATTTTGTAAAGTAACAATTTAGGTTTATTTCAATTAGTTCTTAATGAAACACCGTACTAAGAAGTTACAAAATTTGATGAGGCGATTCGACAGATTCACTTCTTTACAAGACTTTGTATAAAACCTTTGCATAACATTACTAGAGTTTCAAAAATGTACAAGCTTGTGAATTGCAAATGATTTTTGCTTCAAACATTCATGTTTTGTGAAGTTTATTGTATTACCACAAATCTATGATATTGTTCAATATAACAGTATTACGATTTTATTGCTATGTTATTTGTAGTTCTCTGTTTGATGTAATTTTGTCCTACATTGTTCTGAGGAATATAACATATTCAATCATTGTTTTAATTGGAGTAGTATATAACCCTTGGGAAATACAAAGCAATAAATAAAATCAGAAATTTGGAACAAAATAAGGCTGTCTGTCATGTTTACTGTGAAGCAAATTTAAAAATATTCTATCCTCTCACATGTTTGTTCAAGGAAAGGCCTGAATATTTTAGTCAATATTATGACTTTTTCGCTTTTTATTCCATAAACCTAATTTTAACCTTTATATTAGAGTAAAAGCCAACAGCTTTTACTTCCATACTAAAACAATCTAGGGCTGCAATTTTTCTTTTTTTCTCTTTCTAATTTTCCTGAAGTCAATACTTGGTTTTTTAAAAACTTCCAGCTACACAAAATGTTATTTTTTGCAAATCCTTTTTTTACTATTTAGCAACACTAGAAAAATACACACACACTAAAGTAATCACTGAAACAGCTGTTTACATTATATGATAAAAGAATACTGACCTGATACTCTTCTGTTAAACTTGTTAATAACAGGAGCTACAACAGAAACAAAAAAGTCCGGTAAGTTAGGAAATAACTAGTTGAATTATTAAAGATGATCATAATTATCTAACAACAGATTTATCAAATTGTCATCCTATAACAGGCTGGCTTTTTATTATTACTGATTTTAATTAAACTTCCAAAGCATTATTTTAACTGCATATTTAATGTTAAGATTTTCCTGAATTTATCTTGAAGCCCTGACAAAAAGATACCTCCAAGAACTTTAAGCTTAAAACAAATTATGTGCTGCTGGAAGAGAATAGAATAGGAAAACCGCCTTTATAAACTGGGCACAGAAGAAAGGCTTTCCTTCCTATAACAGTTTTTTTCTTCAATTCTCACATAAACACAGAGGAGAAGTAGAACATATATTATATGCAGTCCATGAACAAGTATGAAATTCTTGGCTGACTAAAGTAAATTGCTGCTTAAATATCAGGTTGGCCGATATACCTAAAATACAATAAAATGCACAGCTCAGTAATTTGTTAGATGAAGGTCTTTCTTTGTAGGTAAGAACTACCCAAAGCAATTTGCTGTGCTTTTACAGCATTTCCTAGGATTTAATTTTCATGAAACGGATGCTCACAAACTATTAGAGTACATAGTAAAAAGTTACGTATAAATAGTCTTCAACTTACAAATAGTTGCTTAGATGATCTACCTGTGGGGTACTTACATGATCTACCTGTGGGGTACTTATGACCCAGATTCAAACTTCAGACAGATCCACCCACCACCACTCGCAGTTATGCCAAAAACTGTCCTTTACCTCTTTAGTAATCTTTATTTTCAGTAAAACTGCACCCATAGAGAACAATTGGTTTGCTCATCAATTACAGTAATTTGCTTAATGACTGGTGCAAAATAGTTACAACTGTGATGAGCAGACTCCATTATGGTTGTAACTTGAGGACTACCTGTAGTTCTAGATTAAACCTCACTTTTATGCTATCTTCCATAATCAATCTTGCTGTAAAATTGCTTTCCAGGAATCACCATTTGGGTATAGTCATTTCTCTTTTGAAAACATCTACCAGAATCTAATTCTGGTCAAGGAATAGCTATCAGGCAGGAAATAGATTTAGCTATCTATAAGTAATTGGGACATGAAGATGAATGTTCAACTTTATATGTGGATTAATCTATTTCATCACTGGTATCTTGTATTACCAATAAAATGAGGAAACACTTTTAGCTTCATTTAAGTGAGGGTGGAGGGTGAGATAGATTTTTTAAAGGTCTGCAATGACTTACTGATTTATGTTTTTCAGTTCCATTTGCTATCAAATACTAGCTACTATCAAATATTCTGACATGAATTTTAAAGCTGTACAAGATCAACAATCAATATGAAACTATTTCTATTCATTTAAAGTCTAATCCATGTTATGCATATGCATGTAATATCAAATCTAATCATTTTCCTTTGTCTCAGGTAAAAATAAATCAGGGTGTGCAACCTTGGCAATTTTAACATTGCTAGCTGGGGAATTCTGGGAGTTGAAGTCCCCAAGTCTTAAAGTTACCCAGTTTGGAGACCCTGATATAAGCAGCTGTATGTTAGCAAAATAATAATAAATGATCTAAAACTGATATCACAACAGCAACCAGCTAACAAATAGCAACTACTGGTATATGTCAACAGAAATAGCAAGTATGTCAACAGAAAATTCATTCAGCTAAAAATGAACTTAAGAGGAATAAAACGCAAGCAACAAAAACAGATCCTGTGAATCAGGGGGGGAATGGATCATGAAAGCAATGTTATTCCTTTGACTGCATCTTTTTGCTTAACAGAATCTCCATGTAATGTAGGTTTCAGAAATCAATCATGCAGTTTGTGTCCAAAAATCTGTCTGCCTCTCGCAGAGTTTATTTGGCTTTTATAAAGTTTTTACAAGCAAAGCACAGAGCAACAACACATTAGCAATAACAGGTTCACTCCCCCAAATCTTCCCTAGTGAATTCAGAAAGATATTCAGGCCAAGGATAACTCATGCCTTTGCTCTGGTGAATTAATGAGCTAAAGATAACAGACTGTGCATCACCTTTCCCTTATTCCAGCATCTGGTTCTGCTAATTAGGTGAGGTTGTAGGCTTCCAAGATAAACAGCCACTGAGACCATGGTAGTTTCTACGCATGCCTGTACGTAAGCCTTACCTCTCATTCCCACAATGTAAGGTGACGTCTTCAAAGAAATACACGGGTATTCTCAGTGGTGTATTAACCATTAAGCAGACTAAGCACTTGCTTAGGGCACCAGGCCCAAGGGGGCACCACAAAGTTAAGAAAGAAAGAAAAAACAATGAATATTTGTACCATATGTACAAAGGAGGGGGCACCAAGATTTTTCAGTATTTAGGGCACCTGTGGGCCTTAATCCACCACTGGGCACTCTCTTTCTCTCCATCATTTGGATTCTAGTCTTCCTTCTGCACAGAATCAGAAACTCCCACTACTGGAAGGCAAAAAGAATTTCTGATGGCATACCTTCTCCTACATATTAGATTGAAGAACCCTTCCTTCCTCTGATGAATGTCTTATTTCCACCCATAACCTGCTACTAATAAGCAAAATTTCATTCATAGGGAAACATGAAAATCTAGGGGGAAAGTGCAAAGTTCCTAAATTGTAATCCCTTCTTCTGGCATCCTTTATTTTATTTTTCCTGAAGAACTGGAACAAATTTTAAAAATCAGCTATATAACAGTCTCTTTCAAAATAACTTGAGGCAAAACAATCATGTAGTGAAATTTTTCACTCCCCCCAAATTAACTCTAGCATTTTACGAAAGACATCTTTTTTCTGCCTAGAATCATTACATTTCCAGTGTTGAAGACAAACAGTAATAGCAAGCAGAGAATACTTGTCTGCTTTCACTGCCATTGTCATTTTTTATATAAGAGGAAAGGTTTAGATCCTTGTGGGTTTTATTGCTCACTATGGTAGAGGTGGGCAAATCTGTTCCTGTCATTATGGTAAGGTCTTGAAGATCCACAAGTGCAGTGGCATGGTCAGCTATGTATTCTTATCCTGTAGATTAGGAAACTGGTTCTTCTGCGTGCTCAGACAAAACAACCCTAAGGTTTTCCACAACTCCACTACTCAACTCTTGCAGTCTTTGAGATCCACAAAAGAATACAGCAACTTAAGGAACTTAGCCCAGGATATTGTTTCTCATACTGTAGAGTAGCTACCTAAGTGCCTCTGGAGTGCTTCCGAACAGAAGAGCAAGACATATCATTTCCTGCCATTGTTTCACTGTTAACTCTAGTATTTAAAAAACCTTTAGTTTTTATCACTTCTTCAGGACTTCTTATACTATGATAATACGGTTTACTCAAGAGTGTTTAATGAGGACATTTGTGTAAATTCAAACATGCAACACTGAAAGGGTCACCTTCATTCAAGTGCTAATTTTAAAAAAAACAGCATAGTGAGGCAGGATTTAACTTTGTGGAATCATGCTGATTTTCTTCCAGCATGATTGAATATGAATGTTGATTTTGCTGTGACAGATAATGGCCAAACTATAATTTCTCAAATCCTCTTTAGGTTCCTTTTAAAAAAAACTGTTTCCCTGTTATATTATTTCCCTGATAGCTTTCTGGCATTTCAAGAGATCCAAGTGTCAAGCCTCTTTATCAGTAGTCCATTTTTCAGAATTTTCTAACCCCTTCCAACTTCTCCATATACTGCCCTTATTTCTTTCACCTATCAACATCATTGTTGGTACTTGGATCAGTTGAACAAAAGCATATCTTGGCAGATAATTTTTTGTGTAATCATATTTTATTAAACTTATATGCCAACTGGATGACTCCACAAAAATCAAAGAAATCTGTAGTCACATATTGCTGGTATTAGATAGATACTAAGCTTTATTTATTAGCCAGATATTATAGGTAGTCCTTGACTTATAAACTATTTGTTCAGTGACAATCCAAAGTTACAATGGCCCTGAATGGCATTTATGACTGGTTCTCAGAGTTCCAACTGTCCCAGCACCTTCATGATTGCATGTTTATAATTGCTGAGCAGTTTGCAACCAATTTACACTTACAACCAGTTGCAGCACTCCATAATCAGGTGATCGCCATTTGCATTCTTTGCTGCCAGCTTCCCCAGAGACTCGAAATCCAAATTTTGATCATATTACTGTAAGGATGCTGTAGTCGTCATGTGAAAAACGGTCACAAGTCACTTTTTTCAGTGCAGTTGTAACTTCAAATGGTCATTAAATGAATGGTTATAAGTGGAGGACTAGTATTGCAATTTGCTCTTATGGGACTGCCTTCAAAGATGATTTGGAAGTTTCTGCTGGTCCAGAATGCAATGGCCTGAGAAATAATGGGTATGATTTGTCTCTCCTATGAAACATCATTACATCAGGAGCTGCCATGATTGTCAGTAGGGTCCTGGGTGCAATTCAAGATGCTGATGTCACCTCTAAATCCTTTTATAAAATAGACCTTGGTATCTTTGGGATTGCCTTCTCTGGAAAGAATCTGCCATTCTAATGAGATATAGCAAGGGAAGACTTGCTATAGTCCTGAAACCCTAAGAAATAAATAAAATATATAATGTTCTCTTTGTTGCTTAATGTATTTATGGATAAACATATAAGGAATGATTGTTGTGATGATAAATTTGTGTTATTTATGGGGACGTGAATGCATGTGTTTCTCTGTATGCAAATGATACTGTGCTGGCTGAGAACCAAAACATTTTGTAGCAAATTTTAAAAGTAAAATAATGAAAAGTATGGATATGAAATCAATGGATCACAGTTGAAACACCAGTTTAACTAATGTAGGGAAATAGGTCTATTATACCTTCACAAAACAACGGATGGGATAGATTTTGCATATTGTATGTTATAGATTTTACAAATGTGTATGAGCGGCATACACATTTTATACATTTGCTAAATGCATAAAATCCATAATGTATAATGCATGTTGAAAATGGCAAATGGATTTCATCCATTGAATCTGCTAAACCAAGGTCTGCTAATCTAAGGGTAGTTAGTTGTTGTCTTTTGGCAGGAAAAATGGACAGGCAAGTACATGAATTTAAATACCTTGACAGAATGCTTAGCAAAAGTAGAAAAGGAGATGAAGAAATTTTAAAATGTGCAAAAGCTGACAGAAATATGATAAAGAGTATGAGATATCTTGTGAGGATTTATTATAAACATTTGTTGAAAGAAAATTCAGCCTATTTTATGAGGCCTCTATAAAGTATAGTCAAAGATCTTTGATGCATGAAGAAAAAATATTTTCACTAGAAAGTTGGGAACAACCTTAGGCAATAAATCATTATGTGACCCTGAAACTGCCAAACTTGCCCAAAATAAAAATTTCCTGGTTTAAAGAAGCAAAAACAGCTATATATAAAAGCCAGCTTCTATCCACTTTATTAAGTTGTATTTGTCAATTAAATTGGATATGTCAGGAGAAACAAAACTGTTGAAAGTAAAAGTGATGAAGTGCTTAAGTGTGCATTTTGTAGTAAAACAGAGTGTGTAAGAATGAATGATTAATGAATGTGGAATATCATAAAGGACTACACTGAATCAATTTGATCATTTCCAGGATGAGAACATGAATTAGAAGCAAATGACAAAACAAATATATGAAAAATGAATGTATCTAGACTAGGTCTAAGACATTACTGCCACGAGTAAAGTCTAGTTAAGAAAACATGCTAGCATGTTTTAAACTTTAACAGAATGGAGGCAAACAAAGAAGACCCAAGACATGGGACGAATATTACCGTAATTCTACTTAGTCTGGAAAAAAGCCAAAACTTGTGGAAGCTAAATCAATGACAAAGACCAAACAGAGACATTGTTGGAGTAATCTCACCAGTGTTCCTGAATTTTATCACCAAATATTAACTGCTGCAAACCCTCTATTGCTGGATATTTATACAATCAGGATAGATCAAAATGGACTATGGAAAAAGGCCATCTATATTTATTCAAGGTAAATATAAATGGGCTTTTTCCACACCCCATTTTAGTGTTCTTCCTTCTGAAGTGTTGGTGGTTAGATTTCATGAGACTTCTTATCCTTAGAACCTTTGCCCTTAACTAATGTTTAACTTTGCCCTAACTATGAAGGCTGATGTCCCTTATATTATATGCTGATATGTACTTTACTTTCCCCAATTATTTCCAAATAGGACAGTCATACATATAATTTTTTAATGCTGGTCAAAGACTGTAATTAAAAAGTTCAATTATATAGGCTAACTTATCACACTATACCAGGCTGTTGTCTATCAAATAGATCACTGTGCTAATTTCCCATGTTCAGCTAAGCTATAATCCATAATAAAGAGTATAGAAACACATTCCCCTAAGCTAAAATCTCTGCTCAAACTATCACATTGATTTACAAAGGAATTGAGTATTTAAAAAAACATATTTCAACTGAAAGAATTTTTTGCTATTCTGCAGGTCATTACTTCTGCAGTTCAAACAGATAAGCTAACCTAAATCATCAGGAAGAGGAACAGATGAAATGTTGTAGCTATTATTTCTATTTCCTGCTATGGTGTCCCTGTAAATAGAATCCCTATCTCCCAGGGCTTACAGAATGGCCAGATTCACTTTGGGACAGGTGACTTTGTTCACAGTTAGGTCCTAGGCAAGCAGAGCTTTCAAGGTAAAAACCGGCACTTATAATTGAATCCAGAAACTGAGTAGCAATGTGACTTCCCGCAGTGTTATAGAGACATATCTTGAACAGCCCACCAGCACTTGGATTAGTGAGTGTTGAACTTGTTCAACCTTTAAAGGAACTACATATGGGGTGAACTACAATACAGCACTCCAATCACGGCCTCTTGGATTTCCAAAACCACCTCCTGCAAAAAAGGTTAAATTCTTGCCACAGCTTCCATATGCAATTCAAATAGAAGGTGAAGTCCAGGAGAGGCCCACCATCCCAAGTTCTAAGCCAGTTGTGTTGAAAGGGATGTAACCCTGCCCAGAAACAAATACTGTATTTCTCTTGAGTCGTAGTGTGCTTATAGTCACAACCACTCAATCGTGATAAGATTGGTTTTCTGTAAGTTTGTCTCTCCACTCCTGATCAAAACAACCAATGTATGACCACATCGAGCAACTGCATATAGATATGAAAAAGTAGGGATGCATTTCTATTATCACCTCCCTCTATCTGCTTTCTTCAATATTGTATTCAATGTTCCCATTAGAAGAGGAAAGCAAATCCTATTTCATTGAGTATAAACTTCACTGCATTCTAGAATTTTAATGTTTCTTTGAATTTCTTAATATATTAAAAAGCAAGGAAACAATTACAGTACTCAGGAACTGAGGAACTTCATTGTAAATATTTTAAACCCAATATAAGAGGGATACTCTGGATATCCTTGTAATTTAGCTATCAATGTAAACAAAACTTTTTTTAACTATTGCCTGCCTGCCTGCCTGCCTGCCACTGTTTTATGCACACAACATTTGCAACCTTTACTATATGGCCACATGTACTGCTACATTTCAGTACTGTAGTGTACAACTTCACTTGAATTTTAGACAAAGAATGTCCCCTGATGGGATGTCCGGAGGGGAAAGGTTCCTCTTCAGGCTCATCACAGCCAAAAGGACAAATTTCCTCCTGGATAGAGGACGACTCTGGGTAACCCAGGGAGGCTGCAGGGGAAGAGGCCTGAAAATATTCCCTCGTACTCTCTGGGGAATTACACTGCCCTGGGGATCTCTGAGGGAAGACTTCTTGGAGCTGGGATGAAGGGCTGGGGTCCCTGGATGGCTGCCCAGAGGAGATGGACAATTTCCTGGCCCTCTCGAAGGTTTTTTCAAGGGCCTTGTGTCTGCGGGCCTCAGCCTTAGATAAGGCCCTGCCACCTCTGGGGTTTGGTACTCCCTTCCCCTTAGAACCCTTCACCTGCTCCACCTCCGGTGGATCTGGCCTACTGCGTTTCACAGCGTCCATGGCTTCCTCTGGTGCTCTCTTGGACTTCTCTGCCATCTGCAATCTTGATCAGGAAGCAGCAGATGTGGAGCTGTAGGCCAGTGATAGGCACGAATGTGGTTAATGACTGCGGGCCTCTCAGATGTGTCCAAAAGACGGGAGAATGCCCCAAGGGGTCAAACCTCTCCCAGGCCGCTTGTGCTTTCTTCGGTGGAGGGGAAAGACCTTGCCAGCGTCCCAACGAAGGCCAATCCACCCCTGCGGCGTCTACGTGCTGAGGGAGAAAGTGCGAAGCAAGAAACGGCCGCCAGAAAAAAACGTGCCAAAAATGCATTTAAAATGGCCGCCACGCCTTTCCGGAGCTTTCAGGAACTGTCTGCGGCGTTCCGAGCCTCTGCCGAGGCCTCTGAGCGCTTTTAATGAGCCGCAAAACAGCTGGGGGGTGAGGAAGCCTCCTGCTATCCCCGCGCTCGCCAGCAGCCGCCCACGTCTCTCAGCTCAGCTGTCCTTTAAATAGAGTCTCCGGACTCCCTCAGCCTGCAATGGGGCGATCAAGCGAAATGCTGCTTCTTTTCCCTATCTAGTTGACAAAAATAATAAAATGCTAACTAAGTTTGGAGAGTTCAATTTATTTGTCCAAGGACTGAGGAAATCCCCCAAAACACGTCCGAATGGGGCTGGACTGAGTTTTTGAACTGGCCCTCAATGAGGAGAGGAGGCGTGGCTAAAACAATTAACTCAGTCCTTGGGCAAATAGACTGAATTTAACCCATGCTTGGACTCTCCAAGCAGCGCACAGGAGAATTTCTAGTTCTTCAGGAAAGCTTGGAAGTTTGCAGGTATTAAATATACCAAATGTAGCACAATTTCACCCAACTATCAACTGATTATCTTATCTAATGTACTTTAAGAAGCAAATATCAAATATATGACCTTATTATTGATATAAGAATTTATCCATCATTCAAATTTCCAAAGCAGTTTAAAATTTTAACACATTTAGCATAGGAATAGATGGATAAACTAGGGAGCAAAAAATACTCAAAGCATCACCTTTTTAATAAAATGAGTACCCAAACAAACTTTTAGTATGTTGAAAATAAACTAATCAGCTATAACTATACAGCTGAGAGTTCAATTACAATGTTTAATACATACAAACTACATGACATGAACATTTACTTTCAATACATAATAACAAGGATAGAATCATAACATAGAGTGCTCCAGCAAAGTTAATAACGTTTCATCCTACTTCTGGAATTTGGGGAGAAGAAATATAATTGTCATTTTAGAAATGATTTATGACAACAAAAAAATTAAAATGCATCTGCTTAGAATGCTATCACTTGAAGGAAAAAGAGGGGCAAATATTGTAACCAAAGGAACACAGGTGAAAAAGAAAAGCACACAGAGAACAATGCCATATCTATATTATTGCTTTTGATTAAAATATATTTTTAAAGTAGATTTATTGCTCTTATACCATAGAACCATAGAGAGACAATGTTGTATTTCATAATTCAATTATACATACTCTATACTTCCCAAAACAGTAGAATGTGGCATATTTTTTCAACTGTGAAATCTCATAAGAGACAAACCTGTTTTGTCCTCAGTATAAGAGTTGCTTTAAAAAATCTGAAGGACACCACCTACCAAGAGATTTTAGAAAGATTTCCAAGAACCCTTTAAAAAGCAGCTGACTCCGCCCTTTTATCCTCCGCTTTAAGGCCTTCCAGTAGGTCAGCCGGGAGAGCCGAGGTAGAGGTGAGGGATACAATCAGGTCATCCACCTGAGGAAGTTTTAATAGCTCTTCGAGGGGGGCCTCCATGGTAAAGAGCTTTTTATCAGTTCCACTGGGATTGGCCATGGAACCTGGTTGAGCCCATTGTCGCTGGATGATGTCCAGAAACAGTTGGGGGGCAGGAACCAAATCAATGGGAGGGGGAACTTCTTTAAAGAGCCCCGCGCCCGGATCCTGAGGCCCTATGGTGTCCTTGCCACCTTGGTCAGAGGTGGGTTTATCTGCCGGAGGGAGCCCCATTTGGGGGCCCGCGGCACGGGCCTTGGTCAGAATGGCTCTAAACATGGAGGGGTTTAAGAGACCAGAGGTGGAAGGGGCCTCTGGGGTGGGGTTTTCGTCCTCTGAAAGGACCGGGGCCTCCTGCTCAACCTCCTCACAGTCTGACACCTCACTGATGCCAGTGGGTGTGGGAGAGACCTCTCTAGCCAGAGGGGCCTGGGGTCTCACAGATCTGCCCTTGCTGGGAATAGCAGACATAAGGGGTAACTTGGAGACCAACTGCTGCATGCCATCAGAAATACCCTGAGCGATGGCGCGCTCCACCACGCCCTGCATGGCCTTGGACAGGTGTGGTTCCTGCATCTGGAGGAGGGTTGGGCCAGCCTGGGAGGGGGCCAGGGAACCCTCCCCATCCAGGGAATCCTCAACCAGGGAATGGCTGGGGGAACCAAGGGAGGCCCTAGAGGGATTGGGAGAAAACCCAAAATCTTCCTCAGCTGGCAAGGGAATGGATTTAGCTTGTTGGAGGGAGGGGGCAGGAATTATTGCCCCTTCCTCCCTGGGTGAGGGTGCAGAAGACTGCTGCTGTTGAGCTGACTGGGCCCTTTGGAACTGCTTCTCAAGAGCCTTTTGGCGCCTTTCAGCCATTTTCTCTGCGGCCTTGGAGGTCTTCTGAACCTTGGGTCGCTTCCCCTTGGCTGGGCACCCCACCCCATCACCTTTGGCAGCAGGGTTGGGCCTGCTGCGTTTGCTGGTGGTAGGACCAGCCTGAGGATCCACTTGCTTCTCCATCAGATCTTGGGTGAAGGTCAGATGAGATGAGGCCTTGCTGGTTTGCTGTGCTCGAGGCCTGTAGAAGCTGAGGCAAGTGGGGCTGGTCTATGGCACCGGCTAGAAGGCCGGGTGCCTGCAGATCTGCGCTGATAGGCAAGAGTGAATGGTCTGGTAGACTCAAAAGAACCCTTGCAGCCGCTTAGGAGGTTTAGAGAGGAAGGGGAGCCCGTCAGGAGACCCAGAACAAGGCCCGGATTTAAGGAATCCTCTCAGCGGCGATCTGTGAGAGCAGGCTGCGCGGCAAAGGCAAAAGCCCGGGAGAAAATCGCGCCAATTTTGCAACCCCGGGGGAGAAATTGGAAGCCTAATGCCTCCCTGGGGTCCCTAACTGCCTACCTGACCCCACTCTGGTCATTGGGAGATTCCGAATGACCCCCCCGAGGAGCGGCTGCAATCGTGGAAAACGAAGGCAAGCCACGCTGCAGGCAGCCTGCCTCAGTCCTTTAGTTAAAGCGCAGGAGGAAGAAAATAACAAACGCTAAGGAATTGTCTAACTATACTCAAAAAAACAAAAAAGGAGCTACACTATGCTATCTAAAGGGTCCAGTTTGCTGCACAAGGACTGGAGCACCCCAAAAAGCGTCCTGTAGGGCGACTGAGTTTTTTAAAACTGAGCCTCTGAGGAGAGCAAGGGGCGGAGCTACAAGAAATTCGAACTCAGGCCTTGGGCAGCAAGCTGAAGTTAGACACTCCAAGCAGCGCCTAGGAGAATATATCAAATTCCCCCCCAAAATAAAAGCAGACTAAACACTGCTCAGAATTTATTATGTGCCAAAGATAAACAAGATGATATATTATTTTGCCAGTACTAGGACTATCTTATCCTGCGAACACAAGAACTGTAGTACTACAAAAATAAATTATGCTTTCCAATTAATTATTTAGAGTTACATCTTTTTCACCTAATGCACATTTGTGCCCCTCTAAACATTGCTTATCTCCAATTTCCAGCATAAAAATAGTTAAAGATTACAATATCTGCATCCCACTTGATTCGGCTTCTTATCATAAAGGAGTTATAATCCAGTCTGGTCAGTTACCACTCTTTTCCCATATTTTAATCCTCTTTTCAATAATCTGTGTAATCATTAAGGCTTATGCTCAAATCAATAGACAATTTACCTTTATAGCTATATAGCAAACATAGTAAGGTACAGTATATTTTATTCATTTTACTCTTGTACTGTGATATTTAATATACCAACAAAATGGGTTTTCTGGCTATTTTAATGAGTTTTCACAAAAACATGTCAAATTAAACATTGAATTATGTTAAAATGCCTTAAAACTAAAGGAAATTTTGCATAATCACCATTAAGTGTTTCAACAGTTTATTCCAACAATTTTTTCTCAAAATTGTTCTATTTCAATGAATCTTCCTTCCCAACAAGTATGTTCTGAATCACTGCTTTAACATGGTTAACAGACAGAATTTTTTAATTACCGTACACCAACTGCTGCTATTTACACTATCAAATTTATCATTTTACTCCAACCACTCTATTTTGTTATTTTAACAGTTACTAGGAAACTGTATTTTTGCTTTCTTTTCCAAATTGGTCTTTCCTTAGAAAATTAAAACTGAGGCATGCTCTATAAATGCATGTGCTTTTCTAACAATGTTTAATTTAATGGATATAACAGCAAAGTTTTATTTTACCATACATAAATACTTTACAAAGTATCTAGGAAAACATTTTGATTTATATCCTCCTTCATCTTAATGGCATTTGAAGCTACTTAAATACTAAGGTTCTAAGTTATTATTGTTAATAACTGATCTAACTTTTTCTGTACATCTTAAATGCTTCAATTAGTCACTCTCTTTCATAGTGATAAAGGTAACTATTTCTGACTTCAGAATATTAATTCATTAATTTTATTATAAGTCTGGTTTGGAGGTAAAAGCACAATCTAGACCTACTAAATTGATCCACATTTGAAAAAGAGTATCATAGTTTTTCCAAATTTAACAGCAAGGCTTAATTTAATATTCATTTTGTTTAATATTTGCCATGCCTAATAAGACTTGACACTACCTAATTAATCCACATTTTTAAAATTTTGTGTATTGTGTATTACATGTTGCATTAATTTCAGGTCTTCAGAAATGATTTTTTTCTACAAAAAGCCCTACCAATATTTTACCACTTAGAAAGTGAAGAATTTCCCCATAATGCACAGCATTTCATTTCTGTTCACTTTTGCTCTCCCTGGCAACAGCCTCATACACACCATACAAAAACAGCTTTTTAACTGGGTCTTCCCTGCTTCCCATCTCAGGAAAAGTATCTCATTAGCATCATAACCATTTTAGTTACAAAGATACAATTCAGAATACCAATTTCTCTGAAAACTTCCTCTTCCCTGATTATTATCATATGCTAAACTTAGAAACATGTCAACTCACTTATATACAGTACATAGCACATAACTTACCAATCAGGGAAAAGAGATCAGAAAGCTGTATCAACAGAACTAACCTCTCAATTAACTGTCAAAAGTTAGGACACTAACTATTCTATCACTAAGGTTTTCAAACAGCACCTTCACTTTTGACACTTACAAAAATAGAATGTTGTGTCTGACAACATTGATATCACTTAATTCTAAGATTCCCTAAATGTTCTCCAATGGGGGGTGAACTGAATAATCGAATCCTGATACATTATGATACATTCTCCTCAAATTTCTGGTCCCTGTACTCAGAATATTTTTAAAGGCTTCCTTTGTGGATTAGCAATTTAAACCATGTTCAAATTATGAGATAATTAATCCACATTTTGGCAAGCTCCTTTGGACAATTTTGAACATGAACTAATCCAATTTTGAACCAAGAATATGCAAATAGCTATTTAGAAATGAGTTTTAAAAATAGTTTTCATTGCTTACCAGTAAATATGTTGTAAATAAAACAATGAGACAATACAGGAAAACATTCTCTAAATATTGTTTTAAATGTAGGACTTACAAAATGGATAAGATGTAAAAAAGCTGCTGTGTTCAAGGAAAAACATGGTAGAATATGGCCAGATTCTTGGAAGAATCTTCAAGAAATTCCTTTACTAAGAAGGGGAGGATATCATTCAAGATAAGATCTTTTCCGATCTTTCTCTCCCTCCCTCCTTCTTATATACTATTTTAAAACAAACTACTGTTCACAAGTTGTTGTGTTCCAATCTTACAGGCTCTATTCTCTTCTCCATACAGCTGATCACACATACCTCCGCCCAAAAAACCCTGGACACTGAAAAGGCTGCCCCTACTCTTAAAATCACAAAGAACAGTATATTTAATGCCTCTTTAGGCCTCCCCTCCCTTTCTCTTTAATCAAGAAACAAGGAATACCTTAGAAGCAGGGTTTTTTTTCCAGCTGGCTCTCTTTTTTAAAAAAATAATGGAGAAGGAAAGATTTTCATTCAAAAGTCACCTCCATTGCCTGGAGCAATAGTCACTCAGAGATATTGAATGAAGTGAGGCAGGAGTGTAAGTAAAATTTGAAATGATCCAGCTACCGTTTTTCTTTTCCCCTCCACGTCAAAACAAACGGGGTGAAGCAAAGAAGCAAAAACACACTAAAAAGGGTCTTATTTTTCTACACAAGGTCACACCTACTTTTCCGCATTCAAAGGCCAACCTCCCACCCACCACCACCCGCCAATACCGCAAACAATGCTCTGGCCATGGCTATATTAACTGTACAGTTAAATTGCAGCCTTAATGCGTTAAGGGAGAGCAGTAAATATCTATTCTTTTTTAAGGGGCGTGCATAAGCGCACCAGCTTGCCTAACGTTCCTGTCCTACTGTCTCCATTTATTCGTACCATTTACTGTGTTCATACTTACGTTTATGCTTATATCTGTTATCTTTTACGTTTGTCAAAATAAATGATTTTTTTTTAAAAAAAACCTGGTAAATTTATACCCTGCCTCCCCGCCCCCGTTGCTTTGAGGGCGGCAGGGCAGGATTTCGCATAGCGGAGAGCTTTAGCTCTCTCTCCTTCTCTCTTCTCCGCTCTCCACCGTTCGCACGACATGTTGGAAGCACCGTAAAACCGGCGGCTGCTAACCCGCCCAAGGGCTCCCCCATCCTAACACCTAGAGCCGCCGGGGCTGGGGGGGGGGTGGGAGAGAGAGAGAGAGAAGCCCGCGTGCAAAAACAAAAAAAAGAGAAAGTCCTCCGCACGTGAGGATCTTCGGATTCGACAGGAAAAACGGGAGAAAAGGTTGCGCAGCGGGTGGCGAGAAACACCCCCCTCCCACCGACTGCAACTCACGCTCGAAGTCGGAGTCGGAGTCCTCCTCGGCCTCCGGTTCCCTCCTCGACTCTTCGCCGTTTGACTCGGTCTGCATAGGCTCCCCGTCGAAGTTGACTCCTTTGCCCCTGGCGGCCGCCGCCTCGCGCAGCTGCTGGTCGCGGGAATCCCTCAGGCGACCGAAGTATTCGGCGGCGAAGTCCAGGAGATCCGGCGGCCGGCGCCGCAACACCTCCACGGTGTAGCCCTGCAGCAGCTCCGACAAACCTGGCGGGATCTCGATACTCATGTTGGCGAGCCGAACGAAATTCAAGTCAGGGAAAAGAAGACCGAAGTCGTCGCCCTAACTGCCACAACCGTCGTCGCCGACTCCGACGCACGCCTCCGCCCCTGAGGCTTCCGAAACGGGACCCGGCGCCGGGGCCTCCCCACCGCGGCTCACTCCCCTTCTCGGAGCCCTCTGCTCTCCCTCAGCGCCGAGGGAGCCGCGCTCGCGCCGCCGCCTGACACGCGAGAAAGAAAGGGACTGAGGGTGGGGGGGGACGGGGCGGGGGGGGAGGGAGGGAGGGACTGGGACGGAAGCTCACAACGCTCTACGCGTCTCCAAGCAGGAAACGGCCAACAGCGCGAGCGAGGGGGCGAGCGAAGGCGGGGTGGGTGGGTGGGAGAAAAAGGGGGCGGTGCCGGCGCTCGAGGAGGCGTGAATAAAAAAAATATGGGTGGAATCATTTGCGTCACAATACCGAAGAAGGGGCGCGCGAATGGAACGGGGTTTAAAGGAGTAACTGTTAATATGGAAGGATTGGGCGATGGGATGTCGCGCGTGCGCAGAGGAAGGCCGGGTTTCAGGTGGGCGACCCAGCGTTTGGTACTGTTAATTCCTTCGCGGGTTCTAGCCGGCTGTGGGGAAGGAAAGGGTTGGGTTGCGGTGATGTTGTGCTTCGGGTTGACATCGATTCGCTGTCTTCCCGATGACCGTTGGAAAATACGCGACGATTTTTCTTTAGTAACTTCTTTAGTAACTTTCCCAATCCGTAAATGATACACACACCTCAAAGAATTGTTCAGAAATTGTCACTAGGCTCGACCTCGACACTGAACCACCATCTTATCCAGCTGCTTTTACCTAAAGGCAGCTGTTTGAAAAATGTGAATTAAGCGTGTCAACGTGCATACGTAAAAAATTTTCCAAAGCGGATCTTATTTTTAGTTTTCCTGGTTTTCAAAACGAGGGGGATAAACTTCTGGATATTTTTTTAAAAATCATGTTTTTGGTTGTGGCGTCATTGCATTATTAACCATTTTTTAGATGTATGGGAGAGAGAAGAGTTACATTTAGTAAAAGAAGGAAAGAGTTTATCTTGCTATTTCATCAGTGTTAGCTCAGGTAGTGGAATAATTGGCAGTTTTATGTCAGCTCTTGATTATCACAAGTTGTTGTTCCCATCTAGCTCTCCTATTTTACTAATCCAAGAGGTCCCTAAAATGTGTTTCCTGGTAGATAAAAAAAATTAAACTGAATCCCTACAACCCTGCTTCTTACAAAGGATAGAGATGCTGCTCTGAATATGGACTAGATGCCTTCTGCTTTTTTCTTAAACAGAAGGGAAGCAAGCACCAAATTGGAAGTGGCACCAAATATCCAGAGAAGTGGGAGACTCCATTGGGTGTATACAAGTCGAGGCTTCACAACTACCATATGTGGCAGGAAGCTTTAATCTAGATTCTTATACTGAGTATGGAATTGGCCTCAATGACTTAAATGCTGTAGCCACTAGGATTTGGACTGTAGGGTCATGAGTCTTATGGGCCAACAAGCATTTATATTTAATCACTTGCATACCTCATTCATTTCTGATATACTAAACAATGAACTGTTCATAACCTACTTGGAGTTAGCTTTTGCTAACCTTAGATTTAGCAAGAGCCTAAAACCTCAATTTCAAGAGGTTAGCCTTGGTGATGTAACAATATTGGGTTGAGTTATATCACAAAAACCTCATGAGATCACATGTTTCCCAAGTGTTAGTTAACATTGCATAGCAATGTTAAACTGCTCAGAAAACTATTCTGTCAGCCCTTAACTGCTTCTGATTTGCATATAGGTTACATGTGAAA
Source organism: Natrix helvetica (assembly GCF_964273705.1). NCBI lineage: Eukaryota > Metazoa > Chordata > Lepidosauria > Squamata > Natricidae > Natrix > Natrix helvetica. The sequence continues at coordinate 340,092,353 of NC_138548.1, forward strand.
TATTTAATTTTATCAGTACTGAGATTTTCTCTTTGTTCCTTTTGTGTCATGTCTTTCAGATTGAGAATTTCCATGCAAAAAATATTATGTTTTCATGATTATCAGTAAGTCATTTAAGAAATCTTGCTGTCTTAAAACCCTTTAAAATAATAAAACAATAAATGTATTCCTCTGGTATGCTGTTCAGCAAGCCAGCTGAGCCTCACGTGGTGCATTAAAGAAAGACTCCAAGTCATAGATGGAGCACTAAAGCAAAATATGCCCATCAACCTTTATATCCATTTGGCCATCAGGCCATTCAATTTGTCAAATGTTTGTTGAAATAAAGGCATATTGTGTTCCCAGCATTCCTAATATGTGCAATCTGACCAAAAAAATAAGTTTGGTCTAGCAGGATTTGTACATGGCTGGATAATTATAGCATTTGTTTCATGTTGTTTATAGACTAACCTATGATGTGCTCTGGAATCTTCTCGGGATCAACATCAAGCATGGATTTTTCCTTTTTGGAAGGTCAGAAGTAACATTTGCTGGTCATTTGGTACTTCACTGGAGGATTTCTGAAGGATAATAAATAAGTGTTTTCCCAGAAACTGTCCTTCAACTAGTTTCCAAGTATACAGTTTATCAGATCCTGGAAATTTAAACACAAAGTAAGGAGGTTTATTAACTTCAAACTTAAATTCTATCCCTTCATCCTGCTTTCCTAGTAAAAGGGTTTGGGGTTTCTTTTTTAGACTGAATATAAGAGTTGGATAGGTCTAGCTTTTCTTTATTAGCATTTAGCCTTCTTTACTGAGCAGTTCGCATGCTCGTTCTTTATGTTTTGAACATAACTAAAAAAAATCTGTTGATCTTTGTATCTCTTGCTACTTTCAGCTCATTCTAAGCTTTCATTTTCCTAACCCCAGCTCTATAGTTCTAGGTCCGTGATGGTGAACCTATGGCACGTGTGCCACAGGTGGCATGCAGAGCCATTTCTGAGGGCACACGAGGTGTTGCCCTGGCCAGCTGATTTTTGGGCTTGATTTTTGGACGTTTTTCATCCTCTGAAGTCTTCCCTGAAGCCTCCAGAGGGAGAAAAATGGCCCAATGGGCAACCCGGAAATCCATTCCCAAACTTCCGGTTTGCGTGTTGGGCCATTTTTTGCCCTCCCCAGGCTTCTAAAAAGCCTCTGGAGCCAGAGGGGGGAAAAAGGACCTACCAAGCCCACTGGAAGTCGGAAACGGGCGTTTTCACCCTCCCCAGGCTCCAAGAAAGCTGTGCGCACATGCTTTTGGCACCCAAGGTGAAAAGGGTTCACCATTACTGTTCTAGGTTATCCATACTTGTCACCCCTTTGAAGTAGTACAGGCAGGAAATACAAACCATGAGTATCAACCCTATCTTTATTGTCAGATCAAAGTGATAAAATGTTGCAAGTCTGAAAGCACTTTTACTTTCCAGAAAATTAGAGATTTTCCAGAACATTAGGGATTTGAGATAATTTCCAAGCTCCTTTTGCTTCTGTGGGCTGAGACGCCTTTGTGAAGTTTTTGGTGCTCCCTGAGCTTGGTTGTCTTCTTGCAAACATTGTATTACTCAACTAGATACCATCAGTGCTACAAGGCACCTTTTGCATGATGGTTCTCTGGTCTGCAGCTCTTCCTTCTGACTTTCAAGTCATTCCCACATACAATACTCTTCCATTTGTGTCCTGTCCCTAATGGATGAAATTTCTAAAAAATACAGTTAAGGTGAGAGATTTGAATTATGAAACAAAGATTCAGAACGTACAGGAACTTTTGTTCTTTTGTACTTTTAGAAAAGAAATGAAATGAAAGTTAAATTTGTGGAAATAAGAAATGCTCACTATATTTTCCTCATGCACAAAAAGTGTTATCAGTTGTTAAGCAGTCAATATCTTTGAAAATGAACTTTGCAAATATTTTATGAATGCGGTACATTTTCTCTACAAGTGAAACCTTGTTCATTGATTAGAGTAACAGCTATATGTCTGCAAAATCTGTGCTTTGACTTTGGGCTGTTTTGATTTTTGTGTGGGGCAACTGGCAACCCCCACAAAGAATAAAGTTTAGTACTTTTAAATAAAAACACAGAACTTGGCAGATAGACAAGCACTTGACACTTGTCTGTCCTTAAAACCCATTGTCAGGTTTCTGCGTCAGTAATATACAGGCTGTTGATTGAGGACGCCATTGTATGTTGTCAGTATAAATATGTCTGTGTTGCTCTTGGTCTGACAAGAGGAGGAAGAAAGCAATTGAGTTGTTAAGTTCTACTCAAAACTATGACCTTGGCTGAGCTTGTCAGTTACAGCATATTTATTATTCCCTTATCAAGAAGTCCCATCAATATTCCCAATCCTTCTCATTTTCTGGAAACAAATATTTCTTAACTGTTTAACACAGAGAGTTAACTGAACATCAGATCATGCCCCCAGCACATAAATCTGGTTGTGTCTGAACTGAATTTACTTCAAAGGGAGAAAACCCTGTACATCTTCCTCAAAAAAGAAAGATCAGACAGGGGTTGGGAAATCACATTGTGTAGCATGCTTTTAGCAAAATGGAGATGACTCTTCCATTTTAAATTATTTGAGGAAAAATTGACAATAGCTTTTAGGCAAGTATTTTGCCTTGAGTAGTGTCACTGCCTCTGTCATTATGTTCTCTTGCACTAGGCTTTAGTAGCTCTGTGTAATGTGCACTTTCTAATTATTATTTTAAAAATGGCTTTGTTCTTGTGATCTCATGGAACATTTATAAATACGGGGGGGGGGGGAAACAGGGGTGCAGGGGTCAATGTAATATACAAAGGAAATAAATTCCTTTCTGAGGGAAAGTAAATCTTCAGGTCATTAGTTGGTCCACAGTTGTTGTCAAAGTGAGCAAGGTCTGGGAATTTTTTATTCAGAATAAAACATCCTAAGAGTTTAGGGCACGGGTGTCAAACTCACTGTGTCACGTTGCCATCACGTGACGTATCGCAACATTTCCCCCTTCACGGAGGTGGGGTGGACATGGCCTGCACGTGACTCATCCGGCCTGCAGGCCGCCAGTTTGACATCTCTGGTTTAGAGTAAACATTTTTTGTCAGTTATATCAGATTAACAGAAGCTACATTTTGTTTGTTGGGTGGAATTTCATGATTCAACTGCTAACTGGAATCTACTGTTTACAAACCAACATTTTTGCAACTTAGAGCTTTTTCCTATTTGTATCTAATAGTATCTTTTTTTTGCCACATCCCATGATTTAATTTTCACCTTGTCCCTACACCATGACTGAGAGAACCATAAACAATCCTCGGCTATATCACTGTTAAAATAGCATTTTTCCCCTTCATCTGCCAAGATCCATCTGCAAAGTATACAAAACCTTCCATTCTGACATCCATGATGTTGGAGGGCAAAGTTGCATGTCGAGTAGTCGGTGGGTTTTATTAGTGATTGATATTGATCCATCACTAATAAAATATTGATTAGTGATAGTGGTTCATATTGATATGAACACACCCCTTTTTCTTCAGCTTGATCTACTGTCAATTGCTGTTGTCTGTCTAAACAATACAGCACTGTGATAATTTATGAGAACAGTGCAATAGTGCTAAACCTCTCAGCCAACAGTCCCATATATGTTTGAAATCTGTGGTCCTTATTAGTTCCGTACAAGGTTGAAATAGAAACAGGAACAATGGGACTGACCTCCACCCTGTTGCCACCAGAACTGAGCACAGAGGAATCTGGAGGCTGACATTTATATATGTCTACCAAACAGAAAGGAAGGGAACAAATTCCTAAATGAATGTGCTGCTTGCAAACTCAACTCTCTGTGATTCCAGCCTGCTGTTTGTTTTTTAACTTAATTCAAGCTATGGTAGGAGAGACATAGCAGAAAGTTTAGATATGATTTATTAATTTATTGAGCACATTTATATGGCTACCCATTTATCTAGTGAAACTCTGGAAAGCAAACAAAATAAAAAAAAAACATAATGGAAAAGTCCACTTTATTCCTGCTACAGTCTGCAATTGGTGAGTGTTTTCCCAGCCTGCTCTGCAAAATAGGAGGGAAAAGAAAGCCAGAAGAATCAACCTATCATTTTACTTGTTACTGGCTGCACATCCAAAATCAGGACTGCCCCATTCAGCAGTTAATGAGAAGAAGCGTTGGAAGAGAGGCAGGGTTGGTAGAGATAGGTAGGCATTTACGGTAACTCAGCAGTGGACAAAACATTTAAGCACAGTTGTATGAAATACAAAGATTCTGCTTCTGAAATCAATATTTACGTCTCCTTTTCAAGCAAAGAAAACAAAAAAAAACCCTAAGATCTTGACTTTTAACATATGGTCAGCAAAATTTAGAAATGTGGCATACGAATAAATACCGTAAATACTTTCTCTTTAGGATTGCTTGCTATACCCCATCTGTCTTACATATCAATCAAGAAGCAGCGAGAATGCTTTATCATGGGAAACCTTATACATTTTCTTATAAATGCTGTTCTCACTGCTGCAATACACCCCAACTCATTTTAATCGCCAGTATTTGGGGGATATTTTTTCTTCCCAAACACAGCTAGGGCAAAAAGAATTAATGTGCTGGGAAATGCAGATGAATAACAATATTAACAAGGTCAGTTTTCACCATGGGACTTCCTACAGCTCTCAAAATGTGAATTTTATACTATGGGACAAAAAGGTGCCACCTCTAATGTTCTCACAGTAGTTTAATATTGGGCAAAGAAGTTGATTACTAAGAGATTCAGAGCAGCTATATTCCAATATTGTGAAAAGTACTAAAACCATATAAGCAGCAGCAGTAGTAAACAATTTTACCTTTGCCACTTCCTCATAAGTCAGGCATGTGACATCAGCTAAAATGGCACACATCTGTGCATCCAGACAGTGCAAATGTATGGCATGCAGAAACCTTTGTAGGGCAAGTGATAGGTGTCCTAGCTTTCACCAGATTCCAAACCTTCCAATGTACTTACCTCTGTATAGACATAGTCTTCTGCCTAGATTGCTGCTCTGTATAGGTAAATGCCCTTTTCTTTGATGTCACCAGCTATTTGCTGAATTTTACTCCAATTTACATAATACCTGAATATTGCTTCAGCATATGAAGTAAATCCAGCAAATGTACCTTGTAAACCATGTTCAATTAAAGCTAACTGTGATTTGTGGAAACCTTGGGACCCTCTGAGCTTGGTTATTTGCTTGCAGACATTTCATTTCCCACCTAGATAACATTAGTGCTAGTGAGTGTGGGGTTTGCTCCCTTTTTAGTTTGCCTTGCCATTATTTGGGAGGGGCTGTTTTTCTCCTTAGTAGTTCTTGGATTCATGTGGTGCTTTCTGCTTATTTGCTTGGTGTTAATTCTTGCTTAACTGGATTTGACTGTTGGAGAGGATGTGTCTTTTTGTTTTCATCTTAGCTTTTTTATTGTCTCTTGGACGGTGTGTAAATGCGATTTACCTCTGTGTGTCTGTTGATGGCTGATTTGTCTGAATGTCAATTGTGCCAACTATCTGAATGCTAATAAGTGATTTATTCTATAAACTGTGGCTGTACTGAAGTAACCATAATAATGTCAACTACAGGCTTTAATCAAGGCAGTGAAATTTGATTATGTTTTGTTTTTTAAACAAAAGTGCATTGTTTGGGGCAATTGTTTTGTAAGTACAATTGCAAATGTTCAAGACCTGTGTGCCATCCCCTATTCAACGCTGTGATAAAGCACAAACCAAATAACTAAGTCTGTTTAGCCTGATAAATGCACAAAGTAAAACATCAAGGCAAAAATAATTAGTGAAAGAGTATTTTATTGTTCATATTTATAGGTTTCTCGCTGATTTCAGGTTAGCATTTGCAAAACCTGCCCAAAATATTAATTGTGCTTGCTTGGAAGTTTTCTGAAAATTGATTTTTAAACTGAAAATTGCTTGAAGCACTATTTAGAGCCAGAGAGCCTTTAATCTTAAAGGGTAAGGGGGCTAGAAAAGAGAAAAAGCTAATTTGTCTTTCCAAGGCTGTTAGTGAGCAGCCTGCCAAAGGGCCATCCTCTGCTTTGGCATTAATCCATTCTGCCTCCAGCTGGACATATCAGTGATGGTTTCAGTTTATTTGTATTTTGTATGCAATTCCAGTTATTTGCACGGGGGAAAGATGGGTTACTAATGCAGTTTGACAAAGTTGCAAAGAATTTCAATGGGTTTGGTTTTGATGTGGGTATGCCCATATATAGGGAACTATGATAAGCAGTAAAACGGAAAAGTGTAACAAGAAACATTCCGTTAATATCTCTGAAGGTTACTTAAGCGCAAAGCAAAACCCACATATTCCAAAATGTTTCTTTTATCTGCCTTTTTACAGAGAACTCAAAGCAGCTTAATGCTCAGTTCCCAGGCAACTTATGGGCAGACTGGCTCCAAGAATTTTATTGCCAAGGCCGAAAGAACAGAAGCTGCCTACAGCTGACTCTTACTTCAGGCTGCTGATAGAGCAATGTTTTTCACTGACCTTAAATGGCAGTTTTCTATAAGATGGGGGGGAGCACATGGTACGCAACATAGCGCCTCTCCTTCCCCCATCACTCTTTTGCTCCTCTCCCATCCTGGAAATCCCAATTAGCTCAATTTCCAAACAGATCATGCTGTGAATATTTTTAGTGGTTGGTTTGTTTACTTTCTATACATACTTACTGTTAGATCTGGGCAGCGAGAGGACAGACTGCGGACACGAAGTGACTTATCAGCTCTTTATTAATAGTAGTAGTGATCCAGCTTGCTCTGTGGTCGGAGGGTTCCCCTTTTATAGGGATCGGGTACGCCCCTCGACCAATCAGAACGATACCTGTTTCCCGCTGTAGCAGCGGACCAGAGGGGAGACTTGCCACGATATATGCTAATATCTAACACCCCTCCCCTCTTACACGGAACATTGCGGTAGGTAACATAGTCTTTTAGGTATGTTGGGGGTTGCCTTACTCGGGAGGAACGTCGTGGTTCTGGTTGGTCAGAAATGGTTTCCGGATCGGATGCTTTTCCCGTTCCACGTTCGGGAGGTTTCGTACCCTCGTTGCTAGGGCGTTCCGGAGTCTGCTCGGTTGCGTTGCCTGGGGTTTGCTCTGCTTCGTGCGTGCTTTCTTGTTCCGAGCTTGGTTCGCAGGTGTCGTAGTTTTCTATGATGGGGCTCTCGCGTGGCTGACTTTCTGTAGGCAGGAAAATCTCGTCTTCGTTTCGAAGGTCTGAGTGCGCTAGGCGACCCCGAAGTTGATCGATGTGCCTTTTCCAGTTCCGCCCATCTTCCAGTTCCAGCAGATATGATCGTGGACCCGTGATGCCAATGACCTTTGCCGGCATCCACAATGTTCCCCCTGCATAGTTGTGGGCGTATACTGAATCCCCTATGCTAAAAGACCGAATTTTGCTTGTGGAGTCTGGGGGAGTTGTGGCAGAGTAATTTGGGTGAAGACGGTCCAGGTGAGACTGTAGACGGCGGCCCATGAGTAGTTCAGCGGGGCTCCTACCCGTCGTTGCACTTGGGGTGATATGCTGAATTAAAAGGTAATGATCAATGCGTGTTTGCCAATCACCTGGACCCATCCTAGCGAGGGCCTCTTTTGCGAATCGTACCATTCTCTCCGCCTGTCCATTTGATGCCGGATGGAATGGCGCGACGAGGGCGTGCCGAATTCCCTGACCTGCTAGATATGTCTCAAATTGCATGGCCGTGAACTGGGGCCCGTTATCGGAGACCAGGAGGTCGGGCAGGCCATGGGTGGCGAAAAGTCGCCGTAGAACCTTAATGACTGCCTCTGCCGTGGTTGAAGTCATTAGGACTACTTCTAGCCATTTTGAGTATGCATCCACAACTATAAGGAAAGTCTGACCTTGGAATGGCCCTGCGAAGTCGATGTGTATTCGCGACCAGGGTGCTTTAGGTTTCTCCCATTCTGTGGTGGCCGCTTCCGGGGGTGCTGGTCTCGATTCCTGGCATGGGTCGCAAGTGGCCACCCACTCCTCTATTTCTTTGTCCATGTTTGGCCACCAAACGTAACTTCTTGCTAACGCCTTCATCCTAACAATCCCCGGATGACCCACATGTAAAGCATCTAATACATTCCTACGTAACGCATACGGAATAACAACTCGATCCCCCCACAATAAACAACCCTGCAACACTGAGAGTTCGTCCCGTTTTGACCAAAACACTTTGAATTCCGGGCTCACGTTTCCCTTCGGCCACCCCCTCCAAACCCAAGTTTGAACTTGCTTTATTAAATTGTCTTTAGAGGAGAACCTTGCAACGTCGTATGAAGAAACCGGTCCAGAGTCCAAACAGTCAATGAGCAATACCGGTACTTCTGGAGTGGGGTCTGGCAGAATGTCAGGTAATGGGCAACGGCTGAGTGCGTCTGCGTGTCCGAGAGTGGAGCCCGGTCGATGAATCAATTTGTATGAGTACGCAGCCAGGAAAACAGTCCACCTGGTCATGCGTGGAGAAAGGGAGACCGGAGTGGGGCGGTTTCCCGCCAAAAGTCCCAACAACGGTTTGTGATCTGTAATTAGTTCAAAATCGCGGCCGTAGAGGTATTCGTGGAAACGTTTTACTCCAGCTACAGCAGCCAGCGCTTCCCTGTCCATTTGGCTGTAATTCCTTTCGGCCGATGAAAGAGTCCTGGAGTAGAAGGCGATGGGCCCTTCTTTTCCGTCGGGCATCCTGTGGCTGAGGACTGCTCCAACTCCGAAGGGTGATGCGTCGCAGGTCAATACCAGCGGTAGGGTCTGGCTGTATTGGACAAGCAGTGAGTCAGTGGTGAGCAGGCGCTTTACCCCGGCGAAAGCTGCAGCTTCGGATCGTCCCCATTTCCATGGTGCGTTCCTCTGGAGTAGACGGTGTAGTGGCTCAGCAACGGTCGCCTTCTGCCTCAGAAAAACGCTGTAGAAGTTAAGTAGTCCGAGGAAGGCCTGCAACTCGGTCTGATTTCGTGGTGTGGGGGCGTCCTGGATCGCCTTAATTTTCTTTGAAGTGGGGTGTATTCCCTGACCATCGATTCTATAACCCAGGAATTCTACGCTAGGCACGTTAATTTGGCATTTTTCCTTTTTTTAGGCGGAGACCCTTTTCTCTGATTCTGGCCAAAACAGTTCTGACTCTTTTATTTAATTGCTCCTCATTTGCAGCGGACACCAAGATGTCGTCAAAATAGGGGACGACTCCCGGTATCCCTTGCAAAAGTCGTTCCATGACGCTCTGGAACAATCCTGGGGCAATGCTCACGCCGAATTGTAGCCAGTTGCATTTGAATGCTCCTCTATGCGTCACTATAGTTTGGGCCTCCGCTGTGGCGCTATCAACTGGCAGTTGCTGGTAAGCTTGTGCCATGTCTAACTTAGCAAATACCTTTCCTGGCCCCAACGAGTGCAATAAGTGCTGTACTACAGGCACAGGATATGCACTCTGTTGTAGCGCGACATTAATTGTGCATTTATAGTCCGCGCAGATGCGGACTGATCCGTCTGGTTTGACTGGGGTCACGATGGGTGTTTCCCAGCGCGCGTGATCCACCAGCTCAAGGATTCCTTGCTCCACTAACTTATCTATTTCCTTATCTATTTTTGGGCGGAGTGCAAAAGGCACTCGTCTCGGTTTAAGTCGGATTGGCGCCACTTTGGGGTCTAAATTGAATGATATTGGTTTACCCACATACTTACCAAGACCGGGGCTGAACACATCCTCGAACTCCTTAAAAATCTGTTCAGCGCTGCTGTTTCTCACGGCGTTGATTCCGGTGACTTCTAACCCCAGGGCTTCAAACCAATCAAGCCCCAGAAGGTTCTGTAATGGCGCGCTGGCAATGGTCACGGGCAGCTGGGCTTCGATGTCCTTGAAACGGATTTGGAATGTGCCTTGGCCCACGATGGGGACTTGGTTCCCCTGGTAGTCTCGTAGCAGGACGTCTGGAGCGCGTAGTTGGCTCTTTCTGAGGCTAGGGATAGCCTGTTTCATGGATGCCCATGAAATAATCGTCAGGGTCGATCCTGTGTCAACTTCTAGCTCGCAAGGTGAGCCCTCCAAGAGGACTGTGACTCTCAGCCTTTTTGGCCGCTTAGGGCGGACCTGATGTATTGTGGTGAGATACGTTCGCAACTCCTCTCTCTGGGTCAACTCTATCTCACCGTCTACATCCTGAAAATACTCTCGTTGAGCATCTTGATAGAACGCTCTTTCAGCTCTTTGTGTGTATTCTCTCTGGGGATACGCTCGCTCAGCTCCTTGTGAGTAATCTCTCTGGGGATACGCTCGCTCAGCTCTTTGGGAATTTTCTCTCTGGGTATACACTTGTGGATTTCTCTCTGGGCGCCCTTTCTGATTTCGCCAAGCCCCTGGGTTGGGCTTCTGTTGGCGGTACATGGGTGGCTGCCCTGAGGCAGGGACTCCGCTCCGGCACACTCGTGCGATGTGCCCAAGTTTGTTGCAGTGCGAACAAACAACGTTCCTGAACCTACAAGTAGACCTGGGGTGATTCCCTCCACAACTTGCGCAGGACGGCAAACGGGATCCGGGTCTCCCCCCAGGCCTCAAGTGACTGCTCTGCATCATGTGACTGTCCTCGAACTCGGGATTCTCGTAGTCGGGGCTTGTGTCCTCGTAGTGTACTCTGGTTTGTCTTGGTGCTGGCTGGTTTACGTTGGCCCCTCGTTGTATGGTCACCGATGATTTCTCCGCTGACTCTGACGCTCTTGCTTCGTTTAGCGCTATCTGTAGGGTTAAATTCGGGTTTGCCAACAGCTTCTTTTGTAGTGAAATGTCTCTTAACCCACAGATGAGCTGCGCTAAGATGTGCTCGTCCAGATCCCTGAACTCGCAGTGAGTTGCTGCTTTTCGTAGGGCTGCAACATATTGATTCTCCCGCCTTCTGGTTCCTCGTGTTGAATTCCTTGCGGCAGACATGGCGGGAAGGTTTTGGCGCGTAATGAGTTTGCAGGGCCTGTTGCAACGCCGTCCACGATACTGCCTGTATTGGAGTAGGCGCGGTGAGGTCTCTGGCCGTATTGAAGACTTCCTTTCCGCAGTAGCCGAGGAAGATGTTTTTTTTCCTCACGTCGGTGATCCCCGTGTATTTGTTCGCTTCGAGGAAACACTTGAAACGAATCATGAAGGCTTCCCATTCGTCGTTTGCTGGGTCGAAAGGAGCGGGGGGAGCATGCATCGCCATCTTCTCTGTTTGAATTTGCTGCGCTGCGGTGACCTGAGATGGCTGCCGGAATTTCTGCCGAATTCCTGGGCTGGATCAAATCCGGAGATTCTGGAGGTAGCGTTCTTTGTCCTATCTGCCTCTCGATCCCACCTTCGTCGCCAATGTTAGATCTGGGCAGCGAGAGGACAGACTGCGGACACGAAGTGACTTATCAGCTCTTTATTAATAGTAGTAGTGATCCAGCTTGCTCTGTGGTCGGAGGGTTCCCCTTTTATAGGGATCGGGTACGCCCCTCGACCAATCAGAACGATACCTGTTTCCCGCTGTAGCAGCGGACCAGAGGGGAGACTTGCCACGATATATGCTAATATCTAACACTTACCAACCATTTCCTAAAGCCCTAGGCTGGTAACAAAACAACAACCTCTCCCACAAAGTCCATGCACATGCAAAAACAAAATATAGAAATATTTATTTATAAACCTATATAAATAATCTATGCATACCATAGGTCCCATTTACATATCATAAAACATTTCTCCTATGTCAGAAGAGTTTTTTTTTTACCAGTTTCCTGATATACAGGATCCAGGCTGGAAAGTGAGTGATACACCTGCTGCAGCCTTTTAGAAAGACTGCAAAAGACATTCATTTGGCTTTCTGTCTTTTTATATGCTTTCTGAGCTGGATATACTGTTAAAATACTATCCATGCTGCTTCCCAATATCTTCCCTGGCTGAGGTGGTATTAGCAGTAGCCCTTAGACTTACATACTGCTCCATAGTGCTTTACAGCCCCTCTCTAAGCAGTTTCCGCAGTCAGCATATTGCCCCCAGAAACCTGGCTCCTCATTTTACCCACCTTGGAAGGATGGAATGCTGAGTCAACTTTGAGCCTGGTGAGATTTGAACTGCCAAATTGCAGGCAGCCGGCAGTTAACAGAAGTAGCCTGCAGTACTGCATTCTTCATGGAGTTGTTGAGACAGCAAGAGTGGAACATCAACATTCCTGCTGAGGCCTAGTTTCATGGCTTGACAGGGAACCTGTCAATATAACCAGAAGACCTGATCTCAAATTTTCATCATACCAATGTGTACAACTGGGCACATTCTCAGTTTACCTTTTACCTCATGTCAAGAAGGCATCACTTGATTATTGTGGAAATTATCATTATTCCATAAAATTCAGTTCCTGCCCTTTGGAGAGAGGAACCTATCAAGAGATCTATATCTATTGCTAAATCATTATTACAACTGAACGTAACAGAGACTAATAGTAATATAGAAAGCGTTAGAATCAGGGGTTGGTTCTGGCAGATACTACTGCCGGTTCACTCGTGGGCACACAGCATGCACATGCACAGTGCAATAAAAATTGTTCTGCGCATGCACAGAAGCGAAAAACAAGATGGTGATACCATAGGTGTGGCATCAGGGGCATGGTAGGCCTGGGTCACTGCTGGTTCCAGCGACCCGGGCCACCAAACCACTACCAGTTCAGCCGAACCAATCTCAACTGGTAGGAACCCACCACTGGTTAGAATCCATAGATAATAAGTCAGTCTGTCTGTCTTTCTCTCTCTCACACACACACACACGCACACTAAATTTCTGAGGCTCTTTAAAGGAGACTGGTCTGGGTCAGCTGGTTCTCAACTCTTAAAAAGGCAGTGATCTGATTAACCAGTCACTGGCTCCAGTGGCATGTGCAGCATTGGGAACAGTGGTGGGTTCCTACCGGTTCGGACTGGTTCGGCTGAACCAGTAGTGATTTGGTGGCCTGGGCCGCTGGAACCGGCAGCAACCAGGCCTGCCACAACCCCAAAATGATTCTCCGGGTGGCACCATAAGCGCCATCTTGTTTTTTGCTTCTGCGCATATACAGAACAGTTTTTATTGCACTGCACATGCGCACATCAAGCATGCACTGCGCACCCATCAGCAAACCAGCAGTAGTGCCTGCCGGAACCCACCCCTGATTGGGAATGTCTAAGGAATTCATCACATCAGCATCTTCTGCTTGGAAAATCCAATAGTAGGGAAGGACCAGCTTTCCATTCCCTGTCTGCAATTGCAATTATACTATAAACTAAGCCATGGTTTGCTTAACGACTGTTTACTAAATAAACTATAGCTAACTCAATTTATGCTGTGCCTAGAGCAGTATTTGAATGTAGTCTGTTTCTTCCCAATACTTTAACTTGGGAAATGCAAAAAACGGGGAGCCAGGAAAAATCAACTTTCCATTACACTATGGTTGACTATAGAATTAGACTCAATATAACCTTCTAGTTTCCATTTTACTGAAGAGAGTTTTCTTGTGTAAGTTAAAGTTATTTTGTGGCAAGCTCCTGAAAGTGCCTTTTAATGTGTTCATTTACTTCAAGCTGTTTAGCATTATTTAGCTTAAAGATTAATTTCTGTAAAATTAATGTGTGTTTGTTTTAAACAGCTTTTGTAAGCTGAAATGCATGTACCAAATGCCCTCAATTTTTGCAATGCACTTTTAAAAATCCCCACAAAATCTCCATTACATTTGTTAGTACTTTTTTAATTAAGCTTGTAGCACAGCCTGGTGCTCAATTTACAAATAATTTCAGCAAATTGGGTATCATTATAAACATTTTTCTCAGAATATTAGCAAGTGTGCCCCTGGGGCCGTGTTCCCAATAGCCATCACCTGCTGTGGTTTTAGAATAATTAGGAATTAAGAGCATTTTAAGGTAAATAAATAGCTGCACAGAATTGAAATGGGACGTGAGGCTTCTGGTTCCCTGAATCAAACTCAAGTCCCTAAAACTAATTGTTCAATTACATGAGTTTAAAATCTAATTAGAATGTGTAATAGAGGAAGTAGAATAGCAGTAAGTACAGCCAGTTGACCATGATAGCCTGAAAATTTGATTAATTTATTTATATCTGTGGCACCACAAAAAGGTTTACCATGATCACCTTATCTTTTAAATATTTAAATATTATCTAATCCCCTCAAACGTGGAGGAAATCATAAAGCAAAGAGGGAAAAAGCCATCTCCATGATTCAATAAATTCAACACAATTCAATAATGCAAACTCAAACTGACTTTGTTTTTAAACTCCCACACAACACTGAAAATTCTCGTCTGCTTCAGTGTGAGCAGTTTAAAATAAAAGTGATCAATCAAGTTTTGAAATCTTAAACAAACCCTTTTATTTGCATCCTGTGTTTTATGTTCCTATTTACAATCATTTTAATTGTGAAAAGCAGACAAGATGTTATAAGGTATTTATTTAACATCCCAAATTTACAGTCATTTTAATTGTGAAAAGCAGACAAGATGTTATAAGGTATTTATTTAACAACCCAAATTTACAGTCATTTTAATTGTGAAAAGCAGACAAGATGTTATAAGGTATTTATTTAACATCCCAAAGCAATGAGCCCTCTGTAGAAAAAGATCTTGCGGTCACTATTTTGATAGATCTCAGAAATGAATTTATGAATGGAATTTGAAGGCAAATCTTCATGAACAGCAGGTCCTCCTTATTACAACTACGCCAAGAAATGATTCAGAAGGGATGCTTTAGATTTGGTCAAGCATATTACCTCTCTGCTCTTTATCAAAACAGCCTCTTTTTTTCCCCTCGGCTTTTGCAATTCCTTAAAGAAGCCACTGTATTTTTCAGACTCCTGCAGAAATATTTCTTCCCAATTATTTCCAAAGTGTACACAGTCATCTTACACCTACTGTATAACCTACTGGTCATTCAAGCTTTAAAGCAACAACAACTTTATGGAAGATATTGAAATAACTGGAACTTTTAGAATTGCTTTTAGGTTGTCTTAAGTGTTTTCCTATTTGAAAGCATTAGCCAAGCAAAATCTGTGATTCATCATGTTGTGCAAAACACAGCCGTTGGCTGGTGTTATCTCCATCAGATTTATCTGTCTGTGTTGGTGGATTGATCATTTGGTTATTTTAATGTTGGTTAAAAAAACCATTTCTAACTATAGAACGTTGTTTCAATCAGAATTTTGAAACCTTTCATGGCCAAACTATTTCTGAAATATAGCTAGTATCTTCCTTCTAGACAGCCACAGGTTCTCCATTTTTAATGACTGATACAAAGCAGACATAAACTTTAGTGCATAGCTATGAGCCAGTCCAAAGATCTTAGGCAAGCCACCACAGATGCTCCTTGACTTACAACCACAATTGAGCCCACAATGTGTGTTGCTAAGTGAAATATTTGTTAAGTGAGTTTTGCCCCATTTTACCACCTTTCTTGCCACAGTTGTTAAGTGAATTGTTGCAGTTGTTAAGTTAGTAAAATGGTTGTTAAATGAATCTGGCTCCCCCATTGACTTTGCTTGTCAGAAGGTCACAAAAGATGAACACATGATTCCTGGACACTGCAGCCATCATAAATACTTGCCAAGCATCCATATTTTAACCCCGTGATCACGGGGTTGCTGCAACAGTGTGGAAAATGGTTGTAAGTCACTTTTTCAGTGCCATTGTAACTTTGAACGGTCACTAAATAAACTGTTGTAAATCTACCTGTACAAGGCAACGAGAGCAAGCAAAATGTCCAATAACCAATCTTCTGTGACTTATCTTCCAAAGCTTCCATATTTAATTCATTGACTGTATTCTCAAACTTCTGTCAATCTCTAGTTGATTTCTGTCCTGCCAGGTTGAAAGCTGACTCATTCAGGTGCCTTACACTATCAAGCCATGAGCTTGTATCCCTTCATGGTTATTAAAGCAGCTACAAATCATGGGTAATAATAATATTTCTTTCCACGAGCAAACAAAGTAAATGTTCCTCCTCAAGATCACCATAAGCTGAATGCAGTCAAGAACACAACAGTGCCAATGTTTCCCCACAACTTCATCAACTGTCAAACCTCCTACTCAGACTTCTATAATGGAAATCTTCTTGTCTCTTTAGGAACCAATCTTCCCAACAAGGAAAATGAGTGTAAAACATTGATGTTTATAGTTGCAACCTTTACTTAGGAGGAACAATGGTGGGTGACTGTATTATGTTTATTTACATTCCCAAATTTAAAACAAAAACAACAGAACCAAACCACAAACAGGAAAAGCTCATACACAAATACTGCAATCCATTCAGCCATCTTAATTTTATAGGAAGACTGTTGGTTGGGTTTATATTTCACCTGGTCTCTATAGACCTAGATCTATATACATATATACATCAACATACATAGCACTCCCTCTCCCAGTTTTTCCCAAAATAATAAACCTTGTGCAGGTTAGATTGAAAGAGAGTGGGGAGGGGGCTTTAATCCTCTCTGGCTTGGGTTTCTCTGCTCCTAATACAGCCCTGTAAGTGCTGCATTACTTCCTTGTTTACAACATTTGTGCAAAAGCAATCCAATATTTTCCTTATTCATTAAGATGGTGGACACTTTAATTGCTTTTCTGCCCACAGTTCTAGTTTCAGATAAGAAGACAACAGCTATGGCCTACTTAGGGATTACCAGGAGGTGAAGGATGAAACTCTGCAGTAGCATTGCAAGTGTAATAAATATTGGGTATATAAAACAACTAACTTCCAACCATCTTATAATGCATTTATTATATGTATTTCTGAGAGAGATAGCAACAATTATTATTACAGTTGTTACTGTTTTTGTTCCACTCCTCCGTCTCCTGATGGAAATATGCACAAAATATATATAGACATAGATGCACGTATCACGTACACTTGTATTAGGAAGTCTTAAGGGTGGTTTCAGCTAGTGGTGAAATCAACTTACCTTCACTACCGGTTCACAAATGTGAGCACACGTGCCACCTCCGCGCATGCACAGGACCTTCCGCGCATGTTCAGAGTGTCAAAAACGGGATGTGATGACATCTGGGCCGGTAGGCAGAGTCTCCCGCCGCCGCCACTACCGGTTCGCCTGAACCGGATAGAACCGGCTGAATTGCACCACTGGTTTCAGCTGGAATTGGCAAGTGTAAGTCAAATAAATAAAATTGCTTCTGTATGACCCAAGAATTAAATACCAATGAGGAAAGCTCTTGTTAGAAACTTTGGTAGCTCAAGAGAGAAAGCACAATCATTCAGATCACAGGGCCTCTCTAAATAGCTAGGTCAGAATATTCTAAATGTGAAGGGATCTAGTTGAATGTCTAGCCGCGGAATGCTGTTCCCCAGGAAGATGGTAGCAATAGAGAAGGCATCGTTCTGCAGCCCTTGCAAATGGCATTCTGAGCTAGGCTAGGGGATGGGAAGACAGGTTAACTCTCCATGATGCAATTAGATGAGCAGATGTGATTGGCAGATGGCAGTCCCATAAATACCTGGAACCCTGAAGGGTTTAAGTTTCATAACCAGTGCCTTGAATTGCACCCTGAAATCAACAGGTTATCAGTAAAGCTCCAACAATAGCCCTGTTATATGAGGGGGACAAGACATCCATAACTAATCAGGCAGCTGCATTCTGGATCAGCTGCAGCTTCCAAATGCTCTTCCAGGGCAACTGATGTACAGCACATTGCAATAGACCAATTGAGAGGTATGAGTGAATGACTGTAAACAAAGCCTCCCCTTCTAGCAAGAGTTGCAACTGGCACACCAGTTATGACCTTTGGATGTTCTTTTAGAATAGGAAGCTTTTGTTCTCTTAATGATGCCTAGATAGGGGTCACTACTTAGATTTAATAAGGGACTTTGATCTCCAGATTTGTCAAGCAAGTACATTATGTACCGCAGAGACATGTATAAATAAATCCATACATGTCCCTCTTCCTCATGCTTTTAATGGTATAGTCACTACGCTGTTGGCACCCTACTGTCCATCCTGAAAGAACTCTGTTAAAGCACATTGTTATTTATCCTACCTTGGTCCCAGGGGTGGGTTGCTGCCAATTTTACTTCCGGTTTGCAACCCGCAAGCACGCTCTTCGCTCATGCCAGGCACACGCTGCGTGCACATGCACTATTCAATGTAAATTGTTCTTCGCGCATGTGCAGAACAATTTACAGTGAACTGTACATGTGCAGTCACTAAAAACCAAAATGGCAGTGGCCCAGCGGTGGCGAGGGAACCGGTTCGGAGGCGTGGCAGGCCTGGGTCACTGCTCGTTCTGCAACCCAGGCCTGAATTCCACTACCGGTTCGGCTGAACTGGGCCGAACCAGGAGTAACCCACCTCTGCTTGGTCCTCATATTTTCCTCTGCTGACTTTACTGAAGCATTGCCCTGCCTACCTAACCTTCATTTTTATTGCATACCCTTTTGTTCACAAGGGAACGGCAAATGTTAGGATTTTCCCATGCTAGACTCCCCCAATTGTTGCATGCTTTTTAAAATATATCAGAGATTTAACTGAGAGCCAGTTTGGTTTAGTGCCATGATGGCGAATCGATGGCACATGAGCCATCGTCGCCAGGTCAGCTCCACCACACATGTGCGCGCACTTCCCGCCATCCAGCTGATTTTTGGGTTTCTGCTGGGAGATGCGTGCAGGAAAGGAAGGAGAGGGACGGGGGGTCGCGTGTGCATGCATGGGGTGAAAACGCCCCACCCCCGGCATGG